>NC_141582.1:1200000-2400000 GCF_036417535.1 Chlamydotis macqueenii | reverse complement strand
CGCCTCTCTCACCCACATCATTGGGAGGTGGTGACGGGGAGCATCCTGCCTCAGTTTCCCCCCTCCGCCCTCCCGCGCTGGGCAGCTGCCCGGTGCTTTCCAGCCGCAGGTGGCGGAGCCCTTGGGGTGCCCGGTGTCACCCCTCACCCGCGTGGGAAAGGAACGGGGAGCCACAGCGGCGCGGGGTGCGACGGGCGCACCCACGGGCTGGCGGCTCTGCCTCCCGCCGCCTCCATGCCGCCGTGACTCAGCCCCGCGGGCTTGCATCGCGCCGCGGGGTTGCACCGGGGGGGAGAGCATCACCCCTCCAGGGGCATCGCCCCATCCCTCGGGGAGCTGGGACCCCCATATTGCCACACCCGAGCGAGCTGGGGGGGGGGGGGTTCGTCGCCACCGACGCCGGGTGCAGCCTGGTCCTGCCCTGGGCGCGGGTGCCAGCATCGCTTTTCGCAACGCACCGCGCCCAGCCGGGTTCAGCCGAGGCTGGAGCCTGCCGTCACCCAGGGGAGCTGGGGTGCATGGGGGAGCCGAGCCCCGAGCATCCCGACTCCAGAGCCGTGCCGTCACCGGAACCAGACACCGGCGTGGCCATCGGTGCCTGCCTACCTTGTTCCCTGAGCCGGAGCAGTCATCAAAGGGGTCCGGAGCCCCCTTGCACCTCGGTGGGACCCCTAGGTAGAGGGGTTGTCCCCAGGCAGGCGCGTAGGAGCCCAGGCGCCAGTCCGTGCCAGCCAAGCGCCCGTCACCCATCGTCCCCGCTCCCTCGCCGCCAAACGGGGGGTCAGCCGGGGGTCCGGCGGGCAGCAGCGAGGACAGGAGGAAGGGGCTGTGCTTGGCCTCCACGAGGAAGGGGCAGTGGCGGAAAGCTGGGGGGTCACCGTCCCCGTCCCCCGCAGTGGTGCGGGGCTTGCCGGCGGTGCCGGGGCGCTGGCTCTCCAGCCCCGGGAAGGGCAGGGGGTAGCGGTGGTACGCGTGGCTGTAGAGGGCCAGGGGGGCCAGCACGGCCTCAGCCCACCGCGGCCCCGCGCGCTCCTTGGGCTGCCCGTTCCTGGGGTGCAGCAGCAGCGGGAGCTCGGCCCCGTCCTTGGGGCGGCACAGGGCGTCCCGCAGGCACGGAGGGGCCGGTGGGTAGGGGCAGCCCAGCCGGCCGCCGGCGAGCTCCCGGTTTGTCCCCACACATCCCTCGGAGCCCCTCCAAGGACACCCCTTCTCCATTCCGTAGCTCAGCTTGCCGGGGTCCGGGTAGCCCAGGAGCCCCAGTTCGGCACCAGCGTTTTGGGGTAAGACCATCCCGCCGCTCTCCATTCCCCGGGCATCCTGCACCGCGTCCTGGGCTCTCCTCCACCGCAGCGGGGCGTCCCCCATCCTCGTGTCGCTGGTCATGACGCTGCGCCGCTCATGTGGTGCTCAGCGTCGTCCCGGGCCAGACGGACCCTGTGGGAAGGGGACACGTGGCACCACACCGAACCCTGCGTGGGTGGCAACGGGGGGAAACTGAGGCAGGGGGATGGTGGGTGCTTTCAACCCCCCCAACTCCATCCTCCCACGCCCGATGGGAGGCTCCCTGGCACAGTGAGGGGATCTCAGGTTTCCCGTGCCATGAACGATTCGGGAGGGCACATGGATGGAGCGCGGGTCCCCAGCCCGTCCCGTACCCTCCTGCGCCCAGCCCGGCCGGCGGCCAGGACGCGCCTCGCACCCACCCGTCCCTCCGCGCCCCAGCCTGGCCCCGCGCCCGGCCGCTGGCACCCAGCGTGGGGAGGCCTTGCCCCACGCAGGTATTTGCCTCCGGCCAGGGCTGGGCCGCGCTTCCCAGGAGGGCTCGCGGGGAGAGGGGAGCTCCCAGGGGCCCCTCCTGGTTGAGATGCCTGGGGAGATTTGCCGGATTAACGCCGCTCCGGGACCCAGGCCACACGCAGACGCAGGGTTCAGAGCCAGCAGCCAGCCATCGCATCCCTTCCCGGCGGTGCAAATACCCGGCAGCTGGAGAAGCCAAGGGGGGCAGGCATGGCCCCCTCCTCCAAAATCACAGCCCTGCCCTGGGACAGAGCCACCTCAAACTACGACAGCTGGGCAGGCAGCCGGGATGGGGACTGGAGCATGGGACAGGAAGAGCGTGTGTCCCCATCGTGTCCCCAGCCCTGGGGAGCTCAAAGTCCCCATTCCCACGCTGTCCCAGCTGGGACACCCTGGGCACACCCACCCCATCCCCACCGCGCTCTCCCGTCCAGCCCCACACTGGGATGATGCTCCCAGCACAGCTCCCTCCCAGTGCCCCAAAGCTGCCCCACCACACTCTGTCCCCAGGGTCCCCCCACGTTCTCTGGGATACCATTGTCCCTTGCCCTTCACCCTGGAGCACAAGAAGCCGGTCCCACAGCTCGGTGAGCATCCCCACCGTCCCACGGACGCAGCCAAGCTACCTGGAGGGTCCATGGGGGACCCCACCGCCTCCCCTGCGACAGCGAGGACGAGCGAGGGTCTCCACTGGCGGTACCGGGTCCCGGAGAGGCGAAGCCGGGCGCGTAGGAGCACCTAGACCCACAGGCTGAAGGGGTCTGGCTCCGGAATTTGGAGGAGGTAGAAAGCCGCCCGGGCGGCCCTGGGGACGTTCTTCTCCGAATGCCGGAGCTGGAGTTTTTGATCCATTGGCCTGGGAGGCTCCGTGCTCCTCCTGCCTATGGTCCTATGAGCAAGGGGGTCTTGGCGTGCCGGGGGCACCCAGGGGTGCGGCGACGGCGGTGAGCGGGACCTTCCCCCCCCGGTTCTAGGCAGCCTGGAGCATCTCGGGGCGCGGGACAGCAGGACGAGGCGGCCGTGGCGGCTCTGCTCCCGCCGGCTCCCGCAGCGACTGGGCGGGCGAGCGGGCGGGCGAGCGGTTGGTGTTGCTGACGCCCGGGAACCGGCACGGTGCCCGGTGATGCCGCCCAGCCCCGGGGACACCGGCGGCCCCGTGCCAAGGCGGGCAGGTGTGCTCTGCCCCGCGCGAAGAAAGCGCCCTTTGTTCGGCAACACGGACGAGCCGCCCCGTCGCCGATGAAAGACACCAGCCGCCCGCTCCGGGCGAAACTGGAACGGGAGAAACACCGGGATGGGCCAAGCATCCCAGTGCTGGGATGGGGGTGCTGGTGGTGGTGTGCCTGGCACAGAGCACGTGGCCACCCCACGGGCTGGGTGTCCCAGGGATGAAGGCAGAGCTCCTCTGCCTCCCCTCTTGGCTGCGGAGCCTGTGGCGGTGGGGCAGGGTGCAATCCAAGGGTGCCGACGCGGAGCTGGGCTCACACGCATCCCAGCCGTGCCCCACAGCCCACGGGGGGAGAGCCTGGGACCCATCACCCCGTGGGTGCTCACTGCACCGTCCCCCACACGCACCCCCCCCAGCCCCACCAGCTCCCACCGGAGTGCAGGGGGCAGCAGGTCGAGGGGGCCCCCCGGGTGCGTGCCCCATTTTTGCGCTCCCGGTGAGGGATGGAGGAGGGGGGGGACACGACACGGATGCCGGGAGGGGTTTATGTAACGCGCCTGTGTCCCAGGGACACCCCGCGCACGCAGCTCGCACGCCTTACGTCAACCGCGTCGCGCAGCCTCCGGCTCGGCACGGCTCCCGCGGCACACGGGGGTGGCGGGGCCGGGGGGCGCAGGGCGAGGATGGGGTGAAGGCAGGCCACGGGGCCCGCGTGAGCCCGAGCAGCGTGATTAACATCAGACCACGGGCTTCGTTACAGCTCAGCAGCTGCCGTGTGGTCTGGGCCCCGCTGGGAGCCAGGAGCCGTGGTTAACCCAACCCTTGCCAGCCGGGCTGCGGCTCGGGGTGCCGGGTGCCACCGGTGGGGGGTCCCTTCGCCATGTCGGTGGGCACCCGCCAACCCCATCGCACCGCCAGCGTGGGTGAACCCCACGGCGGGATCCCCTCAGGACCCGCTCGCCGTGGAGGGGCGGGGGGTGCGGGGTGGGGGGGGGCCATGGCACCCAGCCGCTGCTCGCTGCACCCGTGGGTGCCAGGGAACAGGGAGGGGACCCAGACAGGGCTCGGGGCGTGGGCGAGCCCGCGCCTTCCTGCGATGAGAAGGTGCTGAAAGAGAAATTCTCTTCTTGTTCCCTCCCATGGCTCCAGCGCGGGGAGCTGGCAGCTGGCACGGACCCCTGGCACGGCACGGCCGGATGGGTCAGCGGATACCCCTGGGACCATCGTGGTGGCACCGAGGGGAACACCGAGGAGGGGTCAGGTGGGGAGAGGGATCACGCCACACTGACGCTGCTGAGCCCCAAGCTGGGGGGATGTTGGTGGGACCAGTAGGGAATTTCCCACCCTGCACTGGGGCAGCATCTCTGGGCGCTGCGCCCTTCCCTGCGCCCCACTCCCCTCGCCTCCCGGCCATGGCAGGGTTGCTCCTCCCGTGCCGGGGAGCCCGAGGCCCCCGCGAAGCCTCCCCAGGGCCAGCCCAGCCTTCACGGGGAAGCCACGCCGCTGGCAAGCTCTTCTGGGGCTCAGCCACCCTCCCGCCCCGTCCCCCGGACCGAGCTCTGGCCGGGGTCCCTCAGCTCCCCGCCTGTCCCGGCACAACCCACGGTGGGTCCCCCAGAGCAGTGGTGCGGGGGGGTCCAGGCTGGGCTTGAGTTTTGTCAGCTCAGGCTTTGCTGGGAGAGGAAAACCCCCCCAGGGTGAGCTCTGCCTTGGTGGCTTGGCACAGCCGGCCCCAGAGCTCCCATCTCCCTGGTTTTTCCCTTAAATCAGCGGAGGGACCGCGAACACCAAGCGCTGGCCGGCGAGATGCCGCAGGAGGCCGGAAGCGCCCGAATTAGAAACCTTGGCATCCCTGCCCCGCTCGACGCTGGAGGACGGGGAGAGAGGCTGCAGGGACGCGGGATGGAGGGACACTGTCCCCACGATGTCCCCCTGGGACCACACAGGGACACGCAGCCGTGCGGGGCAGGGGGGTCCCGGGATGCGCCAGCACTGGGGAGGGGGATGGCTGGGGGTCTTGCTGCAAAAGGCTCTGCGGTCCCCCAACAGCCCCTCTCTGCGCTGATGCTCCGGCAGCCGAGGAGCCCGCCAGCCCTGTCCCGGCGCCCGCGTCCCCCACCCTGACGCCAGGCACCCCGGGGAAGGGCTCCATGGCCCCCAGACCCAAAAGCCACCTCCAGCCAGGAAAGCAGCCTGAAATCCAGCCTTTTCCTCATGCAAAAAGGACTCAATGTGCCCCCTCTCCAGCTCTCTCTGCATCCGCAGAGCCCCAGCCCTTCCTCCTCCTCCCAGCCCCAGCACCGAGCTTGGCACGCACCTACCTGCCTCCGCCACGGCGCAGGTGAGGAAGACGAGGGCGCAGGCAGAGGAAGGCAGCCCGGTTCCCCACCTTTGCCCAGCACCGGGCACGACGGCCTCAAAAGCTTTTGCTAATCTGCGCCCAGTGCTTTAAAAAAATAAAAAAAAATAAAAAAAAAAAAGAAAAATAAAAAAAAAAACCCACGTCAAACCTTCAGGAGTCTGGAGGCTGCGGCGGAGCGGAGGGCACGGGAGGACACTCACTCCCACACGAGCAGCTTTCTGGGAATTAGGGCCACAGCCCAACTGCTCTGGCAGCCTGCGCTCCCCTCCAGCCCTGGCTGCCGGTACGGCATGGCCTGGGCAGCCGCCTGGCCGCTGCGGCCCCGCTGCCGCAGGCTCGGACGCTGCTCCCGGCCCCTAATCTCCCGCTTTTCCCCCGGGGAGGTGAGTAAGCATCGCTAATCCCGCTCGGCTTCGCTGCTGGGGGAGAGAAGAGCGGCTTCTCCCAAGCCGGGGGGCTGCACGCCAAAACCCCCTGCCCTTCTGACCCCTCGTAAAGGGGAGGGCAGCACGGGGCACCCCTTCTCTGGGATGCTGCGCACCCTCAAAGTGAAGGACAGGATGGGGCGAGGGGCTTGTCCCCAGCAGAAGGGACCCGGGGGACCTCGCAGCCAACCCGCTGTCGCCAGCATTCCCCATGCACACCAGAGGTGGGATGCTCGAGGGGATGCAGGACCCGGTGACGGATGCTCCCTTCCCCGCATCCCTTCTTCCCATCCCAGGGGAAGGACAGGCAGGACGAGGCCAGCCCGAGCACGGGGGCACAGCGCCCATCCTGTGCCACCCCCCCCAGCCCGCCCAGGACTCCTGTTTACCTAGTCCAGCGCCAACAACCAGCTTCAAATACCTTGATGTAATTAAAAGCTCGGTCCCGGGGCCAAAGGCTTAGGACGGCAGCCAGGGACACGGACAGCCCTGCGCCACCTGCACGCCCAGATCCCCACGGCACCTACCTGGCAGCAGCCGGGGTCTCCTGCCCTCAGCCCGGACCCCTCTCCTGTCCCCGCCGCGCTCCCGGGGCTCCCTGCCGCCGGCCGGCCATGGTGACGGGGGAGCTGGCGATGGGGCGGCAAACGGAGAGTGACCACCGATGGGCAGGCCCCTGCCCGCTGGCTGCCCTGCTCCTCCTGCCAGAGCAAGGCGTGCCTCAGTTTCCCCTCGCCGCTCGGTGGTGCTGCACGGTTCCCCAAAGCCCGTGGGTAAAAGCCTCCGCGTCCTCCTCGGTGTCACGGCGGGGATGCGGCTCCAGCCCTGGGACGTGGAGCCGGGATCGTCCTCGGTGCCAGCGCGGGGCCAGGCTGGGAACGGGGCTGGCTGGGGACAGATGGGTCCCCGGGGGGACAGGCGGCTGTGGCGGTGGTGGGGGTGAAACATTCCTTCAGCCGTGTCCTCCTACACCCCCGTCACCTCGAACGCCCCTTCCCCGGCCCCTCCTGCCACCGTGCTTCCCACCCACCATCTTCTTCCTTGCCATCCTCTTCCTCGCCCGTGGGTAGGGATGCGTTTGAGGACACGGTGGTGGGATGCAAGAGAGGTGCTGTGCGTCCCCCCGTCCCCAGCATGGCGGAGGAAGGTCTTACCTGGGGTGGGGGGGTCTCAGCCCCTGCCCATCCGAGCCCCCTGCCCACGGGCATCGCGCTGCCCGCGGCTCCGCATCGCGCCTCCTTGCCCTCCGCGGCGGGAGGGCGGCTGAAAGCTCCCCCGGGGGGGCTGCCAGAAAAAGAGGCTGCGTTTAAACAACAGACATAATTATGCTTTTGATACCGTCTGCTAAAAATACAGCGCCGCGCCGCGCGGGGAGCCATGTGTGCGCGGCCTCACATGGCTCCCGCCTGGAACAGCTGACTCAGGCAGCACGGCCAGGGACGGGGGGAGCCCAGCGGGGATCAGGGGGCAAGGGACACCCGGACCCCCGCCACGGAGGGTGCTGCTTTGCCAGGGACTCCCGAAATGGCCGGTTTGGGAGGGGGTGAGAGCAGCCCTAGGGATGACACCAACATCACCCCCCCCCAGAAGGGTGGCAGCCCCAAGCTTGGCTGCGGTGGGGTAAAACGAGCTGGGAAGGGGCAGGGAGGGAGGTGGGGGGCTGGGGGAGCATGGATGGGTCACTTGGTGCCACCAGCACGGGCTCGGGGGGCTCAGCTGCTGCTCAGCACTCCCCGGGGAGGGAGCAGAGCCAGGCACGGCGAGCGGTGCCACGGCAGCCCCCCAGCACTGACCTTTGGCGATGCCAAGACACCGGCTCCGGGCTGCTGCCCCCCAGGAACGGCCAGTGCCCACCCCGGGGGCACCAGCTGCCCGGGGTTTAGTATCACGCTTCCCCGCAGCATCAGTGATGTCCCTGTCCCGCCGGGAGAGGGGACATCCCTGCATCACCTGGGATGCAGGCAGCAGAGCTGGGAAGCCCCCGTGAGGGAAGCGGGGGTGTGGGGGGGCACAGCGGCGTGGCTGGCGGGAGCAGCGACCTGACCCCCACTAATGCCTGCCCCGCGGGGAAGCTGCTTACGGGGACGCGAGCCGCCCGGCTTACGTGACCTCCTCAAGCCCCGTGCGCCGCAGGGACTCACTTCTCCCCGCTCCGGTGGGGACAGACCCATCCCCGGGGTGAGACGGGGGGACCCCGCAGCGGTGCCAGCCCCCCACTGCCAGCGCAGCCTGGCACCCCCTCCCCAGTGGGGAGTGTGGCCACGGGCAGGGGGGCGAGCTCAGGTTAATTGCTGGGCTGGGGCGCTGCCAGCCGAGGGAGATTAGGGCTTTGCTGACCGCAGCCTGGCACAGGCCCGCGAGCTGACACAGCTGGGATCAGCGCTGGCACCCGAGGGGGCTGTGCTGCATCACCCCGGGGCAGCTTTTGTCCCCCGCCTTGGGTTTCTCTCCCCGGGGAACACACAGGGCGCTTGCCAAAACAGGGATCGAGCGCCAGGACTGCTGGTTCCCTTCCCAGCTCTGCCTTAGAATGGGCTGGTGCTCGTGCCTCAGTTTCCCCAAGCTGGGAAGCAGAGTGGTCCCCGCTGACCCCTCATCCCGGGGACAGACGATGCTCAGGCTCCAAGGCTGCTGCCATCTCTCTCACAGCACGCCCCCAGCCAGCCCTGGGGCCGCGGTACCCCACTCCTTGGGACCCCAACTACTCAGCACCGGTACCCAGGGCCCCAGCAGCCTCCCCGGGCTGTATCCTTGGAGGAACCACGCTCTCTAAGCGGCTTTAGGGGGATTACGGGCAGCCCCCTGGCCCTTGCGCTGTCCCCACCCAGCCTTCCTTCTCCGCTGCTTTAAGTAATCGTCTCTGAGACAGTTTTACGTGGCTAATCCAGCCACCTCCACCTAATCTGCCCCAACACCCCTGCCTGCCCCGGGCTGCCCCCCTGCCAGGCTCCACGGGCCGGGGCGGGGGGGGGGGGCGGTGATGGCTGCAGGCAGGGGCAGACACTCTCCCTGCCCTGGGAAGATGCCCAAAGGCAGAAAGCAGCCAGGGGCTAAAAATAAAAGTTGGCCTGAGGGGTGAGGGCAGGAAGGATTGGGAGCGAGGGGATTGATGCCAGAAAGCAGGGCAGCGGGGGACAGGAGGGCTCCCGGGGGCAGGAGAGGCAGCAAGAGCAGCGTTGTCACCTTGTGCCACCCTGGCTGCCCCACAGAGGCTCTGTGCCCCCGTGTCCTCTACCTGGGCAGGGGACACGTCCCCAAGGGAAGGAGCAAAGGGAGCCGAGACCCCCAGGTGAGAGCGGGGAGCCCCGGCAGGGAGGGGGCAGCTGCCCTCAGGACGAGCCAGGGCCGGCGGCCAGGATGGGGACATCGCTCTGCAACCCTGGCTGCGCGCCGGGGACCCGGGCGTCCCAGCGGGGCCACGGCTGCTGCTGCCACGCCGTGGGGGACACGGCTACTGCAAGGAGGGGCTGAGATGCACCCCAGCACCCACCTCCCTGCAGCCTCAGTCCTGGAGACCTGCCCCCTCCCACAGCCCCACGCAGCCCGGAGGGTCCCACGCAGCTGCAGGGGACAGCGTTTCGGCAAAGGGGACAAACTCCCACTTCTGAAAGTCTGGAATAGCATTTATTTTTCCATGTACAAAACCCCTCCCACCTTGTCTGGGAGGGGAGAACATTAAAAGCCACGTGGTGCCCAGTTTCAAGTATGGGGGTGTCAGTCTGCAGCTGTGGGGTGGGGGGAAGGGGGGGCATCTTTGGCTTCAGGGGACAGACGGGACAAGGGACATCCCCCCGCTGGTCCCCAGGGGAGAGGGGATGTGGGGAGTAAGGCATCATGGCAGCAGCAGATGGGGGAGCAGAGCCCGTAGTGTTCACGGAGGCGGGGGGCCAGACCCCACGGGAGAGGCGCCAGCACCCACCCACAACAGCGGGGTCTGGGAGGGGGTGCACAGCCGGGGGGGGCCAAGCTGCCCTCCCCTCCGCGAGTGCACAGTGCAGAGGTCAGAGAAGGTATTTACAGTGTAAGGCAGGGGGGAGCCCCCTCCCCGCGGCCGGGGACGCTCCCTCCCGGTGCTGCAGCAGCAAACTCGTGTTAAGACTCCTGGCAGAGGGTTTTCCCGGGACCGTTAGCTGTCCTGCTCCGGCGGAGCCGCTTTCTTCCTGATCCGGCTGCGCAAGAGTCGGGAAGAGCCCTGGGGAGGGGGAGGGATGGGTCAGATCCCCCTCGCCCCAGCCCCACGCCACCGCGTTCCCCTCCGCTCTACCTCTTTGCTCGACGCCTTCCTCTTCGCCGCGCGCAGGCTCTGGCTGCGGGAGAGGGGCTTGGGGTCCCGGCTGCGGGGCGAAGGCTGCGGCGAGATTTGTGAGTCCGACCAGAGCTCCTCGTCGTCCGTCTCGCTCTCGTACTGCCGGCCGGCCAAGGGCGCGCTGTAGGCTGGGGACAGGGGGGAGACACGAAATCTCCATGCGCGGCCCCTCCGTGGGACTCGCTCGAGCCCCCCACCACCGATTCCCCCCCCGTCCCAGCTCACCCAGAAGCTGCCTGCGGCTCTCCTGCTCCTCCAGGTACAGGGGGTCCCGGTAGTGCACGGGGGCCTCGTCGGGGACGGAGCGCAGGTCCTGCATGCTGAAGCTGCGGAGCCGTCCCACCAGCACACCCTGGCTCTGGTAGGGGGGGCAAAAAAAAGATGGAAACGAGCCCCACGGGGCAAACCCCAAAGCGCAGGGGCACCCAAACGCGGGGCCAAGCACCAACAGCCCATGGCGATGCGATCCCCCTGGGCAGGGCTCCGCACCCACATACCCCCTCCTGACACCCGCACCACCGAGACCACCCACGCCGGGGTGGCATTTTCCTCCCGGCACCCCCGGGGCCGAAGCATCCTTAGGGAAGCGGAGCAGCCCGTCCCATCGCCGGTACCTTGGTGGCCGCCTGGACCGCGGCGGTGGCTGCCATGTTGAGGCCCCTCTTGCCGAAACGCACCATGGCCTCGTAGCTGCGCTCCCTGGCCCGGATGATGTACGTATCGATCTCCTGCCGAAACAACCACGGCGACGCTGGGGGGGCGCGCAGGGGCCCAGCGCCGGGAGCCCAGGGTCCTGCTCGGTGGGCCCAGGGTGCGCGGGACACCCTCAGTGCCAGGCAGCCCTCACCTTCTCCTTGCGGGACAGCGTGGGGTGCACGAATTTGCGGTAGAGCAGGCTGGCCCCGCGGGTGTAGGGGGAGAGCAGCCAGATGACGAAAGCCATCTTGATCTCGTAGTAGAAGGGAAGCCTGCCGAAAAGGGGGAGAAGGCGGGGGTGAGCAGACGCTGGGGGGGGTCCAAGGGCACCTCGCAGGGGGGATGGTGCCTCTCCCCTTCGCATCAGGCCTGAAGACCCCCGTGCAGGGCAGCGCCTGCCCGTCTCCTTGCAGGCAGGGGAGGGGGGGCAGCCCCCTTCCCTCCCCCAGGCCACGGGGACCCCGACGGCAGCGGCGCCCACCCACCGGCCTCACCAGGAGACGAGCAGGTCGGTGAAGGTCTCGGTGGCCGTGAAGAGCGCAAAGACGATCCAGTACATCATCCAGCGCACCTACGGGGAAGGGGCGAGCCCGTCAGCCCGGGGCTGCAGCCCGGAAAGGAGCTGCCCAGGCACCCTACTCACATATTCCCGGATGTTTTTGGTCTTCACAGCCTTGTAGGAAGCGTAGGCAGGGTACAGCATCCCGAAAACCAGCCTGTAACGGAGAGGGGGTGTGAGACACGCCGGCCACCCCGCGTAGAGCAGCAGCAGCAGCGAGTAGCAGAGCTGCCTGCTCCAGCGTCGCAGCTTGGCCTTCAGCCCCTCCAGCACCATGCCAGCCGGGAAAAGGGACGGCACCGGCCCGGAACGAGCGCAGCGCGGCTCCCACGAACTCGCCCACCTCCGTGGGGACCGGCCCGACCCGTCGAGGCGGCGGCGGGAGGCTGGGCGCAGGCGGAGCGGAGGCGAGAGTTGGGCAAACCCGGCCAGGAGAGGCTCAGCTCCCCGCGAAGGGAAGGATCGGCCCTTCCCCGCCGGGGCGGTGCGCGGTGCCGGCCTCCCCGCTGTCCCCCGTGGGCGAGGTGCCACCCCAAAACGCAGGGGCGCAGGTAGGGGACATCGCCTGCCTGCAGCGGGGCATCGCACCCACCTTCAGCCGGGCTCACCCCCCTCCCCACCCGGGGTCGGGGGTGCCCCCCTGCTGCCCACCCCCGCAGCTGCAGGGGCCTCCCGCTCCCCACGAGGGGCTCCTCGGACACGAGTGGGCTACCGGTCACCCAGCCCAGGGAGCCAGGGGAGCAGCAGGGCCCAGCTGCTGGGCGGGAAGGGGCAGGGGGCCAGCAGTAGCCCCGGGGCCAGGACACCGACCCATTTCCAGGGTGGGGGGGTCCCTGGTTGCCCCCATCCAGGCGCATCCAGACCCCCCCCCCCCCAATTCCCAAGCCCCCCACGGGAATGGCACTGGGAACCCCGGGGCGGGTGGGGGGGGGGGGGGCGCTACCCGTTAAACAGGCACCCCCAGGTTTGGGGAGGGGGCTCAGCTCAACACCCTGCAGCCCCCCCGGGTGCACGCCCCCCCCCCCCCTTCAGCCCCCCCCACTCACACAATCACCCGGCTGAGTATCCAGGACACCATGGCGCGGGCGGGCCCGCAGCTCCAGGCCGTGCCGAGCAGATCCGCGTTGTCCACCCCCAGATTTCCCCCCCCCCGCCCCCCAAAAAACCCTGGGATCCCCCCGGGACCTCCCCCCCCGCCCGCAGCGGCCGGAAGCGAATGTAACTTGAATGTTGCAGCCACCGGCTCTGCGCATGCGCGCTCGCGCCCCGCCGGGCCCCCGCCGCTCTTAAAACGGCCGCGGCGGCTCTTAAAAGGGCCACGATTGTTCTTAAAAGGGCCACGCCCCACAGTGCCCAGGTGGGGACCACCGACTTAAAAAGTTGGAGTTTTATTAATTTTTTTTTTTTTTTTTTTTTTAAAGCAGGGCGCTCAGGGCTCCTGTGTGAGTTTGGAGGGGGTGTTTTGGTGATGCTCAGGTGGGGGATGTGGGGTGTGCTGCGCACGCTACCGCAATACCAGGGGTGCAAGAGAGCAGGGCTGCGGGTGCCGGGGGTTCGGGCGGAGGTGGGAGAGCTGTTGGGTCACGCCAAGGGAGTCAGGTGGGCTGGCAACACCTCGAGGTGTTGATTCAGCGGGGTTTCGCCTCAGCTGCTGCAATAATCCACTCCCTCACCTGGGTTTGCATGTGTGCTTCACCCTAAGCGCCCACTCAGGCGTGTTGCTGAACCCGGGCCAGGGCTCTGCGGTGGGCGTGGATCCCTGCGAGATGCTCGGGAGAAAATACAAGCTGCTTCCTCTTCCTGGAGAAAGAGTGGAGCCCCAGTGGGGCTGGCGTCGCCTCCCTGGGCATCACATCCCCCGCACCCAAATCCCTCAGTCGCGGCCACCGCCGGGGTGCCAGCACCCCTGTGCTTCCCACCTGGCTTTGAAATCTGCCCTTTCCTGGTAGGGAAACTGAGGCAGGGAAGCGTGGCAATGCCCTGCTGCGGCACCAGTTAGGGCTGGGTGCTCTGCCCTGCCTTGCACCCGGGGCAGGGCCCGATCCGGCTGCGGGGCTGCGCCGGGAAGGGGACCGGAGTTCAGCCACCGAGGTCAAACCCGGCTCCCGAAAGCTGGCTGTGCCCCCGGGGTGCTGGTTGCCTTTGAGAGGATCTTTATTTGTGAGCTTAATTGGTGGTTTTTCACATCCATATTTATGTACCTGGGGGACAGGGAAATGCTCCCCTGGAAAACCAGCCGGGGCGGCTGCTGGGTGCTGCTGGAGCTCGGGGTGCAGCAGGATCCAGCTGGGACTGGGGAAGCACCCCCTGCTTCCCCCCATCCCACCGCGGGCCAAGACGTCCGCAGCAAAAAAGAAAAAGACAATACCAGCCATGTGTGGGGGCTGGAGGACCCCAAAACAAGGAGTTCCCCCCACCCCGGGCTCGGTGGGGCTTGCGCAAGGAAAGGGGTGCAGCGGGAGAGGGACCCCCGGGCAGGGGGACACCAGCTGCACGGCGGCTGTGGGCAGATGCAGACAACGGTGTCACAGTGTGTTTATTGTGGGGAGCGGTTCGGCGGGCACGTACAGCTCGGGGACGGCTGGCACGCTGCGTCTTGCCCAGCAGCGGAACCGCGGGGGGACAGAGCTGCAGGACATGCACGGAAAGGGGACAGGAGCAGGCCAGCCCTGCTTCTGCCGGTGGCCACGGGGCCTGGGCAGCATCCTGCCAGCCTGGACCATCCCGTCCTCCTCAGGTGTCCCGTCTGCATCCACACTGGAGCATCCTGGTGGCCTCGAGCATCCCATCCTCCTCCGGTCATCCCGTCTGCATCCGTGATGGAGCATCCTGCCAGCCTGGAGCATCCCGTCCTCCTCAGGCATCCTGTCCGCATCCGTCCTGGAGCATCCTGCTGGCCTTGAGCATCCCATCCTCCTCAGGTCATCCCGTCCGCATCCGTACTGGAGCATCCCATCCTCCTCAGGTCATCCCATCCTCCTCAGGTCATCCCGTCCGCATCCATACTGGAGCATCCTGCTGGCCTCGAGCATCCCATCCTCCTTGAGCATCCCATCTTCCTCAGGTTATCCCATCCTCCTCAGGTCATCCCATCCGCATCCATACTGGAGCATCCTGCTGGCCTCGAGCATCCCATCCTCCTCAGGTTATCCCATCCTCCTCAGGTCATCCCGTCCGCATCCATACTGGAGCATCCTGCTGGCCTCGAGCATCCCATCCTCCTTGAGCATCCCATCCTCCTCAGGTCATCCCATCCGCATCCATACTGGAGCATCCCATCCTCCTCGGGCATCCCATTCACATCCACACCGGAGCATCCCATCCACTCTGGAGCACCCCAGCGCCCTGGCAGCTCCCCATCCAGCCCTGGCAATCTGGCCCTGCCTGTCCCCACCCCTGCCTGCCGCCCCGCTGCCGTGCACCCAGCCCTCCCCACCCCAAACCTCCAGCCCGTTGCCCGAGCAGCCCGTGGCACCCGTGCCCCCCCTCCTCCCGCAGAGCAGGCACCCAAAGGCGTCCCACCCTCCTGCCCCATCCCTTGGGCTGCTGGAGGGCTTGGCCGTGGGTGCTGCGCGTGGGGAAACTGGGAGTGCCGGGGGGAAACTGAGGCCCGTGGGTTCCCCCGGGGCCGATTCGAGGGGTGGGTGGCACGGCGGGCAGAGTGGGCTGCAGGTGGGAGGAAGGGGCTGGCGGGCGCATGTGTGTCCTCGGGTGGGAGCAGGCGGCTCTCGGAGGGGAGACGAGAGCCTCGTCGGGGCCGCGGCGGGACCACGCGGGCTCTGCCTCCGTGCTAAAGGCTGAGGTCCACCACCACGTGCCGGTAGACCAGCGTGTTGGCCTTGAAGCTGGGAGCCAGGAGGAGCTGCACGTCGGCGGCCGGCACGTAACGGAAAGCCCGCGGCGCCTGCACCGACAGCTCCTGGAACTTAACGAATTTCTGCTTCTCCTCGTCCCACAGGTAGACGTGGGTGAAGGAGAAGTCACTGCCCAGGGCCAGGTACTGCCGCCGCTCCACCGCGAAGGGCTGCATCACCATGGAGCCGCGGGACGGCAGCGTCTGCAGCTCCACGAAGCGCTGCCCTTCCCATCGCACCACCTTGGAGTCGCCGATGTAGCGGCTGAGGCAGAGGAACTGGTCCCGCTTCACCCTGAAGTGCTTCACCATCTGCACGTCCAGCATCTCCCCCACCTCCCCCTGGGGCAGGAATTGCTTCTGCGCCCGGTTCCACTGGTAAACGACGGGGGCTTGGGAGCTGCTGGAGATGATCAGCCGGGGTTTGCCGTCGTTCTCCACGTATTCCACGTCGGTGTCGCGGTGCCAGGCGTGGAGGGCTTGGTGGGAGTAGAAGCCGTTCTGGTTGAGGCGGTAGAGGCTGGTGGAGCCTGCCTTGGAGCTGTCGGCGATGACGAAGTACCAGTCGCCTTCGATCTGGAAGGCTTCGATGTCGTTGGGCTTGCGGGTCTTCTGGCTGTCGATGTCTTGGATCTTGATGAACTTATCCACGGCCGTGTCCCAGCGGTAGATGTAGGAGCCGCCGAAGAGCTGGGCCACCACCACGTACAGCTGGTTCTCCGCCACGATGGGCTTGCAGTGCACCGCCGAGTGAGCTGCCGGGCGGGACCACGTCACGCCGGGGCCCCGCCCTTCCCCAAAACAGGGATCCCAGCCGGGGAGGGGATCCCAGCCCCCATGCCTTACCGGGGATGCGGTCGAAGTCACGCAGCTTGCGCTCCACGTAGTCCCACTTGAGGACGGCACAGCTGCTGGCGCCGGGCTGTGCCAGCGCGACGTAGAGGTCGCTGGCGTAGGTGAAGGGCTCGGCCGACACCGCCTGGAAGGGCAGGACCTGGTGCACCACGAAGTCTGGGTGGGGAGAGAGGCAGCGGTGAGGGTTCGGACGCCCGGGAGCGGGGCGACGGACGGCCGCGGTCCTTACCCGTGGTGATGCACTGGAAGTCACCGAGCGCCAGGTCCCGAATCCGCTGACCCTCGAACTGCCCGGGGCTGCTGCAGAAAACGGCGGGGACCGTGGTGTTGGTGCTCTCCAGCCACTCCACCAACCACTTGATCTTGCAGTCGCAGGCCAGCGTGTTGCCCCGGAGGTCCCTGCCGAGCACGGCACCCAGTCACCCCCGGCACCCCGATGTCACCCTCTTCCCCAGCCCGATGTCCCGGGCGTCCCCGGTGCCGCCGCAGCCTTACAGGTCGCTCAGGATGTCCAGTGGCTTGAAGAGGTCCCGGGGCAGCGTCTGCAGGTTGTTGTTGGCCAAGGACCTGGGGGATGAGAGGGGGATGGTGGAGGGGACACAGCCCTGGCCATGCTGTCCCCCGTGTCCCTGGGGAGCGCAGGGCCCCCCTGTGTACTCACAGGTGGGTCAGGGACTTGAGCCCGCGGAAAGTGGCCTTCGAGAGCGCCTGGATGTCGTTGTTCTCGATGAACCTGGGGCAGGAGGAGATGCTGGCACGGCCGCCCCGAGAGGACGGGTCCCTGCGGATACCCCCACCCTCCCCATGCCGTCCCCGCGTCCCCATCCCCGTCCCACGCACAGGTACTGGAGGTGCGAGAGGCCGGCGAAGGCGTTGTCCCCGATCAGCGTGAACTTGTTGGAGTTGAGCAGGCTGCAAAGAGATGTTGGGGAGGGGGGAAGGTGTCAGCGCCCAGGCTGGGCACGGGGGGCACCGGGATGCCCGGCCGCTGGCGTGGGAGACGTACAGGAACTGCAGCGAGGGGATGTGGGCGAAGGCTGCCTCTCGGATCTCCGTGAAGGCTGCGTTCACCATCGTCCTGCCGGAGAGACGACGCTTCAGGGCCGTGCGGGAGAGGGGCTGGCAGCAGGGGGGTCCACCACCCCGTGCCCCTCAGCACCATCCCTGCTGTCACCCCGTGTGTGCCCCTCGCAGCCCCAGCATCGACCCCCCGGGCTGGGGGTGACACGGAGGGGACGAGGCACCCACCCCAGACCCTCCCGTGCCCTGCGGCACGCCCCGGCCTGAGTACACACACACGTACACGCACGTACACGCATGTGCACATACGTGCATCCACCACGCACACTCGCCCAGCTGTAGCAGGCTCCGGTGCGCCGCCCTGTCCCCAGGAACTGCCAGCCGTGTCCCCTTGGGGCTCTGGTCCCCAAGGTCACGGCAGGCGGGGACGGGCTGCCGCCCTGCTCCGTCCGTCGCTGATGGATGGCTGCGGGCGCAGAGCATGGGGACCATTCCCGGGGTGTCCCCAGCCCCGTCCTTCCTCCAAGAGACCCCCGCACTGCCCGTACCCCACACCACCCTGCATTTCCCCCTAATGTGACACAAAGAGGCTGGCCCTGCACCCTGAGGACGTGACCTGCTCCCCGGCCCCGTCCCCATCCCACCACCTGGCTACTCACAGCGAGATGACCTCCGGCGGCAGATTCCTGGGCACCGCCTTGGAGTCCACGCAAAAGGCTGTGTCTCGGGTGCAAGAGCAGCTTGGGGGGCAAGGGGGTGGCCGGGGGGGCCGCCGAGCCGTCGCTGGCAGCCAGAGCCAGGCCAAGGCGAGGAGGAGGAGGAGAGCGGAGAGCTGGCCCTTCGGCATCCTCCTCCCGTGCCGCAGCTCCATCGTCCTGGCCTAGCCCCGCTCTTTCTCCTGGAGCCGGTTTCTCTCCCGCTGTGCCCAGGAGCTGCGGTGAAACGTTTTCCTCTCCTTCTCCAGCGAGATCTCAGCGCGGAGGAGAAGCGACGGTGACGGCGGAGGCTGGCGGCTGCCCACCCGCTGCTCTGCAGCGCACCATGCTCCGCTGCTGCGGGAAGGAGGGAGGGAGGGAGGGATGCAGCTGAGTGACAGCCGGAGCATCCCTGCGGACGCGTGTCCGCATCCGCGTCCGGGCGTGCGGACGCGGGGGGTTGCACGCCGAGGGGGTGCCCGCTGGGAGCGGGATGCTCTCGGGGTGCATCTGGGATGGGGGACAGGAGGGTACCCGCAGGGGTGATGCCGCCGCGGCTCTGCCGCCCCGTTGCTTCGCCTGGGTGCCCGTGCTGCAGTGCCGCCCGCGCCAGCTCCCTGCTTGGCCTGGCAGCGAGCGCTGCCGGCTGGCGGGAGGCACCGGGCATCCGTCCATCCCGTCCCAGGCACCGCGCTCCCGGCCAACAATGAGCCCAGCCAACTCCTGCCCCGTGCCGGGCGGGGTACGCAGCCCCGCACCCCCGGGGACGCGTGCTGAGGGTGCTGGGTCCGCAGTCAGAGGCTGGAGCTGGGCGCGGGGGCTTGAACCCCCCCGTGTTGCCGGCTAAATTCTGGGAAACAGCCCTCAGAGGTTTCGTGCCTCTTCTCCAGCTCCTCTCCGGGCTCAGCAAACAGAGGACAAGTGGCACCTTGGCAGCCAGGGTGGCCCCAGCCTCCTCCCACCCACGCAGGGACCCTATAAATCCCCCCGGCTCCGGCTGGCAAAAGGACAGGAGCCGCGCGCGGCGAGGGAGGGCGAGATGGACGTCAGCTCCAAAGAGGCGCTGATGGAGGAGGCACCTCCGGTAAGGAGCACCCATCGCCCAGCCCGGAGTGCCAGCGCGGGGTTACCTTCCCCGGCCCCTCGCTGATGGCTCAGCCGGGTGCTCCCCTCTGTCCCCAGAGGTACACGGCCTCCCCCCGCCTGCCCTGCATCCCCCACCAGCTCAAGTGCCTCCTGATCGTGGTGGTGGTGGTGGTGGTCCTCGTGGTGGTCATCGTCGCCTTCCTCCTCCTGGGGCTGCACATCACCGAGACGCACGCCGAAACGGTGAGGCAGCGCCGGGGAAGGGGAGCCGCTGTGCCGCTGGCTCCGGTGACGGCGTCGTCCGCCGGCGCTTGGCAGGGATGAGGTTTAGACCCCCGCGAAGCCCCCTGACCCTCCTTCCCCCTGGCAGGTCTTGCGAATGACCATCCACGGCCTGGACGGCGAAGGGACCCCCCAGCACCTCTCCATGAGCAAGAAGGAAAGGACCGGGACGTTCGCCGTGCGGGACGGGCTCAACGCCTCCGCCGTGGTGGTGTACGACTACGGCAAGGTGCGCGGGCGGGACGAGGGGGGTGGCGGTGGCCGGGACGGGGCTGAGCTCAGGCGGGTCTGTCTGCCGCCAGCTGCTGGTGGGCTACAGGTCCTGGCGTCACCGCGCCTGCTACATCACCCGCATGGACAAAGACAACATCCCAGGGCTGGATGCCATCGCTGAGACCTTCCAACGCCGGCAGGTGAGCCGGGGCCGAGCGCGGGGCTGGCGGCCCCGTGGCGAGCTGGAGGGGAGGATGCCGGTGGCCGCGGACGGCAGCCAGCCCCGTTCTCTCTCCCGCAGGCTGAGAAGAAGGAGGTTGGGGACAACGCCGCGCCCCTGGCCGACCGCTCCATCCTGGGCACCACCGTTAACATCCTCTGCAGCACCGTCCCCGTCTACTGGGCATAGCGCTGGGCTGGGGTCGGCTCCCGGGGGGACGGGACAGCGAGATGGGGACGGCACCGTCCCTGCGTTCCCCTCGTGTGGCCTTCCAAGCGGGATGCTGGCAAGACAGCACCCAGGCATCTCTCATCCTCCACAGCTCCATCCTGGGGTTTTCCATCCGCAGCCGCTCAGCATGGCGGCTTCCCCACGGCCCTTGCAATAAAGAAGCGGGGATTTGCTTTGGGATTCACGCTTCTGTCCACAAAGTAAAGCCTGTGCCCCTGCCTCTGAGTGCTGCTCTCGTCCTTCCCCCCCGCGCCGGCCAAAGGGTCCTTCCCCGGGGTGCTGCGGCGAGGCGGCGCGGTGCCCTGGGGTGTCTCTCCGGCACACGTCCCTCATGGAGGACCTCACGCCAGGCTCTGGGGCTGCGTCGCCAGTGTGTGTCCCCTCCCTGCGCCCTCCCAGTTTGCACGGAGGGAGGATGAGATGGCAGGGGCAACCTCTGCACCTCCAGCCCGCTCCAGCATCCCTGCGGGGTCTAGGATGTCCCTCCAGGAAAGGTCTCCGTCCCTGTCCCCTCCTTGTGCAGATGGGGACAGAGGGACTGTGTGCCACGTCCTCAGTGAGCACAGAGCCTCGGGCACCCACGAATACCATGATCCATTTGCTCCCAGCCCCCTCCAGCCCTGCTTTGCCCCCCATCCCTGGCAGCTGGAGCTCCTCCGCCCCAAAGCAGCCAGGAGCATTCTTGGGGTGCACTGGAGAGCGGGGGATCACCGGGGACCCGAGCCATCCCTGCCGTGCCACGTCTCGATGCAGAGGTGGCAGGTCCACTCCCCGAAATCCCCGGTCTGGCCCTGACCCCTCATCACCCCGGCAAGGCGCCGGGCTGAGCAGGGTGCGCGATAAAGGGTCCCACAGCCTCTCCTGTGCGTGGTGTGGGAGAGCAAACAGCCAGGAGCCGCTCTGGGGTCTGCCATGCTCCCCGACACCCCGGGACAGGAGGCAGCGTCCAATACGGGGCGCAACCCCTCACCCCAACACACCCGGCTGTGAGCATTTGGGGTCCTGAGGGGCTGAGAGGTGGCCAGAGGGGTCCCAGCCTGTGCCCCACCACATCCAGGCAAGACCACAGCACGGCAGTGGTGACACCCCAGAGCTGGGACCCTCAGTAAATCTGCACCACGGGCAGCCCCGAAAGCCCCAGCACCGGTGACACAAGCCCCCGCAGTGCCCGAGCATCCTCGGGACCGAGATTTCGGAGCACCCAGCCTGGCTGCGGTCCAGGGACCTGTCCCCATCCCCGCGGTGACCCTAACCTTGCGGTTTGCGGGCAAGCTTTGATGTCCCGTTTGCTCTTCGCCCACCTCGAGGAGCTCCAGGTGCCCAAGCCGGTGAAGGGACCCGGGCCCCGAGCCAGATCTCGCCTCAGCCGCGGCCCTCGCCGGATGCTCCACCCTGGAAACCCACTCCAACCCGTGGAGAAGGGTTTGCTTTGGCCCTGACACCTCGCTCCGGTGTCCCCGCGCCTGGGGACAAGTGCCCTTGGACGCTCTTGACCAGCGGGTTCCCAGGGGAACGCAGCCCCGGGAAGGGCGGTCAGCAAACACGAGTGAAGTGGATCCCACGCCACAGCCCGCTTGCGCACCAGGGGCCACCAACCCGTTCGCAGGAGCCGCCCAGTTCCCCACCCCAGCACCCCGGTATAAAACCCTCTGACCTGGCTGCTGCAGGGCAGCCAGGGCTGGGAGGAGGAGGAGGAGGAGGAGGAGGAGGAGGAAGAGGAGGCAGCCATGGAGAGCAGCACGAAGCAGGTGGTGGTTGAAGAGCCGCTGGTGAGTCTCTGCGACCCGCAGCGGGGTGGCACAGTCCCACCGGGGGTGTCCCAGGACACCTTGCATCCCCAGATCTTGGGGGCAGCGGGATGGGAGCATCCCTCACCTCCCATCTCCTGCCCCCTCACCCCAGTTCTCCACCTTTCCCATGCCCCCAGGACCCGGAGAAGTGCTGCTGCCAGGGATGCTGCTGGCCCTGCGCCGTTTGCTGCTCCAAATGCGCCCGGTGCTGCATGCCCCGCTGCTGCAAATGCCCCAGCTGCCCCGGCTGCGGCTGCATCAAGCGGTCCCTCTGCTTCGTGCCGCGCCTGCTCTACTACCTGCCCCGCAAACTCCTCAGCTGCCATCACCTCAAGTGCCTCCTCATCGCCGTGGTGGTGGTGGTCTTGCTGGTGGTCATCATCGCCGGCGCCCTGCTGATGTGGCTGCGGGCGGACCAACGCCACGCCGACGCCGTAAGCGGGGACCCTCGCCGTTCCCTGGGGAGGGGCTGCCGCAGGCGGTGAGCTCCCCCCCACCACGTCCCCCCACACCAGGTCCTGCGGGTGACGGCGGTGGGGCTGCGGAGAGGATCGGTTTGGGAAGAGGACGCGGCCACTTTCTACCTGGATGGTGGGAATGGAAACCCGGCCACCGTCATCTACGACTACAAGAACGTAAGCGGGGAGCCCCGGGCGGGGGGGACAGGGAAGGGGTGCATGGGGCCAAGCTGACGCTGGTCCGGTTGCAAACAGCTGCTGGTGAGCTACAGATCCCGGCTCCACCACGCCTGCTACGTCACCCGCGTGGACAAGGACAACATCCCAGGGCTGGACGCTGTCGCGGAGACCTTCCAACGCCGGCAGGTGAGCGCTCGGCACCGGACGGGGCATGGGGGGCACGTGGCGATATCCCAGGCACAGTGCCTCCTGCAAACCCCCCTGATGAAGAGTTGGGGTGCAGCGTCATATCGCTGCTGCCCTGTTTCTAATTCTCTCCCCTCGCCAGGCTGAGAAGAGGCTCGCCGTGCCCCTGGCCGATCGCTCCCTCCTGGGTACCACGGCGAGCATCCTCTGCAGCATCCTCCCCGTCTACTGGGCTTAGCCTTGCTGGGTGAGTGCAAAGGCGCCCACGGGGATGGGCAGGGGGGTGGCAGGGAGGGCTGGGAGACCCCCACCCACCCAGAGACCCCCACCCACCCAGCAGCACCCTCACAGTGCCAGGTTTGCCTTGCAGCATCCCCGACAGACACAGCGTTGCCGCAGCCCCTCGGGGAGCATCACCGGCACCCTCGCCAGCAGCCCCTCACCCAGCCCGATTTCGGGAGGTGCTGGGACCCACACGATGCTGTGGGGCTGAGCAAGGGGTTGTGGGGTGGAGGGGTTGGCATTGCAGGGGCGCGGGGGGCTCCGCTTTGCCGTGCGGGTGCTGCATCCCCGCCGCAACCACGGCGCTGGGGCGGCTGGAGGCGGCGGGTGGGTGTCTGCTTGGGCGAGCGCCGCGCTGCGCCGGGGGACAGCTGGTTTGTCACTTAAGTCTTCTCAGCTTTGCCAAAGCCAAGTGCAAAAATGAGCTTAAAAAAACATGACATTTAAAGAAACAAAAATTCTCCCTTCCACTTCTTCGCTCGCCCGGCTCCCGGCAGCTCCCGGCTTCCTTTGCCTTAAAAATACATTGAGGGGATGTAGGCAGAATTTGGGTGAATTTTTGCCACAGCCACAACCTGGGGACTCGTGCACTCCCCTGAGCATCGCTGGACACTGGGGCACGGGACCAACCTGAGCTGCCCCCTCCTCCCGCCAGAGCCAAGGCTGTCCCGAAAAATTTATCTGTCCTCTCCTGCCCTGCAGAACTGAATAAAGGATAAGGGGAAGAGTCAGGTCTCGGAGCTATTCCTGGCGACAGCCCACGTCGAAGGCGGCCATGGCCAGTGGCGCAGCCCGAGGACTGGGATTATTAGGACCGGGATGCTGGCGCTATTAGGACCAGGCATTAGTAAGACCGGGAAGCTGATATTATTAGGATCAGGCGTTATTAGGACCAGGATACTGGCCCGGGGCCGAGCATCCAGGGCAGAGAGCGAGATCACGGAGCAGCGCAGCCGCAGCCCCGCAGACGGGAGCCCGCCAGCAGCACAGCTGCCTCCCGCCGGTGCCACAGCCATCCCGGGGTGGGAACCGCAGCACCCCACCACCCCCACGCCTGGATCCGGCCCCTGCTCCCCGCTCCCGGCAGCCGGGGAAGCTGCTCCCCGCAGGGAGAGCGCAGCTGCGGTTGGCCAGGATGCGGGGCGCCGGTCCAGGGCCTCCCGCAGACCGCGGCACCCGCCCCCAAACCCTCACCCCTCCCCAGCCCAGCTGCACCGGCGAGGACGAAACGTGATGTGGTTTTTATTTGAAAGGCTTCCCGGGCTGCCCAGCTGGCCCTGGGTACCGGCATCCAGCCGGAGCAGAATGGCAGGGGGCGTGCAGAGTTTTGCAAGGGCTCAGCAGCCCCCGCCACCGGCCCAACCTCCCCCTGCCGTGACGGAGCAGCCGATGACGAGCTGTCAGAAATTTGGCAGGACCCCGAGGTCCTTGTGCAACCATTCAAGTGGCCTCGTTTCTCAACCCTGTGCGGGCGACGTTTGCGGACGGCGAGCGCTGCGCCTCCGGGCGCTGCGTCCCAGGGGCACCCCGGACCCCGACGAGGGGGTGTCAGCCCCCGCAGCCGGGCGCAGCGGTGCAGGCGGAGGCGTTGGTGGGGCGGGGGGCCGGGGGGGTCGCGCTGCCCCGGGGCAGGCAGGTGGCCTCGCACTGCTCCCGGCTCTCGAAGCGGTTGCGGTTGCCGCCGCAGCCCCCGTACCAGAAGAGCGAGCAGCGGCCGGGCCGGCGGCCCTCGAAGAACCATTTGGGTGAGAAGGAGCGGCAGGGCCCCGCGTCCCGCGCCTCCAGGCAGGCGGCTGCAAGGCGGGCGGCACGGGATGCTCGCGGCACGGCCAGAGGTTTTACGCCACAAAACGCACCCCACGACCCGGCCGGTGTGTGAGCTGGCAGCCCTATCTGCTTTCTGCTCACAAGTCACCCCCCCAAAGACCCCCAGGCCCTCCTTGCATGCTCCTCACCCCCCCAAAGACCCCCAGGCCCTCCTTGCATGCTCCTCACCCCCCCAAAGACCCCCAGCCCCTCCTCACATGCTCCTCACCCCCTCCAAAGACCCCCAGCCCCATCTCACATGCTCCTCACCCCCCCTAAAGACCCCCAGCCCCTCCTCACATGCTCCTCACCCCCCCTAAAGACCCTCAGCCCCTCTTTGCACTCTCCTCACCCTGCGTCATGTTTCCCTCGCCCACGCCGGCTCCGTCAGGACCTGACGGGACGGTCACAGCATCAGCCGAGCGACGGCACCAAAACCACAGCCGTGCCCCCTGCGCGGACTGGGGGCACCCCGTGACACCCGGGTCCCCGGAGGGTCGCCCACCCTCACCTACCGAGGTCCGTGATGCAGGCGTGGACGCAGTCCCGCTGGCTGGCGAAGCGGTTGGCGTTGCCCCCGCAGCCCCCGTACCAGAAGCGCTCGCAGGACCCCGTCTCCCACCGATGGTACCACATGAGGGAGAAGCGGGCGCAGGCGCTGCCGGGGTCCTTGGCCAGGGTGCAGGGTCCCGGGACGGCCGCGGCCCTCCGATTCTTGCCGAGGCCGGGGCCTGCTGTGGGCATCCCAGCGTGGGGCGTGGCGGAGACCTTGGGGGTCCTGGGAGGAGAAATCAGAGCAACCCCCCCCCTCCCAGTATGTGCTCCCCCTCCCCAGGAAGAGGGGGTGCAGCCCCGCAGCCCCCCAACTCAAGCTGTGGGGCACGTAGAGGGGACGGCCCCGGGGCCGCTCACTCACTGCGCAGGGGTCCCTGGGGGGGGCTTGATGGTCCCAGTGCCGGGGGGGGGCAGAACCCAGGGGCAGCCCGGGGAGCCGGGGCGCTGGCCGCTCTCCGCTGCGGAGCAGAGGTGTCAGCAAGGTTTGGGGATCAAAGCCACCTCCTCCCGGAGCAGCCAGGGATGGCACCCCGAGATGCTCTGGCCCCCAAAAAACTTCCCCCTGGCCTCTCACCCCGCAGCCTCCTGAGGAAGCCCAGCGCCGTCCTCTCCGCGTACCCCATTTCGGGAGGGTGGACCGAGCCCAGGCGCAGCGAGTGGTACCGCCACGCCGGCAGCACCCGGGGCGCGGCCGCCTCCGGCCGCTCCGTCCCATTTCGCCCCAAGGAGAGCACCAAGACGCCGAAACCCTCGCAGCGGGCGAAAGGGGCCAGCGCCTGCCCCGCATCCCCGTCCCACAGCGCCTCGGCCCCCATCCCCACCACGAAGAGGACGCGGAGCCGGTTGCCGGAGCTTGTCGGGAAGGCGTGCCGGAGGCACCATGCCACCGTGTCGCCGGTGGATGCCACGGCTGCCCTGGGCACCAGCGCGAGGCGGAGGCGTTCCCGGAGCTGCTCCCGGGAATCGGGCAGCCCGAAGGGGACCTCGGCCAAACCCTGCCCGGGGGCAGAGGGGCCGGTGAGCAGCAGGGCGACGCGGGTGCCGCGCTGTGCCGGATCCGGCCCCGCCAGCTGCAAGCGCCCCAGGAGGCGGTGGAAAAGCTCTCCGACGGCCTCCAGCCTCTCCGCCGGCATCCCCGGGGCCGCGTTGTCCACCACCAAAGCCAGGTCCAGCGGGTCAGGGGACGGCGCGGCCGTGGCGCAGCCCTCGGGGTGGCAGAGGTCTGGGCACGGGGACAGACGGAGGCTGAGCCCCGGAGCGGGTGGGCACCCATCGCCGGCGCAGCCCCGGGGCCGCCTACCGAAGCAGAGGACGCAGGGCAGCAGCGCATCCCGCAGCATCGCTGCATCCCCGGCCGGCTCCTCCGCGGAGAGCTGGACCACTCGGAAGAGGCTGTTAACCTGGGGACGAGGCAGAGCCCGGGGGCAGGGGGTGAGGGCTTGCGGGGGGTGGTCCAGGGACCAGGGTGAGTGGCCACCAGCCCCGGGGCTCACCTGGAAAGCCCGCACCACCTCGGGCAGCGGGCTGAAGGTGAGCACGGCCGGCACGATACCCAGGGCTTCGTACTGCAGAGCGGCCTCGCCGATGCCCTCCAGGTCCTGGCGCTGGCCGCTGGTGACGAAGAGGACCACCTTCCTCCCCAGGGCTACCGGCCGGACCCTCTTGAGCACGTGGTGCCCCACGAAACGCATGGCAGCGGCCAAGCGACCGCGCCGGGAGGAGCGGGTGGGCGAGAGGCGGCGGAGGCGTCCCAGCAGCGCCGTCCCGCTCCCCACCTCCCCGGCACGCAGCAGGTAGGTCGGGGTGGCCGAGTAGGCCAGCATGGCCACCCGAGCCCCCGCCGGGCAACCCAGTGCGGAGACCTGCAGGTCCTGCAGCAGCAGGGCCAGCAGCTCCTTCATGCGGGAGAAGAGGGCTGGCGGGACGGCGGAGGAGGTTTCCAGCACCAGAACCAGCTCGGTGGGGAAGAGCGGGCAGGCGGGCGCGGTGGGGACTGCGAGGGGACGCGGTGGCATTTCAGGGGCTGCCGGAGAAGCCCCCCGCCCTGGCATCCCTTGCTCGTGGTACCCGTGCCCACCCACCCGCCACTGCCTCCCTCCGGGCACGCATCCACCGGCCGTGCCCCCACCATCCAGCCATCCCTCTGTCCCCCCACCGCGGTCCCCCCACCATCCCCTCGTCCCCTCCTTGCCATCCCCACCGTTATCCCAGGATCTCACCGCAGCTCCGGCGGATTAAAGCTTTCAGCTCGCAAGGCTGGAGGGATGCACGAAGCAGCGTCAGTCCCAGTTGTCTCACCCAGTTCATCCCAGCAGGGACCAGGGGACCACTGAGTTCCTCGCTGTCCCCCGAGGACACCCCTCGAGGCCAGGTCCCCATCCCCAGCCAGCCCCACACCAGCATCCCTTACCATGAAGGTGGGAATGCCCGGCAAGCCCTTTGGGCCCTGGAGCAGCGGGAAAAAAAGAGAAATTCAGAGGAAATAGGAACCAGGAACACATCCCTGAGCGCCAGGGCTGGTGGCAGGCGGACACGCAGCAGGAAAAAGGGAATTTGCAGGGAGTCACCATCTCTCCAGGAGGTCCCGCGCTGCCACGGCTGCCCGCTTCTCCTCTGCTCCCAGGGTGGCCCTGGAAAATCCCCGGGGAATTGTGCGGGTGGGCACGGTGCGGGGGGAACGGGAGGGGGCCGTGCCGTACTCACCCTGCGCCCCGGCGGCCCTCGCGTGCCCTCGTCCCCCGGGGCTCCTCTCTCGCCTCCGTTGCCCTGGGGGGACACGCGGAGGAAGCCCACCCCGTCTTTCCCCACAACATGGACAGGTTGACCTCAGAGAGGTCCCCACGTCCCCTCCCGGCACCCCAAACTCTCACCTGAGCCCCGGAGTATCCCGGCGGGCCCCGAACGCCCTGGGGGAAGCCGCAGAAAGTGAGAGGGGCCGGGACCCCCAGGCAGCCCCACGGGCAGGGACGGGATGCCCCACGGGCAGGGACGGGATGCCCCACGCTCACCCCACCCGCCTCCATCCCTGCTCCGGGCTGCCGGTACCTTGGCACCCTTGCTCCCCGGGACACCTCTCTGGTCACACCCGTTCTCGCCCTGGGAGGGAAGTAAAGTCCCAAAGCATATTATTATAGGACCTACACAAACACCCCTCTTCTCAAAGCTTTTCCCTGCCTCCCCGGCCCCTGGGGAGGGTGCCACCGCCGGAGGGGCACAGCCTCACCAGGGCACCTTTGGGTCCCTGTTGTCCCTTTTTCCCCTTCCTGCCCTGGGCTCCTGCCTGGCCCTGGAAGAGAAAGGGGGGCTGCAGGCTGTGGGTGCACAGGGGGGGCTGTGGAATCCCACCTCAGGGGATCGCTCACCTTCTCCCCTTTGGGGCCGGCTGGGCCGGTGTCTCCCTGGGAGCCCTCGGCTCCGGGCAGACCCTGGGCGAAAGGCGAAGGTGGATGAAGGATGCTGGGGGGCACCCGTGGGATAGGCAACCACCGTCTCAGGGTGGCCACCAGCACCCACTGGGGACCCCAGCAGAAGGAAGGGGACAGCACCTGAAGTCCCCTGCTCCCCGGGTGGCCCGTGACTCCCTTCGTCCCCCGTGGCCCCGGCAGCCCCTGCAAAGGGAGAGCAGAAGGGGCAGCAGGGGTGCCCACCCTGGGGTCCTGGGACAGGCAGGGGCTTCCCTGTCCTCACCTGGGCACCTCCGTAGCCTTTCTGTCCCTCAGGACCGGAGCTGCCACGGTCCGCCTTCCTGCCCTGCGAGGAGATGGATGGCTCAGGCTCCGGCGGGGGGGGGGATGTCCCCAGGGAGGACCCCCGTGTCCTCCAGCCCTACCTGTGCTCCCTGCTGCCCTTTTTGGCACAAGGTCTGTGGAGGAAAACACCATCAGCGGCCTCATCCCCAGCACGGGGACATGTGGCATTGGGGACACGTGGCATGGGGACCCCTGACACGGACCCCGGTGCCCCCCTCATGGCACCTACCGGGTGAGCGGGGGGACCCGGGGGTCCCGCTGGCCCCGGGGAACCATCCGGACCAGGATCTCCCTGGAAATCACGGACATTGAGAGGGAAAGAGTCCTCCTCGCACATCTCATCCCTAAAAATGGGGGGATGCCCACCCAGCATCCCCGAGCACAGCTCCAGCCCCCCACCATCACTCACCTGGGGACCCCCATCTCCTCTCCACCCCGGGGCGCCGGGCTCGGGGCTTCTCCTCCCGGGTGGCCCCTGGGGAGCAGAGAGGGGGGTCAGCGAGCCCCCCCAGCACCCCGCAGAGCCCTGGGGCTGCGAGCCCCTTACTCACCACTTCGCCAGGAGGGCCTGGGGGTCCCTTCTCCCCCGGGGCACCCCGGGAGCCTTTCTGCCCCTAGGTGAAGGCGGGAGGAAGGGATTTAGCAACCGGACGGCGGGCGATGGAGGCAGAACGTCGCCACGCAGCACCGCACCTGCCTCCCCCGGGACCCCTTCTCTCCGGGGCGGCCAGGGGTCCCCGCTTCGCCCTGGGGAGGAGAGAGGAGGCTGTGCCTGTGCCCGTGGCCGGTCCCGGTCCCGCTGGGGCGGCTGTGCCGGGATGGAGGGGCGGATGCACCGGCCGGCTGGTGGGATGCCCCGCCGCGTGGCTCACCTGCTCTCCATCCAAACCGTCAAAGCCGGCTTCTCCAGGATGTCCCTGCGGGGAGGTGGCACGGTTGACCCATGGGGTGGAACAGGCTGGTCCCAGCTTTGTCCCATTTCTCCCAGCACCCTGGTCCATCCTACCCCTCCACCCACCATGACCACATCCCATTCCCCTCTCCGATCCCTCTCTTCCCTGCCCATCCTCGAGGTGTCCCTGTTGTCGCCAGTTCCTCGGCCACCGTTGGTGCCCGCAGGAGCTGCGGGATAAACCAGGAGGCAGGGACGTACCTGCTCCCCGGGGTGACCCACGAAGCCCTGCGAAGAGACAGAGGAGAGCAGCCGGGGTGGGCACCCACGCTGCGAGACAGAGCCACGTGGGGCTGGCACGGCCCCTCACCTTCGGTCCGCACTGTCCCGGGCACCCCTGCATCCCTCGGTTGCCATGGAGACCTCGCGGTCCCTGCTCCCCCTGCGCTCAGGGAGGGGAGAGGGGGTCGTGAGAGGCAATGCGGTGACGGGGGTCCCCTCACCCCCAGGGCCACCATCTCCCAGTCGTGGGGGTCCCACGGCCAACTCACGCTGTGTCCGTGCTCGCCCTCGTCTCCAGCGCGTCCCTCGCTGCCCGTCACCCCCTAGGACAGAGAGACCCTGGGCACGGCACAGCCTCCATTTTTGCTCTGGGAGCCCAGCTGGGCGATGCAGAGCCCCCCGCATCCATCCCGGCCGAGAGGGGTGGGAAAGATGGGACTGCTCTCCTGCGAGTGGGGCAGGGGGCTGGGGAAACACCCCCTCTGATGGGGAAGGGAGAGGTCCAAGCCTCGCTCCAGGCTGTCTGCAGGGCTGGGCATCCCTCCCGCATCCCCCTTCCTGCTCCCCTGGCCCCTTACCTTGCCCCCCTGGGGGCCGCTGGGACCTCGGGGACCGGGCAGCCCCACGCAGGTGCAGGGACACATCTGGCAGCAGGTCCGCTCTGCCAGGGCCAGCTGTGGGAGAGGGTGGCATCCCCACTCAGAGCCCACGGGGACCCCACCACCCACCCCACTTCTTCTGGTCCTCACCAGCTCCTGCGCCACGTGCCCACCGGCCTCCGGCATGTCCACGGCGAGCTGCTGCCCGCTCCCCAGCCACCGCCCAAATTCCACCTTCTGCAGGTCCCCCAGCCCCGTGACGTTGTTCACGGCCACCGTCACCAGCAGGTCTGCCTGGTCTGGAGGGGACGGGGCGCTGCGGGGTGTCACACCGCACCAGGTGGCCCCCCACTCACAAGGGTGACCCGGCCAAGCCCCCGTGCAGCCGTTGCCACCCCACCTTGCAGCCAAGCCGACGTTGCCACCTCCTTCATCTTCGCTGCATCATCGTCCAGCCCATCCGTGAACACCAGCAGCGCCTGGGCGACGAGGGGGGCATCCCAGCGCTCTGCAGCAACCCTCAGCAGCGAGACCACCCGGCATCCCCCAGCCCCACGGGGAGCGGCGTGCACGGCCGCGCCGGTGCCGTACCTTGGCGTCGGCCGCCTGCCGTGCCAGCGCCTCGAGGAAGCTCTGCAGGGCTGGCCGGTTGAGGTAGGAGCGCTGGAAGGAGTGCGCCCGCGCCAAGCGTCGCAGCACGTCCGCCCAGGGCTCCCGCAGCCCCTCCTGGAAGAGGCTCTCCCCGTCCCGCCGCGCGCTCCGCAGGGTGATGCTCAGGCCGAGCGGGCCGCAGGTGAGGCGGTCCAGCGCCGCCAGGTCCCGCAGGATGCGCTCCAGGTAGGGCTGCAGGTTGGACTGCTGGTAGTCGGTGACGTCCAGGGCCACCAGCGCGTGCAGGGCGCAGGGTCCTGCGGGGCAGAACACGGACACCCAGCCGGGACACGTGGGATGCTGGCTGCACGGGCCGGAGCGTGGCATCCCCCACGGGGACACGCGTGTCCCCAGCACGGCCACGCGCCAGGGCGTCCTCACTCACCAGCCTCCCGGCTCCGGATTCCCGCGGCCGCGAGGATGAGGAGAACCGCGGGGAAGCAGACCCCGCGCGGCCCCATGGCCCCGGCTCGGCGGGACGCCGGCGGGGAACCGCTCCTCCCTGCAAGGCGTGAAGGCAGGGCTGCGGCCAGGCAGGCAGCGGCAGCGGCGAGAGCCGAGCACCTGCCTCGGGGAGGCGAGGGGCCCGGAGCTGCCTCCGGCTCTCCATCCATCACTGCTGACAGGTCATCCATGGAGCGCAGCCCAGCCTGGGGCCGCTGCGGCCGGCCGAGCCGTGCCAGCGCTGGCCTCATCCTGCTCGGACATGTTTTGCTCCCCGGGGCTGTGAGCGCTCGCTCCTGGAGAGGGCGCGGGGGCAACGCGGGGCAGGACACGGGGGTGCCGAGCTCCTGAGGGAGCTGAACCGCTTCTGGCAGGGCTTTGGGATGGGCTTCACCCTCGGCTCGGCCTTTGAGACGGCACACGGTGGAGACGGCTCATGGCGGAGACGGCTCATGGCGGAGACGCAGCTTTGCCAAGGGTTTTGGGGATGCCCTTCGGATGCCCAGCGGAGGCACGGAGCGATGGACCCAGGTCGGAACCAGAGGAGCCCTGCCTGCCCGTCTTGCCCGTCCCCGACGAGCAGGACGCAACCCGTCCCACGGCCCAGCCGCGCGGCCAGAGCGAGAGGAGGCGGCCGGAGCCCCGATCCCTTTGGGAATCAGCAAAGCGAGGGACCGAAGCCCACGGTCGGAACCCAACCTCCAGCATGGCCACAACCCTGCAGCGACTGCCTAGGGACAGAGGAACCCCCCTTACCTCTCCGGCGCCTTCGGTGCGCGGTGCCGGACGGTGCAGCTGACCGCGGGCTGCAGGAGCTGGCTGCCTGCGTGGGAGGATGCGCGTTCGGGGGGTTATTTATCCCAGGGCTCGAGAAAACATCATCTGTCCGACACGTCAGGAGGAGCTGCCTCGCAGCCAGGGATGAGGCTCCCGGGCTCCGTGGGGCTGGGTCCTGCCGGAGCAGGCGGCTGCCTGGCGTGGGGCACGGGCCACGGCACCCTACGGCCATTTCGGGAAGGTGTGAGGAGCTCATGGGACAGGAGAACATCGACGGTGGAGGGAGATGGTGGTGCTTGGAAAACCATGGCTGTGAGGGAGCTCGGGTGCCGGGGACCCAACGCCAGCGCGGGAAAGCCAAGCTGATGCGGGGAGGGAAGTGGGGAAAACAAATCTCCGCGGAGCGCTCCGTGAGAAAGGGGAGATATCAGGGTGGAAACCAGCGGCCAGATCCTGACATCATGGATTTTACATCATCCGGGGACTCAGCCCTCAAACATCCTTCCCAGCAGAGGGGTGGAAACAGAAAGTATTTCAAAGCCCGGCTTGTTTTTGGTTTGGATTTTTTTTTCAGGGGGGATCTGTTTGTTTTCTCCGGAGACTGGCTAAGAGGCTGGAGACGAATTAGGAGGTCGCTCCCGGGGTGCGTGTGGGCCGAGGATGGCGTGGGGACCGCTTTCCAGGGGTTTATTTATTTGCTGGAAGGGGAAAAGTTTACTGGACGTAGGTTTTGTGATGTGGGTCTGAGTAGCAGAACGCATCCCGAGATGATCTGGTTTTGGGGGGAGGAAAATAGAAAAATAACGGCCCCAGATAAGGAGCGGAGGAGATTTCCCCACGATCCCCTGTGCCTGGTGGGAATGAGCCAGGCCCGGAACGCGGGAGGTCCCGGAAAGCAAAAGGGAAGGAGGATTTGGAGGGGGGTGGTGGGCAGCGGGGGGAGCCGAGCCTGGATGCCTGTGTGCATCCAGCGTGTCTCCGAGGCAGCAATTGTGTGTGGGAACACTGGATGCGTAAAAACCTTAAAAATAATGTTAATGAAAATTGTGAGAATTATGTAAGTGAGAGAATGGGGCTGTGCTTGTCCCGGAGCAGCACGAGCAAGGGGAGCGGGAGCCGGAGGGGACCCCGCTGCGGCGCTTCCCAGGCTGGGATGCTGTGAGGGGACAAGGGACACGCACAGGGGATGGGCAAGGGGGCAAGGCAGACAGCCCCCCACGCAGGGCTGAGTTCGGAGCTCCCCAGGCTGGGGGCACCCCGACCCCGAGCTGGGGGGGGACACAGTCACCCCAAATCCCCACACCAGGTCCCCAGGAGGGGCTGCTGGGAGCTGCCGGAGGGCAGGGAGCGGGGTGGCATCCCTCAGAGCACCCTGGGCACGTCCTGCCCCATACCCGTCACCTCCCCAGTATGACCCCCCACCCACCCCTGGGTGCCGGGGAGCTGGGTGGGCCGTGGGGGCCCCATGGTGACGGGCTCTGCTGGAGCGGCAGAGCTTTGATGGTAGGTACCACTTGCAGACCTCAGGGCACATGGGTGCATGTGTGTGCAGGCGTGTGCACATGCGTGTACACACGCAGCCCAGCCCGGCCTGCCAGCTGCCTCGTCCTTGTCTCTCTGTGTGCGCACCCTCCAGCCACCCTGGGGTGCTCGCTCCCCTCCTGGGGTGCTCGCCCACCCTCCCCAGGGTGCTCACCCCTTTTCTGGGGTGCTTGCCCACCCTCCCCAGGGTGCTGGCCCAGCTCCCGGCAGGCCTGTGACCCGCCTCCAGGTGCAGGGCTGCTTTTGGGGTCGGAGAGGGAAGGCATCCCGGGGTGGGGGGGGTCCTGGCTGCACCCAGCTGGGCTGAGCCCCCCCATGAAAGGGGGTGCAGGCAGCTTCTCAGCGCATGCTCCAGGGCCTGGAGCTCACCCGTGTTTGGGAAGGGTGCATGGGCTGGGGGTGCTGCCTCCTCCTCCTCCTCCAAGGGAGGGTGTGGGGTGCAGGATATGGGGTACAGGATCAGGGGTGAGGGACTGGGGGTCCAGGACCAGGAGATAGGGGGTGTAGGGCTGGGGAATGTGGGGAATGCAGGAGCGGGGCTGGGAGATGCGGGATGGGGGGGATGTGGGGTGCAAGATCAGGACATGGGGGTGTGGGGAGGGGTGCGGCACCAGGGACGTGGGGTGTAGTTTTGGGTGCAGGAGTGGAGGTTGCGGGGCACAGGATTGAGGGGCTGCAGGGCTGAGAAGGGGGTGCAGGACTGGGATTGAGGGATAGGGGATGGGACTGGGGTGGGCAGGAGTTGTACTGGGGGATATGGGATGGGATAGGGGGGCCGGATTGGTGCTGAGGGATACAGGATGGGGATTTGGGGGACATGATCAGTACTGGGGGATACAGGATGGGACTGGGGGCGACAGGATCGATCCTGGGGGATATGGGATGGAATGGGGGGACAGGATTGGTACTGGGGGATACGGGATGGGGATTCGGGGGACACGATTGGTACTGGGAGATACAGGATCAGACCAGGGCGGGACAGGATCAGTCCTGGGAGATACAAGATGGGATGGGGGAGCAGGATTGGTGCTGGGTGTACAGGCTGGGGACTGGGGGGGACGGGATCGGTGCTGGGGGATACGGTACGGGACGTGGAGGTGCCGGACGGGACCGGGGGGAGCACGACCGGGACCAGAAGGTGCAGGACCGGGCCCGGAGGCTGCGGGGGGGGGGTGCAGGAGCGGGGGCCGCGGGCCGGGGCCGCCCCCCCGGCGCTGGCCCCGCTCCCAGCCCTGCGCCCGGGGCTGCAGGGGCCGAGCTCCGCGCTTGAACCCGCCCCCGCCAGATCTCATTTCCCTAAAAAAAAAAAAAAAAAAAAAAAAGAGAGAGAGAGAGAGAGAGAGCGCGAGGGGAGGGAAAAAAAAAAAAAAAAAGAGGGAGCGAAGAAGGGAAGGAAAGAGGGGAAGAGAGGAAAAAAAAAAGAAAAAACACCGAGCCGCCCGCCTCCCCTGCCCGCGGAGCCATGGCCGGGCTGCGGGGCTGCGGGCTGCTCCTCTGCCTGCTCCTGGCCCGGGCCATGCACTTCCCCGACTACTCCTACGTGCTGGAGGAGGAGGAGGAGGAGGACGAAGAGCCCCTGGACTACAAGGACCCCTGCAAAGCCGGTAGGACCGGGGGAGGGGAGGGGGGGATGCGCGCCGGGGGGGGGCGGCCGGGCAGACAAAGGGGAGGGGGGGGGGTGAGTGTGAGTAAGTGTGAGCGTGCCCCGCACCGCTCCCCGCTTCGGGGTTTTGCACGGGGAAACTCGGTGCCCCCCACCCTGTGCTGGCCCCCGCGCTGGGGGCTCCCCGCTGCCGGGGTTGTTTGTTTTTTTTTTTTGGGGGGGGGTGAGGGGGGGCAGCGGCTGGCCCCGCTCGGGGCTGCATCTGGTTGTACTTAGGGTGGGGAACGGCGTGGGGGGGGGCGGCTGGCCCCGAGCCCCGCTTTCTCTCCCCAACTTTGGCCGCACCGGCAGCTGTCAAAGGCGGTGGGCAGCCCCCACCCCAAAACCGGACCCGTCCCACCCCAAAACCGGACCCATCCCACCCCAAAGCCGGACCCACGCTCTGTGTCCCTTGGCTTTTCTCCTTTTTTTCCAAACCTCAGCCGGGGAAAGCTCGTCGGCCGCAGCCGTCCCGGGACACCCAGGCCGGGCTCAGCCCCGGGCGCATTTGCCAGGGGTTGGGGTCCCTCTGGGCTGGGTCAGGGGGTTGCTGAGCTGTTCCTCCAGTTTTGGAAGGGCTGGGAGCCGGCTGGGTGCTGCGAGGGGATGGTCCCTACCTCCCAGAGCGAGAGAAAGGGGATGGAAGGGTTTGGGGAGGGGGGAAACTGAGGCACGGGAGGGACCCCCGGGGCTGAGCGCAGAGGCTTGGGTCTGTCGGGTCCTGGCTGGAGGATCACGTTTCTCTTTAATGGCATTGTCTGCCCTGGAAGGCGTCTGTTGATATAACTCCGTCTACATGAGGGCTTTTTTTCTGGCCAAAAATCCTTCCCTTCCTGCCCTCCCGGGCTGAAACAGCTGGGCTTGCAAAACTGTCCGGGCAGAGCCGGCTGGAGCCTCCGCTCTGCTCCCGCTCCGTCCAGCCTCGCCGGAGAGACGGGGGCTTTGCCCGCTTCACGACCCAACTCATCCCAGCCGGCTTCGCCCGCGGCCGAGGGCCCCCTCCTCGCCCCGCTCCTGTGCATCCCGAGACCCCCGTGGGTTCCCGAGACCCCCATGGATTCCCGAGACCCCCGTGGGTTCCCAGGGCCGGCGAGGCGGCTGCTTCCCCCCCAGTTCCCCAATTCCCCGCCTGCCTTTACGAAATCCTGATGTGACTAATGCCATTACAGCAGCTCGTCCCGGGGGGGGGCCCGGGGGTGGGGATGCCACGCATCCCACCACGAGCCGGGGATTTACCCCCGCTTGGGCTCCGCAGCACCGGGATGGTGAAATCCAGCAGCGGAGGCTGCTCAGTGGCTGGAGACCCCCCCAGCATCCCCCGGCCTTGCGTAGGGGCTTGTTTTCGTTTTTCCGACCCCGGATTTCGGGCAGCGCCGGAAAGAGCTGAGAACGGAGGCCTCATCGCCACCGCGGCTGCCGGCGAGGCTACGGGGAGGGAAAACCCCGGGAGAGGAATTTGGGTTCCTTCACGGAACTCGTGCCAGAGGTATCCTGAGGCCGGCCGGCCAGGCGGGACGGCTGCCCGCCGGCCGCCCCGGTGATGCCACCCGTCTGCGCGGGTGCCAACGGGCCATCCGCCGTCGCGGCAGAGGAAGAGGCGCCCGTGCCGCCGTGTCTCTTCCAAGGATGCCAAAATGGGATTGCTGGGAGATCCGGCCCTTGGACCAACCCGCGGGCGGCCAGGGAGGGAGGAATTAGCCGTGGCCTCGGTTTCCCTTCACCCGGTCAGCAGGATATCCCGGTGTCGGTGCCCGGCTGTGAGGAGGGCAGCCGCTGGGTCGGATCCCGGTCGTGTCTCCGGCCGGGAAAGGCGGCCGGCGTCGCTCCCACCGTCCCCCGCCGTGCTGGGCGGGAGCAGCTCTGCCGGGGCTCGCTGTGTTTGCACCCGCTAAGCAAACATGTCTGGCCGGAGGGTTTGCTCGTGGCTTGGCCCCGGGGGATCCAGGGTGGTTGCGGAGTTTGGCCACGAGAGCCGGGACCCCTCGGGTGCCCCCAGCAGCCGGGGAGGGATGCAGCCCGCCTTGCTCCCTGTGTGCGCCTCCATTGCCACGTTTGGGGGTGCCTGGCTAAAGCGGGGCGCTGACACGCTTCTGCCACCCCCTTCTGTCACCCTGCTGTCCCCACTCGTGGGAAGGGGGACACGGGGGCACGCAGCTCTGCATGGCTCACGCAACCCCTCGGGGTGGGGGGAATCTGCGCCCCGTGGGGGGCTCAGCATCTCCCAGCGATGGCAGAGCCACGGGCAGTGGACAGGATGGGGTGCATCACGTGCGTGGATGGGGCTGGGGGTCCGAGCCCCCCTTCGCGGGCGTGCGAGCTTCCCGGCCGTGCCCGGAGCCCTCTGGCTCCGGCTGCCTGGGTTTCACCTAGATTACACTTTCCAGGCGTAGTCAGCGGAGGCTACTGGTTGCAGTCACACTTGTCAAGCTGCCCAAAAATATTTTCCAGCCGTTATATGTCACTTATTCATGCAGGGTAAAAATCCACCCGCGGAGCCGGGGCCGGCGGGAGGCCTGCGGTTCGGAGCTCGGGACGGCACAAGAGACCTCGGGAATCTCAGGCCGATCGCGGGAATCTGGCTTTATCTTTGTGTAATCACCCGTTCGGCGAGGCGGCGTGCTCCGCCGGGGGCCGGGTGGGCGACGGCGAGGCCGGGGGGCTCGCTGGCTCGTCCGCCGTCGCTGCCTTCCCATCTTGGCTCCTGGGAAACCCTCCGGCTGCTGATTCACGCCGGCGGGTCGTGGCGAGGGGGGCAGACGGCGTTTCCCGAGGGTTTTATCCGTCGCCGTGCCGGGACTGGGAAACACATGGGATGGGGCGGCCTTGGGGAGCCGCCGCCGGACCCGCAGAGAACAAAGCAGCCGGGGAGGATATGAGGAAAGGAGGAGGGATGGCTCCTGGGGTGGTTTTCCCCAAATTTTTCGCCTTGGCTGTTCCATGAGGGGTGTTTTCAGGGTGAGAACGTGCCCTCCTGGTTGCCCATGGCTTTGCCAGAGGTCTCCGGCATCGCCGTCAGGAGGGAAGGCGGCATTCCCGCAGCATCCCATGGAGCTGCGGGGAGCGAGCGTCCTGCTTAGAACCTGGCCGAGGGCTGTCAGTCACCGCTGTTGGGTCTGCCTGGGGGGCTCTTCGTGACAAACCCCCCCTCCATAAGGAGGAAATCCCCCTCCTCTATCTCTCGAGCGGGAGGGTGCAAGCAACCAGGCCTGGGAGCAAACTTTGGGAGGTTTGGAAGGTGGATCGGTGCTCGGGGAGGGCTGGTGGGGTGAGGATTGAGCAATAAAAGCACGAAGCGGGGGATATGTTTGCACCCAGAGCGCTGGGGCAGATGCACAGAGGTCTGGGAGCCCTTGGGTGGCGGCGTCCCTTGGCAGAGCTGGTGCCGAGCCGCAGGGACGGGTGCGGTGCCGCTGCTGGGGCCCGATCCGGCCAGGCAGTGCCCTGGGAGCCCGGGATGCTCCCACGCATGCTGAGCTGGGTGTCAGGGCGTGTTCCCATCCCCGAGGGGCTCCGGTCCCCACGCTCGCCCCACTCCTCGTGGGGGCATGTGCCGGCAAACCCCCCCCCTTCTCCAATCCCCTTGGCAGAGCAATTCACAAATATTTTCCTTTCCAGCAGCTCTGTCTTTCACAAGTGACCGATGCCGCTGGCCTGGGCTCTGTTTTTTCCTCGGTGACTGGGCTCCACGGAGGGGGAGTAAGGAGAGCCCCCCTCCCCGGGGCTCTGGTTTGACATTCTCCTCCGTTTGCTGCCAGGGAAGAGGAGCAGAAGGAAAATCCTCCCCTGGAGTGATCCAACCTTCCCTCCCACTCTTGACCTGCCCCGGGATTTAGCTGGAAGAAGTTTGGTGCTGCGGGATGTGTTTATTAGCGGCCGGGTTCCGGGGATGCTTATTTCACGCGACGCTGCGGCATCACCCGGCACGGAGCGGGCAAAGGGTTTGGAGCCCGCACGCCGATGCCCAAAGCTGGGGAGGGGAACTGGCCGTGGGTGGCCAGGGGTCTCCGGATGGGATGCGCCTTGCACCGCAGAGGGATACGGGGGGGGAACTGGGAAATGGGATCCCCGTCCCGCTGCGGATCATCCCTCCGCCTCGGGCAGTGTGCTTTAGCATCTCTGCCTTCCCCGTGCCTCAGTTTCCCCACTGGTTGCAGAGGGGCCCTGATCTGGCCTGGCTCCCAGCCTGGCCGCCGAGGTTTGAATTCCTGCTTTGTGCCTGCTGCGCTGGTCGGAAGGTGCTCTGGGAAAGCAAATATTCCTCGCCCCGGCGTTTACGGCCTGGCTGCCGGCGAGGGGCACCGGGAGAGGGGCTGCGCTGCCGTGGGGGGAGAGGAGAGGGCCCGGCTCACCTCGGCTGCCCGCCTCCGTCCTGTCCCCGGTGTCCTCGGGGTCTCTGGTGGGGACCCCGACGGCCCTGGGGATGCTCTGCATCCCTCCGCCTTCGCACCCACGCCTCCGCTCCGGGCAGGGCAGACTCCCGAAGCCGGAGGGGACCCCCAACGGCCCTGTCCGAGCCGGGATGCCCGCTCCGCTCGCCGTGGCCCCGGCGTGTTTTGCCGTGAGCGGAGCTCGCAGCGGGCGCAGCTGGGCTGGCGTGCGGGGGCGAGGGGGCGGCGCGAGGAGCATTCCTCACATATTTAACGGCTCTGCCGAGCCAGTGGGATGCTGCCCCGGTGACTCCACGGCTTTACGACCCCGGCGGCTCGGCCGAGGCCGGGATGCACCTCGTAAACCGTTCTCCTCCATCCCGTCCCGGCGATGCCTCCGGCCCCGGCTGGAGCAGAACGACTCTCTCCCTGCCTCCTCGCACGTTCCGAACCGTCCCCTCTGCTCCGTGCCTCGCACAGGGCGCGATGCTCGTGGCTCGGCGTCGCACGAGGACTTGCAGCGGCTGGGCCGGAGCTGCTAAGCCGGCGAGGAAAGGCTGGGAGCTGAGCCTTCGCTCCCGGGCAGGGGAGGCTGCCCGTCATGCCAGAGCCTGTCCTGTCCCGTGACGCTTTGAGGGCCGGCGGGAGCTGCGCAGGGGCGAGGGTCTTTCCCGTCCGGCACTGCGCACGGAGGTTCGTTTGCCCCAGACTGACCTGGAACACGATCCCGTCCTGTTTATCTGCCGCCCTCCCCTGCCAAGGCTTCCCCGCCGCTCTGTTTGCTTTTGCCTGCTCACCAGAACATCGCGTTCGCGCCCCGGCCTCTTCCCGCGGGTTATCTTTTTTTTATTATTATTATTATTATTATTTTTTTTTTATTTCTTCTTCACATTTCCCAACCTTGGTGGAGTCCGAAGTCAGGCTCATCCCAAAATCCTGGCGACGCCGGAGAGGTCAGGCCCACGGGTACCCCTCTCCTTTGCTTGGGTTGAAAGGATGCTGAGCAGCTCCTGCATCCTCGGCGTGCTGCGGCGAGGGGGACAGAGAGACCCTCGCGGGGACAGCCACCACGCCGCACGCGGGCAGGAGGTGCCTGTAGCATCGGGACGGGGTGCCGCAGGGGTTGGCCCGCGTCCGAATGAAAAACCTTGTTTGTCTAAAGCTTCGGCCCCGGGGGTTACGTCACCGTTCCAAGAACCCGAAAGAAAACACACAGCACAAAAAGTCAAACAACAGCGGAGGGCTGAGTTATCTCCTGGCTTTGGGGCGGGGAAGAGCTCGGTGGGAGCCTCGCCGGCAGGTCCCAAACAGCTGGTTGTTTTCCGGGCGACGGGAGGGATGTGCATGGCCAGAGCCCGGATGCTCCCGCTCGCCCCTTCCCTGCTCCCGTCCCTGTTCCTCCGTGGCCGATGGGGACGAGGACGGGGTCATCCCGTCCCCGTGGCCGGTGCCTGCCCTTGAAGCCGGTGCCCCGCTGGCTCCGCGTCCTCCCCGCTGGCACCGCATCCTCTCTGCCGGCACCGTATCCTCCCCGCCAGCACGGCCGCGGCTCGGACCTTGCCCCCGGTGCCAACGCGGCCAGCGCTGGGGTTGAGCAGAGGGCGGCCCCCTGCGAGCCGTGCCCCACGGCCTGGGGTCCTGGGCGGGGGTGCGGGTTGCAGGGCACGGGTGCTGAGAGGTGCCGTGCTTCGGTGGGTGCTGAGCTGCTGGAGGCCAGCCCGGCTCCCCGACACATTTCTCCCCGCTCCAACCTGTGTTTCCCGAGCCCTGGCAGCTCCTCACCACCCACGGCAGTGAACTGGGACCATTCCCGGCACGGCGCCTTCGCCCTGTAAGCCCCCCGCTTTGGAGGGAGGATGCTCTCTTGGTGAGCAGGGACAAGTGGCAACGTCCCCGACGAAGCCCCTTGGGGTGCTCAACAGCGTCTGGGAAGTTTTGGTGAGCAGAGCCCCCCCCCCCCCAAACCATCCCACGTGTCACCGCGCAGGGAGCGAGGGGGAGGAGGACGCAACCGGAGCCCAAACCAACGTGGAAGTTTCTCAGTCCAACACTTCGGGCTCATCCCCAACGTGTCCTGACAGGGACGGCTGCCGGGACAGCCCCACGGCTCCGACGTCCCCTCCGGGAGCAGCCAGCCGCCTTCCCCGCCCCGGGGCTGGGGGTTTTTTGGGGAAGCCGAGCTGCCTTGCACCGCCTGGGAAAGCAGCCCCACGTCCCCGCGCTCGCCTGCCCGGCTCTCTCACGTATCCCAAATCCCTCACATATGGTTTCTATATCACTTGGCTCTGCCGGCGCTTGCTCGGCTGTAAGCGAGCTTAACTTTCCCTTGTCTTTCCATGCGGCTCTTGGCACGGGACGCTCGTCCTTCTCCCCGGCCCTGGTCCTCCCCTGCGCTGCCCGTTCGGACACGTCTCTCCCAGCCCCGGGGAGGGTGCGGGGAGGCCGGGGCCGGCTCCTGCCTCCGCTCTGCCCTCAAATTGCAGCTTTGGCCGTGCCAGTGGCGGGTCGGTGCCAGGGGAGGTGCCGGCCTCGGCTTGTTTGCTCTTCCCTCGGCTTCGCTGCGGGTCGGCTCTCCACCCTGGGGCTTCCTCGGCCGACAGACCCAAAATGTGGCTCTTTGACCCCAAAGCGCTCCACGCCACCGCTGGAGCAGGGTTTGGGCTCGGTGCCATGCAAAGGCACGGGGTCCAGTCGAGCTGGGGCGCCCGGGCCGGTCCTCTCGCCCCGTGCCGGTTGTTTTGGATATGTCAGGGTTATCCTAATTGTCCCGTCTTGCTTTTGTAATTAGTGGCTCTTTTGGGATCCACTTGCTAATTGCTTGGAGCGTGCGCTTGGCATCGCTCCCCGTCGGCCCCTGAGCCGGTCCAGCCACCTCACTCCCCACCACGGCCAGTTCCCTGCCCTTCCCCGGGGGCTGGCGAGGGCAGGGGGTGCCCGGGACCACCCGTTCGCCCCCGCGATGCCCACGAACCCGGTGAGAAACCCAGCTCCACCCTGCGTTTGCCGCATCCGGAGCCCTTGCGCCGGCGCTGGCGCGGCGGCACGGCGTGACCTCAGCCAGCCCTCGCGCTCGGGCCGCGGCGTTTCCGCAACAGCCGGGTCCCCGGGGCTCAGCGCCAGCCAAGCGCCGAAGCCGGCGGCCACGTCCCGCAGCGTCGACTCACGGCGAGGCCGCGGCGCGCGGGAGGGCAGGGGGAAGAGGAGGAGGAGGAAGGAGGAGGAAGGCTTGTGTCCTCCGGCCTCGTCATGCCGAAGCATCTCCGCGCCCCCAGCCCCGCCGTGGCGGAGCGGTGCTGGAGGGGCTCCCGGCCCCGGCAGACGGACGGACAGACGGACGCCCCTTGGCCGGCTCCGTTCCCGAGGGCGCCGGGCGCAGCGGGAGCTTCCTGGGCCATATGGCTTTGCTTGGCAGCGGCAGATGACGCGGAGGTCGTCGGAGCCATCCCGGGGCTGTCGGAGCTCGCACCGGGCTGGGGGGGCAGGATGGGGGTCCCGAGCCCAGCGCTGGGTTTGGCGAAGTGAAGAGAAAGCGGTTTTGCAACACAAATAATAACGGAAACCCTAAAAAGTGACGGGCCGGGCTTTATGGGAACCAGATGTCAGCGCGGGGCTGGCTCCGGCAGCTGGGAGGAGCGGGGGGGGCCCAGCCGGCACCGCGCTCGCTTTCCTTCCCGGCCCCCGGTTGCAGCAAAGGGGGAGGAGGAGGAAGGGTTTGCCTTCCTCTTCAGGGGCGTGCTGGGTCTGGAGAAGGACTGAGGAGAGGCTGGGAATGGGGACCCCAGCCCCCGATGGGGTTTGGGGTCCCATGGCAGAGGCATGGCGGGCTCACACCTCCTTCCCCCCCCCCCACCCCTCCCTCAGCTGCCTTCCTGGGGGACATCGCCCTGGACGAGGAGGATCTGCAGCTCTTCCAGGTGGACCGGGTGGTGGACCTGGCACGCCGCACCATCACGCGCCTCCCCGCCAACGCCTCAGGTACCGCCGCGGCCCCAACCCTCCCGGCCACCTCCGTCCCCGGGCGGGGGGCTGCCGCCCGCGCTCACCCCCTGCCCCGCACCCCGCAGGCAGCACCAACGCCACCAACGCCAGCCCGCGGCCGGGCCGCCAACCCCGCAACCGCGGCCGGCAACGGGCACGGAGCCGCCGTGCCGCCACGTCCCGGCCGGAGAGAGTGTGGCCGGACGGGGTCATCCCCTACGTGATCAGCGGCAACTTCAGCGGTGAGTGCAGGCTCCATCCGGGGGGATGCTCCATCCGCGGCGTGCCTCAGTTTCCCCGCGCCGGGCTGACGGGCCCCCCCACCACCGCCGCCCCCCTCCCGCAGGCAGCCAGCGAGCCATCTTCCGGCAGGCGATGCGGCACTGGGAGAAGCACACTTGCGTCACCTTCCTGGAGCGCAACGACGAGGACAGCTACATCGTCTTCACCTACCGCCCCTGCGGGTACGTGGTGGGGGGGGTCCCGGGACCACCCCGCCCCTTGGCTCTTGCGCTGCGAAGAGGGAGCGCGGTGGCCCGGGTGGGATGCTCGGCTGAGGTGCTTTGGCACCGAAAAGCCCGCGTCGGCGTGTGCGTGGAGCTAAAGGGCTGGCCCAGACCCACGCGGTTTCGTGGAGGGGTGGGAAGTGAACGGGACCCGTCCCCCGGGTCTGGTCCCCGCGGGTGGCCGGGGCACGGGTGGTCCCGGAGCCACGGAGCTGCGGCACTCACCGCCGCGGGCCGGGGGCTGAGGTCGGTGGCGCGGCACCAGCCCGGGCTTGCAGCGGGGCCGACGCCAAGGGAAACAGGGGTTTGGAAGAGCTCGGCGTCTTCACGCGTCGGGGCACGGCCCCGGCCAAGCAGATGGCGGTTCGGAGGAGCTTTCCCCTGGAACGGGCTGCGCGCGACGGCGGGGGGGGATGCTGATCCACACCCCCGCACCCGCACGAGCCCTCAGCCTGGGTCTGGCGCGCGAGCTGCCGGGCACGGGCAAGGGTCCACACGCGGTGCAGGATGGGCACCCACGGGAACGGCACCCCGGGATGCCGTGCCGTGCCGTCCCGTGCCAAGCAGCCCGGGGGCAGGAGCCGAGCTCTCCCAGTTTCCAGGCAGAGCTGGGGCTGGAGGCACGGCTCACACTCCCCGCGTGGGCAGGACGGCTGATGCTTCCAGCCATTCCAGGAGCAGGGATGCTTCCCAGATGCTCCGCACCAAGCAGGACCCGGGGGGGCTGATCCTCCCGGCCTGACTCATCTCTTTACTCCGGGAAGCACCGGGATGCCCATGCCGCAGGGGCTCACCCAGTGCCACCCACCTCCCCCCCAGGTGCTGTTCCTACGTGGGCCGCCGAGGCGGGGGACCCCAGGCCATCTCCATCGGCAAAAACTGTGACAAATTCGGGATCGTGGTGCACGAGCTGGGCCACGTCATCGGGTTTTGGCACGAGCACACGCGCCCCGACCGGGACGACCACGTCTCCATCATCCGGGAGAACATCCAGCCAGGTAGGGACCAGCCTCCCTCCTCCTCCTCCTCCTCCCTGCCCTGGGGTGCTGCCAAATCCGGGGTCCCCCCGCCCCGCCGACGTCCCGCCTCCCTCCCGCAGGGCAGGAGTACAACTTCTTGAAGATGGAGCCGGAGGAGGTGGAGTCGCTGGGCGAGACGTACGATTTCGACAGCATCATGCACTACGCCAGGAACACCTTCTCCAGGTACGCGGCCCGGGCTGGCTCGCCCACGCGTCCCCGTCCTCCCCGCGGGGCTGGGGACCTTGTGCCACCGCGGCACAGTGGCACGTTGGCAGCTCCGCACGGGGTTAAGATGCTCGGTGCAAGGCTCCCGGCTCTCGCGGAGTGTTGCCGTGGCGTGTCGGGGCAGGATGAAGCCCCGTGGCATCCATTTCCAGGGCAGGAACGGTGCTGGCCCTGCGGTCACCTCCGGCGGGGACACGTCCCCGCTGACTCACCGGCCCGCAGGCTTTAATTAGCCGGGCTGTTTTTAGCATCCTTCCCGCCGCCGCGGAGCGGGTGCTTTCCGGCCGCGCGCTTCACCCTCTTCCCCGCTCTCACCCTCAGGGGCATCTTCCTCGACACCATCCTGCCCAAGTACGACGTGAACGGGGTGCGGCCCGCCATCGGCCAGCGGACGCGGCTGAGCAAAGGGGACATCGCCCAAGCCCGCAAGCTCTACCGCTGCCCGGGTGAGTGCCTCCGGGACGGCGCGTCGCTGCCGGGGGGGCCCGAGCGGCCGACGGGGTGGGCGTGCGCGGGGCCGTATCTCCCGGAAAACAGCGCTGCTTTCACCCCGGGAATGGATAAAGGAAGCATCATCCTGGCTGGATCCGCTGTTTCCAGTGGAAAAACCCTTTTTGGGGCCCTCCTTGCCATCAGACACCCTGCAAGGAGAGCGCAAGTTGCCACGGCGCTTTTTTGGGGTGTTTGTGAGCAAAAGCTAAATGCAAGACCTCGGTGAGCCTCGCAGGGCCCTGCCCCTGTGAGCAAGGGCATCCTTGGCTGCTCTCTCCTCCGAGAAAAGAGCATCCCTCCCCGTGAGCATCTTCCAGGAGCATCCCTCCCCACAAGCATCTTCCAGGAGCATCCCTCCCTGTGAGCATCTTCCAGGAGCATTCCTCCCCACAAGCATCTTCCAGGAGCATCCCTCCCTGTGAGCATCTTCCAGGAGCATCCCTCCCTGCAAGCATCTTCCAGGAGCATCCCTCCCTGCGAGCATCTTCCAGGAGCATCCCTCCCCGTGAGCATCTTCCAGGAGCATCCCTCCCCACAAGCATCTTCCAGGAGCATCCCTCCCCACAAGCATCTTCCAGGAGCATCCCTCCCCGTGAGCATCTTCCAGGAGCATCCCTCCCCACAAGCATCTTCCAGGAGCATCCCTCCCCACAAGCATCTTCCAGGAGCATTCCTCCCCACAAGCATCTTCCAGGAGCATTCCTCCTCACGAGCATATTCCAGGAGCATCCCTCCCCGTGAGCATATTCCAGGAGCATCCCTCCCCGTGAGCATATTCCAGGAGCATCCCCCGAGAGCAAAACATCCTCAGACGCCGTCCTCCAAGCGCATCCTCCGAGCCACCCCAACAGCAAGAAGGGTTTTGGGAGGAGGCACAGCCAGGCTGTCGCCGGCGGGACGGGAGAGCACGGTCCCACCACAGGCCACGAGCCGGGGATGCTCGGCACGATCGGGCGCAACGCGTTGTCACCTCGAGTGACGCCAAGGACCGTGGCCCAGGAGCAGCGGCGCTGCTGACACCAGTCCCCCCGGCTGCAGGCGTGCGCTCCAGGACTGGACCAGCGACATCTGCAAGGAGTTTGGCTCCCGCGCTTAATTCCAGCGCCTAATTAGCAGCCTGGAAGAGGGATGCCTTTGTGAGGGGCCCCGGCAGCCAGCTGTGCCGTGTTCGGGGGCTGCGAGCGCGAGCAGGAAAAGTGATTAGTTTGGAGGGGAAAAAAAAAAAAAAAAAGAAAAAAAAAAAGAAAAAAGGGAAAAAAAAAAGAAAAAAAAAAGCAAAAAAAAAGCCCCTCTGCAGCCCAGCTTTCCCTTCCCTTTGTTTCCACTGTGTGGAGGGAAAAAAGGCAGCGAGCCCAGGTTTCAAGCCGCCTTTTTTTACTGTTTCACCTTTCATCTCGCAGCCCCCCCGAGCAGGAGGTGGGGGGCGGCCGCCTTGGCCCCACCAAGCGCCGTGTGCCGTGGCTGCGGCATCATGTGGCTTCCAGATGGCAAGGCTGGGCCGGATCCAGGCGGCGGCCGTGTAAACCTGCCCGGAGCCCGGGCGGCGAGCCGGGACCCCGCGGCGTGGCGGGACACAGCGGGGGGCCACGGGATGGCTCCCGTCCCTGGGGCTCGGTGGCCAAGCCGGGGGCACGGTGCTTGCGAGGGGGTGGCGGGGAGCCGGGAGCATCGCCAGCCGCTGCGGTGAGGTGTGGGGCTTTTGGGGGTCGCTGGGGCGAGGCGGTGATGATGGGTTTTTTTGCAGAGCTGTCCTCAAGGCTGGGAATTTGGGTGGTAAAAGGGCTGGGGGCGGCGGCTGGTCCCAACCCGATGCTGGTGGGCTTCACCAGGGGTCTGACCCCCCCCCTCTTTTTCCCCTTCACAGCCTGTGGGGAGACGCTCCAAGACAGCCAGGGCAACTTTTCCTCCCCTGAGTTTCCCAACGGATACTCTGCCCACATGCACTGCGTCTGGAGGATCTCCGTCACCCCCGGAGAGAAGGTACCGGCCGCCGGCGCGGCGCCAAAGGCACCTCGCCTCCTCCCAGCCCTCCTCTTCCTCCTTGCCCCATCTTTTCCCCTGGGGTTCCCCTCATCCCAGCGGGTGCCTGGCTGCGGTTCGGGATGCTGCCGGCCGTCACCGCTGAGCGGGTCCGGGTACCATGACCCAGCACGGTGCGGGGGGAGGTCTCACCCCACGCTTTTTCTCCTCCCCCGACCTTAGATCATCCTGAACTTCACCACCTTGGACCTCTACCGAAGCCGGCTGTGCTGGTACGACTACGTGGAGGTGAGAGACGGGTTCTGGAGAAAGGCCACGCTGCGAGGTAACCAACCGGGAGCTCTTAGCCTGGCCGGCCGGGGGATGCTCCGGGTGCCGGCGGCGGGGCCAGGGGCTCCCCCCCGCCTCTATCCCTGCCTGACCCGTGTGCCAAAGCCCCGGGAGGGGGGAGAAACTGGCCCCAGAGGGGTTCTTGAGGTGAACCGAGCTCCCAGTGAAACCAGTCTGGCTTTCCCCAGGGAGATGCCAGTATCTCAGTCCCATCCCCGTGAGCTGGGTGTTCCCCAAATCCCAGTTGACCCCGCGCTCTGAAACACCCAGTTTCTGTCAATCGGCCGGGAAAGCCGGAGGGGAGCGGGGGGAGGACGAGCAGCTCTTTCCCTTTAGGATTCCGGTGGGGTGGGGGGGCGCGGCAAGGGGGACCGGGATGTGGAGGTGAGGAAGAGGAGGGCGCGGGGCCGGCCGCAGCCCAGCACGCCTTCATCCCCAGGCAGGTTCTGCGGGAACAAGCTGCCCGAGCCCATCATCTCCACCGACAGCCGCCTCTGGGTCGAGTTCCGGAGCAGCAGCAACTGGGTGGGCAAAGGCTTCTTCGCCGTCTACGAAGGTAGGGGTGGGCGGGGAGGGGGGTCAGGGCTGGCTGCGGGGCAAGGTAGGGGGGCTCAGGCGGCTTCTCCCCCCTTTTCCTTCCAGCCATCTGCGGGGGGGACGTGAGGAAGGACAACGGGCACATCCAGTCCCCCAATTACCCCGACGACTACCGGCCCAGCAAGGTGTGCGTCTGGAAAATCACCGTCTCCGAGGGCTTCCACGTGGGCTTGACCTTCCAGTCCTTCGAGGTGGGTGAGCATCGCCCCCGCCCCGTCGTACCCGTCCCCTCCTTCCTTGGGATGGGAAGGGGGAAATCGCCCCAGCAGCATCTCCCCGACCCGGTGCGCCGCACGGGACAGGCCTGGGGCTGCAGCATCCCTCTGCGCTCTTTGCGTGCCTCAGTTTCCCCGTGCAGCGGATCGGCTCCCTCGGCTGCCGGGGGCGTGGGTGGAAGGAAAGGAGCAGGAAGGGTTTGGGGACGCTGAGGGCAGGATGGCATCCCCCCACTCTTGCTAACACCCCCCCTCCCCAGATCGAGCGACACGATAGCTGCGCCTACGACTACCTTGAGATCCGGGACGGCAGCAGCGAGTCGAGCAGCCTCATCGGGCGCTACTGCGGCTACGACAAGCCGGACGACATCAAGAGCACCTCCAACAAGCTCTGGATGAAATTCGTCTCCGACGGCTCCATCAACAAAGCGGGCTTCGCCGTCAACTTCTTCAAAGGTAGGAGATGCGCCGGGGGCGATGCTGGGTCGGGGGGGGTCCTGCCCGCCCGCTCAGCCCCTCTGCCCCTCCCCAGAGGTGGACGAGTGCTCGCGTCCCAACAACGGCGGCTGCGAGCAGCGCTGCGTCAACACCCTGGGCAGCTACAAATGCGCCTGCGACCCCGGCTACGAGCTGGCTTCCGACAAACGCCGCTGCGAGGGTGAGTGCCCCCCACCACCACCCTCGCCCCCCACCCACCCACCCATCCCCGTGCGGCATCCCTAATCCCGGGGAGCCCCTGGACGTGACGGGCGCTGGGTGCCTCCCGCCCTGCAGCCGCCTGCGGAGGTTTCCTCACCAAGCTGAACGGGTCCATCACCAGCCCGGGGTGGCCCAAGGAGTACCCCCCCAACAAGAACTGCATCTGGCAACTGGTGGCCCCCACCCAGTACCGCATCTCCCTGCAGTTCGACTTCTTCGAGACCGAGGGCAATGACGTGAGTCAGCCAGGGAGCGGCCCCTCGCCATCCTATGTGTCCCCCCCACCCACGCTGTGGGGCTCAGAGGGTGTCACAGCCCCCCATATGCCCCCCCCCCCCACGTGGTCCCTTGCGCCCCGCAGGTCTGCAAATACGATTTTGTGGAGGTGCGCAGCGGGCTGACCGCCGACTCCAAGCTGCACGGCAAGTTCTGCGGCGCCGAGAAGCCGGACGTCATCACCTCCCAGTACAACAACATGAGGATCGAGTTCAAGTCCGACAACACCGTCTCCAAAAAAGGCTTCAAAGCCCATTTCTTCTCAGGTAGAGCTGCCCGGCCCCGCCACCGGCGTCCCCCGCCCTCCCTCGCCGTGCCAACCCTCCCCGCGCCCCTGAACCGCCGCTAACGCCTGCCCTTACCCGCACTGGGGGTGCAGCCCCCGGTCCCAGTCCGGCGGGGGGGTGCGAACCCCTCCAAGCCTCCGGCAGCCCAGCTGGCAGCGCGTTTTGCTGCCTCTCCAGGCTTTTTCCCCATTTTGGGGGGCCATTGGGTCCTAATTCAGACGCTGGGGTGCTCCCGGGGGGTCCCCAAATGGGTGCTGGGCTCCAGCCGCATCCGTAGAGCCAGGGAGAAAAGTGCTGGGAACAGGGATGTGCTCAGCCCTGGAGGGGCCAGCGCTGGCCGGGGGGGGTGGGAGCAGCTCTCGCCCCCCAGCCCCGCCGCGGGCCGGGCACTGCACCCCTCGGGGAGGGCGGCGATGCCCCCCGCCCCGCTCTGCTGCCCGCTGCGCTGCATCATCCCCGCTACGCTGCACGGCCGCCGGCTTCCTGCGCTTCCCGGGTAGGATGCTCCGGGATATCGGCATCCGGCTGCCGCCGCATCTCAGGTCTCCGGAGCGGGCCCTCCTCCCCAAAAAACCGTTACCTGCTTAGTCCCGTCTGTTCTGTGGTCCTCTCTCCTCTCCCGGGCCACTCCGCCGGGAGATGGTGTCACCTCGGGGTCTTGGCGGGGTAGGGATGGGGACACGGAGCGAAACGAGCAGCCGGCTGCGGCCGAGCGTCACCCGGGGCCCATCCCCGGTTCGGGGGCTGCTGTGGGACCCTCGTGCAAGAGAGGGCCCCCTCGGCGCGGTGCCCTGGACGTCAGCCCGGCCGCGAGCGACCGACGGCACCACCCGGGCTGGACCGGACCACCGACGCCTTGTGCTTCCCGTCGCTTTCGTGGCCCCGTCGAGGCCGTTTTGGAGGGGCCGCGGGAGCCGGCGTCCCCAGGAGCCCTCGGGGTTCCCCTCGGGGTTCCCCGGAGCGGCAGAGACCCCGCGGGCCGGGGGGAGAGTGTCTTTGCTTTATTTTTTTAATTAAAACCAAGGCAAGTAAGGGGGCCCAGCCGTCGGGAGAGCCGGCGCCCTCCAGCAAAGCGAGACCTCGGGAAAGCCCAGCGGCCGAGCGGCAGCGGGACCACGGGGCAGCCGGGTGAGTCCCCCCTCGCCGCGCTTCGGGCTCCTTCCCTCCTCTTCCTCAGCCCTCGGGACGCGCGGTGGTCCCACGGGGGCCGCTCCCATCCCGGACCACCGAACCCTCTCCTCCGCTTCTCCCCGCGCAGGGTCTCGGGTTTTCCCGGCGGCAGGAGCGCGCTGGAGGACTCGGCCACGCCAGGGTCCCTCCTCGGGTCCCCTCCCTGGGGTCGCTCGCGGCCAACCCTGGGCGAAGCATCTCCCGCGCGGCTCCTTTTTAGCCGCCGAGGGTCTCTGCGCTCCTTCCTTGCCGCTCCGGACGCAGCCGGCCACCGAGCCCTGTCCCTCGGTGCCGCGGGCAGCCTGGCCACCCGGGTGCCCGTTTTCCCCCCGGGTGAAGACGTGACCCCTTCCTCTTCCTCCTCTTCCTCCTCCTCCTCACGGGCTCGCGCGTAAGGACGGGTTCGCCCGGGCATTCACCGCGGTGTCGGCGGCCAGGTACGTGTCCCCCCCCCCGGCTCTCGGGATGGGGGTATCGGTAGCGGGGTGATGGGCGCAGGCGGGGGCTGCGGGGCGGCGAGCAGCCCGGAGCCGTGGGACGCGCGCCGGGATGGCGGTGAGCACGTGGCGAGGCCGGCGAGGAAGCCGGTTGGAATAAAGGATTGCTAAAGACACCGAGCCGGTGGGCTTCTTTTCCTCTGCCAACTCTCTCCGCTCTTGTCTCGCCCGCCCAGGCTTCCCTCCGTCCCGCCGACGGGGCGATGCCGCGCACGCTCCCCCGGTGCCGGAGCTGCTCCCAGCCCGCCCCGGCCCATCCGAAGCCCCTTCCCATCCCCAAACCAGCCTTCCCGCCTCGCTTCCTCTCTCAGACCTGGGAGATGTCAGGTTATAGACTCCGGTTGAGAGGCGGCCGCGGGGCGTGGGGCTGCCCCATGGATTTTGGGTGGGGGGGCCTGGGGCAGGACCCCCCCTCGCCGCTGCCCACGGCTCCGGGAGGGATGCTCGGGTGGCCGGTGCCTGCTTGCTGCACCCTTCCCCCCCCCTCCGCCGCTGCCCGCTCCCCAGACCCTCGCCCCGTGGGGAGGGGGAGCATGGAGGGGGCGATGGGTCACGCAGCATCCCGCCCCGGCCCCGAAGCGGGGGGCTCTGGGGGGGCTGGCGAGCGCCGGGACGCGGGCAGGCGGTGGGAGAGGAGTACGGCCAGCCCCGGGGGGGACACCTCGCTCCAGGCGAGCCCAAACCCCTCCGCTGCCATTCCCACGCCTCCCCCAGCCCCGACACCCCCAGGATCCCGCTCGAAGCCCATCCTCATCCTCCCAAAACCAGCCGTGCCTCCTCCTCCTCCTCTTCCTCCCCACAAGAGCCGCACGCCGCCGAGCCCCGGCTGCACGAGGGGCTGGCGGGGGTCCCCTCCGCTGCCCGCTTCCCCGGCTGCCACCCCGCATGCCCTGCCGCCCCCCGCTGCCCCCATCGCTCCCCCTCCTCTTTTCTTTTTTTTTTTTTTTTTTTTTCCTCTCCCCTCTCTCTTTGCAGAGAAGAAGCAGCAGCTGCAGCCCCCGAAATCTCGCCCGCCCGGCCTGAAGTTTCGCCTGCAGAAGCGGCCGCGGGGTCCCTCCTGAGCCACGCCGTCCCTCTCCATCTTTCTCAGGAACGCCGCGGCCCTCCCGGGGCACCGCGCGGGAGCACGCCGGGGCCGAGCCGAGCCGGGCTGAGCCGCGCCACCGGCCTCGGCGGCCCCTTGCTTGACAGAACTGGTTGTTGGCCTTATTTTTAATTTTTTTTTTTTTTTTTTAATTTTTTTTTTCCGTTGTGGTTGTTTCAAGCGCCCCCTTTGCCCCGTCCCTGTTGTTTTTGTCATTGACCAGCTGACTTTGGTGTTGTTTGTTTTTTTTTTTTCCCCCTGATTTTTCCCGTGTCTGTGACATTTCCCTATCGATGAGTAAAGAGGGACTCCCGCGTCCTGGTCTTTCTTGTGCATCTTTGGTTGTCACTGTGTGTTTTTCTGCCTTCCCCATCCGTGCCGTGAGCAGGTAATGGTTGTGCCCGTGGGTCAGCCCAGGGAGAGGAGGAGACCCCAGCCCGTCCCGTCCCGTCCCGTCCGCCCGCGGGGGCTGCCCCGGCTGGGGCGAGGGACGGCGAAGCTGCTTGCTGTGGGCCGTAGGCGCTTGCTTGGCTGGTTGCTCCTCGGAGGGCGGCGGCGCGGGGCTTGGGGACCGGCACGCGCCGTTACCAGGATGGCACGCCGGCGCTGGGATTTCCCACCCGGCTCAGCCGCGGACCCCTCCGCTCTCTCCCTCTCTCCGCAGATAAGGACGAGTGTTCCAAAAACAACGGGGGATGCCAGCACGAGTGCCTCAACTCCTTCGGCAGCTACGAGTGCCAGTGCCGCAGCGGCTTCGTGCTGCACGACAACAAGCACGACTGCAAGGAAGGCGAGTCCGCGCCCCCCGCCAGCCCCAGCAGGACCCCCCCACCCCAAATCCCTGACCCCCCCCCCGCTCTCCCCACAGCTGGCTGCAACCATAAGGTGACATCCATCTCGGGGACCATCACCAGCCCCAACTGGCCGGATAAATACCCCAGCAAGAAGGAGTGTACCTGGGCCATCACCACCACGCCGGGGCACCGCGTCAAACTGGTAGGGACTGGGAAGGCAACCGGGGGGCGGGTGGGCTGCGTCGGGGGGGACCGAGCGCCGCTGAGCTCGGCCGTCGCCTCCGCAGACCTTCTCGGAGCTGGACGTGGAAGCGCAGCAGGAATGCGCCTACGACCACCTGGAGATCTACGACGGCAAGGACGCCAAAGCGCCGGCGCTCGGCCGCTTCTGCGGGGCCAAAGAGCCCGAGCCGCTCGTCTCCTCCGGGAATAAGATGTTCCTCAAGTTCATCTCCGATAACTCGGTCCAGAAGAAGGGCTTCGAGGCCACCCACACCACAGGTATGGCCATGAGGCTGGGGAAACCTGGTTATGGGGCAGGGGAGGGAGAGCGTGGACCCTCCTAAAACCCCCACCCTGCTTTTGGCTTCTCCCTCAGTGTGCGGGGGCCAGGTCCGCGCCGAGGTGAAGACCAAGGATTTGTATTCGCACGCGCAATTCGGGGATAACAACTACCCGGGGGGCTCGGACTGCGAGTGGGTGATCATGGCGGAGGAGGGCTACGGCGTGGAGCTCATCTTCCAGACCTTCGAGATCGAGGAGGAAGCCGACTGCGGCTACGACTACATGGAGCTCTTCGACGGCTACGACGGGACGGCCCCGCGCCTCGGGCGCTTCTGCGGGTCCGGGGTGAGCCGGGGATGGGGGGAGCCGTGGGGTGGGTGACGTGCGACGGGGGACGATGATTTTGCACCCTCCCATTGGTAAATCCACCCCCTCGGGGGTCCTGAGCACCCCTCTCCCTCGCCCCGGCAGCCCCCGGAGGAGGTCTACTCGGCCGGAGATTCGGTGATGATCCGCTTCCACTCGGACGACACCATCAACAAGAAGGGTTTCCACCTTCGCTACACCAGCACCAAGTTCCAGGACACGCTGCACACGAGAAAATGAGGGTTGGGGGTCCCGGCCCCCCCCACGGCGGCGGGGCGGGGGAGGAGGAGGAGGAGGGCAGGGAGGAAGGAAGGAAAGGGGGAGCGCTGCCCTGCACAGACTGCACGGAGGAGCACACAGCCAACCTCAGCACTCAGACACGCTCGCACGGGTCCCCCCGGGGGGGCTCGGGCGCCCACGGGCACAAGGGCAGAGGGGGGGGCCGAGCGGGACCCGCTCCCCTTCCTCGCCCGCAGCTCTCTGAATGTACAAACCAGTAACCGGGAAGAGCCCAACACACGGAAGGTGCTGTCTCTCTCTTGTACCGATGAAATAAATACCCTTGTACGTGGAGGGGGGCGGCCCCAGCCTCTTTCCTTCCACCCCAGCCTCCCCCCGAGGAAGACTGGCATCCGAAAACGGGGAGAGGAGAGCACCCCACGCCCTGTGCCGGTTCGGGGCAGCTCTGCAGGTAGGTGCTCGCCCCGCACCTTCGTTTTTCTGCGGCGTAGTGCAAGTGGTCTCGCTCGGCGCGGGGCGGATGGGTGCCACGTGCTCCAGCCACCGCGTCCCCCCGCCGCAAACCGGCGGCAGATGGCTGGTGGGCTGCGGCACGGGGCCCCCCACCCCCGCCCGCCTCGCGCCCTCCCGCGTGCCTCGGCGCCGCGACGCTGCCGCGCTCGGGAAGGCGGCTTGGCGTCCCCTCCTTTGTCCCGCGTTGGACGCCGGGGCCGTGGCGATGGGTCCTCGACCCGTCGGCAGCGGGATGCTGGGGAGGTGGAAGGGCTGGGATGCCCTGGAGTGGGTTGTGCCCAGACGGGACGGTGATGGGCGCCTGGGGTTTTTCATCCAGAAGGGTTTGCGGCCTCGGTGATGGGCAAAGGGACCCCGAACCCAGGGGCTGGCGAGGGCAGGAGGGGGCCCGTGGCTGTGCCGCAGCACCCCTCCGTGCCACCCTCTTCCCCGCTCCAGCCCCGTCCCACCCCTCCCCGGGCCAGACCTGGTCCCGACGGGGGACAGAGGCGCGTGACGCGGCGGGGTGGCGAGCGCACACAGTTTATTGACACACCGCCAGCACAGCACGGGGACGGGAACGGGGACGGGGACGGTTGTTCTCTTCTACCGTTACAGCGTGCATCGGATACACAGAGATGGGGGCCGGCACGCAAGCGCCATGCTGCCGACGGCTCATGCGGGGGGCAACGGATTTTGGGAGGGGGGATGGGGTGGTTGGGGGGTTCGGCTCCGGTCCCCTGCCCCGTCTCCTCCGGTTGCCTCCTGGGCCGCGGGGCCGGGGGTGCCGGGTAGAGCGGAGAGCGAACACAGCACAGCGCTGCACGACACGCGGAGGGGGGACGCTGCCACGTCCGTCCCCCCCACACCACTGCGGACACGCGCACCACGACTGCGGCCCCGAAGTCGGGGGATCCCTCCCCGATCCCCTCTCCAGTCCAAAACCGGGGCGGGGGGGTGCTTCCAGCCTCTCCGCCAAAACCCCCTCTCCGGGGTGGCCGGGGAGCCCCAGCCCCAGGTTGGCAGGGCCGGGGGTCCCCAGGAACTGCGCTGCCAGCAGAGGGGGACGAACTCCAGAGCAGGGGGACGGTGGTGGGCACCAGAGGGGAAGGGGTCCCGGCGTGGCTGCGCGGCAGGGGGGGGCAGAGCGCGGGGCTCACGCCAGCGAGAATGATGCTGGTCAGCCAGTCCAGGAGATGAAGGCTTCCTCCCTCAAGGCACCGAGCGGCGCGGGCTCTGCCTCGGTGCTGGGCGAGCATCCCGCCGGCTCCTTCGCCCAGCGCGCAGGGGCACAAGCAACGCCGCTATTTACACCGGCACCCATCCGGCTCCTCCACCCAGCAGCGTCCGTGGGCGCCCTTCTCCCTCCCCGGCCCTGCCCGCCTCCCACCCTTAACGCCCCACGCTGATGTTGCAGGTCTTGCAGCTGGGGTCCTTTTTGGCATTGGCGGTGGAGAGGCTCATCAGCTGGTGCCCGCTGATTTCCCCCAGCACGCCGAGGCTGAGGTCCACCGGCTCGGTGTATATGACCTCCAGGATGCTGTCCTGGGCGTGGCGGTACACCAGCTCGCCCTCCTCCACGCAGCACGTCAGGAACTTGTTGGAGGAAATGTCCAGTTGGGGTAGACGCTCCCGGCAGAAGAGATCCCCCGAGGAACCCTTGGGTGCCAGGACCAGGACGACGTAGTGGTAGGCGGTGTACATGCAGTAGAAGTCCGCGAAGTAGAGGTTGGTGTTGGGGTTGAAGAGACGTTGAGCCGGGATCTGGAACCGGTAACGACCGTAGGGCGAGTCCTGGGGGGGCTGCCCGGTGTTGAATTCGGTGTTGCAGCTGAAGAAGATGCCGTGCAGCATCCCGCTGGTGGGCGAGCCGTGGCTGCCGCTGTTGTCCTTCAGCGACGGCTTCATCACGTTCCCGCAGTGCATCCTGCGCGCGCAGAGGGGACGCGGGGCGAGGAGGAGGAGGATGGACACGCAACACAGACATACAGACACAGGCAGGGTCAGGGGACGCGGACCCGGCGAGGACCGGGCGGCCCTGGGACAGGGAACTGGGAACGGGGGTACCTGACGTGCTGGAAATACTCCTTGTGCTGGTTGCGGTAGAAGACGGAGAAGCGCAGCATGCGGCCGGCGATCAGCTCGGCTTTCTCCTGCAGCTGGGCCAGATGCTCCTTGGCGTAGTCTGGGGACGGGGACGGGGACATCAGGGCGTCTCCATCCCCTCCACCCCGGCAGCCCATCCCGCTGCCCGCACCTCCTGCCTCCCACTCATCAGCTGCCGCTCCAACCGGCCCGGTTTGGGCAAGCTGGCGGCATCGCCCCCGTCCTCCCGGTTCGGCCGCCCCCGCCCGCCGCGGCGCTCACCCCCGGTACAAAACTCCACCGTCTCGCTCCAGCCGGACACCAGGTACTCGCCGTCGCTCTGCTTCACCGCCGTCTGCACCGCCACGCTGTACTCGGTGCGGGGGCTCAGGAACCAGTGACCCCGCACCGTCATGGGGAGCGGCACCGCTTTGGCCACCAGTTTGGTGGGGACGTCCTGCAGCGAGGGGTGAGGGTCAGGCAGGGTGGCATCCCACCCCCCCCTCCCTGCATCCCTGCATCCCAAGGGATGCTGATGGGTACCGCACGCTCCGAAATAGCCGCTCCAGTGCCGACACCCCCAAAGCAGCACGCTGCCCTGTCTCCCACTGCCCCCCCCCAATTTGTCCCCGGCCCCGCTCCCTCCTCCCCTGCTGCCCACGCTGGCCCCAAACACCTCCCAGTAAAACCTGTGCTGGGACAGGGATAAGGGTCCCCCCCTACGGGGGTCTCAGGGACCCCCGGCTCCCAGCAGCATCCCGCGATGTCAAGAGGCCACCAAGCAGCACCGCAGTGCAGAGCCGTTTCTGTGGCAACGGCGGATGCTGAAGCCGGGAGACACAGGGGAAAAAAAAAAAAAATCATCCCACCCCCCCCTCCCCGCCTCAACCACCCCCCTTATTATTGGGGAGGAGGAAAAAAAAAAAATGTTAAACATTAAATAGCATCACCCTGGCAACCGCGCTGCTAAAAACGTCCTGAATTAGTGACTCGCATCCAGGGGGAGGGGGAACGCGAGCGGTTTGCTGCTCCGCTCCCCCGCGGGGGCTCGGGGGGGTTGGTCGCACCCTGATCCCCATCCCGGTTCCCATCCCGGTCCCCCCTGCCGTGTCCCGCAGGGGAATTTGCTCCCAAATGAGCGTGGGAGTGGGCTATAACCCTGGTTTCCCCCCCTAAACCCCCTCTCCTCTCCCCGAGCGGGGGGGTCCCGCATCCCCCCCCACCCCAACCCCGGCTCACCCGATGCTTGAACTTGTTGGAGTTCTTGTTCTCCTTCTTGTTGAGGTCGATGAAGTAGTGGGTGACCCTCTCCAGGTCCCCCTTCTCCATGGCCCAGGAGATGCGGAAGGAATCGCAGGTGATGTTGTTGATCTCGATATTTTTGGGGGTGGAAAGCAGCTCCATGGCCGGAGGGGCTGTGGGCTCCTGAGGGCAGAGCACACGGTGGGTTGGTTTTTTTTTGGGGGGGGGGGGGGTATTTTTGGGTTTTTTTTTTTTTGGTTTGTTGGGTTTTTTTTTTTTTTGCGGAGCGTGGCGAGGGTGCCGGCTGCCCACGGAGGCAGCTGCCAAGCGGACCCCACGGCAGAGCAGATGGCACCGGGGTGGAAAAGCGGCCGGCGGCCAGGAATAGGCAACGACGGGCAGGAGCAGGCAGCGGGATGCCGGGAACATGCCCGTTCGGGGAGAAAAAAAAAAAAAAAAAAGAAAAAAAAAAAAGGGTTGCGCGGGGGCCCCGGCCGCTCCCCAGGGATGCCGCGGGGCCACCGGCTCGCTGCCAGCGGGTGTTTCGGGGTTTGCTCAACACCGGGTGGGGAAAGAAAAACAAGGGGAGCGGAGGGAGTGCTGGGAGAGGGGAGGGTTGCACGCGGGCGGCTGGCACCGGAAAAGCTGGATCCGCCTTTGCCCTGGCCCGTGCCTCAGTTTCCCCACGGCCGGGGCTGCGATTGCCCCCCCCCCCCCCCCGAAGCCCCCCCAAAGCCGCTCGGCGGGGCGGGTGCGTGGGCGGCTTCGCGCCCCCGAGGTGCGCGGGCGCAGGCGGACGCCGTCGGTGCGGGAGCCAAGGGACGCGTCGAGGAGGTGCCCCCCCACCCCGCACCCCGGTGCGGGACCCCAGGGCTTGCGCAAGCCCTGGGGGGAGCAGCGGTGCCGCGGCGGGCGCGCGTCTGAGCCGTGGCGTCGCGGGGCTGCCCACGCGCCCACGCGCAGGGGCGCACGCCCACCACGGCTCGCACACGCGTGCCCACGGCCGCCCACACCCAAAATCACCCGCGCCCCCTCCTCCTCCTCCTCCATCACCGCACGGCACCGCCGCTGTCAAACGCCGCTCGGCACCCGTGGGCGCATCCATCCACCCCGCGCGTGGGCCGCCCGCGGTCACGCGTGCCCCGCTCTCCGGGTGCGCAAGAGCCCTGCGGCGAGCTGCGCCACGCACCCCCCCCCATCACCCCCCCAGCCTCTCCCCGTCCCCAATCCGAGTGTCACCCCAAGCGCTTGTCCCCCTCGGGCAGAGCAGAAGGTCACCGCGGCGGGGACGTCGTGGCCAGCCCGCTGCCGCTTTCCCGTGCACGGCGACGGCGCGGGGAGCTCGGTAGCCGAATCTTGACGCTCCGTGCCCCCCCAAGAGACCCCCCCTTGGCTGGGTTGAACCGGTGTCCCTCGCCCGAAGGTTGACGCTTACCGGTAGCGCGATGCCGGTGTGGCCCTTACCTGGCCGTGCCGGGGGGGGGGGCTGCCGGGATGCGGTGGGATGTCGGTGGGGTGGTGGGGTGAGGCAAGGGGAGGCGAAGGGGGGCAAGCGGCCCCGGGGTGGGGGGGGGGGGGCGAGGGGAGCGGGAAGGGTAGAAGATGCCGGTGAGAAGACGGCGGCGATGCCCGGCGCTGCCTGCGGCTGCTGCGACTGGGATCCTCCCAGCCGGCTCGGAAATAGCAAACACCCTCCAGAGGAGGGAGGGAAAAAAAAAAAAAAGAGAGAGAGAGAGAGAGAAGGAGGGAAAAAAAAAAAAATCAGGGAAAAAAATATATATCGGAGAAGGAGGGGGGAGGAAAAAAAAATATTCTTGCTCTGCCAATCGGGTGGCGGGCTGCGTACGGCGTCAGGGGACGGAGGCAGCGCGGCGGTGGGTGCCGTTCGTGGGTGGGCTGCTCCTGCCTGAACCCCCCTCCCCCCAAAATGCAGGGAGGGGGGATGCTGGCGCCCACGCGGGACCCCCGTGGGAAGCGGTGCAAAGCTCATGGGTGAGGGGAGGGTGCTGTTTTGCTGCTGGTGATGCGGGGGACACCTTTGTTTGAGGGGGTTTTTAGGGTGGGGGGCGAGCAGCCCCAAAAAAATTCCTTGCCACACAGACCCCTGAGTGCGTGGGATGCCCGCGCGTGTTCTTCCCGTGGGTTCGGCTGGGTTCCCCCACGGGCTGCAGGGACACTGAGGGGGGGGGTGGCTGCAGCCCAGGCATCCGGAGGGATTCAAATACAGGGCTGCGAGACCCCCTCTCCTTCCCCAATGCCCCCCCAGCACTGCCCACTGTGCCCAGTCCCGAGAACCGGGCACTGCCCGCTACAAAGATGGCGCCGCCACCTTCGACATGGGGCTGGGCAGTGCCAAACACAAAGATGGCGGCTCGCTGGCGGCACCGGCGCGCCCTCTATAAAGATGGCGGCAGCGGCGTCCTTCCGGGAAGAGCGGGTCGCACGGTACGCATGCGCAGTGGGGACGCGAGCCGGCGGTGGCCCGGGCAGGGTAAGTGGGCGGCGTGGCGTGGGGGACACGGGGGGTGCGGATTGGGGTGGGGGGGGCGTGAGAGTGGGTTTGGGGGGGTTGTGCCTGGGGGGCTGAGTGAGTGGGGAGCGAGTGGGCCCTGTTTGGGAGTGCATGGGGGGGGGGTGAGCACCCTGGGGAGGGGGTGTGAGGGGTCTGGGGGGGGTACACGCGTGGGTCCGTTTTGGGGGTGCACGGAGGGGTGAGGCCCCGGGGGTGGGCGGTGCGAGTGGGTCCGGTTTGGGGGTGTGTGGGAGGCTGAGCCCCACGGGGAGGGGGGTGCGAGTGGGCCCGTTTTGGGGGTGTTTTAGGGGGTGGGCACACTGGGGAGGGGGTGTGAGTGGGTCCTGGGGTGGGCGATATGAGTGGGCCCATTTTGGGGGGGTGTGGGAGGGTGAGCACTCTGGGAAAGAGGGGTGCAAGTGGGTCCTGGGGGTGGGTGAGCACCCTAGGGTGGGGTACAGAGTGGGCCCTGTTTGGGGGTGCATGGAGGGGGCTGAGCCCCCCGTGCAGGGCACAGGGCTGGGTCCCCCTGACCGTCCCCCCCCAACTTTTCGGCAGGGCCAGGCCGAGGATGGCGGAGGGGGGCTCCGGTGACACCGGCTCGCCAGGCAGCCTGCGGCCGGGGCTCCCCGGGGCACGGGGGCTGCTCGGGAGGCGGCCGGCCGCGCCCCCCCTCACCCCGGGGCGCCTGCCCTCCATCCGCTCCCGAGACCTCACCCTGGGAGGCGTGAAAAAGGTGAGTGCGCTGGGGAGGGCTCCCCAAAACTGACTCTTTCAGGGTGACCCTGCCCCGCTGCTTGGGGTACGAGTGCTTGGGTCCCCCACAGCGCAGGTGGGCTGTGAGGGGGGGGGCCCAGGAGCGGCAGCCCAGGGGGTTTAGGGGTCCGTGCGGGACGTGGCCAGGTCCCCAGCCGCCTCCTCCAGCCCCGCGGCCGGTTTGGTTTCTGTTGCTTATCTCCGCTCGTGCAGCGACTTGTCCCTCTGCTCTCGTTTGCAGAAAACCTTCACCCCCAACATAATCAGCAGGAAGATCAAGGAAGAGTAAGTGGCCTCGTAAGCGTTTTCCGCGGGGCGCGGAGGCGGTTTTGCCGGCGGGTACCTGTGCAGCGGGGTCTCGGTGGGCAAAGCGTGCCCTGAGAGGGGAACCCGCTGCCCAGGGGGTGGCAGGGGACGGGGGTGGGGGTGACCGGCCGCCTCCCCGCTCCCCAGGCCCAGGGAGGATGTCTCCATCAAGAAGGAGAAGAAGGAACGGGACAGGGACCGGCAGCGCGATGGGCACGGCCGAGGCCGGGGCCGGCCCGAGGTTATCCAGTCCCACTCCATCTTCGAGCAGGGCCCCGCCGAAATGATGAAGAAAAAAGGTAACGAGAGCTGCCCCCCTTCACTGGGGTGGTGGGGGGGGGGTCTCGGGGTCGTCCCACCCACCTCGGGGCTCACCCCGGGGCTGGTCCCTTCTCCCCAGCGGGCTCCTGGGACAAGACGGTGGACATGTCGGACTTCGGCCCTTCCCACATCATCAACATCAAGAAGGAGAAGAGGGAGACGGACGAGGAGACGAAGCAGATCCTGCGGATGCTGCAGAAGGACGATGTGAGTGGGGCCGCGAGGGGTGGATTTGGTGCCACTGGGCCGGCGCTGAGCGTCCCCCTCTCCCGTCCCCGCAGTTCCTCGACGATCCGGGGCTGAAGAACGACATCCGTAACAAGCCGGTGCAGCTGCCGCTGGCCCACTCGGGCTGGCTCTTCAAGGAGGAGGCGACGGAGCAGGAGGACACCCAGCCCTGGCTGCCCGGCCCCAAGGAGGAGAAGATGGAGCTGGACCCGCCGGCGGTGAAAGGTGCGCTGGGGTGTGGGGGGATCCCAGCGGGCAGGGGCTGGGGGGGCTTCCCCACCCCAGTGCCTACCCGCCGCCTCTCATGCCAGTGAAAGAAGAGCCGTGCGATGAAGACCCCCCGCCCAAGCCGGCGCAAACCAAGGGACCCCCCGGTTTCCCCCGGGATGTCTCGGTGGCTGAGCTGCTGCAGCGGCTGAGCCTGTCGTCCGAGGAGGAGCTGCTCTTCCTGCAGCTGCCCGACACGCTGCCCGGCCAGCCGCCCACCCAGGACACCAAACCCATCAAGACGGAGCTGCAAAACGAGGAGGGGCAAGTGGTCGTGGTGAAGCAGGAGAAGAGCCAGGTAAGGGGGCTCGGTGGGGTGGGGTTGGGGACGGTGTGGTGATGTGTGTGTGTGTGTCCCCCCCCCCGATTCCGCGATGTCCCTCGGCAGGAGGCGAGGCAGGCGGAGAACACCTGCACCCTGGCCGACCTCCCCGAGGGGCAGGTGGGGAAACTGCTCATCCGAAAGTCGGGGAAGGTGCAGCTGGTGCTGGGCAAGGTGACCCTGGACGTGACCATGGGGACCCCTTGCTCCTTTCTGCAGGTACTGGGGCTGCGGGGGAGTGTGGACAGTGCTGGGGACCTGATTTGTGGGGCTGCACCCCAAAATAGCCCCTTGGGGGGCCAGGGACCGTCAGGGTCGTGCTGGCCCTTGGGTGACGGGGCTGGCGGCCCATCCCTGTGGCAGTCGGGGGAAGGACCCTGCTCTTGTCCCCAGGGTGTGGGTAGCAGAGGGGGGACACCTCCAGGCTCGCCCCCCACAGCGGGCAGGGACCTTCTTCCCACCGCGGTTTAGGGGTTTTCCGTGGGAGTGGGCTGCTCACGGGCGTTTCACCCCTCTGGAAAAGGAGCTGGTGTCCGTCGGCATCGGGGACAACCGGACGGGCGAGATGATCGTCCTGGGCCACGTGAAGCACAAGCTGGTCTGTTCCCCAGACTTCGAGGCTCTGCTGGAGCACCGGCACCGGTAGCAGCGGGGGAGCCCAGCCCCGCACCCACAAACCGTGGGGGGGGGTCCCCATGCGGCTCGGGGACCCTGCAGCGCCCCGGCTCCGCGCTCAGGCCCTCCAGCCTCGTCTCTGGGACGCAGAGAGGTGCCTTCTGCAGGCATGGGTGCAGGGCCGGCTCCCGCCTCCTTCCCGGCCCCACAGCGGAGCAGCGCCAGGGCTGGGGGCTCCAGCCTTGTCCCCCAGACCCACAGCCTGCCCTGTGCAAAGCAGGCGGGGGCTGCGTCTGCCTGCGTCTCACGGATTTCTGGGTGTGTGGGGCCGTGGTGTGTCCCCCCCCCCCGGCTCTCCAGCAGCCGTGCACGCTCCGGGGAGAGCAGGACACGCGCCTGTGGGGAGAAACGTGGAATAAAAACCTCTTCTCCCCCCGCGCCTGGGGCTGCTCCGTCTCGTCCCGTCTGCTCCGTGGTGCCACTGGTGCCCTCTGCCCTGTGCCGCCTGCCCCGTCCGTTGCCACCAGCGCGGCACGCTCGGTGCTGAGAGAGCCCGGGGGGGGGGGGCATAGTGCGGTACCAGGGCTCCGCGGGCAGAACCCCGGCCTCTGCGGCCCCCCCGGCACTGTGCCGGGGGGCTGAGCACCCCGAGGGGCTGGGCGGGGGCAGGCAGGTGGGACCCTGCTCCGTGCCCACGAAGCGGCGGGGTGGGTGGGGACCCCTCGTCCAGGGGGGCCAGCGTCGCCCCATCTGCCCTGGTTGGGGGGCCAGCATCGCCCCGTCTGCCCTGGTTGGGGGGCCAGCGTCGCCCCATCTGCCCTGGTTGGGGGGCCAGCATCGCCCCGTCTGGCCTCGTGGCACCCAATCCTCCCGGCGGGCAGGGCAGAACCAACGGCCGGGGCGAGCGGGGCTGGGGCTGCCCTTGCCCCTCTGCTGTTGCCCCCCCACGCCCGCCCCATTCTGCCCCAGCCACGCCCCTCTCCCCGAAGCCACGCCCCTCTCCCCGAAGCCACGCCCCCCGAGCGGGCGCTGTCCGCGGTGCTGAAGCCCCATCCCGGCCGGGCCCCTCATGGACGAGTGGGCGTGGCCAGCGAGCTGCCCAATGAAAGGCGGAGCGGCGGGAAGGTGGGCGGAGCCGCGCCTGCGCACTGAGGCGGCGGCGGCGTGGTAGGAGCGGCGAAGGCGGGCTCCTCGACGGGGCGGACATGGAACCCTCCCGGCCCTTCCGACTGCCCGGCCCCGGCCCCGGCCCCGGCCCCGGCCCCGGCCCCGGCCCCGCTCCCGCTCCCGCTCCCCCGGGCAGGATGCGGGGGCTCCCGGGCCGCTCCCAGCGCCTGCCCCAGGCCGGTCCCCCCGAGCCCCGGCCCTCCCTGGTGCCGCTCTCCTCCCTGCTGTGCGGCCTGGGCTTCGGCCAGCCGCCCTGCCCCTCTCTGGAGGTGGGGGATTGGCCTTTCGGTAAGCGGTTGGGCCTGGGGAGGGGAGCGGGGGTACCCAGCCTGGCCCCCCATCGCCCACCGTGCCCCCGCCTTCCCGCAGGCCGCGGCAGCGCTGGCAGGGCGGAGGCGCGGCCCAGCCCCGCGGCGGAGGAGGATGAAGGGGAGGCGGCAGCGCTGCCCGCGCGCGGGCGGTGAGTCCCCCCGTGTCCCCTCAGCCTTGGCCCTGTGTCCTTCTGCTTGTTTAGCCCCCGACCTCGGTGGTGTGACACACCGCCAGCGTGGCTGAGCCGGTGCCGGGGCCGCCTCCTGCTCCGTGCCCTGGTGCCACGGGCGGCTCGCCACCAAAATTCACCATCCTGAGCATCTCCGGGCTGGGAGCCCCGCTGCGTGTGGGGCACGAGCAGGGGGACCTGGCTGTGGGAGCGGGGCGGTTGCACCAGGGTCAGTTGGGGGGAGGTTCTTTTTGGGGGTTTGCAGCCAGGACACTGCTGGCGTGTCCCCAGCGCCGCGGGGCTCACCTCTGCCCGCGCCGGGGACGCAGGATCCTGTGGCGAGGCAGGGGGGACACGCTGCCCAGCTTCCCCGGGAGAGACGCCGCCGTGCTGCCCCGCGGGAAGCCCTGCGCTGCCTCTGCCCCCACCCTGCGCCCACCGGGACCCCAGCCCTCCCTGCCACCTGCATCCACCCCAGGGACCCCCCTGGCCACCGGCAGACCGTAAGTGACGCATCGGTGAGCCCCAGCACTGCGTTTTGGGGTCCGAGCGCCAGCTGGGGTTGCAGCTGACCACCCTTCCCCTGCCCCATCTCTCCCAGGGCACCGGGGACGAAGCCGGCGGCGAAGGGAACCACCGTATCCGTGGGGCTGAACTCGGTTAAAATCCACTGCCAGAACGAAGCCGTCTACCAGTACCACGTTACCTTCAGGTATCGAGGCGGGAATGGGGGGCTGGGTTCCCCGCGCAGCCCCTCGGAGGGTGGGTGCCCCTGGGCAGAGCCCTCCGTGTCCCTCTCTCCTCCCTCCGTCCCGGTAGCCACTAGATGGAGCGGCCGGCGCGGCCACGGCGCCTGTGGGCAGAGCTTCTGCAGGGCAGCAAAGCAAACGAGCTCTGGCTTTTCCCCTTTGTGGGATTTTGGGGGTCCTGAGAGGGGTTTCGTGGCGGGGCAGAGGAGGGTTAAAGGGCTGAGGGCTTGCCGGCGGTGGCAAGCCACGCGTCCCCCGTCTCCGGCAGCCCCGACGTGGAGTGCAGGAGCACGCGCTTCGCCATGCTGAAGGAGCACCGGGCGGTGACGGGGGACGTGACCGCGTTCGATGGCTCCATCCTCTACCTGCCCATCCAGCTCCCACAGGTACCGGGCGACGCGATCCGCACTGGGGTGAGGTTGTTCCAGCCAATGCGGGGGCGCGGGGATGCCCCCCCGAGCCTGCAGCCCCTGTGCTGGGTAGGAGAGCCCCCCTCCCGCCCCGGCTAAGGCGCTGTCTCGCCCCGCAGCCGGTCAATCTGAAGGCTCAGCGGAGGAGCGACGGGGAGGAGATCGCCATCACCATCCAAATAACCAAAGTCCTGGAGCCCAGCTCGGATCTCTGCGTCCCCTTCTACAACGTGGTTTTCCGCAGGTGAGGAACGGCAGAGACCCTCCCCAAGCCCCAGGGAAGAGACCTTCCTCCTCCTCCTCCTCGCTGCTAATCCTGCTTTTACTTTTCTTCCCTAGAGTGATGAGAATCTTGGATATGAAGCTTGTTGGGAGAAATTTCTTTGAGCCTGCCCAGGCCACCATATTACAGCATTACAGGTGAGTGCTGGACACAGTTTCCTCCTGGTGCTGTCCAAGCACGAGATGAGCACGTCCCTGTCCCCCCCCAGTAGTAGCAGGACGCTGGAAATTCGGAGTCTTTGCCAGGTCAGCTCTCTTGGCCAGCTCTGGTTAGCCTGACCTCACAGGGGTTATTAGCTGGAAAATAAATCCCGGTGTGTTTTGAGTGCTCCTTGGCGTGCGGGACGGCTGCCCGGCTCCTCTGGCAGCGCCGAGCAGGCGGCTCCGGTTTTAACCCAGGCGCCGTCGGGCGTCTCTTCCCGCCTCTCCCGGGGCACAGGCTGCAGATTTGGCCAGGATACTCTGTCAGCATCCGGAAGAAGGAGGGTGGGCTCTTCCTCTTGGTCGACGCCATCCACAAAGTCATCCGCAGCGATTCCGTCCTGAATTTCATGTAAGAGAAGGGGAAAAATCCCAGCGGCGTTTTAGGGATGAGGGTGATTTTTCAGAGACGTGTGGCGTTTTATTTCTGGGGTGGCACGGGCAGGGAGCGTCACCGTGAGCCTCTCCTCCTCCCTCTCTCCCCGCCGCAGGCACGCCATCTACAAGCAAAGCCTCAGCAGCTTCCAGGACGAGTGCATCAAGCAGCTGGTGGGCAACGTGGTCATCACCCGCTACAACAACCGCACCTACCGCATCGATGACATCGACTGGAACAAGACCCCGAGGGACAGTTTCACCCTGGCCAGCGGCGAGGAGATCACTTTCGTGGACTATTACAGGTAGGGACCTGCTGGAGCGTTCCTCGGCGTGAGCATCTGTCCGTGGGGAAGGGCTCTGACCCGAGGTGGGCGAGCAGGAGCAGGAACATCTCTCCTGATGCCATCTCCCCATTGTTTTTCCAGCAAAACCTATGGGATCAGCATCAGGGAGCTGGACCAGCCGCTGCTCGTCCACAGGCCCAGGGAAAAACAGATGCTGGAGGGGAAGGTGAGCCAGGCACGGAGACCTGGGGAGGGGAAATTGAGACTCACGGTCTTTTCTTGGCAATGGAGCAGGGGCTTGCAGCCCCTCAGGGCGCTGACGGTGGGTGTTCCCCTCCCTGCAGCATCAGCTGGACATGGTACTGCTTGTCCCAGAGCTCACCTTCATGACCGGGATCCCTGACATAAGGAAGGACAGTCGAATAGTGAAGGTTTGTTTGCATCTGGTGGTTCCTGCTCACCCGAGCCGGTGTTGCCTGGCTTGGAGAGCTGAGCACCAGCCAGGGGGGAGCTCAGAGCCCCCCATCCCAGCTGGGGGATGCCCAACCCGCCCTCTCTCGTGCCGCAGGACGTGACGCGGGAGATGCTGCAGAGCCCCAGGCAGCACTACCTGCGTCTCACCAGCCTCCTGCGCAGGATCAAGGAGAGCCCGGAGGCCTCGCAGGAGCTGATGCGCTGGGGGCTCAGCCTGGACCCGGACATCCACAGGGTAGGGGCCGCGGGGTGCCAGGCTCCGAGCTTCCCCGCGCTCCGGGAACGGAGGCTGCACCGGAGCTGCCGTGGATTTCTGCTCCGTTCAGACCCAGGGCCGAGTCCTGCCGGCAGAGAGGATCAACCTGCGGCGCAGCTCCTTCGTCCCCGCCGAGGACCTGAGCTGGAGCAAGGAGGTCGTGCGAGAAGCCTCCATCTCAGTGGTGAGCCCGCAGCTCGGCCGTCGCAACAACATCCCCTTGTTTGAAAACTGGGATGGGTTTTCTTAGTGCTGGCTTCCCGTCCGTCCCACTCCCGTCGGTTTGTTCCAGCTAAAACCCTTCCCTTGTTTATGTTGGCTTTACGCTTCAGCCTGTTTTTCCTGAGGAGGTTAGAGGTATGTGGCTGCGGCATCTGCTTTCCCACCTCCTCCTGGAGTGGCTGAAGGCTTCCCCACTGCAGGAATCGGGTGTTGTGTGCCTTTAGGTTCCTCTTGGGCCGCTTTCTCTCCCAAGTTTCCTTCTGTGCTGCGTGGTTCAGCAGCCGTGGCCCCCCAGCAAGGGCTGTCCTCGCCTCTCTCCCAGATTGCCGTGAATTACTGGCTGCTGGTTTACCCGAAACGCCTGAAGGACCTGGCGAGGGATTTGGTGGCCGCCATGGAGAGCGTCTGCGGCCCCATCGGCATGCACGTCAGCCGTCCCGCCTTGGTGGAGCTGAAGGACGACCGCGTCGAGACCTACGCCAAGACCATCCGCAGCGTTTTGAGCAGCGAGGTGAGGAGAGGGGGGACAGCGCAGGTTAACTGGGAGGGCTGTGCAGCTGGTGGGTCTTCTCGGATGCTCGTGCATCGCCCTCCCCTGCTCTGCTTCCCCGCAGGACAAGGTGCAGCTGCTCCTCTGCATAATCTCCGGCAACCGGGAGGACTTGTACGGGGCCATCAAGAAGCTGTGCTGCGTGCAGTCCCCGGTGCCCTCCCAGGTAAGCAAGGGGCTCAGCAGAAGGGGACCACCAGCATGAGGAAGCCGTGAGCATCTCCAGCCTCGCTTTTCTCTGGTTTTTTTTTTGTTTTGTTTTGGTTTTTTTCCCCCCTCTGCAGGTCATCAACGCACAGTCCCTCGTAGGCCCGTCGGTCAAGATGAGGAGCGTGATACAGAAAGTCCTGCTGCAGATGAACTGCAAGCTGGGCGGCGAGCTCTGGGGGGTTGACATCCCCTTGGTAAGGCGGGCAAGACCGTGAGACACTCATGCAATGAGTTTGCAAGCTCCGGGGTGGAAACTGTTGCGATCACGAGCTTCCCTCTGGGGATGCAGATGAATCCTCTGGAGAATCGGGGTTGGCGTCTCCATTTTGTGTGTGCGATGTCCTTCGCAGCTGGACGGATCCAGGCAGGGCAGTCCGGAGGGGTCTGATTTATCCCTAATTCCCAGCTGCCTTTTTTTTTTTTTTTTTTTTCTTTCCTGTCCCCAGAAACAGCTGATGGTCATCGGCATGGACATCTACCACGGCCCCAGCAAAGGGATGCGCTCTGTCATCGGCTTCGTGGCCAGCATGAACCAGTACGTGGTGCCCTGGGGTTGAACGTTTCCTCCTGCTCCGCCCTTGGGGGTGCAGGGGGGCCCACACCGGCATCGCCACTGCCTCCCCTTTGCCTTCCCCCGACTGCTGCGCTCAGCAAAGTCTCCGCCGGCGCGTTTATTTTAGGTGTCGCTGCGGCCTTCAGCGCGCCCTCGGCGCCGTATCGCTGGGAAAGGCGCCCCGAGCGCCGAGCGGGGGGTCGGTTTCGCTTGCACAACGGCTCGGTGGACTTTGTCTGGGCGAGTGGGTGCCTGACGCTCGTCCTCTCTCCGTCCCCAGCATCCTCACCAAGTGGTATTCCAGGGTGGTCTTCCAGATGCCCCACCAAGAGATCGCTGACAGCCTGCGGCTCTGCCTGGCCGACGCCCTCCAGCACTTCCACGAGGTGAGGCCAAACCCCCGGCGCAGCGCTATCCAAAAAAACCCTCCCGTGGTTCAATGTCTCCTCGAAGCAAGGGGAAAACACCCCAAACCTGTCAGCCGCGGTGCGTGCGAGCGAGCAAACATCCTCGGCAGCCTTTGGACTGGATGCGGTTCCCGCAGCCACGCGTGCCCGGAGAAGCTCGTCCTTATCTCGGAACGTGCGAACCGGCCTCGAGGATTAGTTTGCGCAAGGGGAAGTGCCACGTTACGCCTCTGCTCGTACCAGCATCAAACTGCCGAGCCCTGGCCTCTTGCCCCGCGTCCCCGGCGTGAGAAAAGCAGCGTGTGACGGGGCGGCGGCCAGGACCCATCGGCAGCAGGGTCCCGCTTTTGGGATTTTCCTGTCCCTCTGTGGGTGCTGGAGAAACGCCCCTAAGACGGGAGGTTTGGTGGTCACTGAGCGCTTGCCTGTGGGCAGGATTAGTGCAAACGCTGCTTCTCTCTGCCCTGCCAGCCCTTCCAAAACTTGCTTTGAGATGAATTTGGTGGGGCTGACCCATAGTTAGGGGCTGGAGGGCGATGGGTTGAATTCACAGGCTCCAAGACCGCTAAATTGTCAGCCCTAGAGAACTGGTGGGCATCCAGAGCATGCATCTCCCCCTGCCAGCCACTCCTGTGCACAGTAGGGGAAAAAAATAACCGGCTTTTCCAATTTCTGCTTCCCCAGATGAACCACTGCTTGCCCAAGAAGATCGTGGTGTACAGGGACGGCGTGTCCGACAGCCAGCTCGACACCGTGCTCAAGTACGAGATCCCGCAGATGCAGAAGTGCTTCACCACCTTCGAGAACTACCAGCCCAGCATGGTGGTCGTGGTGGTGCAGAAACAAATCAGCACCAACTTCTACACCCTCACGGCGGAGCAGTTCGCGTCCCCTCCTCCGGGCACGGTCATCGACCACACGGTCACCAGCTCGGACTGGTGAGTGGCAGTGACAGCAACGCCGGCTGCTTTCGGGAGAGCTGCGTGGGGTGCAAAAAAAAAAAAAAAAAAAACAAGAAAAAACCCCAAAAAAACCACAACCAACCTCGCCCTTCTCTCCCTCAGGCAGGATTTCTTTTTGTTGGCCCATTGCTCTCGCCAGGGCTGCAGCATCCCCACGCGCTACATCTGTGTGCTGAACACAGCCAACCTCAGCTGCGAGCACCTGCAGAGGTAAGGGCAGGCTTTCTGCAGCCCCACAGCATCCTGACCCCACCACAGCTGGAGGTTTTTTTGGCAAAACGGCCCCCTGGAGCTAGCGGGGAGGGCGGCAGGTACCTGTGCAGGCACTGGGCTGAGTCTGCTCTTCGTACTGGGTTAGCTGGGAGGATTCGACAGTGGATTGAGGGAGAGGAGACGGATGGCGTCCCTCTTGGCTCCTCTCTGGGAGAGAGCTGGTTGCCAGGAAGGAAAAGGAAAATCTGGCCTGGGTGGCCTCGCAGGAGAGCTGCTGCGGGTTCAAACACGGCTCCGATCGTACCGGGTAATTAACGCAATCAGCCGCTACCAGTGCCCAGGCAGAGCCTGACCTTTAACTCGTGCAGTCAGGGGGAAAAGAATGCCCCAGCGAGCAGGTTTGGCCTCCCAGCCTCCGCAGCTCCGCGCCGCTGGAGCCGGCGCTGACCCGCTGAAGCGCGGCGCCGCCTCAGGCGCAGGATCCGTCCCCGAAACCGCGCTCCCTGCCACCCTGCGGCTTGCAGAATCGCTGACGCCCTTCTCCTCTCGCTTGTCCCCAGGTTGACTTTCAAACTCTGTCACCTCTACTGGAACTGGCCCGGCACCGTCCGCGTCCCGGCTCCGTGCAAGTACGCGCACAAGCTGGCCTTCCTCTCCGGGCAGGTCCTGCACCACGAGCCCAGCGCCCAGCTCTGCGACAAGCTCTTCTTCCTCTAACGGGGGAGAAAGGGCTCGTTTTGGGGTTCGGCTCCCCCAGCCGCTGCTGTTAAATCTCCTCCAAGGAGAACTATTTTCTTAAACGCGTTGGGTTGTTTTAATTTATTTCTCCACGTGGTTTCTTGGGTTCATTTATTTTATTGTTGTTTTTAAACGCTCCGGCGCGGCGGCAGGGCCCTGGAGCTGTAGGCTCTCGGGATTCATCTCCACGGAGCAAAACCCGGCTGCTGCGGGGCCGCCGGCCTCTGCCAACTGGTTTCCAGTCCTCCCAGCAACGGCGTTGAAGTAAATGAGCCCCCAAAGGTGATGCCGCTCCCGCGGCGCAGGCTGCAGCTCATCCCTGCCCGTCCCCCTGCCCTGTGCAGGTGCTGGATGCAAAAACCAAAGATTTGTGGTATTTTTTTTTCCCCCTAAGCTCTGGCATTGCCATTGGTTTAAAATTTTACTTTGCTTTTTCGAGTGCCTGTTTAACAAACCCAGCTCCAGTTCGGCTGCTTGCCACGTCCTTAAAAAGTCACTGGTTTTCCAAGGAGAGTTGTCTTTTTTTTTTTTTTTTTTTTTAATTTTATTTATTTTATTCCGTTGGAGAGCAGGTCGCTATCCCAAGGGAAAAGCGTCTGTTGGAGTTGCCGGCTGTTTGTTTCTTCGCCGTGGTCAGGGACGTTTGAGACTGAATTTGAAGCTGTTGGGGGGGGGGGGTGCAAGAACATCCCCCAAAATCACCTCCGTTTCACTCCCACCCACCCTTGTGCAAGCACCAGCAGGGACGGGGGTATGGCAGCAGCCTCCCCGCCCCCCCCCAGCCTCTTTTAGTGCAAAAAAGTTGATTTTTTTTTTTTTTTTTTTTCGCTGTAACTTGTAGTTTTCGGTTAACTTCAATAAAAGTGTTGCTGGCAGCTGCTCCCTGTTGCTGTGAGGCGGACGAAGGGGCTGGGTGCTCGTGGGGACGGCCAGACCCCCCCACCCCTCTTTCCCCAGAGGGGTCCCAGGATGGAGGGGGCGGGGGGGGGGGCACACAGCAGTGGCAGGCCGCTGCCGGCGCCCCAGGTTAATCATTCACCCTCACCCCTCGCCCGTGGCAGCTTTTATCCCCTTTTACTCGCTGGACTTTGGCAGCCTTGGCCCAGCCCCGGGCGGGTGTTTTGGTGCAGGGTGAAGCTTGGCCCCGAGCGGCTGTAGGGGGGGCGCGGGGGCCAAAATGGGGGTGGTGGTTTGGGGCAGCCAGCCTGGCCTCCCCATAATTGCTTTTTTTTTTTTTTTTTTATATCACGCCGTGGTGCGATGTAAAGAGAAAGGCTGCCTTGTCCTTGCCGGCTCCTTGGCACGGGGAGGAGAGCCGGGATGGCTTCCTTCCAGGGAGGGTCCCTGGGGGGCCGTGTCCCCTCAGCTGGGGTCTGCTTGCTTCTCTGTCCCCTTTGGGGGGGGGGTCTCAGGGGTGCCCCCCCGTGGGTGCTTGAAGGGGGTCTCTGCAGTGCCCTATACCCCTGAGGGATGGCCAGGGGAGTTCATGGGGTACCCTGTGTGCCCGGGAGGGGTCTGTGGGGTGCCCCGTGCCACCAGAGAGCGTTTGGGGGGGGTCTCAGGGGTGCCCTGTGCCCCTCAAGGGTGCTTGAAGGGGGTCTCTGCAGTGCCCTATACCCCTGAGGGATGGGCAGAGGGGGTCCATGGGGTACCCTGTGTGCCCGGGAGGGATCTGTGGGGTGCCCCATGCCCCCAGGGAGTGTTTGGGGGGGTCTTGGCGTGCCCTGTGCCCCCCAAGGGTACCCTATACCCACAAGAGGTTGGCACGGGGGGGTCTGTGGGGCGCCTCATCCCCTTGGGAGGGGCTGAGGGGGTGCATCGGGGGGTCCAAAGGGTGCCCCGTGCCCCCAGGGGGGTGCGTGGGGGGGGTCCGCTCAGTGCCCACACTCTAGGTGTGTGGGGGGGGCTGCCCGCTGGGGCCGGAGGCGGAGCCTCGGCGGGGTGTGGGCGGGGCCAGCAGTGGCGCCGACCAATGGGAGCGCTCCCCGTGCCGCTGGCTGAGCGTGCGCCCTGGGCGGCCGGGACCGGGCGGAGCGGGCGGCGGCGGCGGCGGCGACGGGAGCGGGAGGTAGGGCCGGGACCGGGACCGGACAGGGGATACGGGACACGGGACACGGGACACGGGCGGGGACCCGGGCCCGGACCCGGCTGCGAGGACCAGGGCACCCCGGGGAGGGCGGCGGGGGAGCGGGCCCCGAGCCCCGGGATGGGGATGCAGGGAAGGATGCGGGCACCGCTCATAGGGACCGGCCGCGAGGTCTGGGACCGGTTTTGGCGTCTGGGACCGCGCCTAGGAACGGTCGTACGGCCTGGGGGCAGCTGTGGGGCTCGTTTTGGGGCTGCCCGGGGGGTCTAGACCGGCTGTGGGGCAGAAGGACCCGGCTGTGGGGCAGAGGACGTGGCTATGGGGCAGGGGGCAAAGGGGCCAGGGAGCAGCCTGGGGTGGGAACTGCGTTTTGGGATGGGGCAGGGACTGGGGGTGACAGCAAACAGGTCCAGAACGGGGGGGAACTGGGGCAGGGCTGGGGGGCCAGTGTGCAGTTGGACAGCCGGGGGTTTTGCCACCAGCGGGCAGGGGTCTGGGGGAGACGAAGGGCCGAGGAGGCGTTTTTGGGGGAGCGAAGGGGAGCCCGTGGCCGGGGGTGCGCCCTGAGGGGTACGGACGTGCCCCAGGGCATGGAAGCGCTCCCTCGAAGGCTGGTCCTCGCCGGACACGTGGAGCGGCTTTTGCTCCGGAAGGAAGCTGGGATCGCTGACTACAAACCGCCTTGGCAGGAGCGGGGGGTGCAGAACCACGGGGTTTTTGGGGGGCCCTGTGCGGGATTTCGGGAAGCGTGACGTCGCCAGGCTTGGCTCGACGTTTCTCCGCACGAGTTGTTCCCGGTGTCACCTTCCCGGTTGGAGGGGGAGATTTTGCAACCGGGATCGATGAGCTCTGGGAAATGAACCGAAGGGATACGGGAATGAAGGGCTTTGCCTGGCCCCGGAGGCTCCGTCCCGCTCCCGTTATTGCCGGGCATCGTGGGGCACCCTGGGCATCCCCTCCCCGTGCCAGAGGTTTGTTCCCTCTGCCCCATCCCAGCGCGGCAGCGAGCGATAAAGTAGGTCAGGCGCCGAGCCGTGCGCGGCACCGCGGCTCCCCGGGCCTCAGGAGCGGGTCCTGTGCCCGGCGAGAGGACGCCCTTGAAGGTTGGGAGGCCGAGGGCTTTTGGGCGGGGGTCCCGCTCAGCCGGCGGCGGTGATGGAGAGATCGCAGCAGGGATTTGTATCGCTGGGGTGTTTGCTTCTATCCCTTTGCCCCCAGGATGGGGGGGCTTGGGTGTGTTTGGCACCCTCCTGCTTTGCCCTGGGCTCCCCGTGGTGTTTGGGGGCTCAGAGACCCTGGGGGTGTTGCTCTTTGAGCTGTTCTGTTCCCAAAAGGCGGCTCTTTCACCTCGTTTCTGCCCTAAAACGACGTCGAGCCTGTACAATTCAAAGCCTGCAAACTGCTTCCTGCCTTTTGTTTGGCAGCTGGGTAAAAGTTGAGTCCGGTTTTCCACCCCGGGTGCGCCCGGCTCAGCCCAGTTTTGGGACAAAACCCTGGGGCGATTTCGTGCCTTGGCACGGGCTGGCGATAACGCATGGGTCGGCGATAATTTTCGTGCTCCGGGCAGGATGGCTCCCGGCCGGGCGAGGGACGTGGGGAGCATTCAGCCGGCACGGAGGGGGGAAAGGCAGCCAACGTCCCAGTCCCGGGATACGGTGCTGCCAGGATGGGCCTTTGCCACCGTGGGCTGTGGGCCAAATTTGTGGGGGTCACTAGCCATCCAGATGGCCCACGTGGCCACCTGGGTCTGGGGCTGCTGGCGGAGCAAGGAGGACCTGTCTGGAAGGGTGGATTTGGGTAGAGGGGAGGCAGAGGTCCCTCAGGTACCCTCACCGAGCGGGGTGTTACCACCACCAGCGCCTCGCCAGATGAGCTCGCTCCCCGTTTTGGGAGGAGAGGGGTTAAGCCGAAGCATCCCAGCTAAGCCCTGGCAGGAGGAGGTAAAACCTCCAAGGGCCTGGAGAACAAAGCTCCCTCGCAAAGCGGCGGTAAGCTTGTAAAACCTGCGGGAATGCGGGCGCCTTCGGAGAGGGAACGGGGTCCTGGAGGGGGAACGGGGTCCTGCAGGGCTTGGCCTCGCCGCCCCGGCTCGCAAACCCGGCCTCGGGTTATTTTCAGAACAATTGGTTGGCTGGGCTTCAAAAATGTTTTGGGTTTGTTTTTGGAGGAGACCGAAATCTGCAAGCTGTCAGCATGGGACGAGCGTGGCGGGGGGCCGGCGGGAGCGCGGTTTGGCAGGGGCGGTGGGTCCTGTGCCAGGGCAGAGCTGGGCTGGATGGGGCCCTGTGGGTAAGGGTGCAGGAACCATCCCAGCACTGCAAACTGCTCCCCCGAGGAGCCCCCCAGGAAGGGCAAACCAGGAGGCAGCATGTGCCCAAATCGCCAGGAGGGGAGCGAAGCCGCGGGGCTGGGAACGGGACGGAGGCGGCGGATAGCGAATTATTTTCTGCTTGTCCTTCTGAATCCCAAATTTGCCATCCACCCTTCAGCGAGGTTTTTCCAGGAAGGCAGCCCGGGCCCTGCTCCAGCCGCTGGGGTGCTGCCCAAGGTGGGACGTGCAGGTCGTGCCTGGCCTCCCACCCTCTCTCCGAGCCCCTTCCTTTGCACCCAACGCGTGCTGACAGGCAAAGCCTGGCTCTCCCCGATCTCTGCCGCCCCGCTTTTATTGATTCCCGGCTTCTATGAAAGGAGCGGAGAGGGCAAGGATTGATTCCAGGCAAATACTATAAAGGCGCCTATAGTTGCGGCTGGGAAGCACCCGGTTCGTTGTAATTATCAGAGTTAAAATATAACCTCATGAAAATGCCGCCTCTGGCCCCTGGGCTCCTGCGTCCTCCGAATGCCGGCGTGGGTGAGCAGAGGTCCCCGAGGGGCGCGTGTCCCGGCACCGGTGGCACGAGGAGGACCCGACGTGGCATGAGCGTGGCTGGGGGATGGTGTGTGGCTTCCTCGCTTTGCGGAGCGCTGAATTCGCTCAGCTTTCCAACCACTGGGATTTTTGAGGCACCGCGAACTGGGGAGCCCCCCCGGGAGCCGTGTCCCGGCAGCTTCCCGCCCCTCGGCACGCCTCTGCGGTGAGCGGGGTGCTTGGGGAGCTGGTGCCAGGGGTTTGGAGGAGAAGCGGCCGGTCTTGTATCGCTTGTGAAAAGATGTCGAGTCCCCGCCTTGGGATGTGGGTGCTCTCAGCAGTGTGGAAAGCTGCGTCCTCCCAGCCTGGGGCTCCCTGCGGAAGAGATCTGCCATCTCCCGGTGAAGCTGTGGGGTGGAAGAGCGGTGGTTGGAGCCGTGGGGAATGCTAAAGCTAACGGCAGCACGTGGCTTCTCTTCCAGCATCCCTCAGCCACCATGATCCCCAGCGCAGGCCCCCGCAGCTGCTGCCTGCTCCTGCTGCTCTGCCTTCTCCCCTGCCCACGGGCCCAGGCGGGCAGGGATGCCACGGGACCAGCGCTCTCCGCAGCCTCCTTCCTGCAGGATCTCCTCCAGCGGTACGGCGAGAACGATACCTTGAGCCTGAAGCAGCTCAAGGCCCTGCTGAACCGCTTGGATGTGGGAGTGGGACACGCCAACGTCTCCCAGCCGCCGCAGCAGCGGGTGAACCTCTCCCGGGTAAGGCAGGGGCTCCGCAGACCCCCGAAACCTCTTCGCAGAGCTGCAGGGGTCTCAAGGCACTGGCGTGTCTCTTCCCTTCTCCAGTGCTTCAGCTCCGTCGAGCTTTTCGCTATCCACAACCTGAGCGAGGGCTCTGCCGTGGGGCGTAGCGAGTTCAAGGAGTTTTGCCCCACCATCCTGCAGCAGCTGGAGTCAGGGGCGTGCGCCTCCGAGAACCTGGAAAACGAGGAAAACGAGCAGACGGAGGAGAGCGGACCCAGCTCGGCTGAAGGTAAGCAGGGAACCGGGTTGCAGGGGGCACACAAGCACTGCCCAGCCCTGGGCACGGAGCTTGGGGATGTGAGGCACCCTGGGACCTGCAGGATAGCCGGTTCCCATTCCGGGCTCCAGGGGCAGAGGCAGAGTCTGGCAGAGACGAGAGGAAGCAGCTTGCCCACAGCAGCCGGGAGCTCTGACAGGTTTTCCTCGGCGTTGTTTGTGCCGTGGGCTCGCAGCGTGGTTTTGCCCCCCGTCGCAGGCACTGCAGGGCAGAGCTGTGCCTGCAGCACGGCTCTCCGGGATAGCTGGGTGACAGGGACCTTGCCGCGAATCCCCGTGGGTGGGAGAGGGTGACTTTGCACGTGTAGGGACCCACTGATGGATGCCAAATGAGCTTCCATGCATCCAGGTCCTGACGATGCCCAAGGTCTTGGATTAGCTGCCCCGAGCACAGCACTGGCTTCTCCCACGCCATGAGGCCGGGGCTGGCTCGGGAAAGCCTCTTCCGAGTAACCTGGTGGCTTCATTTCCACCTGGCCTGTGACAAAAATGACAGTTCGTGTCGCAGTTGAAGCATCCAGAGCACAGGGAGAGGTGCTCTGGTGCCGTGAGGCTGGCCCTGGCATGGGGACGTAGACCCGGAGCTGGCTTTTTCCACCGGCCCGGATCGGGGGTCCCAGCGCCCTCCCCACGCCGAGAGCCTCGGTAATGTCTGGCCCTCGTTTCTTCTTGTTCCACAGTGTGGGGCTTTGGTTTTCTCAGTGTGTCGATGATTAACGTGGCCTCCCTGCTCGGACTCTTCATCGTACCGTGTACTGAGAAGGCCTTTTTCAGCCGGGTCCTCACGTTTTTCATCGCGCTCTCCATCGGCACGCTGCTCTCTAACGCACTCTTCCAGCTCATCCCAGAGGTGCGGTAGAAAGTCCCTGCCTGTCTCCTGTCTCCAAGGGCAGCTCTCCGGGCACCCTCTCTGCCTCCACCCTGCCAAATCGAACCGACCCCTCCGTCACCCGAGGCTGAGGGCTTGTCTCAGGGGCTCCGCAGGGCTTTTCTCGCCCCTCTGAGCACCAGGAAACCCTCTCGAGCACAGAGGCAGCCTGGGGAGGCTGCGTCCTCCAGCCCTGCCGGTCCTTGCGATGCTGTTGGCCAGGTCTGAGGGCCGGGAAGGCGCTGGGAGAAGCCGTTTGCTCCTGCCCCGTGGGCTGCGTTTGCTTCGCAAGGGAGTTTCTCCCTCTGCTTCATGCAGAGCTGCCAGGCTCCGAGGCCGCTGAGGCACATCAGCACTTGGAAAGACCTGCGAGGTGGAAGAAACATCGGTGTAAAAGCAGAGAAGCAGCCAGCTTTTACAAATATTATAATTGCCTTTTTTTTTTTCCCCCCTCCCCTGCTTTACAAGACCAATGTTCCCACAAGGCCTTAGGCGTACGTGACGTTTCCTGGTGCTCTGATGGGACCGACAGACATATTGCCAATTAATTGTGTTGTAATTGCACAGTTCTGGTGTTGAATAACTACGCCCAGGCGCTCTCAGACTGGACACCTTCGAAACACGGGTGCTTCCTCGGCCCCCCCAGTCCAGGCGGCTTCGCAGAGCCCTTGTGGCTGCTGGGTGGATGACGAGCTGGATCCGAGCTCTTGCACATCCAACTCTGCGTTTAAGGTGCAGGCTTCCCTCTGAGCACAGCACCCTTCGCTGCTGCTGGGTTTCGCTCTCCGGCATTGCTTGCTTTGCTCTCAGGCAGCGAACCCCTCGCCCGTGTTGGTGGGGGGATTTTATTTCAAGGCTCCTTTTCAGCTCCAGAACTGTGACTGTTTATTTGCTAAACATAAAAACCAAGCGCCTATATTTCCTGATCTGCCAGGAACTGAAATGCCGTACGTACGCTCCACCCTCGCCGTCAGTCGGAGCATCCCGGCTGCACCTCCGTGGGCTGCAGGACGAGGATGGAGCGTACGGGATGCATGGGGGGGACCTTGGTGCTCTGTGGCACTGGAACGGCCGCCCGATGTCCCGCGGGGGCTCGGGGAGCAGAGCTTGGGGTGCTGGCTCTGAAACGGCCTGGCTGCCAAAACCCAGCTCCAGCCTGGTGCTGGAAGAGAGCTGCTTGCTCCAAGGGAGGGCTCCTCCCCGCTCCGCAGCGGGGTGTCCCTCTGACCCGTCCCAAAGAGCCCTTTCCAGAGCCGCTGAGCACCGTGTTCGCCCCTCTTGAACCACCGCCAGATGAACAAGCAATCACTAATGAATGTCCTCTTCTCTCCCCCTCTCTCCTTCCCTCCTCTCTTACCTCTCGGCGTGGATTCCTTCGCCTCCGTCCCCTTCCCCACGTTGATCTCCTTTCCCTCCGACAACCTCCCCTCATCTGATTCCCCCCGGGGTGGGTTTGGCACGCACGCCGCAGTCTGGGGTTACGGTTTCCTCTGCGTCACCGTCATCTCCCTCTGCTCGCTGGTGGGAGCCAGCGTGGTGCCCTTCATGAAGAAGACCTTTTACAAGCGGCTGCTCCTCTACTTCATAGCTCTGGCGATTGGAACTCTCTACTCCAACGCCCTCTTCCAGCTCATTCCCGAGGTAGGGTGAGGACCATTGGGTCTGTCCTTTTCTCTCTCTCTCGGGGGCTGTTTCTGTCTCTCTGGGCGCTCGCTGGCTGCAGAAGGGGAAGGCAGCATCAGAGGGGAGCCAAGAGCGAGGTACGGAGGCTGGAAGCCCCTCGGGACCGCAGTCAGAGCTGGCGTTTCGCCCCTCTTTGGAAGGGAATCGCTCCAGGGAGATCTCCGGTCTGCTTCACGCAGAGAAACGCTATTTTACTGCCCTTCCTCGCCCTGCAGGCAGGTCTGGAGTGAGACAGCGGAGGCTTTTAGCGTCCCTGCCCTGGTGCAGGGTGGTGGATCCAATGCCCTGGGGCACAGCCGGCTTGGCTGGGGGAGTGAGGGAGATCAAAGGTGCATGAAGGCATTTTCTGAGCTTGCTGCTGCTTAGAGAGAGGTTGGAAAGCGGCCGTGTTGCCCCAGAGGTGCCAGGGGCAAAGCCAGGTGAAGGACGCTGACGGAGTCTGTTCCTCAGTCCTGTCACTTGTCCCCTTTTGCCTGTAGGCATTTGGATTCAACCCTCAAGAAGATTATTACGTTTCCAAATCCGCTGTGGTGTTTGGAGGCTTTTACCTCTTCTTCTTCACAGAGAAGATCCTGAAGATGCTCCTGAAGCAGAAGGATCAGGTGAGGCCGAGCAGGGGCTGCTTGGGTGGGAAACGGTGGAAAGAGCAGGGGTGGGTGACACCCGTGAATCCCCCCTGTCCCACAGCATCACCACGGGCACAGCCACTACGGCCCCGAGGCTCTGCCATCCAAAAAGGATCAGGAGGAAGGGGTCACCGAGAAGCTGCAGAACGGGGACCTGGACCACATGATCCCACACATAACCAGCGAGCTGGAGTGCAAGGCCCCCTCCGGGGATGAGAAGGTCGTGGTGGGCTCTCTCTCTGTCCAGGTTAGTGCCTCCTCTCATGGGGTTGTGGGTGGGGGCGTGGAAAAAAACCCGCCTGTCACTGAAGAAGAGCAGTTTTGGAGCCCACTGCACCTCCCTGACAAAATCTTTGGTGGGTGGTGGAAAACAAACGGCTCTGGTCAAGCCTCCTGTGGATTTAACGCGTGGAGGGGTGGGTTCCTCTGGCCGGTGACCCCCCAAGACCATTTGGGTGCTGACCCCCCACCATTGGCAGGATCTGCAGGCTTCCCAGAGCGCGTGTTACTGGCTGAAGGAGGTGCGGTACTCTGACATCGGCACGCTGGCGTGGATGATCACCCTCAGCGACGGCCTCCACAACTTCATCGACGGGTTGGCCATCGGGGCCTCCTTCACCGTCTCCGTCTTCCAAGGGATCAGCACCTCCGTGGCCATCCTCTGCGAGGAGTTCCCGCACGAGCTGGGTGCGTGAGTCCTCGGGGAAAGGTGCTGCGAGGGCTCTCGCATCTCTCGAGAGCTAAGCCTGCTGCTTTCCCGGTCCTAGCCGTCGTTTCTCGAGAGAAAGTCAAGCGTGGGGCGGAATAAACAGAGTAATGATGGGGGGGAAGGCAAAGCTGTAAACTACACTGAGTAATCGCAGCTCTAAAAATAACGAGGTAATATGATGTCTGAGATTTAAATTTAGATGGAGACATCTGAAGAAAAGAAAAACCAACACCTCGTAGGGCTGGGAGGGGGGCAGCGGTTTGGGTTTGAATGTCCACATTTATGTGTGGGCAGGGCTGGGAGCTGGCAGGCAGCCGGTGTGGTCCGCGGTCACGGGGGGCCCAGGCGTGACCTCCTACAAAAGCGGGCGCTGAAACGAGCACCTCGGTGCTGTCCCGATGCCGCTGCTGCCCACCAAGTGCCAGCTCCCTCCTCATCCTCCCCGTCCTCTTCTCCCGCAGGGGACTTTGTCATCCTGCTGAACGCCGGGATGACCATCCGCCAAGCGCTCTTCTTCAACTTCATCTCCGCCTGCTGCTGCTACGTGGGCTTGGCCTTCGGCATCGTGGCCGGCAGCCACTTCTCCGCCAACTGGATCTTCGCGCTGGCTGGAGGGATGTTTCTCTACATCGCGCTGGCTGACATGGTAAATGCTGAGCCCAGGGGACCGCCGGGCATGCTGTCGGGACCTTGCCAAGGGTTTTTTTTCTTTTGCCTGGCTAGGATGAGCTCCGTCTTGCCCTCATCCTGGAGGGCAAGAGGGGGATGTTTGCTCCTGGCAAATGCAGACGCTGTCTGTAGCGGCTGCCGTTCGTCTCCGCTCTGCATTGCCTCCTGGGCTGGTGGCGCGGTGACCCAGCTGAGAGCCCCGGGACGGGTGGTGAACACTTGCCGGGGTGGGAAGCAGCGGGGAAGGAAGGGACCGCTCCCGTCGCTCAGCCCCGCCGTTGCTCTCTCTTCCCCCGCAGTTCCCCGAAATGAATGAGGTCAGCCGGGAGGACGAGCAGAACGGCAGCGCGCTGATCACCTTCGCCATCCAGAACGCGGGGCTGCTGACGGGATTCACCATCATGGTGCTGCTCACCATGTACTCTGGCCAGATCCAGATAGGGTAGGACCACCCCGACGCACAGCCCTGTTCCAATTTTTCTGGGTTTTTTTTGGGGGGAAGGGGTATTTTTTTTTTTTTTTCTTTCATTTCGTGCTGCAAGCATACGACGGTACCTGTGCAGGCACTGACATCACACTACAAAAGAGGCGGCGTTGCTTTTAAAGCTATTCCACAGACTTAATTTTATTTTGGTTTAAGGCTGAGGGGAGCTTAATCCCCGTTGCCGTAGGACCGAACTGACCGGAGGATCTCTTTCCAGTGTCATATCCCTTCTTTCCTCGCTTCTCCTGGGAAGGACGGAGCTGGGAGACAGGAGCTCCTCTAGCCACGTTGCTCCCCTTCCTGCGCTTGGAGCAGTGCGATGGGATGTGACGCTCTCCTGACCCCTTTGTGGGGGGTGTGTGATGGGGACAGACTGGGACAGACCCTTTTTGGAGAGTCGCCGACCAGTCAGTCCTCAGAGCCATGCCCTTCAAGCACGGAGGGCTGCCGAGGAAGAGGAGGCTCGAGGAGCACAGCTCATGATTTGAGCATCATCCTCGCTGTCTTCAGAAGCGCGTCTCTGGAGCCACGTCTGATTTTTCGCTCCCGTTCTGCCTCGGCAGCCCAGACGATGCCCTGAGAAGAGCAGGGTGAAAGAGGGTTCGTTTTTTTGGGGGTTTTTTTGTTTTTTTTTTTAAAGCACATTCTGGGCATCAGCGCTCGGAGCAGAGGACACCAAACCGCACCTCCTGCGGGTCGGACTGACGTGTGGGCTGCGTGGGGCAGCAGGATGCCCTTACCTCCCTTAGATCCCTGCTGCTGTATGGGGGGGCAAAAAAAAACCAACCCTTCCTCGTGAGGAGAGCTGTGTGGCAATGCTGGTGAGAAGGGCACGAGGCAAGGGCAGGGGCTCAGTCCTCAAACTGTGACCGAGCTCATGCCCACACCTGGGCACGGACACCGGGTTTTAAACACTGATGCTGCTGAGTTGCTGAGGTTCTGGGGGGAGGGGGGGGGGCTGTTTTTACAAAAAAAAAAAAAAGACTGTGAACCTCTTCAGGTTGTGCGTTTCCAGCCTTAGGGAGTAGCCAGAGGAGGGTGTAACAGGCACTTGACAGCTCTGCTTCTGGGCTGGCTCTTCCCAGATTCACTAGGTGAATTGATTTATTATCATATTGATAATGTCGCCCACCCTACCCGTGTCGCTCGAGGTTCCCTTGCACCCCCTTCTCCCCCCAAACCGTATCCCGCACCCAGGAGTGGCGAGTTTCCGGCCGTGCCGACACAGGCAGCGTACCTCAGCTGGGTTGGGACGAAGGAGTGCTGCAGATGGCTCTGAGAAGGGCTTTGTGGTCGTCACCGAGCGCCTTCCTGCACTCCCTGCCTGTGTGGGTGGCCGTAACGTGTATGTGACGCAGTGACGGCCATCGGGGGCTGGAACTGAGGCTCCCCACACTTTTCCTTCCACCGCTGTTGGAAAGCAAAGCGGAGGGCGCGAGGCAAGGCTCCTCCGTCCTCGGCACAGCCCGGGGCAGGCTCGGCGCCAGCCAGCAGCGTCGTACTCCGGTTTGATCGCTGTCTGCCGGTACCTCACCGTCGTTCCTAATCCACCTTACGTTCCAGCTGGATGATGCTCCTCTTGGGCCAGTTGTCACCGAGTCCCTAGGTCTCTGCCTGTTGAGATGTGGCACGGCCTGTATCCTCATGGATCAGCTCTCGGTGGCTTTGGCTGGGCCAGGCGTTGACTTTGTCCCCTTGGCGCCCAGGAGGCTGTTGGCACGGTTCAATATCTGCACGTCGAGGAGCAGGGAGCCTTCTTGGGAGCACCCAGAGGTACCACAGGGTCCTCGGGCTGCCTTCAAGGAGAGACAGGCTCTGCTTTACCCCGTGCAGCGTCTCTTCTTTGTCATCGTAAGTCACTCTTCCCTCTGCGGCTGGTCCGTGGGACAGAGCTGCCGCGAAGCAGCGTGGTCTGTCCTGGCTCGGGCACCCAGGCGCCTCTGCAGCACCTCGCCGTCGTTACCCGTGCTTGGGGTTGCTGCTGTTTTGCAGAAAGTGGCATTGGAAACTTCCTTTCCCTGCCTGAGAGAGCTGCAGCCCTGTCTGACTGACCTGATGTGGAAAAATTGAGTCTGAATGGCATACGTGCCATCTCTTCTCTCTCAAGGAAGGATTTGGAAAACACCGGCTCGCTGGCGGCTTTCCACGGGGCAGAGGGCAGCCAGCGTGCTGCCAGGGCCGCGTCCGGGCTGGCAGGAGCGGTTCAGCGCCGCGCACAGAGGGGAAAACCTCTGCGTTGGAGGTGAGGGGGGGGGGAAATCTTGGCGTCTGTCCCCTTGGGGACTGCGAGGCGCTCGCAGAGTGTGGCTGGGAGGTCCCCGAGAGCTGGAAACGTGGCAAGGAGCGACGCTCGAAGGGCCAGTACAGGCCCCTCGGCACAAGGTGGGGATCCTGAGTCCGTTGTCTTCTCGTTTGTGAATTTAACCCTGTTTCTTGCCAACTGAGTCGACTCTCAGAAATCTGCAACCTAGAGATTTGGGGAGAGAGGGACCCTCCCTCTGCTGAAGGGCCGGTCCCTGGCTGGGGCAGGCTGGTACCCGCCGTCGGGGAAGGGATGGGGCAGGCGGGAGGACGGCGCAAATTGAGCTCGTTATGGATTTTTTTCATCTGTGTTTCCCTTCCCGTGTCCGGTTCGAAGCTCAAGTTCCATCTCAGTATTTCAATAACTCAGGTGTTGTTCAGAGATACGCGTTGAAACAAAGAACATAACTTATGTCACGTGAATTGTAAAGTTATTTGTAAAATTCCATAAATAAAATCTATTCTGTCATGACGGAGGCTTGCAGGCGTCCTCCGGCGGCGGAAACCTCCCCGTGGTCACAGCTGGTTGGCGGGCGAAGGGCTGGGAGCTCCGCTGCTCCAAGATTCTTCCAAGAGAAAGGGTTGAGCCAGGCTGGAAGAGCCGGGTGATGCAATCCCATTTTTCCAGCCCCGATTTCCCGGGCCGTGCAGTGCAGCAGGCCCGACGGAAGATGGCACTGACACCCCCACCCCCCCGCCCCGGCCCCTGCCCACGTGGCACGGTGCTCCAGGAATGCCTTTAGAATCGAAAAGCCCTTTTTAATTTTATTTCTTTTCTTTTTTTTTTTTTTTTCCTAAGTGTATTTCCAAGCATTCTCTCTGGCTGGAGGGAGGCTGAGGTTTCGGAGCAGGGCTACGGGGTGTTGTGTTCCTCTCCAGCTCACACGAGGGAGCCTGACTGCGAGCAGCGTTATTTGTGTCCTCGCTTCCCCACCCTGCGTTAACGGAAGGGAAAAAAAAAAAAAAAAAAGCATACTTTGCTTTTCTACTTCACTTTTTTTTTTTTTTTTTGCCTTTTTATATACCCTTAACCTCAAGCTGCCAGCTTTGAGTGGCAAGCACAATTTTTAGAAACCCCGTTGCAGCTAAAGAAAACAAAACTTGGACTTGTGTGGTGTTGGTGTTTGGTGGTGGTGGTGTTTTTTTTTTTAATGCTATATTAAGGAAGAAGGGTCACAGCGTGCATCTGACTTGCTCTCTCTCCTCCTCAGCGCTGGCTCAGTGCTTCCAGAGGGGCTGTCAAGGAGCAGCGCCCCTGGCCTATGCCTCAAAGCCTCAGGTGGGCTGGTTTTTTTTGCTGTAAAATCCTCGTGTTTTGATGAATGCCTGCGACCTCAATTCCTCGCCTCAGCAGGAAGGTTAAACCCAGCAAGCCACGCTGGCTGGGGTCACCCTCGGCCCTCAGCCGAGCTCCAGCCCTTCTTGCTATCTGCAGTAGGAGCTTGTCTCTGCTTCTTCGTACGCCGCAAGCTGCCGGGCTGCGCGAACGCTGCGCGCCCGCGGCCTGCTTTCCCCATCTGCGCTGGGTGGGGGGTTATTTTTTACCTGCTGTGCCTTCCCCCCGCCTCTTCTGCCCCTGAACCAGACCGGCGGGCAGAGGGGAGGCCACGGCAGGGGGCGAGGTGTCCCTGGGGCTCACGGAGGGCAGCGACATCGCGCCCCTCTCCCCGCAAGGCCCGCCGCCATCTTGCCCCCCCCCCCCCCACGTCGCCTAGCAACACCCCTTTCCCCTCCAAGATGGCGGCCGGGGAGCGCCCACGTGACGCCGGGCGCAGGCGCAGCACCGCCCCGCTCCCCCCATCGCCCGGCGCGCAGGCGCGGGGGCGGAGGGGCGGGGCGGGCGAGCTGTGACGCCTGCGCAGTGGCCTGTGCGGGTACGGGGCCGGGGGGGGGGGGTGGGAGGGAAGAGGGCGGAGGGGAGCGCAGCGCCGCGGAGCCGCCGCCGGGGCACCCACCGGATCCCCAGCCTCCGCCGTGGACCCCGCTTCAGCCGCCGGGAGCACCCCGCGGCGCCCGCCCTCCCTTTGAGGGGAGAGGCCGGCTGCGGGGCCGGCGGCACCACCGCCACCATCATGTCCGGGCGCGGCCACAACAAGCTGCCGACCACCGAGCGCATCGTCAAGGGTGAGGGGCCGGTGGGCGGCGAGGGCGCCCCCTGCCTGCGCGGGGGGGGGCGCTTGGGAAGAGGGGGAACTCTTCCCAAGGGAGAAGAGAGGGAGGGAAGGGAGAGCCTGGGTTTTTTTGGGGGGTATCCCCGAGGTGGGGGGGGGGGGGTTGGGGTGGGAGGGATGCCTGGAGCGGTGGAGGGGGCTGTTCTGGTGGGCACCCCTCCTAAGGGAGAGCCCCGAGTGGGGGGGCACCACTTGTCCGGCAGAAGCCTCTGCAGAGGAGGCTGGGGGGGGGGGCGCGGCTTTGGTCCTGGGGGGAGTATCCCTGTGCTAAGGGGAGCCTGGGGAGGGGAATTTGCTTTGGGGGGAGCCTGAGGGGTGAATTTTTGGCCTGGGGGGCACCCCTGGTCTAAGAGGATGAGCAATCCTGCCCTCTCGTCATGTCTCTGGTGCAGGTCCTCACCCTGGTGCAGTGCGAGGATGGGGGGGGTGCAGTGCGTGGGTCTTGCGGTGGGAGACCCCCCTGCCCCAAGGAGCTGTGGGTACAGGTGGTGGCAATGGCGGGGGCATCCCTGCCTGCCTTGGGGGGCGATCTCCATTCTGGGGAGAGCCCAGTGCCCATGGGTGGGCTGGGAGGGGAGCGGTGCCAGCCCGGGGGGCAGGCATTGTGCTCCCTCACACCCCTGAGGTCCTCACCCTCCAGCCTGGGGTGCTGAGACCCTGCTTTGGGTGGGAGGGGGGGCTGGCCTGGCCCTGCTTTGCATCTCCCCCTGAGGATTTGGGGAGGGTGAGAGCCCACCCTGCCCTCATTCCAGCAGCTACCCGCCTGTGTCTTGCCTCCCTCAAAGCCCTGTTCCCTCTTTCGATGCCCTGAGGCGGGTGCCAGCTGGCCCCATCTTCAGGACCCGTTATAGTAGGTACTATTTTTGAAAGAGCAGAAGACACCGAAGCGGTTAACGAGGAGAGAAATACGTTAGCTGAGAAACTCCTGGATTAGGAGGAGGCTCGTATGATGTACATTTCGCTGCCCTAATTGATCTAGTGCCATTATCGTACCCACGCGTCGGGGAACATCCACTGCGCGCCTTCGCTTGCTTAAACTTTTGCTCAGCACCCACCACTGCAGCCGAGAGGCACCCAGCTGTCAAAGTTATACAATCGCCCGGTTATTAAACCTTCTCGCCCGGGCGGCTTGAATCGTTGCGGGCAGTCGCGCCGCCCCGAGCCGGCTGATGAAAGGAGCGGTTTCCCAGGAATGGTTATAATATACGGGCGCGGAGGTGTGCCCACCAGAGAGATGCACGTTGCCGTCTCTACCTTCTCCTCTGGAAGGGTCCAAGTGATTTTTTTTTAGCCTGTCATGTGGCCAATCACATGTTTAGATGTTAATAACCGCAGCCTCAAACGAAGGGAAAGTGGGCTAGGGTGGCAGCCCGGACTTTGAGGCCCCTCGGGCTCGGTTAGCTCCGCGCTGCCCACGGGTGTGTTTTGTGGGTTGCTTTCAGCGTGCCGCTCGAAACAAGGCTGGAGGGCTCGTGGATTTGGGGGACCCGGGGTCTTTCCCAGCGCCGCGCCCGTGGCTCGGTGATTTATAAGTCTGCAGGCAGCCCGAGTGGCCGGTGCGAACCGTAAATCTCCTGCTAAATCCCAGGCAGCTGCGTGTGTTTAGGTTGGCCTTGTTCGGGGAAGGTAATGTCAATGCAGCCATTATGATTCAGCTGAGTCGGCCGTACTGACACGCTGTCCCTGCTGCTGGGGCTCCCGGATCCCGGGAAATCCTATCAGCAATCCTGCTGACGTTACTGACGGCGCTCAGGGGCTTGACAACCCTGCTGCATCCGAACGGCCCCCGCTCGTTTTGGTAATTAGTCCGTGGCCAGGTGGGGTGGAGGCTCGTGGCTTTGGCTGGAGCCTGCTGGCTCCAAGAGCCGCAGGAAGCTCTCGAGGAGAGCGTTTGATTTCCCCCAGGTACGCTTGGGACGCTGATTCGAGTGCCGCTAGGAATCTGGGGAGGAATCGCTTCTTCCTTCCGTGGCTGTGATTATTGTTTAAAGGTGGTGACACTGTTGGCGGTTATTAATAATTTAAACCTGAAGAGAAAAGCTAATTTTGTTCGGTTGGAAATGCCTACAATTAAGTAGGATGTGGAATTGTAACTATGTTTAACCTATATATTTACATCTCTAGATCCCTGCAGAAGTGGTAACTGTAATTAAGTTTAGTCAGGAGAAATGCGGTGTTTCCGTTTGCCTCGGTTTTGTGCTTCAGCTTGTGCTTGGATAACTTCATGTTTATTATTAAAATCTCTAATTTGAGGCTCCGTCAAGAATTGCATTTTAGTAGCCCAAAGTTCTAACAGCAAACCCGTGGCTGATGTTAACCAAGGTCTCATGAGAGCGCTTGAGGTGGTTACGCTGGAACTCTGAGTGATTAGCTAGGTCCGGTTTATCTCCGTTAGGCTTGAATTAAGTGATGGATCCTCAGCCTAAGGAATAAACGTTTTGCAGGCAGGCGGGCGTGATGCTTTGGGCTGCTGCAGCACGTAGGTTGGGTGCTGCAGCTCAGGACTCGGGCGTGGTGGGTGCTTTCACCCCACCGTACCCCGTCCAAACAAACCTGCAGAGCGTTTCGTGATCCGGCTCCGTCCCACCTCCAGCGAATCACGCCTGCGCGGTGTGGCGTCCTCTGGGAAGGAACGGTGGTGGTCAGCATAGCTCTGTGCTGCGAGGATGCTTTCCGAAGACGTGTGAGCACGGCTGGATGGTGGCAACCCACCCAGCTTACTGTGTTTGCAGCTGCATCTGTGAAAAATGCTTTTAAAAATGAGATATCGGTATTTAGACACCTGGCTCAGCCAGAGCAAGTAATCTAGAGGGATTTTCTAGACGTGTGTATTAGTGTTGCACCATTACAAAGGTGGTGAGCGAGGGGGAGCTGGGATCCGGTGCCCCCTTTTTGGGAGCCGTTGTGTTTGTCAGGAGTCGGTGCGATGTGCTGATCCACGCGCTGTTCGGTGGCGCCTGTGCCGTGCTTTGTGAAGTCCTGCTGGCTTTCTGCTTGGCTGTAGATGGGCAGACTGGGCCACCCCCAGTGGGTTGATGCTGGTGGTGGTAAAGCTGAGACCGGTGCTGAGACTAAAGCTGTCCTGTAAATGAGTGGGTTTTCCAAATTTGTGCTTTCAAAAAGCGCTTTGGCTTTGCCAAGCACCTTTCTGCTCATCTGCTTTGTTTTTTCCCAGCTGGAGGACATTTAAAGTGCAGGGGGGGTGTAAGACCCCTGATGTGATGCTGCCTTACCTATCAGCTGTCTGGTTCGTGTGTGAACCTCCCAGATACGTTGTGGATCACCTGCTTAATACCCAGTTAATTTGGGGGGGAGTGAAGGAACGGTGGGGCAATCTGAGCACGCTTGCCCCAGCAACGTCTCGTACCACGTGCATGTCCAGCTTGGGTGAAGTCACGCTTGGACAGAAAACGCCCGACGAGCTGCAGAAAACACATCGCTCCGCACAGAGAGCGTGAGTCTTTGTAGCTGAAGCTGATAGAGGCATGGAGTCCAATCCCATGGGATTTGTTCAGCGAGGCTCGCTGTGCCTCTGGGGAGCCCGAAACCGGCATCGGATCAGTAGATGCCATCTTCAGAGGCTTTGGAGAGCTTCCCCTACGCTGCTGCCAAGTGGATGGGGTTCAGAGGGTGCGCTGGTTCATCTGGCTGGCTGAAGACGCTTTCAGTTTATGAAAAATGTGTGGCTTTCTTCTTGTTTTTAACACAGATACTGCTCCAGAAGTATGCTTCTGAAGCGCAGCTGGATGGTTGAGCATTGCGCTTTCTTCAGTTGCGACAGGCTGGGAGCTGCGCAGAATTTTTATAGCAAAAGTCAAAGTAGCGTTGTGATTGTGTGCAAAGCAGTGGAAGACTTAAGCAAATCTTAAATGCGAGGGAAATTGTGGTTGTTGAAAAGAAGAAATGTGTAGTGCCATCACCGTGGTCGCTGTCCGTTTCATGTTTGTCTTCTGTAGTGCTTTAGTTGATTTGTCTTGTTTAGTGTCGTGATTTTGTAATTAATAAGGAACGCTTGAAGGGAAAAAAAGAGCTAAAAATGGAGATAAAGGCCAAGGTGCACGCTCTCAGACCTCGGGCGTGCCGGAGGAAAAGTGCGAATGCCGTCTGAGTCAAGATGCGGTGGTGGGATCCCTAAAAAGCAAGTTGTGTCATAGTGCAGCAATTGTCTGGACAGAGCTCAAGAAGGTTTTGAAGCATGAACTCTGGAGGATCTCTCCAAATTACCTGGGAACCTGGCGTTTTGGGGGTCTTTCTTGCGGGAGAGGTGCTTCATTCTTTGTAAATGGGATGTGCTGGGAAAAGGAGCGGGTTTCTGTCTGCGCTGAGACCGAGCGTTGCAGAATTGGTGCTGATTTAGCCAAATCATGTGGCACTTCATCCAAAAATGAATCAGAAGTCAAATGCAGTGCTAAGGAGCACTTCTGCAAACGTCTTGGGGTACTGCAAGCTGTTCGGCTCTAATGTGCTTCCTGTGGCCCTCGTCTGCCCCAAAAAAGAGCCAGTGGCACCTTTTTTTGTGTGTGTATGAAACTCCCCAGAGCCAGGTTTCTTTACAGCCTGCAGCAGAGATGTTCTGCTGCCGTTCCAGTTAACAGAAATGGCACCGCTGGTGGCAAAACCTGAACGCCAACGCTAGCCTTGGGTACCAAAACCTGCTTAAAAACCGCGATAAGGTGACATGGAAAGCAGACTGCGCTGTCTTTTTATTTATTTCCTCTGAGAATAACACCAGGTGCTTCAGATCGGCGCTGGAGGTGGGATGGAGAGGAGGGAAGGTCATCCCCCCCATGTTTATTACTTTTTTTTTCCCCGTTTCCCTGCTATCTGGATATCAGCCTGTGAGAGGTTAATCCCATTCCCCTCGTTCAAAGCTGTGCTGGCTGCTTGGAGGACCCTGTAGCAATTAGAACAAATGAGCCCCCATTAGGTGCTGAAATCTTTTTTTTTTTTTTTTTTTATTTAATAAAAGAAGGCAGAGCTGAGAGGAATTTGTCTCCCCTAGCTGCGATGGTTTTGGTGCTCGGTTGGTTGCACGGGCGGGAGAAGGCAGGCTGTTCCTTAGGAAGTAGGGCAGGGTGCTGGCTTAAAATAGCGCTGAACGCTGGGCTGCTTGTGATGAAGGGAGCTATTTAGGTAAATCCTGGGGTCTCGGTGGGGGCAGAGCCACCTGCTAATCTAAAGATACTCCTTGGAGACCTATATTTGGCTGAGATCCTGCCCAGCTTGGCTGGTTTTCCAGGTGTTCCCTGTTCCATCCCCTTGCGCTGCTCTGCAGGTTGCGTTGGGACAATGGGCGTGTTTACTAGACGTAGGGTGCGTTAATGTCTCGGATGATAATGGAATTAGGCATCGTTAAGCAGCAGGAGCGAGGAAGCGGGCTACGTGAAGGCATCAGCGTTATCCTGTAATGCAAGACTTGGCTCTGAACGGCTCTTGGAAGCCAGTCTGACGGTGCCGATGAGACCTGAGAGCTGGGTCAAGTACACCAGGAAAAGCCTTCAGGGCAGGGAGCTTGGTGTGGGAGCAGTGGGAGGGACGGGGAGCAGCGCTGCACCCAGAGCATCTCTGGTTAGGGTGGTGTGGACCAGAGGCGAGGTGGAGGATGAAGGGTGGGTGCTTTCGTGTACAGAAGGTGCTAAAAAGTGGCAGGAAAAAGACATCTCTGTGTGGCTTTTAAAGATTTCGCTGGCAGGGAGGAGGAGCGTCGCGGTATCCAGGCTGTGCTCTGACTCCAGACCTCCAGCCTCTGAAGCAAAACTTCGCTGCTGTCTCCAGCTGCAGCATCTCTGGCTACGCAGCCTTAATAGGATCTCGCTCGCGTCCACCTCTGCTCCCAGTGGAAATGCAGCGCGTTGAGTAATGCGACCTCCTCCAGCTGCGAGCCCAGCTAGGCTGCTGTGAGAGGGCTTGTGTGGACAAACATGACTTCTCTCCAGAAGTCTGCATCGATCTCCTGGCTTCTGAGTGCTTCCCCCAGTTTAGGGAACACCGTTGCAGTGCTGGTGGCTGGAAGACACGACTGAGCGTGCTTTCCCTGCTCCACGCCAGATGTGGTGAGGGCGTGCAAGGATCTCCCCTGTGTAAGACAAATGGTTTGGGGTGAATTTCAGGAAAACGAAGTGATGTCGACAGCAAGCATCTTCAGTTCCCTAGCCTGCTCTAGAAAATGTTCCCTTTTAATTCCTGAGAAGCAGCGAGTGTGGTAGAATGGCTTCTCAAACAGCAGTGAGAACATCCCAAAGGTGATGCCTCAGGTGTATATCGCAAAGGTTTCCCAGAGGAAGACCCTGAACAGAGGACTGGTTTTGCTGGTTCGGTGACAACTGGGAGCTCCTGTCATCGAGCGACGTCCCTGGCACATGAAGGTCCAAAAGAATTGCTGGAGCTTATTTCTCCCATTTATCAAGCTACTTTTTGGTTAGCGTGAAGGCGGCTCTGGCCGGTCTCCAGCGTGGCCACTGGGAAGATTTTAATTAGTTTGCGGCTCCCTTCAGACCGTCTGCACCTCTGGGTGCTTCTGAGGTGATAGGTGGGTATTGCCAGACTGCATGCTTCCAGTGCGGCGCTCGGGCTCCAGCCTGAGCGTTTCTGGGTGTTATTTTGTTTAGGTTTCCCGTCGCAGCAGCTGTTTCAGGCCTACAGCGTCGTCCTGAGCGAGATCTTGAAAGTACGCGATGTGCGAAATCAAAGCAGCTTGAAAACCGGAGCCAGCACCCCCTCCCCTGCCGCTGCCGGCGGTGGGGTCGGGTTTACATTCGCCGGCAGGTGGGGATTTGCCTTTGACACAAAGACCCCGCTGTTCGTGTATTAACGATCTATTAGTGGACGCGCTGGCAGCTTGCGAACCTTGCGAAACAGGTGGTGAATTTCCCTGCCTGCTGACATCTAGGAATCCCCTCCCGTCTCCTTTGGTGAGCTCACTTTTTTTTAAGTAGCTGCAGCTGTTTGCTGTAGACCTCGGCCTTTTTCTTTTCCATTTTTCTTTTTTTTTGCTCAGGCTTAGCAGTTAGCCCCTCAAGCCGGCTGAGAGACCATCCCACCGATGGACCTGATGAGAGGAAGATGCCAGGTTTGCTGCGGATTGATGTGCTATCGAGTGATTATTTCATAGGAATACGTAGATTTTTAACTGCTGGAAAGTCTGCAGAGCTTGAGGGTATCAAATGATTTTTTTTTTTTTTTTTTTTTTTTTTTTTCCAGGCTGATATTGAGAGCTTACGTGCTCTTCTTGACGGTAGCTGGTGCTTTGGTGCTCGGTGATGTAAGGAGCCCGTGTCCCCGGCAGAGGACTTGGCTCCGGACAGATTGTCTCAATGACAATCCTGGGCAAATCCGCATCAGTGCCGGTCATTACGAGTGGGACCTATGTGTAGATAGCAACGCGGGCGCTGGAAACTCGATGGAGCTTGCAAGCAAGTAGGGTTTTAATGTCTGCGTTGCTCCCAAGGAGACTGAGGAAATTCAGTGCCCACCGAGCACGTCTTTGAGACGGTCTCTGTGCTGCAGAGTGCTTTGGCAAGAGCAAGGTGAACGCTGCAGCGTGGACCTGGGTCTCAGCTGCAGCTGAAGTTTGGCTGCAAGGTTTTCGGTGGTGGGACAGGAACCCTGGCATGAAAGACTGATGGAGGTGGGGAAAGCTTTGCGGACGGCTCTCCCGGCTGAGAGCTGGACAGCTGATGTGCGGTGACAGCCTTAAGTCGCCTCTGTTCTAATTCAATACTCCCAGTTTTAATCTCACCGGGCTCCTTGAGGAGCGCCGAGAGGGAGCCAGCTCCACCTCGTGGGTCAGCAGCCCGGCAAGGGGCCATCGCGGCTGCCTCTGGGCTCGCCTGCCGTGGCAAACCCTGGCGCGCAGCTCTGTCAGTGAATGCTCCTTGAGTAGCCACGGTTTACTTTGGCAAAGGCATGTTTTTTTTTTTTCACCTAGTCTGTTTTGCCAGTTTATGGTAATTACCTTCCATCCCAGTTGAAGTTTGACTCCATGAATACAGTTGAGGTAGCTGTCAGGTTCTAGAGACTGTATGGCTTCTGAAATGCGTAGGTGAACTTCAATTTAGGTAATTTTTCTGGTTTTCTAGCCTCTTGGCATTGCATTTAGTATTTCGGTGGGAGCTTTAAGCATGGCCCGGGCTGTGCTCGTTTGGCACGTGTTGTGTTTGTATTTGCATTGTGATGCACAGGACTCTCGCTTGCTTTTTTTGGAATTAAATGCACCTGGCTTCTGCGTAGACTGCGTGTGCCAGATTCTAGTAACCGAGAGTCAACGTGGCCTCAAAATTTGGGTGTTACTCCTTGAATGACTGAAAGGTAGTTGATAAGGTAAAGGCAGATTTGCTGATGGGAATGGTTCAGTTGGTCGGTCTTTCTCGGTTTCGCTTGACTCTGGTGTCATGATGACTGTCTCTCTCCCTCTTCGAAGAAATCATTCAGCTCGATAGAATTCGACCTACAATACGGGTATTTTTAGGGTTATTGTGAGGAGATATTCTGGTTGTCCTACAAAAAGGAATCTGGCGCAGGGTAAGGAGCAGAGCGAGCTCTCTGAACCGGTGGCACGCTGGGAGGCTGGCTGCGGCTCTAGCAGCACAGCTCTGATGGGTTTCAGATAAAACTGGGGCGTTATCAACGGTGTTTAACGCTCCTCTGCATTTGAAGGAGCTGCCATTCAGTGGGAAGTTATTTACACTTGCAAAATGGATGAGAAAGCTACTCGAAGTCTTGTGTGCCAGCTGCTCCCTGGGGCACGTGATGGTTTGGGGTGACGCTCAACGCAGGAGCTGTGTGCAGGGCTGGGTCCTTCTGCAGAAATAAAACTTTTTTTTTTTTTTTAACCCATTTTTGTCACTGTTTGTAGGCTCTGAAACCCAGGGTCTCTTATTCACAGTGAAAAGCAGAATGGCTACCCTCAGAAGAGTAGAAAGAACAAGGAAAAGTTTGGAGGAGGGCAGACAGAAATGGCAATAATAATAATTTCTGCAAGGAAGGTGTTGGCTTTACTCGGTGACTCTTCTGAGATGTTAATCTTATTTATGTCAGCACAGTGGCAAGGGGAGAAGCTACTTATTTTCTCAGGTGGTAGGAGGCTGGAGGAGCAATATATTCGCTCCATTTCATGATAATTTTATTTCCACCTAGCTTCTGTAGCTGGAGAGAGCAGTAGTTCTCTGACACAGCAGGGTCAGGACGCCTGTGCCAGCGCTGCTTCGGTCTGAAAAATGACACAGGTTATTTGTCAGGGCTTGGTCCAGGCTTTGAAAAATTGCTATCGAGGATACATCTGGTTTTGCAGACTCTCATGTGAACTTGCCCTGAGGCACCCCAGGGGAGAGAAAATGTCATGCAAACCAGCACAGGGATTTTTTGGAGCAAAGACATCTTGGTATTTTATGGTCAGAGACTTGTGTGGATCATAATTTTTTTTAAAAAATAAAGATTGTTCCATGGAAAATTGCATATTGCTGATAAATATTAGGGCTAACAGCAAGTCTGATTTTGACTTTAGCTGCTGAGGTGCATCCCACCCTTGCTTTTGGTCTGGACCCCCTGACAGAGCAGCACAGGAGCAGATTGGCTGGAGCGTTGCTGTAGGTAACGACGGCATCCATCACTTGCCTTCAAGGGTTTGTTCCCTGTTAATGACTGCGAAAGCTCTGCGTGATCCTGAAACTTCAGCTTTCTGCGAGCACAAAATGGCATTGCCGTTGCCTTTCGATGCTGAGTTTCTCCAGGTTGTTGCCTCTCGGATGGCTCTGTTTGAGCCCTGGACTCAACTCTGAATAGACAAATGTAGGTTAGGTGTGAATGCGAATAAAAATAACATTGGGCTATTTGGAAATTAGGGGGAAAAAAGCCTGACCTGCTGCTCATGCTACGCAAAGCTCAACACAGGAGAAAGCTTTTTCTCTCCGCCTTTCAAAGCGGGTACGGATGGCTCCTATGCAGACTTTTTCCCTGGGAACATTTCTGCCTTTGACAGCCGGGTCCGGCTTCCTCGGCAGGCAGATCTGCGTTGTGGCAGATGGACATGTGTCATCTCGAGTCGTCAAACCCTCCGCTGAATGTCAGTCAGATATTTCAGATGCCTTCCAGCACAGGTGGAGAGGGTGCAGTAATTGGAAGCTGTTCGTACCTTACACCCCGTGTCTCAGCGTAAGAAAAGACAGCTTTTCCTTGTGCTTCGTTTTGTCTGAGCTGTACTGGCTGCTTCAGAATGCCCAAAATGTACTTTTTTCTCCCCAAAGTACATCTGTAACCATCTGTTCAACTATCTGTAATCCCATTCGTTTGGTGAGGAGCAAGCAGGGAAGGGGGCTCTTGCATTCAGTGCCCCTCAGATTCGCTCCCAGATGCATGTCAGGAGTTGCAGTGATATCTCTCTCGTGTTTATTATCCAGCGTGTTTAACCCTGGATGGTTTTTTGGACTCGCCCTAGCGTGAGGGGACAGCTCCTTTTCGTGAGAAACCCGACCACTCAGGAAACAAACCCAGTTCTGCTGGAGCTGCCACTTCAGGCAAATAGCACTTGCTCCTTTTTCAGTAATGAATCTCACTTTGCTGCTTTGTACAGTCATCCACGGGACTCTCGGATATATAAACAATAATTTGAGGATCTCTTTGTTTTCTCTTCCATGGTACTGGCTCCTTCTGGAGGTGCGGATCGGTCAGCCCTGCTCTGCCTGCTGCTGCTGCCTCCAGTCCTGGGAGGAGAGGACCTTTGCTTCGTTTCAACCGCTCTTTTGTGAAGATGCACGATAGATTAGGTGATCTGACCCAGTCCGTGCTGGAAGAGCCGTGGTGCAGCTTCGTAGGGTCAAAGCTTAAGCCCAGATGTAGAAATACAACACAGGCTTTTGTCCTGGAGGAACAGAGTCTGCGCACCGAGGGGCAAATGAACGGGCTGTGAGCGCTCTGTTTTTTTAGAATTGGTGGTAGAGGAGCAACTTCTTGTCAAATTCTCCCATCCTTAACTCTCCGTGTCCTCTTGGAGTGCTGCGAATAGCCACTTGCTCCTGGACCGGCAAATAAAATCCATGTCCATTTTGCAGCAAACGGAGTCTTGCACCGTAGTCTAGCAAAGATGTTGTGGTCCTCTTACCCAAGTCCCTCGGGCACAGCTGCCCTTTTTATCCATTTTGCACCTCAGAAGTTCACTTGTGTCTGTGTCCTCTCGTTTGCGGTTTGGCGTGCAGCGTGTGTCCCGTTAGCAGAGTGGGAATTGTAGTCTTTTCCCAGGAGCAACCTGCAGTGTGTTTTGATGCCTTTGCAAAGTTATAGGTCCCAGACCTAAAGATTTCACTGTTTAAACTGGATTGGGCGCGACGCGTGGTTTTGTACGCAAAGGGAAGATGGCACGAAGATCACTGCGCCTGCTGCCTGCGATGGTGTGAATGTTTTATCCATCGTTTTTGTTAATTATTGTCTGCAGGCAGCGCACGGACAGAGCTGGGTCTGAAGATGGGCTTAGCACGCTGTATCTTTGCGCTGCTTGGGCACTCTGTGACTAACCACAGCGTTTTTTTGTGAGATAAGGCGTTATTTCCCCATTTTGCAGATAGGAGCAGGAAGTGGGCAAGACTTTTCCACCCTCCTCAGCACCTTGGGGAGTGAGATTTCAGGTCAGCTGTTGCTCTGATGGCCGTGCCAGCTCTTCTCCTGCTGTCTGTGAGCCCAGGCCGGCTGCAGGCGGAGCCCCCTTCCTCTGCACCTTCCTGCTGCGCTGGTCACTCCAACAGAAATGAGTATTAATAAGGGTAAAATTAAAAAAATATCATCAGATAACCGCTTGCACTGAGTTGACTAAAGCCCTTACACAAGTTCTGCCGGCTAACAGGATTACTTGCTTTGACAACGCTAATTACTTAAGTACTCGTCCTCATCCCCTCCCGCATGGGGGAAGCGGGCATCACTGGGTTTCGGTTTTTCTCTGGCTCCAGTGCACGCTTCTCGTGACTCTCTGGTGCGTGGAGGATTTTTTCACGCAGCCCCCAAAAAGCCTTTGAAGTGCTCGACGGCTCCGAGCACACCACAGCACCAGTGTCCACTCCTGCCTTGCACAACCGGCTCAGGGAATTGATAATTTTATTTTTTTTTTTTTTTTTTGGGGTGGGTTAGCAGGAAGCATAGCAAAGAGAAAACTGGTGATGCAGAGTAATCCCTTGCCTAGCGTGAGGTCTTGTGTGTGCATCCCCATGGTGCTTGTCTCTCTGGAGCAGGTTTTTCTCCTTGCTTGGCTGGCAGACAGGCACAGCAAGGAGAAGCTGGTTCCTTATCGTGCCCAGCTCCTCGTGGGAGTGGAGCCGTGCAAAGCCAGCGAGGGAACTTACATAAAAGTTCTTGGCTGCTCGCATCAGCAGAGCCTCATATTTTATCTTGCATAACTGCTCGCTGGGGCTACCAAGAAAAGGCAAAGCAGCCCATGCCAGGAGCTTTTCGTGGATCTCTTCTGAGTTGTGTGACAGGCAGTATTGTGCTTGTGGTCGCGTGCCATCTCCGTTAAGCTCTCTGTCCCAACTTCCATGGGGTTTTTACTTTGTTAGGGTGGCTCTGGAGTCGGTGGCTGCGTTTGAAGGCCTGGGACGATGGGGAATATGGAGCTGAACGGTTCCTGTTTCTCTGTTCTCTTCCTTATAAATCATTTGACCTTCAAGTGCTCTCTCGCTCCCCTTGGAGTCAGATGGCAGATGCTCGGACAACTGCCCAGTTTGTAGATGTACTTACAAATCACTTTCCAGTCGTTTAACGGCAGCGAGTCCCAAAGCCTCCGTTGCCCCTCGCTCTGAGTCCCGTGCCCACGTTTCCACCCAGCTCCTTTTGGCCTCCCTTGCTCCTTTTGCAAAATTCTGCAAAATGGTGAGTTTTTCACTGGCAGCCAGAGAGGTCACTTTTTTTTTTTTTCTTCTTTTGGCTGTAGGCAGTTAAAAAATGTTGTCCAGCCTGTGTTGGTATAAGCAGGGGTCTTGCTTAAACCTCTTTTAATTGGCAGCTCCGTGGGCAAAGCACTGTGTGCGCCCCGGACCGTTCAAGGCACGCGGGCCGCTGAGCGAATACCCAGCGGAGCACGACTTCCAAAGCCACCGATGAAAGAGGGGCCACCTCAGTGCCGGCGCCGGCTCCCCTTTCATTATACCCGCTCTTGTTCTCCTCTGTCCTACATTCCACATGATTTGAAAAATTGATGTTCAGCTGCAAAGAATCTCTTGTGCTGCCTCTGTGCTTTTTTTTTTTTTTTTTTTTTTTTCCCCCCCCTCTCTGCCCCCCGGGTTTCCAAGCTAAATAGCTTCTCTATTTGCATTTAAAAGAGATCGGTTGCCTCACTATTAATCACTGTATTACTTGACCAGCACTGTTTCACCTGTTAAATTCAACACAGTTTGGTGTATGGGCTGTCTTTCCAGGGTGATAGGTAAGGACATCGACTTAATTTTGCATATCAGATATTTTTCTTCTCTAGCTGGGTTACAATTAAATGCGAATCCGTCTTTCACCGCGTGACACGATCGCATCAGGAGCAGGAGCTGTGGAAGCGACGGTACATTATCTAGGGAGTGGGCTGCGTTACATGAGGCGTGTGTTGGAGGTACTGCTTACTCAAGAGAAGCAGGCTGGCACCAGAATCATTAAAATGGCTGTGAAAGGCCCGTTTCCCTTCCAGATTTTGGAGTTGTTTGGGGGATGTCCAGCAGAGATGAGGAAGTCTGTCCGGCTGCCTTGATGTCTTATGGACAGCGGTGCCTCCAGGACCTTTTCCAGAGGTGTCCCTAATTCTGGGAGGGTGTGCGGCCGCTCCCTGCCGCACCAGGGTGAGAGGCTTTTCCCGGGGCTTCGTGCACTGCTGCGCATGCAGCACGAGTGTGCAACGCCCCAGGGAGAGCCCCAAAGCAAAACCCATCCCGACCTTTCCTCATCCGTATCGCATGATCGCTCCCGCAGCGGGGCTTGGCCGTCAGCGTTTTGGTCCTGCTGTGACCTGGGGGATTGAAGGGGCTGAACCGGAGGGCTGAGGAGATGCTGGTTATTCGAGATATTTTGAGAAGGAAATGGAGTCCAGGACCCGAGATGATCTCTGCGCCGCGTCGATGCGATAAGATGCAAATTGTTCTGTGGTGAGCTGGAGCCGCCGGCAGCTGGGCCGCGCGTTTGGGGCTGTTTGGCAGGATTTTACTGCTAGTTTTTCTCTTTTTCCCAAACATCCAGGCTTCATTCCTGGAATTTATTCTGAATCAAGCCACTATATAGCCTTTAAATATTATGCGGGGGTCATGTGTTCTCCATCTTTTTCTGTTTTAAATTATCCAGGCCCAGGAGTAGGCACATAAGGAAGTGAGATGCTTCTCACTTGTAACTATTATTTTTGTTTCATATGCTTCCTTTCTGCTAGAGGTCACCTTCTCACAAATAATACAATTGCCTAGCATGAAAATAATGATAACAGACTGTGTTGCAAATAGCTAAGCCCGTAACTTGCCTTAAATGTTGGATTCCATCAAGATTTACCAATTACTAAGCTTGGAGTTAAGCTTTTTGAGGTGGTCCGTGCTAAGGGGTGCGAGGTTGTGGCCTGGGAAAGGCAGCTTCTGCTTTACAGGTACGTGCGGTTTCCTGATAAGCGAGAATTTTACACGTTGGTCCTCCCACCTTAATTGCCAGTTCCTGGGAACCGGTGTGGTTTTTTTTTCCTCCTGCTTTTGCTGATATTTGCATGCAGTCCTGTTTTAGTGCAACATTAGGATGACAAACTATCCCCACCGAATTAGGAGACGGCTTCGGTGCCTGTGTTTTTCCACGGATGCATATGGCATTCAGTCTGCATACGGTCGCTTTTGAAACACGCTGAGGGGTGTATTCGGTTGCTCTGGCAGCATAGCTTCTCTTCTTTCAGTATTTGAGAGCATAATTTCACTGGAAGTGTATTTCTGAGTGTATAGGCTTGGAACGAAAGCCTCCTGCTGAAAAAACTGTAATTCTTTTCCCCTCTCCGAAAAGAGACGTGTTGCTAACTTCTTCGCTTCCATTTCCAGCTGTCCCATTTCCTCCCACGCAGCGGCTCACTCTGAAGGAGGTGTTTGAGGATGGGAAGCCTAGGCTTGACGTCTTGAAGAGCCACTTGGTAAAGGAAGGGCGCCTGGAAGAGGATGCGGCGCTGAAGATCATCAACGATGGGGCTGCCATCCTGAGGCACGAGAAGACGATGATTGAAGTGGAGGCTCCCATCACAGGTCAGAGAGCTTTCTACTGCTGCAGCCCTAAATAAGGGCCGTCTAGGAAACACAAGCAGCAGCTTTTCTGCTGTGTTTTTTCCATCAGCAAGGTTTTTAAATGGCCTGAACTCTCAGAAGAGAGGATCTTGCTGGTGTAGATCGAGTACATCTTTGCAGAGGCTGGATGTGAAGCAGAGGTGGCTTGGGTCAGAGCACAGCCGCCTTGTTGCTGTCATGACCTTTCTTTTCTTAGCCTGTAATTCTGTCCCTCTTTTGTGCTGTTCTTCCTCCCCTAGTGTGCGGTGACATCCACGGGCAGTTTTTTGACCTGATGAAGTTGTTTGAAGTTGGAGGTTCACCCAATAACACCCGCTACCTCTTCCTGGGAGACTACGTGGACAGAGGCTACTTCAGTATAGAGGTGACAAATAAAGCTGAGCCTGGGGGTGCTGGGACTAAACTAACCGGAGGTGTTGAACTAAACTATCAAATACAGATCTCTTGTGCTGGATTTTATGCTCCAGTGGAGTTTTGCATGGAATTAAAATCATGTTGTAGGTAACTTACAGTATGATTTTAGCAGAAAAGTGTCCAGATGTCATGATTGAGAATTGGATCCTCACCCAGTAGCAGAGTTCAGCAGCAGCAGTGGGGTTAATGACTAAACCCTGGCTTCTGGAGTTTTAACATCACTTGTAGCTGTCAGTCAGAGAAACAAAAGGGAGAGTTGATTGTATGTTGCAGGCAGCGGGATCCTACCAGGCAGTGGGAAGCAAATGTTTAAAAACTTGCAGGATTTGGCTTAGCAGGGAAAAGAAAGCACTACACGACTGACTCACTGCCTCCCTACCGTCCCCCTGAAAGCATCAACCTTGCAGTGCCGGAGACAGGGTCAGGAGAACGGAGTGATAAATCACCTGGGCCGTTGTACATCTCGCTGTGACCCGCCAGCTTAGTGCCGAATCGTTTAATTGTGTATCTAGCCGTGCTGCGCCCGTGTGACAACCTGCCTTGTCACAAGAATGCCGTCACCTTACAGACATCAGCCAAACATCTGGTGTCGTGGTGGGATTTTGCAGCTCTGGGGGATGCCACGGACTAAGTGTTGGGTGACACCACGAGTTGTTGGTCTTAAAGGGCAAAAAAATTGATGGGTCTCCGTGGCTGCTGTTGGCTTTTGAAGACCTGTGAGCCACAGAGCAGGCAGGATGGGAGAGCTATCAGCAAATGCTGCAAACCCCAAGGGATTGCAGCCTTCTGGTTCCGCAAAGGCAGAGCCGAGTGGAAAAGGAGAGCTTATTCCATTTGGAGGCGATGTGGTGGGGGGCATCTGGGGAAATGGGGACAGGAAAGGTGGCAAAACTGGCCTGAGATAGCAGAGTAGGTGGTTTCTCTTTGAAGAGGGAGGGTGCGTACTGCAGTGCAGGAATAGCTGAGCTGTTGGGTCTGCAGAGGAATTTTTCTCAGTTAAATTTTAGGGAGGAATTCTCACGGACAGTGATGAAGGCAGTTAATGCGAGCGCTCCTTTGAAGGATTCTGCGGAGGATTTAGGAGGGTACCGCCGACAGCTTGTGCTTTAGCAGCGATCTGGCTTGCTTCCAGCCTCGCGCCCGCTGTGTTCCTAAATACTGACGGTGAGCCAAGGTGTGACGACGAGCGGTTTCCGGGGTAGCGGGGACGGATGCTCCGAATGCGGGGTTGTGGCTGCTGGGATTTCTGGTGGCGCTGGCAGGAGGAGCTCTGTAACCCCTGGAGAGGAAGGGGGAAGAACAGGCATCTGGCTGCTTGTTTAAATAGCTTGGCTTATGCAGCTTGGGTTTGCAGTTTAAGTGTATTTACCTGGAAAAGAGATTATATTCTAGAACAGCAACTCATTCTGAGATGAGATTTGCTTTGTTTTGTTTTGGTTAACCAAGAAACCTTCAAACAATAGTTGTTGTACCCTGTGTCTACACTCAGTTTTACAGATCCTAGGTGGTGAAGTGCTTCTCCCGCCCTTTGCTCTTACCCTGCAGTTGGTCTGACATGGGAATTTTACTCCCAGATCTGCAGAAGTGAGTGCCTGAGTTGAGTGTCTCCATGCCGTGAGCGTATGGATGAGGAGTCAGCCTTGGAGAAGAGAGGTGATGGGAAGAGGCGTTATATTTTTTGGAGGGGGAGGTCCTGAAAATTATAGGTAAACCTGCTCAGGCCTCTGTTGTGACCTGACACTCTAACCTGGGGCCTGCACCAGGCAGCCCAGTGTTTTTGGGCTCAAGAGCCTTGGGGCAATCGATCTTGATCAGCTCTGAGCAGTAAGTTTATTTCATGCCACTCTTGATCCTCCTCCCTCCCCTTTCCCCCTACATCTGCAGAGGGAAAGCCGCCGAGCGCTCCATTACCCCACAGCGCTGGCATTGATCACGAATCAGGGTGGGCTTTGATTAGTACGCGCGGGGGCTGCTCCAAATGTCACTGATAAAGCAGAATCTAGGAGGTTTGATTCCCTCGTTCCTATTGATGTGTGCCTCTTCTTTCCACCTACTGCAGAGCGCAGCCGATGTGTTTTAAGAGATTCCCACCTGGGTGTGCAGAAACTGGTTTCTGTAGCAAAACTACAGGTTTGCTGCTGGCGTGGAGGATTGCTACAAGCAAAGAGTTAACGGTGCAGAATGGGTGTATTTGCATTTTTGGTTTTGGGTGGTTTTTTTTTTTTTTTAAGACTTCTATAAAATGCAAAGCTGTAGCAGCTGGCCTCTGAAATGCAGAAACAGCTGATCTGTGAACATCTTGGGTTTGGAGTTTTGATCGCTTGATCCCAAAGGCTCAGGTGATGGAAAAGCATCCGAGTTTCCCTGTGCACTGGAAAGGCGGAGGGAACAGGCATCATCAGGCTTTCATGAGTCACTGCACAAACTTGTGCATCCATGTGCAGGGTGGGGATATTATCGAGTGCCTGCCCAGAGCAGCTGATAATCATGACCTTTTAACTGAGTGAAATGGGAGGTAATTGTATAATTGCATCCTGATGCAGGCAATCAGGAAACAAGATGCAAAACTGGGGGCCAGAGAGGTGTTAAGGCAAACCCTGTTGCTTGTTAGCAGCCCAAATAACCCTTCCAAGCTTTCCCCGTTGCTGTGAGTAGTTGGTTGTCAAGGTAAAAGGAGCAGTTTGTGGCTCAGACAAAACCTTTAAAAACCCTCCAAAGCCTCTGTTCATCAGCTCAGCTGGATGTCTTCAACAAATTATTTCTGGGCCTCTGGCTTAGGGAAATTCTCATTTCAGAACGTTTATTCCCAGTAAGTATAATGAGGCCATGAAGCATGGTTTGGTTGGGGTTTTTATTTCTTTTTAAAGAAAAGAGTTGTGGGGGGAAAGAGAGGGAAACAGGCAGCACGGAAATCGGGCTGAACACCTCCATTTGGAGATGCTGAGGAGACAGCATCCTGATGAAGGATTCTCTCCTCAGTCTGCAAGCGGGAAAGATGCTTCCTTCAAAGGGCTTTAAGCTTTCGGTTACCTCTCCTAGCCCTTCCGTAAGAGAGCTCTGTGCCAGGGTTAGTCCTGGTCCGTGAAGCCAGAAGTGCTGGAATACAATGAGCAGAATTATTTTATTGAATTATAAAATGAAACAATCATTATAACCAGAAACAGAATCTATGGAAAGAGTGGATTTATGGCCTAGTAATGGCATACACCTTTGCCAGGCTAGTTTTCCAAATCCAGTTACAACAGGACACGTGGTCGTTGGCTATTTACGGAATTGTGTGTACGGTAACCTCACCAGGACTGACTGCACTGTTTTATCCAGAATAATACTGAAGAGATCCAGTCAATGTTTCAAGGCATGAGCGAAGGTAAATTTGTGGGCCAAAGGCAGGACCAGGATGCAGGAGTTCTGCCGTGCTGTTTCTTTTATGCCTCCTCCGGAAAGAGCTGCCAGGCTCGATGTTTGTCTTTCTCATAAATGCCAGGTTTTGTAAGTGGTACAGGAGGTGACGGCGTGGCTCGTGGAGGGCAGGTTTGGCAGCAGCCCCTCTTCAGTTTGCGTTGGGTTGCGGGTAGCAATTCCTCCTGCGGCTCCCCTGTGCTTTCCCCTTGCGAGTGAAAGGGAGGGGATCGAACGGGGCCGCGGCGCCGAACGCTTGGCTTTGGGCTTCACGCTGATAGGCAGGGTAAGGAGAGAAATAGATTAATTTTAAGCCTAATAAGCTGTAGTTGTCTTGAGTTGCTACTAGGCTATTGTAAACATGCAGTGATCAATTCCTGGGCACAGCGCCTTGAAAGTCTGGGAAAGGGATCTGCACAAAACATCGGGAAGCATCCAAGGCATGTGAGTGTAGAAATCTCCCCTGTTCCTCCTCCCAGCCCCTCCGGAGCTCGTGAGGGCTGTCGAGTGTCCTTCGCTCATCGTTATCCCACTGGTACCTGGCAGCCCTCACGTCCTTGTGAGATAGCTGCAAACCACGGGGACGTTTGCTCTCCACCTCTGTGGTTTGCTCGCTGTGTGTCCAGGAAGATTTTTGTGGTGCCGAGTGACCCTGTTCACTTCCATTTCGCTTTAAAACGCTTTGCACGTACTTTTAAATATCTCTTCTGCAAGCTGCTGGCCTTCTGTACATTCCAAATCCTCCTCTTTGTTGATGGTGTCTCTACTTTCTTGCTTTGCTTTGGACCAGTGATGCCAGGGCTGGTTGCTTTCTCCACTCCTTTGCAAGTCGCTTGGTTCATTTACGGTGACTTTCAATTTTCAGTTCTCATGCCAGCCTGGAAGAGTGACATTTAGGTTGCAAACACAGGAGTTTAAACCTTTAAATCACAGCGTAATTATAAATGGCTTTGGGAACACTCCTCCTGTTAACAGGCGCAATGAAACATTATTTTTGCTAGTCTTGACAACAGCTTAAATTACCTGCCACTGACCTGTTTCTGGTGAGTTTTAAAATTTAGAATTTGCTATCCAGTGTTTTTCTATGGGGTTCAATTCTGAGTTAGACAGACACTGATGCTCTGCAGCTCCTCAGTGTTTCAGGGATCCCTGCATGTAGCTGGAATGACTCATGTAGAGCTTACCTTGCAGATTCATAAATACCATGATATCTAGGGTGTGGAAACTGGAAACTAACTTGAAACTGGCTTATTTCGGTTCTGGAGGGGTTTTCTGTGCCATAGCAGCTGGTTGCCAGAGATCTGTGCACCAGATCAGCAATGTTTTTAAGTGTAAAACCGATGGCAGAGTTAATGTTTCACGTTCTCAAAGCGTGTGCCGTTTCTGTAGCGCGTTAGCCTAGAGGGTAAGCTCTCATTAGAGACTTTAATCCAGATCTTCAAGCTTGCTGTCAGTATGGGTTGTCCTTCCACCACTCAAAATCAACGTGGGAAATGTGATAACATTTCCCCGTGCTTGATGGGAGCTGATTTAGCTGTCAGCTTGGCAATGTATAGCGCAGAAGTGTAAGCATACTTGCTTTCCAGCCCTTCCCTTCTTCAGGTAGCCTCGTTGGAAAGCCACTGTGAAGTATTTCTGGTGAAAATGATTGTGTCAGTTTGACTTTGGTCTGTGCCTCATCAAAGACGATCTTCTTACAGGTGTTGCTGCTCAGATAGGGGATGTGGAAAGCCCTCTTCAAAGGCTTTGCTAAGCGTGTTTTTTGGCTAGGCTTTTCCTGTTTTGAACTTGAACTTCACATGACTGTAATGTAAGCAGAAAAACAGGGGCGGGGGAAGACCAAGTTAAATTTTTCTGATGTTTAACGCACTTGGTAAAATGTCTAGCAAGATGGCTGTCTGTTATAGTTGACGGACTCCAGTTTCGATCGCAGTGGGACATCTGGAGCGCACATCTCGCCGCGCAGCTGGTTTTGCTTTGCTCTGGAAACGCGTGCTTTTTTGCTTTGGTTTCTGCTGGAAGGAAAAGCTGCCCCCACCCAGCCCAGAGCCGGTTTCAGTTGAATGCGATCTCGTTTGTCACTTCTCCAACTCGGGCCTAATATAGAGAAATACTCGGTGTGGCTTTCCCCCTCTGGTGAAGTTGGCCAAGATAAGATCTACTGCCGATTATGGAGCTGGGTTTCTATCAGGGTTCCACTTTGAATTCAGCTTGTTGGGTGTCTTCCCAGAAACACTTAGTGAAGTCTACGGATGATTAGTGCCCTATAAAAGGTTTTTATTACATGCCGTCTCCTCCTTCCCTTTCTTGCAGTGCGTCCTGTATTTATGGAGTTTAAAGATAAATCATCCCAAAACGTTGTTCCTCCTTCGAGGGAACCATGAGTGCAGGCACCTCACAGAATACTTCACCTTTAAGCAGGAATGTAAGTATCAGCAGTGTAAGGATTTAAATATATTAATGTGTTGTGACCAGGTGTGGATCTTAATTTTTGTGCCTGCCGTGAGTGGTATCGGTTAGCTCCAGAGCTGTCTTTTTTTTTTTTTTTTTTTTTTTTTTTTTCCTCCTACATACATAGCTCTTCTGTTTCAGCTTCTGCTAAAAGGAAAAAAAAGCCAAATATATAAGTCCTGTAAAGCACTGAGTGCGTGTTGATGTGGCCTTCTGGTTATAAAGAATGAGTGTGGATGGAAGAAACACGAACACATCTTCCCTGTCTCGCTGACGAGCCAGTTGCGTGCACCACCACCCCCCCTGCCTTGACTTTCAGGCCCAGCAACATATAATTACTGCCAAATGACTTTCGGCTCCAGATTGTGCAGCTGGGATCAGTGATTACAATTGGAGGCAAATAAAGGATTTGCTCCTCAGTGTTTGCACTGGGGAGAATCATTACCTTTAAGATCATTTTAGTTGAGTTAAAGATAGTTTTGTGTGGCATTTACATATTTTTAAAGCAGCCCTGATGAAAGGTCGGGAGATGACCCCTGTCCCCAGAGGATGACAGTTGTTCCTCCAAGCAATAAAAAAAAAAAGTGTACGCTAGCAATGTGCAGCGCTCTGTTAGGGAATAGTTCCTCAAGGACCCGACCTCAAGAAATAGTTACGGGTGAGGCACAAGTCCAGTCTTCAGCTGTGGATGCTGCTGGACGGGGTAAGGCTGATAGGTACGGAGATAACGACATCTGTTTACTCAGAAATGAGTTGGAAAACACCAGCCAGCTCTCTGCTGGGTACTGTCGTCATCAGATGGTGGTAGATGAGCTCCTGTTGAGCTGGGCTCTGTTTGAACCAGAAGGAGATGATGGGTATTTTTCCCCTTTGGAAAACAGAAGATACTGCCTTTCCGCTTCCTGTATCATAGCGTGCAGGTGAAAAACCTGTTCGTATCTCTGAAATAAAGCTGGGAAAAAGGTAAACTTTCCATTCATGCCCTCTTTTGCTTTAGGCAGAGGTGTTTCGTGGCAGTAACAGGGCTTTTTTAACGTATCGCTGCCCTGCGAAGGGGCTGCAGGTGTGAGAAGGCACGCGCTTGATGTGCAGTGATCTCTGCTCCTGCTCTCTGTTCTCATGGGAAGCGTTGAGAGATTTCTGAACGTACTTGGAGGCGTGCTGTAAAAGCTAAGCTATTCTCAGAGAGGCCATGGTATCTCTGCGTACTGTATTGAAACATCCTCTTCACCTCTGTTAAGACGAGGCATCCAGTGGCGATTGTGATCGCTCGTAGCCCTGAAAGATCCTGTGTGAAGGTTGATTTAACTGCAGGCATCTTGGTCGAATTCTGCGCTTGTGTCCAGCCGAAAAGGCAATTCCTGTCTTAAATGATTGTGTAATACGGCTGTGCCAAATTAAACAGCTGCTGCATCTCCCAGTGTGTAATCTGCCTAGCAGCTGAGGCTGGTGAGACTCTTTGAGTCTGGAGGTGCAGTGTGAACGTAGGAAAGCGATGGGATGGCTTCATTGCTCTCCCAAGTTTTCTGTTACAGTGGCAAGCTCTTTTCTGTGTCAGTCTCAGCGCAGGTGTTCTAGAAAATAGCTTGAAGGGAGATTAATATTCTTGCCTGTGTCCAGATTACCGTGAAGCCTTTTTATCTTCGTGTCCAACAAGCGTTTTCTAAGGCGGTGTTTTCCCTAATAGATGGGTGCAAAGTTCAGCTTGCTGATGTAGAGTTGCCGTATCGCTTTATGAGCTAGACTCCTTGAACTTCTTTATCAGGACTTTGGCTGATCAAAGCTTTTCTTAATGCTTGTATCATCTAGGTTTGGATGCATGAATGACTCCCTCTGAAAGAAGAAAAAATTTAAAAAAAAAAAAACAAAAAACAACAACGCTCTGCTTTCAACCTTGTTCTGTAAATGAAGTCAATTCTTCCCTCTCTTCTTCCTCCCCCTGTCCCCCATCTTTCCAGGTCGAATCAAGTATTCGGAGCGAGTGTATGATGCGTGTATGGATACATTTGACTGTCTTCCTCTCGCTGCCCTCTTAAACCAGCAGTTTCTGTGTGTTCATGGAGGACTGTCTCCAGAAATCACATGTCTAGATGACATTAGGAAAGTAAGTAGTCTCCCTGGCCCTTTCGCGTAGCTGACAATTAATCGTGTGGCTGACGACTTGCTCGCTTCCTGCGCGGAGTTGCAGGTTGAGACTCCTGTGCTCTGCATATCCACACTCTAGGTGTGCGTACGTTGCCGCGGCTTTCGCCAGCGTTGAACTGACTTTGTGTACGTTTTTCAGTTAGACAGGTTTAAGGAGCCTCCGGCCTTTGGTCCAATGTGCGACCTGCTCTGGTCCGATCCGTCGGAGGATTACGGCAATGAGAAGACGCTGGAGCATTTTGCCCACAACACTGTTCGAGGCTGCTCCTATTTCTACAGGTAAGCGATGTTTTAGGGGACTCTGGGCTAGAGCTTTTTATCTGCCCTTACACTAAGGTGTGTAGGGACATAAATTGCTCTTCAGATCCCTCTCTGGGACTTCACGGTGTACCTGGCTCTGGAATAACCTTCAATTGGCTCAAACACACGTGTTTATTTTCCTGTCCTGTAATACTGAGCTCTCTTTGGATACGTTGCTCTATGAAATTGTGGTATTGGACAGCAGAGATGCTTCTCTCAGCTGGCAGGGTGCCTTTTGAGTGGTTTTCAGGCATTGGACAGTACCAGAGGCTCTAGGAAATAATATTTTTCTGTCTAAAAGAGGAGCATTTGTGCTGACAGACCACTTGTAGCCTGGCTGATAGGGAAGATTTGGCACCAGGCATCTGTTTAACAGAATGCTTTGCAGTTAATTTTTGAATGATGTCATACATACTGGCCTTGTTTGGGGATGCTGGACACAAACCGAATGGATGCTGTAAGTGGCTGGTTCCTGAAAGAAGACCATGGGTGCTGTCTGCTCTCCTGTGCTGCATGCTAATGTATACTTGCTTTTTTGTTTTCCAGTTATCCTGCAGTTTGTGAATTTTTGCAGAACAATAGTTTGCTATCCGTAATCCGAGCTCACGAAGCCCAGGATGCTGGGTGAGTGCTGCGGCTGAGCAGGCTGTGTCTGCGTTGGCGCTATCCTTAGTGAGACGAGTGTGTTTAACACTTGCCCTGTTTTTCAGGTACCGAATGTACAGGAAGAGCCAGACAACAGGCTTTCCGTCATTAATCACAATCTTCTCTGCACCAAATTACCTAGATGTCTATAACAACAAGGGTAAGGCTGGCACAGCCAGGGCTCTGCTGCTGTTTGGATGTCAGCACTGACCTCTGCTTAGGAAACCCCTCTCCGCCTTCCTGTGCCTTGCCCACTCTGCTCTCATTGCATTCCACACAAAATGAAAAAGAGCTTTATATGCTAAAGTGATGGCAGCTGGGGAGCTGGAAGTGGCTGAGTTCTCTGAGTTGGAGCCTTCATGTGTTTCTGTGGCAATTAGCTGTCAAGTTATAAAGCCTAGAATAATGCTTTCATTTCCATCTACGTGACAGCTGAGCACTGTTAGTGCTGCCTTAAAAGAGAAGCTGCTAGTATAGGCAAACTTTTAACTTCCCTGTTCCCCTGAAACCATGCAAGTGTGATGGGGAACTCTCTTCAGCTGTGGGGATTTTTACCTCTTGCTTTGGATCTTGGTTCTGTGTTCATCACTTCTGATTTGCATAAATTTTAACAGCTTTGTTAAATTGACCTTTGCTATTCTGGTAAGCTTTAGTGAAACAACGTAACGGGTAAACTGAAAAAGTACTTCTTGAGCCTTCTCATTTTGGAGAGCTGGGAGTTTGATGCTGCATGAGTGCAACCTCGTGTTGGTAATGAAGTTTTGTTAGAGCAGGTACAGCTCCCAGAAGCTGACGGCACGCAAAGACATGTGTGGTCTTCCCTTTTCTCTTCCAGCTGCCGTACTGAAATACGAAAACAACGTCATGAACATCAGGCAGTTCAACTGTTCCCCTCATCCCTACTGGCTTCCAAACTTCATGGATGTCTTCACATGGTCTTTGCCTTTTGTAGGGGAAAAGGGTAAGAAATATTTGGGTTTCTGTTCTGAGTTGCCCAGTGACTGCTCATAGTACCCTGAGTGTTAGAAACCTGTGCCGTGGGCTGTTAAATGTGTTGGGAGAGAGATGTAACTCATTAATATCACATAGCCCTGTACATCAGTCCCGGTTCAAGGAGATCTGCATATTACTGGATAAAGTCCATGTGAAAATAATAATTGGTACCTGTTTTAGAAAGCTTTTACCAATCAAACAATCCCTTCTTTGCTATTTCTGCATTGCTAAGGAGCTGATCTTGGGTGGTGTAACTCCACCTCAGAACTCAGAGACATTTCTCTTGCTCCTGGTTTGCAACAGAGAAATTAAAAACTCCTGTTGGCTTGTGGCCCGCCGAAAAGGAAGCATTCATTTCAGTTTAAAGCATTATTTCATTCTGAAGGAGGCGAGGCAGCTTAAAATATGACCAAGACTTTGCCTGAATTTCTCAGAAAAAGGGTTTTTACATCCCACGGTGAGTTTAAATTCCACCCCAGTGCTGTACGTTTGGAGTATGAGTTCAAGGTCTGAAGTGCCAAAGGTTTTTTGACTTTGAGGAACCAACCAAAGGTTGAGCTCTCTCCAGACCTGATGTTCTTGGAGCCAGGTGGCCTGTTGTGCCGTGTTGGGGTGGGGAGGTGGGTCCTTCAGCGAGCCCAGGCTGCTCTGCATGAATGTTGGCACCCTGCTCCCCACGTCTGTTTCATCTGTGATGTGCTTGGACTGCATCCACCTCCTTGCCAGAAGGTGTAAAGTATGTCGTCTGCTCTGGGTACTGCTGCGAGGTACCAGCAGTACACAGCTAAAAGTGTCTTTGGGCTTCCACTTCCAGAGCAGAAATGACCTTGAAATGGTTTGCTTGTCCAGCTCGTCCTCCAAATACCTCTGCCTGCCAAGTGTGTGCAGCAGGCCTCTCTAATCTCCCTGTCTGTACTTCTTACAGTCACAGAAATGCTCGTTAACATCCTCAACATATGCTCCGATGATGAGTTGATTTCAGATGGTGATGAGACGTTGGAAGGTAAAAAACTCTGTTACGACCAAGCTGGGGGTGAAGGTGGGGAAGGTACACGATGGTAGTTCAAGAGTGATCAGCGCTTGATTTAGAGCTGGATGTCCAGCCAGGGTCTCCAGTTCCTTTTTGGCCAACCCTTGTGCAGTTCTGGATAGAAAACATTTTTTTTTTTTTTTCCCCCCCCTTTGCTGTTCAGTCAGAGATAAATTAAATTGTATTCACTGCGACAGACGCTTCTTGCCAGCTACTCTGGAGAATGATTTCCTGCTCTATACAGAGTCTGTTTCCCAAGTGGTTATTTTTTTTCCCCCAATCCCAAATTTGCTGCATCAAAATATCTACCCAATCTTCTCATCTGTTGCAGTGAACTCCTCTGTAAAGTGGCTTCTCATATCACCCCCCAAAAAAAAGCAGAATGCAGTTTTTGACCCTCATTTTAAGCTGTACATGAAAGGGACAAACCAGTTTCTGAGCTGATCTGCAGTTTCTTTATCGGGGGAGTCGCTGGCAAGCGAGCTGGTGACCTAGAGGAAGCTCAGGCACAGACGTGGGGCGTGCAGCGAGAAGCGGGGCCGTGAGCATGCGTGGGGGGCGTTGCGGGGGCCCGGGGGAGCTGCCCCCGCCTAGGGTGGAGGACAGTCCCGCAGAGAAGCAGAACACCGTTGTGGTACAACAAGGTGCCGCTGCTTTGGTCAACCAGGTTGAGACTTTAACCCGCTTCTCCCATTGCATTTCGTTTTTGGTTTGTTTTTTTTTTTTCTTTCTCCCTCCCATGAAAATTAAATTTGTTTCTTCTATCTCTGTCTTCATCTACTTGTTTCTTGGTGTCTCCTCTCCCTGAAGATCACTACATTTCAAGCTATCAGAAAGGTACCCAGCTAGAATTTGCTACAAGCTTAATTTTCACTGCCTGTGCCACCAGATTCCTTGGAGTGGATTTGAATAGCTGACTAGTTGGGCAGCCTCTTCATCCCCTTTCAGTTTTAACATAAGCGCCGTGTGTTTTTTAACCCTTCTGCGTTCCTCCAGGAACTTGAGAAACGGGGTCACGTTTCTATCTGACTTCTGAATGCAGCCACTTAGTGCATGGCTGAGCCATCGGTGCATGTTAGACCTCCGGTTCGGCTTGTACTGTCCTACTGTGTACTTGGGCCATGTGAGGAATCTCAGCTGAGAGGAGATGTATTTGTTACCTCTTTTATTTTGATTTTTTGTTTGTTTGTTTTCAGTTACCCTCCATGCTTTTTCTCTCACCTTGGGTCTGTATAGCGGAAGGGGAGTTCACATATCTCACTTTTGTGTTTGTGTGGGGTGAAAGCAGAGTTGCAAGGCTCCGGCCAGCCCTTCACTGTGCGCGTTGGATGCCAAAGCTGATGCTTGCGTGACACTCCTTCCCCGCGGCGAGCACAGCCCGGTGTTCTGCAGTGTTCATCAGCAGTCAGATTCGTCAGTGTTCTGCCTTGCAAAACTGTGTCTACATGGCTGAGTCATTTGTGTTACATCCTGTGTAGTGTGATCGAACCTGGTGAGCTTCGAACGAGACCTATCCGATCCGTTTCCTTTGGTGGTTCTACTCTCTTTAGACCTTTAAGTCCATGTGTCATCTCGTTGGTGTTGCCCTTCTCACTGCCATCCTGACCGCCATCCTCTCAGCGCTGTTCTCTCAAGAGCGTAGCTGTGAATCCGTAAACCATGATTTCTTTTTCCTGGAGTCAGGCAGGTGCTTCATATTGACGTTACCTGTGCCTGGAAAGCGGGAAACCTTGAACATGCCGCTGTTTCTTTTTTCTCTCCCTAAGGTGGGACAACAGTCCGTAAAGAGATCATCAGGAATAAGATTCGAGCCATTGGGAAGATGGCACGCGTCTTCTCCGTTCTTCGGTAAGGGAGCAGCTTGTGATTTGGGGTCTGAGTTTCATTTGGGGTCTGGGTTACGGGAGAGGTTGGTCAGGGCGCACCAGGCAGAAAAAATCCTGCTGGGGAAAAAAAAAGTAAATCTTAATGAGACTCTCGCTTCAGAGCGAATGGGAAAGGCTCATGGTGGTGGTTTCTGTACGTCTGGCAGTCTGGCTCTCTCAGAAACCTTTGTCTCGAGCACCTTGCCAGCAGAAATCTGCTGATGAGGTGTATTTAGCCCTTTCAGGATGCGTTGCTGTGCCGTAGCATCACAGCTGAGTGAGCGGAGGTCCTGTATTTACGAGGCAGGGTTGTGCTCGGTGCCCGGCAGATCAGACACACGCTGCCTGTGGTCAGCGCCGGGCAGACTCCAGTTTTCATGCTGCTCGCCGCTAACGGTCTACCCTGGACCTACCTGAGCGTCGCACTCATCTCTCGGTAACCGGTTGTGTTGCTTCTCCTTTGCAGAGAGGAGAGCGAGAGCGTGCTGACTCTGAAAGGCCTGACTCCCACAGGTACGCTGCCCCTGGGCGTGCTCTCAGGGGGGAGGCAGACCCTACAGACCGGTGAGTACCAGCCATCCTCCTCTCTGCAACGCTGTCTCCCACCTGCAGTTTTATACCTGCCCCAAAAAACCCTTCGGTCAGTTCCTGCAGGCATGTTTCAGGGTGCCAGGGGACCCGAGAGGTGGTTCAGGCCCCTGGGGAGGAAGGATTTGGAAAGAGGACAAAGCAGAAATGTAGGTGGGGATGTGGAGAGCCTTCCAAGGTGTCCCCGTGTACCCTCCAGGAGGGGAACGCGAGGAAAAAGAGACAAAAACAGCACCCCAGCTAAAGCATGTGTATTGCTTTATTGTATGTTTCTGCAATGATTTTTACCATTTATTTCCCTTCGAACGCTGCATGACAAGCATCCTCTGCTTCACCTGCTGGCTGCTGTTGTGTGATAGCATATATATGGATGTACTAGTAACCACGCCTGCTTGTTTGTTCTTTGTTAAACAAAACTCCTCCAATTCTGACCCTGTGAAACCGTGAATCCCAAACAGAAGAAGCGTAGATGTAGCTGAAGGAAGGAGATTCTTCCAGGCCTGTTTTGTATTAAGCCTTCTCTCAGCCCCCTGTTTTTGATCTGGTTTGGAGGTTTCTTTTCCGTGCTTGCTGGCAAGTACTCTGCTCCCTCCCTCAGCAGCCAACTGCTCCGTGCTGTGAGCAGCACCGAGCTAGCGATCTGCGGGCTTTAAACTCACAGGGCAGGGAGGTTGGCCGATGGTCAGGGAACGAGTTATCGTGGTAACATGTGTCTCCAGAGGGAATCCTGTAATCTAGTGTTCTAATCCTTTCCTGCCGCCAGCCTTTGAATGCTGGCATCTCACCAGCCTGCTTTCCGATCGGCACTGGGCGATTTCCTGCAGGCTCAGGAGAGGGCTTGTTCTGGGATGGCCTTGCCTTGATTAAATAGTTCACACGTGAGAAACGTGTAAATATTGCTGCCTGCTCCTGCGGCTGGGGAGGATGCGGTGTCGCTCCCAAACTCATGGGTTTCTCTGCCTGCAGAGGAGTATGATTTTTTTTTTTTTTTTTTTTTTTTAATAGCAACCATAATGGTTTCTGTCGCCCCAGTTCTGCCGCAGGCATGGGAACAGAGCCTGAGTTGAGTGGGAAGGTGGCTGTTACAGCTCGGCTCGAGCAGCCAGCTCGCAGCTTTGTCCCTGTAGCTCACAGCGATGCTCTCCTGCACCTTCCCCTCTTGGGGGGGTTCCTCTGAGGGGCTACCAGGCTGCTCCCCCGCCAAAGAAGCTGAGATTTATGCGTCTCCATGAAACAGCCCAAGCACCAAACAAGCTGGACCTTTGCTGCTGCCTTACCCGACCCTGCCTGCGCCTCCTCCCGTGGCTGCAGCCTTCCTATCCCTGGCTGCTCCCAACACCCCCTGCTCCCCTCAGCAGCACCCTGCTTTTTGCGCCCTTCTCACGCTCCTTTACCCAGCGTGCCTCCTTCTCTCACCCCTGCCCGTTTCACGCGTCCCTTTGCACCGCGCCGTCTGCTCGCAGCAGCCTCCTGGTGAACGTACAGGCACTCTTTCCACAGCCATGCCTGTTTGGTGGGGAGAGGAGGGGTCTGCCCTCTTTTTTGGGTGCCTCTGCACCCCGAAAGAGGAGAAACAGGGCTGCAGGTAGCAGTAGCGAGGCCCCTTCCCTCCCTGAGCCTCCTGCCAGCCCTTTGCAGCATGGCTTAGCAAAATTGGCTGAATAAAGTCACTGAGTATGCAGCAAAGATGTTCAGCCACAGCTCTGTTCTTCCTCCTTGGCCTTTTGTGTCCAAAGCCAAAAAACTGTGGGGTTTTGAGGGTAAAAGCAGGGGATCTGGTTGAGGGAAGTGCCTCCTCCCACATGTTGAGGCAGGGACCACCAAAACTTGGGCAGCTGCTGCGGCAGATTTAGGAAGGGGGACGTTGCTCAGCTTCATGGTGCCTAGTTGCTTGGTAACAGTTTTTAGGAGGTGGAGCTGAAGCCAGACTGGATTTGAAGCATCAGCCTGGGGTTTTTTGGGGTTTTTTTTTTGTGTTTTTTGGGTTTTTTTTGGTTATAATTCAAGGCATCGGGAGCAGAGCAGCCTGGTGTCTGCTGCTGCCTGCCCTCCCTTGGAGAACAAACTGCCCCTCTCTTCCCCACTCCTCCAAGAAGTCATCACATCCCTCAGGGTCACTTCCCTTATGTGGCTTTGGTGGTTGGGGCTTTGCTCTGGGGTGAACTCCACATAACTTATCTTCTGGCGGTAGCCAGGGTGCCCTGGAGCTACCAAACTGGGAGCAGAGGGGCTGTCAATGCAGGTGGAGACCCGTGGCTTAGTCTGAGGCTGTCGCTGTCCTTGCCCTGGGGTGCATGCAGCAGCGAGCCGTCTCTCTGCTTCTTTGTTTCTTCCCATCGGATTTATCTGTGCGACGAGTCCAGCGAACCTGGGGAAAGGAGACTCCCCCGTGTCCATGCTCAGGAGGTGCTGAACCCGAGGGAGTCCCCTTTCAGCCTTCCTCTTCAGCTCCTGTCGCCTTTTATTTTTTTCCCTCTTGCCAGTTGGTTTTGATTACGGTCATCTCCACCGGGGCTGGGAGGCTGTGGGCTCTGCATTCGCAGCAATGATGTTAGATCACTCACTGTCACTCTTTTTTTTTTTTTTTTTTCTTTTTTTTTTTTTTTTTTTCTGTCTTCATTTTTGCATGCCACTGTTCTTCTGTATTGCAGCCACAGTAGAAGCGGTAGAGGCACGGGAAGGTATGGCTAGAATCCGGCGAGAGACCCAAATCATCTGTGTGTGTGTGTGTGCGTGCGCTAATTAAAGAGCTTTATCGGCTTTATGGAAGCTTTTTACTCTTGCATCACCAGAAGTGGGCAAGGATGGGCCCCTGGGAAGCAAAATATACACAGTGTGCTGCTTCAAGTCTATTGCGGTCTGGTTTCTCAAGACCTTGGTGTCGGGGTCCCGCGGTCTGATCTGGGACGCCTCGTGGCTGAGTTCATCCCCTTGGGTAACTCGATCCGGCGAAGGCTGCCGGCACGCTTGGTCGAAATCATCTAGGACAGAGCGGATTGCACCTCTGTGATGTGATCCACGGGTGGGCCAAGGCGGTCCCAGTGTGGAGAAGTGGTTTTCTCCTGTGGTTTGTGACTGATTCATGAGGGTACCGTCCGGGAGGCTTTCCTCCTCCATAGCTCCATTCAGCTACTGGTGAATGGGGCCGTACGTCTGCGTAGAGAGCTTGGTGATTACCACGGGAAGTTTGTTTGGAAACCAGCCAAGTCCTCGTAAAAGGATTTGGCACAAACCCCTTTTTCTTTGATTATCTGTAACATAACAAAGTTAACCGTTTGGTCCGAGCAAGGATGATGTTCTCAGCCCCGTAGCGATGAAACGGAGAGAGGCCTGCCCTCGGTGGGATTTCGCACCCCTGAGACTGCCCGCGCGTCTCCTGGTCATGCAAGAAGCGTTGCGTTTGCGATCCCAGGACTAGCTGTTCCCCTCTCCTGGTGTTGCAGCGTGTGGTTTGTGTTGGAGTTAAAGCCTTGTGGTGGTGTCTTCATTGTGTTGTTTTGGTTTTGCCTGTTTATTTTTTTTTTTTTTTTCCAGTAGTGTGTTTTTCAGCTTTGAGAGTTTCCTGAGACTTCATTGTTTGGGGACGCGGAGCACTTGTCTGGCCTTCAGGTATTAAACAAGGAATCGTTAGGGAGCAGAGCAAGTCGCTGCGGTCTGGATCCCAGGCTTTGCTGTGACCTAGCAGCAAAGACTTCAACTTCCCAGCTGCGCTGTGGTACCCACGTCAGCTGGAGATGCCCAAAAATCACCTACGGACCCATCTTGTGGTTCCGGTGGCCAGACACGTGCTTTCTGTCGCCCTGACTCTGTGCTGTACATGTCTTTCGTGTGCTGAAGGGCTCCCACGCAGGGATCCGCCGCTCGGGCTAACCCTTCTTTCTCGCCCCTTCTCCCCGCAGCCATCCGTGGATTTTCACCGCAGCACAAGATCCGCAGCTTCGAAGAAGCCAGAGGGCTGGATCGCATTAACGAGCGCATGCCGCCGCGCAAAGATTCAATGCACTCAGACGGGCCGGTGAACTTGGTAACCTCAACAAACTCTGCGGACAAGAACGGCACAGGGAAGAAAGCCCAGTAACGGTCCGAGCGCCCAATCTGCACCGCTAAAGGATCCAAAACTTAATGAATTTTATTTATTTATTATTGGGGTGGGGTGGGGGCAGGGGAGAAACCAACTTCACCTGGAGGCACGTTCATAATCCAGTTTGCATCCGTTCTGTATGGAAGGTGACCATTTTGTAATTTTTTTATTTATGTTCAATATATAAAAAGTCCATCTTTTTTTTTTTTTTTTTTTTTTTTTAATTTAGAAACCAATCTAACTGCTAGTGCATATATGAAGTGTTGTGCTGTACAGCTGACCTCTCCTCCGCGAGAGGCAAACCTCCCTGGGGGGATTAAAAGAAACAAAAACAGTCCCAGGCAACTTGGGTCGTTGACTTTGGTACAATTCAAAGTTAGCCTGTGCTTTCAAAAGCAGGTCCTTTCATGGAAAATAGGGTTGGTTTGTTGGTTTTTTTTTTTTTTTCTTTTCACAACTCTCTTCTTCCCAGAGTTTTTGCTTGTTTTCTTCAACTTCTTGCATCTGCTGCTTTAGTGACCGGTTCTGCGGAAGGCACGTCGCGTGGCGCGACTGGCTGGGCTCCGTCCCTCTTCAAAGGTGACATCCAAAAAAATATTCAGGATTGGCTCTGAAGGATTCCAGTGCGTTATACTGATCACAGACCTTTTCTGTCTGTAATTTGGTTTTATTCCAGTGGAGCCCCGAGCCAAAAAAAATAACCTTTTAATAAGAACAGGAAGGCAGGTGGGAGAAGCGATGTAGCTCTTGCCGAAGCTTCGGCCGTTTGGAATTGGTGCAGCAGAAATCCCTCTGGGAATCCCTCTGATTCGGAGCAGAGGAATTATCTCCAGTCTCTGGTGATCAGCAGGTCTTTGGGAAATCTGCACGGGATGGTTGATAACCTGTGGGCAGAAAGACCCCCTGCTCCCACCACCGCGTGCCGCAGAGCCCGTGGCGCGTTCCCCAGCGCCTGGCTCCCGAATCGGCCCTCGCTGAGCAGCGTTTGAGCGGTGGGCGTACATGGTGCTCTCCCCTGAGCCAGCATCGCCTCCCAGTCATCCAGCATGCGTCTTTGGGGGGGTCTTTCACCTCCGTGGGCTCACCCCCCTGCTCTGTACCTTGTTAGCCAGCGGCTGTTCCTCCGACTCTGAAAGAGCCACGGGAACATCAACCTTTTTCGGCAACCAGAGGGGCTTTGCCGGCTTGCGATAAGGATTTGGGGAAGGGATGGGTGACGGCGCGGCTCGTTTTTTGTGGAGATGTGGCTTGTTGGCTGGTGGCCGGTGACGGAGCGGCTTGGCTGAAGAGCCCCTGGTTTGGGAAGCGCGTCCCTCCCTCGGCTGCGGGGCAGAGGGGACGGTTTTAGGGTAGGTTGGTGGGCAGAAGAACAGAGTGGATCGGGCAGGAATTTTGGAAGGGTGTTTGGAGCCAGAGAGGGAGCGGGATCTCCTGGTGACAGGAGACTCTGCAGCATGGAGGGTTTTGAAGCTTGGGTCTGTTAAGCAGAGCCTCGCTCTTTCACTTCAACTCTGACCTGAAGTGTGTTGGAAAATAATTTTGGTGAAATTCCCATTTGGTCACTTCCCTTCCCCCAGCGTCACGTGAGCCGCGTCCTCTTCTGCCTGCGGCTGCAGAGTCCCAGCGGCGGTTTCCAGAAGCAGATCCCTTGCCAGCTTTTCCTTCTTTTCCACCTTGGCTGGCTGTTAGGCTTTCTCCGAGCAAGGGCAGCAGGTGAGCGGGCTTAGCCTCTCGTCAGGGATATTTGCCAGCCCCCTCTCTGGATCTCGCTGTCTTCCCTTTGTGCTCCGGCGCTACGCTGCCGTTCCAGCGACAGAGGAGAACAGCAGCTTTGCAGGAAGCTTTCCAGTTGTCTTGTAATCATACATCACTTAATTTCGCACCAGCCATTTAGGAAACAGCATCTGTGAGCAGACCACTGGGTTTTCACAGGAGACTTTTGAGTCGCATGCCTCCACTTTTTTTTTTTCCTTTTTCCTTTTTTTACACGCCCACTGCTTTGCGAAAAGTGCGAGATGTTTTGAGCAAGCTTCTCTAACCCCATCTAAGGCGTGGGGCCAATTGCCTTTGTCTGTGAGTATTTCTTCTGGGTTGTGTTTTGTTTTTTTTTTTTTATTTTTATTTTTGATGGCATCCTTTCTGAAACGCAGTGAGCCAGTGTGTGGTATCTTCCTCTGAGAGCGCAAACCGTGCAAAGGTGGTGCTGCCCGTGCATGTTGGGGCACGTTGTTCCGACCCAGGCTGGGATCTCACCCGAGCAGCAGTTTTAATCGGGAGCTTTGGGACGGGTGCCGTGGCTGGGGGGGGCTAAGCTTGCGCCCCGTGGGGCTTCAGCAGGGACCGTCCCTCTGCGGAGGGGGATTTGCTTTGTTCGCGATTTATCCCCCGGTCTCGTGCTCCGGCATCGCCCGCTCCCCCCAAAATCCATTTGGCCCTTGTGCTTCCTGGTTTTCTGCCCTTGCAAAGCACTGGGGGGGCTGTGACATCCCCCCACGTCTCTGGAGCTGGGTGTTGCCAAAAAAAAAAAAACGTCCCTGCGCCTGGTGGGGCCACAGCTTGGCAGCATCCCGGCCCAGGAGGGGCTGGTGGTTGTTGGGGAAGGGGGTCAGCGGCTGGGTGTCGGTCACCGGCACGTGTGGGTGTCGTACTACCAGTATGGATGCCGTACTACCAGTATGGATGCCGTACTACCAGTACGGATGCCACGCTGCCAGGCGAAGCGCGGGCTCCCGTTGCTATAGCAACGCTGGTGCTGGCCCCCCCTCCTCCTTTTCCTTGACACAAGTTCCCCAGGGTTGAGGAGCATCCATGGGGCTTGTGGGTGCTAATTACCCCCTTGATTGATTAACGCTCCTCCGTGTACCGTACTGGAAACCCCATCCCCTCTTCAGCTTTTGGGGAAGAGGATGATGAAGATTTTGGGCTTCTGCCCCAGTCTCCACCACAAAAAATGCCAGAAATACCCAGATTTCCCCCCTTTTCCCCCTCTCCCTGCAAAGCCAGCGCCTCGGAGCTCCGCACATTTCATCTCCGCGCTCCCGCCGCTCCCTTTCCCTTCCCCGCCTGTCACCCCGGAGTTGGCAAGCAGGACTCCGGGCACGCAAGCCACGGAGCACGACGGGGCACGGGGGAAGCCCAGCCACCTCCGCAGGCTGCCCTCGCAGCCTGGGTTGGTTTGTTTTTGTTTTGTTTTTGTTTTTTTATTTTTGCATGTTCTAGCAAGGTGCATGTAACAAGGAGGGGAGTCAGCAATGGGTGGGGTGGTGGGTTGAGTTCAAGTTGGTTTTTTTTTTTTTAAATTATTTTTTTAATTTTTAATTTTTTTTTTTTTTTTGGCATTGGGAGAACCTCTTGCTGCCCGCGGCGCTCGGGCACAGATCCCACCTAGCTGGGGGCGGCAGCAGGGAGGACCCACGGGACACGGGCTGGGTGCAGTGGTGATTTAGGGTTCTCGATGCTGAAGGCTCACACGCCCGTTGCCTGGAGACTGCCTCCTTTTATTTTTTTTTTTCTTGCTTTTTTTTTTTTTAGTTATGTTTAAAGGAGAAAAAAAAATGGTGAAAATGTTATTTATTGGCAGAAATTATTTAATATAATTTTTTTTTTTTTGTGAACAAGGAATGAATTTGTTAGAACTGTCTTAATGTAAATTGGAAGTCATCTTTAAGGAGAAAAACAAAAAAAAAAGTTAAAAATTGACACAGTCACTTGGCTCCGCTGTGGTTTGTTCTGGGGTGCGCTGGGATGCTGCCTGCCCTCTGGGAAGGAAGGGAGGAAGGTTTTAGGGTCTGTTTTATGGCCGCTGCCTGGCTCAGGGCCCCTCTCCGGGGCCAGGGCAGCGCCGAGACGGCGTCTCCCCACCTCCCCGGCACGTCGGCACTTGCGATCTCGCTCCCGGGCGCTGCTGTTGGAGAGCTCTTGGCTCCCTCTCCTCGCTCCTCCGTCCTTCCAGCCACTGCCTGAGTCAATAACCCTCCTCCCGCTGCGTTCCCGGGTGCCAGGAGGAAGAGGAGGGTGGTTGCTGGCTCTTGTTTCACCCTCTGGCTCCTTCCTCGCCCCTTTTGCTGGCCGTGGGCTTGCAGGGCTCGGCAAGCGGTATTGGTGGTGGCCAGGCTGCATCCTGCTGCATTACGGCTCCGATGCCCACCTGCTTCCCAGGGATCCCAAACCTGCTCCGGGGGAGCTGGCTCCCAGCGCTCCTGGCTCCAGCATCCCCTGCTCCATCCCTGGCTGGGGAGCCTGGCTCCCAGCTGTGCCTGCCACATCTGGCTTCTCCCCACTGCTTGGGTCAGCATCTCGCCGTTGAGTTCAGCTCGCCACGTGCCACCGTTTGCCACCTCCGGCTCCTCACCGCGGCCCCCCGGACCCTGTGTGACACCCGTCTCTGGGGTCACCTCTGTCCCCAGCTGCCAGAAGCATCCAGAGTGTGACCGGGGAAGGGATGCTCCGGCTCTCCCACCCCTTTCCTGGGTGTTTCCACCCAAACGAGGGGGAAGCTGCTAGAAATCTCCTTAGCACCCAGCATCGCTGCCTGGCCCTGGGTTCCCGGACCCTCGGCGCGGGCCGGGCGCGCCGGCGGTGTCGGCAGCGAGGGGCTTCGGCGGCCGCCCACGAGAGCATCGCCCGGCCCGGTTGCGCCTTCCCGGCTGGCATCGCCGCGCTGAGCAAACAGGAAACACTCGCCCTTTGTTAATCCCGGCCCGAGCTGCGCGTTAAATATTTATCTGCGAGCGGAGGGAGGCAGGGCCGGCGCCCGGAGGCTGCTCGCCCGCCAAGGGGACGGTGCATGGGGCCGTGGAGGTGAGTCCGGTCTCTGCCGGGGGGAGAACGGCCCCCCAGGATGGGCAGCAGCGGCCTGGGGCAGCCGGGACCCCGCTGTCCGTGGGACGGCATTGCCAGCGGGCGCTGTGACCTCCAGAGATGTCGCTCGGCGGGTTGGAGGGGACGGTCACCCCTTTGGCGAGCAGGGGATGGGGTCTGGGACCCCCTCGCGGGTGCCTGTGGCTGTGCCCCCCACCCTGCTGCCCTCTCTGCCCTGTGTCCCCAGTTTTTGTCCCGGCGGGACCAGCTCCTGTCCCCAGTCCGCTTCCTCCCTGCGGTGTCCCCGCTCCCGTCTCCTTTGTCCCCTGGGTGCAGCATCGTGGCTGGGCACCACGAGCCCCTTCGTCCCCGTCAGCTCTGGCAGGGGACGGGTGGCTTGGTGGGGACGAAGGGGTGGCTGGCAGCGAAGCCACCATCCTCCCGTGGGGACAGAGGCCCCAGCTCACGTGGGAGCGCGTGGGACAGAGGAAGGGCTGGGGCTGCCCCTGTTTCAGGGCTGTCAGCAGTTTCGGGGAGCGGCTGGAGGGCGAGCGTGGCAGAGGCTGGGACCCGGGTGCTGCCAGAGGGGATGAGGTGGGCTACGGGGCACCCACAGAGGGGGTAAATGGGGGTCCCCAATTCCCAGATCCCTGGGTGACAGAGGGTCACCCATGGGAAAGCAGGCGGGGGACGGGGACCCCCGTGCCCCCTGTGCCAGGGCTTGGGAGACTACGGGAGCACGGAGCCCAGCTTCCCGGCACTTCCCTCCCCGTCCTCTCCCAAAAAAACCCCTCCAAGCCCCCGGCTCCATCGCAGCGGGGGTCCGGCGACACCGGGCTCGCCCCGTTTCGTAAGCAGGGGGCCGGGTGCGCGGGAACGCGTGCGTGGGGCGTGGGATGAGTTCAGCCTTTTGGCTCGCCTTCCTGGATCCCATCCCTGGAAATGTCACTGGAAACTCTGAATGGGCCGGCCCCGCTCCAGAGCGGGGAGCACTGGGGGGGTGCGAACGCGGCCCAAGGGGGGCCGGGGCGTTCGGGTACCGGGGGCGGGGGGCGCCGAGGAGGACGGCAGCTGCTGACCCAGCCAGGGGATGCTGTTGGGGGGCTTTCGCCGCCGGCCGCCCGCGACGCGCTGAGACCCCCCCTTCTCCTTCCCCTTGGCAAAGTTTGCGCCGCGCATTTTTCTCCGCTGCCGTTCGCAGCTCCGTCCCGCTCGCCGCGGGGCTCCCCGAGCCCCCGGCCCCACCCAGGAGGTAAGAGCTGGCAAGGGGACAGCGAGGAGGGGGGTGACCCGTGGGGACCCGCTCCCCAGGGCCAGGATTTTGGGGACACTCTGCCGGAGCAGCGGGAGGGCCGCTGTGCTGGGAAGGGAGTGGCAGCGGTTGGGGTGCTCTGGGGGGAGTGGGAGTCCTCCTCTGGGGGGAGTGGGAGTCTGCACCCCACTTTCTGTGCCCCGGGGGCAAGTTGTTCGCACGGCCTCAGTTTCCCCATGGCACTAATTAATTAATTACAGCCTTGCCGGCCGCAGAGCCTCTGGAGTGAGGAGCTGGGGGGGTCCCCAGCCTGCTCTGCCCCCCGTGCCGGGCTAGCAGCCCCCCGGCAGCGCTGGAGGAGGGGTCTGCACCCTACTGGGTGCTCCGCGGCATCGGGGGGTTCCATGGGCGACGCTCGTGCCCTGGCGGGGATGGAGATGCTGAGGGACGAGCGAGGACCCGGGTGGCCCCTGAAGGTTCCCGGGGGGCTGCCCTCGCCCCCGGCAATGCCCCACGCCGACGTAGCCCCGCAGCGGTGTCGGGAGCCGTTACAGAGGTCCCGTCCCCCCTCGGCTGCCCCCCGCCCCGTGCCGCGGCCGGGTGAGTCACGGTGCTTCGCCCTCCCGTTGGGGTGGTGCCGGGCTCGGCCGCGCGTTCCCAACGCCTCTCCCCCCTCCTTTCCCTCTCCCTTCCCTGTTTGCGCTGCGGGGCGGGGAAATACTTCTGCTTTTTCATCTTCCTCAGCGCTGGCGGCTCTCCCAGCGCGGCACTGCCCAACGCCGGCGCTGCCACGTGCCCGGGCAGGAGGGCACCGGCGCCGGCCGCATCCCACCACGCCGCACCGGGATGCCGGGACGACGGGCAAAGCGGCTCTGCCATCGTCCTGTCCCACCCTGGGGTGTTCTCTCCCCAAAAAGCCCAACGAGGCTGGATCCCTGGGGAAGGGAGAGGGGCTGGACCTGTCCGCGGTGGGGTTGAGGCCGCATGGAAAACACATGGATGAGCTGCCAGGGCTGGTTCTCGCCACGAAGAGCCACTTCCCCTGGCACCGCAAGGCTCCCCAGGCCGGGGACGGTGTCACCGTGGTTGCCACCCCGCCGAGGTGTCCCCTGTACCCCCAAACACCAGGGAGTGGTCCTTGGTGGTGGCGATGGGGCCGGGATGGGGCTCCCTGGGAACTTTCCGGCAAAGCCCGGTGAGAGGAAGGCGTTGGAGGGGAGCATCCGGCAGAGAGGGATGGACCCGCCGTGAGCGCAGCCGCTTTCCCCGCAGGGCACGGGCAGCCCCGCGGCGCCGTCCCGGCACCCCACCGCCATGGCGGGCCGGCTCCTGCCCCCCGACACCGGCCGGGCGCTGGGCGTGGAGGACGTCCCCCACTTCCACCCACCGCCGTGGGTGCCCCTGCAGCACACGGCGACGCGGGTGAGTGGGGCCGGGGGCTGCCGCATGCCCGGGGTTGGGGATCTGAGGAGCCACTTTGCCACTGCCACGTCGTCCCCGCGCCAGCCCCCTCCTTGTGCCGTAGGTGCCCATCATCCGCCACCGCGGCTCCAACACGCTGAATTTTGACTTCCGCCACCCAGCGCCCCACGGCACAGCTGAGCGTGGCCGGGCGGCCCCCAGGACCTCAGGTACCCACCCCGAGCACCCCCAGGGGTGTCCCCGCCGGCTCCCCCGAGCGATGCTCAGCGGAGGGCAGGGGCTCACCTTCGCCCGCTTCGTCCCCAGCGTACGAGTGGTACCAGACCTGGCCGGCCAAGGAGGTGAAGGCACCCAGCACCTCGGCGCCCGCCAGCCCCATGCCTGGCACTGGGGCCGCCCCCGCTTGCCCCCAGCCACCGGGCTGGTCGGCCACCTGGACCAAGGACAGCAAGCGGCGGGAGAGGCGCTGGGTGAAGTACGACGGCATCGGGCCGGTGGATGAGACGGGGATGCCCATCGCCTCGCGCTCGGTGAGTTGGGGAAGTATGGGGCTGGGGTTCCCCCCAGTTCTCCGTCACCCCCTCACCGCCCTGCCTTGTCCCCGCAGAGCGTCGATCGTCCCCGCGACTGGTACCGCAGCATGTTCCGGCAAATCCACCACAAGCTGCCAGGTGAGCCCCGGTGCCGCAGCGTGGCCCAGCGTGGCGTGGCACCCGCTCACCTCCTCCTCCTCACCCCCGCAGAGCCGGACTGGGATGCCCATCGCTCCCCCACGGCTGAGCTCAGCCCCTCGCCCACCGTGGTGTCTCCGTCCTCCCCAGAGCCGCGGAGGAAAGGGCCAGCACCGGCTCAGCCCCCCAGCACGCCCAACGGGCCGGACTGGTGAGTGCGGCACGGGGCGGCACCCCGGGGACTCGTCCCCTCGTGGGGTGCCCACAGAGCGGGGGGGCTCAGCTCCTCCTGGCTCCCCACAGGCCTGGCTGGGGCGGCACGGGTGCCACCGCGGAGCCCGGCAGCATTTTTGACTACGAACCGGGGAAATCCTCGCTGCTGCAGGTAGGCAGCCCGGGCACGGAGGGACACGGGTGGGTGCTGCGGCGGGCACGCACCTAACCGGCCCCTTGCCCTTTCCAGCCCCCGGCAGCGGTGCCACCGGCGCGGGCGCAGCCCATCGAGGTAAGAAGCTGGCTGCAGGCGGTGGGTGGGGGCTGGCAGTTGGGGTCCCAGCGGCTGGGACACGGGACGCGGGGCTCGGGCAGTGCCGGCCTTGCCCTCCGCAGCCCCGTCCCGCCCGCGCAGGTGCTGCTGGAGCGGGAGCTGGAGCAGCTCAGCGAGGAGCTGGACAAGGACATGAGGGCCATGGAGACGCGCCGCCACCCCGGCCAGGTACCCCAGGGCCCTTCCGGGGGCTGGGTGGCACCGACGGGGGGCACGGGGCCGGTCACGGGCACACCCAGCCGCGCGCACATCAGCATCATCCAGCGGCGCGCGTGGAATTTACACGCAGCTGGAGCACGAGCGTGGTGGGATGCGGGCATGGCTGGCGGCCTGCACATCTGGCCGCAGGCACAGCTGGATGCACGTACACCCAGCCGGCGGCACGCGGCCACCGTGGCCATGGCCGTGGCCTTGACCGTGGCCGCAGGACTCTAGGACCCTGGCTCAGCGCGCCGGCCGTCCAGCGGTTATTGGCTCCGGGCGCTGGACGCCTTCACTTCCCGCTGAGACTCGGCCTCTCGGATGATTAATTTTTCTCTCCCACCCCCTCCCGCTCCTCTCCGGCAGAACTCGGCGGCTGCTCCCACCGCTCGCTCCCCTGCTCCGGCCTCTCCAGCCGCTCGGTGAGTACAGCCGGCTGCTCCCCGCGCCCCGAATCCCCCCCAGATCCCACTACCGCGGGTCCCACTCAAAGCGGGGGGCAGCGGTGGGACGGGGCCCCACGCCGGGGAGGGGGAGCAAGCGGGGACCAACCCTTCAGTGTCCCGGCTCCGGCGGTGGGGTGGGGGTCCCCACAGAGCCCCATGGAGCCCCCCACGGCACTGCTGGCCGCCTCGCCACCCCCCCCGCCCCGTCGCGGGTGGGGGACCCCAGCGCCGGGCTGGCTGCCCAGTGGGTGGGACGGGGCCAGACCGGGGCTGACCCCGTCCCTCGTCCAGCCCGTGCGGGGACGCCGTGTCCCGGGGTTTGGCTCCGTCCCAGGGGAGGCGACGGCCGTTCCATTCCCACCGCCGCGTCCCCACGTCCCCACCGGGCACGGGTGGGCACTCCCGCGGGCACCGCGCCCTGGCCTGCAAATAAACAAACAAGCAAGTGCTCTGCTTCTTGTAGGACCTACCCTAAATCACCCAGGAGCGCGCGTGGGGGCCGGAGGGCTGGCTGCCCCCGCCCGACCCCCTTTCTGGGCTGGGGGGGTGGGGAATTTGGGCTCGTTAAGCACCCCGGGCGTGGGGTTATCCATTAGCCAGGCTCGCCTGCTTCCTGCTCCGCGGCGGCTGGGACGTGCCGCCGGCATCGCTGGCAAACTTTGGACCCGTCCCGCCTGGCTGCCTGCGGGACGAGACCTGGGGGGCACAGCCGGGGGGACCCCAGCATCTCGGTCCCAGGGGTCACGGCCGCAGGGTCAGACACGGGTGCCAACCCCGCCCTGAGCTGTTGTCCCCCCACAGGACCCCCCCGTCACCCCACCGGCTGCGGAGCCCCACCGGCACCCACCGCCCACCCGCCAGCCCCGCCATGGAGCGGGGCGGCCTGGGGCTGGCCGGCGAGCGGGGCCGTGCGGCCCCCGGCAGAGGTGAGCCCCCCCGCGCTCCCCGTGCAGTGCCATGGGGCACCCCGTGCGCCCCAGCCCCGCCGGTGACACCCCGCTCTTTGCAGACGTCCTCAGGCCAGAGACCCTCCCCAGCCTGCCCGACGTGGGGGACCCGGCGGAGGCCGTCAGGAGGGAGGAGAAGAAGGTGAGGCCGGGGTGGTCCCATCCCATATGGGATTGGGGAGGGCTGGGACCCCCGTAACCCTTCCTCTCCCTCCTCAGATGAAAGCCGCTCGCCTCAAATTTGACTTCCAAGCTGAGTCACCCAAGTAAGTGATGGGTGCTGGCGGGGGTCCCCGGAGCGGCGGACGGGGACCGGAGGAGCCCCGGGATGTGGGTTGGGTGGGTCGATGTCCCCTGGGGTGGCACGGGCAGTGTCCCCGAGCGCTGCCGCTTGCAGGGAGCTGACGCTGCGGAAGGGGGACATCGTCTACATCCACAAAGAGGTGGACAGGAACTGGCTGGAGGGCGAACACCACGGCCGGGTGGGCATCTTCCCCTCCAACTATGTAGAGGTGAGCCCGTGGGGGGCACAGAGAGGGGGCGGCCAGGCTCAGAGAGCGCTGGTGGTCACCCGTGTGTGTCCCCCCCCCCAGATCCTGCCCCCCACGGAGGTGCCCAAGCCCATCAAGGCACCCACCATCCAGGTGCTGGACTACGGCGAGGCCCTGGCGCTCTATAACTTCCGAGGGGAGCTGCCCGTCGAGCTCTCCTTCCGCAAGGTACCGCCACGTCGTGCCGGATCGCGCCGCGCCGCGCCTCGCCGCGCCGTGCCACGCTGACCCATCCTCTCCATCCCATCGCCAGGGCGAGCGGGTCTGCCTGGTGCGGCGGGTGGACGAGAACTGGTACGAGGGGCGCATCTCCGGCACCAGCCGTCAGGGCATCTTCCCCGCCACCTACGTCCAGGTGTTGAAGGAGCCGCGGGTGAAAGCCACCGCCGACGACTTCCCGCCCTCGCCCGCTTCCGCCAGCCCCCGGCACCCCGCCGGCTCCCCGTCCCCGCAGCGCTCGCCCGGTCCCTGGGGCACCCCAATTTCTGTCGGCTCCCCCCGCGCAGCAGAGCGGGGTCCCGGCGAGGCCAATGGGCATCCGTCCTCACCCCGCCACCTCGGCTTCGCCTTCCCCTCCCCAAAGTTGCCCCGTGCCGGCGCCCCGAGCCCCTCGCCGGCCCCCGCTGGCCCCCCGCACTCCATGGCCCCCCATCCTCAGGAGCCTTGGCGCCCATCCTGGCCCCCCGAGCAGGTGAGCGACGCCTCGCCGCAGCCCCCCGGCCCCCAGCACCGCTGGGGATGTGGGTGCTGCCCCATAACGCTGCACCCATCCCCTCCTCCTGCAGCACACAGCCCCAGGGGCACCCACCAGCACCCGTCCCGAGCCTGCCCCCTCCTACAACGGCTCCGAAATCCAGTGGACCCCGTAAGTAGGGCTGGGGAGTGGCACCGTGGCACCGTGTCCCCACGCGGGAGCCGCGGCCATGCGGGCTGTGGCCCACGCTGTGTCTCGCAGGTACCGGGCGCTGTACCAGTACCGGCCCCAAAATGCCGACGAGCTGGAGCTGCTGGAAGGGGACCGGGTGGACGTCATGCAGCAGTGCGACGACGGCTGGTTCGTGGGTGCGTGGCTGCCGGGATGGGGACAGGGATGGGGTTGGGATGCCACCACGCCCCCTCACCGCAGCGCTTTGCCTTTTCCGTCCCAGGCGTGTCCAGGAGGACGCAGAAATTCGGCACTTTCCCCGGCAACTACGTGGCACCAGTGTGACCCACGGCGCAGAGAAGCGGACGCAGGGCTGGGGGCTCCCCGATGTCCCACCTTGGCCGCCCTGTGTCCCCGCCACGTCCCCTCCGTGTCCCCCCCGTGGGACAAAGTGCCTCCAGCTCCCTCCCGCCCCTATGGGGCTGCCTCTAACAGGGACCAACCCCGCCTTGCACAGGGGGTCTCCCCCACCCCAGTGCCTTCATCCGACCCCTCCTCACTGCTGCCTTATCGCCCACCGTCCCGGTGGCCGTGCCCCTCGCTCCCTGGCCGGCCGGTGCCGGGCCTGACCGTGACGGCCATGACCTGAGACGCCAGCCCGGGACTGTGCCACGCGTCCGGGAGTCACCTCTGCTTTTTGTCGGTCATTAAAGCTCAGCTCAGCCCGAGCCAAGGCCCAGCCTGGTGGTGCCGGGATGGGAGGGAGGGCGCCCATGGGGAGACGGGGGGGCAGGGGTCTGCGTGGGGCGGCGGGGCTGTTGTGGGACTGTCACTCCGTGTGGCGGTGACACTGCGGGGCGGCGGTGCTGTGCAGGGTGACAGCACTGCATGGGGCTGCAGCGGCGCGTGGGGGGCTGCCGGGGGGCACGTGGGGCGGCAAGGGGGCACGTGGGGCTGCAACGGTGCCCGTGGGGGGGGGGGGGCTGCAATGGTGCTTGTGGGGCTGCAGCGGTGCACGCAGGGCTGCACGGGGCTACAACAGGCACACGGGGCTGACATTGTGATGTGATGGTGCACAGCGCCCCGGGGGGGGCTGCGGTCCTGCGTGGGGCAGCGGGGCAACCCCCCCTACAGCCCACGGGCCGGCTCCCAGGGCATCTGCCAGCCCCTGTGCCCGGGGTTCCGTCCCCCAGCCCCGGCCCGCTCCGACCTGTGACCGTGTCCGTGCGCCCCGTCGGGGCGGCCGTGCCCGCAGACGGCGCTGCGGAGCCGCCCCCCCCCCCCACCCCGCCCCGGCCCGGCCCCGTTGGGCTTCGCCGGCCCCTTCCGAGGGGGCGGTGCCGCCGCCGGGGCCCCGCTCGGTTCCGCCGCCCCACGGGGCCGCCCGGCTCGGCCGCCCGCCGGTGAGTGAGCCGGGGAGTGGGGACGGGGGGGGGAACTGCGACGGGGCGGGGGGCAAGGGGGGCGCTGCCCCCGGGATGCTGTCGGGGATGCCGGTCCCTCGGGGATGCAGCTCTCGGGGGTCCCTTGGGGTGCTGCTCCCCCGGGCAGGGGATGGCGGGGGGGGGGTTGTGCAGACAGCCTGTCCCGCAGGTGTGTCCCCGCGTCTCCTGCGGGGCCTGGCACTGCCTGTCACCCGCCGTCGCCTCCTCGCAGGGTGCCAGGCGGCACCGCCAGCCGCCACGGCCACAAAAGCATCGCTGTGCGGAGCCTGGATGGGGCAGGGGACGGAGAAGGGGGGCAGGAGCTGGAGGTGGGGTGCAGGGGACAGAGGAGGGGGGCAGGTGACAGAGAAGGGGCACAGGAGCCGGACATGGGGTGCAGGGGACACAGGAAGGGGGTGCAGGGGATGGAAGTGGGGTGCAGGGGATAGAGAGGGGTGCAGGAGACAGGGGAGGGGTGCATGGGCTGGAGGAGGGGTCCATGGGCTGTTAGGGGGTCCGGGGGTCGCACCCAGCCGGATATCGGGGTCCCCAGGGCCATCAGACGTCGCTGCCCAGGGATGCTGAGCGGGACCGGGTGTTGGGGAGGGGGTTTGGGGTTTCTTCCCGCCGCTGCGAAGCCCAGCCCAGGAAATTCTTCCGGGCAGCCTCTCAAGCCCCTCTTTGTGCGCTTGGGATTTTTAAAATGCCTTCCCCGGCGGCTGCGGATGGGGTGCCCGGCTCCCGCGGCCACCCCGGGGCTGTGCCGGCGGCGTCGGGCCCAGCTGGGCTGCTGGATGCCGGCTGCGGCCAGACGGGACGGGATGGGACCGGGACGGGATGGGGGAGCCGGACAGGGGTTTAGGGGAGGGGGCTGCCCCATTCCCACTCACCCCGTCGAAGCCAAGGGCTGCGGCGCTCGCCGCAGTGCCACGGGGAACCTCAGCATCCTTTCCCGGCGCGGGTTTGCCGCGGGGTGAAGGATTCGGGGCCGGCCGCTGGCTGCCCTCACAGCCACATCGTCCCCTCCAAACCCCGCTGGCTTGGCCGTGCTGTGCCGTGCCATGCCGCCGGCCTCGCCGCCAACGCGGCACAGTTTTCCTGTCATGCACAAGGCCCCGGGGACACTGGGGTGACCTCGCCTGCCCCAGCGTCCCGCCGGCTACCCCGGCACAATCAGCAGCGGGACCCCCCTCATCCCCCGGGGGTGGGAGCCCCAACCTCGGCCGGGGACACCGCGGCGGCAAGAGGAAGCGGTGGCGGCTACCAGCACCCTGCGACGGCTCGAGGACGTGGGTCCCCTCCCCGGAAGGAAGGCGCTGACGGTTTCCATCGGCCCCACGTTGGGACCCGCGGGGTGCGGGGCTGGTGGGGTGCAGCGGGGACGGGGGGAGTGGGGTGGTCTGCGCCTCGTGGAGGGTGGGGAGGGCTCTCCTCTGCCTCGTCCCCTCGGCGTCCCGCGGTTTCCTGACGCCGCAGCTCCCTGCTCACCCAGAGCCGCCCGCCACCATGCCGGTGTCAGTGACCCTGGACGGCCCGGCCCCTTGGGGCTTCCGCATCACCGGGGGAAGAGATTTCGGGAAACCCATCACCGTCTCCAAGGTAGGAGCCCCCCACGTGCACCCTTGCCCCGGGGAGGGCTGCGCTGCGCCGCGACGCCAGGGCGGGCGTCGTGCCGGGCTGCTGCGGGGTGCGGATCCTGTTTGGTGTCCTTGAGGGATCCTGCTCCGTGGGAACGGCCCCACGGCAGGCGACAGCGCGGGGGCCTCGTGTCGCCCCCGGGCTGGGCCGGGCTGCGCCGAGTTTCCGGCTGTCATTGCCACGGCCTTGGTCCACCCTTTGCTGGCGTGCACCCCGGCAGAGGGGCTGGCACTGTTTCGGCAGCGGGGTGGGATTCGGGGACGCTCCCAACCGTGTGCCGGGACCTCGCCGTCCACGACACGCGTGGGGATGCCGCAAGTAAATGAGGTTCAGCGGGGCCGAGGAGGGCTGGCGGGGGGCTCGCTGCCCCCAGCGCCTCCGAAATAACACCGGGGCTGTCCGCTCGTCCCCTTCTCCGCGGAGGTGACAGAGCACGGAAAGGCGGCTGCGGGTGACCTTCGCCCGGGGGACGTCATCGTCGCCATCAACGGGGAGAGCGCGGCCGAGATGCTCAACGTGGAGGCGCAGAATAAAATCAAGCAGAGCCCCGGGCAGCTCCGGCTGCAGGTGGAGAGGTGGGTGCTGCCATGGGGATGGGGGGGAGACAGCAGCCCGGACCCCTGGGACCCCAACCCCAGGGAAGCGGGGTCCTGGAGTCCCCAGCCACACATGCAAGGGATGTTTTCCCCCACCACTGGCAACTCCTGGGGCTGTGCCACCCCCGCGGAAGCCTGTCCCAGCTCTGTAATTAAGGAGTCAGGAGTTAACGAGGCCGGGGAGCCCCGGCAGCTGTTACCTGGCTGACTGGTCCCAGTTGGGGACCTGGGGCTGCTGCTGTTACCACCTCCCCGGAGGGGGGCTGTGGGGAACAGCCGTGGGGTGGGCAGGGGCTGCAAGCTGCTGGGGCAGATGCAGGACCCCCCCCCCCGCTTTGGTCCCCAGGTCCCCGATGCCACCTCCCAGCCACGCCAATGGGGACACCTCACCGGAGAGGCTGGCTGCACACTTCCAGGTGAGCCCCCTGCAGCCCCCGCACCCCTCAGCCCCCCGCCTGGGGCTGATCTGAGCTGCTGGCGTCCCCCTCCCCTCCCCTCCCCAGGACGCGCTGTGGATGCGGGAGAACCAGAGCACCCGGAGACCCTCCCGTTCCAGCCCAGCATCCCGCAGCCCCCCGCCCGGCAGCGGCAGGTAAGGCTGGACCCAGCTGCGTGTGGGGCTGGGGGGGTGGACAGGGGTCCGGGCGAGGACCCTCCTGATGGCTCCATCCTTTCCCCACAGCTGCAAGCCCTGGGAGGAGGAGCTCACTGGTCCCAGTTTCTGCCAGGTGAGCAGGGAGCTGGGGGGGCTGTGAGGGGCTGGCAGGGACGCCGGGGGGGGGCATCCGTGCCCCATGGCCCTGTGCAACCCCAAAACGTTGCCGTTGGCAGCCCCATTGCCGCCGAATTGCCTGGCCCCGCTGGGCCTTGGGGACCGCGTCGTGCTGCCGGTGCCGCCGGTGCCGCCACGCTGGCAGGCCCCCCGTCCCCGCGGGCACCGGCGCACCCGGCCAGGGATGTTTTCGCTCGCTCCTACCCGGCGCCTCATGGCAACGGCGCCAGCCTGGGGAGGCCAAACCAGTTTGGGGAGGCCCGGCGAGCCCAGCGGACTGGGGCGTTGGCAGGGGAAGGGACCCAGGGCTTTGTGCACCCGCAGCCCCTGTCGCGGTGGGATGCCGGGGGAGCGGGGCCGGGATGCCTCCCCCATCGCCCGGACCAGTCCCGGGATGCCCGTGGCCGCCCCATCCCTCCACCGCCGCGGTTTCGGGCGTCTGCTGCACCCCGCAGGGCAGCCGCTGGCTCTGGGCTTGGCGTCTCCCTCCTCTCTTCCCTCCCCGCTTGCTTTATTTCTTGTTTTTCAAGCCCAAATCGGGAAGCGCGGTGGCCTCGAACGCGGCCCTTCCCAGCTGCCTTTGGCCGCGGCCCCGGCCGCCCCTTGGCTCCTCCGGCCGCCCGCTCCCTCCTTCCTCCCCAACCCTTTATTTGCTTTGGGAGGGTCCCTCCCCCTCCCTGCCCGGACCCCCACCCCGCTGCGGGGCTGGGGGGGGATGTGTGGGATGCCATGCCTGAAACCCCCTTCCCAAGGGGGGCGGTGACCCCGCTTTTTGTCGCATCCCGGAGCGGGTTGGCAGTGGGACGAGGCCAAGGCACCTGAATTTAGCTCGTCCCTAACCTGCTCGTGACCCCGCAGAGCCCCAGCGCTGCCCCTTTGAGGGGTCTGGGCAGGGGGTCCTGGTCCCCGTCCCCGTCCCCAGGCTCCTGCTGGGGTTTCCATCTGCGTGGCGGCTGCTCCCGGGGAAACATCGGCTTCCACTTAGCCGAGGGTTTTGCCTTTCCTGCCTCGCCGGGGCCGCTAAGCAGGAGCAGATGGCGGGGAGGGGACGGGCGCAGGCGCAGGGTTACTGATGTGGGGAGGGGTGGGGGTGCTGCCCCTGGGGTCCCCCCGGTCCCAGCCCGGGCGGGGAGGAGAAGCGGCCGCCCCATCCCGAGTGGCGGAGCATCCCTGCATCCCACCCGGGGAGCGACGCGTGGCACCGGGGCCTTGGGAAACGGGGAGGGGGTGTCCCTGGGGTGCGAGGGAGGGTCTGCGGGCCCCACCCGGGAGACGCCGCACTCACCCCTCGGGCTGGGGGCACGGCGGGGGGCTGCCGCAGCCCCCCCGCGTCCCCCACCCAGCACCTCTCTGTCCCCCTTGCCAGGAGAGAGGAAGCCTGATCCACCAAAACAGCTCCCCGGGGTCCGTCCTGCCCCCGCCCCCCCGCCCACCCTCGCCAGGGCTCGGGGTCCCCCCGAATCCCTGGGAGACGTTTCGAGAGCGGCGCCGCTCTTCGCCCACTCCCAACCCCTGCAACAGGTACAGAGCGGGCTGGGGGGCTGTGGTGGGGTGGGGGGGACACACACAGAGGTGGGGGAAGCCCCCAGCCCCACGCACCCATCCCGGTGCGGCGGGGGGGGGCCCACGCTGGGTGCTACCTCGCCGAAAGAACCCGTGCAAAGAGTTAACCCACTCGTGACGCGGGTGGGGATGTGGGAGGGCCGGGCAGGCTGGGGCAGCTTCCCCAGGGTGGAGGGAGCAGATGGAGGGTTGGTTCCCCCCCATTTTCTCCCACCCCTCGGGGTGCCGTCCCGCAGCCCGGGCGCGGAACCGGCCATGCGGCGTTTGGAGGAGGATTCGGAGGTCTACAAGATGCTGCAGGAGAAGCGGGAGCTGCGGGCGGCCCCGCGGCAATCCGGCACCTTCCGCCTCTTGCAGGAGGCTTTGGAGGACGAGGGCGGAGGTGAGAGGGGGGAAATTCGGGGGGCGATGGCAAGGTGGGGTGGCGGGACGCTGATGGCCTCGTCTCTCCGCAGCCCCCTTCCCCAGCCGGCTCTCGCCCAGCGCCCGTAAGCCCGTGGCCGGCGTCCAGAAGCTGCACGTCTGCGAGAAGTGCGGCAGCACCATCGCGTGAGTGGGGCTGGGGGCAAGGGGGGGGTCCCCGGGGCAGGATCTGGCTCTGCCATCGCTCCCGGTAGGCCAAAATGGGTGGAGGACCCCAGGGCTGATGCCCCCCCCTCGCCGTCTCCCCCAGGACGCAGGCGGTGAGGATCCAGGACGGCCGCTACCGGCACGCGTCCTGCTACGCCTGCGCCGACTGCGGCCTCAACCTGAAGATGCGGGGCCATTTTTGGGTGGGGGACGAGCTCTACTGCGAGAAGCACGCCCGCCTGCGCTACCAGGGCACCCCGGCCCCCCACGTCTCCCCCCACTCCTGAGCCCCAGGCACTGGCACGCTGGAACGGGGAGCTCGCTGCCTGCATCCCACCGTGGCCCGGGGAGCAGCACGCACCCCGTCCCCCCCCCGACCTCGCCCCGGGACACCCCACCAGCCCCGCTGCTTTGGTAGGGATGGGGTCTGTGGTGCATTGGGTTGGGGACTGAGGGCATCACCAGGTTGCGAATGCGCTGCAGCTGCCCGCCTTCATCCTTGCTGTGTCATGTGTGTGATGAGTTGGGTCGGTTCTCAGCCTGGGTTGCAGCAGCCTGGGGACATAACGGGGCGGGGGGGGGGGGGCACAGGGACGCTTGAGCACTTAGGTATCGGAGAGGGGGCTGGCACCGCTTTGTACACGGATTGCAAAGGGCTTCTCCACGATATTAAACCAGATCTCTATATAAATATAATATATATTTGCTCCACCCCCGTGTCTGGTCTGTGCCGGGTGGGGGAGGGCAGGCAGCCTGTGCCCTTCCCAGGTCCAGGACCATGGGCTTCCCCCCGGCCCCGGGTGCAGGCAGGGACCCCAGGCCCTGAGGCGGGGGTCTGGCGCTCGGCACAGGCTCTGGGGGTCCGGTGCTCCGGTGATGCCGGCTGGCTTTGCCCCGCTCCGGGGAAGGTCAGGGCTCCCCGTGAGGGTGGGCTGTCCCCTCCCCACTCCAGGCGTCCCTGGGAGGTGTCAGGGATTTACTGCGGGCTGTTGGCCGAGGCCTTTGTCCCGCAGAGGCCCCGGGTGGGCTCTTATCGCCGCTCCCCACCCTTCGTGCCTGTTTGCACGGCGACGGGCTTTGCCATTATCTGGGCTTCGCCGTTATCAGCAGCCCCTCGCCGAACCCCTTCCCACGTCCCGCAGCTCCCCGCGCCCCCATCCCGCTCCCCCGCCCCAGTGCTGGGGGTACGCTGCAGCCCCCCGTAGGCACCCAATTCCCAGAGCCCCCGCGGGAGGGATCAGCTCGGGGCCCTCGGCTGCTGGACACGGGTGGGTCTGCCCGTGCAGACCCTCGGCAGGGGGTCCCAGTGCCCGGGGTCCCCCCTTTTGGGACATGGTGGCTCTAATTAAGCACCCCCAGGGAGGGAGGGATGCAGAGGGTCCCACCTGACTCCTGCCCCTGTCTCTGGTGCGGGGGGGGGGGGAAAGAGGAATAAACGCTTCTGACTTTTTTGGGGGGAGGGGGCTGGAGGGCGTGAGCACCAGGCCGGGGGTGGGGGCAAAGGTGCTGCCCGGCCCCACCACGCCCCATGGCCCTGCCCCATAGCTCTGCCCCATAAAGCGGCGGAGGAGCAGTGGGCCGCCCCCCCCCCCCGCCCCGTCCAGCCCGATATCCGGTGCCCCCTCCCCGGTTCCTCGTTCGCCCCTGCCCGGGATGCTCCGCCGTCGAGGAGCCTTCAGCGTGGAGCCGCGCCAGGACCGAGGTGAGTCTGGGGTCCCTGGGGCCATCGGGGACCCCCCCTTCTGCAGCTGGGGGGGTCCCTGGGGGCTGGGCTGGGGGGGGCGCTCCCGAGGTCCCCAGCCTGCGATGCTCATGCTGGAGGGGATCCTCAAGGATCCCTGATTTGGGGTGTTTGTGCTGGGTGGGGTGTCCCCAGCACCCCCTAATTTGAGGTGTCTCTGCTGGAGGGGGTCTCTGACACCTCTCAGTTTGTGGTGCCTGTGCTGGAGGGGGTTCCTGGGGGTCCCTGGACCCCTAGTTCGTGGCCCCTCTGCTGAGAGGGGCCGACTGCTGGGAATTGGAACCAGGTGCGTGATTTGGGCTGAGGGGCCTGTGCCTGCACTGGGTTGGAGCTCACTGGGTCCCTGTGTGCCCTGTGGGGGTCCCAGTAACCCCCAGCCCACCTCTATGTGCCCCCAGTTCATGCTGGGACCCCGTCTCTCCAGCAGCAAAGCCTGGGAGGTACCGGGAGTCTGAGTCAGAGCTGTGGATTTGAGGGGGGGGACCCCCAGCGCGGCAGTAGCTCCCGTGGGGAAGGTTTGAGCTCTCCCAGTAACGGGGAGCCCCCCCCGTGCCCCCCACTCCGGTGACGTTCCAAGCGTCGGAGCCGGGAGGAAAGCAGGCACGCGGGGCCATCGCGCGTGGCCTGTGGAAATTCGGTGCGTGGGAGCCGGCAGCCGGCCGTGCCGGGGCGGAGGGGTCACCCCACGGCATTGCTGGGATTCATGTGGATGCTGAAGGGTGGGATTGTCCACTGGGCACCCGCCATCATCTCCCGGTGCCGGTTCCCGTGCCGTGCGGCCGCCGGCCTCGCCAGCCCACGGGTGATGCACGGTGAGTGGGTCCAGCCCCGGCTGCGTGGTGGGGACAGGAATTCGGGAGCACCAGGGATCCTTGCCCAGGGAATTTGGCCCTGAGCGGGGGTTTCCCCAAAACTGTGGGATTCATTCGGCACCCGCCTGTCTGCCCGCCGCCCGCTTGCTTTCCCGGTTGGGTTGGGAAGGGAGCCCCAAACCACCGGCCCAGCCAGTATCACCGATCCCGAATACGGGAACCAGTTGGGAACCAGTCCTGTAATGAGGCGCCTCTGGATACAGGGCCCGTCGCCGGCTTGGGGTGGCTATAAAAGGGAGCGCCGGGACGCGCGCCCGGCAGTCGGCTCTCGGCGATGTGGGGTGGCTCCCGCGCCGTCTGGAAGAGGAGGTTCAGCTGCTGTGAGTTGGGGGGGGGGGGTTGAGCCAGGGAGGGGGCTTGGGGGGCTTGGGAAGCTCCGCACCCCGAATCGAGCGCCGGGAGGGTTCCAAAGCTTCGCTCCCTGTCTCCCCGAGCCTTCTGCTGTGGCCTGGCCGGGATGGGAGGTGGGCACCCGCTCGAGGAGGGCCGAGACCCCCACCACTGTCCCAGGGTGATGGTGGGGACCTCCCGGCTGGTGATGCCCCCCATGCTGAGGGGACAAGCACGAGGAGCCAGGGGTCCCTGCAGCTGTCCCGTGGCACGGGGAGGACAGACACCGTGGCCGTGCTGCGGCCGGCACCAAGCCGGAGCGGGGTGCGGTGAGAGGGGGGCGAGGACCGCGGGGGGACCAGGGCGCTCGGCAGCGTGGGGAACAAGGACGGGGCTGGGTGTGGAGCCGTGTTTCCGGGAACGCTGCCGTCGTACGAGCATCCCCGGAACAGGGCAGGGCTGCGGGGACCCTTCGGAGGGGGGTCCTCGGGCAGGGGGGCTGTAAACTCCGCACGGCGGTGAGGAGAGCGGCCTTGGGCATGGGTGGGGCAGCTCAGGGGGCTGGAAGGGGTGATGGAGGGGACTTCCCTGCCTGGGGACCCCCGTCCGACACCAGCCAGCCTCCCTCGCCCCGCAGATGGTCCCTGGGAGACGGCAGAGAGCTGCGTGGTGCACACCTCCGCCAGCGTCTACCGACGGCTGCAGGAGAGCCCGCAGCGGCCCCCGGGGGGGATGAGCACCTGGGGACCCCCCCCACCGCCACCCCTCTCCTCCGGCAGCCCCGCGGCGAGCGGGCGGCTCCTCAAATCGGAGTCGGAGGACTCCGGGGTGGAGATGGCCAGCAACGACCACTCGCCCTCCACTCCCTTGGGCTCCGAGAGCAGCTTCTCCCTCGACGGCTTCCCACCGGAGAAGAATCCCCCCGGAGAGGACCCGGGCACCGAGCCCCCTCAGCCACCCCGCAGTCGCTCGGCCAGCAAGAAGCTGGCGCAGGCGGCGCAGCGCAGCAGAAGGCAGCGCGTGCCCGGGCGCTGTGTGCGACAGCTCGGCCGGTGCAGCGCCAACGCGGCCGAACCGCGGGCAGAGCCGAAGCGGGACCCCCGGGAACCGGAGGAGCCCAGTGCGGAAGACCCCGAGGACGCGGTGCGTGCTGGGGAGGGGGTGGCTGTGGCTCGGGGGGGCTCAGTGGCCATCGAGCCCCCCGTTTGCCCGCAGGCTGTGCCGGAGGCGATGCTGCCCGTGCCGGGGCAGGGGTTGCGGTACCTGGAGCACGTTTGCCAAATGTTGGAGCGCCTGGCCCGGCTGCAGCAGGACAACCGGCTCCTCCGGCAGCAGGCGGCAGATGCCCGGCGAACCCGCCCTGACGCTGCGGTGAGGGCCGAGAGGACGCGGGGTGCGCCAGGGCGCGGGGGTGCTGGGGGTCCCAGCTCACACCCTGCCCCTCCGCACCCACAGCCCACCCGGGAGATGCCGGGGCAGGATCCGGTTGTGTGGAGGGGCGAGCGGTTCCGGCCACGCTCCTGCTCGGACAGCCAGGCACCAGGTGAGCGGGGTGGGATACAGGGATGGCGGGGCTGCGTCCGGCCGGACCCCCACACTGGCTCTGTCCCCTTCGGCACGCAGCGCTTGACCCTGAGCCGTGCCGGCGGACGTGGGGGCACTCGGCCAGCTCCCCCAGTTTGCTGGACCCCTCCGACAGCGGGGCGGGCACCCCGGCACCAGACAAGGTATGGGCCAGGGGGCCGCGGGGCGAGGCGGGCGGGGGTCCCAGGGGTGCCCCCTCACTGATGGCTGTGTCTCCCTGGCAGGACGGGCGCTCGCACTGGGGCCGGGTGAAGGTTCTGCTCACCCGCCTCGCCCGCCGCTCGCTGCGGGGCAGCCGCTGCAGGTAGGGCCGTGGGGGTCCCGTCACCCTCGGACGGAGGAACTGCGCTGCACCTATTGCATCACACCTCACCGTATGACGTCACGCCCACCCGGGGCCGGTCCCCGGCCCGGCGCCCCTCTCCCCTCACCCTCTCTTTTTCTTCCCCCCTCCCAATAAAGCCTTTTCACTGCCAAAGAGGCGGCTCTTTGCGAGATGATGTGCTCTGGCGCGGTGACGTCACTCTCCTCCACCCCCGTGACGTCACGCGAGGGCGCGTCACGGCTGCATCACTTCCGACGCTTTTTCCGCCCCTTTTTTTCCGCCCGGCCCCGGTCCCACGGCCCAACTGAACCGGCTGCTTCCCCCCGCGACCCCCGGGGGGGGGGGGTCTTCCCCCGAGCCCCCCTCCCAGGCCAACTCCGGCGGAGGGGTCCCGCTGCCTCGGGGTGGGGGGGCGCTAAAGCTTCTCCTTGCCCCCCAGAAACCTCCCTGCTGAGCCCACCGAGCCGCAGGCGGGTGCGCAGCGGGCGCTGGGAGCGGTGGTCTGCACTTGGGAAGGGAGGATGCTCCCGGCCGCATCGCAGGCGGGGGGAGAAGGTGGTCTGCCCCGGGGCGGTCACCAGCCCTTGGGGTGGTGGGCGAGGAGGTTTTTCTTCCCGCTGAGGTGAGGAGGGGGCCGCGGGGATGCTCCGGCGCGGTGTTTCGGTGCTGCTGGAGCCCCTCGTCGTGCCGTCGGGTCTGCGTGCCGAAGGGCCGGGTACCGCAGGCCGGGAAGACGCTGGGGAAAGCTGCCTGCAGCCGCTCTCCCACCAGGTACCCCGCTTCTCCCCTCCAGCCCCCCCTTCCCTGACCATTTCCTACCGTGACGTGGATTTTTCCCTTCCTGCAGCCCCTCCCGAGCCCCCCGGCGCCGCTCCCGCCCCTGCCCTCCCTGGGCAGCAGCAGAGCATCCTCAGCGCCCGCCCCAGCATCCCGCATCCCGGAAAGGTGAGCGCTTGTCCTGAACACACGGGACAGATCTGGGCACTGAGGGGTGGCAGGGGGGTCTCTGGCAGTGACCTTGTCCCCCCCTGTCCCGTCCCCAGCAGCAAACCTCTCCCCACCACCCCATCCACCCACCTGGGGAAGTGCCCGGGGTGAGGGCAGGAGCGGGAGTGACTCGGGATGGGGATGTGTGTCCTGGTTGCGGGGTGGGCGTTTGGGCAGCCCCCTCCCTGCTGCCCTGGACCACCTCTGCCTTTCGGAGTACTCCACACTCACCTGGGCCAGACCTGGCGACGCGGAGCCCTTCCCTACCGGGCGCTCTGGCCACGCGGTGATTTTTGGGGGGGATGTTTGTGGTCAGAGAGGATCTCTCTGGTTTCTCTAAGTCTCCAGGCAGCCAGGCTCTGTGCTCCCACACCACTTTCGGGTGAGCGCCTCGGAGCGAGCCCCAGCACCCTCGGCGTGGTTCTCTGCCTCCAGCCCCTCTTGCGACGCTGGGGAGATGCGACGGCAGCATCCGGCTGCCCCTGCGGCTTTTCACACCTCCGCCTGGCCTGGCTGGACGCCTTCCCCCTCGCCGGCGGCACCCCAGCCGCATCCTGGTGCCTGACCCCGAGGAGGATGCTGAGGCCGCTCCGGATGATGCCGATTCTGCTTTGAGGGCCAAGGTGAGGAGGATGAGGGAGGTCTGCTCTCTGTGCAGGGGCCTGTGGTACTCACCCAGGCGATGGCCCCGGTGCCCCCAGATCACCTGGAACAAGGGGAGGCTCCCCAGCACCCCATAAAGCAAACCGAGGCGTGGACACAGGCGTGGGCTGGACTCGGCGGTCCCGGTGAGGGTTCATTCATCCCATTTTGGGGGAATGCCCAAACTTAGGTTTGGTGGGATGCTGTCATCTGAATTTACTGCGGGACTGGTTGTGGGATGGCATCTATGAAACCTGGTCTTGTCATCCCTGCAGCATCCCGTCCCTCGGCTTTGCGGAGGTCTGAGTACTGACGTACTTCACTCAGCAGTGTTTCAGAAATCAAGGCACATCGCATCGTGGAGTTCACTTTCCCTTTCTGCACGCTCTCCCCGTTGTAACGCTGGGATCTTGCGGGTGGCACGAGAAACCAGTAATTATCCACTTTTACTACATAAGACAGAGTCAGCCTGGTGCCAGGGCGCAGACCCAGCCCGGGCAAAGGGCTGCTTGTTCCCGAGCAGAATTCCGGGCGAGAACAGAACTTTGCACCGCTGGGAATGGTCGGGTAAAGTTTCCGTCGGCGAATTCCCTCTCTCGGGGAGCGCAGGGGACAGCAGGAGGAGCTGACGGCACAGAGCAGGAGCTGGGCTTTGCCGAGCAGCTCCGGGAGCGCGGGATGGAGGAGAGGCGGGTTGCTGGGGACGGGGTGGCAGGGGAGCGCCGGCACCCCAGGGTGACACAGCGATGCGAGGGAAGCAAGGTGGATTTGGGAGAGCCCGGGTGGGGTTTAATCCAGCCGCAGCAGGCAGCCAGGAGAGCGGAACCTCCGGGATGCGGAGCGGCTGGCTAAGAGGCAGCACGTGGCCAGTGCCCACCCAGGACACTGCAGACCACCCCTGTGGGGCTTTGCCCACTCGGGAGCCAGCGTGGGGTCTGCCAAGGCTCAGCTCCCCGTGGAAAAAGCGTGGCAGCGTATGGGCTCAGCTCCTCGCACGACAGTTTTTATATATAGCATCCCTGCTCCGCGTAACCGTGGTAACTGAGTGTTTAATTTTGCTTAAACCTGGCCCTGGCACGTGACGCGGTTGGGAAGGAGGGGAGGGGAGATGAGGGGAGATGAAGTTCTCTGGGCTTGGCTCAGTCCCAGCGGCGGCCGTACGGGGGTCCGGGTGCGGGCTGGGCAGGGGATGCTCTTGGGCTGGGGGCCTGGCTCCGTGTCCCTCGCTGGGGACAGTCACCAGCGTCGCCGTGTCCTGTCAGGGCTCAGGTCCTGTCCCCTTCGCTCCCATCTTTGCTGCCTCCCTGCCAGCAGCGGGAAGGTTTCGTGGGGGGGCCAGCTCCCTGTTTTCTGGGGTTTCCAGGGCGCACCCCATCCCCTGCCACACCGTGGGATCTGGTTTGCCAAATCGGTGATTTTCCTGCTGGATGTTTAAGCAGGAGGCTGTGGAGGAGTGGGGAGCCTCGTGCCAGCCCAAGGTGAAGGGACCCTCGCCGCCTCCATTGCTGGAGAAACCCGACGCAGGTTCGGCACGGCACAGGGGTGTGCAGGTCCCCCGTACCCCCCTTGCTGCCCAAAGCGGCCGTGATGGTGGCTGAGCTTTTCCAGGAGCTGCTGCAGCATCTCGGGGGTTACAAGCACCACGAGGCGTTGCCAGCCTTGCTGGAGAAAGCAGAGCCATCGAAGACTGGGAACCTGGAGCCAGAAAGGGGCCACTGAAGCGGAAGAGGAGGCTGATACGTAGCTGGGGCGGGGAGCCCGGTGTCCCTGGTGCGATCACACCCTGCGCCCCGCTCCGTGTTTTGGGGGAGCTTGGCTGCTCCTATCCCTAATGCACGTTGGGTTTCGGCAGCCCAAGGCTTTGGACCCGAGTGCTGACTTGGCCCTGGATGCTCTCCTGGCCTTTGTGTGCTCCCTTTTGAATTCTTGTGGCTCTGGAGCTCGGTGGTAGGCGTAGGGATGCTGGGGGGGGGTACGGAGGAGATCGTGCAGTGGGTGACCAGTCGTTCTTCTTCCAGGAAACCTCCCTCTGCTGCCTGCGGCCTCGGGGTCCTACGGCATCATGGTGTTCAACCTGGGGAAGCCGGTCTGGAAAGCAGAGGAGCTGGCTCTACCTGGAGAATGACTCAAGCTGGGTACGCGAGGATGAGATGCGCGGGGATGTGGGGTCACCCCCTCTTCAGCCTCTACTGCTCAGACAAGGATCTGGCATCCAGCTGATAGAGAGAAAAAAGTCCCTGCCTGTCTGGACATCGCACGGTGGGGGGGGTGGATGGTGGCGGGGTCCCCACGAGCCTTTTCCATCCCAGTCCCTGTGGAGAGAGGGCTGGAGCTGCCTCCCACCTGGGGCGTGCGGAGCCGGGGCAGCCGTAGGGACGGTGTGGGGGTTGCGGTTCTTTGGGTTTAATGGAAACCTCCGAGGTAGGAAATCTTGCGCGTGTGTGGATCTGGTTTGTGCAGGGACCCAGACACGGGGGCTGCTGCTCGCTGCGCTGCCCGGCACAGTCTCCGACGCTGCTGTGCCTGTCCCGCGTTTCTTCGCTGCTCCACGCCGTGCCAGCCCCGTCACGGCCTTCCCACCCCGTGTCCCGGGACGTGGGGGCTCCTGCAGCCTCTCATATGTGTTCAAATTCCCTTAATGTGACTGTAAAACCGCATTTCTTGTGCTCGGCTGAAGCTCTTTCCTTCCCGCGTCTCCTCAGGGGCTGGTCCATCCCGCTTTTGTCTTTCCCACCCCTTCCAGCCCCGTACCACCTTTCCCCAAATCACATCTCCAACCCAACAGTGTCCCGCTGCAGGCGGCGGGCTGGGGGCCCTGCCAGCCTACGGGAGACACGTTCCTGCGTGGGGACCCCCCCCACCCCAGGGCCGGCAGTGGCTGGCAAGCGGCGGCAGAGGGCGGCAGCAGCGCGGCGTGGGCACCGCGCACCGCCCCCCCCCCCCGCCCCCCCCCCTCCCCGGACACAGACCCCTGTTGCCAAAAACTTTATTGGAGAAAAGCAGCCGAACTCCCCACTCAAGGGTCCACTCCGCCTGTGGGGCTCCCCCTTCCCCAAATTTTCCCTGGGCTTGCTCCCAGCTGGGCTGCATTTCCCTTTTTGCACCCCGCCTGCCTTCCTCTGCTCCTCTCCCCTCGAGTCACCCCTCAGTGGGCACCTATGCACCCCCCTGCGCCCCCCCCAGCTGTGGGGCAGAGGCGTTTTGCCCCGTCCCCACCTCAAATAGGGCCGATTCCCAGCACAGCATCACTTGATGCTCGGTGGGGGGAGCACAGCCCTTCCAGCACCCTCTCCCCATACCTCAAAAAATGGAATTTAGATGCTTTTTACCATCCCCCGGGGGTCTACTGGGCTACTAAGGCACAAAATGAATGGCCCAGCAGCAGCTGCAGGAGTGACCCCATCCTCCTGCTAGAAAGGAGCCCGATCCAGAGCTGGGGTGGGTGCTCGGGGCGGGGGGGGCAGCTGTGTGACGGTGCAGCAGTGAGCCTGAGGCCTTGGGACGGTCGCCAGCACCCAGCCCCCTCCCCGTTTTCAGCCCAGTTGGGTGATTTGCTTCCCTGCCCTGCTGCAAACGCCTGGCTGATGGTGTAGGGGGGCAGACAATCCAGAAAATGGCTGGCTGGGGTGGGGTGAGCCCTGCTGTGCCCCCCCCCAGGCACTACCTTGTCCTGGCAGGAGTGCAGAGCCATGGGGGCCAAGGGCTAAAGCCCCCAGAGTCCATCCCCGGGATAGAGGAGATGGGGAGCAGCTCGCCTGTGGGAGTTGGGGGGGGGGGGGTGGGGGGGTGATCCCCAGCCCCTTCCGCATCACCGGCATCCTGCCACGGAGCTCAGTCGTCGGCCACGATGGACAAAGCCCGCAGCTCGCTCAGCTTGGCGTCGTTCTCCCGCTCCCGTTGCTCATCGCTCAAGCCGGGCCGGTCGATCTGCGCTGTCAGGTCCCCAAAAATTTTGTGCATCTCCGTGTAGTAGATGACCTGGGGGGGGGGGGGTGGGAGAAAGATGGGGGCGAGTGGGGCTGGTGGGGAAGGGGGGGTGGGGGGTCTCCATGAGGTGCGGCGTTGCCTGAGCCAGCCTTAGCGTTTGTTTCTAAAATAGCTTCCTCCCATGTGTTGATACCACCCCCTTAGATTATTACAACTCAACACATTTTAATAACGCGCTGCCCTTCTCCGCTCGCTTCCCATCTGGGGAGCTGCGCACGCGGGGCTGCCGCCGGCACGGTGGCCACCGTGCCGCAACCGGGCTGGCCCTCGCCTTGTCGCCGGTGTCACCGGGCACGGGGACGAGTCGCCTGCCACGTGCCGCCGTGCACCGCAACGGGGTCTCGGCACCCCGGGCGGGGGGGGGGGCACGGCGAACGCGGCGAGGCATTGCGCTTGGCAGCGCTGTACCCAGCGCGAAGCAGGGGGAAGGGTGTTTTAATAACGTGCTAATTAGCACCGCCAATTAACTCCGGCAGCGAGCAGCGCTTCCCGGAGCGGGAGCCAGTGGGTCAGCGCAGGCAGATGGCACCGGGATGCCTGCTCGGGCGCGGGGCCCTCGCCGAAGGAGAGCGAACCCTCCCTTCGAGAGCACCCGGTGCTTGCGGGCAAGGTGGCAGAGTCAGGCCCCTCCGGCTCGGGACGGCTGGTCTGGGCGTCCCACCCCAGTTTTGGCAGGGAGGGACGGGAAAGCACTGTGCCCGTTTTGCAGAGGGGCACAGGAGAGGCTCGGTGGGCACCCAGGACCCACCCCAGCGTCCCCAGCAGCGCCGGTACGAAGACACGCACAGTCTCCATGGAGACCGGCTCCCCTAATCTTGCTCAAAACGATGTTTATTTTGGGCAGGGCCGAGGGGAGATGCTGGGGACCTGACTGCCTTTGCCAGCTACCTGCATTCCCCCCCCCCCCCCCCCCGGGTCTGTCCGTACTGGGGTGCGATGTGGGGGGGGGGCTGCTCCAGGTCTCCCCACGCAGCAGGCCTTGGGTGATTCAGCATCAATGCTCATTTGCACAGTGACTAACGAACCCCGCGCCGCGGCAGCAGGGCCAAGTGAGCAGGCGTGCGGGCAAGGGACCCCCCCGCCTCTGCCCCCGCACCCCACTTGCAGCCCCCTCCACCCAACCACGGTCCCGCAGCCGGGTCACCCCAATGCATCCTCCTCGCCCCCACTCCCACGCAAGCCAGAGATGCTGCCCCAGGCTGAGCGTTGCCCAAAACGCCCCGCCAGCACCGTAACCCCTTGGCGATGCCGTGGTTGAGCACGGAGCCCGCCCGGTGGGCTGGGAAGCCGGGCGTCGGAGGTCTGGAGCAGCCCGCCATGTCCCTCGTCCCCATCCCGGCGTCAGATGGGCTCGGTTCAGCCACATATGGCCGAGCGGCGCTGCCAATTCCGGCACAGAAAAAGGCACCGGCGCAGCGAAACCAATCTCCCCGGGATGGCAGGGCCGCAGGCAGCTGCGTGCAGCCGGGGCTGGGGGGGGGACGGACACGCTGTACCCCCCCACAAGCTCCAGCCATGCCAGCATCCGCCGCAGCATCTCCTCCGTACGCAACGGGCAAGGCAGAGCAAATATTTGAGCGGCTGCTGTCCCCCCGCCGCCACCGCCCACGTGCCACAGCCATTGAGCCCTTCCCAAGGGAGATGCTGGATCCCAGTGGGATCTCCTCTCTCCCAGTAGGCCCCAGTGCCTAACCAGCAGGCAGCCATCCGGGACGTTCGCGCGCATCGCCAGCCGTCTCCTGTGCTTTATCAATGAGATCCCACAGGCATCCATCCCCCCCCCGGATGCTTTTCTCCCGTTGAAATACGGGATAAAATCATCGCTGCCTCCACGGCGGCGGGGGTCCCTGCAGCGGGGCGGGGGGGCTGCACCCCACACCCCTGCGCTGCCCGTACCTGCCGCCCCGCGCCCACCCGCGGCTCAGTACTTTTCCAGCTATGGATGCCATATGCTCCATCCCCCCCTCCATCCCATCAAATCCTATCTCCAGCTCGCCTTTGAGCCCCAGCCAACGGCCCCGCGTCCACCTGTCTCGAACTAATTCTGTTTCGGGACACCCTGTTCCCCGGATTTTTCTATAAGATCGCCTTCGCGCCGGCCAGCAGCGCTTGGTGTTTATGTCAACCCTACACAAAACAAAAGCCCGGGGTCGCTGCCAGGGCAGGACGGCAGCACCGCGCCCGAGCCTGCGGGACGGTCCTGCTGCGCAAGCCTCATTTTTTTTTTAATTTTTTTCCCCCCCATTTCATTAAAAACCAGGGGATTATCATGTTTTCTAGCTGGAAAATAAAGCGCAAGGCGGGAAGGAAGCGTCGTTCACGCGCTCGCACCAGTGACGGGGGCTCCAAATCTCCCCTCCTTTCATCTCCATGTGGCCACTTCAAAGTCCCCCAAGGCAGGGAAATATTTTGCCTCGGTTGGCTTGGCCCCGGCCATGTGGGTGGACAGAAATATTCGGTGTTGAATGTTACAGCCCCCCCCTCCTGCTGCGAGCTCAGGGCATGTCACGCCGTCAGGAGACACCCGGCAGCGGGGCCCGCGGCCAAGCTGTGCCATGAGAACCCAGCCGCCCGGCGAGGCGGGGGGCGGAGTGGGGGGCTCGTGGGGTCAGAGCCGCAAAAGTGCTGCTCCGGAGCTGGTTTGATGTGGGGTCCTTCCCTTCGCCGTGGCACGGCTTGTTCCCAGCGCATCCTTGCGCTGGCCAGTGCCACTTGTCACACACTTGTCTCACTTCAAGCCTCCGTTTTCTCCAGGGTCAAAAAAAAAAAAAAAATAAGAGAGGGAAAAAAAGAAACCTAATGGTTTTGCACCTGGGGCTGCCTTCGAACGGCAGGTTTGACCCGGGGACAAGCAACCCCGGTGTGGTCCCAGCCTCCACGTCCCCCCCCTCTTTCCTTGAGGGATGCGCGCTGGAGCCCATCAACCGAGCATCGCTCCTGAAGGTACCAGCAGAAGAGGCTGAAAATAGAAATTCCACCGAGTAACGTGAACCCCCTGAGATGCTAAATAAGCCAAATGAGGCAGGGAGGGAGAGGTAACCCGGGCTGAACAGTGTGAACGCTTCCCATCACCGGCGTGCAGCGGGGATGCTGGGATGGGGATGCTCCCAGCATCCCAACCGCTCTCTCCTGCCTGGGGACCTCCCTGTGGGTGAGCAGCCGCCGCGGTGAGTCCCGGCTGCAATTCCTGCCTCGCCACCGACTCTTCAAAGTGCCCTTGGGCAAGTCACTTCCCTTTTCTCCGTTATTTCAGCCACCTGCGACGGGGGAAACGCTGCGCAGCTGGACCAGCGTCAGTCCAGCCTGCGGGAGACGCACGGGCTCTGTCACACCGCCGCCTTTTGGGTCTGAAAAAACGAGATTTCACTCGCCTCTCCTGACAAAAATCCTCGCCCGGAGAGAGGCAGGCCAAGAAACAAAATAGAGGATGCCTGAGGAAAAAGAGGGTCCAAACGGAGAGGCTCACAACATCGCCCTGCCGCTCAGCGGCTCGCAAACCGCCCCGACGCGGCCGGGCAGCATTCGTGTTCCAAGGTCTCTCGTCCAAACCACCCACCCACGGCGAGCGGCCGGAGAGGGTTTGCGGAGATTTTTTTTTTTTTTTTTTTTTTTTTTTTGCGCTGGCTCCAGGGAGTCGGGTTATTTCGGCTGCGCCGGCTGGAACAGGGAGCCCCGCGCGCGCGTGTGCCCGATTGCTAAGGGAACAGCGCGAACAGCATCCCCAGCACCCACCCAGGCGACGGCGGGTGCATCGGCAGCCATCTGGTAGGTGAATCAGCCTGCAGACAACTCGCTGGCAGCTCTGCGGAGAGGCCCCCTCCCCAAAAAAACCCTCCCCAAGTCGGAGGTGACATGAAACCCCTTGCCCTTTGCACCTCGCTGCGGCAGCTCCCTTCCAAAATTTAAAAAAAAAAAAAATTCAAAAAAAAATTAAATAAACCGTAGGAAAACGCCCACGCCAAGGAGCAGTGGGGGGTTTCGCCCACCTCCTGGTGCTGGACCACCCCGTGATCCAGGGCACGGCGTACGGCCCCAGTGCCAGGAGTTCAAAGCTAGATTAGATCCCGGTCGTGTTTAAAAGAAAAAAAATAAAAGAGGCGAGAGAGGAGAAGGAAGATGGAGGAGGAGCGGCAGCACGCCCCAGGAGGAAGCTGGAGGATGGGAATTAAAGCAGGCTGTGGTTTATTTAGGCCACCCCTTCCTGCAACGCCTTGGCGTGGAGATTTCGGAGCAGCCGCCTCCATCCCTGCCAGCACACGATGAGCCCTGAGCATCTCATGACCTCCAACAGGACCCAGCCCTGAGCTGAGGACTACAAAACTCACCTCCAGTTCGCCCTTCCATCCAACAGCCAGCGCCGCATCGCCGCGCGGACCAGCAGATGCTGACCTGCTCCTCTGCCTTGAGAAGGTCCAAGGGTGACCTGCCCAGTGTCCCACCACCACTCCCCATGCCCCATCACCAACTGGCAATTAAATTGCCAAAGGTCCAGCATTTTGGCAGAGGTCTCACTCAGCTCGAAGAGCCATTTGCACCCAGGTGGGACCCCAGTGAGGACCACCACCCCACCAAAGGGATGCCTGGCAGGCAGGGGACGGCATCTTACCTGTGCCCGGACCAGCGACTCAAAGCTGGGTTTGAAGTAATCGATGCGGCTGCTGTAAAACTTGGGCATTTCCTCCAGGAGCTGCTTGTTTTTGGCTTCAAAGTCCTCCTTCACCGGCCTCAGCTCTTCACGGGCCTGTGGAAAGGAGAGGATGGGGAGTCACACATCTAGGAAAACGCCCTTCCCTTGGGCAGACCTGCACAAAGGCCACTCCAGACCAGCAGACTGCTCTGAGGACAATCAGTGACCAGCTAACAGAGCCTGGTGGGACCCATGCAACCATCCAACAGAGCCTGGTGGGACCCATGCCACCAGCTAATGGAGCCTGGCAGGATCCAAGTGATCATCTAACAGAGCCTGGTGGGATCTAAGTGACCAGTTAACGGAGCCTGGTGGGACCCATGCTACCATCTAACGGAGCCTGGTGGGACCCAACTGACCATCCAATGGAGCCTGCTGGGATCTAACTGACCAGCTAACGGAGACTGGTAGGATCCATACAACCATCCAACAGAGCCTGGTGGGACCCAACTGACCATCCAACGTAGCCTGGTGGGACCCAAATGACCATCCAATGGAGCCTTCTGGGACCCATGCGACCAATTAACAGAGCCTGGTGGGACCCAAGCTCTGACCCTGGAAAGCCATGGGGCACCTAGAGAGGCTGCTGCAGAGATCACAAGCCAGCCGGTCTTCTCCTCTTCAGAGGAACAGGGACAAAAACCAGCCCCAGAGCTCAGCCAGGCTGGAGAACATCTCCATCCATGTCCGTGTCCCCTTGTCCTGCGATTCCCAAGAGCATCGCCAGAGGATCCTGCCCCCACCGTCATTTTCGCCCGTGACCTTCAGCTCGGCGCGTCCAACTGGCTTCTTTAAACAGAAGCGTGGGGAGAAAGGGAAATGTCTCTGAGATGGTGTGGAAAAGGGCAGGAGGGGGTGGGCTGTGAAATATTAGACCGGTTCAAGTCTGCCACTTAATCCCGGTGCCATTCCAACGGGAGGGGGGACATGGGAGAAAGCCGGCGAGCCGAGCCTAGCCACAGCGCTGGTCCCGCTCCCTGGGACGGCACGGACAAAGCCTTAAACCGGGCTTAAGTAGGACTGAGAGGCAAAGGAGCAAATCAATCGCCTGCCACGAAACAAGGGGCGTTCAAACTCCTGGGGTGGAGGTGACGTGGGGCACGAAACAGCGGCAGACTTTGAGCAAAGAGCTCTGAGGGGAAGATGTGAATTCGCAGCTCGATAAAAATATTTGGATGAAATTACGCTATTTCCCACCAAATCTGTGGGTTCAGGATCGCTCAGGGCTCACGGAGGCGTTAGTTAAGATCTTGGGCGGGACGAGGGGAATTAGATCACCCAGAAGTTCATTAAGGGGAAAAAAAATATTAAATAACTAAAACCTGCTTAATCACCAGGACAAAAGCATTCCCATTTTTCCAGCAACAGCTTTAGTCGGCGAGGCTGAGCGAAGTAAGCGGCTTACTATTAAACCGCAGGTTTCTTTTGTTAAGGCTGATGGGGCTGTTCTTTAACACAAAACTTAATTTTTCCGGGGAAAGTCATCAGAAAATCCACGTCCTTTGATGGTTCCTTCGAGGATCAAGCAACGTTCTGCCGAAGCGACAGATCTGGGGGGAAATGCTGGTGTTGATTTAATTTTTCTTTAAAAAAATCACGATTTTGCAAAAAAATTGGGAGAAAGAAAAGAATCTGGCGAAGCTTCCTGTTAACCAATTACTGCAATTTTCCAAGACGAATTTTTTTTGGAACAGGTGGCAAACACAAAGCCTCAAACCGCTCTGATCTTCCCCTTCTCCCATCCAGCTGCTTCCTCAGACGCGGAGGTCAGGGTGGGGGGGAAAACCCCTCATGCGTCGACTTTGGCGCTGGCCGCTCCTCTGAGCATCGCTTCGATTCCGTTTTATTTTGGAAAAACCCTGGAAAACTGGCTCTTTCCCTTCGCTGAGCGCTCTCATTCACATTTCTCTTACCAAGAGCCCTGCGTGGCAATTTTACATCGATAAAACCCTTCCAAAATTTTATTATTCCATGGGGACTTGGCATGGAGGTCCAACACTAAGGGATAAGCTCTTCCCAAGCCCGTGGGACACATCCCTGGGGTTTTCCCACCGCCCTCACTCGGGATTCGGGTGCGCGAGGTACCTGGTGCAGCTTGGCGAGGACGGGGCCGGTCCTCTCCTTCTCCTCGTATTTCTCCACCTTGGACTGGAGGCGCTTGTAGTCCTGCAGCGTCTGCTCCCGTCTCTTCACCGCCACGTTCAGGCTGGGGAAGACGCTGCTGAACCTGGGGGGGGAAAAAGGATGGGAAAGGGTTTTTTTGCGTGACGGGCGGATGCAGCATCCACAGCGATCTCCCAGCTGAAATTCCCCAGATAATTTGGGATGCAGACCAAAAACACCCCGGGGTGTTCTGTGTTCCAGGAAACCTCTACGTAAAGATTTACAAAGGCAAAGCGAGGAGAGAGAAAAAGCGCACGCTCAATTTTTTTTGCAAAGGTCAACCCATGTGCCGAAGGATGTGTTTTTAAATAATAATAACAATAAAAATAATAAAAACTGAGCCAATTTTGCAAAGCCTGCTTAAAGTGCTTTGAAGGTCCCAACCTGCTTCTGCCTTCTCCTGCCAGCCCTTATGCTTTTATAATTAATTCCTTATTTTAAATGGGTTTTTTTTCCCCCCTCTCTTCCAGCTGCCGTGTTGGAGAACATGGAGAGCTGCCTTATCCGGGACGAGGCACAGAAGCCGCTGCAGAAAACAAAGCTGTTAAAAAAAAAAACAATTAAAAAAATAAACAACTTTTCCCCCCATATATAGTTAGCAAATGTGGTATTTCCCCCATAGCGTGCTTGGAAAGGGAAGGAGTTGAATCAAAAGCCTGGGAAAAATAATCAATAAAAATTAACTTTTGCTTTTTCAGGCAATTTCTGGGGCGGCAAAGCCCAGCCCGCCGTACAGCAAGGAGCTCTGTGCCCCACGCAGAAGGAGCACCGGCAGCCAACAATTCGCCAGGCTGCGGGGAGATTCATATTATTAAAATGTGTTACGAATTGAGGGAACATCTGACGGCGACGGCAAGAGAGAATCGTAGTTTTTGAACGCGGCAGGAGAGGGCGAAGGCAGAAAGTGGAGCACTGCTCTTGTCTCCTGGATTTCAGTGGGGAGCACGTCGGTGCCGGGCTATGGGTCATACTATTCATTTATTCTCCACAGTATTATATTAAATTAATCTCCACAAATTATAGGGTCCTCCTAGGGGGGGTAGGGGGTGTCAAAGCCAGGAATTGGTGGTGAAAAATATGTCTAAGCATCCTGGGGATGATTTTTCACTTCTGAGAGGCAAGCAAACAGGTTGCTGATATCTTTAAAAAGAAAAAAAACAAAAACAAAAAACAAAACCAACCAAAAAACCCCTATAATTCAGGCTGGGGGGCACTTCAGCAAAAAATAAAAACACAAATCCCACTTTATGACCGTAATTTGCTTTAGACGCGATCAGATGCGGGGTTCAAACCAAACCAGGGGCCCTCGCAGCCCTGCACCCCCGCTCCATCCCCGACGGGAGAATATTTGCGTTCAAACTTTTGTGTTCCAGCATCCCTCAGGAACGAGGGACGCGTTCTCGCCACCCCGCTGGGCGAGGATCACCGGGGCTGGGCCGTGCGGGCTTTCCGCGCCTTCGCCCCGCGATATTTTCCTTGCCGCCGAGGTCATCGCAGCCGGAGCACGAGGAGCAACCTGCCAAAGTCATCAGGGAGCTTCGCCCGGCGTCACCCGGCCGCCCGCCCGCGCCGGTCAGATGCCGCTGCCCTGACATCGCTTTTTACGGTAACGCTCCCCTATTATATTTAAATGTCGCGGCGGCTTACGGGTGCCGGCTGTGGCGCGCTCCGAGGGCTGGATTCGCCATCTCCCGGGCTGCTGCTTCCACATAACATCCAAAAATATGCCGGGGGAAATAGGGACGGGCAGCGAGGACCGCGGGGAGGACGGGAAGGGGAACCCCCATTGAGGGGGGCGTTCTCCACCAACGGCGTGTGCGTAACGTCGCGGTTTCGGCGGAAATTTCCCCGCGCATCCATCAGCTCTTGGAAGAAGACGCCCGAAACCGCTAAGCCTTGTGTCCATACCCTACACCAGCTTTTTTGGTTGTTTTTTTTTTTTCCTGGCTTTTGAGCCCTTGCTCCCGCACGCTGTCCCTTGCTCGGTGCTCGCACACCAAAAGAGCCGCGAGACACCGGAGAATCAGCACGCGGCCACTTACATCCAACAAACTCGCTACCGCAGGCGAAGAGAGAACCCTTTAGCTCAGGAACGCAGAGAGCGAGAACGCCGAGGATGAGCAGCGACACAGTTTCCATTCACTTTGAAGTTTAAATCTGGTTTTAAAAATAAAAAAGGCTTGATTTATGGGTGGTGTTTTTTTTTTTCTTCCCTTTTTTTGTTCCTGGTATCAACGCGGTGCAATTTTGCAGCCCGTAATGGAAGGACACTGCACTTTAAAAAAAAAAAAACCAGCTACGGCGCTGGATCTGAAGAGGCTGTTAGCGTGTAGGCACAGCAACTACTGCCTCACAAGGACTTTTTAATGCATAGATTATACGCTGCATTTCCGAGAGCTCAGCTCCACAAGCTGCCACGAACACAACGCACCGTGCCAGCCGCCCAGCTCCGAGCATCCTGAGCTCCAGCCTGGGTGCTGGAAACATCAGTGTTGAGCAATGGGTTGGTGAGGGATGCGCGCGGGGGGCTCAAATCAGCCCCCCAGAGGATGCTCCAGGGCTTTTAAGGGCCGTGAGCGGCAAAGTTGAAACCCACTCGAGTTTTTCCTGAGCAGCCGCAGCCCAGCAGCAAAGGGGCGTGGGGATTTGAGTGGCTTGTGAAGCCTACGTGGTGTTGGGGTTGTCTGGGTGAGGTGGTCCCTCACCGCCAGCACCGGCTGGAAGGACCACATGGCTCCTCCAGACATCACCAGCACGCCGGCCGAGCTCTGCCTGGTTTAATTTCCACACAGGATTAGCTCAGCTCGAGCAGGATGCTCCTTCCTTGGACCGATCTGGCTTGGGGCAAAGCCACCTGCGGCTCCTGAAGGAATGACTCCGTCTGAATTCCCTCTGAAATTCCCCCAGAGTTCAGGGAGAAGCGGGTTCCTTTGCCCACGCTGAAGCCCTGCCCGGGTTTTTCTCCCCGTGTGTACAGAAATACGATCTCCAGCCAAGCGCCAGGGCTGGTAAACACGCACGAAGGGTGATGGAGATACGGGCTCCCTCCGCTGCCAAGTTATTCCGATGACTTAATAAATGGCTGCATTTCACATCACCCCAGCGTCTTCACAAATATCTCATGCATGTTATTTACAAACGCTCTGCGGGGAAAGGCTGGCAGAAAGGCCGGCTACAAACCCTCCGAAAGCTCCTGCCGTCCACACACACGTCCCACGAGCCCGCGAGGGTCTCTGCTCTTTTCTGAAGCCCTCGGCTCAGCACCGTGGACCCTCCCAGCAGCAGACGAGGGATGAGGACCCTCGTTAGTGCCACGGACGCTGAGCAACATCCAAACGCCCTGCAAACTGAGCCTGAACAAGGAAACCCAGAATTTTAGCGGGACCAGGGAAGCCTCAGGAGCAAATCCTGGTCGGTTCACCCATCCACCCCCCCGACACAAGGGCAATATTCCTCCTGCTGTGACGCGCTCCCAGAAGCAGATGTGGCACCATCCTCCTCCGTACGCTCTGCCCCGACCCTGCTTTAGCAGGGGATGAGAGGGTCCGACAGCCATAACCCACTCCCAAACCCCCAGCACCGCCCCTCTCTGACTCGATGTTTAATTTTTTTTTCACGCAAAAGCACAGAAAATCGAAGCGGAGAAAAGAAAATCTGGCGGGCATGGCGCTAAAAGCGCAGAGCAGGAGGTAAAACAGCAGCACAGGGCATTAGAGCCCCCGCCACGAAAGCGGCTTGCGGAATAAGCCGCCGTTGTTCCCTGTCACTTTTTAGGGAAGGCTGCTGAGAGGGGATTACAGCACAGGCGGCTTAAGAGGAGCAGGTGAGGGGAGATACGCAGGGATAACGAAAAGAAAATACAAATTACTGTCACCCTGTGGCTGCGGGGGGAGAGGGGGGAACGTATCAGTGAACTCCTCTTAGGATGACAGTTTAGCCTTGGAAAAATAAAAAAAAAACCCCACACAAATCACCCAGTTCTCTGAATTACAAATCACGTTGCCACCTTGTCTCCACGCCAGCCTCCCATCAGCTTCTCATAATTAAAGGACGGGGCTGGAGAGACACTGCCACGGAAGATGAAAGTGCCACCAGGATTCCCGTCGCTGCTGGATTCGGTCGTTAAGCCAGCCCGGCTGACAAGTCTGGTGCTTGGAAATGGGAAACTTCTCTTCCTCTCCCTTCGGTGAGCCCGGCCAGCGGCTCTTTGCCGGGATGCCGGAGGAGCGGGACCGTCCCATCACCTCCCTGCCCGCAGCGAGGTCCCCCAGCAGCCCGTCTTCTCCTCTCCGTCCCCAACGCTCGCCCTGGGGCTTCCTCCACCCCCATTTTTAGCGTCAGTGATGCAAAATTGGTGCTAAAGCTTTGGCATAGGGAAAAATTTTGGTAAAATCCTTTTTTCTCCTCATTTGCAAGTGTCTTGAGCAGTCTTGTTGGCATCCCCATGAGCCGGACCAGGCTGGCACGCACGCGTGCTCTTCCCTGTGGCATTATTTTAGGGACAACGGCTTGGAAAATGAAAGCAAAAGGAAGCGGGCAGGATCTATGGCTGGCACCGGCCGGGGAAAAAAAGAAATAACAGAGCAGGGGAGCATCAGATGCGAAAGAAAGCGACGGCAGATGAGATGAGGAGGAAGCTTGGAGAGGCACGAGGAAGGCTCGGCGCGAGGCCGAAGCATGCGGGCTATGCTGGGGGATGCCTGCCATTCCTCAGCCCGTGCCCACACGTCCGTCGTGGGCCCGTCCACCCACCAGGAAGGGGGAAATGAAAACCAGCCCTTCCGACCGGAGCGAAAAGGAGCAGAAATGAAGATGAGGGCACAAAAAAGCAGCGAGCTGGGGATTAGGCTGCGAGCCCCGCGCGGCGGGAGGGGGCCAAGGCAGCCATGTGGCTAGCTTTGTGCACGAAATCCTCATTAGGGGCTCGTTAAGGACATGAAAGCGGCTTTTCCTGCTTCCGGTCCCCAGCACCCTTGGGGCTGCTTGTGGCCGGTTATCCGCTCTGGCTGCCGGGGAGGAAAGGCAGCTCGAGGGTTGACGTTAATGGCAGGGTTATGGGAAGATGATGATGATGATGATCCCCCCCATTCCGTGGATGCCAAGCACCAGTTGCGATCGCCGGCAGGTATTTGTTGACACGCAGCTCTAATTAATTGAATTTCTACATTAATCTGCTGCAAAGGTGGAGCAGGACCACGCTCCCAGCCAAGGGAACGGGGCCGTGCCAGGGTGAGCACGACACCCCGACGCTCAGGGAGGTCCAGCCACCTCGAGTTTGTTAAACCCAGACCCTGCAGCAAGGAAAATCGGCTCCAAAACTGTGAAATGGCATTAAAGCCTGGGAATCTCCAAACCACCTGGCTCGTTTAAGCGGCTTCCTTCCTGAAATACGGACACGCAATACGTAACGGTAAGGCGACAGCGCGCAGTCTATCACCAAACCTGCGTCCAGCCAACGCACCTCGCTGCTCACCCCAGCCAGAGTGAAGAACTGGAAGAGTGAATTAAAAGCCAGCCCCAAAATCTGCCGATCCGCTGTGAATTTACGCAGGCGACTCCCAAAGAGGAGAGCGGATTCCTCCCTGACCTTTCCCAGCCACCCCAGCTCCCTGCCCAGCCCACGCGCTGGAATACGCAATATTGTCACTAGGGCTTTGCTCCTTGCCTGGAGTTAAGCGAGCCATTCCCAGCCAAGGGCTTCTTGGGGCTTGGCAAGCAAAACTCCGAATATCCCTGCGTCCCCAGAAGCAGAAGGATTTAAACAATAGGAGCCTCCACCCCCCGCCTTCTCAATCTACTCCTGCTTTCTTCTATATGGTTTAACAAATTCTCCAGTATTTGTCCGAAACCCGCTATCCCTGGACAATCGAATGAAGATTTTACAGCACACATGCCTCTGATTACAATATATTCCCACTAATGATAATTGCCTGGATGATACTTATCTGTTTCTTTGGCTAATAAACTATAAGAGACCACCAGCGAAGATGTAATAAAGTGCAGCTGTTGTAGCAAAAGCCTTTTTCTAGGTCAAAGCAAGTTTGGGAGAGGCTGTCTCCGTGAGGGGAAGCAATACCTAACTGGAAATAAGAAGAGCTCCTCAAGGCAGCTTTCATTAATCTGAAACTTTTATCCTAGAAGTGTTGCCGGGGTTTATTTGCCAGCAGGACAAGGGGAGGTGCAAGCTCTGCGTTTCTCTCGCCTGCATCTCAGAGGCCTCAAAACTGGACCCTTGGGCTCCTTCGAAATGTTCCCGGCTGCAGGGCTCGGCCACGTGCGTACCTATGCTCACGGAGAGTCAGAAAGAGGGAAAAGAAAGGAAGATTTTTCACTCGGCATGGAGATGCAGCCTCCCCGAGTGTGAAACATAAGCTGTTTAAGAGCATGCAGCAACTGTGTGCAGGTGCCAAAGGGCAGGAAGGGAAAAAAAAAAACATAACAAAACAAACCATATTCCAGTCCAATGGAAATTTAGGAAGTTTGAGAGAATTGCCAAGACTGGAAAGCAGCCAGGACGCTGAAGTAAACACCCTGAGGTTTAACGAAGGACTGGACTGATAACCGGCGAGCGGAGCGTGACACCTCGTTGAGACGAAACCTCCCAGCCACAGCGCGCCCGGGCGCCGTGCTTCCAGCGAGGAGGAACAAACCAGCATTTCCCTACGGCAGAAATAACACACAGTCATCTGGCACAGCTGCCTCAAACCCAACGCCAGAGGAAAGGGGTCTTTCCCCTCCTGTACCGTTTGTACACGTAGAGCATCCCGAGCCAAACGCTGCACAGATGCAGAATAAGACGTTGGCGACGTGGGAATGGCTTTACTGTCTTGGATTAACGGCCTCGTACGCTGCCCAGGGTTAAAACACAAGGCAAGGATGGCAGGGAAAGGTATTATCTTTCATTTTGTCAACTAACACAAGTTGGGGGAAAAAAAAAAGAGGAAAAAAAAAAAAAAAGACAGAGTGTTCAGAGACACAAGCCCTCCTTCCAATTTTAACAGAATGCTGGAAGAAAAACTGAAAAACTTAATGTATCTTTCATGAGGACAATCTAGATAATAAGCAACACAATTCCACAGCACAAGCCTGTGACTTCTTTCTTTCTTCCCTCCTTTCTTTTTTTTTTCCCTAAATAATCATAAATTTCTGGTCGTGGATAGACAACCAAGGTACCACTTGAGTCACCAAACATCCCCCGGATAGAAACACACGGTAACCTCATGCGCTAAGCGGTACATGAGATTTTACTTTCCGATTTGGGCAGAAACAACAACTTAAAAACAAAAAACAAAACCAACCAAACCACCACCCTGTGTCAAACCTAAACTAAAATTGTTATTCAGCAATTTGCAACACTTACTGTCATATTAAAGTCATTTCATTTTATTTTCGCTCGCTTGCTCTGTTCTTGTAACAAAACAGCAAATCTCAGGATTTCAGGAGACACTTGGTACAGCGACTGAAGCGCTCCTAAAATGTTTCGGGGGTACAGCCTGCGACACGCGTAACGGCTGCTACCGCCGGTGGAAATTGGGCAGACGGGGGGAATTGCACCTGATGAGACCTAGGTGACAAAATTGCCGCGGTGCCGAGGCACGACCGAGTACTGACGCACTGTACGGCGCCGCTTAGCAAGGAACAGGGGGAAATACGGAAACCTGCTACCAGAACAACACTGGCAACAGCTCTGGCTCTTGCTCTCCGGTAAGGATTTACTTCCAGGCTGTGCGATCTGCAGACGGGCACGGTTCGGAGCGAGGTCTGGCTCCGGCGCACTCCCTGCCACCTCTCCTGGGTGGCTCTTGGCATGGCTCTCCACGTGCACCCCACGCCGGCCCGTCAGACCATGCGTGGTCTGAAGCTTTTCCTGAAGAGCGTGACTTTCTCCAGGGCCTGGGCCATCCTGTCGTGGATCAGTTACCAGCCTGGGACAGGGGATGCTGGTGTTTTTCCATCCGTGTTTCCCACCTGCTCACTGTCTAGCTACGACGGCTCCGTAACGCCTCTCTCTTTCCTGCATGGATATATTATTTATAAACACGAAAGAACTTTCACTAAAAGCAAGTTTCTACTTTTTTTTTTTTACTTAGAAAACTTACAAAGGAAAGAAACTTTTTCTGAAACACCTAAGCACTACCCTGGGCTGGGCGGCACTGTCCATGCTGCCTGCAGGGGAGCTCCTCTGTCGATTTTTCTCCTTTGGATGGAGCAAAATGTTGGTAGGAACCAACATATAAAGGGAGAGAAGCTGGATGCTCTAATGCCTTCAGTATTACTGGTCTCAGGTGTTCTTTAAAACGTAGATAAAGACATCTGGCAGGCTAAGACACAAGAGGTCTTCCCCCTTGCCGCAGAATAAGAGCACAGACTCAGCTCAACCATCCCAGTGCTCCACGTCCCAGCTGTAAAGCGAGGACGATGCCACTTTGTCCCAGGGATCTGAAGCATCACCTCTCTAGGAAGGGCTGATTTCCAGCCTGACAACACCTCTTTGGGTGACACGTGTCCCTAAATTACACGGTTATGACAAACACGCGATATGGCTCACAAGACAACGCCGGTACTTACTTTTTCAAAGGCTCTATGACTGTCTTCTGGATCTGATTCACCTGTTGGAAGCAGAAGGGATGATTCTATGTCAGGCTTGTTGAAAAAGCCTGTTTGCACAAGGAGACATGTTTGCACAGTGCCTACCATGATGTGGGCTTCTGAGCACAACCACAATGTCCTTTAACCAAAAAAAGAGCAAGCTTCTCCCACGTGCTTGAGATGAGCTGAAATCCCCAGTATAACCAGAGTTGGAAGGAGAGTAAGATTATAGGGAAACTCATGTGGGAAGCATCTTGGAGATGATGACAAAAAAGGAAGGAGGATCTCTTTGGAAGAGTGAGATACCAACAGCACACCCGGCTCTCCCCATCTCCAGCCAAACCCATATTCACCTTCTCCTGGTTGAAAGCGTCCATCCTCTTCATGGCCGTGTCGAAGGCTGTGACCATCTCCAGAAAGCTGGGCTCCTGTTCACACAGGGGGTTAGACAGCAGGTCCGAAGAGATTTTGACAGCCGACTTGGACATGGCTGCGGGCAACAGGAGCATGCAAAGGAAAGCAGAGAGGGTCACATCTCAGCAGCCGGCTGGTGGGACAGCCGCACCACCCCTCATTGCCAGGGCTGCATCTGCAAAGGGTGACCCTAGGCAGAAATTGGGGACTTGAGCCACAGAGGAGGGTTTAGCACAACTTTCTGGGAAGATATTCACTGGTGGTTGGGAGAAAAGAAAGGAAGAGCCACCAATCCATTCATGCAAACACCCAGAGAACTGTTTTTATAGACATTAAGTCTGAACCACGCCGATGTACAGCTTGTGATGTTGCCAGAAATAATACCAGACTAACAAAAGCACCGCTCTCTTAAAAAAATGTAGATGGGTTTTTTAATACGTCTTTTCTCGACAGACTATTAAGTGTCACTCTCAGTCTCACTACAGCTCTTCCACAATGAGAAAAATCACAGTCCATTAAGTCTTTCAAACGGCTTTACAATATAGATTTGAAGTGGATTTAGTGCTGGTGGGAAAGGACCAGACTGACAGGACTGGAAGAGGTTTCTCTTTTCCTCTCAAAACAGGCACCACACAAGCAGCAGAGACACGAGCTGGCTAAGCACTTTCCCTCTATGAGCCTCAATTTTCTACCTGTGGAGACCAAGCCCGCAAGCCAGGGGAAAGGCAAAGCCTGAAGTCTCTTCAGACCCTGAGACTGCCACCAAGAAATCCAGAAACTCCAGGTCACACTCCAACAGGCTTCAGCTCCTGTCTCACCAAACGCTTCTGTTTGTTTTCCATCAGACACATCTCTCCTCCTATCCACATGCTTGGTCTTCAAAGGGAAAATTAAATCCCTGTGACAGGACTGCTACAAAAGAGCAAGGAAATAGCTAAGGTACAGAATGGAAAAAAAGATTAATAAAAAGGCAAGCATTGATATAAATGGGAATAAAGAAGAAAAAAAAAATCACAGGTACTAAAAAAGAAAAAAATGTTCTTTTTCGTCAGCACTGTTGCTGGAAGTTATTCCAGTTTGAGATCAGAAGGCCAGATGCTTGAGCCGCGCTACAGATGAGCTTTGGAACGACTCCTACTGTACTCACTGAGATATTAAAAGTTAAAGTCATCTGAATAATGGGGCTTAAGATCATAAACCAAGGGGTTAAACATTCTGATTTAAAGGTTACGCACAATTATACAGAGAGCTCAGAAGCTAAATAGCTGGGAAGCTCAACGCAGAACAAGACACTGACTACGGAATAACAAAGCTACCGTATCCGTCCATTATCCAAACATGAAGGGTTTAGGCGTTTAAACCTTTAAACAGATGGGATATAATCCATATGTGTGACCACATCTGAGGGAGGATTTGTGCCAAAACAGGACGGAGTTAAGAATGGCAGAACTCCTTCAGCTGGAAGAAAAATTAGTTTCCCTTCATCAGGAGAGGATTGGAAGTGTATTGTAGCGTGGGGAGCTGCGGCGAGCAGTGGGGTCACACAGGGAGGCCAGAAACTGGGGCTCCGCGGGCACATTCAGTGAGATTTTGGGCCGGGCGCTTCCCCTCCTGCATCCCCGGCCTCAACCTGTACAGCTCTGAAAAAGCAAACAGGGCAGGGTCTGCGGCAGGCGAGGCAGCTCCGCAGACCCCGGCAGGGCATCCCCTGGTCCACGGCGGTGAGTCCCATCCTGAGACTCAACAGGCACATCCCTGACGTGGGAGAGGAGGGCAGAGCATCGCCTGTCCCTCGGGGTGGGCTTCAGGAGGGTCCGTACTGCACTTCGCTCACAAAGCGCGTGGGACACAACTCTAATTACAGGTGACTTCAGAGAGTCACTGCTTGTTTGCATCACGATAAAAGGAGCGGAGAACAGCCAGGCACGCTCCCGAGAGCAAACCTGAGCCACGGCAATCCAGCGGGTCACCCGCACCTCATTCCAAAAGGAGAGACTTTTGTCTCTAATTAAAGAACATCCTCCTGCTCCTTAAGATCCTATTTTGTTTGGAAAGAGGGCGGGGAAGGAGGTTTGTGATCTTTAGCTGCGGTACAGAGAGCGCTGCTAATAACCCGTACCCTGTTCCCAGCCACGCTGCTGCAGCTGGCAGCGCAGCGGCCAAGCCTCGCAGGGACATTTTCGGGCAGACGGAGGAAATCGGTCTTGTTCAGAGCCGAGGCTTTTTTGGCAGAAGGCGGAGGCTGAAGCCAGCAGGTCCAGTTTGCTAGGGAGTGTTTGCAGGCAGTGAATAATCAAACCTCTCGGCGCAGAGGTACAGTGGAAGAAATAAGACACTCAGGAGGACACAACAACTCTGATAAACTGCCGTCCTCGTTGGATACGGGGGCTGGATGTTGGCTGAGCCAGCACAGCTATCTCCTCCGGGGAAAGGGCACTGCCCGGTGAGGAAAGCAGTCTGCAGCGCTGCATCGGATCGACCTCCTTCTCCTTCAGCCTTCTCTCACCAGAACACATTCAAAATCTTCCCTTACGCTCATGATTTCATGCCTTTAAATAAGAAATCAGATCGTACTGGATCTGGCCAAGGCTCATTTGTGACTCTGCCATGTAGCAGAACGGAAAAAGAAAGTCCTCCCACAGCTCCTCTGGGACTTGAAATGCTCCATATAAACAACGCCCACTGCAAGGGAGGGGAGGGGAATCCTTAACAAGGAAAAACTTACCAAGGATCCCTGACAATGACCAAAGTCCCCAGAAAGGGCAGTTTTCACCCTGGAGAGGAGTCCTGGCAGCACCGCTTACTGGTGCCTTTCCCACCGCTCTCCCTGTCCAAGCACACGCACACGCCAGAACGGTTCTGGGAATGGTGGGAGAGCACGGATACCTTTTTACGTCTGGCAATATCCGAGCGTGCGCACAGACATACACACAGGTGAGAGCCTGTACCACGGGAAGCCCCAAATTTGCCAGCCCTCCCGCTGGCAAAGGGCCTGGTGAGGCTCCTTCCCACTCCTCTGCCCCTCTGTGAACCCAACACCCACGGGATGAGTGTTGGACCAGTCCAGCCCACACCTGTTTGCGCTGGTGCATCTGCCTTGGCTCCAGAGCTGCGGGGGCCCAGTACAAAGAGGGACTACTCCAAACCACACGTTGAGAAAAACCATCTGTGTTTAAAACAGCTCCTCGCTGCTTGTTTCTGCAGGCTGCCCTGCTCGGTTCAACAACCAGCGTCCACCAAATCCACTTCTCCCAGCTCCTTTCCACCAAATTGCTCCGTCTTCTCCCTCCCGTGTTCGTTTAAAGCCTGCTGTGGTCGCAGTGGTTTCCTACCAGAGAAGCTCTGAGCGGAGCGGGCAGGGGCTGCTGTGCCTCGGGACGGGGACACCTGAAGCGCAGATGTCACCCCGCGCAGGCAGCTGCGACGATGCGCACACACAGATAACTTGTTTATTGCTTCCGACATCGCCCACTGCCATGAGGTCAGGCCAAAGCAAGCAGCCACCAAGGGAAGGAGGAGGGTTATTCCTGAGTGAGAGCTGCTAGGTCAGCGGTTCAGATGTGAAACACCACACGTGGCGCTCTGCAAATCCCCCAAAGCCTCGTCCCACCTTCCTCTGGCTTCAGAGAGCGCAAGACGCCCTTGACTGAAGTAGAATATGCATTGCTCAACACAATAGCCTCAGCTGGAGACCGCTCCTGTCTAACGTGAGAACTGGAATAATTACTTCTATTTTTTGGCTGCAGAAGCTGAGGCAAAGAGAAGCCAGTGACTTGTCCAAGGCCACATGGCTCAGGAGAGAGGGACTAAGCCCACAGCACACTTTCTGTTCCCTTGGTTGAGATACCGCTCGGCAGCCCTCACGCAGATGGCCTTGTAACTAAGCAAACTGAGTGGGACTGAGATCTAGATTTGTTTTCCAGACTTGTCACAGATTACTCATGTGATCTTGAGAAAGTCACTTCATCTCTTTGTGGCCAAGTTCACAGTCTATGTATCCTACAGTCACATACCCAAGTCTGCATCTGTGCTTTTCTTCATATCCTTCTGAAGTTTTTTGGTCTGATCTTCCAATCTGAAAGATGGGAGAACAAGGCAAAGTCTGAATCTTGGAAAGAAACAAACTGAAGCGTATCATACGTGCAACAAATCATTTACGGGCTGAATATGCTGGCTTCTGCTGCAAGTTAAAAATACCCAGGCAAGGTTCTGTGAAGTTCAGGGCTGCTCAACCCTTTCTGGTTGCTTTCAGATGGTTTTCAACTTTTTCAAGTTGGTGATCTCTTATTCAAAGTCACATATTTTCTTAAGTCCTCACACTTAACCACAAATGGTAAAGCCAAATGCTTCCAGATGATAAGTGTGAGCTTATGGGACACAGTCAGTATGGTAAAACCAGTATTTGTCCTCAGAGGTGTTGAGCTGTGCGGTGACCTCACAGTTTTCTGGCAATTTTACACTTTTAACTTTAGAACCGCCATAATCTGCAAACCTCAACCCCACTGCAAATACTTCTTAGGACACCTTTGAACACCCAGCCACCAGAGAAACTCTGAAGAATTAGAAATTACAGGGCAGTGAGCGATTTGCTGGGAAGAGCATAACTGGCTAAAATTTCCTGGGAAGATGCAGTAAGAAGACACAACAGAGAAGTATGCTACTGTTCCTGTTCTACCAGTGTGGTTGATACTTACTGCTGAAGCTTTCCATATTCCCTTTCAAAGTCTCTCTCCACCTGTGGAAAGAAGAGATGGAAATCAGCTCAAAGGTACCACAGAAGAGCCCGGAGCGGCAACTACCTGTGCAGGGAAACCTGTCCTCAGGAATGAACCCAGGGAAGCAGAAGCTGCAACTAAAATGGGAGTCACGCTTCAAAAGTAAATGAAGTCTTGATTTTTTTTCCTCCAGACTCTCTTACAGCAAAAGACACTGCCACCAACCGCGTCAGCTCATTCCAAGGATGTGCTCCAGCACATGAATTGGAAGCTGACAGAGTAAAAGGGAATGCCTTAAAAGCGGAGAGATCGCAGCTTAGCACGCACCGACACGGGCGCCCACAGCTCAGCTCGCTGCTGGCAGCGGACGAGCCCGCTTTCTCTCCCAGAGGCACGATCGGCCCAGGAGCTGAGAGGAGCTGCTTCTCCTCCAGCAGCCGGCAGCAAAGGACCCCTGTGGTGGGTCTGCCAGACCCCCACCCAGCCGCTCTCTCCTTCCTCATCCTCAACAGGACCGTTTTTCTCCCCTCAAGCCGTTACTGAGCCCTCAAGTGTCTGTCTTACTTGCCCCCCGACACGCTCCTTATTCCTGCGGCAGCTCCCTCCAGGGAAACCCTTCAGCTGAGCAGCGGTCCGAGCGGACCACGGCACCTCGCAAAGGGAGGAGAAACCTGTGCTGGCAAAGAGCGCAGAACTAAGGAACAGCCTTCTCCCAGCGCTGCATCAATGACTGCTTCCTCCTACTTGCTATCTGGCAGAAAAATCTCCAGTGCTACAAGATATTTTAAGGAACTTTCCTTCCATGCTGACTGTTTTAACACACACTTAAACATTCATTCCACACCTCGTCGACCAAATAAGCAAATGGATTTCAATTGACCAGCCAAGAGTAAATACATGCGCTTTTGTTGTCATGGGATCAAAACTGGGTTCATTTCTGTTGTCAAGCTACCATGCTATTAAGGAAATGCTGTGTTGCAAGCAGCCAGGACGAGAAGGATCCAAAGGTTTGTTCCAAATTTTCATGCTGTCCTCGGGATTTCAAACCCAGGCTCGATTATTTGAAACCAGAACGTTTAATAGGAACATGTGCTTTTCAGTCAAAATTGCTATTAAAAGACCAGTATTTTAAGATGGAGCTCAGTAATCCCAGTTTTCTTGAAACCTCCTTTTCTAAATATCTTTTCAGATACACTTGAACCCAGCAGCGATGCGACCAGCCTGATCTGAAGGCAGCCGGTGACCGGCGCAGCGAGCGTGCCGACTTTCAGCCCCGTCCCCAGCTGTCCGCACCAACAGCTCCCACCATCCGGGGGATGCGTGCTGGCTTCTCCCCACCGATGAAAAAAAAAAAACAAAACCTCCACCGAGCTCCAACTCCCTTTCGCGCTGCTAAAAATGGTCGCTGGAGAACAGGCATGGAGCAGTGTGGGGGCAGCTCACACGACTTCTGGTTTGCAGTTCTGCAGAAATCCACAGCAGCTGGTGCCTGGAGGTCAGGTAACCAGTACATAGTAAAAATCACCCTCCATTTCTACGGCTGTTCCGGCTGCTAAAATAACCAGGGAGCATTGCACTCTATTTATACGCCTTATGTGTGAATTGTTTTGGTTGCAAACCAGAGAGGGTCGGACACAACTCGAAAAATATGTCCTTTGAAGGCTGCTGGTATCCTTCCCCTGGCACGGAGCTCCAGCCCTCTCCGCATTCAGGAGGCTCTTCCTTGTGTCCGCTCTGCAGTCAGTTCCTCCAAAAACCGGAGGTTTTGGCCATGAAATTAAATTACCTGTAAAGATTCACGGTGTCTGCCCCTTGCATTTTGCTGTTTGATTCCCCCGTTACTGTGCGAAGAGCAAAGATGAGGACAAGGCACCGTTGCCTAATGGATACGAAGGAAGGCAGAACTCCCCCGCCCTGCGACCCTCTGGGTGATGTGAACCCCGAAATCTTCCCAGGCTTCCAAGCTTCCTCGAAAGCCCCGAACCAGTTCGCTTGTGTGCTTTCTCCATACGATCGAGATGAATCCACTTCAGCTGCCCGGCCTGACTCACGTCTCCAGTGCCATCTATGGAGAGACAGCTGCCCAAGGATTGCTCTTATTTTTCACGCCCACAGTAAGCAACTGGCTCCCAGTCATCGCAGTCTGCAGGCTGATGTAGCCCTCCCAGTCATCGCTGCTCTCGTTTGCGTCGCGGGAGCCCAGATATACAACACAAGCGGTGAGGAGCAGGGCCCCCCGTGCACTAGACAGAGAAGACCTGCTCTCACGTGCTCCCACCGCACAGATTTAGGGGCGGCAGCGACCAGCGGATCAGAGGGGCACGAGGAGGACGCGCTGAGAGCAACCCAAGCACGTTTTGCAGAGCACACACTAATTCCCCGCTCCCAGTAGCTATCATCAATGGCCACGCACAGCCGACACTTACGGCAAAAGGCTCTGGATAGGATTATCACGCTAAGAGTAACGAGAACAAGAAGTACAGGCAAGAAAATTACAATATCCTGAAGGGAAGTTTCCGTGATATTAAAATAATCCCACTTCTCTGCAGCCTCTTTCTGAAAACTCAAAATCAAAACGTGTTTCCTACTGAACGCTTTTTCTTCGAGGCATACGGGCTCGTTAATGCAAGATCGCTCGTCTCTGGGTTCTTATTTAAATCTACATAAAGAACGACGAGCTCTTAAGAGGACCGAAATAAAAGTACGGCCTTCTTTTTTCACCCAGTGATTTTTGTTTGCAAACACTGGGCCTTCCACCTGCGATAACATCCCTCCTGCTTTAAGGGCAATATCATAATCGACACCATGGTTACAAGGCAACGAAGCAAGACCAAAGCCAACACTACAAAGAGATGGAAATAAGAGACTGTGATGAACCTTCTTATTTCCCCGAGGTTAATTTCTTTTCCTGGATGAGGAGGACTAGCTGATTTCTACACATTCCAGTGGTCTCAGCCTCTTCACAGGTCTTGGGAAAAAAGAGGAAAGCATATGCCTCCTCCTCCCTCCTCTCAAAAACAACCCAAAAACCAAACCAAACCAAAGCACCCATGCAATTAGGCCAGAAATTCTGCTATAACCTGGAACTTCTGCTGAGGTTTTGCCACCTTGTCAAGCGAGAGGAGACTCAAGGTGAATATTCGCTCCGCATCTGACAGCGGAGCCCTGAGCCAAAAGCAATGCTGCAGAGCGCAGGCTTACCTGGGACTTCACAGGCTTCGCCACCCAGCAAGCTCTCCAAACCCCCATCTAGTAAGAAAGCTTTCAAGAAAGGACACTTAGGTGGCACGCTAAAAGGGAGAAAGGATGCACCCTCAAACCACAGAGATTGGTAACGGCCCACTGAAGATTGAAGGAAGAAAGTAAAAAATATTTAACTGGCATCACTTGATTTCACCCCACCATTTCTGTGACATTTACTCCGTTATTTTGGGATTTTCAGCTCGCTGCTGGAGCCCAATGGAAAGGCACTGATGGCCGGCAGCTGCAGTGGAATCCTCCTGCTCATGGAGCTCCTCCGTCCGACTTCCCTGGGGAAGGCAGAGCTGCTGGGATGAGTCAAGGAAGGGAGGCTTGGCAGGCGTGCAGGCCCACAGCTCAGGTCTCCGCTCCCTGCCAAGCTGACTCACCGAAGGTTAGCCAGCGAGGAGGAGGAAGGCGAGTCATCTGAGTCAGCCCAGGCCAGAGCGCTGCTGAGGGAGAGAGAGGGAGGAAGGGGTAGAACCTGGGTGATGTGAAGGGGCTGTGCACTGGGTTGCCCCATCCCAAGAGGGGATGAGAGCTGGCTGGCTCCCCCAGCTTCCAACGCAGCTCCACATCCCATGGGGATGCACGGCCGGCTCTTCTTCCTGACTACCTGCCGGCTCGGATAACCCAAGCCCTGGTGAAGAGCAGGGTACAACCTCGGGGTGACGCAGATGAACTTCAGCTGCAAGAGAGCTCAGGAGACAACCTCTGCTCTGGCTCCAGCGTAACCTCTGCTCAGACCGAAGTTGTCCTGGGGGAGGGAGGAACTTCTCTGCCATAAGAGGCTTCATCGCTGCATCAGATTGGAGCAATAAACATTCTGCAGAGAGATATAATTCTAACAGGTTTAACTCCTATCACTGGGCATTAGTTTAATTGGGCTGTGCTACTGTGTCCTCTGCAGCTCCGCTGACAGCAGGTCCTCTCTGCGCATTAGATCCTCCCACCCGGCTCCTGGCCTCTCGGCAAGCCCGGTGACAGCTGCTCTTTTCAAGGGAGAGGAGGGGAGAGATTATGCTGTCTGGAATTGGATTTGCCCAGGTTAAGGTGGAAACAAAGCAGAGGCATGTCTGGGGGGCGGGAGATCACTTCGGTTCACCAGCCGATATTTTCTACGGGGGTTTCCTTCTACCTGAAAGAGCTAAACTGCGGCTGACACCATGCCCTTCTTCAAAGGATCAGAAGCAAGTGGGCATAGGGAGTCATGACTAATTCCCTCCGCAGCCTAGGCAAATTGCTTTTCAGTACTACTACCGGCCCAGATTTGACACGAGCCCCCAGCATCGTTTCATCGAGAAAAGAAAAAAGGCTCGCTGGCGAGCAAAGCCTCTCTTGGCAAAGCGAGCCTCCCCTCTCCTGCACTCCAGTTCCATGCCTCCTGGAGAGCCAAATAAGTTAGATCGTAACAAATGCTTTTTTTTTTTTTCCCCTCCTCCCTTCCCTCCTCTTTTGTGGTCCAATCTCTGTGAGTGGGAGATCCTTTACCCGCAACCACTTCCCTTCTGATCAGCTTGGGATGCAGCCCTGGAGATGCCACACCTTCCCACTTCCTGCAGCGGGCTCCAGAGGCCAACATCTGGAATATCACAGACCTCGGTTGCTACCGCTGTTCCCAAAAGCCCGCGCAGATGGAGCGTCTCAGCCTGCAACTGGGAGGTAACGTTGGGGGCCTCGAGCTCACTAAAGCTACAAAGCAGCCCCGACGCTTCCACACCACAGCGCTGAACGCCTCGCTCCCAGGGGAGATTGGTGGTTTCCTGCCGTTTGTTCTTCTTTGAAGAGCTGCACTTTACACTCACTGTGAGGTTGCAAGGCTTTGGGCTTCCTGTTTTCTGCTTTCCACGTATCTGCTGCCCGGAGAGTATCATCATCATCATCATCATCAACACACGGCAAGGGGAAGCCATTGAAAAATCAGCATCCGAGACTGAGCCACCAAGTCGTTGACACAAAAACTGTTTGTTCTTCTTGGGGAAGCTGAGGAAGAGGGGGAAGGAAGGAAGGAAGGAAGGAAGGAAAGGGAAAAGGCCTGGAAATGCTCGTGCTGCTGAATGAACCTCAGCCTGCCTGATATTCTGAGCTGTTCTATTTAATACTCACATATATATAAAAGCAATGCCTGCCAACTGTCTCAGAGCAGCAGATACCAGCAGCTCAGGGGAAGGCAAGCTCTCAAAGGTGCAACCACTCATCTGCATGGAGCCCAAGCTCCCACCGCAGCTCCAGTACAGCTCATTTCAGTGGCAATGGAGCACGGCACAGGGGAGACAAGGTCTCTCAGACAAACCTCTCGCAACACCAAACGCTGCAGGTGCAGAGGGAAATCAGCAAGTGCTGGCAAGAGAGAATATATAGTCAACTTGGATGTGAGAATGGGTGGGATGGAGACATCCAAGAAAGCTGGCTGAGACACCTGGAGCTGCAGAGCAGTTGGTTCTTACAACAGCCTGGAAGGACACCGGTGTTGGAAACACCGGGAAACAGGACAAGAGGCAAAAATCTCATGGAGCAAGGCAATGGGAGGGCTCCTGAAACAAACAGGAATGGGTGTGAAGACCTGAGGCTGGCAGGCTGCCTCTCCCGAGGGACCGCAGACAGCAGCACTTCCCACCAGCTGGTCAGCAGCCCCTGGAAATATGGCAGCTGAAGAGATGCAAAAACCTTTGAGGGGCTTTATCTGTCCTCGTCTTCATCGCCTGCCTGGCTTCGATTCTGTACTGACAGTTTGGAGCCGTTACAGAAAATTGCTGCTCTACTGCAGCAGATAACTACCAAATCCTTTAAAATAAAACACGACAATCAAGGCATAAAGGGAGTGGCAGCATTAGCCCTCTGCCTCCAGGGGAAAATGTCATGTCCCAAGGAGAAACTGCCCGGTAAACAGGAGTGCCCACGCATCCTGAGGAATTAGCCGCGATGAGTGTCCCAGAGAGGAAGGATCAGAGATGTTAGTCTGTTCAAGGGATTAGGTCACCAACGCCGTTATAAAGACAAGGTCTCCACCGCACTTGCTCTCAAGGCACTTATTTTAGAGCAGGTATGCAGGTTAGTTTTCAGGGACAGCTACTGTCAGGCCCCACAGCTTTTTTTTGCACGGGACAAAGGCAAAGACCATCTGCTTAAGAAGGGAAAATACCACAGCCAGCTGCGAGCAGCAGCACTTGGGATAGGAGTCTCAAATCCACGAGAATACAAAATGCTTTTTTAATTTGCTTTTAAAGCAAATGCTGTGCAGCACAAATTAATTCACGCCCGAGCACTAAGCATCTCAGCTTATAAGCCTTTCTTTGGAAACAGTTATATTCAGCGATCTGAACCACTCCTCCTCCTCCATCTGCTCAGAAAGGATGAACAAACAAGCCATTGCTGAAAGAAGGAAGGAAGGAAGGAAGCCCGTTCAGCCATCTCCCAGGAAAACTGTGCCAGACCCAAAGAGCTCTTCCCCTCACCCCCCCACAAATTAAAAAAAAAAGAAAAAAGAAAAAAAGAAAAAAAGAAACAGATCCCAAACCAAAATACTCTCCCTGGTTGGGGCTCCCCCTCATTCCTCGCACGAGGAACCGAGCGCTGGTCACACGCGGCAACAGGTTCTGCTCGCTCACATCTCCCTCCCACGCGCGCGCACACGCACACGCTCGCAAAATGGGACGAGTCAAAGTGCCGGCTTGACTCATCAGCCACATGATCAAAGGCTGGAGCTAAAAAGGGGGAACTGGTTTACTCACTGTCTTGGGTACAATCTGTTTCTTGGGCTGCCCGATCTTGAACGGTATCCTGCAAAAAGAGAGAAGAGGGAACGTGTAAGCAAGCGACGCCGGCCTCAACAGCCCAGCCCCGCGGGTCTTGTCCTCGGCGACGGGTTTTGGGGTGAGCAGGGCTTGTCCTGGGACAGCAGCACCCCTTTTTGTGCAGCGTGCTCCCCCTCCGAGAGCCAGCATCTCCCCCGAGGCCAGCACCTCCACCTCCAGCCGCAGCACACCCCTTTCCCCACCCTCCCAGTAAGGCAAATAAAAGCAATGGATGCTCCAGGCATCCCTTAGCAAAATAAATGGAACATGCTGTGTTTAAAAACAAATCGGAAGGGGAGGGAAAAAATTAAATAAATAAATAAACCACCCCTGTAAATATTTAGAAAAGAGGATATTAAAAAAAGTAACAAGCTGAGTGTCTGGAGCAGCGAGCTGCTTCAAAGGGTTTCTCTGATAGAACAGCTGTAGGAGCGGCTCACCTGCCAGCAGAACAGCCTTCATTCTTAAAATCTTTAATATGGTTGCTAGTAAAATCTGGGTTACCTGAATGATCCTCCCCACGCGAGCTAGCTCCACAGTGAAGAGTACTCAAAATAAATTACACAACATATGTAAGGGTGGCTGGGTCAGATGGTTACAGCCACGCAGCCATCCTGAAAACAATTGGATTTCTTGCACCTATCACTATCATAAAAATCCAGGAATTCAGCTGCTGCTTTCAACGTATTTAATTAAGTTAAAGAGGTCCTGCTTGGTTAAAGCACCTCATCCAAAAATCTCCCAGCATTTTCTGCATCACACTGCTTTACCTAAAAAGAAAAGATTGGCCTTAGAACGAAATGCAAATATCTTTTCCGAGAGATGCCTCATTTAGAGTACGCCCATAGGGGAATCGGCATCCCACCCCAAATTCACACTGGGCGCTCCTTGGGAGGGCGCCCCAGTCCCCTCTTGGACCAGTCCGAATTCTCAGAAAACATTTTTATTAGCATAACATGCTGGAAAACCCAGCTAGGAGCAACGCCACGCCACGGAGAAAGTGCTCGCGACAAAGCGACGCGCCATCCGCGCAGACGGAGCAAAACCAAGATTATCCACCAACCCCATCCCTCCCAGCCCCGCTTCTGCCCATCTCGGCCGCTGTTTTCGAACCAACGGTGTAATTAGCCACCGGTAATGAACCGGGGCTGCAACCCCTGCGTACCTCCCAAGCGGCTTGGGGAGCACAAGCCAACCTGAGTCACCAGGTTAAATTTAAATTTTTTCTGGAGAACTTCCTGTTTATGGTTCTCCAGTTGGACCGATATAATTTTAGGTTGTTAACCCTTTCCAGCTCCTGTGGCAGGCTCAGCAGCCGTGAATCACACTTCTTTTATAAACAAACACTCTCCTGGTGTATCATTATCCTGTCAATAACTGGGTATGTGGTGCCTTACAGGAAGAAAGCAAAAAAATAAAGATTTTTTTTTCTTCGTGTTTTCCTACATGGGTCAAATATAAACTAAAACGAGGCACCTCCCTTACTCTCGCAGGCACAGGCTGTCCCATCCACAGCCAGGTGCCGTCACCCGATGGTTTTGGAAATGACGGCATCAACCTATCTCGGTGGAAGGAGGAGAAAAAGATGTGGTCTTTACCCAGGGGGAGGAAGTTACCCCAAGAAAAACCAGTTTGCACGACGAGCCCATGGGGGCTGCTGGGCAACCTCTGGCAGCGCAGGGCTCAAACTGGAGGTAGGCTGGTTCCTAGCGGGAAAGCACAATGGAAAGGGTGGTTAAAGCATTACCTGTGCGCATTACCTGCACACGCCTCCCCTCTCCCTTGTCTGGCCATCCCTACCGAGGTGGGTTCTTTAGAGAAGCAATCCCAGCCGTCGCCGGGTTAAATCAAGGCGATTCTGGTGATAAAAGAGGGATGCGGGGAATCGGCATCGGTCGGGTGCCACCGAGCCGGCAGCAGCCATGGGGAAGGCAGTGGGGAGCACAAGGGCTCCCATTCTGCCCCCCATCTCCGCTGCAGAGCGGAAGGAAAAAAAATCCCAGCTACTTTCTTCCAGAACAAAAGAAACTCACCGGAGCACTTCCCAATGCTGTAAATACATTTTGAAGCAGTAAATATCTCTATTAGCATCGTGATGCCAGTTGGCTAATTATGTCTGCCTCAGTAAAACCTTTAAAAAAATAACCCTGCGCAAGTAACGTTCACCTCTTTTTTTCGGTTGCTATTTTACAATTTGAGATAATCTTCCTGGTTTCTGAATCTTTGCCTTTTAATATTGGGGAGGGGGGAGGAGATGCATAAGCAGGAACAAAAGCAGTGAGGAAGAAAAAAAGATGAGAGGTACGGATCTTATCAGAGCTTTTAAAACATATGGATCCACTCCACGCTTCAAAATGCTACGGCGAGCCGCTGCCGGCACCAGGAATTTTTGCCCCTCTGTGAGTCGGCGTTCCCAGCCCGCGAACCAGAGGGGACAACGTGCAGCTGAAATAGCAATGGTAGAACCGTTTGCTTAAAAATTAAGAGCGATTATGTGTTTTAATCTGTTTAGAAAATGTACAATGGGCATAATGCAAACAAACTGGAGAGGGATGGGTCGGTATCTTTCGCTGCCATGGATTCCCGGCACAGCAGGGTTATCACCATCACCTTAAAAGCTCAGCACAGGTCTACGTACGCCGAGGGAAAACCAGAATCTGTGCATTTTTTTTTTTTGATCTCTCATTTCTGCTGAGCGAGAGAAAGCTGGGGTTGTGTTTGGGGTGTGAAATCCCTTGAAATCCTGTTCCTGAAGAGCACGAGCACGCTGAGTCACAGCCGGAACGTTCCCACCCCGGTCCCCCCCTGAGCCGCAGGGCTGGGGGAGCATCCCGGCCCCTGGCCTGGACCAGCCACCTGTGCCCACCCCAGGGAGGTCGCTGGGATTTTGGGAAAGCAGTAGGGTTCAGCTGGGAGGGAGGAGGGCGAAGCACTGCAGGGAGGGGGTGGGAAGAGCTTAAAGTAAGGAAAAAAGTGTGGGTGGAGAGAATCCTGCAAGCTTCTACTCGGGGATGCTCAGGAACCCCAGGGAGGGGAAGGTGGGAGAAGCTGTGGCTAATTTTCTCTGAAGTTTCCCCAGCAATGTCATATATTTACTTGGCTTTTCCATGTGCAAACCCAGGGCCGCACACCAAAGCGGCTAATTCTCCTCTGGATGCACAGGAGAGTTGCAAACAAACCTCGCAGGCAGGGGGGGAATACAGCTCAATGAGGTCTGCGGGGAGCTGGAGTTTAAAACATGTAGCTCCCCCTCCCACTCTCCACCAGTCCCCTGAAACGACGGCACACGGGAATTGCCAGCATGAATCAGACAAAATCATTCCTAGTTCAGGGAGGCGACGGTCCTTTTGCCGCGCTGGACCGAGCAGGACATCAAACCTCGGCTCCAGCCCCGGCCCGGAGGCTGGGGAGCACGGCCGGCATTTGGAGCATGCGCAGGGGTTAAATAATCGTCCGATGCGACCCTTTCCCCCGGAGCACCTTTCATCTGAACATCACTTTGCAAGCCCTAATCAGGTCCCAGGAGACCTCTCGCCGATAAGCAAGGGATAAGCACAAGGCATTTTCACCCACAGCTGATAAGCCGCTGCCCCTGGGGATGCCGAGCCGAGCCGCCCGCCGCCGAACCAGGGGCTGGGCAGGGAAGGGAGGATGGAGAGACGGACGGATCAGCACGTGAGGGAAAGGGAAGGGAAAACTGAGGCCAGGGCAATGCGCTCGCTCACATTAATTTGGAGGTTAATTACCAAAGTGATGCCGAGATCACTCTTTCTGCCAGAGGTGGTGGTGGACGTGGGCAGCGTTTGCCAGGGACCCGCAGGTCTAAACGTGGCACGAACCGGTGGTAAGCACCAGTTTTCATCGCTAACACCATCACCATCAAACCGCCAACTAAACTCATGTTTTGTGAAAAGTGCCCGCTTCCCATGGAAAGTTTCAGGGTTTTGTTTTTTTTTTTTCCTCATCGAAACCCCAAGCGCCAGCAAGCCAGCCCAGCCTGGATTTCCGCCAGAGCTTTTCACTCTCTGAATTGCCACCAAAAATCTCAATTCTTTTCACCGGAAAGAAACCTCTCTCTGCCCACAGCCAGGATGACATCCAGCCTCCCGCTCTGCAAGGGGTGACCTGAGCCCACCAAGGCTGCTCTTTGCAAAGATTTTGGCAGGTGGCGTGTTTAGGGCCTCTACAAAACCATCCGTTTATACCTGATCCTCCCTGAAGTCAAAAACTGGCCCTAAGCCACCCCAGAAACATCCCCTGAGAGTCAAGGGCCCTTCCCCAAGCCCTGCTCTACCTGGTGGCGAGCTCTTCACTTCGCCCGGGCTGTGCCAAGCTCCGGCTCTGGGAGAGGACTCGGCTGGAGGTGTAGCTGCAGCCAGGAGACCTGCCTGTTCACGGGAGCAGCTGCTATCTGGGAGAGATCAAAGCGTTCCTGCAAACATCAACAGGAAGGTCGGGAGCATCCGAGACAGGATGCAAACGTCAGTGGAGTAACTTTCACTTTCCTTACCGTTATCGAGCGCATTTGAGCGCGCTTTCCGTGATGCGACGTGTGAAAGCCAGAACACCCAGAAAGTTCACTGCGACCGCCACTAGTAGCTGTTGAAACAGGACTAATTATCTCATTAGTGTTCCTGAGTCCTAACAAGCGCTGAGGGCAGCCTGCACGGGCCCCGAGGAGAGGCAAGGCGGCGCAGGGTGCGGGATGCTGCGCAGGAGCAAACCCACTCTGGCCACCTGGACCACAGCTCTGATGACTCCGGGCTCCCTAAAAATCATCAAAAGCTGCAAATCCATGGCCGTGTGGGCTGCACGAGAGCCGAGGCGGGGATCCCAGCCCTGCCCAGGTGAGAAAGGCAGGAAGGCAGACGCGGGTTAGACATTAATCTCGAGCATCGCTCCGGATGCCTCGCTGTACTACATGGTGTCCATGGAAACCGCATGCACCGTCCCACCCCGCTCCCCCTGCCTCGCAGGAACTCATAGCAACCGCTCCAAACACAGTGCGAAGGGAAAAAAAAAAAAAAAAAGGGAAAAAATTATTCAAAAGGATCACAAACAGCTTATGTCGAGGCAGACTCTGCGCCAAATTCTGGTTTGGGTTTTCTCTTCGGTGGAGAGGAGAGGGGAGGTCACGGGGCAGGGAGAGGAGCGATGCGGGGATGTGGTCCCTGGGAAATAAACGCATCCATCCCTCAGGTGTGCGCTCCCACCCGCATTTCAACACCATCCCCGCGAACCTGTAGGCATTAAGCCACAAATGGATGTCAGGGCGAGCCCCCGCAGCAGGGAAGAGGGGAAAAAAAGATGTAAACATTTATTTTATGTTGGTTTAGGTCAGACCTTCCTCAACTTCGGCAGCGGAGAGGTGCGTCCGCAGACGGCGAGCTCTTCGGAGCAGGGGCTGCTCGTATCTCTGCACCTCGCACGGAGCCAAGCGCGGTGTCAGCGTTAAGCAAATCAAAAATAATGTCAGAATCTACTCTCCCACCCATTCCAAGATGAGCATGAAAAAAATAATGATATTTTACTCACCCATCAAAAGAAAATTACTCACGCCAGGCGCGTGGGTGAGCAGAATTTTGCAAGGCTGTTTTAGGCCCTGACTATGCTACAAAAATATCCATTTTAAGCATGGTTGTGAAACACAGTTGTGGCTCAACTATAACACCGGTTTTTAGCTACCTGTACAAAGAAAGCGGAAAAAATAATAATTAAGAAACAACCACGTGCTGATCACCTTCCGAGGACCACGCTGGGCGCCGCGATCTCACGCTGTGGCAGTGGACGCGTGGCTCTCATCGGCTGCTCCACCGAGCCGAAGCGTCGGCGCCGCCCGGCCTGCAGAAGGGCAAGCCAACGTTTCGGTTTCGCTGCCATAATACCTCCGAGATGGGCAAACCGCCTCGCACGGGCGCTACACGCCGCAGCGCCGCGCACGGAGGTGTTTGGGAGCCGGGCGCACCTCGCTCACCGCTTTGGTATCCGGTTGCTTCATCCAATCTAATTTTATCCCACGCTATCTCCAAATCCCGGTTTCGTTGAAACCCGGAGAGAAGGGGGAGCGTTGCCATTGACCACGACGGGACTGTGATTTGGGCTCCGAAAAATATCAATATTGATTCACTGGAAGGAAAACACCGCCTTGGTCTGTGTTTGGATCGCACCTGCCCAACGTGGCCGCAGCACCGCTCCAAAACACGGAAAACAAAATGAATAACCAACAGACCTACTCTTAGGCTACAACCCGGCTACGCCTGCCACCTCCCCGTGCTCCCCCCCTTCCCTCGCTCGCAGGCACAAACCCAACCATCCTTTCTGAGACAGGCAGCTCGCCTTCTTCACCCCCATCCCCAAATATTTCAGAAAACACATTCACATTCCACTCCCAACTTTAAATCGATGCCAGCTCCTCGGTCCACTTAGCGAGAGCTTCCCTGCCAAGAGGCATATGGTTTAGCAGTCCGGCAACGGCAGCCCCCCGTGCAGACCAATAATACGCCGCAGCGCAACGCGAAAACACGTGCTTCGCGCTGCCTCACTATCAACATTTGCTTAACATATTTTTTTTCTCCCAGTAAATACCAGCTGTTGCAGCGGTGCCGAGAGGCAGCGCTCAGATATTGAGCTGTCACGCTACTAAAATCCCCTTGGCGTTCGTAAAAAAAATCACCTGCAGGAGCTGGGAAACCAAAAAAAGGAGGCATTTAGGAGCCTGGTGACAAGCTGCCGCAGCATTTGGTTTTATGCAGCTCCACGACCCTTAGAAATGCTTTAGTTGTCACAAATTAGACGCTTGCAGCAATTGAGGATGATGATACAGTAAAAGCCAACACTCTGTTTCTCTTTATTTTTTTAAAAGGAGGGGTGGCTGAGGTAATCACCAGAGTATTTTCCTCCCTCTCCTCCAAAACACACGGCCACAGGAGAGCGGTGAGGAAGAGGGGGACGTGGACGTGTTCAGGAGACCCCAACCCACAGCACAAAAGCCTGAAGGAAGCCACCAAGCTCCGCCGAGTTTTAAAAAACACATCTCATCTGTCCAGGCAAGGCTGTTTCCCAAAACAAGCCTACTCCTGCTCTAAATAAAGCTTAGCCTAGAAAGACAGCACTGCCTAGTTGCCTAGGTGCAGGAGGCAGGAATTTGGGGGTTTAATCCAGCTTCTGGCAGCAGCGGGTTGCGCTTTGCTCCGGGGAGCACAGTTTTCCCGGGTGGGTACAACGGGCACGGCCGTGTCGGCAGAGCCCCGACCCGCCAAAAGCGAGGGAAAGCAAAGGATTCATCAGGCACGACTCTGAGGGCATCCACCACCCGCCTGCAAGCGGCCTCTCTGCCCTTTAATCTCCAGGGATCTCTCACAGGCCTTTGCTAAAAATTAATTAAGGTAACGAGCGTACAGAAGCAAAACCGGAGGCCGAGTCGTGTGTCGCTTCCCCAGCCTGCCCTGCGGGACGGAGCTGAGGATAAAGCTCCATCCCTTGATCGGCCGTGACAGCCGACCCCGGCAAAAAGGGGTTTTAATCAACGCCGCCCCGTTGCCGGAGAAAAACACCCGCTCAAACTAAGCAAACACACCCTGCTGCACAAAGAGAGCTCCCGTCTCGCCGGGCTGGAACAAAACTCGCTCTGCGGGGCGGGCAGAGCCGCGGCACCGGGGCCGGAGATGTTTTACTCTGACGTTTGAGGAGCAGGGCGCGACCCCGGCGTTTGTCACGGCCGCTCGCTGCGGCGGCCAGCCGGACGTCACGCCGAGCCCGGCGCTGAACTTCGGCCCCTCCGGTGAATGCGGCGATTCATCCGGGGCGAGCGGCTGCGTGAATGATTGGCCAGGAGTGTTGGCAGGGCCGGCCGGCCCGAACTGAGAGCGATTGTGTCTCTGACACAGTGACGAAGCCCCGCGGGGTCCAAGCCCCCCGAGTTCACGCGTAAGCGGAGCCGCCACACGCCGAAGGACTGACGCTGCTGGAGAAGAAAGAGGAGACTCAGATTTCAGTGGGGTTTCAGCCCCCCTCCTTCCGGCAATGACCTTTTATTCCTCCCCAGCAAGAGGCAAAACCACCCAATCTCTCAGCAAAAGCCACGTGTGTTGCAGGGAAGCCACCAGATGCCACAAGCCGAGGTCCCCGGGAGCAGCACGGCCGGACAGCCACTGGAAAACACAGAGGGGAAGCGTTGCCGCTCTGCACCCAAATTATTCCACCTTCATCGTGTGAAGGGAATATTTATCTCTTACATTTTCGGCTCCGCGGCTCCTTTCAGACCAGGAGAGCGGAGCAGGTCTCCGGAGCCTTCTGAAAGCAGCCCGGGTGAAAGGCGGCTCCGAGAGGCTCGTTCACCAGCGCTGCCTATAACCATGGCTGCTCTGAGATGAGCAAAGCGGAACGCAGAGGATAAGTGTGTATTTTTAACCAAAATGTCCCATTTTAATAGGTACCTGTGTGCGCGTCATTATATTGTTGCAGTACGTTTCCAGACCACAACTTCCCTCTCTCCCAGCCCCAAAAAAAGTCTTCAATTTTCGCTGTGTGCCTGCCCTGGCAAACTCAGCCTGAGACCGCCAGGCAAGGAGAAGGCCTTTTTCTCCTCAAACCACATCCCTCCACCTCTCACAGCAGCGCCGGCTCTACGCGACCCTCCGGGATGAGAAATCGCCCAGGGCAGACAAGATTAATTTCTAATATCACTAATCTCAATAAGCAGCGGGCAGACGCGCAGAAACAGCACCCCAAATCTGAGCCTTTTACAAGTTTGCTTCAAACACACGAGGCAACTTTTTTTTTTTTTTAAAAAAAAAAAACCAGAAAACCTTTACTTTAATGGTGTTGAAGGCAGTTTTACAGCATTTCAGCCTCACAGACACGCTGGGGTCAGAGGGGACCTTTGGAAACCCCCCACACCAAACCCTTTGCCCCACAGCAGCGCCCAGGCACAGGGCAGCGAGCCCGGCTGCGGGGAGGCGGAAGGGCAGGGGGCTCAGCCCGTGCTCCCCCTTACCTGGGAGGAAGGCCGGGCCCGCCGCGGCCTCGGGAGGGACGGGCGGCTGCTGCGGGGGGCACGGGTGAGGGGCCTCCCGGGTGCACACCCATACACTGTACGTGTGCCTACAGACACAGCTTCGGGGCAGCCACACCGGGGCCAAGCCCGGCCAGCAGCAGAGCCTGCCCAGGGCCAGCACATGGGCCTCTGTTGGGCCAGCACTGGGGCCAAGCCTGTCCAGTATTGGGTCCCACTCAGAGCCAGCGTGGGGGCCCGGTCCAGCCAGCAGCGGGTTCTGCTCCGGGACAGCGCTGGGGGCCAGCCCGGCCAGCACCGGGGCCTCCTCAGGGCTAGTACATGGGCCGGCACCGGGGCCAAGCTCGGCCAGAACAGAGGCCCCACTCAGAGCTAACACTGGGGCCCGCCCTGGGACAGCACCCGGGCCCAGCTCGGCCAGAACCGGGGCCCGCTCGGGGACAGCACCGGGGCCTGCTCAGAGCCAGAACCGGGGCCCGCTCGGGGACAGCACCCGGGCCTGCTCAGAGCCAGAACCGGGGCCCGCTCGGGGACAGCACCCGGGCCTGCTCAGAGCCAGAACCGGGGCCCGCTCGGGGACAGCACCCGGGCCTGCTCAGAGCCAGAACCGGGGCCCGCTCGGGGACAGCACCGGGGCCCGCTCGGGGACAGCACCGGGGCCTGCTCAGAGCCAGCACCGGGACCCGCTCGGGGACAGCACCCGGGCCTGCTCAGAGCCAGAACCGGGGCCCGCTCGGGGACAGCACCGGGGCCTGCTCAGAGCCAGAACCGGGGCCCGCTCGGGGACAGCACCCGGGCCTGCTCAGAGCCAGAACCGGGGCCCGCTCGGGGACAGCACCGGGGCCTGCTCAGAGCCAGAACCGGGGCCCGCTCGGGGACAGCACCCGGGCCCAGCCCAGCCAGAACCGGGGCCCGCTCGGGGACAGCACCGGGGCCTGCTCAGAGCCAGAACCGGGGCCCGCTCGGGGACAGCACCCGGGCCCAGCCCAGCCAGAACCGGGGCCCGCTCGGGGACAGCACCCGGGCCTGCTCAGAGCCAGAACCGGGGCCCGCTCGGGGACAGCACCCGGGCCTGCTCAGAGCCAGAACCGGGGCCCCCCTAGGCCGCCATCCCCGGCAGCGCCCGCACCGATAAGCCGAGGCCTGTCGCTCCCGACCCCCGGAGGGGAGGTGACGGCGATCCCCAGGCCGGGCCCGGGGGTCCCGGAGCGGAGCGCGGCCGGGCCAAGCCCGGGGGTCCCGCACTCACCAGCTCATGGTTCCCCCGCCGCCCCGCGCCGCTCCCGGAAGCGCCGCCGCCTTCGCCCCGCCCCTTCCGGTTAGCGCCGCCACAGGATGGGAGGAGCGGGCAGCGTTAACCCGCCGCGTGCCGCGCCGGGGGGGGGGGGGCGTGACGTCGGGGAAGGGGGGCGTGACGTCACGTCAGGGGGTCCGGAGCTGTGTTCGGCGGGGAAAGTGGGGAGAAAACACTTAAAATCGTCCGGTTTTGGTGCAAAAATAGACAGCAGAGGTGTTGGAGTGAAAGCACCGCGGCCCCTCCCCAAAACTGGGAGCAGCGGCGGGGGGGGGAGGGAGGGGCTTGGGAGCACCCTGGGGTGGGCGAGGGGATGGGGAGGGCTTGGGAGCACCCTGGGGTGGGCGAGGGCACGGGGAGGGGGGTCCCAGGAGCATCCCTGGGGTGGGCGAGGGGATGGGGAGGGCTTGGGAGCACCCTGGGGTGGGCGAGGGGATGGGGAGGGGGGTCCCAGGAGCACCCTGGGGTGGGCGAGGGGATGTGGGGGCTTGGGAGCACCCTGGGGTGGGCGAGGGCACAGGGAGGGGGGTCCCAGGAGCATCCCTGGGGTGGGCGAGGGGATGTGGGGGCTTGGGAGCACCCTGGGGTGGGCGAGGGCACAGGGAGGGGGGTCCCAGGAGCATCCCTGGGGTGGGCGAGGGGATGTGGGGGCTTGGGAGCACCCTGGGGTGGGCGAGGGCACAGGGAGGGGGGTCCCAGGAGCATCCCTGGGGTGGGCGAGGGGATGTGGGGGCTTGGGAGCACCCTGGGGTGGGCGAGGGCACAGGGAGGGGGGTCCCAGGAGCATCCCTGGGGTGGGCGAGGGGATGTGGGGGCTTGGGAGCACCCTGGGGTGGGCGAGAGCACGGGGAGGGGGGTCCCAGGAGCACCCTGGGGTGGGCGAGGGGATGTGGGGGCTTGGGAGCACCCTGGGGTGGGCGAGGGCACAGGGACAGGGGTCCCAGGAGCATCCCTGGGGTGGGCGAGGGGATGTGGGGGCTTGGGAGCACCCTGGGGTGGGCGAGGGCACAGGGAGGGGGGTCCCAGGAGCACCCTGGGGTGGGCGAGGGGATGTGGGGGCTTGGGAGCACCCTGGGGTGGGCGAGGGCACGGGGAGGGGGGTCCCAGGAGCATCCCTGGGGTGGGCGAGGGGATGTGGGGGCTTGGGAGCACCCTGGGGTGGGCGAGGGCACGGGGAAGGGCAAGGCTGCCTCAGCTCCAAGGGGAGGGCCGGAGGAACGTGCAGCATGTTTGGAAAGGCCAGAGCACCCAATTTTGGGGAGAAACTCCCCCCAAATCCAGCACCAGGACGCTGGGCAGGGGCAGTGAGGCCGTTTTGGCTACCAAACCTGCCCCCCCCCGCCCCGCCCTCAGCACCACCCCATCAGCCACGACCCCGGGATGAAGCAACCCCCACCTTGAGCTCTGGGTGCCCTCGGACCCCCGGCGCCAACCCGGGGGCGACATCCCGGCGAGGGGAGCGGGCTGGCCCCCGGTGTCACCGGGCCGGTGGCAGCACGTGCCAGCAGCACGAGGCCGAGGGGAGGAGGCCCCGGGCCGGGTGCCAAGGGGTGGCTTTATCAATTAGCAGGTGGAGGTAAACAGCGCGGTAATTACAGCCAGGGAGGATGATGCTAAACTGGGACGGTGTCAGCGACACCGGTGAGGACAGGGGATTAGCCGAAAAGGGGCGAGGCAGGGGGGTGGTGGGCGACCAGCCAGGGTGGCGCAGGCCCCAGGCACCCGTTTTGTGGCGGGATGGGGAGAAGGAGCTGGGGGCGGCAGGAGGGGCGGCGAAGAGGGGAGGTGGTGGGAAGGAGGCGATTTTGGGGCTTTGAGAGCAAACGGGGAGGACCCCATCGCGGCCTCGGCCGAGCAAGGATGGAGCCAGGAAGGGTTTGCTGGTGGTTCCCACCGCCTGCCGGGACACGCCGCCGCTCCTGGCCGCCATTCCCGCCGTGATGCCCCACACCAGCACCTTGGGATGCAGGGGACGCGGGCAGGAAGGGCCGGAGGCAGAGCTGGGGCAAGCACGGCCTGGCATCTGGGGGTCTCAACAGCCACGGGGCTGAGGGAGCATCTTCCACGGCGGCTCCGCTCCGCGCGTCGCCCTGTCCCAGACGTGTGCCGGGGGGCGAGTCTGGGCCCTTCCTCCAAATCAGGGATGGGGAGAAACGGGGGAATGGTTCCTCACGGCACAGGCACGGGGCAAGAGACGAGGGTGGGGCAATCCAGAACCGATCCAGAACCCACCCAGACCTTCTGCAGAAGATGTCTCCTGCCAGGGCAGCAGGAGAGGTTGGTCCGTTGGCTGAGACGATCAGGGAGGGATCTCACCAACATCTGTGGCGTGGAGATGGACCAGCTGCCAACCAGGAGCTTCTGGGTGTGGGTCCTCATCGCTCCCATCCCCGGGGACAGGGTCTCAGCTCTTGGTGCTCCTCCTCGGAAGCAAATCCCATCCCGCGGAGAGCTCTTGGGTTTCCACAACGTTTTGCGAAGCCCCGGAGACCCTCAGCAGAGAGGAGCGAGGTGTTGGCGGCCTCCTCGGGAACCCCGAGCTGCCGTCGAGGAGGGAAAGGCAGCAAGTTGTGTCGAGCTGGTACGTGACTGGCAAGCCCTTCCCTCCTCCCCAGAACACAGATAGCCCAGAACGGGGATGGAAAGTGCCGTGTTTCCGTAGCAACCAACGTTTTCGTGCAAGGTGCTGCACGCACTCCATGCGTTTCACCACCCAAGGGTGCTCCTCACCTTCCTGCTCCACGCGGCGGGGTGGGGGTCCTGCCCGGTGGGATGCCTGCGCCCGGGTGGCAAAGCGGGTCCGCAGCCCGGCACCGGGACCACGATGCCCCGTTGATGCCTGGTGGGCTCCTTCCTTCCTTCCTCCTCCTCGCCCGCAGCGAAGGAGCCCAAAGCGTTGGAGCAACGTTGGGTGGCTCCTCGCTGTGGCGTCTCCATGGCCTTTCCCTGCGCGTGCCCGGCGTCTCCCACATCTTCCAGCACAAGCCACCAGCGGAGATGGGCGCAACCACCACCACCACCACAGACGATGCCAGGGTTGCGGCGGCTCTCCCCGCGCCGTCGGCTGTGCCCGTGGCGGCTCCGGCTCCTGCCCAACCAAATCCTGCCTCGGCTCATCCAACGGGACACCGCAGGGACCGGCTGCTCCGAAACCACCACGGGACCCACCGAGGGAAGGACAGCACTGGCTCACCCCGACCCCGCTCTGCGGACGGCGGCTCCCACAACCCTTCCTGCCCCGCGCCGAATCCGGCAGCCACTCCGGCTTCGTCTTAATGGTCACCAACAGCTCAACCACCCGGGAATCGGCTCGAGGACACGGGAGCCCACCCAGCGCAGCGCCCGTGGGCTCCAGAGCCGGTTCCCCCAACGCCGCGAGGTGCCATTCCCAGCTGGACCCGGTGTGCCAACGGCTTCTTCCCGAAATTAAAACCTCTCCAAGCCGAGGAGCTGAGCGAAACCCCAGGGCCGGGCAGAGCTGCCCCGGCCTGGCAGGAGCAGCAGCTCCTCCGGGGTGCAAGTTCACAGATGGGAAAAAAATTTGACGGCGATGCCAATGCCTCCGCATCCTGGGAAAGACTGCAGTGCCAACAGGGAAGCTCGTGGGACGCTCGACCTCTCGGGTCGTGCTCCAGCCCAGCAGAGCCCAATGGACCCCCCAGCCCCTCAGCGTCCTCCAGCGCCATCCCAGCTCCAGGAGAGCTGCTGCTCCAGCCCCATCCCTTGGGAAGGAGTGAACCATCGCAGGCCGACACCGCTGCACCCACGCCAAATATCCAAGCGCCTCGTCCCGCTCTGTCTCCCACCCGCCCCTCGCGCCCGCACAGGCGCCAGCTCGGGAAGCCGGCGGGTTATTTTTAACCGGAGCCACCCAGCCCAGCCAAAATCCCCTCTCGGCGCTGTACCTGGGGCGATTGGGGCGGCGAAAGGCGGGGGGGCATTACCGGCTGAAGCGCCGCGATCCTCTTTCGCCCGCCGTTATCCGACAGACGCAACCTGGCGAAAGCCGCCGGCAAAATGGTGACGGGGTCAAGGCGACGGCGACGACGGCACGAGCGGGGGAAAAAATAAAGACGCGAGGTCAAGGGCGAGCCAAGGATGCGGCGGTTTTGGGGAGGGGGCTGCGGGGCGCACCCCCTCACTGTCCCCCGGGCGGCTGGGAAAATTGGGGGGGACGCAAGGACGGAGCCGGTCGCCTTCGGGGTCACCCAGCGTCCTGGCCGGCTGGTCTCGGCACGCCGTCCTGCGAACAGAACTGAAGGAGAGGGGGGCTGAGAAAAGGTTGGGTTATTAAAAAAAAATAATAAAATCATAGTAAAAAATAAAAAAAATACAAGAAAATACAACACTAGGAAAAAAAATGTACAAACAGGTTTCAAAGTTGCCCGAAAAGAGGCACAGCGCCCACCGCCCTGCACGTTTCGAGCCGTTTTAACACCCCCTTACACATCAGAGACTTTTTTTTTTTGTTTTTCCAAACCAATATAGACCTTTTTTTTTTTTTTTTTTAAGCAAGGCAAAATAAAGATATTTACTACAGCTTTTGATTGTCAGCAAACACAATATATTTACTGCATTAGCATTTGCTCACAGTGCAAATGGTACAACAATACATCGGTTCAATATTTCGGATTTTTTCCCTTAAAAATGCTGTATGCATTGACTATCAGATCTGCATTACAACATGACAAATGAGCAAATGAAATGTGTGTGAAAATTATCACCTTTTCACAATATCAAGCATAATTTTTTTTTTTTAACCTTAGTATAAGGTACTATAAATCCAAGAAATAAAAACATCCACAAAATATATTACATCTGGTATGATTTTTTTTTTTTCTCTAAGTACTCAACTTTATACAAAAGTCTTTCAAAAAATATCATTCCCTTAGGTTTGTGTGGTTAAACCTGATTGTGGGTTTTTTTTTTTTTTTTGTTCCTTTCGGTTCACATAAATTAGACTGCATTCTTTCTCTTCTCTTTATTTTTTGTACGTTTTTAATTTTTTTTTTTTTCACATGCAGACATCAAACCTGGATAGCACGACCTTTTGGCAACAAAGATTTTTTTTTTTTAAGTCATTAATATTTTTGCTTAGTTTAGCTTAAATGTCTGAGCACAGTTTTATTAAAACAAAAGAAGAAAAAAATCAGAGCAGTCATGCAATGACATGCACATACCAGAAGGAGAAAAAAAAAATAAAATAAAATAGAGGACTAATTGATTTTTCTCCTCCGTAGTTGGTTGCTTGTTTTAAAGTGACCAAATAAAATAAAATAAAAATATCTCACATTATAAAAAGTATTCTGCAAAATACTGGGGTCTTTTTTTTCTGCATTTCTGTAAAGATTTTCCCTTCTGCTGGGGAAAAAAAAAAAAAAAAAAAAGAAAAGAAAAAACAAACCCAAAAGCTGCTGCTGGGACATCGCTCCCCGAAGTTGCGGGGGGACCCGCAGAGGCGCCCCCCGCCCTGCCAGCCCGGTTTGGGGGGCCTGAGCCCGCTTACCTCTGCCGTGGGGACCGGTGCTTGTGGGGGGGACACAACACTACGGGGGAGAGGGGATCCGGGGAGGGGGCCGGATCCGGACTCGGGGGGGGCAGAGAGGAGCCGGATCGGTCCCATCCATCCGTCCCCACCCGCATCCAGGCCAACCCAGCCCCCGGGGAAGCGGGCGGGTGGGATCCGGGAGGGCCCGATCCTGCCCAGCCCAACCCTTGGGCAACCGGGCGGGTCGGATCCGGGAGGGCCCGATCCTGCCCAAATCCTGGGGAACCGGGTGGGTCGGATCCCAGTATCTGGGATCCAGGTCAACCGAGATTCTGGGAATCTGTGACCTGGGGAAGCTGGGATCCGGGAGATGCGGGGTGCAGGCAACCAGGATTCGGGCGATGTGGGATGCGGACAACTGGGATCCGGGCAGGCTGGAGCCAGGAAAGCTGGATCCAGGCAATCCAGGCGTCTGAGCAATCCGGATAAGGGCAACCAGGATCCAGGCAGCGCGGGTAATCCGAGTGCGGGCAGCGGGAATCCGGGCACCAGGGTGCGGGAAGCGGGAATCCAGGCATGGAAAATCCGGGTGCGGTTCCCGTTGATCCAAGTGCAAGCAGGATCCGGGTGCGGGCAACCTGGACCCAGTCAATCCGGACACGGGCAGAGCGGATCCGTGCAGCGCAGCCCCCGAGCATCCCAAAGCTGGGGGGAGGAACGAAGCCACCTCGGGGCTCCCTCCCAGAACGGTGCGGAGGGCAAAGGGAGGGGAAGGGGGTGCCACCACTCCGCTCCCCACGGTCCCTCAAGCGCACGTGGTGACGGCGAGAGCGACCGGGGGCGAAGAGGTGGCGGCGGCAGCAGCGGCGGCGGTGGGGGGCACGGCGGGGGGTTGCCCGGCCGAACCCTTCTCGGCCTTCTTCTCCTTCTGCTTGAGGTGGATCTTGGCGTGCCGCTTGCGTTCGTCAGAGCGGGCGAACTTGCGGCCGCAGAACTCGCAGGCGAAGGGTTTCTCACCGGTGTGGGTGCGGATGTGGGTGGTGAGGTGGTCGCTGCGGCTGAAGCTCCGCATGCAGATGCGGCACTGGAAGGGTTTGTGGCCCGTGTGGATGCGGAGGTGGCGGGTGAGCTCGTCGGAGCGGGAGAAGCGGCGGTCGCAACCCTCGGCGGGGCAGGCGTGGGGCCGCTCGTGGAGCGGCGTCTTGCTGGGTCGGTTGGGATATTTGCGGGGTCGGATGGGTTTGAGGGTGAGGGGCGGTTGCGGCAGCCCCCCGAAACCCGGGTGGATCTGCTTGTCCTTGAAGGCCTTGATGGTCTCCAGCGGGGTGATGGGGGGCGGGTTGACGCGGATGGGGTCCAAGCTCTGGAAGGGTTTGTGCTCCGTGATGGTGCCCATGTCGTTGGGGTGGTGGTAGAGGTTATAGTCTGGGATCATGGGGAAGAGGTTGCTGTCCAAAGCGGGCTTGGCGGCTTGGTAATCCTGGGGGGAGTAGGTGAGGCCGGGGTTGCTCTGGGGATCGTGGAAGGAGACAGGTTCCGGGTAGAGGTCACTGCAGGAGGAGTAGGGCGGCAACGCGGGGTACATCTGGTCCACCTCGCCCTGCGGCGGGCCCATGCTGCCCGCCGAGCTCTGCGTGCTGGTGAGCGCGCCCGAGGACGGCGGGACCCCCAGGATGCCGGCGCTCATCAGGCTGATGATGTTGTCCTGGCACCAGTTGGAGGGCGAGTCGAACGCGAATTTCCCCAGGTAGGTGACAGTCTTGTTCCCCGGGGCGGGCTGAAAACTCCCCGAATAGGAGGATAATTCCTGACCGGCCTTTTCGTTCGCTAAGCCAATGTCCATAACATTATCTGCAAAGTGCGAGAGAAGCGGGGCAGGGTGAGCCGGGAGGGCACTGGGGATGCACTGGGATGCACTGGGCCCCCCCACCTCGCTCCCTCCCTGCTTCCATCCCCACTCCCCGTGTACCGCGGTGCTGGCTGCCGGCGGTCGCGGCGATGCGGGGCCGGGCTGGCGCCCCCGAGGTGTGTGGAGTGGGGAGGGGTGGACACGGGACCCCCCACCCCACCAGCGCCCCACGGGTGGGGCCGGGGGAAGGAGGTACCTGCGGTTACAGGTAGGCTTCCTCCCCGTCCAGCCCCCGGCAGCGCTGGGCACTCCGTTACCGATTCGCCGCCTTCCCTGCGCCGAGCCCCGGGCGAGGAGAAACACGAGTGGAGGGGAGGGAGGGGAAGGTTTAGCCCGGCGAGGTTGCGGGTGGGAGCGGGGACACGCGGGGCGGCCCCCTCCACCTGTGCCCCCCTCTATGTGTCGTCGCAACCCCCGCTCTCCGGGAAAACCGCTGCCGCGTCCCGGGGAGCCCACGCTGCGGGGTGCTGGTGGCGATGGTGGGGGGGGGGGGGGGCGGCCGCCACGCGCGTCCGCGGCGCCTCCGCACACACGCGGTACCCGGCGCGGGCGGGCGGCCCCCACGGGGGTCCGGCCGTTCCCCTCTTTCCTTCCCCAACCCGTGTCCTCCTCCCCACGGAGCCCCGGGCTGCACACTCCCCCCCCCCCCCCCCGCAACCGGTACCTGCGGCGGCTTCGGCAGCAGCGCTCGGCGGGAGCCCCGCAGCGATCGCGCGGAGACAACGGCGAGGAAAGGGGTGGGTGGGTGCGGGGTGGGGGGGGGCACACACACACACACACACACACACACGCGACGCTCCCCAGCTCTTCCCTTCCCTCCGAGGCTCCACGAACACCCACAGCGTCCTCCCCCACCGCCCCCCCACCCCATCCCTTCTCCCTATTTTTCACCCCCCCCATTAAAAAAATAAAAAATTATTATTATTTTTTTTTTTTTTTACCTGCAGCCATCTGGTTGTAGTGAGCCACCGAGTCGCTGCTGCCGGAGAAAATATTCAAAGAGTTGGGGATCTCCTCTGGGTACAGATTGTCAGGCAATTGGTTCATCAAAGTGTTCATGGTCCCCGGCAGCTTCTCCAGGAGTTTGCCTGTCATAGCACTGGAGGAAAAGGCTGGTTCACCGCCGTTCCGGGCTCAGCTCCCCGGGAAACGACATCCGAGTGGCAGAGCCGCGCGAGGGAAATCATGCACAAGCGGGGGAAAAAAAAAAATAAAAAAAAAAATAAAAAAAAAAATAAAAAAAAAAAAAAGAAGGGGGGGAAAAAAAAAAGTTGGGGCGGGGGCGGTGGGGGGTGGGGGGCGAGGAGGAGGAGGGGGGGCGGAGGAGGGGGTGCGGAGGGGGGGGGGGTGCGGTCCCTCCGTGGGTCCCCGGTGGTGTTTCCTCGCGGGGGGGAGGGGGCGATCTGGCTGGCAGATGTGGTTGTAGAAGCGGGGTGGGAGGATTTAACCCCTCCTCTCCTCTCTCCTCTCCCCCCCGGTCCCCCCCGCTCCCTGCGCTCGCAGGTTCCCTCGCTGCCGCCCGACTGCTCCGCCGGGGACTCCGCAGCCCATTTATCCGGGCGGCGGGAGCGCTCCGTGACGTAGCTGCCCATATATGGACAGACAAAGCCGAGCCGAGGCCGAGACGTCACAATGGAAGCTCCGCACAATGGAACATTAGAAAGCAGGAAGCGGGGACGGAGTGAGAGGGGATGGGCGACGGGGAGAGCGGTACCGGACTACCGGGCACTCGGCACCGGGTACTGGGTATGGGGTACCGGATGCCGGGCATCCTGCACCGGGCACAGGGCACCGGGCACCGGATACCGGGCATCCTGCGCCGAGTACTGGGCACCGGGCGAAGGGCACCGGGTACCGGACACCCTGCACTGGGCAAAGAGCACCCGGCACCGGGTACCGGACACTGGGTACCACATACCGGGCGTCCTGCACCGAGTACCGGCCACCCGGCACCGGGTACCGGGACAGCGGGTACTGGGCATCCTGCACCGGGCACCGGGTACCGGACACCCTGCACCGGGTACAGGCCATCGGGTACCAGATACCAGGCATCCTGCACCGGGTGCGGGGTACAGGGCACAGAGTACCGGACGCCGGGCATCCTGCACCGGGCACAGGGCACCGGGCACCCGGTACTGGTCACCGGGAGCGGGACACAGAGCACCGGCTACCGGCCACCCTGCACCGAGCACAGGGCACTGGGCACCGGGCACCGGACACAGGGCATGGTAGCGGGGTGGGGGGGCGACATCCAGCCACCGACCCCATCCCGCATCCCGCGAGGGGCCGGGATGGGCGATGCGCGAGGGAAACCCGCAGCGCTTGGACTTCTGTGGGAAGCAGAGGGGTCAGCGGGGAAGGCGCAGGAGCCTGAAATTCCCTGCGTGGCGGGGGCTTTGCGCCGGGCCGCCCCCTCCCCACGCTGTGGGGAGAAGAGGGTTTTGGGTGCCTGAGAACAGGTAACACTTGTTGGTCGCCTGTGATTTTTAACCTCACCTCCCCCCCTCCACCACCACCCCCCTTTTTAAAAGTTTGGCACTTCCAAGGCGTCAGTAATTAGGTGGTTTCGTGCTAAGTGTGCCAACTGATGCTATCTTTAAAACCCTCCGAGTTATATAGCAAATGTATGGAAAAATGCTGTGTTGCAATAGCTCCACTTACCCAATTCCTGCAGGGCCGGCTTGGCAATGGGAGTGAAATCCCTGCTCCGGGAGCGGAGGGGACCGGGCACCGGCTGCGGGGAGCGGGGGGGGGGGGTGGGGGGTGGAGGCGGGGGGGGGGCGGTGCTGCGAGGCCCTGGGACTCTCGCCCTGCGGTGCTAGCAGCCTCTCGGTTTGGGGGTGGGGATGCTGGAGGGGGGGGCATGTGCTGGGATTGGGGGGCAGCGAGCCCTCACGGTGGCCTGGATGGGAGTGCGGGGGTGGGAACGGGGCCAGGGGGGGTGTGTGGTCTTCAGGGTCCTCCATCCACTTCAGGCCCCCCTGTGCACTGCAGACCCCTGTTCAATGCAGCCCCCTCATCCACTTCAGCACCCCCCCCCATTTTCTGCAGCCCCTCCATCCGTTCTAGCGATCCCATCCACCACAGGACCCCGCTTTCATTAGAAACCCCTCCATCCTGCTCTGAGCCCCCCCACCCTTCACAAAGCCTCCTAGTCCTTCACAGACCCCCCCCATCCTGCTCAAAGCCCCCTCATCCTGCTCAGACCCCTCTATACTTCGCAGAGCCCCCTAGTCCTTCACGGACCCCCCTATCCTTTGCAGACCCCCCCCCCCATCCTGCACAGATCCCTCCGTCCTGCTCAGAGGCCCCTCATCCTTTACAGTCCTGCCCAGGTCCCCCTGTCCTGCACAGAGCCCCCCTCATCCTTCACAGAGCCCCCCCCATCCTTCACAGAGCCCCCCCACTCTGCTCAGGGCTCCCTCACCCTGCTCAGAGCCCCTCATCCTTCTTAGAGCCCCTCCCATCCTTCTCAGAGCCCCCCCACCCTGCTCAGAGCCCCCCATCCTTCGCAACCCACCCCCCTTCTTTTGCACTCCCCCCTCCCTTTACCTCCCACCCCCTCTCTCCCCCCTCCCGTGGCCCGGCGCGGCCCGGGGGGAGCTCGGCGGCGGGGGGGGGGTAGCGGGAGGGGGGGGGGGAATCGGGGCGGTGGCGGCGGGCGGGCGGCCGAGGGGAAGAACCATACAAGGTCTGGATCCGGCCCCGCCCCCGCTGCCTTCTTTGGCCGCCGGTTCCGGTGCCCCCGGGGCCGGGGAGGTGCGGAGCGGCTGCGGAGCCGGGACCCCACCGCCCGCACCCCCTCCGCAACACCGGCACCACCGCCCCTACCCAGGGTGGAGGGTGTCCCACCGAGTCACCCCCCCCCAACCCGAATTCCCCATCAGCGCATTCCTACGGTGGCATCGGCGCTGCTGGGGATGCTGCGGGTGTCCCCCCCCCCCCCCCCCCCCGCGCTGCGTGCCCGGCTCCCACGGGCCCCACGCAGATCAGAGCAAGGGTGTCGTGTGTCCCCCTCCTCCAAAAAGTCGAGCAGCCCCTCCTCGACCGCCGAGCACCACCGCCATCGCCGCTGATTTTTTTTTTCCTCAGCCTTATTTGCTCATGTTCATTAGCGCGGGGAATTAATTGCTGCGCTGGAGCAAGCCGGCACCGGCTCCAGCCCATCGCCCCTCGCCCCACCGCCGGTGTCACGCAGCCCAGCCCCACGTTTGCGTCGTACCAACCTGGGTGGGTGTTCACCCACCCCGAGTGGCACCCGCTCACCGCCAGGAACGCAGCTGTACCCCCCCCCAAACTGGCCAACTGGGGTGCAGCCCTAACACCTCAGCCCCTCGCGGTGGGGTTTAAGCCTGGCTTAAATCTCCCACTTTGTAAGGGCCTGGTTTACACGAGGAGCCGGGCTAGGAGGGAGGCACGCTGCTAAACCCAGCCTAATGTGAGAACGGCCTAATCCCACGCGGCCACCGCCTCGGTTACTGATGGTGGTTTGATGCCAATTGATGGGGAATGGCCTTCAGCCAAAATAAACCCAAGCAGCCTTAGACTGGCGTGAAAACGGCCGTGTAGGGGGTTGGCCAGGCTTAGTTACAGCTCAGCTTAGTGTGTCAGAGCGTCCTGAGCAGAGCAGTTTACCTAAAGGGAGCAAAAAAAAAAAAAAAAAAAGAATTCCCACCTGGGATGCTCTGAATGGCTTTTGAATTACAGCTTGGGCTGGATGGAGTCTGGAGTGAGAGCTTTCACTGCTTTTGGTCGTCCTGTCTCTTAGGCCAGGTTGAACGCCATCCCGAGCAGAGCATCTCGGGAACGCGCGTAACCGCTGCCGGCATCAGTGGTTCTGCAGCATGGATCCATGGCCCTTCCCAGAGCCGACACATCATCCCACCCCACTGCCCCTGCCTTCCGAAAGCTCCTCACTTGAATAAAGCGAGGAAGGCAGAGCTGGACCACCTGCCTCGTTAACCCAGGATAACAGGACGGATAACGCCATGACACCCTGGCAGCGCAGGAGAGCCTGACCCCCTCTGCCCCGTTTGCGTCCCCCTGCCCCCCAGCCCCTGGCCCCTCCCTTTGGGGCTGAGAGCGATGCCAAAACCCCACCAGTGCCCCGTGGGGACCGTGGCAGTGTCCCGCTGGGTGCTGTCAGCTGACAGGTGATTTCTCCCCGCTCCTCTCGGTCTTGTGACCGGGCCCTGCCGCCGGTCGGGTGATTCACGTACCGTGAGCCCCACAGGTGCGCTGCGCTGCGCTGCGGCCGGGGCGAGAGGCTGCACCGCACGCCGGCTCTCTGGGGACCGCCGGGGCTTTTAAAAGGGGAACTATTCAGGTTTTTTTCGTGGTTTTTTTTTTGTTTTTTTTCACCTAATTAATGTCGTCTTAAATGTACTTGCAGGACACGAGCCTGGTTCTCATGCCCCGTGGTGAGGTGAGTGGGATGCTCGTTCCCACGGACATCGTGCTGGTGGTCCAAAGCCTCCAGCTGAGCTCGGACCGAGTGGAGCCTCAGAGGCTGAGGGAGACGTGGAGACGCCCGTCCCCATCCCACTGCCTGGCTCGCCGTCTCAGGACCCCTGGGAGGCTCTGCACGGTGCTGGGCTGTGGGTGTCAGGCTCTGGGGACCCGCTGCGGCCGTGCCCCTGGTGCTGGGTGCCAGAGGATGCTCAGACATGAAGCTCGAGGCAGTTGACACTACCAGAACACGGAGGTTTTCCTCCCCAGCCCCTTGGATTTGCTGTAGATGTAGATCTGGGGCTGGTAAGGTCACGGCGTCGTAAACAGAGTGTGGCTGGTGGGGACCCGAAAGGTCACCTCCCTCCTACCCCCGGGCATGACTGTACCCGGGCCGTCCGCGTGGGCGGCTGCTTGGATGGTCGACGAGACAAGCTCTTCACCAGCAGCTTGGAGAAGGGGAACAAATAAAAACCCCCGAGCCTTGCAGCCGCCCGAACCACGAGGTGGGTGTCGGGGAGGTATCTGATGAAGCCGCCGCAGCTTCTCGGGGCCGGGCGAGGGTTTTGTTTGCGAGCGGCGAGGTGGCGTGGGAGGGATGCAGCCGCTCCAGGGGCGTCAGCGGCCTTTGGCGAACACCAGCCGCCCAGATGTGACAGATGCTGCGTCCACAGGAGTTTATTCCCTGGGCAAAGCCTGGACGTGAGAATTGCTCAGCACCGGCGGGGATGGGATTTGGGATAATCTGTAATTTCTGGAGGAGGAGAGACTTTCTCCCCTGCTGTTGGGCGTGGGAAATTCTTGTTTCAAGCCAAACTCCTGCTGGGAGAACTCCGGCCAGGAGAAACTGCTGGGCAGCCTTCCTGAGGCCGGACCAACACCCTCCCGGCACGGCCTACGTCCTTCCCCAACGCCGTCTTCAGCCTCACCTCGGTTTTCCTGATTTGCCTGTGAAAACTACACACCCTCCTCCTCCTCCTTTGGAAATATTCGGAAGTGCTCTCACCAAAATATGCATGGCAAAGGAGACGGACATCTCCCTCCTTTTTTCTGGGGGAGGTGAAGGGACCTGCAGGCAGAATTTGCTGCCCGCTTTGCTGGGTTGGTTCCCAATAGGCAAATCCCGAATCCTGGGATGGGGGGATGGTGGGGGTCCGGGCAGCGGGGGACTGCGGGAGCATTGTGGGTGGCTGCAGGAGACCCTTTCCTGCCTCAGTTTCCCCTGTGGCAAAAGAGATACCAGCGTTGCCTTGCCTCGCACAGCAGGTGTGAAAATTTTGAGACCGAGAGGGGAAAAGCCCTTTGGAGCAGCCAGGAGCTGCAAACCCCAAACCTGGGGCAGCCCTGGGCACCCCGAGCAGGAAAATGGGTGCTGGGTGGCTGGGGCTGATCCCTGAAGGTGGCAGCACTGGGAATGGGCTGGAGGCCAGGGAAGCGCCCACAGCAGCTTTGAGTGAGGAGGGGGCTCTGCCTGCACCCCACGGTCCCCACCATGCCGCTGTCCCCATCCCCGCGTCGCCCCGCTGCTGTGGCAGCAAGGACCTGCCACCCCAAAGAGCACCCCAAATTTTCCACCGCTCTCAGGGCCTGGGGTCGGTGGGTGATGCCGGCTTGTGGCAGCGAGGGGCACGTCGCCGTACGCACCGGGGAGCAGGGGAACCTCCGGGGTCAGCTCAGTGCGAGCCGGGTTTCGGTCTTTCCTGTTATTATCCAGCCCGCAGCAGGGGAAACAATAGCAGTGGCGGCCGGCGCGGTGCGACCCGGAGATAAGGAGGCAACGTGATTAGCAGGAAAACAAAACGGTGGGCCCAGAGCAAAGAGCGATCCCCAGGGAGCAGCACCGCTGGGAACGATGGGGTCTCCAGCTGGAGATGGGGCACGGAGATGCTGAGGGCTGTGTGACAGGACAGACACGAGCCACGGTGTCACAGCCCCGGCCAGGAACGCCGGAGTGACCAAGCGATGCCGCAGCCCCAGCGAGGGGTTTGCAGAAAGACACCATGAAGGCTTTTTTTTTTTTTTTTTTTAAACCTGAAACCAAGAAACAGAAGAGGAAATGGATGCTTGCGTTTCAGCGCTGAGAACGTGCCATGACACTCAGCTCCAGACATGTGAGTGGTTCCCAAACAGGAGAGGAGCTGGTGGCACAGCCGGCACCAGAGCACGGCACAGATTTTCCGAACCCACCGCGTCCGATGGCCGGGGCCCAACCTCGCACGGAAGCCGGAAAGCCGGAGCCAGGGGCAAATCCAGCACCCGCCATGGTGTGGGTATCCGTCTGAGGATGCTGTGCCGGGGGATGGATGTCCTCCCGGCCAGCCGAAGCCGCGCGGCCTGGGAAAGCGCTGCAGGGCTCTGCCTTCACCACCGAAGGAGAAACTGGTGAGAGGCCAAAAGGCGAGGGATCTGCGCATCCACTGAAACCGGCCCGGGGGGAATTAGCCATTTCCTAGCGATGAGGAAAGCCGGGGTTAGCCGAGGAGCTGCGGGGCCCCGGGAGGGAATGGGAAGCGAGGCGCTGCCGACAAGTGAGGACAAGACGGCGGGGTGAGAGCATCCTGGGGCGGGCAGGGGAGGCTGGCAGAGCCCAGCCGCCGTCCAGCAGCTTCCACTGCACCTCCGGACGTGAACCCCGAGAGGGATCAGCCTCACCCCGCAGACAGCCGGGCGGAACGGGGCAGCGCCGGGCACCAGGCGAGGATTTCGGCTGCCTTCGGGCAGGAGTGAAGCTTGGAGGTCCAGGACCTTTACATCAACACCCCCCCCTTTTTTTTTTTTTCCCTTTTTTTTTTTTTTTTTTAAATTCTTTCTACCAAGGAGTGTTTGGGGCAAACCACATCTGAAGGTGCTCGCGCTCCCGGCGGAGCGGGCGAGGCTGTGAGCCTCAAACCCAGCCCAAGCCGACTCGGACCGCAAGCTGAAGGAGGAAACGAAAACCCCAGCACGGTTTGTCTCTGCCAAGCATCCCTGGACGGGATGTCTGGGCATCCAGGATGGCATCCCATGCGGGCGCAGCTGCTTCCCCTCCGTAACAGCCGGCGCCTGCATCCCAGGGCGCTGCAAGAGCCAGGTGGGGGGCTGGGACCCCCAAACCGAGGAACCCCTGATGAAGGGGACAGGGCTCCTCCAAGCAGCCCCACAAAGCCCTTCCGATGACATACAGCATTTTGGAGGCCCAGTGAAAATGAATCGTTATTGCTAATTAACGAAACCATCGCACCAGGAGCGGCCTGCATGCCCCTTGCTGCCCGTAGCCCCCTCCAGGCGCTGGCACGGGGCGCAGAGGTGGGGACACAGCCTTCCCCACCTTCCCCTATTACTTCAGGAGCCCTAAATTCCTGTCGCAGCCTCTCCCAGGGCCCGCCCGGCTGCTGGGTCACCGCTCACGGAATTGCACGGAGGCATCCGTCGCATCCGGCACCTCGTCGTTGCTGGTGAAGCCGGCTCCAGGTGGGTGCACCCAGCACCCACACCCCCCAGTTTGTGCAGCATGGTGCGAGGCAGACCCCCGGACTGGGGGGGGCTTCGTGTACCCACAGCACAAGGCTGGGAGCTCAGCGCCGGGATGGGAGCATCCCACCAGCGGTACCCATCTCCCACCCTGCAGCTGATCCGGAGAGCCCAGTCCCTTCACGGTGCCGTGGGGATGGCGATGCTCCGCTCACCCGGAAAATCTCCCACGTTGGCACCCAAAACAGGCAGCGGTGTTGATCCCCACGTCCCCGCCGGCGCGTGAGGATGAACAATCTTGACCTATTTCCCTGGGGGGGGTGAGCAGCAAGGCTTAATTCACTGAATGCTTGAGGGATCTGCAGCTAAAGCCATTATCAAGTGTGAGATATCATTAATTAATGCACAGGTTGATATAGTTATGCGCTGAGATCATCACCAGCTGATCCTGCTAATCCCTGCTTGTGCAAGTACCTGAGCCTGGCATCGCTTCATTCCGGCCAGCCGGCTTGTCCCCACCTCGTGCCACCCAGGCTAGGGGGGGTGCAGGGGGTGGCCCCCCATCCCTTAATATCCCCTGACCCTAAATCTGCATTTTTTCCCACGGTGGTCCCACCGGAGGGAAGATGCCTCCTGCTCTCCATCAAGGGACCCAGGGCTGCCCCTCCTTGAGCCAGGGGCTGAAACTTTTTCTCGTTAGAGTCGTTATTTCAATAATCATAGCAAAACCCAGGTGATTATTACCCTGTTGACTTAGGGACCGTGTTTAGCGCAGGCTTCTTCTGGCCTCCAGCCCAGTTTTGGAAAGAAACACCCCCATGTGCTGCTGGGAGCTGCCGTTGCTCACCAGGAACGTTGGATTTTTCACCATTTTTTTAAACCTCAAGCCTTCCTCTTCCTCAGCAGATGCCCGGCAGATGCGGGTGCCATGGGTCCCACGTTACACCCCGCCGAGCCCATCGCACCTGAGCTCACCCAGCTCTATTTTCTCCTGCCCCTATCCTGGACTTTCAGATGCAAAAAAAAAAAAAAAAAAAAAAAAAAAAAAGCCACGACAGTGGAAATTCGAGCTAACAAATACAAATAAAACTTCCTCTGGATGCTAAAAATGACACATGTAGACAGAGAAAAAAAAATTCTATCGGTGACAATAACAGAGCGCGGAGCTATTTCAGTGCTGGGCTGTTCCATTGCAGCACTCGGCACTGGGGTTGTGGCTGCCGAAAACCAGCCACTTCCCCAGGGACGTGACGTGTTTCCTTTCCATCACAAACTGATTTAGAAGCAAAACTTTCTACATTTAAGCAGCGAGAGGCTCAGCTTCTCTTTTCTCTCTCGCGCTGGTGGTGAGCGAATGGAAGGAGAGATAAAGGGGTGGGACCAGCGCAAAGTGACTGTACGCGGCTTCCTCCTTCTTTTTTTTTTTTTTCTTCTTTCTTTCTAAATTATCAACAAGTGAACCAAAAAAACCACAATTAATATTTTCCACGCCGTGAAGGCCTCGTGTGCATCCAAGTGAGAGTTTGTGGCCCCGGGCTGGCCGGTGCTCCCACCACGCCGTACGATTGCGGCCCTGTGCGTGTGTGGGTGCCCAGCGCAAGGCCAGTGGTGCCTCATCCCACGTCCTGGCAGGGGATTGTCCCACCGCGGCGCCCGCTGCAGCTACCCGGGCAGATTCCTGCTCTGGACCATCTCCAGCTCTGTCCCCATCTCCAGCTCCATCCCTGCACCCGTCTCCAGCTCCATCTCCATGTCACCCTCATCCCTATCCCCGTCTCCGTCCCCATTCCCATTTCCATCTCCATCCCTACCCCATCTTCATCTCCATCCCAATCTTCACCCCAATCTCTGTCCCCATCCCCATCTCCATCCCCATCCCCATCCCTGTCCCCATCTCATCCTCACCCTCATCCCCATGTCCATTCTCATCCCCATCTCCATCCCTGTTCCCATCTCCATCCCCGTCCCCATCCCATCCCCATCTCACCCTCATCCCCGTCCCCATCCCCATCCCCATCTCACTCTCATCCCCATCTCCATCCCTGTTCCCATCTCCATCCCCGTCCCCATCCCATCCCCATCTCACCCTCATCCCCGTCCCCATCCCCATCCCCATCCCATCCCCATCTCACTCTCATCCCCATCTCCATCCCTGTTCCCATCTCCATCCCCGTCCCCATCCCATCCCCATCTCACCCTCATCCCCGTCCCCATCCCCATCCCCATCCCATCCCCATCTCACTCTCATCCCCATCTCCATCCCCATCTCCATCCCCATCTCCATCTCCATCTCCATCTCCATCTCCATCTCCATCCCCATCCTATCCCCTTCTCCATCTTCATCCCCATCTCCATCTCCGTCCCCATCCCCATCTCCATCCCTGTCCCCATCCCCATCCCATCACTGGCACACAGGGGAGAGGATCATTTTGGGCCAGCAGCGCCCTGCGAGAGCCCGCCTGGCTCGGGCCGGGACGACGCGGCGTGCGTCTACCTCCTCTCATCTCCAGCTCAAATTAAAACCAAGAACGCCGGCGATAATTTCCTAGAAGGATAAACATCCGATTGCCTTTTCTCTCTCCCGCTCCACCGAAAATAAACATGCCAGCCACGAGGAATTAAAGGCAGGGAGGAAAGGATGACTACGGTTTGACTGCAGGATGTCAACAAAGCATGACCTTTCATTTACACCGCTCCCTCCGCATTAACCTAACGGGCCAATTACACCCTCGGCGGAGGGTAAGTCTAGAAAAAGAGAAGGAGAAATCCAACTTTAGCCGACTTCCATGACATCTCAAAGTGTCATTTCCTCTGCTGCTAATTTTAGCTCCCATGGCAAGCCGGGCAGCAGGTTTGGTATTTTTTTCCCTGGGTTGTGGTGTGTTACCCAGCTTCCTTTTTTTTGTTGCTCTCCTTCCTGCAGCTTCGCCCAGCACCGTGTGCCCGGGCTGAGCCGGTACCCCCATCTCCCCCCATCCTCCTTGGCACCTTGCAACCCCTCTCCCTGACTTTTCCCGTCCCGGCGGAGCTTTGCAGGACGCCCGCCACGCGCCTGCGTGATTCAGCCCCTGCGAGGTAAACAGCCGTTTCCTGCTGGAGGGAAAGTCCCGGCCGCGTTGAATCCCCCTCCCCGGCGCGGAGCGAAAGCCGCTCTGGCCGGCGGGCAGCGAGAAGGGGGTGGCACAGAGCTGGTTTCTCTCTTGCACGGGGGGCAGGTTGTCCCGGGACAGACCCAGTGGGGAGATGCAGCCACAGGAGCATCGCCATCCCCTCCGGATGACGCTAGACCCCTCCTCACGGCCGAGAGCATGTCGTTCCCGCGTGCCTCAGTTTCCCCTGCCTGCAAAATGCCCGGCCCCGGGGTCTCGCTCCTCACGCTTTGTTCAAAGTTCTCCCAGATGCCAGCCCTGGCCGCCGGCAGGACAAAACCGGCTCTGTCACGGCGGAGCCACCAAGGACACGCTGCGAGGAGGACTCGCAGGCGGGTGAATCCGAGCCTCTGAGAAAACCCAGTCTCAGATGAAAGCCTAATTAAAGAGCTAATTAAAGGGGAGGTCCATCTAAGTGGCCAGTAGGCAGAGCTCCTCTGATTTACGGCTTTAATTTCGGTTTTGCTTTCCAAGAGAAGCGGGCTGAGGCAGCCAGCGAGGGCAAAGGCAGGGCAGGGCCCGGTTCCCACGCTGCCGTCCGGCACGGTGCCGCCGCAGGACCCCCTGCCCGGGCACCGTGGCCCCAGTGACACCGGGCCATGCCCAGCATCACCTGCACGAGGGTCCTGCTGCCAAATCCCCCTCCGGCACGGACCCCAAACCACGCGGATTCGCCTGGTGCTGGCCCACCGTCGCCCCACGCTTGCTGCCGGTGACGAGCCCACGCGGCCCCATGCGCTCCATCCGTATTTTATTCCGAAAGCTGCAGGCTTTAAAGCTTGAGGCTGCCGAGGTGCTGGTGGGACATGCTGGGGGTCGGGCCAAAAGTGGGGCGAGGGGAGGAGAAGGGGGTGGTGCCATCCTCCCCAGGACACCGGGGCGAGCCGGGACGCCACTCCAGGTGTTGGCCTTGGAGGGGTCCAGACCTCCGTGGGGTTTGGAAGAAGAGGGGCTGGGGTTTTCTGCCGTGCATCTGGGTGGGTAGAAGGGTGGGCGCATCCTCGGTGGGTGGCGGGGTCTCCTCCCGAGCGGGGCGGAGGTGGCTTTGCGGTGCGGGGAAGGGGAAGGGAACGATGGCCGGCGCTAATCCTCGTAGCATTTGGTGAGGAACTGGGTGGAGGCCACCGGTGAGCCGAGCCGAAAGCGCTCTGCAAAGCTCTCCATCGCCCAGGCACCTGCGGAGAGAGGGGGAGGCGGTCAGCGGGGCTGCGAGGGGACGCTGCGGGGCCCGATCCACGTGCGCCGGCTGCTGCCCTGCCGCGGTTGCTGCAGATCACGTCCTGCAAACAGCAGCAAGCGGGGAGGCACTGGGCTCTGTCCTGTGGGGCCGTGGGGACCCCAGCCACGAGCATCCCCGGGGTGGGGGGTAAACAGTGTCGGCTCCCCTCGTGCCCCTCTTCCGCCCCTCGGAGCTGCCGCTCCACAAATCGGTGGAGCTGAGGGGGCCTTCATCTCTCACCCCCCCTCCTCTGCCACCTGCCGTGACCTGAGGATGCCGGAGGCCCGGGAGCAGCTCGTGGCTGGAGCCGGCCTCGGTTTTCCCCGTGCCGGAGGTGGCGGGGGAACCCTCCCCGGGTGGCGAGCAGGAGGGATTCCCTTGTGCTCGGCCCCGTGGGCCAGAAATCCCCCTGCACCCTGCCAGGGTTCGGTGTTGAGCGTGGGTCTGGCTCGCGGCTGGCGCAGCATCCTCCTCCCCGGCCAAGGGGCTTTCCCCGGGGTGACGGGGACCCCAGCACCTCATGCTGCCATCTCCGTCCCTGCCCGGTGGGACACAGGATGGGACATGGCCACGTGGCATCGCGGGGCGGGGGAAAGGGGCCCGTTGTTTATCCGAAACCCTTCCTCCCCTTCCTGGCACTGCTCTTTAATGTCACGCTGCAGACGAGCAACCCTTATCTGCCTTCGCATCTCAGCCCCAAGCGGAGCAAACCATCCCCTTCGCTCTCGCAAAAAGCACTGAGCAAAACCTAAGCTGCTGCATCACCGTGCGGGATGGTGATGGCTCAGGGCGCTGGAAGACCCCAGCTCCCCCCGCCTACCCCCTACCTCAGGCACTGAGTCACCCCGCAGCCCAAAATCTGCCAACGGGGCTCTGTGGATGCTGCAGGAGGACGTGGCTGGAGAGGTGCTCTGATGCCTGGAGGTCTCAGGATGCTGGGGCCAGACCCTGCACCCCACCACGCCTGCTGGGAGGAGATGCTGAGATGCCATCTGGCTGTGCGTGGCTGGCGGGGGGTCCCAGGTGACCCCACATCATCACCGCCACCCTCCCAAACCGAGCCAAGGGCAGGGACAGTCCCGCTGTGCCACGCCGGGGTGATCGCCAGCCAGGGCACGTGGCTCTGGTTCGTCGCGCCAGCCCGAGGGGGCTCCGTGTTCACCAGCGCCGCTGCCAAGCCAGGCAACGGCCGCGAGCCCCAGCGTGTGCCGCAGTCGCATCCATCCCCAAAAAACACCCCTGGCAAGGAGTGGCAGCCGCTCGCTTCGGGGTCTCAATCCATATCCTCCCCCCCTCGCCACCTCTGGGGGTCCCAGCGAGCGTGGTGCCAAGGGAAGGGGTCTCGGGGCGGGGGGGCGATGCTCCCATGGCACCCGCAGCCCTTCGACGGGGGCCTTTCATCCGCAGGGTTTCAAAGCGCTCTGAAAACCCCCGGGAGACAGCGGCCGGTTCCCCGGGGAGGGGGAGACCAGGGTGAGAGCGAGACGCGGCGGCCCCCCAAATCCCAGGGGTGCCGGGAGCCGTCATTGATGTTCGTGGAGCCTCCGGAGAGGCGCGGATGAAAGGAGCCGGGAAGAGGCAGAGCTGCTGCAGGCGCTGGCCCTGGCTCTCGCCGCCGCGCGTGGGGCCAGGGTTTTTCCTGACCTACTTTCCTACCTGCCATCGCACCGGCTGTGCCCGTTCCCTCGCGTGGGAAGCGGGGACCGGCCGCAGGAAAGCCCTGAACGCAGCCGTGGGTGATGCTATCAAATCTGCGGGGGGGGTCTGCATCCTCCACCCCAAATCCAACCCCGTGAGTGCGTCCCCAATCTGGGTTCCCCATCCCAGCACGACCACCTTCACCCCAGGGTGACGTCCCTCTGTCAACCGTCCCAAATCACCCTGTCGCACTGGCACCGGACGGGGGTCACCGGGACCACGGAGGGGAGCAGGGGCTGGGGGGGGAGCTGAGGTTGCGGTGCTGCCATCCCCCTCTCCCCGCCGAAACAATACGGCACTTCATCCCTGGCTCCGTCCCTTTTCAAGCTCATTTCCCAGAGGATTATATCATCGCCCTTGACCCTTATCGGAACGCCCGGCTGCCACCCACACGCGCACCAGCCGCCTGATCCCTGAACGCCGGATGGGGAAACTGAGGCACGAGGCAGCCGCTGGGCTCGGGGAGATTGGGATGCACAGGTGATGGGTGCATGGGGCTGTTTCACAGCCCTGCCATCACACCCCCCCTAAAAATGCCCGGTCCCCGCCTCCCCCTGGCCCCGCAGCGCCAGGGACGCGTTGCCGGTTGTAATTTATCAACCTCATCAGCGGGGCCGTTCTCCCTGATAGGAGCCCTGATGCTTTTTCTGCCAAGATTAATGATGTCCCAGCGGAGGTAGGCGGGAGGCCGCCAGCCGCATTGGCCACCATTAACCCACACCCGGGGAATTCGGCCGGGACCGCGTGCTCCCCGCAGCCTTTCCCTTCCTACCGCAGCCCGGTCCGACCCGATTTTCCAGCTGGGTGGATCGGAGGTGCACGAAGTCAGCTCGTGAGTCAACGCCGCGGCCCGGATACGAAGCTGGAGCTGGAGAGGGATGGAGACGCCGGAAGGGCGGCCGGCCGGGCTCGTCCCCGAAAGACTCGCCGCTTCCCAGAGGTGACATTTCTGGGAGGCCAAAAAATCCATTCCCAGTTGTAAAACGCCCTTCTGGGGCAGGAGGAGATCTGGGGATGCCCGGAAGCATCTCCAGAGCTGGTGGGCATCCGGCACCGCGGCACGGCGGAGTGGAAGCAGAGGGAGATACAGCACCGCCGGGCAGGCGCAATTAAGCCTCAAGATCTTCTGCTAATTAAAGTTTTCCCAGAAGGAAAAGGAGGGAGGTGGAAAACCAACGGTCTCCATCCTCCCATGGGCGAAAAGGGTGCTGCCGTGCCACTGTGCCACCCGAATTCCCCCTGGAGCCCCGGGAGTTTCCCTGCGGCTCGGTGCAGTGGGCAGCAGAGCCCGACCGCCGGAGCGAGACCTCGTGGCGGGCGCCGACGCCTCGGGGTGCGACGGGTGGCTTTGACGTTTCGCAGACCACAAGCGATTATCTCGCATCTCGCCAAAGTGCAAACGCCGCTCGGAACCCTCCCGGCTTGGGGCCAGCGGGGAGGATGGGCTTTGCACCGCCTGACTGTGGCCGCAGGGACGCCCCGGGGGTCTCCATCTTCCGTCCCCAGGGACAATTCAGCTGCAAAGCTGTGGCACAGCCAAAAATTGGAGGGATTCACACTCCGGTGGAGAAACTGAGGCTCTGGAGAGTTGCTTCCCCAAGATCACAGAGCAAGAGAGCCGGCTGGCGCAGGGATTGATCAGAAATGCTCACAAAGAAGGATCAGAGGATTTTTTTTTTTTTCCTTGATGAAACAAGCTTTTTTGCTCAACAGCCACCCTGGAGAAACACCTCTGCCGTAATCAACCCGTTTCACCACTGCCACCGGCGCCGGGCTCGCTGCGGGGAGCCGCAGTGGGGTGGGGGGGGACACGAGCAGGGTGCTGAGCCCTCCTCCCGCTCCGTCACCGCTGGCCCGCGCGCCCTTGGGCATGGCACCCGACCCACTGCCGTCCCGGCGATGCCACCCCAGCCGGGACGTCCCCGTCCTGGCTCCCGTCCTTCCAGCATTGCAAAGCTGGGTGGGGAGGAGAAGCACAGCTTTATTTTCTGCGCTCGCCGCTGCCCCTCGCTTTTTAATTTCCCAGGGATTTGCCCAGGGAATGGCTCTTTCCCAGGAGCAGGGACGCGCAGGGCCTGGTTTAGTGCCCTCTCCTGGAGGCTCCAGCCCCTGGGCTCCGCCGCCGAGCTCCTGCCATCCCGCCTGGCACACACCACCTTCCCCAGTTCGGCCCCGCTTGGACCAGGACCTTTCCCAGTTCAGCTTCCAAAGCGCAGCCTGCGCCTGTGTTTGGGCAGAGGGTGAGGGACGGAGCTTCTCCCTGAGCCGAACGGCGAACGGCGAGATAAATGCTCTCACGGGGGCTCCGCGTCCTCTCCAAGCGAGCTCCGGCTGCCGGAGGGACGGATGCGCAGCGCTGGCGATGCAGGGCACAGGATGCTGGATGCTGGATACCGGGATGGGCCAGCTCCCTGCACTCCGGTTGGGACATCTCTCCCTCTCCGGGGTCAGCACCTGGTGACAATGGGTGTCACCACCTTTGGTGGACGCGCCGGCAGTTCTATCAGCGGTCGCCCCGCTGGATTTATTTAAAAACCTTGAGATGCCAAAATCTAATCCTCTCTTGGCTGCTTTTAGGGCTCATCCCCCGTTTGCTGGCTGCCCTGGGAACTGGGCTGTTGGGCTGCTGGTGAGCGTTCAGCCCAGTAACACTCGCCGGACAGGCCAAGCCTGCGATGCGGTGGTGAAATGGTTAAAAATAACCTTCCAGCAACTACTGAAATCGCAGCCTTCACTGAGACAGCCGCAGCTGGCGAGGCTCCGGCATCAGATGTTGCGGAGAAAATATCCGCCGCTGGTTTAACGGGTCTTTCCCAGGGAGCCTGGGAAGGGCTGGGAAACACGAGGATGGGATGGAGACGGGGGGACTGGGGGGGGGATCCTCTGCAGGACATGTGGATCTGGTGGCTGAACCCCTTTGGGTATGAAGTCTGGGGGCTGGAGACCCGCATCCTGCTAATAAGAGGATTTATTTGGAAAAAGCTCTTTGGTGGGTGTCCCGGTCTCCACTCCCAGCCCCAGGATGCTGTGATGGGGGTGCGGGTACGTGACCCCTCTGGGGACGAGGGGCCGGGGAGGTGCCCCGCTCCGCTGGCAGGGGAGTGGCTCAATGCCTGTCATTAAGCAGAGCTAATGAGCTAGAAAGCAAAGCGAAGGGCAGAAATAACCCACAGAGAGCCTCGCAGCAGCCATGGGACGAGCATCACGGCCCCGTGCCGGGCGGGTTTTGGGGATCTCTCCCAGCACGGGGATCTGGGGACAGCGAGCTCCCCGTAGCCACCCTGCCGCCGCTCGCTTTCCCTCTTGGTTAACACCAGGCAGGGGTGAGTCAGGCCGGCGCGGATGGGACGCACCGACCCGACCTGCCGATCGAGCCGCGCTCATCTCATGCGGTCCCGGCTGGGAAAGTTTTGAAATTTCCCTTGCCGAGGCCACGTGAGCGTCGCTGCCCCGTGCTCCAGCCCCCATCCGGGGAAGGAAGTGAAGCTTTGCGTTTCGCGGGACGGGTCCTCGCCCGTGCCAGGGTCCTGCGGGTGACCCCTTGCCCCAGGGTGGACCCATCCAGGATGAAGCAGCAGGGACAATCCCATGGGATCTTGGGGCTCTCGGCCGCTCACCTCCATCCCTGCCGTGCGGCGTTTTGGGAAGCAGCAGCCCTGCCCCAGCTCTGCGCGGGGCGGAGGGGAGCGGGGAGTTGGCGGGCATTGTGTCAGCCCGGTTTGAGCAATCCCCTTGCTAAACCCTCTCCACTTCTCGATCCTTATCTTCCCGCTCCGAGCGGGCGGTGATGCAAGTCCCGTGGCGTGCCAGCCAGGACTCAGCCCCATTTCACAGCCGACCTCTCCCTGCTTCCGATCCCGCTAGCCAGGCAGTTCCCAGTCGTTTTGCCGACGATTTCTACTGGTTTTTTTTGCAAGGGCTTCCCACCCCAGCCACGTCATGTCTAAGGATTTGGGGTCCCTTTGAAAATCCCCATCCCGGCGGTTCTGGAGGATGCATGGCGTGATCTGTACCCCCGGGAGAGCCCCTCGGGAGCGGGGACACGGCTGCTCCTTACCCAGCGAGACCCGCTCCTCGGCGCTCAGGGCGATGGCCTCGCGAGCCGGCTGCTGGTACAGGAGGAGCTGGTAGCGGTGGTACCCGCTGCGGGGCGGGGGAGTGGGTCGGACGTAGTCTGGGGATGCGAAAGATAACGGCTGAGCATCCCACCCAGCGGGACCCGCTTCCCACCAGCACCGGGCGCCCACTGCCCTCCCACCCAGCCCCTTGCCATGCGTCGGGATGGAGGGAGAAGGCTTGTGCCCCCCCAAACCTCATGGATCCCCTCCATCCACCTGAGGCCCAGCTCCTGTTTTCCCTCTCCTGAAATAACCTGCCTCCCACCTCCCGCTGCGCCAGCCACCGCCCTCTCCTCCTCCTCCTCCTCCTCTTTCAACTGCAGAGCCCCGGGGTGCTCCTCGCCCCCGTGCCCCGCGCCCCGGCCTCTCCTCCATCACCCTTCCCATCCCCGTCCCCACCCTGTGCTGGGCGCAGCCTCCCCGGGGTAGGGCCCTGCCTGGGGTTAGGGGGGGACAAGCCTGAGACCCCCCAGCACCCCGTCAGTGCATGGCCAGCACCCCTTGTCCTCCTGGCTGCCCCATGGGGGTCCGGGGTGCTGGGAACGTGGCCAGCTGAGGTCCAGCTGCCTGGCTTTTGAAATCCTCCCGCGCCCAATTTCGGCAGTGGAGGATGCTCTCACGGTCCAGCTGCCCAGATGTGGGGCCGGTGGCTGGGGGTGTCCCTCTCATCCATGGGGACAGACCCCCTGACTGCAGACCCCTCATTGTCCATCGGGGGTGGGAGGACATAGCACCAAGGGACAAGAGGACTTGGTCACCCGCAGCCAGGCGAGCCCCCGGCCCCTCTGCCCCGCTCCCTCGGGGGGCAAACTCCGTGAGCGGCGCTTGGCCTGTTGTGAACTGAAAGTCTTTGTTGGTGCAACATCACAGAAGTTGTTGGGATTCACCTGCTTTTATCTTGTGTTTTTCATTTTTTTATTGTATTTTCCCCCCACCCCATTTTTTTTTTTGGACCAGTTTGGAGCCGTTTCAACCACTGGGGAGTTTTTTTAACCACTTTCACCTCTGGAAAAGCAAGAGAAAAAGTGGCTCCTATTTCCGGCAGCGCCCTGCGGGAACCCCTCGTGTCCCTCCCTCGTGTCCCGGCGTCAGCCACCCTGCCCTGCCACCGCCTCGTCGCAGCTCCCAGCCCAGACCCTGTCCCCGTGTCGGGGTCCACACTCACCCGTCAGCACGCGCCCTTTGACGTCCCCACTCCTCAGATCCGTGCCCTGAAAGGACAAGAAGAGGAGGGTGAGGTGCTGCTGAGACCCCCCTGGAAGGGGACGTGGGGGGACGCATCCCTCCTGCCCCGCCGGCTGCACTTGCTTCTCCCCAGGGATTCATTTTCCATAATTTTGGGGGTTTTCCTTGCAAAGGCCATCAAGGGAGAAAATCTCTCTGGGGGCATGGCTGGACTGGGGCGCGTGCCGGGGGCTTTCTTTGGCTGTTTGGGATTTGGAGGGTCTGTGCGCTGTCACCACACTGTCACCTGCACACGGGGACCACCGGTGATCCAGGCTGCGGCACACTGGGAAAGCCACGAAAGCCTGGGCGCCGCACGGCACGCCGGTATTCCAGAGGGGTGAACCATGCCGGGCGGGAAGGGACAGGCAGCGGAGGACGGCGGCGATTTGCACCAAAGCTTTGCCCCCATCGCAGCCGTTTTGCTCTGGATCGAAACTCCCACCCAGCGAGCAAACCCCACCCGGCACGTTTGGATCTCCATCCCCAGCCTGGGATGCTTCCCTGGAGGAAGGAGACTTGACCGCCACCACCGAGCATCCCACCGGGACTGGATGAATGGCAAATCGGGAAGCGGTGGGAGCTTCAGCCGCATCCCGGCCCTGAGTAAGCCACCTCACCCCTGACCCGCTGCGCTATTCCCAGCCGGCCCCCACCTCCCACCGATGCTGCCAGGGCTCGTAAAGCCTCTCCTACGGCACCCGTTATTCCAGTCCTGCCCACGCCCGCGCGGCTGCCAGGCCTCCTCCGTCCTAACCTGCCCTGGGAGTTATTACCCCGAAAAAAAAAAAGATGCAGCAGATAACTGCAAGCAAAAGTGCACGCGGGGAACGTGGTCCGTTCCCCGGCTCTTTGGGATCAAAGCTTTGCTTTCTCCAAAAAGAAACTCGCTCGGCACTGAGTCACGGCTGGCGACAGCCTCCCGCGCGCTGCTGGTGGCACAGCTAAGGTCACTGGGAAGCCGAGCGCCCGCTTGGGTCCTGGGCTATCCCAACGCCAGAACGTTTTTGGCAGCCGCGGACAAAAATATCCCGACGGCAGCGAGGTGATGACTAAGAATTCGGGCAACAACGGGCAGGTTTGGGTGCCTTGGTTCACGGCGGGAGGAGAAGGCGGCGCGTGGGCTGCCAGGGGGAGAAGCCACCCCCGGGGTGTGCCCAAGGGGACTCGAGGCCGTGGGGCTGTGCTGGCTGTGCTCTCCCTGCCCGACCTGCCCAGATGTGTGATGCACAACCTGCCCAGATGTGCACAGCCGCTCCACCCAGATATGCAGTGTGAGCCCACCTGCATGTGCTTGCTGGCTCTGCCCAGATGTGGATCCCTCCTCCACCCAGATGTGCACTACGAGCCCACCTGCCCGTGCGTGCCGGCTCTGCCCAGGTGTGCACGCAAGCTCTGCCCAGATGTGCATGCCGGCTCTGCACAGATGCGCACAACTCCTCCGCCCAGATGTGCACTACGAGCCCACCTGCCCGTGCATGCCAGCTCTGCCCAGATGCGCACGCCGTCACCGCACACACAACGCGCATGCCTCCTCCGTCCAGCTGTGCGCATCTGCTCTACCCAGCCCCTCCAGCTGTGCCCGCTCCCCCAGATGTGCCAGGCAGGGCCACAGAGCCAGGCTGGCGGAGGAAGCTCGCAGCGAAAACCCCAAGCTCGCCAGGCGGCCGGGCCGCTTGCCAGCCCTCCCTCTTCAAAGGCAGGGAGCGAGGGTTTTATTTCTATTTTTTTTTCCCCCGTTCTGGGTAGGGCTGCTCCCGTGCGAGCACCTCGCTGCTATTCCTGGCTTTGCCATGGGCTTATCGGGAGAGGCCGGGGCCTCCTCCCTGCTCTCCCGCCTGCTGATGTGGGCTGCCCGCTCGCCCCGGGATGCAGTGGGTTCTGGCTCGCCCCAGGGATGGGAGAGTCAAAGGATAAATCTCCTTTTAAGAGGCGAGAACAGGAAGAGGGCGGGAGGGAGAAAGTAGGGACGGGCACTGTAAACCCTGCCTTTTCTTTTTTTTTAATTTTTTTTTTTTTTTTTTTAATTTTCTGGGCTTTTTTAATAGTAACCAGCTATTCTGGAAGCACGGGAGCAAACTCTGCAGGAGAGGTCGGTGGGCTCGGGCTCGAAGCCCCATGTGTTCCTGTGAGCTTTTCCCTCCTGGGGTCCCCTCTGCCTCCGTGGGGTGAGGGGGGATCTGCAGCCGGGACGTGGATCTTGCCTAGAATCATAGAATCACAGAATGGTTAGGGTTGGAAGGGACCTTCAGAGGTCATCTAGTCCAACCCCCCTGCAAGAAGCAGGGACATCCCCGACTAGGTCAGGTTGCTCAGAGCCTCATCCAGCCTGGCCTTGAACGATTCCAGGGATGGGGCCTCCACCACCTTTCTGGGCAACCTGTTCCAGTCTTCTACAACTTGCATTGTAAAAAATTTTTTCCTAATTTCCAATCTAAATCTACCCCCCTCTATTTTAAAACCATTACCCCTTGTCCTATTGCAACAGGCCCTACTGAACAGCCTCTCCCATCTTTCTTGTAGCCTAGTGTTGGGGGAACTGGTTTGCAGGGAGGAATAAACCCCCCCACTTCCAGCCAGTTGCCCCTTTGCTGGAACGCCAGCCAGGGGAGCATCGCATGCCGGCAGCCCCCGAAGATCCCTGCCACGAGCGGAGCTAATGGACGCTGATGAGCCGCCGTGTTCATTAATGCCCTTTTATGAGAGCATTAATAGTTCCTAATGGCACCATTTGAGCTTCCCAGCCTTTTATCTTCTCTTTCTCTCTTTTCCCCCCGCGGAGGACACAGTGGAGGAGGTGGAATTAGATATTTCCACCCTCCAGTCCGTGCTGACGGGCCACGGGATGCTGGTGGGATGCTCGCGTGGAGACCTGGGCAGCCTTAAAAATCTGGACCAGGCGATTTCTGTGCCAGGAGCTGCTCTCTGTGCCTTTTTTCCTTGGCCAAAAAAGCAGAGAAAATTTATTCCCCCCCTATTCCCAACATCCCTTTGCCAAGTCGGACACCGGCCACACCGAGGCTCTCCGGTAAATCGCGGCCAGCCCTCGGTGTTGCTGGCTGCACGTCGCAGCGTAGGGCGGGGAGGAATAAATAAATACAAATAAATAAGAAGGCAGTGAGTCACATTTTGTTTTCCTCTTGATCTTTTTTTTTTTTCTTCTTTTCCTTTCTTCCCTCCCTCCAGAACGTGTCTGATCCCATCGGAGAGGAGGGGAAAGGGATGGGTGGCGAGCGCGCCAGCGATTCGCCCGGGCGAGGACGGAGGGTTATGGAAAGTGGGTGTGGGAATCGGCACAATCGCTGGCAGGGGACCAGGACAAACAGATGACGGATGGGACCCAGGGCCACGCAGCCGAGCGGGGCTGGGCCGCTGCTGCCGCCTCACCGGGAACGCGCCCCAGCCCGGACCCCATCCAGGTGCTGGGGGTCGTGTCCCACGGGGCAGCAGCCGGAGTGCCGGCCCGGCAGCGGGCTGACACGATTATCCAACAATCAGCCAAGCGGGGAATTGAATCCCCAAACAACCCGGGCTCCTCCTGCGCTGCTCGCTGACGGCACGCTGGCTTGACGGGGGGGAAGGCGGTTTCAAAGCCGGCGCAGCCAGGAGCCCAGATTTGTTATTCTCTCTTTCTGTGATCTTTATAACGAGGTCAGGAGTTACGAATCGGATCTCGGGAGCGCAGGGGAGCATCCCGGGAAGGGCAGAGCCACCGGGATGGCAATCCAGCCTCCCGCAAGCAGAGTGGAGGCTTGAACGGAGAATAAAGGGATAAGATGTTAATTGTGGCCGGGCGCGGATCTGTTCGACCATGCCCTCGCCGTGGAAGGCGCACGCTTTGGGTTTTCCAAAGCCAGCTCCAGTGGGGAGGATCACTCCCGCTTGGCTTCCAGGACCAGTCCGGCTCATCCTGCTCCGAGTTTTCCAACGAAAAGCTTGTGAGAAAAATAAACCCGATCCAAGAGAAACTCTCCCTCCAACTATTTTGGCATGGAGGGAGGCCGAGAGAGAGCAGGGCAGGGCCCAGCAAGCTCCCAGCGCTCCCAAACCTCGGCATTCCCTAGCTCAGCTGCCCATTCCTGTTCCAGTTGGCTGCCACGCCGATCCCCACGCCGGGGCAACGGGATGATCCCGAACCACCCCGGCTCACCCACGCCGTGCCGACCCTCTCCCTGCCGGCACGGCTGCTGGCACCGGAGTCGCTCCAGACCACCCTTGCTTTTCCCATCACCGTCAAGCCGGGCTTTCGCGCCCGAAGGAGGCTGTCAGCCCCTACCATGCAAATCGGGGGTTTTTTAATCATAAATGTCACATCCCATTATGCCAACGTCGTTATGCCACTGGATTAAAGCTTGGCACGTCCGTGTCGCTTTCTCTTCATCAGGAAAGGAATTAGTAGAAATAGAAAAATACAGAAAAAAATGTTGAGGGAGTTTGTGGAAGGAAAGCCCCCCAAGGTGGGGATGTCACCTCGGACTGGGAGGGGAAGCGCATGGTGGGGAAGGGTCTCTCCCAGCTACGGTATCACTCAGAAAAGGGTTTTAACACCAGATTCCCGGGGCATGGACTAACTTAGCGCAGGCGATGGTGGGAAGAGAACCCGAGTGCTCACAGCAAGGGAGGTTTGCAGGGAGCTGGTGCACACTGGGAACGCGGATGCTCCCCAGCATCCCTGGTCCACGCTCGGCCTCACACACACGCCCAAATCCGGTCAGAGGGTTGCATCCCCGAGGCCACAGATAAACCCACGCCAGAGCCCGGTGCTGGATCCCATTGCGCCCCAAACCCAGAGAACCTCCCCTTCCCGCCGGAGCCAGCCCAGCTTTCCCAACCCCAGATGTTATCCTCGGCCTCCCCTTCTCCGGTGCTTCCCCGGAGCCCCAGTTCCCGGATCCTCAGGATGACTCAGGGCCCTGGGCTTTTGCTCCGAGCTGGTTTCGCTCCCCTGGCACAGCTGGAGACGTGGCACAGGCCACCCCGGACCCCAGGCGGAAACGATCCCCGGCATCTCACGGTTACCCCGCGCCTCCAACCCAATTTTTAATTGCCCAGCCGCTTTGCATTTCACACGTGCAAACAACAGGAGATGAATTCGCTGCTCAGAACCCTCCTGCTCCTCTCCGCAGGCTCCGGCGACGTCTGGTCCCCAACACATGCAATGGCCCCAGCTGCCGCTCCCCCATCACCCATTATTTTTATTTCCTTAAATTCTCACTGAATTTCATCATTCCAGGCACTATTTGGCTTGCTTGCTGGCAGTCCAAGCACAAAAGTTTGCTAAATGACACCCAAGCCGCTCCCAGGCACAGACAGAGCGGGAAAGGCGCCATTCTTTCCGTGAGGAACTGTTCTTTAGGGCAGGTCCAGAACCTGGAAAAGCTGAATCTGGGTGGACGAGTACCCTGCACCCGGCGGGTCCGCCTGTTTGTGGACCCACGCTGCTAAAAGCACCGAAAATTACCATTTTTAATAACAGCATCCAAACCGATGTGCTGCATGGTCTCATCCAAAAATAACGAACCGAGGCTCATCAGAGCCCCTGGGAAAGCTCCCCGCAAGCCCCCGAGGAGCAGAAGCACCTCGAGAGGTCCCGTTGCTCTGCCCAGGTGGGAGCAGGACCGGGTGGCCACGCCGGGATGTCACCGCTCCGATGATGCTCCAGCGTTTCGGGGTCAGCATCCCCAACAATTCACCTCAGTTTCTTTTGGGATTATTAGATAGCGATTGCGGCTTCTTGGTGTGGCCTGGCTTTTTTTTTTTTTACCTAGATGGCCATAAATGGGGAAGGCTACCATAAAAATATATTAAAGAATAAATATCAGCCTTGGTTGTAATTTAAATCAATGCTTGTCTGATACACCCTAATGCCCCAGGGAAGGACATGCTAGAGGGTTATTAAGTAAGCAAAAATAAACATAAATCACCTCGGTGCTTGGCTCTTTGCACAGTTTTTTTTTAATCTAGGAGCAGGAAAGCAGCAGGGAGACAAAACGCTGCATTTAACAACCCAAGCCGCTTGGGATCAGCACGCTGCAGAGACTGCTGCCGGGCTCCGTCCCCGCTCCTAGAACCCAAGGATGGCATTTCAAGCGCCAGAACGTCCCTTTTCCCAAAAAGGGAGGCTGTGCCGGGTGGATTTCCAGCCAGCGACGGGCTTAGGCGTTGCTGGCACGCGGGCTCTGCCTATCTGCACCTTCCCTACACGATGTAGGTGAGGGGTCCGCCAGCGGGGCGGAGGCTGTGATGACACTCGGAGGGTTTGGAAACTTCAGCCCAACCACTTCTGTTGAAAAAAAAAAAAAAAAAAAAGAAAAAGGAGGGGTTTGGCTTTTTTTCAAACACCTGCGATTATTACCCAGGGCTGGGATGGAGTTGGGGGGGGGAACGGGATGAAGGATGCTGGGGCTCCGGCCCCCAGATGTGCAGCCGCCAGATGTGGCTTTGCGGGGACGCGCACTGCGTGGGTCTAAGCGATGGATCTGGGAGTGGAGGTTAGCTGGCTTGCCAAAAAACTGCGTGAGGGAGTTTTCCTGCTGCCTCTTCTCTCCTCGCTCTCCGGCAGAGAAGCGCCGGGGTGTGTGTGAGCCGAAGAATTGCACCGGTGGAACAAAAAGATGAGTTAAATAGGTTTGTGGAAGGGGTCTCCACCGGCTCTGCCTTGCTTTCCTTCACGGTGGCAGAAAGCCAGAGCAGGTAGCCGTGCACGGTGGGGCTCGCTGTGCCCAAAAAAAGACCCTTTCAGCGAGCATCGCAATCTCGTCCCGCGCGGTCACGCCCCGTCTCCCAGCCCCCGGGCCTCTGGTGTAAACCGGGATGATAAATGATGGATGCGATCGCTAAGAACAACAGGGATGTTGATAGCAACCCCAGGGGCGTGTTAGGAAGCGGCGTGGATGCCGGGCTCGGCGGCTGGCTGGGTTGAATATCCCGGCGGTGTCGCAACGGCGGGCGAGCTCGCGGCTGGAGCTGGCTGCTGGATGAGTCACCCTGACCCGCTGGCCTGCTGCTGGCCCGCCGAGGGGAGGGCTGGGGTGGGCTTCGTCCCACGTGCCATCCAGCCGGGACCCCCCCCAAGCATCCCCTGCCTCCTTGGTGCCGGTGGGATAACGACTGAGGCTGCATTGCTGGGGTGGGATGCGGTGGGTGAGGAGGAGGAGGAGGAGGAGGAAGGCCTGAGGATGGCTGAGGGGCTGTGGGGGCAGAAGAGGAAGGGTCGTTTTTGCTCCCGGCCAAGTTTTCGCTCGCTGTGGCAGGGCGGCGCTGCTCAAACATCCCACTTGCGACACCACTTTTCCCAGCAGCCACCGGACCACGCCTGCACATCGCTCCTCACGGCCGCTTCACCGCACTGGGCTGCGGCGCAAGCCCGGTCCTTCTCCAGGCTCTCCCCCCATTCACCCCACGGAGCACAGGTGCCCCTCGGCGTCCCCTCACTGGGGCATCGCCCCCAGTTTTGCATTTGCGAAACACGGCGACGACGCCAAGGCGCACCACGAGAGGTTTCAATGCCACCAGCGAGGTCCCCATAATTTCAGCGCAGGGAACGCACTTGAACCGTCCAGAAAAAAAAGGGCTGGGTAGGACCGAAAAAGTCTTTCCATCCCAGATCTCCAGTCCTTGAGAGTGGAAAACTTGTTTGCTCTGCGTGCGTGTAGCTTTAAGATGAGCTTGCTTTTCCAGCGGCAGATTTCCGGAGGATTCTTGGAGAACCACCAAATTTTGCCTAATTCAGTCCTTTCAAGGCCCGTAGCCCGATTCTGTGCGGACGAGAGCGGAGCCTACGCTGAAACCCTCCCCCGGGGCCAGGCGCGGGCCGGGCGCGAGGATGCACTCCGGGGAGACTCCGCCGGCTGCTTCGCCTTTGGGGATGGGAGTAGATTTGCTTTTTTAATTTTTGCCCATTCCCAGCACTGCCGCTCTCCAAGCAGCAGTAAACTAGTAATAAATAAGTCTGTGGGCATGAACACCTCACGCCTGGACTGCACATCCCTCCGTGAGGCACCACCGGGCTGGCAGAGATGCTCCGAGCATCCGGTCCGAGGGGAAGGGATGATGAGGAGGGCAGGAGGCCCTGGTCCGAGGGGAAGGGATGATGAGGAGGGCAGGAGCACGGTGGGCGCTGGATGCAGCGATGCTCGGCTCACAGGATGCGCTGTGGCCGCTCTCAGTCGCGATGGATGAAAAATACAGCCCCACCACCTCATCTCCTGCTGCAAGGCACAGAAAATCCTGCTGTTTTCCAGCTACCCTTCCCAAAAAAACATCCCCTCCCACCTCTCCGGAGTGATCCCGCGTTTCCGAGCGAGTTTTTGCACGGCTGATGCGCCGCAAAGGCCGGGTCCGTGCTGATGCGCCAGCGACAACTGAGGTTGAAAGCCCAGGGCGTGAAACTCGGGCACAAGCCCAGATTTTGGGGGGGCGATACCCAGCGATGACTGCGGACAGGACGCGGTGATGGGAAGGGCGGATGCCACGCACATCACATCCTCGGTGGTGACGGGGATGCTGCATCCCACCCCGGCAGCCCAGCAAGGGGCAGGGGGGGCACCTCAGGGCTGGATGGCGGCCGCGGGTGCGCGCGTGCCGCAAACCTCCCCGGCAAATTCCTCCTCCCTGGGGTGTCTGATCCCCGGGCCAGCCACCTTCCTGTGCGTGGGGGCGGATCAAAGCCCGCGCGTGCCAGCCTGGCTACCGCTCTGGGCCAACTTGGCTATTTCGGCTTTGCTAATCTGATGGGAGCGTTGGGGAAGGAGCGTGGGGTTGGGGGAGGTTGACTTTTTCTTTAATTTTTTTTTTTTTTTCTTCTCTCGCCTTCCGTTGGCCAAAAAAAAAAAATCTTCCCTCTGCATCTGACGACGACGGCCCCGGCTGGGACCCGTCGGGAGGGGAACGTGCTGTTTGGCCCCCGCCGTCGCATCCGGGCTGCTGTGGGCTCGGCCTCGCCGTCCCTCCCACCCCCGGGCCCCCCAAGCCGCTTCCTGACGGCGAGACTTGGCAGAGTCGGGAGGGAGAGTCCAGAACTGCCCCTGGGACGGGAGAAACTCCAACAGGAAACATCCTTCGCTGGAGCAGCGCGAGTTCTCCCCCTCGCTTCCCTCCTCCTCCTTATTTTTTTCAAGAAGGGGGGGTGGTTTTTGAAGGATGAGAGCTTTGGGAAGCTGACGTGTCCCCTGCGTCCATTTAGACGATGAGAAAGAGCCGCGAGCTCCTTCTCCCTGCTGCCAAGCATCCCACGGCCCCCAGCTCAAGGCGGACCCGCTACCGCGCCGTGCAGGAGGGAATTTGGGGTTAACGGCGGCGGCGGCCGGCTCTGCGCGGCTGGCGGGTGCTCAGCATCGCCGCTGCCAAGGCAGCTCCGGCGGTGCCATGGACTTCCCTTTCTTCCATAAAAGTCCACCAGATCCGGGCTCCCGTGGGATGCTCCCGAGGCGGAAAGGAGGGGGCCAAGCCGCCCTACCTGGGGCGCGTGCGAGCGCCGGGGGCTGTTTGTGCAATGTCCCACGTGCCTCCCCCCCAAAAAAAAACCCACCACCCTGGGAGCCAAGAGCCAGCACTCACCCTGCTCCCTACCCTGGTCGGGGCTCCGGGAAGGGGAAACTCTTTTTTTTTTTTTTTAACATGTTTTGGGGCCACTGAGCTGTGCAGTGGCCCCGTTTCGGGATAGCCGGGAGAGGACGAAGGGAAATTTGGGAGGCGATGGCGAGGCTGGCTGGGGCTGGGCAGCACAAACACGTTTTGGCATCGCTCCCCCTGCTCCAGCCCCAATTATTTCAGGCCACTTGCGGGTGGCGGTGCAAATATAAAAGCCAAGAGCTCCCTTCCCAGCCTTCTTCCCAATCCGAGGGGTCAACATTGGATTTTCCCAGGTATTCGGACAGAACAGAAATGATGACACGAGCCAAGCGCGAGAGCCGCTGGTACACACAGGGATGCTCGGACCGGCCCCATGCAGCCTGGTCCCAGCTCAAATCCCCCAGATTTAGGACCAGTCGACGTCCTAACTCCTCACCAGGGCCACTACAGCAGGTTTGGGTGGGCTGGGCCCTACCCCTCGACCCCACGACCGGCATGCCGGCAGCGTGCCGCAAGCCCCGTATCGGTTACAGCCCCAGACGAGATGTCATCGCGCCAAGAGGCCGGGGCTTGCATCAGAAGCATCTTGCAACGAAGAAAGCCAAATTTTTACAGGAGAAGCGCACACACTCGCTCTCACACACACACACACACCGAGCCTCGGTAATTAACTTAATAGGTTTCTTACAGAATGCCCCGTGAGTGATGCTCAACATATTCAAGTGTTGACAAGACGGCGCTGAACCCGACGCCTACGCAACGGGCGAACCAGGCACCCAGCGCAGACACACCTTCATTGTCTGAAACTCCTCGGAAAACTCCCAACCCGCCCTTGTGAAACGGGGAGCCGAGCAGATGGGGCTGAGTAACCCTTCGCCTGCCGGCGCCCGTTCGCAGGGGACCCGTGCGAGTCGGCCCCGAGAGGGAAAAATGAATTTGTAAGCATCTAGAAGCCACCGCAGATGTTTCCATGCAACGTTCAGGAGATGTTGCGGATGGGGTTTAGCCCACCAGGACCGTTCGCTGAGCACTGAAATAAATTAGCAACTTTTCATGCATCTGTCGAAGTATTTCCCCCTTAGAAATCTGCTGTAAATGCAGGGGAGGTGGACATGGTGTTGTCCTCCTGGTTTGCTCCAGGTTGGATGGGAGCAACCTGATCTGGTTGGAGATGTCCCTGCGCCTTGCAGGGGGGTTGGACTGGATGGGCTTTAATGGTTCCTTCCAACCCTAACCGTTCCATGATGCTATTCCACGATAATATTTGGGCCACTAATATAAAAAAGGGCTAAGCATCCCCCGGCGTTGGCGGAATGTCCCTCCCCGTGTCTCACCTGGATTCGTCCGGGTGAGACAAAATAAAAATCTCTGGAAGAGGGATTAATGAGGAAACCTGTTTGGATGGAGATGTTTTGTAAGAGGCAGCAGAGAGCCGTCTCCCGCTGGCTCGGGGTGGGATCTTGAGTCAGGAAAATTGCTTAAGAAAGGGTGGTCGTCCGTACAGGTTTCGCCAGGTTGGGAAACGTTCTCCCAGCAGCCGGGACCCGCGTTGTACAACGCGTGGAGCAATCCCCAGAGCTGTCATCAGTGCGTTGATGAGCTCCCAAACCCGTCGGGCGTCCCTCTGCAGCCCCGCCGCCTGCTCCGCGCTGGCTGCACGGGGATCGGCTCCAGCAGAATCCGGGGGGAAAATCTTTCAACAAACGCCAGCGATGTTGTATGGCGTTATTTCTATTTTCAAGAGATGCAAAAGGCGCTTCAAAAATTTTGATCAAACTGAGTGAAAGCACCAGAACCTGGGGCACAGCTATTTTGGGGGATTTCTTCCGCCGGGAGCACACAGACCGCATCCGAAGAGCGCGGGTGCTGCAGAGAGCCAAATTCACAGGGCCACGGCGCACAAGAATTAAGGATTTAGCTGGGAGTTAGCTTTGTATTGCCAGGGAATTAAAGGTTTACCTGTGCGTTGCAGACGAAGGCTTAAAGGTTTTACAAACACATTAGATTTACAGCGCTCTGAAATTTCGACACCGTTGGGTTTACCCCAGTTTTGGCCAGGATGGGACAGTTCCCCTGACGAAATGCATGCCGGCGGGAGCTGGGGCTTTTCCCACAGCCAGGTGGGATCCGAAATGAGCCCCAAACCCTGCAAAGAGCTGGCCTGGGGTCTTGTAGGGGTGGAGCCAAGCGTGGTCAGACCCTAAAATGAGCCGTGCGATGTAAAGCCACCGATTCCGCACTCGTTGGAGGAGTTTTTGCACTAAGGTCTCTTTTCTCTCCCCAAAAAGCGCGGTGGTAGGAAGGCGTGTGGGAGCCGGAGCATCCCTTCCACCAGCACCTCCTGCAGTGAGCAGCACCGGGGGGCTTCTCTCGGTCCTTAAAGCGGGTCCACGAGGTGAGACCCCGAGGGAGCTGCGGAGGAGCAAAGTCCTGCCCAACCAGCAGCACCTTCCCGAGCGCTTTGAAGGGCGAAATCCCAGCACCACGCAGGGAAAATACACCCCAAACACCTTGCAAGGCTGGGGGGGGCTCCGCCGGCCGCACGCTGGCCCGCTATGAGCTGCCCGTCGGGTATCGTACGGCGTGCAACCGCAGCCCGGTGCACGCACGGTGCAAAACAACCTGCAAGCAGGGAGCTGTGCAATGCCCAGCCCCGGGGCTAGCGGGCTCGCCCACGCACCGGGAACGGATAAGGCCGCCCTTACGTAAGGCTCGGGGTTGCGTGGAGGATGCGCGGCGGGAGCAGACATGTTCTGGCCCCCCCAGGGTCACCTGCGGCGCGGCCGGCCCAGCCCGGCCGGTGTTCAACGGCCGTGGGACGGATCCGGTCCCGCGTGTGCCCGCGTACGACGGGACGTGAAACACCGTGCACCGGTGGGAAGAAGACCCAGGGCTCTTGTCCCCCGTGCCGATGGTCCTCACCCCATCCCGGTTCCCTACGGCTGCTCCCATCCCGCTCCTTTGGTACGGAGAGGTGCAAAATAGGTTGTTTGTTCGCGAGGGTGCCGGTGATTATTAATAATAACTCAGCTCCTTCGTGCTCCAGTTTCCTCAGCGCTTTGGCAGGGTGCCGCCGGGGCCCAGCGATTCAGTGCAACTTAATTATTCCCGGCGTTTCGTCACCTCTTGTTTTTGATGTCTTTGTCTCTGTCAGCGCCTCACCTTCATGACTAAGAGAGCCGGGGAAGAAAACTTGTGGAAAAGGGAGAGAAATGGGGAAAAATCCCAACGGGAAGGGGGTGAAGCCGCTGTTTGGTGGCCAGGCAGGTGGGATGGCGTCCCATGGGGATGCTTGGCGTGTCCCCACCGTGCCAGAGGGACGCATGCCCAGCCACGGGGTGCAGGGGGCTCTCACCCAAAAATAGCTGTGGTTTCAAGCCTTCACCAAGAGCAGGGTGTGCAACGGTCCATGTCTACTCCTTGTCAAAGGGAAAGGACCACGTCGGACCTCGCCTGACCCTTAAACACCTCCGCGGGGGAGCGAGGCCCCGGGAAGTGTTGGATTTGCTGGATTTGGCTCGCAAGCGCCCGGGGCGAGCGAACGGGGGCTGCCAGATGGAGACCGGTAATAGGATTCCCATGGCTCCCGCTCCTCCATCCCCGCCACAGACACCGAGCCTGAGGAGATGGGACCAGCTCCCGGAACGGTGCCTTGCACCCACCTTGCACCCGCCTCATCCAGCGAGGGGGCGCGGGATGGGGACACCGGGGCCGTGCCGGGGGACACGGCGGGATACGGGGATGCGCGGGATGGAGAAGCTGCCCCTGGGCAAGGAGGGCTGGGGGCTGACAACCCGCGGGGAGCACCCTGCGGGCGCGCGGCCGGATGGGGGGCCGAGCGATGCCCCCGATCTGCTGGATTTCCCTGAGAAGATAAAGCTGGGGGCAGGCAGGGTGAGGCGGCCGCCGTCATCCGCCAGACGTTTAACCCGGGACTGCGGGGCGCGGAGACGGAAAATAGAGTGAGTCTCTGTGAACGGCAAAAAAGCCACATCGGGGTGCAATCAGGGGGTCTACGTGCTGGGTAAAGCCACCGTGCTGAGCCAAACTGCATTTTAAACAGCAATATTTCCTTTTCCGATAGTATTTTCCAGCCATTCATTCCCAAGAAAAGTGGGTGGGTGTCAGTAACCACGTTTTATAGGTGCAGAAGCGCTGGTTCAGCGTGTTCAGTCACTAAACTGGTGTCAGCGCCGGGATGAAAGCACCTTCCCGCACCGGCAGGCACCCAGTCCAATCCCCAGCCCCGCGGCATCGCCGTGCCCGTGTCCCTAACCACGGCGGGGTGCTGCCATGGGAGATTGGGGGTCCCCTGTCCCGTCCCGTCCTGCCGAGCTCGGCCAGTTCGTTAGGCAGGATTAGTGCTTCCATGTCAGGCAAAGTATGACGGCTTCGCACTTCCAAAGGGAATGGCAACGCAGGGCTCAGGAGCCGAGGGGAATTCAGCTGCATATCCCTGTCTGCTTGGGAGGGCACCCCAGGGATGGGATGCAGGACCAGGATACAGGGACGGGATGTAGCACCGGGATGTGGGGTTGGGATGCAGGGCTGGGATGCAGAGTTGGGATATAGCACAGGGATACAGGATTAGGATGGAGGGCTGGGATGCAAGGACCAGGATGCAAGGTTAGGATGCGGGGTTGGGATGCAGGGTTGGGATGAAGAGCTGGGATGTGGGGATGGGACACAGCACCGGGATGCAAGGGCCAGGATGCAGGGTTAGGCTGTGGGGTCGGGATGTCTCACTGGGATGCAAGGACCAGGATGCAGGGCTGAGACACAGCACAGGGATGCAGGATTAGGATGGAGGGCTGGGATGCAGATTTGGGATATTGCATTGGGATGCAGGGTTTGGATGTGGGCCTGGGACGTAAGGGTGGGATATAGCACAGGGATGCAGGGTTGGGATGCAGGGCTGGGATGCAGGGTTGGGATGCAGGGCTGAGATGCAAGGACCAGGATGCAGGGTTGGGATGTAGCATTGGGATGCAAGGACGAGGATGCAGGGCTGGGATGCAGGTTTGGGATGCGGGGTTGGGATGAAGGGTTGGGATGCAGGGCTGAGATGCAAGGACCAGGATGCAGGCTTAGGATGTGGAGCTGGGATGTTGACTGGGATGCTCACACCAAGGGCAGCTCAGCAGGCGCCCAGCGGAGGAGAGGATCCTCCATGGGCCAGCCGGCATCCGGCAGCACCTCGCCCGCAGAGCCGGGGCGGTGGAAAGCCGCGGGGCCGGGCTGGCTCAGCATCCCCAGGAGGGCACCCAGCAGCTGGGAAACCCAGGCTCCACTCCAGGCCACACAAAACTCCGCGAAGCGCCAGCAAACTGGGGAGCGGGGGATGAGAAAGCCAGAAATTTTCATTAAAGGGGGAGGGAAAAAAAAAAAAGGAAAAAAAGTATTTCCAGTATTTCCCTGTGTGTCTTTGGCCTGGTGCAGCCCTTCTGCTCACTGCTCTGTTTATACATGATAGACAACTAATTAACATCCCAGCCTCTTGAAAGGTCTTTTCAGAGGTAATGTACTGACAGAGGATGTCAGTAAGGAGCAGTGATTTGTCTAAGCAGTGATCACATTGTTTCAGACTGAATGAGGTGAATATTAAACTGCTTTAAATGCACTCTTCATAAAGCACTAATTACATACTCCCGGGGGAGTACGGGCAAGGAATACTAAACAGCAGAAAAGTCAACAGAGTGCTTTTTATAGTATGTTGCTGGGTTCTGTGTTTTTCTGTCTTTCTTTCTCTCGCGTGCTCGCTCGCTCTCTCTCTTTTACAGTAAAATCACAGCACGCTGAAGAATACACATTTATAGCACAATGGTTCACGTCTAATTATATGGCAATCATTAGCTTTAACCTGGGTGTATTATATTTTCTTTGATATATTGTGCCCCCCGGCAGCTCTTCCTATAGAAGACCTCCAATGGCATTTTCTCCCCTCCCTCTAAAAAATGTGCTTTTTTCCATCATTAGCATTTGCTTATAATTTTTTTTTTCTTCCCTAAACAAAAATTTTAAATTGGCAGGAATAAAAAGGGTAAGGAAGGGAGGAGGAGAAATCCGTTTAATCAGAATAAGAATTTGTTTGCTCCCTCCTGGAATCGTGCACTTTATTATTACCAAGGTAACTCCACTGGGTTTTTAAAGAGAAAAGGAAATCCAGAATGGGCCATTAATGAATTCCTGCAGATCCTGCTGCACTCCCGGTCTGGCTCGGCCTGACGTCCTGGTGGGGTGAACAACTCCTCTATGAATTATTTATTTTTTTAAATAGCGTGCCATGGGGTGGGAGATCGAAGTAACCACAAACCAAACCCTCCCTGCACAGAAAACCTAATTCTCTTAGCCAATAAGAAGGAAAAAAAATTAAAAAAAAAATTTAAAAAGCAGCATGTGGCAGGGCCGGCATCCTCGAGGAACCTGCTGCTTCCTCCTGGGCAGCAACGTAACGGCGCCAGGAGGAGATGATGGGGACAGGGACAGTGGGGACAGAGATGATGGGGACAGGGATGATGGGGCCAGCAGCCGTTTGGCCACCACCGATGTCCCCCCAAATGCACAGGGTACAAGTAAAATGCACAAAGTGCAGCTGAAAAGCGTAGGATCTGGCTCAAACACAGAGGTTTTGGTTCAAACACGTAGGGTACGGCTCAAATACGTAGGGTAGGACCCAGAAACGTGAGGCACGGCTCAAATGCATAGGGTACGCTTCAAACGCATAGGGTAGGATTCGTACACGTAGGGTAGGATTCGAACACATAGGTTTGGGTTCAAACACGTAGGGTCTGGCTGAAAGGCGTAGAGTATGGCTAAAATGCACAAGGTACGGCTCAAAAGTGTAGGATAGGGCTCAAAAGTATAGGATAAGGCTCAAAAGTGTGAAGTATGGCTCAAAGGCACAGGATATAGAATCATAGAATCCCAGAATGGTTTGGTTGGAAGGGACCTTCAAAGCCCACCCAGTCCAACCCCCCTGCAAGGAGCAGGGACATCTCCAACCAGATCAGGTTGCTCAGAGCCCCGGCCAACCTGGCCTGGAATGTTTCCAGGGATGGGGCTTCCACCGCCTCTCTGGGCAACCTGGGCCAGTGCTCCACCACCCTCAGCGTAAACAATTTTTTCCTAATATCCAATCTGAATCTACCTCCCTCTGTTTTAAAACCATTACCCTTCGTCCTGTCACCCCAGGCCCTGCTGAAGAGTCTCTCCCCACTTTTCCTGCAGCCCACTTTGGGCACTGGAAGCCGCTCTCAGCTCTCCCCGGAGCCTCCTCTTCTCCAGGCTGAGCAGCCCCAGCTCTCCCAGCCTGTCCTCACAGCAGAGGGGCTCCAGCCCTCTCATCATCTGCATGGCCTCCTCTGGACCCTCTCCAACTGGTCCATGTCCTTCTTGTGAAGGCAATAGAGTATGGCTCAAACGCATAGGATGCAACTCCAGTCCATCGGGTGGGATTCATACACATCGGGTAGGGCTCAAATCCGGAGGGTAGGATTGACGCACCTCGGTACGGCCCAAAGGCACAGGGTAGGATTCGAACGCACAGCTCTTGGCTCAAACACGTTGGCTACGGCTCAAACACAGGTGGCACGGCTCAGCCAAGCTGGGTACGGCTCAAGCATGCGGTGTGGGGTTCAATCACGCCCGGGCTGAGGGGGAGCCTTCCTCTGGCCGTACACAAAGTCATGGCACGCTTCTCCCTATTGACGCCTTTGTCACCGGCGTTCCCACCGTGCCGGTCCCGCTCGCTGCCTCCGAGGACACCCCGCCGCCCCTGCCCCAGCTCAACCCAGCGGGCGAGGCTGTGGATGCTCCAGCCGTGCCCGAGGTGTCCTGGCGCCGGGATGGGCCATCGCTTGGTGGGGCACAAGGTGTCACCAGACCTGGCCAGGACCCTCGTGCAGAGCAAGGAGCCCGGAGCCGGCTGGGACCACGCGCTGACTTCCTTCGAGGCGCAAACTTCTTTGGCAAAGAAGAGTCACGCAGCCTTTAGATTTTTTTTTTTTCCTTTAAAGAACATGAAAGAATCTGATAATTACTTCTATCTACCACCCAACTGTACTAATTACCAACCTATTTCTTCACAGTATGACAGACACAGGCTCTCCAAAACACATAGAGATAAATTAGCACTAATTGGTTTTCCTCTGGCTGTTTGAATTAGTATTTAAAGCTCCAATTACAAAGCAGAATAATTACTATTAATGTCCTGTCGCAGTACAAAAGGCAGATATCTCGCGAACGAGTCCAGGTGTATTATTACACTGATTACAGAATATTTAACCTGGCTCGTTAAGACAAAGACAGGGGGAAACTTAAAAAAAAAAGAAAAAGAAAAAGAAAAAAAAAACAAGAAAAGGAAAGAAAACCGCAGATGGTGGCAGGTCCCTGCAGGGGATGGGGGGGGGTTGTCTTTGAAACCTGGGATGAGAGAGGTACGAGGAGAAGGAGCGAGGGAGAATGAGCAAAAAAGGGAGAGAGAGGGGATGGGAAAAGATTGGGTCAGAAGCCAAAGGAGGTGTTGGAGGGGCAAGGGGAAATACAGCTGCTGGGGGTCACGACCCACTGCCCTCCTCCTCTTCCTCCTCCTCCTCCTCCGTGGGCACTGGAGGCTTTGCATCCCTGGGAAGAGCCCTTTTGCCTGGGTCCGAGCCCGGCGGCCCCCTCCCTAGGGATTCTCTGGACCCAGCCCTTTTTGTGCCCCAGGACCCTGGCAGAGGTGAGAAGGGGCAGGGGCAGGAGGAGGCAGAAGCATTAACGGCGGCTGCCATCATCCCCATGGCTGATCCAGCGATCCCCGAGTCGGGACAGGCAGGCAGAAGCATCCCGAAATGGAATGGAGCATCTCCCTCGCAAGCATCCCAGTGCCTGGCTCTGCCCTGCTCTCACGTCCAGCGACTGCAGGCTCCGGCTGGGAACACGCAGCCCCATCCCTTCTCTTTCCAGAAAAAAAGGCAAGGGTCTGACCACCCTGTTAGGGTTTGAGCTGTGCCGTGCCCTGCCGTCGCACCCGGGCTCTGGCTGGTGTGCGGGCGCCTCGTCCCACAGCAGCCGCCAGCTCCAGCCATCCCTGGAAAACCCAAATCGGGGAGCTCCAGGCCACGGCGGGGACACCTTGCAGGCAGGGCTTCAGCTCCCGCGTCCCCATCCCCTCTGCGGCGGAGTTACGTCCCACGCCGGCCAGGACAGCACAGGAACGGAGGGACAGTCATTTTTAGGAGAGGGCACGGTGGCCTTGCTCTCTGTGGGCTTGCACGCCGCACTGCCAGCAACCGCCCCGGGCACGCTGCCCGCCCTCCCGGCGCGTTGGGCAACCCTTGGCCCGGCCTTTCCTCATGGGCACCGGCAAGGCGAGGTGCGGGCGGACGGACTGGCAGTGCCCTCTGCTGCCATGGGTCCCCTGCCACCAGCCTTGGGACCACGGCGGGGTCCCCACCAACCGCGGGGGGCTTGCTCCGGTGAGGGTTGCGCCTCTACGGCACGGTAGGTGATGGACGGCCAACGGGCATCTCCCTCCGGCACGACGGCTGTCGGGACACCCTCCGGAAGCATCCCGGTCCCCAAAAGGGAGCGAGGGGCAGTGTCGGGAGGGCAGCATCCTCCCCCGGCCCGGGGGTGTACGGCGAAAGGGGGAGGACGGGGAGGGATTTCTTTTTAAGAGCTGAGGTGGGTGGCATGCGGGGATGCCAGCTGGCGATGGGCTGTATTTCTACTGACAAGGCTTTACCCTGTAGGTGTGAGGAATTCCAATTAAATATTCAGCCTATTTGTCTGTGTGTGGGAGCGGGTTTGCTGTGCAGGAGGAAAGCCTCACATTCAGCTCCGTCGCTAACCATTAAGAGAGAAATTAGCTCTGTTCATCAAGGGAAGCCAGCGGAGGGTTTTCCTCGCTCTCCTACCTTGTTCCGGCCCTCGTTTGGAAAACAGCGGGGAACAAAACCGTCGCGTTTTGCAAGGGAGAGGCAAACTGGCCAGCTGCGCCTGCCCAGAGAGGCAGAAGCAGATCTCAGCCTGGGAAAAGCCTTTTTTTTTCCCAGTGCCAAGAGGGGGATGCAATCCCAGCTCATGCCACCCCATCGCTTCCCGAGAGCGCGATCGATGCCTCGAAGAGAGGGGTCAGAGGGGCGCGGGCGCCACAGATTTAATTGCTCTCGCGTTTGCCGGCCGCCTCCTTTCCGAGTCGTTTACAAGGCACTAATTAATCGGCAAGAACCAAAAAGCCCCGGTGCTGAGACGAGCTTTTGAAGCCCCTCGGTAGCCCCCCGTGTTGATGAAGGGCCCCTTCGCCACGGCAGCGGTGCCAGAGGGGACCGATGGGGCTTCAACGATTGTCCCTGCCCACGCCTGGATCTCTGGGGTCGGGCTTGAGGCAGTCGCGGGTCCCAAATCCCCTGGGTGCACGCATGCCACTGTCCAGAGGAGAGATTGGGTGAAAAAATGGCATTTTGGTAGTGAGGATGCTCCTTCGCGCAGCACCAAAGCGAGGGCAGGATGGAGCGGGATGGGGTCGGATTCCGCACCAGCCACAGCACTGATCCAGGGGGATTAGGGAAAAAAACTGTGTTTCCAAAAAAAAAAAAAAAAAAAAAGCCAGCACTGAGCATTTTGCCATTTTCTGGAACTTGACGTGTCTTTCCCTTTTTGAAATAACTTTCCATCTCAGAATACCCAAATTTTAAATAGAACCCAAAGCGACAAGAACAAAAAAAAAAAAAAACAACTTTTTCACGAAACCACAAATGATATCCTGTTTCCCTCCTGCACAGCGCCTCTGTTTTGGGGAAGAAAATTTGTTTCTGACAGGAACGGAGCTGCAATTTCCCTCTCGTGAGCAAATGCCAACCTCCCGGCTCCCCCAGGCGATGGGCAGATGGGGGCTCGGGTCCTGGTACCACTCCCTGCCTCCGAAAGTTGAGCCTGAGCATCTTCGGGAGGTGGTGGGGGGTGGTGCTGGGTGGGGGGACACAGGCATCCCCATCTACAGAGGGTCCCGATGCTGCACCATCCCCAGCTCGATCAGAGCAGACCGCGGAGCGTAGCCTCACCAGGACAAGAAGCCGGGCTTAAACATCCTCACCGTAAATGTCAGACAGAAAAAAATGAATCCCTTGGTCAAACTCCAGCCCTGCCACCTCCAGGCGAGCTAGCCCAGCCGCAGCAGCCGGCGCGGGGACAGCCCCCCCACCCCGGGGACACCTCCACTGGTGACTTTCCAAGACGGTTCCAAAAGTCATCAGGGAGCGAAAGGCACGGCTGGATCCCGCGGGATGCTCCCTGCCACGTTCCCATCCCTGCTCCGTGCACGGGATGCAGGGATGAGCTTTCCTACACTTTCCCACACACGGGACGCAGGACCTTACGGGTTTCTTAGCCTCTGTGAAATCTCCTTCGGCTCCGCTGCCAGCTTTACGGGGCAGAAAGCAAATCTTTGGGGCCGAGCATCCCCATCAAGGAGCAGACCCCACGAAGGGCCAGCCCCGCAGCCTCCCCGCCCCGACCGCGCTGCTCCGCCGGCAGCTTTAGCATTGGGATTGCTGCATATATATATATATATTTTTTTTTTTTTTCCCCTTTCTTTTAAAATCAGAAGCCAGCAACTCCATAGCAACCTGCAGCTCCTGGGGTCTGACTCCAGCGCTTTGATCGCGCTGTCACTTCGTTTAAGGCTACACCCCGGTAGGTGTGAGGAACTCCAATTAAGCATTCAGCTGGCTTGCCTGTGTGGGGGGACAGGCTCCGCTGTGGAGGAGGGAAGCCTCGGCGCGAGCGCGGTGACTAATCGCTCAGACACCGGTTGTCTGTGGCACCAGGGGAGGGCAGGGAGAGGGTTTTCCTTCACCGCGCAGCTGCCTCTGCATTCCCTTTTCGGGAGATATCGCGGCTCCCCGGCGGGCTCGGGGGCTCCCAGGCGGAAGCTGGAAAGATCCCAAGCATCTTTCCCAAAGCACAGCTGGGGCTGAGCCGGGATGCCGCCATGGATCTCGCTGCTGCGGCCCCCGGGGTCTTGTACAGCCCCGGAGGGGTCACGTTTTCAGAGGGAAACCAGATTTCCCAGTTTTTTAGGCACACTTTTGCACCTCGCACGTCCCCTCGCCACAGGTTGGTGCCTCTGCCGCACGCCTGCTTTTACGCCCTGTGGATGAGCATCCCTAAATTCGGGAGAGCACCATCCCACGTGGATGCCAAGCCCCAAACCGAGCAGCTGGCCTTTGCCCAAGCTTCCCACTGGGAGCGGAGCAGAGGATCCCACCCCCAGCCCTGTGCCGGGGCAGAGATGTACCAAATCGGCCGCCGCCGAGAGCATCACCATGAGCCCCACTGAAATTTGCAGCATCCTTTCCCGCATCCTCCCACTCCCTATGGAAACAGCCCGGCTCCCTGTGCCCACTCAGCCTGACGGCGATGCCGAAGGGCACAGCATCTCCTAGATCACCCCAAAACCGGAGCTCGGACGTTGTGCCGGTGGGACTGCGACAGAGGGTGATGCAGAGGTGGGGGACGCAGGGTGGTGTGGGGATACCCCGCTCCAGCGAGGACCCCAGAGCAGGATACCCAGCCTTTATTCCGCACCTGTACGAGCAAGGCCGAGAGGCGAGGAGCAGGCCAGCCGGCGCAGCTTCGCCCCCGCTCCCTGGGGAGGCGAGAAGGGGGCCGGCAGCCGCCCCCCGCCACCGCCGTGGGCAGCGGCAGGATGTGCTGTCCCTCCCCTGCACTTCCCAGCGAGCGCTTTACATAACTTCTGCTGCTTAGTCACAGCTTTGACTCTTTTTTTTTTTTTTTTCTCCCTTTATTTTTTTTTTTTGGAGCGATTTTCTCCGCCGCATCAGAGCGCGAGTCATTTCGGCAAAGGGAAGTCCCTTCCTTTCTTCCGTTCCCTTGGTAACTGCACAAATTTGCCTTTCAAATGATTCATGACCGGGGTGCTGTAGGAGTTCCCTCCTCCAACACAAATCGCTCCCACACAGCCACACATGCCCGATTAATCATCGATTAGCATCTCTTCCGCAAGGTAGACCCGGCGAGCGCACCGGCCCGACGTTTTCCTCCGGCCGTCGCCGCCGAGCTCCCCGGATGCTCACAGGGGGACGCAGACAAGAGTTTGCAAGAAATCCCGTCCCCGGCCGCACTCCGTGGAGACAAAATCTCCCCAGGGTGGCGGGGATGCTCTCCGCAATAAAACCAGAGCTTGGCTTTGGCTGACGGTGATGGGTAAACTGGCCCCGAACTCCTAATTGCGTCGGCACAACTTTATTCTTGGCCGAGTTTTTATTTTCCAGCTGTTTTAGGCTAAACTAAGCGGCGAGCGGAACGGGAGGGAAACCCGGTAGCCACGGGGCAAGCCGCCGTGGTGGCGAGGCTGGACGGACAGAGCCCAGCAGTAAGAGGAAAAAGCCAAAAAAGTCCTTTTTGGACCCATAGTAACGAGGAGGTAGAGCATCAGCCCGGGCTGAGCAGTGCCGCGACGCGTCTCCGCATGCCGATATCCACACCGCGGCCTCGGGATGGAGCCGGCAGCCAGCGAGTGCCCGGCTGCCAGGAGCATCTGAGCTGGAAAATAAAATTAATTTGCCAGATACCTCCGTTCCGTTTTGGTAGGTTTTATCTGATTTATTCTCTCCTGGTTAAGAGGAGCTAATTAACAAACCATCGTTTAAATAAACAGCAGCCAGAGTGTTGGTAACCTCCGCTTTATTGAATTGTGACAAATTATTAGCCTTTGCATGTTAAATGAAATAGAAGCATTGAGAAAAAAAAACAACACAACACCTTAATTCCCATCTGCATAACGACGGTAGCCGCTGCGGCGACGCAGGCAGAGGGACCGATGCACGGGACAGCCCCGGCGCTGCGACAAACCGCGCGTCGTGCACCAAACCATCCCGAATAAACCCAAAACCAGAGGAAGAGGAAGGTGCCACGTTGCCGGGGGCTGAGCCAGGCGCAAGTGCACGGGACCTTGGTGTGGCCTTAAAATGGGTGGCAGCAAGCCAAGGCGTGCTCCGTCCCGCTGACGGAGCCCTGTCCCTGCTGCACCAGCCCCAGCAGCAGCTCATGAGGAGAAAACCAGGATTTGCAGGGATGCAGCAGCCGGTTTAACGCTCTTACACACTTTCCAGATGGAATTTCCCCCAGGAAGAGCAAGCGAAGGGATGGAGCATCCCAGGATGGATGCACCACGGGGGCAAAGGGCAGCGCAAGGGTGAGTTGGGCGGCTCCTGGCCCAAACCCCGGCGGCGGAGCGGGCATCGCAGTTTGCCGGGAGTCATGCTGTCGGAAAAAGGAACGCGGGGAGGGTTTTCTCCAGGCTGCGAGGAGGCGCAGTGCCGCGGCCAACCCAGGGGCGTGCGACGGCCTTGTGCGAACACGTGGGCTTATGCAAAGACGCGCGCTTGTGCGAAGATACATACATGTCCTCGTGCAAAGATACCCACTTGTGCGAACAGGCACAGGGGTCCGGCTGCAGCCCAGGGCAGGCAGTGCTTTGCCCTGATGCTGCCTGCCAGCTTCCCCAGCCCAGCTGCTCCGTTTCGCCCCAGTTCGGCCCAGCCGCTCATCGGTGGTGGTTTTCCCGCAGCAGGGAGTTAGGGCTCTCGCGTTGCTCCGGCATCGCAGGCCCTGGGCCAGCATCGTTTCAGGCGCTCGCTCACCCATCCCAATGCTGTTGGCCATGTTTAAAAGTAACATAAACAGCTTGCTCTTGAAAATACATTTGATTTCCAATTTCTACACATTGTTTCTGAACTTTTATTTTAAAACAATGAGCCATAAAGCCCTTTTTCCTAGGATATTTGCAGAGAGCCTGACGGCAACAGCAATTGACCCCCATCGGTTTGCGGGGCGCGAATAACAGCGGTCGACGATCAGCTCGGGATGCCGCTCACAGAAACCCGCTCAGCACAAACCCCGTCAGGGTCGCGGCAACGCTGAGGCTCCCGCCGGCGTTTCGGGAGGACCCGACCCTGCCATATGCCTACGGGGGATCAAAGATGCTCGAAGTGCAAAGAAAACTACACCCAAGCAGCAACATCTTATGCTTATTTTGTTTTTCCTTAGTTTTTTTTTCCTTTTATTAATAAAGGCTACGACCACTCCTGCCCCGTTATCCCCCGTGACGCAGCAGATCCCACGGCGTCGTGGAGCCAGCCAGCGGCTCGGGGATGGCGGGTGCTGGACGGTGACAGGATGAGGTGGGGAAATCTGTGCCAGCACTCCAGCATCTCCCCAAAACAGGGATCCCTCCCACCCACGGGATACCCAAAAACTGATTTCAGTCCCCGCTAGCATCACTTAACCCACTAAAAAGCGTTCCCTACGAGATTTTCCTCCTGGCTGGCACTGCTGGGATGCTGAACGTGCCTGGACCGCAAGCGCTCTGCAAAAGCATCCCTGGCACGTCCATACGGCACTTCGCCCGGCCGCCACGGAGCGGGAATAACAGCAGCCAGCAGTTAACCTCTGCTCGCCGTTCTTTTTTAACAAACCCAAGCATTTCGGATGAGCTTGCCCCTCACACCGCGTGCGACGGGGAAAAGTTTCCTTGAGGGGATGCGCGCCAGGGTCCCTTTGGGATGGGGACGGGGACGTTCGCTGGGGCCACGTGCACGGGCGAGCAGCGCCCTCCCCAACCTTTAATCGCGCAAAACCCCCATAACTTTTAAGGTTAATAAAGCCCTTGTTCGCTTAAGATAGCACCTGTTTCTATGGTGACACTTGGAACCCAGGGCCTGTATTTCAGGGGGAGAAAACGCCCTGAGAAACGCAACGGTGGGAGCGGGCACGGCGGGTGAGGATGGCCGGAAGCCGGTGCACCCGCAGTGGGGAGAAAAACCACCGATCGCCATGGGTGATGGGGTGGGAACGCCTCTCCTCCCAACTCTGCGCTGATATCGTACCCCTATCTCACCCCGGACCGCTCCCCGACCAGCGCCGTGCCTCAGTTTCCCCTGCCTGCCCGGGGAAGGGGTCGGCGGAGCGATGCTGAGCCGTGCCAAGCGCCGGCGTCTCCCGGTGCGTCCCGCTCCGCTCCAGCCTGGCGCAGGATTTCTCCCCGGCTGGCAGAACTGGTTTCCATAACGACTTTCTGTTACAAACATATTTTGATAAAAATAAAGTTAAAGCAGCGAAGCTTTAGCGGAGTACAAATTTGCCTGCTCTCTCCCTCCTCCTTCCTCCTCCCCAAGGAGGGGGAATAAAGACGGGAAGCTTTCCGTTGAAGGGCAGCATTTTCTCCCTTCTTTTTCTGAATACCAAACGGAAAGCCTTGTTTACTGGATTTCTCCGTAAACCGGTTCCGACTCTGCCTGGTTACCTGATGCTCTACAGTATGTACAGGATGATGTGATCAATTCATTTCCAATTCACTGCATTATCCTTTGAATATTTTAATGACTCATTGAATGGAGTAAAAAAAAAAAAAAAAAAAAGCTATTTCAAATGAACAATTATGCTGCATTAGAGTAAAGGCTGATTATATTTAAACACTGCTTGCATGGATAACGGGACATATCGACCTCCGCCTATAAGAGCTAATTTGGCTCTTATCTCTAAATAATTTTACACTGCAAATTACCATGAAAACCTAAAGGGCTTTAAAAACATTCATCAAAAGATATTATTCCACTTTGTAGCAACATTTTTATTTAAATTATTTTGAACGGGAGCGTCTGACAATCGGCGGAGCGGCGGCTGACGAGGAACGGCGGGCGGCAGCGCCGGGGATGGGATGCTCCACCCCGAAACCCAACGGGCGAGGAAATCAAGAGCCGAATCCCAAGTTTGGTGGCACGCCAAGGCCACGCGCGATGGCACGGAGCACTGCCAGAGCCGGTGGACGGCAAAGCCCGGGCGACGCCGGGGTGATGCGGCACCCTAAGCCACTTCGCCGGCCACCCCATCCCTCCCAAAAAAAGGCGCTCGAGCGCCCTTCTCCACACCAAAGCAACAGAAGGTGTTGTGTAAATCCTACACGGATATTTTGGAGCCAGCCTACAAATCAGCCTGTCAGCTGAAGCTCCTCAAAGCCAAGACTTCCACACACTCCTCAACGATCGGCGTTTCCACGAGGCGCCGCGTGTCCCGGCCCTGGGGAGAAGCGGTGTGGGGCTGGAGCTTTGGGCGAGCGCCGGTGATGGGGGGATGCTGGGACCCCCGGTGCTGCAGAGCGACCGCGGGGCTGGGGTGAGGGAATTGCATCCCGGTGCCCTGCGAGGATGGCGCTGGCTTTGGCGGTGTCTTGTAGAGTGATGGAGAGAGATATACACACACACGCTATATATATATATATATATATGGGAGATATAAAAAATACCATTATATATGTATTTTTAATGTAATATATCCTATCAATATACATATTTTTATATAGAAAATATCACAGAATCAAGTTCAAAGGGCCATATAAGGATCATGGAGTCCAACTCCCTGCTCATATATATATATATATATATCTTTTTTTTTTTTTTTAATCTCATGATGAGAAATCTTAAGGAATAATTGACGTTCGGGTCAGCCCATCCCTGGCAGAGATAGGAAAGCCCTTTTTCCCCAAAATCTCCTTTTTCCCCCTCCCAGCAAAAAGCTTTCTGACGTCATATACCACAAACCGAATCGCCCAAATTCCAGGGGAAAAAAAATCCACTTTCCACACTGGTTTTAACCCCGCGTTTCCCTCCCTTCCTTAAATGATCTTATACCCAAAAAGAAAAAGAGAAAAAAAAGAAAAACACAATAATCAGCAATAGCTTATGCGTCAGAAGGATCTGTGTACGGAAAGGAAAACAAGAGCTTGGGCTTCTTTGCGTTTAGTAAATATTAAAATTAATGAGAGACTTTCAGGACCCTGTTGTTAGAAATGCAGAAGGGTTTCTGTGAAGGATTTAAAAAAAAAAAAAGCCCAGTACACAAATCTCTGCAATTATTCCGAACGCTTTATATTTTTCAGCCAATTATGAAATTCAGGCAAAGTATTAATATCCAATTTTAATTTGCTCAATATTCCCATTAACAATAAAAAGTCTAATTAAGGTATCTGTACAAAAAGCCCTTAGCAGTAATTTCAGGGAATAATAGCAGAGAACGACGAGATATTTCTTGTTAAATGCACGCTGCAAATTAATTGATATCTTAATTAGACTTTAGTACTAAGATTATTAGTTAGATTGATTCAGGGCTGAAACACCTAATCCTTTAGAAGATAAAAGCGAGAGGGAGAGGAAGAAACTGGTTTGCCAAAATCTTTCTGGAAGCAAACCAGTGCTAAGGCCAGGCTGGGTGGGGAGCGATGCCTGTCTGTCCCACGGCCACGGAGCTGGGAAGCACCGGGAATTCAGGAATTCAACCCAAACCCATTTTCCCCCTGTTTCCTTCCCCATGCTGGAAATGTTCTCTCTCACACACACACACACAAAAAAAAAAAAAAAAGGAAAATGCGGCACCGTTGAGTTTTTCACCAAAATTGCTTTTTTAACAAAAAAAAAAAAAAAAAAGGCAGCAAGAGAGGTTTGAAAATGGTTGTCTCTGCAGAGAAAACTGGCCGTGGGGAGTTTTCAAAGTGGGTTTTTTTAGCATTTTCTTAGCAGAAGAAGGGAAAAAAAAAAAAAAAAGCAGCAATATTTTTGGCCCAGCCTCGCTCGATATAGCCTGAGGAAGCACGCCCCTACCTACACACCGAGCACCAGTTACATCTCCCTCTGGAACGCTCATCCTTCGGGATTTCACCCAGATGCTGCTCCGCGCATCCCGCGGGAACCCAACCCTCCGGGGCGGGAACGCCTGACGCACCCCGAGCTGCCGGCGCCCGACACGCGGACCCCGCGCGGTGGGGACTCACTGGGATGTCGGCAACCAGCCAGTGCCTCCAGTAACGGTTCTTGGGGTTGGCTCTACTGGGAGCGTCGGGGTCCACCAGCACCAGCACGTACGTCTTGCTCTGCAAGAGAGGAGAGGAGAGCGCGATGGGCACGGTGCGTGGGACTCCCCCCATGAACTTTACCATCCCTCAAAATTTTAATTTTTTTTTTTTTTTCACACGTTCCCATGCACGCGTGCCTTGACGGTTGCGTTCACGCAAAATGCGCGGAGAAGGCGAGCACCGAGCCGGGACGATTTACTCCTCGCCATCTAAATCCCACCGAAGCGAGGAAGAACGAGGGTTTTTCTACTCCCTCCAAATAAAAGGCACCAAAGAGAATTCCCAGCCTTTCCCTGACCGCCTCCTATGGTGGCATAGGGGATGTTCTGCAAAGGGTCGCAGTCCCTGGGAGAGGGGGATGGGATATTCTGGGGCAGGGATTTAAACCCAGCTCCAGCCCCAGGGTGGCAGCTGGGGACAGGATGGACCCCCCAGCCTCTGCCGGGGTGGCTGCGGGGGGCTAAGCTGTGCCTAAGTGAGCCCGGACTAACCGAAAAGACGCGCCAGGGAAGCGGTGAGAAGGCAAAGCCGTCTCCTCGCCGCGCAGCCGGGGGTTTGGGCAACGGACAATGCCGGGTCGGCCTTCCAGCATCCCCTCCAGGACCCCTCCCAGGGTGTCCAGCACCCAAGGGTGCCACCAAGGTGGATATTTCGGTTTGAAGTGACCTCTGGCTGGCGAACCTGCTGATCCCGGGGGATTTGGCAGGACCTCAGGCAGCAGATTATCCCGCAAGCGCCCAGATTAAGGGATCTACATCCTAACAAAACCTCCAGGTGCAGCTGTCAGCTCGCCAGCGGTTGCCACCGCACCGCTCCGGCGTGCCCTGGGGATTCAGTTTCGGAAACGGGCTGGGGGGTTTCGCCATGTGGTTCCCAGCGAAATTCGCCCGAGTTCTGTGCCTAAATCCCTTGATCGCTTGTGAAACCGGGTGGGAATTTGCATTTTTGGGATTGTTGGGGCAGAGACAACCTTTTTTTTGGCTCGATTTCTGCTCTGGTTTGGGCAGATGGAGGATGCAGGCTGCAGGGTGTTGCCGTGCCTGGACACCCCCTTCCCCTTCCAGCCCTCCACGAAGCCAACGCCATAGGAAAAAGAACCGGTTGAACCAGAAAACATGGATTACAACCCATTTAGCAAAGAGTTGGTAACCCAAATCCCAAGCTCACCCCACCGCCCTGCTTGGGAGCGCGGCCAGTGAGAGGGTCGCTGCCCCGCGTTGCGTTAATCCCAGCCTGGCTCAAGGTTTTGGCGTCGTGGCAGGGTTTGCACCAACCGTGCCGACGTGTGCGCGGAAAAGGAGCTGCGACGGTGTTGGCGCGCGAGGCCGGAGCTCAGGACCTCAGGGCAGAGCCCTCAACCTCCCTTCCTGCATCCGGCTGCATCGCCCGCAGCATCCCGGAAAAAAAAAAAAAACAACCCAGCGATATTCCTTGAAATTTAATGGGAAGGAAGAGGGGGAGGGAAGAAGCCCGCCAACCCAAAAACCCTAGAGCTGGAAGTGTGAAGGAATTTGAGCTCTAACTTTGGGGAGGGTGCGGAGCCGCAGCGCGGCGTTTCTGAATTTCTCGTCTCCGCTCGGGAGCCCAGCTGGTGGGAACAGAACGTGTAGTCATGGGACTGTCATCGTGTGCCGTCCAGGTTAATGTGCGGCGTTTCTATTACTATTAACAGACTTTCTGCTCCTCGCTCCATCTGTTCTTGGAAATAATTGCGGTTGTACAGACCATGCCTTCGCTACAGGCAGGCTCTGGGGAGAGGATAGTGCTTTTATGCAAAAAAAAAAAAAAAAAAAAAAAAAAAAAAAAAGGAGGGGGGGAGGTGTTAAAAAATAACAGCAAACACGAGAATAGAGTGCAAGCGGAGTTAACAGCAGGCCCGCAATTCGGTGCAGATTGCGGCCTAGAAAGGTGTCGGCGTGCGCGGCCGGGGGCCGGCGAGGCCAGACCCCCGCGGGACGGGAGCCGGGGTCACTGGTTCCGAGGGATTTTTCTCCCTCGTTACCTGCGGGGCCACCCTAAGAGGCACAATCCCTCACCTCCCACCTAAAGATAGCAAAGCTCTCCGCCGCCGCAGTTAATCTCCCGCGGCTTAGGTGCCGCCGCATCCCGTGCCAGCGGCCGGGCCACACCGGCCCCCAAAATCACCCCAAAATACCACTCAAACCCTCTATCCGGTCTCCCCAAGCGCTGCTGTGTACCCCAAATACAGGGTATGTGGATTTATTTTTTTTTCACCGGCTCTGCTTCCAAGCGAGCCGCCCGAGCGCCGGTAATTTTAGTGGTTTTTTTTTTTTTTTAATGCTGAAATCCCTCCTCGACACAGGCTAACAGCATTAGCTGCTGTCAGGGCTCCAGACGGGAGCCAGCCCGGAGTGACACGGGAGCTGCTCGGCTTTACGAGCGTGAACCAAGCCCCGGGGATTTTTGGAAAGGAGGAAAGTGGGTTTATATCACAAAATTCCTCCAGTGCAGCAGAACGAGCAGCGGCTGCCTCTGCAGAGAGAAGGGAGGAAGTGGAGGAGGGATGAAAAAGCCATTTTGGGATGCCCACAGATGAAAATTTGGGGTAACCAAGCATCCCCAACACCTCGACACCCTTCTTTTCCGCTCGGCACGGCAGGGCGGGGCCTGGCATGTCCCACCAGCATCACGCCGACAGCGACAGCGCCGGGCTCGCGCTGGGGTCACCCTTCCCCGCTCCCCAACCATTCCCATCACCGGGGCACTTGCAATTTATTATTTCACAGCCGGAGCCGGTGCCTTCCTCCCTCGGGCTCGCACCCCGCGTCCGCGGGCGCCCGGCCGCGCTTCGATGCCCGCACCAGAGCCAAAGCGGCAGATGACAGCAGCGCGTCCCGTTTTCCCCGTTAATTTTTTCTAAAGGGAAGCGGCAGCGAAACATCCGGTTATCACCGCGGAAAGCATCAGCTACTCCCATCAGTCACGGGTTTAGGGAACTTGCTCGGAGCAGGCAGGGAGTTTTCCAGAGGCGGGCAGGCAGGAGCGGGATTTGCGTGCGCGCGGCTCAATAGATCCCGCGGAGCCGGGGCCGCGCAGGAATTAAAGACTTATCCAAATGAAAGCAAATAGGGTGTTAAGCGACACACATGTAGAGCGAGCGGTTTCCTTGGAAACCGGCACACATGGAAGCGGCACACATGCTGCGCCCCGGGCATTTTCGGCAGCGCCGGGGCGGCCGCGGGGCTCTGCCCTGCTGGGGATGGAGCTGGAGCAAAGCCCCTTTCCACTGGCGTCCCTGCTGTGGGGCACGGAGGAAAATGGCACAAAATGCACTTTTATCCCGCCCGTGAAGGGAAGGCGGACGGCGCCCAGCTTCGCTGGCATCACTCGTCTCAGAAATTCCATCCCCAAAATAACGAACAAGGGCCAGGTGATGGGCAAAGCCCCAGCCAGACCCTGAACCCGGCACAGGGTACGAGCTGTTCGGTTGATTTGGAAAATTCCACCTGGAATTCCACCTGGATTCTCCCCATCATCCATCCCACACTCGCATCCGCCCGGAGCAAGGGATCTTGCACCTCAGCAAACCAAAAAAAATCTAAATATACCCAAAGCGACGTGCCGGAGCAGAACAGGAACTAGGAGCTCCAGGACAGACAGGTGCCCAGCTCCCTTGGGATCATCACCCCAGCTCTCCCGGGCACCGGCTCGAGGGCTCCGGCCCGCGTCCCACCTGGCGCACGCGCGGAAGTGCCGCGGCTCCTCCCGCGAGGCGGAAGCGCCGTGAGCACCAGCTGAGAGCTCGGAGTCAATCTGGGCTTTTTTCTTGGCTCGTCCCCAGTACAAAAAAGTTTCTATAACGGGCGCGTAGTTAGCAATTCTGCTGCTGATGCTTCGCCAACGAGAAATTCTAGCTCCTTCTTCCGCGGCTAGCTGAGGCAGGAAAAAAAAATTCTTGCAGCCGAGTCCGTTCTCGTGGCTTCGGGAAAAAGCGGCGGAGCAGGGCAGGATTTTACCTTCTTATTTTAAACCACTTCCTCGCTCTTCTCCCCTTGCAGAAATAGGTCAGCAGCGCTCACCCTGCTCCGCAGGACTTGCCCAAGGGGACAAGCGGCACCGTCTCAACGCCAGCTCCCCCCCGCCGCATGTCCGTGCTCATCCTCGGCCCCATCAACTTCCAACGCCCCGCAATTCTCCCTCCATCATCCCTTCCCTCTCTCTCGCCATGGCGAAGCCGGCCAAATATTCTTGCAGCCTAAAGTTCTAATAAGAATTGATTAATCCGGGGTTGTTAAAGGTCTGTTCCCAGATTCGGGTCTTGGGATGCTTTAAGGAATGGTTTGTCTGCTACGAAAGGAGAACAGCTTTTTCCCCCGTAGCAGAACAAACTGGCTCCTCGCAATAAAACCACGATGGGTGTGTTACACGCTCAACATAACCCAGCGGAAAGCGGGATAAAATCTTCCGGGGGGGTCCAGGATGCCGCCAATATGGGTTTGCAAGAGGTGGCTGGGAGAGATTTCGAGGATGGAGGGGAGCAACAGGCTGTGTCTCCGTGCTCAGAGACGCTGTGGCCAATCGCACGCTGGGTTTCCCCAAAATTGGGGTCCATCATCATCATCATCATCATCATCATCATCATCATCATCATCATCATCACTGCCAGACACCAGACATCAGGGCAACGGGGTGGCACATTTCTGCCCCACCACTGCCCACCTTCCAACCAGAAGAGAAATCCCCCAAAAAATGACAAAAAGGGAATTAACGCCCCAAGAACCCCCTCACCCAGCCACCGCGCTGTCCCTCCATCCCCCTGCAACTTTCCCAGTAGCTATTTATCGCCATTTGGGCTGCAGGGCTTCGTCGTTAGCTAACGAGGCACCGCGCACTCGTCCCCGGGGCTGGGGACGCCAAGGCCGGCAGCGCTGCCCGCTCCGCGGGCGGGAGAGCCGGGATGAACTCGGGGGATGCGACACATTTCCCGAGCGGTCGGCGAGGAGGAGGAGGAGGAGGAGGCGGCGGCGAGCGGCCGCGGTGGCAGAGCGCAGCCTTCCAGCCCAATTACTATCACACGGGGGGACACATGGATTGGTGACATTTGACATTTTCTACAAAATATTTTGATGCAAAATGGCACCTCCGTCACAAATTATTTCCCAAATCTTGGCTTGGGTTTGGGTGGGCTTTTTTTTTCTTTTTTTTTTTTTTTTTAAATTTTCTAGGGGAAAAAAAAAAAAGGATTGCACAAGATGACATTTGCAAATGAGCAAGGGGAAGGGTCATCATGTCCTCACCATGAGCAAAGGGGTCACAGCGGCCGTGCCACCGGGTGGGCAAAGCAAACAGCACCCGTGGGGACAAAGGCACCCCAAAAATTCCAGGCTTTGCTCTGGGGCATGGCCGTGCCCCCTCGGGGACCCTCGCAGGGTTTTCCCACCCACTGGGAGTGTGGCGGGGTGGACCCCTCCCCAGCAAGGCAGGGGTTACCAGCACTGGGAATTGCTGAACTCCGTGCTACCAGACACCTCGGGAAAGCTGAAATGACTTTAAATGCCTAAACATTTTAAAACAAACCCTGGAACAATTCAGCTCCTAACTCCTCGCCTGCTTTCTCTCCTTCCCCGCTCTCTCTCTCCCATTTTTCTGGTTTCCAGAGCTGTTTTACGCCTCATTACCTGCACACCGTGAGTGATGTCTGTCGGTCCTAGAGCTGTAAATACCTTAAATCATGCTTCATTAAGAATATCTCTGGTGCTATTAAAGAGCTATAATAGACAACGAGTTAACAGATGATTAAATATGAACTCCATTTGTGTCAGTCACCGGAGCGCAGGAAGAGGCTTTAAGTTTTTTAAACTCGCTCTCATTATCTGGGGAAGTGGGGCTGCGGCGGGCGAGGCTGGAGGGGGATGGAGGGATGCTGGGATGGAGGGATGATCAGATGGGGGTGGATGGATGCTGGGGTGGGGGTGGAGAGATACTGAGATCACATCGGGATGGGGGAATGCTGGGATGGGGATGGAGGGATGCGGGGATGGGGACAGAGGGCTGAAGGTATGGAGACAGAGGGATGGGATGGGGACGGAGGGATGCTAGGATGGGGATAGAGAGATGCTGGGATGGGGACAGAGAGATGTTGGGATGGGGATGGGGGGATGCTTGGATAGGGATAAAGGGATGCTGAGATGGGGTCGGAGGGATCCTGGAACGGAAAGATGCTTGGATAGGGATGAAGGGATGCTGGGATGGGGTCAGAGGGATGACCACATGGGGAGGGAGGGATGCTGGGATAGGGATGGGGCAGAGGGATGCTCCTGCACTGAGGACACCCGGGAAGGACCATCTCCTCCACTTTGTGACTGCGAGCTGACGACCCTGGCAGCCCTTTGCTCAGCTGTTCCCACCCGCACAGACAAACAGCGCCCGGCGACACGTGCAGCAGACTGATTTTTAGGATCTGGTAGCCGGAGATTAAAAAGAAAAGAAAAGAAAAGAAAAAAAGGAGGGAGGAGGAGATGTCAGGCTGCTTTGGATGGGGTGGGATGGGGAGATGGATGGGGACCTAGGAGGAAGGGCTGGAGGCTGGCAGCACAGACCAGGATGCAAAAGCAGACTGAGCGTTGCTGTCTTTCCAATGAAAAAATAGCTCAGCACAAATGAATTGCCAAAGTGCAAATTAAATAATAATTAATATTATTAAAATCCCACGAGCACACAAAAATACTGAGGGAAATTAAATAATGAGTGTTTTCTTATTTCCTGGATCAGACGTTTCTGTATAAAAATCCAGAACAGTTTCACAGGCAGCTTCAGCAGAAGCGGATTATCCCACAGCTCAGGGCTGCGGCTGAGCCCAAGAAACCAGCACGTGCGTCCCACCACCAAACCGGCCCCGGAGAAAGGGGTAAGAGGCAGGAAAATGATCACCCCTCATCACACCCCGCAGTGCATGGGGACGGGCGATGCCTCTAATGGGTTTAAACTGGAAAAGGGGAGGTTTAGATGAGACAAAAGGAAGAAATTCTTCACTGTGAGGGTGGTGGAAGAGGTTTTCCAGAGAAGCTGTGGATGCCCCATAGCTGGAAGTGTCCAAGGTCAGGTTGGACAGGGCTTTGGTTGATCTGGTCTGGTGGACGGTGTCAGGGGCTTGGAATGGGATGAGCTTCAAGGTCCCTTCCAACCCAAACCATTCCAGGACTCTGTGCCTCCCTGCCTCCTCACCATCACCTCTCCCATCCCCTCCCACTCCAGGAACAGTTTTAAAAACTGTTGGGAAATGGATGGGGCTGTGCACGGCGGCGGCACCTGGACGTGGGCAGCTGTCCCGTGCCCCTGTTTGGGATGATGCTCACCCCCATTTCAGATGATGCTCACCCCTGTTGTGGATGACGCTCACCCATTTCGGATGATGCTCACCCCCATTTCAGACGATGCTCACCCCCGTTTCGGATGACGCTCACCCGTTTCGGATGATGCTCACCCCCATTTCAGATGACGCACACCCCTGTGCACAGGGAGAGACGCAGGATGATGCTGAGCGGGTACCACACAGCTCCCACGGTCACACCAGTGCCCCCATTTCCCCGGCTCCAAAAGGGAAATCCTTCTTCACCTGATACCTTACGGGAATAGTGGCAGAATAAGTTCGGATTCCTAAAAGCGCCCGGCACTCCGCAGTCGCCTTATTTATCATTCCTGAACACACCTCGACCCCTCGCTGCTGGCCACGACCCCACTCGCCGGCCACATCCACATCCCCGAGGCCGAGTGGGAGGCCGGGGGTTCCAGGGGGGTGGCAGTTTGGGACAGCGGGGCCGGCGGCTGGAGGCTGCGGGGGGACAGTGGCACGCAGCTCCCCGGGGACCGCGCTGGCGGGGACGGTAATTGAATCTCGGCGCTTATATTCAGCCGGAGCAGCGCGCGTGATTAAGTTAACTGGAAATGCCATTTCCGTATTGTTCAAACCCTTAAGTGCCCCAAGCTTCTTATCATTTGCTGCCGGTCCCCTCTGCTCCTCCGCTCCGACCTCGCCTCCCCTCTGGCAGCGGGGTCAGGATGCAGCGGCCCCCAAGGTCACGGAAAGAAATTAATCCCAGAGCCCCTCGGGAGCCGGGCCGGCATCTCAGCTGCGGAGATTGGAAGGGCTGGGAGGGAAGATGAGCTCTCCTGCCTATTTGGGGAAAAATAAAAGCATTTCAGGAGCAGTGGGAGCCGCTCTGCCCATCTCCATCCCTGGCGATGAACCACCAGCCCACCCACCGCATCCGTTTACCTGCTGCCATTCACTCCCAGTGTTGGTGGTTCCAAAAAGCACGTCCGGGGCCTTTCCCCCACCCCTGATGCACCATCCCCACTTGTTGAGCTACATCCAGAAACCTCCTTGGCAAAACCACCCAGAAATAACCCTCCCTGCCACGCAAACCACTCTTGCCAGGAACAGGAGGGAAAAGATGCTCAGCTCAGAACTTCCCTCCCTAGTAAAATATTTAATAATAAACCAAGAAGAGAAGCCAACTGTCTCCCTTGGATGTGGTTTTCATTTGGAAGTTAATAGGATTTTTATTCCCATCCAAAAAATCTCTCTTTTTTTTCTTTTTTTTTTTTTCCTAATGTATGTTTTGTTCTAATATATCCATCTTGTCACGCTGAATAAAACACAAATCCTATCAACGCAGCCCAACCCAATGCCCGCGTCGCGCTCCGGCACCAGCCACCCTCTCCCAAGGCTCCCGGCCCCCATCACTTTGTTAATCGATACCGCTCGAAAGCCTTAAATAATATTTTAAATACTCCAAGTGTGCGAAAACCCCCGCCTTAATGTGTTAATTTCCAGGATGCCTTGTTGCTTTGAAATCCCGGGAAAAAAAAAAAAAAATGGGAAGCTGAAATGAGTCCTATGAAAAAGAACAGTGCATCATTAGCGCAGCCGGATCCATATCGCAGACTGCGGCAATTACCAGCGGGCGAAACACCGCAAGCTGTGAAGAGCTTTCATTACCGGGGCTTTCGCAGGTCATTCACCTCTGGCCAATCTCACGCTAAAACAAGCATTTTCTGCACCGCGGAATCCAGCTTCATTTAAATCCATAATTGCTTTGATTTCGGTACATACGGAGCACGGGGACTACATGACTAAGAAATCTATTAGTCAATAAGTTTGCTACTTTTATGGACCTTTCGGCATCTCGCCTCAATTTCTGCCCGGGTCGGGTGATGGATGGAGACGCTGATCTCCGCGGCGGGAGCGATCTGCCCCGGCTTCCCCCTTGGCTGCAATTACATTCCCGGGTCACCCAGGGGGAATTCAATCAGGGAGCCGGCCCGCGGGATGCCGCTACAGCCTCGGAAACGCAATTCCCCGCCGCCGGCAGCTCCGCGCGGCAAAAAACCCTTTCTCCAACCTGCAACCGGTGTTGGATGGGTTTTTTGGTGTTTCCCAGGGCGCGCAGAGGGGGTTTGGTCTGGGGATGCTCAGGTGTGAATCGGGTACGATCCCTCCACCGCCGTTTTCCCCTCTCCTGTATCCCCCCACAAGACCAAACAGCCCTTCGGGGAGCTGTGGACAGAACAAAAAAAAATTGATTTTATGGCTTTTTAGAAATTTCTGGGTACTGAAATGGGCATATCCACCACGCGTATGTATGAAAACTCCCAAATTTAAGAGCTGCAGTCGGCACTTCTGTACAAAACCCCGGGTGAATTGTGTATCGCGGGGTTATCTACTCCTCCGTGGGTGCCGGTGGAAAGCAGAGACAATAGTCTATTCTCCTCCAAACGGGTTCCTACCCAGCCCCTGTATCCAAGTGCCTTCCAGGAGCGCGTTAAACGATGCGATTAACGTCTGTCACACGCGCTGCAGTCTCTCTTTCAGCCTCTCCCGGGGGAAGGAGCCGCACGTGCAGGGGAAGGGTTTGTTTTGGTGGGGTTTATTTTCTCTTCTTCCAAGCGCAGGGCGGGCGGAGGGGAAAGGCAAAACGCCCTGCACGGGCTGGCTGGAGCGGTGCTGGGTTGGGGCTTGGCATCTCGCAGCCAAATCCCCGTTATTTGGGGAGAAGGACCGATCAAAAAGTTGGTCCTGGGGTGGGAGAGGGGCTCGGGGAAGGGCAGATGCCGAGGGGCTGGAGGAGCTCGCGGCAGCAGCAGTGCTAAGCAAAACCTCAGCTGCCTGTCGCAGCGTTTGCAGGGGGCTGGATTCCAGCAACCCGCACTCCTGCACACCCAAAAAGCTGAATCCTGCTCTAAATAACACACATTTCCTGCGTCCCCATCCCAGCATCCCCCCATCCCCATCCCAGCATCCCCCCATCCCCATCCCAGCATCCCTCTATCCCCATCCCAGCATCCCTCTATCCCCATCCCAGCATCTCTCCATCCCCATCCCAACATCTCTCTGTCCCCATCCCAGCATCTCTCTATCCCCATCCTAGCATCCCTCCGTCCCCATCCCATCCCTCTGTCTCCATACCTTCATCCCTCTGTCCCCATCCCCGCACCCCTCCATCCCCATCCCAGCATTCCGCCATCCCGATGTGATCTCAGTATCTCTCCACCCCCACCCCAGCATCCATCCACCCCCATCTGATCATCCCTCCATCCCAGCATCCCTCCATCCCTATCCCAGCATCTCTCCATCCCCATCCCAGTATTCCTCCATCCCTATACAAGCATCCCTCCCTCCCCATCCCAGCACCCCTCCATCCCCATCCCAGCATCCCTCCAGCCTCGCCCGCCACAGCCCGCATCCCCAAGCGGGACAGTTGGGTCACACTGCATTTTATCAGGACAGGTGGGAGAAGGGGATGCCGCTCCCGCAGCCGGCATCCTCTCCTAATTGATTTCTCATGCTTTATTGCCGCTTTGCTTTAATTGCAATACAAACGTTTGCTGATGCAATTATCGCGCGTATGTGATAAAGCTGTTAGAGGGTGTCATTAGGTCGTATTTCCTCATTTATTTTAGGGCATGCGAGGGAAAGAGAGAAGCGCACAGATTTCTGGCGATAAAATAATTTCAAGGTGTGCTTCTTTGCGGTGGGGTGGGGTTTTTTTTTATTTAATACACTGAAAGCAAAAAAAATTTGCCTCCCAGCAGGTCGTCTGGGGGTGAAATAATCCACTCAGCGTTCAGATTATCAGCTAATGCGCATTTGCATGAGAATAGGCACGGAGAGCTTCCAGCACGGAGCGAGATCCCTCTGGATCTGCCGCTGCCTTTGCGCAAAACGCCAGCGGGTCCTTGCCCTGCACACAAAACCCCTCATGGATGCGGCTCCTGGATGGAATATTCCCTGGGAATGAGACCCTACCACGGGTTTTTGTTATAAAAAGTATAAATTTAGGAATAATTGGGGGGAAAAGCAGAATAATTGCCCAGAATTGGCCAGGGCAGCTCATCTTGAGCCACAGTGCCAAACCCTTGCTCGGCCGCGCCCCACGCCGCGATGCCGGTGCTGTCCCCGCCGTGATGACCGTCAACAGAAAACCAGCAGCATCCCTTCGCTCCCGGCCCGTGCCTGGCTCTGCTTTAAACCGTCGGCAAATCTGGGAGCAGCGCTTGCATCCCAGGCGAAACAAAGCCAAAAACCGCAAACCCTTCCTCGGCCAGGGCCAAGTCCTGCGTACGGACATCCGGCATCCACCGCGAAACCTGACGCTGCACCTTTCCCGTCGCAGCTGTCAAAATGAAGCTGTCGCCGTGACGGGCTCCTCGCAGCCTCGTTAAAAAAATGTGACGGTTCCCTTAGGCTACCAGGGGAGACATGGCCAAATTAATGAGGATGTGACAGAGTTTACGGGTGGGATTAGACTCCTCTTCCCATGGCTGCGCTCGGCGTAAACCTGAAAATTGAGGGAAAAGAAGGGAAGGCGAGGGTGAGGGATGGCGAGGGGTTCGGGGAGCATGTGCGCTCACCAAAAGAGCAATCCTGTACTTGTCATAATTAATCAGGCACACGTTAGACAAGCAGAAAGCGCTCAGCCCCTCCGGTAAGGGAAGGGAATCCAACCCTCACCTCCTCGCCCTGCGGATCCGGCCTCCCCGGGATGCGCCGCGCCGGGAGCGGGTTTGCAAACACATCTTTACGCCCTCCTACTTAATTTCCCCGTTTAAAAATAAATAAACAGAATTGATTTTTTTTTTTTTTTTTTCCTTCCTTTCCCTTCCTTTGCCCAATCTGGAAAGCAACCCACTTCCAGCGAGACAGCGCGGCTGGGAGCGGGACGAGGAAAGGTTTGCACCCCACAAACACCGAGCATCAGTCCGCCGTCCCGGCCCAAGCAACGGCGGCTTGGTACCTCTTGAAGACAATGTACAGCGTCCAACTGGCCACGCTGGAAACACCCAGCAGTAGCAGCCACGTTGGAAAACCCCAGCCCCTACAGCAGCCTATACGGATCCCATCCTATGGATCCAACCCTATGGATCCAGCCCGTGCGAGGGGGTGCCTGCGAGCCCCTCGCTGCCCGTCAGCAGCCGGTGGGAGGAGCGGGGAGCTGGAGGAAGCACTAAGAGAGTCCCGTTGGAAGGCAGCTACTTCATCTCAAACCCTTGAAACGCGAAATAAAGCTCAGAACAATCCTGAACCAACCCCTCGAGCCCAAACAGCAGTGAGATTTGGGAGCCAGTCCAAGCTCTGCAGCTTAGGCCCATCTCCAAATATCTCCCAACAAGTTTATTTATGGAAAATCAAATCAGTCCAAGACGTTCACAGCTCAGGAATATTTAATGATGTTTGGTGAGGAAGTATTTCCAGTGTGGAGGGAACCGCACGGCTCCCCGAGCCCGGCTCCCGGGCATCACACCGGGGACGATGCTGGCACCGACCCACACCAGTCACCCCGGGAGCTCGGAACTGGTCCGACCGGATCAAACACCTCCCTAATTTAGTTCCTACCAATCCTGCTTAATTAATTGGGTCCAGAGGCATAACGCTGGGCTGTCTGCTAAGGTGAGCCGTGGGAAAAGCCAGGTGCTGGAGCATCCCTGAGGGCGAGCATCGCCCATGGGTGCCCGCCGCAGCACCTACCACAGCCCTATCTGCTTCCCAGCACACAAGGAACAGGAAAGACAGTTTCCCTGGTTGGGAAGAGGAGGAAACCGTAACAGAGGGAGAACCCAGACAGTGCTCAGATGCAGAAACACCTCCCCATGCTGCCCCTGTCGCAGGCAGCGATGCCGCTGTTCCACGCAGCATGGAGCCACCGCTGTAAAAACTCCACGGAGCTGCCTTTGCACCCAAAATGATGGGAAAGGGGAATGAACCGCCTGTCCCAGAGAGGCAGAGCCACAGCTGCCCCGGCGCTGAGGTTATGCTGCCGACGTGACACCAAGCTGTCTGCCGGGGCAGCCCCCAGCCAAGGGCAGGCCAGAGGCAGCGGTGATGGGAGTCACGTTAATAGACACCTGCCGCCTGATGGGGAGCGTTAATGCATCCCGCTGCTCCCGCCGGACACCGACGAGCATCCTCAACCGCATCCCTGCCGCTGCCGAGAGACGGGCTGTCACCTCGGCAAGGGAGGGGGGACGCAAAACAGCCGGGGAGCGGGGGGACCGCGCCAGGGCAAGACCTGGCTTTTTACAAACAGCTCTAATATCCCTGGAAGACGTCTCCGAGTCATCCACCAGGTTGGAAATGTCTCCCATTATAATTATGAGTCATTCGTGACTCAGTGACATTTCTGAAATTAAAAAGCAGTGGCTGGCCCAGCCCTTTGCTGCCCCGCTCGGCAGCCGCGCAAACGCTACACAACTTATTTTTAATGTCGGTTCCCGGACAAACAACCTCCCAGACCCATCGCCCCCCAGCCCAGCCCTGCAGCCGCTCAGGAACGGTCCCCTGGGACAGCCGGTTTTGCCTCCACACACCCTTAAAATAACCGAAAGCAACCCGTTGGGTATCGCCAACAGCCCGGGACTTAGAGGAAACCTCCGTCGGAGTGCGGCGCAGGCAGCGGCATGGCATACACCGAGGCTGGGTGCAAAACTGGGGCCACGTTGGCATGAAAAAGGGGGTTCAGGGACCCTCGGTCATAGCGGGGCTGGTTGGTCACAGCCCACTGGTGTCCAGTCCCCAGGAACAGGCCGTTAGGCAAGTTTCCATTAAGCCTGCCCTGCCCTCATCGCTCAGTTTTATCCTGGGAGCGGCCAAACTCAGGGCAGGAAGCACTGCGAAGCGATAACCCCCGATCGCACAATTATTTTCCCCTCTCTCCACAGTCCCTTTACAGCCCGAGCACTCTGTTATTAAAGCACTAGATTGCAGAGGCTGGGAGGCAGCTGCCCTCATGAAAGGCACGGGGCAGGGATGCTTCAGGGTAGGGATGCTCAGGGGCTGGCATATTCGGGGACCAGGATGCTCAGGAGCTGGGATGCTCAGGAGCTGGGATGCTCAGGGCTCAGGATGCTCAGGGACCAGGATGCTTGGAGGCAGAGATGCTCGTGGACCAGGATGCTCAGAGGCTGAGATATTTGGAGGCAGAGATGCTCAGGGGTCAGGGTGCTCAGAGGCAGGGATGCTCATGGACCAGGATGCTCAGGGGTTAGGATGCTCAGAGGCTGAGAAGCTCAGAGGCAGGGATACTTGGAGGCCAGGATGCTCAGGGGCCAGGATGCTCAGGGGCAGGGATACTCATGGGTCAGGATGCTGAGAGGCAGAGATGCTCGGGGGTCAGGATGCTCGGAGGCAGGGATGCTCGTGGACCTGGATGCTCAGGGACCAGGATGCTCGGGGACCAGGCGCTATGGGCGACGTTCACTGCCACCCCAATGGCTCTGCGCAGGGACGAAGCTCATGGCAGCCCAGCCAGGCTGCTGCAGAGCAGGATCCAGCAGCTCAGCGCAACCAGTACCAGGGGCTGGGTACTTTGGGAAGCCACAGAAACCCAGCACGGTGCAAGAGCCCACTCTGCACATCACACTTTGCCATCTGCAGCAGGTGAATCGCCGGCACGGCTCTGCTCGGCGTCGCGCAGCGGCTGGGGAACGCACGCCGGCAGCGCCAGGACATATCAGAGCAGAAATAGACCCGGAGCCGTCGTCCCCCCCCACCGCCCCCTTTTTACTATTATGTCTGAGAAGCGATGTCTCTCCTTTTTTTTTTTTTTTTTTTAACGATGATTTAATCGCTTGGTGATGAGGGCTGCCTGGCTGGGATACAACTGAGCTCTGGGCATCGCCAAAAGAAACAGGGGATATAAAAAGAGGAGGAAGCATCAGTAGCAGCGACGCTGATTGACAGTGAATGAAATGAAGCGGCCAAATTTCATTGGCGTGGTTTGAAATCCCAGGACGATGCGAGGAGCTGATGGCTCCTTTCCTAGGGTTTTGCCAGAGCTTGCATTTGCCTTTCATTCTTATTTAATTCACTCTTTGGAGACTGCCATGGGTATTTCTTTTTTTGTGTGTGTGTGGTGGTGGTATTTTAATTGCACGTTTCCCTCCTGGAGGAGATTTTTTTTTTTTTTTTCCATACCAGTGTGTGCGTGCGCCCTCTCCCAGTTACGGGATCTTTGCTGGGAAAACCAAGGTGGTGCCGGCTGCGGTCACGCAGGGGACAGAGCGGCTTTGCACACAGCATCTCCCCGGGAGCACCTCCCCTTCGGCCCCGGCAGGTCCCTGCCACCAAACAGTGGCACCTGCAGAGACGTTCCAGTGAGAGAAGACCAAAAGGTGTCAAAAGCACTATTTTCCAAGATTCCAGGTTGCCAGGGCGGCAGCTCCTGGCGCTCGGGGTCAGATCCCGTCTCCCCCTCGGCCGGCAGCTGAGCCCAGGCTGGCTCATCTCACGGATGGCCTGGCAGAAGCTGAACTCCGAGTGCCAGCCCAGAGGTGGCCGGGACAAACCAGCAACACCACTTTCCCCAAACGCCAAGAGCCCTGCTCCTCCTTCGCGGACAGATTTCCACCCAAATTCCCAGGCTTTTTACTCCAGCTGGAAGAAATCTGGGAAATCCATCGCAGCATGCGACCTACCCCCATGAAGAGGGAGATCTCTAGGGAGCAGCGCTTCCCGGAGGGATGGGAAGGGACAGGACAAAGCCCAGCAGCTGCAGAACAAGGCAGGGGTGGGCGCACGCCCCTCGCTCCCACCCCAAAAAAAAAGCAGCGGGGTCCGCACGGCGTAGCAAATTCTTGCTTTCTTTTGTAGAAAAAAACCCTCTGCTTTTGCAAATCTGGGGGGCACAACGCCGTGCCCCCAGCCCCAGGTTCCTTTTGCCCTGGCATCGTCCTCGCGCGGGTCGGGCGGGATCGCGGGGGGCTCGGGAGCACCGCGGGGGGCTCGGCAGCGCTGCCGCCTCCCCTCCTCCTCCCACTCGCCAAATATTTGTTTAATGAGGGAATTCCCGCCGCACGTACGTGGGCTCCGGCTCTGCGGGGAGCGCGGCTGCCTGCATCCTCAAACACCGGGAAAAACCTTCGGAAACAGCAACGAGCCCCTCAGTGCCCCCACAGCAGGCCTGGCGCCAGGGTGATGGCCGCTTGCAGCGGGGCAGAGACCCTTCCTGTGGGGGGCTGTGCAGGACCGAGAGCATTAAAAGCTGCCGTCCCCGAGCATCCCCCGTTATCCCCCTCGCCATCACGACACTCGTCGCCCCGCCGGCCACCCCTGCCTTCAGCTCCAAACCGCAGCCACGCTTTGATCCGCTGCTCCATCCCTCCTTCCCATTAATTTCTGATCCAGCTCTGAACCTCCTTGCGGAGAGGCCGAGATCAAATGCTGAGTTAAGAGACTGTCAGGCGAGCGGAACATGAAAGGGAGAAGTTTTGTTTCAGGATATTAACCCCGGCGAGGCGGCGCGGGAAGCAGCAGAGCTGCAAGCCGAGAGCTCCCTCTGCTCCCAGAAAACCTTCCACGGCCACAAACGCACGCGCTGCACCAGGGTCTGCCTGCCCCGGCCTTTCCTTGAGGCCTCGCAAACTCATCGCACCCCAGAGGGAGAAGGGACCTTGGGAAACACTTGCTCCAGGGGATGAGCTGGGACAAAATAAAGCGTCAAAAGAGGGTGACATGGTCACAAAAAGCCCCCGAGATGGCTGGTGCCCCCCCGGTACCCCAACCACACACCAGGGGAGAGCCCCTGGACGCACAACGCGCTCTGTACCGCACAAAATCTGATTTATTATTTGATTAGAGGCAGCCCGAGGGAAACGGCGGTGCTTCTCCCATCGCACCAGTCAGCCCCGGGATGGGGGAAAAGGACGGAGTTTGTATTACCAGCGCCGAAACCGTCACTCGGGAAGGGAAATAAATAAATGTCAGGGCAGAAAGAGGGACCTGGGGGAAGGGGAGCTCTGGTACCCAAAACACAGGGAAAAAGCAAGGAGCAGAAAATGATTATTTCAATTACAATGAAAATGTATTTCATTAGAAAACGCGGATTCCTCTTTGATACTCCATACCAGGAAAAGCAATATCCAGGGATGTAATACCCCATCTCCGTGCGGGGGGAATGAGTTATTAAATTGGAAGATGAATGGCTCGCAGTGCAGCTAACCGCTCCGGTTAAGAGAAAAACAGTTATAAACCTACTCCTTGCCCCAGAACGCATTCCTCCCCCTCATCCCTGCGCCTCGGCTCTCCCCTCCGGTGCAGCTCGCTCCTGTGCCTCATTTCCACGGCTTATAAAAATTCAGGAGGGGAAAATTTTAGCAGAAGTAAAAAAGGTGAATTTAATTTTTTTTTTTCTCCTTCTCCCGCCTTTAAAAAAAAAATACACGAGGAATAAAAATAACCCGCACAGTTCAGTCGCGGGGAAGCAGGGGATGTAAATGAAGGTGCACCCTCATCCTCAGCAGCCCCGTGGCGGGGCGATGAGCTCAGCACCCCTGTTCTGCATGAATAAATATGTATAAAACCGGCACGCTGCGAAGATCCGATAACCGAGGTAGCGTTTCCCGCGGCTGGGAGCGACACAAGCCACCAGGATTTACTCATCCTCCGGTGTTTTCGTAAAAAAGCACTGAAACGATAACGCACGGCCCCCTCCCTGCGCAGGGGTTCGCCGAGCCTTTTTGGAGCGATGGGTGCAACCCCCTCTCCAGAAATTAAGGCTGTGGGTGCAAACCCACTGGTGACAGTGGGATATAGGGGCAGCGGTCCCGCCAGCTCCGGGGGTGCTCAGGATCGGGCCCACCCACTCCAGTGGCATTGCGACGATTTCCCTGGAGTGCGGCACCGAACCTCATCCGCCAGAGAAATCCTTTTGCTTCCCAAATCCCAAAAACCGGAGAAGTTAGGAGATGCGTTTGAGTTTAAAACAGGCCACGTGTGCTTGGGCACACGCACACGCGTGTCCACCCGTGTCAGGACCCCCCCCCCAGGCACCGAGCTACCTCCTCTCTCAAAACCAGATGAACTTTTTCCCTTCCCTACGGACTTTTTCCACTCCTTTATGCCCAGATATCTGAGAGAGGAGGATGCCCCCCCCCAAGCAGGATGCCCCCAGCCCCCCGGCGCAGCACGGCCTCCCGGTTCCCCGTTACACAACCCCGCTCGGGAGATCCTCCGTGGGCAGCCGCGGGCTTTCCTCCGAATCGACAGCAGCTCTCGCTGCGGCTCAGCGCAACGCGAGCAGCTTACATAAACAGCGCGCGGAGTTACCCCGCGCGTGGGCTGCGCACAGCGCTGGGGCTGGGGGGATGCAGGGAGCCACCTTCCCCCCATACAAATCTATTTTTTAAATTTTTTTAATTTTTTTTTTTTTTTTTTTCCCCCCTATAAAACAAACCAAACCGGCTTCCTGTGGGGAGGAAAAGGCAGCGCGCGCGAGGAGAAGAGAGAAATGACTCAAGTGTTTTGTAACTTGTCACATTCGACACTGCGATTTGCAGGCAGGGAAGGAGGGACCCAAAATAGTCGCCCCAACCCCAGCTTGTGTAACAGAGATCCCTCGTCCCCTCCCCTCCGCTGGGAAAAAGCGGAACATTTCTGCCGTGGATTGGCAGCTGGAAAGAGGCAGGCGAGCTCGGGGTTGTTCCAGCGCAGGAAGGAGCCCCCAAATTGGGAAGAATTACTCATCCGTGGAAAAAGCTCCTGTGCCGGAGGGGAGGCGCTGAGGAAGATGCTGCAGGGGAGGAAGGCTCCCCCGGGGATGGCTTCTCCAGCTCAGAGCCTGCCGGCGAGGCGAGGCTCCCCGGGATGCTGACCCGAGCTGGAGGCGATGCTCAGGAAATGCGGCCAGAGAGGGAAAGCGGGACAGAGCGGGGTTTCCCCTGTGGAAAAAGGGATCTGGCCGGGGCTGTGCCTTGATCTGCTGAAAGGCGTCAATGACCCCGTTGCCAAAATTGAGCCCAGGGTGGGCTGAAGCCCTCCCAGATGCTGGAGAGGGGACGGGAGGATGCTCTGTTGCCCCGTGGGAGGGTTCCAGCAGGGTCAGGGTGCGTTTGATGGGTAAAAACCTCTCCTGCACAGCACTTTCCTCCTGGACCAAAGCCACCAGCACCCAGCACTTCACGGATTTTTCATCTACATGCTCAGCGACCCACTACATCCCAGCAAGAGAGCCCAGGCCCCTCTGCACAGAGCAGGGCTGACCATGATGGGCAGAGTGATAGAGCGGAGACCTCCCCCCTCCAAAATACACGCGACACACTGCCGGCTCTGGCCCCCCAGCCTTTCCCAGCCCTTTGACATCCGAAGCCGGAGGCGCAGGGCGCGGGCAGGAGCGTGGTCGGCTTTGCACAGCGTCCCTGTCCGGAGCCGGGTTCGCTCCTCGTTACAGCCGATGAGGTGCCGCAGGGATGTTTCACCCTCTGGGTACCAACCCACCATGGATCCAGCACCAGCCACACACGGAGGAGCTGGGGAGGATGCAGGGAGAGCCGTGCCCAGCTCACCCCCCTGATAAATTCTGATTTCACACCCCAGAAATTCAATTTTCAAGGCACAAGTGCCAGGAGCATCCGGAGGAACCTGCCTTCTACTATCAACCCTCCCACCCACCCAAAAGTCTGCTAATTTCTTTTGAAAAAGTCAAAGCAGGTCCCGGGGATGGCGAAAGGCGCAGTAAGTGTGACATCTCCCCTCGGGGCTCATTGATCTGCCGTCGACCACCGTCTTCAACCCGACTTTGAAGCCCCAGCCGGGCTTTGGCAGCTTGTGGGAGCAGTGCTACCTAAGGGTGTCCTCCAAAATAAAACGGGTAGGGACTTTGAGAGAGACGAGAGGGGAGAGCTTTGCAGCCTTTTCTGCAGTGTAACCGCAGCTCAGGCTCTTAAGTCCCAAGTGTCCGACACGCAAACATCGCAGGATGCCGGTACCCAGAGCATCCCGGGAAAGTCCCAAACATGGGGTGGGTAAGGAAAAAAAAAAAAAAAGGTTATTTTTAACAGATTCATCTCATTCTACAATGCAACTTGGCTTTATAATTAAAAAAAAAAAATTAAAAATCTCTATTTCTTTGCAACAGACCCACTCGATGGATGCAGCGCCGCAGTTTTCGGATGAACAGATTAAAACCAAAGGTGCCCTGCGAAAGCAGGGAGTTGCCCACTCAATAAACCGGCATCACGGAGACAAAAAGCCAAATTCCCAAATCCTTGGCCATCACACAACCATGCGATCCCTGGGACACACCCACTGGCATCCCATACAGCCCCCCACATGAGCACCCGCTCCGGTTTTAACACAAAACTGGGTGATTCAATGCGAAGTACGCATCCGCAGGAGCAACACAATCATCTCCCGGAGTTCAGTGTTGACGGAGAGGAGTTTTAATTACCAAACCTTTCCATCCTCCCCCACACGCACAAAAAGTATATTTTCTGGCATGTTTATTAAATAATAAAATATTATAAAATTATATGTTAGGGGAATTATATGTTAGGTGTGTGTGAAGTACAAGATGAGCTGAAGACTGGTTTGTCACCAGAGCTAAAAAATCTCAGCTCCTACGATCCCTCGGGCTCCAAAGAAGGAGAACGTGGTACAGGACATCATGGACCCAGCCCAGGGGGGGTTTGGACCCCAGCTCCCGCCAACGCGCTCCCCGCTCACGCGGGGCGGCGGAGATTGACAGCCTCCACTCCCGCGCACGTCCCCGTCTCTTGATTTCCCCAAAGAGAAGGGCAAGCACAAGCCGGCCGCCTTAATCGCCACGGACAGGGCTAAAGTGGGCCCCCGTCACCCATCAGTATCATTTAGGGCTTGGGAAGCGCCCAAGTCCCACGGGGAAGCCCCCTCGGACCTCCGTGCTCATATCAGTCTGAATTTCATTCGGTCCTTAACACCGTTGTCTGGTTGATGTATCCGCGCCATGCGGTAACGCTAGCTGATGCGTCCACTCCCCCGGCACCGGGATGCTACCGCCGCACGGGAGCTCCAAAACTGGGGTGTTAATGGGGACCAGCAGCAGCTACCGCCGGTGTGAGACTGGGGAGACACCAGTTACTCGCTTCCCAACCTATAGACACGAGGGTGCTGAGGTTCCCCTTGCTCGTAATTTTCCAGCAGGAAAATTTATTTATTTTTTCCCCACTCTAGAAATTCACAGCCAACCTGCTAACGAGTCTTTACGAACCTTGTGCCTTCTTACCTCGGATGTTACAGCCTGCTAGGATTTGAGCTCTGTGGACAGCCTCACGTTTGGTCGGGAATCCGAGGCTGAGGGGCTGTTCTCTCCTATTATTGCGCTGTCAATCTCGGATTAGCACATTATAATACGGTACACTGAATGCATCTGTTCCGTATAGCGCAGCGCCTAATTGTCATTTGTCGAATCACTTTGTCTTATACGATTGTTAAGCAATTATTTCACCCAAAGCCACTTAAACTTTGATTACCGTATAGATTTTCTTTTGATCCCCGTAAACGCATCAGCTGCCTCAAACGTTTCACCGTCGGAAGAGGCAGAAGCGTCTGTCCCACGTGGGACACGTACGCGGCGAGGAGAGCCGACGATGACCAGTAGGTTGGTGGCATCTCCAAAGCCCATCCTGCCCCAAGGGGAAAGCTGTTTGTCCAGGGTGGTTAAACGTCCAGCAAACGTGTAGGTCGTGAAAGGGATGTGAAGTGACATTTCTGCCAAGATTGCTCATGGAAAGCGGCTCTGGTGGCGCGTGGCACCAGCTGGCCCATCAGTCCCCTCCCGTTGGGCAAGGGGCCAGCCTGGAATGACACCCCGCGTTTCTCCAGTGCTGCCCATTGAGGATGCTCTCCTGCTCCTCAAGAGGCACGAAAAGTGAAGAGCACGAGGGCTACGCAGCCCAGACCAGCGCTGCTGGGGGACACGGAGGCATTTGCAGCGCCCCAGACCCACCGTGGTCCCAGGTCAGCAGAGGACAGGGCTGATGCAGCGCAGAAGAGCCTGAAGCATGCTTTAACTTTTTTTTTTTTTTTTATTAACACCCTGACTGTGGTAGCTCGCAGGCCTTGCACCAACACCTCTGCCCAGAAGCCACTGCAAAGCTGGGCCGGTCCCCAGTGCCGCCGGGCTGGCAGCCCTCTGAAGCTGGGGATGCTGGTATGTCCCAGTGTGGTCCCAGGGCACAGGAACCCAAACCAGCAAGGCGAGAGGGAGCGGTTCCTCACCGGGGGCTTGGGCTAATCCCCACAATATCTGGCTGACCGCACGGGGAAGGAATGTTGGGCCATTGTGTTTTTTTTTTTTTTTTTTAAAGACAGGATTGAGAGAAAAACACACTGATGGCTCCTTAACCCCAGACAGTTCCGCAAGCCAAGGAGGATACACAAACTGTCAGGAGTCTTCTGCTCAAAACCATCCCTAATGAGACTTGAATTTCACCTGAGTGCCATTCAAAACCCCCCTCCTCCAGCCAGCTGCAAACCACTGCCTGGCACAACCCGAGCACATCCCCATGAGGAGGTTAAGCAGGCCCTCTCGTCCTTTTGTTAAAAGCTAATTAATTCCCTTACACAAGTAATTCTCTAAATAAGGGGCCCCAGAGCCTAGAGCGCAGAAACATTTATAAATCAGGACTGTCCCAAACCTTTATAAATCAGGACTCTCCCCAACACAGCCACCAAGTACTCATAAAAGGAGAAGGGTCGGGCCAAGGCTGGGACGTAACCAGTAAGTGGAACACAACCAGTAAGAACTTCACCACAGACTCCAGGCACGACCCGAGCTCCTGGGAGAGGATGGTTCTCCCGCCCTTCACCCCGGGCATGGCCGCGATCCCTGGTGCTGCGGCAGGGCATCACCGCGGCAGGGCATCACCGCGGCTCCCCAGCCCCAGAGCAGCACCCCGGGGTGCTGGTCACGGGGCTTTTCCAGCTGCCTTTCCAGCTCTGGTTCATTCTACCACGGAAATGGTTTTAAATAAGACACTACGAAAACATCTGATTCTTGAAAGAGCAGGGAAAGGGTGGCGATATGTACAGCTGCAGAAAAGTGTAGCTCATGGATGTGCAAGTCATCTTCTCAGACTGGTTTGGACAGGAGAGAGTTTCTTGCAAAAACAATTTAAGTTTTTAAAAGTTCCATTGTGGGCAGAAACTCTGAGAAAAGCACTTTCTTTCTGAGGCGCCCGGCCCCTCATCCAGAGGAGAAGTCCTACCCCTTCCCCACACGAGCCCCGGCACAGCCCTAAGGAAGTCGTCAAAGCCCGCGCCGAGCGCGGAGCCGGAGGAGCAGGTAAAGGTAGCGCCGCAAACCGCGGCTGGAGCCGCTCGCGGCGGGCAAATTGCTTTTTAACAAGCAGACAAGTTCTATCAATAGCACCTACCGTATGTTTTTATAAAGTGCAGAAATATGTTTTTCAAAGGCCGGCAAATAAAGTTCCTATCGATTTGATCTCAAGTGTAATCTGTTTTTCTGTCTGCCACCCAGAGTGGTAATAAAACAGAATCATGTAACGCGGCGTTCCCGCTAATGCGACAATACATCATGGCCGGCGCCGCGCGCGCGCTGGCGATCTATCACTTTCCATCGGGATTGCTTAGCTGCAGAATTTATAAACTCGCCCCAAATTGATGCGATGTCCAATTTTCTTTTCCAATTTATTTTTTGGTTGAGCAAAGCAATATTGAGGCAGGACGAGGAGGGCGCATTTCCCATCTATCCAGATGTTCTCCGCTGCTTCCTCCTCGGGCTGGGAAAGGGCCTGGCAGCAGCTCCTCTGTCGGGATTTTTGGGAAGATGCCAACAGATACTTCAATGTTTACTTTTTACTTTAGTATTTAGCGTTTGCTCCGTGTCACATCTTCGCGGCACTACCCAAAGGCGGCACGGGATGCCCGCAGAGCGAGTTATCCGGTGCTCAGCGGACTCTCCCAGCAAGGATCGAGCAAGTTTCCGCATTCGTGCCCAGTTAAGGGGCTTCCAGGGTACCCGAACCACTGGTCACCGGCATCCCCGTGCTGGGCAACGCATCTTATTCCTCTGTCTGAGCCTGCTGCTGGCAGAGAGATGCACCAGCTGCCTTCGTTGCACCGAAGAAGTAAAAAAAATTAGTCTTTTTGGGAAGAAAAAGTGACGTTTCCTATAAAGCTGGCTGCCACACCCCAGTGTCTAAGCATCGATGGATATTAAAAACCCTACAGACACAAGATGGTGTATGAAATCCCCCAGGCCAAGCAGTGGTAGACGCCTATCAAAGCTCAGCTTTGCAAGGTGCCACCCCGCTGTAAAGGTCCCTCACTCACCAAATCCGTCGGCGCTGCCTTCACCAAGTGGAGACCCGGGGCGCAGGCAGGGCGGGAGGTGCCCCCCCAGACCCATTGCCTGTATCGAGAACAAGGATGGGAAACATTTCATCCCCCCTACCTTGGAAAACCGATAAATACTTCCGGAGATAAAAAAAAAAAAACACAAACAAGCACCAAAAAAAGCCGAAAGCAGCGTGTTTTTCTTGAGGAGACAAAGTGTTCCGCAGAAGGCAGACACTTCCTACACAAGTTTTCATACTCAACTCCCGAGTTTTTCTGGCAGCGATTTTGACGGAAAGCGCGTCGCCAGCCCCTACCCAGCCCATTCCTCCCCGCCCCATCCGCAAAAATCACCCGGCCTCGGCAGGGCTGGGAAGCATCGCATGCAGAGCGAGATCACCTGAGCAAAGTGGGCTTCCCCATCCTCGCTTGGGAATTAAAAATAATAGAAAGTTCCCCAATCTTAGAAATCCCATTGTAAACCATAAAAAGCAACCCCACTGCCTCAGCCCCAGCACAGGATGAGGCAACTCTTGCTCCCACTCACTTCTGGGTGATTTTTTTTGGGGGAAAAATTCTCTCAAGGCATCCTTACAGGTCTCAGGAGTAAGAAAGATATACATTCCTATAGGGAAAGCCTGAGTCGGTTCTCTGCCACCAATTTCAGGCCATCCAGCCCCTCGCCCAAAACTAAACTCCCTGTTCGCGCACCGCAAAAGCTGGAAGGCTCCCGGCTGCGCGGAGCTGGGGACGCGTTTCTGGCGAAGGCCCAGGAGAGAATAAACGCAAACGGAGGGAAGCAGCGGGGCCCGTGTCCTCAGATGCCGCCTCAGCGCAAGATGTGCCGAGCCGTCTTGGAAGGAAACGGTGCCAAATCCTCCAGCGGAGATGAAGCCATCAGCCAGCCCCAGTGCCAGCGGGAGCTGCGGACCCTCCGCACCGGGCTCCCTGGGGAGCTGCCCACCTCCCGGTGCCGCTGCTGGCATCCCATCCCAAATTAAGCATCCACAAGCGACACGCAGCCGGATCCCAAGCCCGGGTTCGCTCGCCGGCTCTTGTTTTCCGGTTCACAAACGCAAAGCCTGCACCCCTGCCAGCACAGCCAGGCGAGGATTTGGCTCCGCTTATCCCCAAAATCCACCCCGTAGCATCATTTACCGGACAGAGCAGCATCCACCTGCATCACCACAGCCAAGTCCCTTCTCCCTGCCGCGGTTTGCTTTCCAGGACAAAAATAAAAAAGCAAAACAGCTGCCTACATCCCTGGGAAACTTGGAGCTACTGGAAAGCCACGCACAAGTGACAGATGATTTTATGTACAGCATCCTCTGCCAGGGAGGATTATTTTTTTTGGAAGAATCAGACATCTTTAAGGGAAAGTTATACTTCAAACCATGTGATCAACCAAGGGAAGAGACTTCCCAGACAGCAACGAAGCAGCCAGAAAAACCCTTTCTTAACACTTCGAGGTAAAGCCAAGCCGCACAAGAGCGGAGCTTCTCCTTTCTCAGCTGTAGCTGAAGATCTGCAGCTGCTGGGGTTGGAGCCAAGGATGGGGAAACCACACGTGGCCATTATCGGGGTGCCAGCAAGGGATTTGGGGACAGGGTCTCCTCTGCCAGCTGATGCCACCGCTGTGGTCCCCAAGCTGGGCAGCTCGAGGCGGGACACTGGGGGATGCAGGATGTCACCCCAAAACCCACTAAAGATTCACGCAACCTTGCGCTTGTCCTCCTCTTACCCAGGGCATCCCGCCCAGGAGGGACCCAGTGCCTCCCAGTGCCTCCCAGTGCCTCCGAAGTTCAATGCTGCCACCTGGCGGCGCGAAGCGGGAACAGCGTCTGTTTAATTTGTAAAGTTTACAAGCAATTTAAAAAAAAAAAAAAACAAAACAACCAACCTGTGTTTGCATATTTTCACTCGGCTACATTGTAGGGCAGAAATGGCAACAGTGGGGCACTCAAAAAGCGGTTTATTCTTTTTGAGCGTACAAACCGTTGGCATCCACACTTTTCCTCTAGCAAAGCCTCACCATGTGCAAAAGCACTTCTGTGCCTGACCCAGACTCAACGTCTGCATTTAATTTGAGCTTACCAATTACAAATTGGGTGCCTCCCAATTTTTTTTTCCTGGGAAAAAAAAAGTTGGTAAACACTTGTTTTGCTTCATCTTCCACACAAGGTACACATTTCTCCATCATGTCATGTCTTGTCTGTCTCTTTTTCAGGCTGAATAATCTTAGTGTCTCTCCCTGAAACAGTCCTACATCACCGATTTTAAAAAGTATTACGCATCAGAAACTAATTAGGGATGCTGCTTCCAAAACATGGTACTGTCATGTTTATCAGTCCTTGATATCAAATTAAAAGATTGAAAAAAAATGTTAAAATATTTTTAAAAATCAGATAATTCCTCCTCCTGATCCAGCTACGCCTTCTCGGGACTCACCTTCTCAGCCCGGGGGTACCGAACACGGGGGCTGCCCCACTCCTTGCTGATCCGTCGCCGGTACTGGTAGCACTTGGGGATGTACGTGCAGCCCACGTCGCCCAGCTCCGGGTAGACGACTTCTAAATCCCCTCTGGGGAGAAAGGGATGGGAATTAGTGGCGCTTCCCAAGCGGGCTTGAGCAGTGGTTGCAATGCCGGGCGGGGGATGCAGGGTCCAACCTGCCGGCACCGAAGGTGCTGGGCACCTTGCATGCCAGGATAAGCACCCTCGCACGCTGTAACGTAACCATAGGCTCCGCTCCCTCTTCCAAGGGCTTTAAGCATCCATTATGGCTCAGATTGTTCCCAGGGTTTTCCATCGCCTTCAAAAATTGTGGCCCATATGGGTTCATCCGAGGCTCAAAGATGGAGAGCAGAGCTACCCCCACCCCTCCTTGGGCTCAGAACAGATGTTTGAGCCCCAAGACCCCTTCTCCCACTTGCAATACGAACACAGGGGGAAGCCTCCTGTGCGTTTTGGGCACCCATCGTGTGATAACATCTCTGCTCGTGCCCACGTTTCGTAACCATTAACATCCCAGCAGGATGGGCTTTGAGCTTTGCGGGATGACCCGTTCTAGAACTTTCCTCTCTTCAAAAGTAGCCTCCTTCCTCTGAAACTTTCTGCAGGAAGCATTTGTCACCCCTGACGCCGTAAGTCACTTTAAAAGCCTCCGCAAAACAGCCCAGGGAGCGACTCGAGGTGACCAGGGATGCTAAGGTCTCAACTTGTGTAAAACGAGAGCCGCACGGTGCAGCAGGCGCTGCTCTGGCCCAGTTTCCTGGCAAAAGGAAGAAAGCAACCAATATTTATAGCCCTGGCAAAGGGGATACTGGAATTAACTGTCCCGGGAGGTGACACACAAGGGCAGGACCTGACTGGACGCCAAGGGCTGGTGCAGTTTGGAAAGGAGACAGAGTCGCTCACCTGCAGAACTCGCGGTCCACTCCGCTGAGCGGCTGGAAGAGGCAGGTCCGCGAATGCTCATCCGGCCAGGGCGGCTGCTCCCCGCGGGCCACGGTGCCCAGCAGGCCGACGACCAGCAACGCAGCGCCCAGCAGCTCCATCCTGCCCTGCGGGGACAGAGAGAGTCAGTCCCACGGGCAGAGCGAGGACCGCAGCACCCCCAGCACCACGCTCCAGTTCAGCCCCGCAAGAAACCAGCTCTGCTCAAAGCACATCCATACTTACACATTTCCACCACCCCCCTGCTTCCAGGGGTTCCACACCATTAATCCCAGTTATGCCAGAGGTGAACTCTGTTTTCTGCCACACCATCCCGGGAAAGGCCGAGCCCCCGGCCAGGTCCTGCGTCCTGGGGGACACATTTCTGCCCACCTACGAGGCAGGTGCTTCACCACGCTCCCGCACGGCACGAGGGATGCGCACGCACGGCCTCACAAGCCAGACAGGACAGCGGTGACCGTCACCACCACGGTGACATCGCATTCCAAGCCCAGGCAGCACCACGAGGGGACAGAGTCCCTGTCACCAAGTGCGGGCCCTGCTGCTCTCCCGATGGAAATAAATGGAAAAATCGCTATCAGGCTTGGCCACGGTCTCACCAAGGATGAATGCACGACCAGCTGTGACTCACTGACCCTGACCCCCAGCACAAGGGTTCACCTTGAACCCACCACCCCTTCCAGAGCCCGAGCAGTGCTCTTCCTGCACCAGGACAGCCACCAGCACCTATTTAAGTCCACACAAAGCACAAGCCAAGTCTTGACACCAAGACTAGCGTGGGCACAAGGTTTCGGTGCCTACACCCCCGCCGAGCCCGGTGCCCAGGTGCCTGGTGGGCTCGGTGGCCGGGGCAACCATGGTCAGCCCTGCCAAGGCACTTACCCGCCTGGTCCCGGGGATGGGCGAGCAGCTCCGAGGCAGAGCCTGGAGGTTTGAGGTTGCCACGGAGATGGTTTCCCTGGAAGGAAGGGAAGAAGGGGCTGGGAATGGAAACACAGCTCGTGGAAGGGGAAGCCCGTTCCCTACAGGATTGCAAAAAAAAAAAAAAAAAAAAAAAAAAAAAAAGAAATCAGACAACTGGTTTTCATCCCACAGCGGTGGTCTCCAACTGGTCCACCGTCTCCAGGTCGTCACCTGGCCTTAACCCTCCTCCTCACTGACAACTTCCCAAGCTCATTACAAAGGATGAGACCCCAAAAAAAAAAAAATTATTTGCCCTAGCCCATCTTCTCTGTTGCCTCATCAGCTCTGGATGAGGCATACGCAAAAAAAAAACCCTGCTGTCAGTTGGGAATAGGTATTACACCACACACTGTATCGTTATGTAACGAAGTACCGGCACGCCGAGCAAACACGAGTACTAGCACCGCTGTCATTACGGAGAGAAAGAGGCAGCAGGCTTAACTAATTGGAAACGTTAATGGATCAGGAATGATCCGGAGGTTTAGGGGCTAATGGATCCTGTTCCCACGCTACGAGATGGGCATACCCCATAATTAGAGCCCTGAGCCTGCAAAACAGGCTCACGTGAGCCACGCTTTTCCCAGCGGAGTCAGGAGCAGTGGTTTGGATGAGTCAGGATCACCAAAATGGGATTTTACATCCTCACACGCTATCGCCAGTGGAGCGGGGGGTGGTGATAACTGGGGGTCCCTGGGGAGCCACCCAGGGGGATCACAGCCCCAGGAAAAGCACACCCAAGGATTGTTAATCATTACAGCTGCCCAGAGACTGTCAGGTGGGTTTCTTAGAAAAGCAGGGCTTGCCTTGGAAAGCTGAGAGCTTGCCTGAAAGCCTGGCAAGAGGGTGGCAGTGAAGGGACAGTGGCCTTGACCAGGACAGCTGCAGGGACTGACACCAGGAGAGCTGTAGAAGGGAATCTTCCTGCCAAAGCAACTCTCACCATGCTAAACCCATCCATTTTTGCTGTTTGTTTAAGCGTGGATGGCACCAGGCTTGCATTGCTGATGCTCAGACCCCCAGGTCATCCCAGGAAGGCAGAGGAGCATCCATACTTTGCAGCAACCAGCTCCAGTTTGCTCCTGAAGTAACTTTGCAGATATTATCCAAATAACTGCAAAAGCCAGAGACAGGAACAAACCAAACAGGGATATTTTGCTTTATTTTGAGAGAAAAGCCCTTCACACAGAGGTGATGTCAACCACTTTCACCTGGAGACCTCCCAAGAGGATCACCACGAAACAGCATCGGCACAAAAGGGTTTGCCAACAGCCAAGGTGCAGAGACATCCCCCGGGGATGCTCTGGAAGAAAAACCCAGGGGAGCAACAATCTTGCAGCATCCTGCTCAAGACAAACAGTGGCTTTCTCTCCAAAAGCTATTTGCAGGGTAACTACAAAAAATTCAATTTTTTTTCCTGCCCAGGAGTTGCAAAGGGAGCAGGAAGCCCGTGCAGCAAACCCACATCACCGGGGCATAAAACGCACAGGAAAGTCACGGAGCCAGGCAGCAGCTCAGTGCAACGCTCCCGCAAGGTCAGACAGGCTCCTGCGGGGCACAAAGCCACCGGATTATTTGCTTTTTACACACAAGAGCCAGCAGCGCTGCTGGCTTTGCTGCCAGGCTGTAGCTGGTACAGCCCTGCCTGCGCAAATACTCCTGGCAAACCCACCCAGGGGATGGGTAACTTGCACCAGCATCCATCTCCTCCGGTCTGCCCGCGCCTGCAGGTCTGGCAGTCAGGGAAAAGTCATGAACCAGGCACCTGAGAGCCCGCACCAAGCGGCATCCCGTCCGGAAGAAGGATCCTCCCACGGGAAAACGCACATCGGTGGTGTCAGGGCAGGCAGGGAGCGTGAGCCAGCCTCCTCTCCCAGCACCGCAGGTACATTCCCATGTCAGCTCTCCTAACTAAGCTGTGCAGGACCACAGGAATCTCGTCTTTCCAGCTGCTGGGAAGCCTGCAGCAAAGTGATAATCCAGGATTTCCCCCCCACACTCAAGAATGAGATACTGCCCTCCACATACAGATGCTCCAGACCTTTTTTTGCGAAGCCATTCTTGAAGACACTACCATAAAACCCCTCCTGCACCTCAGTTTTATCATTTCTGTACGGGCCACGCATGAGTCCACCTCACCAGGCAGCAAATACAACCCATGGGATTTAATGGTGCTCCAACCATGCGCTGCATCTCCACACACGCAACCCTTCAGCCCTGGGTCACAGGACCAGGAGGTTCCCAACTTCCAGTAGAAACAAGTATCTCAGCAGAAAAAAAAAAAAAAAAAAAAAATCTTTTAGAGGTACGAACTGCAACCACTGGCCTCTGGATAGGTTTGTTAATCAGATGAGAGGAGCAGTGATGCGAAGCCCAAGGACTGTGCTGCAGCCCCACTGTCGCTCCAGTTCGCTGGGAAGAGACAAATGCAATATATATCATTTCCAACAAACCAAATCAGGTCCAAAAAGCTGCTAAAAAGCCTTTCACAGCTGGGAAAGCTAAGACATGGGTAAGGAAATCATCATTTCCTATTAATATTAGAGACGAAAAGGCTTTATTAAAAGGGAACTACCTCCGGGCAGGGAAGGAAGGGAGAGGTTTGGGGCTCGCTTTGGCTGTGAAAGCCAGAACACGTGTGCTGGGAGCCAAGTCACACACGCCAGCCACAAAACCACTGCCTGCGGAGGAGAGGAAAAGGTGGCTTGTTTTAGGGGAGGTGGCAGCCCATCCCTGGCACCACTGAGCCCTCCAGCACATCACACCTTCTTGAGACTCTCCTAAACCCCCTAAGCTGCTACCCAGGTCCGAAAACGAGTACCAAGAGCCATAGGACATCCCTTAACCAAAAAATCTAAAGTATTTCAAGGAACCCCACAGACATCAGCTGAACCTGACCGGCTCTGAGCTTCCACATGCAAAGCCTCCAGGTCTGTTGTTACTCAATTAATTTGCTGGGCTTTAACACAAAACAAGTGTTTTCCAGGTCAGCGTTTCCCCAGAAACATTTGCAAGAGAGCAGCTTTTTATCGTGGCATGTGCCCAAAACATTGTTTGCGAGCTTTGGAATTTCCCACCCCAGCTGCCGGCTTCCTGTTGATGTTGGTTTAAGATTAACCAGTGCCATTTCATCCACCTCAGCCTTTCTTCTGAATTCACCCAGCACTATAAAAAGTTGTTTTATTTCATGGAATCCCATTTTACCCGCATCCCATTTAATTACACGGCCTCAGCCCTCCCCAGACATCCATTGCCTGTGGGGAGTTGTTGCTGGGCTCCAGTTTCTGCAGTCCCAGGGACACAGAAAGCCTGGCACTCTGTTTTTCTGGTTTTGGGTTTTGGTTTTTTTTTTGGTTTTTTTTTTTCTTCCCCCTCCCAGTTTGTTTCAGGCTGCAAAGTTATATCTCACCACTACAGCCCAGTAGAAACTCCATCCTTTTCTTCCCACAGAGCCAGGGCTGTTGCTTTGCTACAATGCTCATAAAAACACCAATTCATTTTGCATTGCATGAGCAGAGGCGTTTCTGGGCAATAATTGTGCTCCTTGCCCTCCCACCCAAGACCCCTCAGCCTTAGTCCAGCCCAAGCTCAGCTCTTCCTTCAAAGTCCAGCATTTTCCTCCCATTTGGGCTCCTCTGCCTCAGTTTCCCCATGGGGACAGGGCGTCACAGAGGGTCGCCTGAGCAAAACATCTGAGAAACCCACATGGAAACCAATTCCTACAGCCTGAAAACACCTGGAAAAAGTTTTTCTGCTGTCAATACCCACCAGCAAGACTGTAGGAAGCAAAGAATTTGGAAGAGCCTCAGCGGCCAGGGGAATTCCCTCAGTCTTTGTGTCTTGCAGGAAACTAATTTCAGATTTTTTTTTTCCACACCAATCAGCAAAGAAAACAGAAAAACCACATCCTCTCTCCCCATTCACAACCTGCTGCACCTCCAGCCGTGCCCCGGCCATGCCGTGCCGCTTCTCTCACCTCTCCGCAGGCAGATCTCCCATTTTCCCCCCCTTTGCCAAGAATTTCATTCCCGGCACCAACCGAATGACAAGGTCATCGTCACCTTGGCCCCACCAACCCACAGGGCAGGAGCTTTGCGAGTTGGAAAAGCACTTATCCCAGGGCAGGCTAGAAATTTGCATCTCACCTTCATGGGTGATTTTAAGGTTTTGGGGGAGAGTTCAGTGGGTTTAGGGGATGTGACAGCTTTATTTGGTTCAGGAGGTCTCCAGTCATCCCACGTGTGCCTAGTGCCATGTAAGGATCTCAGGAGTTAAAGATCCCAGATGCCACCGCAGAAAATAAAGCTAAAATAAAGCTAACCACCCAGCAGCAGCACCAGCACGTGTTATGGAATAAAATAATCCAAACCATCGAGGGGAGACAGATTATATCACCAGCTGGATCATACGAGTGCAAGAGTTCAGAGCTGAGCCCCGGATTTCCAAATCTCAACATAAATAATGGTTGGGGAGAATACGGAGGCATTCATCCCTCTCCAGCCCCCCCCCAAATCTGCAGATCAAGCTTTGCATTTCACAAAAAAAAAAAAAAATCATTTGCAGATGCGCAGCACAGCCTGGGAGATTAACAGAGAGGGATTTTTGGCTTTTCTCTTTTTTTTTTTTCACCTGCCAAAGCCCCAGGTCTGAACTCTCACCCCTGCCTGCCCCATTTTGCTAACGAGCAGCTGTGTCTGGTGAAGCTGGATTAAACCCAGCAGCAGAGCAGGTCCTGAGGGGCCAGGGGGGAAGGGTCGGGGCATGGAAAGGGGGTCTGGAGCTGCAGCATCACCTCCTCCCACAGCACCCTCTGCGCGGGAATCTCTACGGGATCGGGGAGGGGATGCAGTCCTGTCCCAAATGCGTTCGAGCCCCTGCAGCATCTCACAGCACCCCGAGTCCACACAGAGCACGGCAGCACCTTGGTGTCGTGTGGCTCAGGGACCGCACCACCCACCTCCGCACCCCGCAAGCGCTCGCCCCGTCTATGAACTCCTCTCCCAAAGCAGCACCTGGCACCTAGTAGCCACCCAGCACGTTTTGGGGAGGGTCCCTGGGTGGCTGCCATCCACCCAGCAGCTTTGGGAGCCCAGCCCAGATGAGGTGACCTTGGCAGCAGGCATCACCAGGAGCTGGCCGGTCGCACGCTCACGTGCAGCATCGCACGAGCACACCTGCCAGAGCCCACCACGCCGCGGCGGGCACCGTGTGACTGCTCCTGCCGGAGCTGCAGCGCTTCCCGGGGAAGGTCTTCTATTTTGGGAAGAATGTTTTCATTTGGCCTATATTAAGCGCATGCATTTTGCGGTCACAAGGCAGGCGCGGAGCTGCGCCGGAGCCTCTTCTCCTTCGGCACCAGCAGCTCCGCAGCTTGGCAGACCCCGATCCCATTGCTCACAGGGGTGCTGCCTAATCCCATTAGCTCCCAGCTGCACCCCTCCACTCACACACTTGCCAAGAGGTTCCCACAACCCACTGGGATGCTGCTCAGCTCCTCTTTAAGTTTCAGGCTCAAGCATTAAGGACCCCCCCCACACACTCCTGGAGGCAGGGGAAGCCACCGAGCGCTGCCACAAACGCCAACACGCGACAGCAGTGTGGAGACAAAGCATTGAGAAACCCTCAGGTGTGGCCTCCTCTCACCCTCCCGCCTGCGCTCCCCAGGGGTGCTGCGTGGGCAGAGTACGGCACGGGGAGCTGGGTTACAGAGGGGTCACCCAAGCACTTTTGCCTTTTTTTTTTTTTTCGGTCTATTTTCCCCCGCCTTCACCTGGACGCTGCACCCTGGCAAGAAGGTTCATCTCTGCCCCGTGCCTTGTGGATGCCCTAATTGTAATTACAGCCCTTTAGGGATGACAGTAAAATAAATAAATAAATAAATAAATAAACCAGCACCCATTCCTGGTCCTTGACATCTCACCGCCCCGGCGATGATGCTCGTGAGAAAGCCCCGGGGCAGCGGGTTAATGGCTGAGGAAGGAGCATCCTCTGCTCTGACTCAGGTCTGGCTGAACCCAGCCCCACCAGTCGCTCCCATCAAGGTGCTGGTGGCTTCACCCACCCTGCTGCTCCCCCCTCAGCAGCTGGGCATGGGGACCTGCGTGGAATTTAGGCCAGCTGAGCAGGGATGTCTATAAATAGCGCCGTTTCGGATTCAGCCTGCATGTGGCTCTTCCCTTCACTCCCCAGTTTATTTTCTCCCACTTCCAGGGGCTCTCCGCCACCCGGGATGAAGAGGGGCACAGGCTGGACCCTTCCTCCAGTGACACAGACTGGTTAAATCACTCCAAATCCCCAGCACCGATGCACTCACACCAGATTAACCCCCGCATCAGTGGGCTACCAACTTACACTAAACTGGCTTAACCCTTCCTTAAATGGGTTTAACTGGGCTGCCGCAGGGGGCTGGGCAGGATTAATGGGCTCAGCGATGGTGTTTTCCCCGGGAAGCCCTGAGCCCCCATCACGGCCCCACGCAGGAGGTGGCCCCAGCCCCCCACCCCAAAGCTGGTTTGGGGGCTGGAAGGAGGTGGGGGTTCTTCCCATGGGTTCCCGTGGTTGGGAAGAAGCCCCTGAGCACGGGGACCTTTTCCAAAGGGTTTTTCCAGCTCTCCTATTCCCAGGCATTCACTCCCAGACCCTTGGCACCCCGGCTCTGACAAGGACCCCAAGATGAACCCCGTTTACTGCTCCCCCCACCCCAATAAACCACCCAGCTGCAAAATGAGAGGGGAAAACAGCCTCCCACCCTCCAACACACAGCAAGCCAGCCTGTCCCCCCCCCCAACTTTTTCCACCTACCCCTTTTACACCACCAGTATCCCCAGTCCCACAGCAGCAGAGGGGAGCCCGCGCCCAGCCAGGTCTGGCAGAGCCCCAGCAGCTCCTTGGCAAGGCTGAGCCCTGAGCTGGCTCCAGGGCCAAGCAGGGGGGGACAGTTTGCAGAGGCAAGGGCTGCCATCCCCCCCAAATCCCAGCTGGGACACCAGCTCAGGCTGCAGTTTGGGGAGGTCTGGGCTGTTTGCAGGATGCCCAGCACAACCAGCTGCAAACTGGGCATCACCTTCCTCACTCTCAGGAGGTTTTTTGGTACCTGCCACAAAATTAGGCACAAAAGCTCCCCCAGCTTCCCTCTCTAGCCCGAGCAAGCATCTCTGCCTCCCATGAGAACATACCGCGCACGTGAGTAAGCGCCAGGTGCCAGCCACGCACAGGAGTGGGGGCACCCAGAGCATAACAGCATCTCAAATAGAAGGCGAGGCAAGATCTGCACCAGCAGAAAAAAAAAAAAAAATTAAAAAAAAAAAAAAAAAATAAAGCCATGCATGTGCTGAGCAGCACGTTCCTGCCTGTTATCAGCTGAATCAGTACCTGCAGCAAGCATTCTCCCGCAGTGCCCCAGTGCCTCCATGAAGAACAGCCCAAGCAGAGCTGGCCCAGGCCCAGGGGCTCCTCCTGCCCCTTTTTAAGCCCGGCAGACACCTGCTGCCCACCAGCCCATCACCTCCCTCCTTTCCCATTGACTCACCAGCTGGTCCCACTGAGTCACCCCTGCCAGCCACCTCTCCTTTCCGCGGCCGTTTCCCTGGTCCTTCGGTTCCCATTGACTCACCGCTGCTCATCCAAAGCTCATCATCCCCTTTTTCATTCCCATCCTGGTCGCTTCTGATTGCTTCGACTCACCCTACCCTGTACCTGTGCTCCTCCTGGCTGGCACCGTGCCGGCAGCATCCCTGCTGAGGTACCGGGAGCATCCCAGTGAGGGACCCGACCAGGAGCATCCCAGCGAGGGACCCCGAAAGCACCATCCAATCTGTGCAGAAGTGCCATTGCCAAGCCCTGGGGACGCAGGGAGTTTGCTTTTCCAGGGACAAAGGATTCCCACTTATTTCTCACCCTGGCCGGCATCTTCTGCTGCGTTTCCTTCCACAGACGTAGGAGAAATAGCAACGGCTCTAAGAAATTCCTTTGTATTTCCCATCCACCCCTCCATCCAGATTCATTTCTCCAGCTACAATACAGGAAACCTTTAGGAATGAGTCTGAAAGACTTTGGAAGTGCAGGGAAACAGGATTTTCGGGAGTAGGGAGACGCAGGCCTCGGCGCGTGCCTTGCCTCCGGCGCGCCCAAAGCCGGGCTGAACGGCTCCGAGTGGAAAATTCCTGTCCGTGGAGCACGGATTGTTGTTCAACAGGTTTTAGTCCCGGCCCCTTTCCTTGTGTCAGTGCAAAAACTCATCCCTAGGGCATTTGTTTGGATCACATGGGTGAGCGTATAAAAATGGGTCCTACCTGTCCGGGCCAGTTAGCACCTTGGGAAAGCGAAGGCGGCTGCTGGACCGGAGGGGAGAGCCGCGGGACGGCGCAGAGCCGCTGCACACAGGTAACCGCGCCGGCTGCCCTGAGCAAATTTATCTCCTATTATTAAATGTATATATTAAATTTATGTATTAAATTTATATATTAAATTTATCCCAGGCTTTGCTGGGGTCGGCCCCAGGTGACGTGGGGCAGTGAGGCTGAGGGGAGCTGCAGCGGGATCCCAAGGGGTGTGAGGGTCGAGGGTTTGGGAACGGGTCAGTGGGCTGTGCTGGAGCAGGGTGGTCCATGCCACTGGAACAGGGTGGTCTGTGCCACCGGAGCGGGTTTAAGAGCCACCCAGGCCGTTCCCAGCCCTCTGGGCTGGTGTGGACCCTGCGGAGCGGGTGATGCTCTCAGCCCCGCGTTCCCTCATTGCCCCTTCGCTCCCTGTCGAGAGCTGGGGTGTCAGACCCCGCCGGCGCTCCGTGGGGCATGTTGGTGGCAATCGGGGTTTGTTGAGTAGCCCATGGCCAGCATGGGCAGAGTGGAGGGTGCTCAGGCAGGGCCACGTACAAGAAGACACCGAGTCATGGGGTAGAAGAGTCTCCCGGCGCAGGATGGACGCCGCCCTGCCGTCCCGCGGGAACGGAGCGGATAAAAGCGCCGGGTCTCCGCGGCTGCTGTTCGCCGTGTCAGTAAGGGGGTGTTGATGCCTCCTGGCAGGCAGCCGGGATACCCAAGCAGCCACCCAATCCCGCCGTCCCCTCCCTGCCCGCCTCGCCGGCAGTCTGGTGTGGCAGGGAGCCGTTAGGGTCGGAAGTGGTTTTTTGGGGGGCTGGGGTGCCGTTTCGCAAGCAAGGGCATGAGGCAGGGCCGCTCTCCTGCTTTGCGGTGGGGAAAGGGGGTGATGCTCCCGCTCGCACACCCGGGACCCTCTGCCATGCGGAGTCCTGGCCTGTCCCCAGTGCTGGCTGCTGGTGGTCCCACAGCCCCGTGTCCCCCCCTTTCCTGCCTTCCAAACAGCCGTCGCTGCTGAGACAGACCCAGGCGGCTCCTCTGCTCCCTCCTCACCCCCACAGGGGCTCTGGGACCCCAGAAGTTTTCTCCCCACCCACCACTGCCTCTTCCCCTTCCTCTGCTCTCCATCCCTACTGGAAACGGTTGCTTAGAAACAGCCTCCTTGCTCTTTGATTTCTTTAAATTTTATTTTTTAACGTGGAGATACGCAGGCCCCCACCGAGCGCCCCCCAGATCCTGCTCCGTGCCGCAGCCGGACGCAGGGACAGGACCCAGGATGGTCCCGCTTTCCCCCTGCTTCTCGCCGAGCATCAGTCCCCAAAACCGCTGCAGGCCCCCACCCCGTGCCTCTACCAGCTCCAAGGGAGCGATGTGAGAATTAATTCCTTGGGATTGTTTGCTGGGGGGGGGTGTTTTTCCCTTCTGATGAAGAGCCCAGGCTGGATGGCAATGCTACCGGCCTATTTTTGCCCTGCTCTCCCTTAGCGAGAGAACCAGGAGGAAAGGGAACCAGAGGAGCCACAGGATGCACCGTTATAAGAGGAACTTTCCCCAAATAGCAGCTTTTCACAGTTTTTTTTTCACGAGGCGTCAGCAGCTCTTAATACTGTATGAAGCTGTGAATACTGCATGAAGCGGCCGGGAGCCTGGAAACGGTTTCGTGCTGCAGCCGGGACCGGCCGTGCATGCCCAAAATCCGGCCGGGATGGCAGAGGGAAGCAGCCTTAGCAGCGATTTCACATCAGCAGCGCTTTCTGTGCCAAACCGGGCGGTAAATCCAACATATCCCAACCAGAGGGTGCAGAAACCCTGCACGCATGGAGAGAGACCTTGGATTTTGCCCTGACCTGGTTTGAAGCCGCAAAAATCTATCCGGAGAGCCACGGATGTTCACGCTGGGGTAAAGGGAGGGACGCTTCGCTTGTGGAATACACGGCGTTTTGCGGGAGTACGTGGCTCCTTCTGGGTTTAAATATTTATAAGCGGAGCGACGAATCCCTGACATTCTGCAGCGGTATCGATGGCAGGATGAGTTGCCACCCGTGGCATATCAGGTGGCTGCGTTTCAGGGCTGGGAGACGGGATGCAGGCACGAAGCTGGGCCGTAACACGCGTGCGGGGTGGATTTCCACAGCACCCCCGTCTCCCGGCTCAGAGATAGACCCCGTTGCTCTGTCACGACAGGGGATGGAAGGTGCAGAAGTGCTCTTTTTCCTTCTTTTAGACCTTCCTCTCTGCTATTAGCTGTTTCCTGGACTCTCCCAGCCCACTCCCCACCAGCACATCCCATCTCCAGCGACACGGGGTCCCTTTGCCCCTCGCTCAGCACGGTTGGGTTGGGCTTTGCCGTTTTTGCCAAGTGCTGGTTGGCGACTTCTCCCGCCTGCTGGGCCCAAACGCGTTTTCAGCCCCTCAAAACCGTTTGTCCCAGCTGCTGCCTCCCTCCCTGACTGCCTGGCAAGGGAAGGCTGAGCTCTCCCAGTCCAGCTGATGGGAGTGGGGATAGGGATGCTGGGGCAGCTGCCCTGAGCAAGGACACCCCTTGTAGCATCACCTAGAAGAAAAACCGCAGGATTTGAGGTTTTCAGAGCAGGGAAACGGCGCGGCGACTCTAACTGCTCCTCTTGGATGGATCCAGGGATGACCCAACACCATGGTGGGTCTCCAAAACCCACATCCCAGCGTCTGCTGGCTTTGCCAGGAGCAAAGCCCGGGCTGGACTCTGTTCCAGCCTGATGTGTGCAAGCATCACCGATCCAGTGACGGGACATGTGGGGATGGCGGGCAGAGCCGCCCCATCGAAGCGGGCCAGCCCTCTCCTCACACAAGAACATCTTCTTGGCCAGCCTGGGTGGCCAGAGAGCTTTGCCTTCCCAAGGGCTTTCTGTCCCCAGGGAAGCGGGGTGATGCCATGCAGGAGGCCACGTCTGGGGGGGTCTTTACCGAGCCATTCCGCCCTCTCCTTTCAGAGTTTGCCAAGAGACAGCGATGGAAAGCCGAGGGAAAGGCAGCCCCACCGGGAAGATGACCGCCATGGCTCACAGCCTGTAAGTACCCTCCCACCGCGCCGGCTCCTCCAAGCCCTTTGCCTCCAGCCGCTTTCTCCAGGGGACTTTGCTCTTTGCTCCCCTCCGTCACACGCCACCGCAACGTCCCCGTTCCCCCACGGATAAGGCGGAAAACTCGCGGTGGGGGCAGAGCGAGGCAAAAGTCCCCAGAGCGCGGGGTTGCCGGACGGTGTCAGGGTGTCTCCCCACCGCGAATCTGTTTTCGCCGGGGTGCTGCCAGTGAGGGATGCTTCACCTCGGTCGGTCGCAGCCCTTCAGCCCTCTGCAAGGTGAAATCACGCTGAGCTCGGCTTTATTTGGGGAGCGGGGTGGGGGGCACTGGCAGGAAGGTTGCAGTGGGTGCAGAGCATTCGCTGGCTGCTCCGAGGAGCGGAAGGGAAATGGGTTTGCATCCCCGCATCCATCCCTCCGCAAGATCTGGTGCGCCAGCCCCGCAGGAAGGGTGGGCAGGGGTGTGGGAGGGATGGAAACACCCCTGGCATTAAACCCTCGGGAGTCATAAAATTTACAGGGGAGGGCACGGCCGGCGTGACGGCTGCTTGTGCCTCCGGTGTCCGGAGAGCTTTGTCGTGCCTTGCTGCGGAGGGGGAGATAGAGGGAGGAGGATGCTAGGGGTGAAAATGGGCTCTTGTTCCCAGTGGTGCGAGCGCGCCAGTGCTCAGCTGTTGGGTGTGGAGGGCCATTACGGAGCCAGGCAGACGGGAGCCCTTTGGGACCAGTTCAGGAGGCTTAAATTGGAGAGAGGCGTGGGAGCAGGGAGCAAACGGGCTTTTATTGCAGCCCTGCCAGAGGCAGCAGTGCTGAGCGAGGGGAACTATTGAGAACTATTGCCCTCGAGCCATGCTTTACCGTGGGCAGCCATGCCGTGCCATGCCATGATGTGCCGTGCCATAATGCACCATGCAATGACACGCCACGTCACGACACACCATGCCATGCTGTGCCGTGCCATGATGCGCCATGCCATGCCATGCCATGATGTACTATGCCACGACACGCCATGCCGTGACATGCCATGCCACGATGTGCCATGCCGTGACACGCCATGCCGTGACACACCATACGGTAACACACCATGCCATCCCAAGCCCAGTGTCCTCCCAGTGCCTCCTGCAGCCGGCTCTCTCCTCCCGGTAAAGCTTCCTGCCGGGAATGGGGCCCGTGCGAGTGCGGCAGCCCGGGGTGTTTCAACTGGAAGCAACAATTGTGCTTTTGTTTTGCCTAGCAGGGAGGGGGGCAGGGGAGGAATTTGGCCGCCCGGAAAGCTGCCGGGAACTCTTTCTGCCACAATTAAGCACCTGCTACAAGAGAGCAAATAAGCCAAATCATGCGGCTGGCAAACGAGCTTTCCGTGTTCCTTTCCCCGTGACCCACTCCAAGCAGGAGAAAGCTCGAAAGCTGCAGCTCTGCTGCTCGCGGCTCCCGTTGCAGGGGAATAAATAGCTTCGCCGCGAAGCCGCTCGCGTCGCGGCCGGCTCGCGGTCCCGGCGTGGGCACGGAGGCAGCGCTGGCAGCTGCCGATGCCCGGCTCGAAAGCCAAAGGGTTTTCCCCCTCCCCAAATAAGCGACTCCATTTCCTTCTGCTATGGAGAGAGAGATCCCTGTCCTGCGAGTTAGGTGAGGCGGGGGGCGATGGCAGGGGGCCGGGATATGGTGGGGGGGGTCTGTGCCGTAGGCTGCGATGCGAAGGTGCGAGGTGAGGCGAGCGGTGAGGTTTTTGACGCCAGCTGACGCGGCGTTGCATCAGTGCCGGCCTCGCCGCGGGCTGCCGGCCTGCTCCAAGCGGAAAGGGAACAGAGGGCAGGGGGGGGCCCAGCTTAGCGTGGCTTAGTGGAGGAAACGGGGGGGGGAAGGCAGGCGAAAGCCTTGGGAGAGGATGGCGAAGCATCACATGATGCGGATATACGGGGTCAGAGCGGCGAGGCCAGCGCGCCGGACGCTTTCCCGGCAGCCTTGCTGCAAAGATGACTCTGAGTTTTTTTTGTGCCCTGAGATGGCAGAGCTGGGAGGGTGGGGGGCAGCCCTGGGGGGGCTGCGGGGTGAGGAAGGGGCTGTGAGGAGCCCTGAGGGCCGAGGTTCGAAGGCAGCGCCGCAGCAGTGTGGCCTGTGCTGGGAGAGCGTGGATGGATGGGCCAGCTCTGTGTGTCCCCCTCTCCACGGGGGGGGGGACCAGCTCTGAAAGGGGCTGGGGGTGCTCCACGGGGGCTTCTGGGGGCTGTGAGCAGCTGTATGAGGGGTCTTCTCAGCCCGGCTGGTAGCCTGGCAGCACCACCAGCGGCTGGGACCCCAGGGGCTGGGACCCCGGGGGCTGCGCAAAATGGGGAGGGGGGAAAGCGCTGAGAGGAGGGGGCAGGCAGGGGGTGCACCCCTTCCCGGGGGGACAGGAGTGAGGTGCTGGGGTTGGGGGAAGGGTGGGAAGGGTGGGATGCAGGGGGAGGTTGAGGGTGGGATGCAGCGGATGATGGAGGGCAGGGTGAGGGAGGGGGTTAGGGGCAGGGTGGGGGTCCCATCCCGGGAAGGGCTGGGGGGCAGGATGGAGACCCCCGCGGGGAAGGGTTAGGGGCAGGATGGGGTCCCCCTCGAGGGACCCCGGCCCCGCAACCCGCCCTCCCCCCCAGGGTACCCCCACCCCATCTCTCAGCCAATGGGTGCCGGAAGGGGGGGGGCGGGGGCGGGGCCTCGTCGGGGCCGCTTGTTTTTTGTGAATGAAAGGCGGGGCGGCCGCGACTGCAGCGCGCCGCTGCGCGCAGGGCACCGCGCAGCGCAGGGCAGCGCGCAAGGCAGCGCAGCGGGCCGCGGATGCGGAGAGCTGGGGGGGAGAGCTACCGGGATGGGCCCCCGAGCCCCAGGCCCTGAGCCGCGCAAGGCGGCACCGAGCCGCGCAGAGCCGAGCCGCGCAACTTGCGCCGTGGCCATGTCCGGAGGGGCGAGCCCGGCCCCGGCCCCTGGGAGCCGCCGCTTCGTCTGTGTTGGTGTAAGTACCGAGGGGACCCCCCCCTAAACATCCCGCGACCCCCTCCGCGCATCCTGCCCCCCCCCGGCCCGGCTGCGGTGGGGGGGGACGGACAAGGAGGGCCCGGCCCCTTCGCGATGCGCCCGATGCTGCCTTGCAGAGCCCCGCACCCCCACATCTGGGTGCTCCAAGCACCCCAGCCCCCTTACAAAGCCTCACACCCCCGATTTGGGTGCTCCAAGCACCCCAGACCCCCTTGCAAAACCCCACACCCAGTCCTGGTGCTCCCCACCCCCATTGCAATGCCCCACACCCCCGATCTGGGTGCCCCGAGCGCCCCGACCCCTCTTTGCAACACCCCTCACACCCGGCCTGGGTGCTCCCCTCTCCTTTGCGATGCCCTGCACCCCCGATTTGAGCGCTCCGAGCACCCCAACCCCCTTGCACTGCCCCGCACCCACTCCCGATGCTCCCCAGCTCTCTTACGATGCCCTGCACCCTCGATTTGGGTGCTCCGAGCACCCTTGCCCCCTTTGCAAAGCCCTGCACCCCCTCTCAGTGTTCCCCAGCCCCATTGCAAAGCCCCACACCCCCAATTTGGCTGCTCCGACCCCATCGCAACGCCCCGCACCCGTTCCCGGTGCCGAGGCCGGGCCTGGCCGCGCTGCAGCCCCGTTCCCGCACCGCGTCCCCCGCCGCGGCCTGCGCAGCCCCGGGGGCCGCCCGCCCCCCATCTCGCCCCCACCCCACAGCTGCCAGGAGGGTCACGGGGGCATCGGTGCCGTTTTGGGGCGGTTTCGCCCCGGTTTGGGGGTTCTCCTCCCCTCGAGGAGGTGCGAGATGAAGGATTTTTAGCCTGGGAGTTGCTAGGCGACGGTTCTCGGGGTGATGGTGCAGTTGCCTTGGCAACCACAGGCTGGGCAGCCTGGAAGGAGCAATTTTGGGGTTCTCCTGGGGAGAGGGGGTGAATTGGGTACCTGTGGTTTGGGTGAGGGGACTGCGGTGGGCAGGGAGAGCAGGGCTGGGGGGGCTGCTGGCCAGAGCAGCCCTGCTCCCCAGGGAAAGGCTTTTAACAGGGGCAGAGCGCCGATGTCTCAGCATCTTGGCACCTAGCTCTCCGGTGGGTTTTCGGGCCGTCCCCAGGAGAGAGGCAATGGTGGGGAAGGTGGGGAGGGGGGCTGCGGAGGTGGCAGCTTGGTGCTGCTGAAATTGGCCCCGCGAAGAGGCTCAGCCCCCTCCCAGGGCGATGTCACCCCCGAGCCACCCCCGCGGGGCCACCCAAGTTCCCCGATGTGCTTCTGCTTCATTCCGAGCCTGCGTTCTGCGCCTGCTGCTGTCCCCTTCTTCCTTTTTTTTCGTCACGGGTGCTGATCCCGTTATCATTCATCCCGTAATTCCCTCAGGGCACTGGACTTTCCGAGCGGGCTCCCAAGCCCCCCAGCTGGGTGCAGGCTGAGCTCCCCACGCGGGGCGAGCATCCCGACTGCCGACCGCGGTTGTCATCTCCATGTGCCTTCCCCACCATCCGAACGAGCTCGGCCTTCTCGGGAGCACGGCTGGCCCTAAAAATAACCACAGCGAAGCTCCCCGAGCATCCCGAAGGATGGAGGGGACGTGGCACACGGTGTCAGTGACTCCAAGGCAAAGTTTTGCCTTGGGACTTGAGCGCCGGCGCCTTTGCCTGCTCTCGTGGCCCCATCCCGCGCGGTGCTGAGCCCCTTTCCCGTGCCATCTCCTCCGGGCTGGTGCGCGCAGCGAGCTTGCGTGCGGCAAGGAGGTGCTAACATTGGGAAGTCCTTGCCAGGCCAGTGAGTTTCGGGAGCTGCGGCCCTGGTCCCCACGCGCGCGGGGCTCGGTTGCCATCGTTACCGGATATTTTAGCTCACCGAGCCTTGGCGCTGGTGGTTTATTATAGCAGCTCAGGAGGGGGTGACGAGGGGGAAGAGATCCGCGGCTCTGGGAAGTTCAGAGCCATTGGGATATAAGGGGTTTGGGGTTTTTTTCTGTCCTTCTCCCCTTCCCTCAATCTCCTCCCTGCTCTTCCCCTTGGGAACCGCGTAGATCCCTGGTTTAACGCTGCGATGAGTTAATTTTGGCTGGTGCAGACTCTGGGGCTGCGAACAGGCGAAGGGCACGCAGGATACAGGCGCTTCCCGTCAGCTTCGTGGCACCTGGAGCACCAACCTCCCTCTCTGGAGGGTTCAGCCTGGTCCCGGCTGGCCGGCGATGCCGGAGCCTTCCCAAACCTTGCTGAGCCTCCTGGAAGCATAAGGAGTTTCTTCTCCTTTGCTGCTCTGTGTAAGAAGCTGGGAGCAAATATTCCCTTTGGGAATGGGGTGGGAAAAGGGGGGCAGTCGGAGAGGCTGGCAGGGCTCGGGCGTGCGCTCGGTCGGGTGGATCTGGAAGCTTCGCTTGGAGAGGGAGAAAGGGGAAAGGAGGAGGGGAAGGAAGGGAAAAAAAAAAAAAAGCCTCATCTCACATGAACAAGCATGAGCCAGGGCCGGAGAGAGACGAGGAGAGGGAGGAGAGTCGAATCTAACGCAGGGCATGTGTCTGACGCGCGCAGAGCAACGCGTGCTGCCACGAGAACATTAAATTTTAAAGGGGACCGGCGGGGAGCGCGAGCCGGGGAGGGCTGGGGTGGGCAGCCGCCTTCGCTCGCCGCCTTCGCTCGCCGCCTTCGCCGGGGCTCCTGGTCGCTGCAGAGCTTCCCCTCCTCTTCCCCTGGGCTCTGAGCGTGAGTATCGGCATCGTCCCGGTGCTTCACTCCCCTCGGCATCCTGTCCCATCTGGATGCAGCCCCCCGGGCTCACCCCCACCCCCCTTCCGCCCCGCAGGTCCCAATTAATGGATTCTGACATGGATTATGAGAGGCCAAACGTAGAAACTATCAAGTGCGTCGTGGTCGGGGACAACGCGGTGGGCAAGACCCGGCTCATCTGTGCCCGCGCCTGCAACGCCACCCTGACCCAGTACCAGCTCCTCGCCACCCACGTGCCCACGGTGTGGGCCATCGACCAGTACCGCGTCTGCCAGGAGGTGAGGGCTGCCGGGGATGCCGGGAGGGCCGGGCTCATGGATGTCCCGTGGGAACGCCGAGGAGGCGGAGTTGCGTCCTTGCCACGGGGAGAATTGTGAATTGCTCGTCCGTGCCCACTCTCGCAGGGCTGGAGGGCTCAGGAGCTGGACGGTGTTTCTGTTCCCGCAGGTGCTGGAGCGCTCCCGGGATGTGGTAGACGATGTCAGCGTGTCCTTGCGGCTCTGGGACACCTTTGGTGACCACCACAAAGACCGACGCTTTGCCTATGGCAGGTAGGGAGAGCGATGCCAAATCCCGGTGGGCTTGACTCCGTCGCGCAGCTAGACCTTGACCCTCCTCTCCTCGCAGGTCCGACGTCGTGGTTTTGTGCTTCTCCATTGCCAACCCCAACTCCCTGCACCACGTGAAGACCATGTGGTACCCGGAGATCAAGCACTTCTGCCCCCGCGCGCCTGTCATCCTGGTGGGCTGCCAGCTTGACCTGCGCTACGCCGACCTGGAGGCCGTCAACCGGGCACGGCGCCCCTTGGCCAGGTGAGACTTTGTGCCCCGACGTCCGTGCGTGCCCGCGCTTTCTCATTACCGTGCGTCTGAAGAGGTCTCTTCATTATCTCCTCTCCTTTTCAGGCCAATCAAACCTAACGAGATCCTGCCTCCGGAGAGGGGGAGGGAGGTGGCCAAGGAGCTGGGGATCCCCTATTACGAGACGAGCGTGGTGGCCCAGTTTGGCATCAAGGACGTCTTTGACAATGCCATCCGCGCCGCCCTCATCTCCCGCCGTCACTTGCAGTTCTGGAAGTCCCACCTCCGCAACGTGCAGCGACCCCTGCTCCAAGCCCCCTTCCTGCCCCCCAAGCCTCCTCCGCCCATCATCATCGTCCCGGACCCTCCTTCCAACAATGAGGAGCGCCCAGCCCACCTCTTGGAAGACCCCCTGTGCGCGGACGTCATCCTGGTGCTGCAAGAGAAGATCAAAATCTACGCACACAAGATCTACCTCTCCACCTCCTCCTCCAAATTTTACGACCTGTTCCTCATGGACCTAAGCGAGGAGGACCAGCAGAGCGCCGCGGGGCACGGCTTCGGGGTGGCTGTCACCGCGGCCGCCGAGCGGATGCTGCACCAAGAGGAGAGGCACCACGGGCGAGATTTCCTCCTCCGAGCCGCTAGCTTCGATATCTGCGAAAGCACCGAGGAGGCCGGATCCGGCCAGCGAAAACCGTGCCTTAGAGCCTCCACCAGTGACGGGATCCTGCGGGGCAACCGCTACGAGAACGGGGAGCGAGGGCTGCGGCGGGGAAGGGACCTCTCCTCTTGGAGCCGGGCTTTCACCAGCATCCAGGAGGAGATGGCAGAAGACCCCTTGACCTACAAGTCCAAGCCGATGGTGGTGGTGAAGATGGATGCTTCCATCCAGCCGGGTCCTTTCCGGGCCGTGCTGAAGTACCTGTACACGGGGGAGCTGGATGAGAACGAGCGGGACCTCATGCACATCGCTCACATCGCTGAGCTGCTGGAGGTGTTCGACCTCCGCATGATGGTGGCCAACATCCTCAACAACGAGGCGTTCATGAACCAGGAGATCACCAAAGCCTTCCACGTCCGGAGGACCAACCGGGTGAAGGAATGCCTGGCCAAGGGGACTTTTTCGGGTACGACTCCAGGCTGAGGGGGAGGCCCGTCTGCAGCATCCCCTCTCCTTGCGGGAGGCTCTGCCGTGCGGGTGTGGGGCTCGGAGCTCCTGCCTTTGCCCCGTGTGGGCGCTCACTCGCCTTCCCTGGGGTTTTTGGTCACATTCTGCATTTCTGGGATTTTTTTTTTTCCCAGAAAGTGTGAGTGTGGTGGCCCTTCCCCAGGCTTTCCCGCTCCTCAGCCCGCCTGACAGCTCTGTTTATTTACGGCAGAGCAGCAAATCCTCCCTCCCGGGCCCGGATTTTCACAGGGTCGTCTGATTTACGAGGAGCGACGTGCCCCGGGTGGGACTTCCCTGGCCCCGAGCACCGCGTGCCGCCGCCTCGTGCCGCGATGCTGCGGGGTGACGTCCCCGGGGAGGGGGGTGTGAGCGTCCCAGCCTCCCTCCGGCTGAGTTTGTTTCATGAGGGTGGACCTTGATGTCACTGTCACCGTCAGGGGACAGATGTGCGCTGGTCCCTCGGAGAGAAGCCGTGGTCCGGGTGGAGAGCAGAGCAGGCGGGGGTCAGGAGATCCCTGTTGTCCTTCCCAGCTCTTCCAAGGACTCCAGCTTGGGCCAGACCTTGGCTTCCTGGGTTTTCCCCTTTGCTTTCTAAAAATGTCATGGCATCCCTCAGGGAAAATCCATCGGAAAAGCTGGAGCGCCCTTCTCCGAGCCGGTTGCGGATGCTGGGGGGGAAAATTAGAGATCTTGAGGACAAATTACAGGAGTTGCCAGGCTCTGTTCCCGTCCCTCCGCTGTCCTCGGTGCGGGACGTTTTGTGGCAGGGGCTGGCTGAGCCCCGGGTGATGGGGACGGTCCCGGTATCATCCCTCTGCTTGTCCCCAGATGTCACCTTCGTGCTGGATGACGGTGCTATCAGTGCCCACAAGCCCCTGCTCATCTCCAGCTGCGACTGGATGGCCGCCATGTTCGGCGGACCCTTCGTGGAGAGCTCCACCAAAGAGGTGAGGAAGGGGCGTCCCGGGATTTATCCCGGGAGGGTGGGTCGGCTGGGGACGGCCATGGGGTGACGGCCGGCGCGTGTCGCGCAGGTGGCGCTCCCTTACACCAGCAAGAGCTGCATGCGGGCAGTGCTGGAGTACCTCTACACCGGGCAGTTCAGCTCCAGCCCCGACCTTGACGACATGAAGCTCATCATCCTCGCCAACCGCCTCTGCCTGCCGCATCTGGTGGCTCTCACCGGTGAGTCGGGGTGGCGGTGTCCCCCGTTGTCCCCAAGCTCAGTGTGCCCGCAGTCACCTTGTCCCGGCCGCCCCATAACCGCCCGTGTCCCCCACAGAGCAGTACACCGTCACCGGTCTGATGGAGGCAGCGCAGATGATGGTGGACATTGACGGGGACGTGCTCGTGTTCCTGGAGCTGGCTCAGGTGGGACACGGTGGGGGACAGGACCCCGTGCCAGCAGGGCTGGGGATGGGGTGAGGTGCCGGTTGGGGCCACACTGAGGGGTCTGGCAGCTCTGGGGGGACGATGCTGTCCTGGCAGAGAGGACACCCAGCTCTGGTCTTGGACGTCCGTGGGGGAATAGGGCAAATTCCTCCCCCTTCCCCAACGACCCGTGCCGTGGTGGCTCTGACACGGGCTGTGTCTCTTCCAGTTCCACTGCGCCTACCAGTTGGCCGACTGGTGCCTCCATCACATCTGCACCAACTACAACAATGTCTGCCGCAAGTTCCCCCGCGACATGAAGGCTATGTCGGGAGGTGAGCCGGGGCTGGAGGGGTGCCAGGGCGGGACGGCGGGGGTCCTGGGGGTCCCGGGGCTGTTCTCACCCCCCTCTCTCCCCGCAGAGAACCAGGAGTACTTCGAGAAGCACCGCTGGCCGCCGGTGTGGTACCTGAAGGAGGAGGATCACTACCAGCGGGCGAAGAAGGAGCGGGAGAAGGAAGACTACCTCCACCTCAAACGGCAGCCCAAGAGGCGGTGGCTCTTCTGGAATGCCTCCTCCTCCCCTTCTTCCTCTCCTTCATCGTCGGCAGCCACAGCCTCCTCTTCTTCCTCCTCCTCCTCCTCCTCGGCTGTGGTTTGAAAGCCCATTCCTGCCCTGGCTCCAGCATCCCTGGGAGGAAATGGGGAAGAGGAGGAGGAGGAGGAAGGGTGGGATAACCTGCCCCAGCGCCAGGCGTGGAGCGGACGCCACCGGCCGAAGCCCCAGAGGGGACGGCGGTAGCAGGGGTCCCACCCTGCGGAGGGGCTCGGGGCTGGGTGCCAGCCCCCCCGGGCGCTCCTGGAGCCCTGCTCTCCCCACGCCGCGGCTGCCAGCGCACCGCAGGGCTGGCAGAGACCCAGCAGCAGGAGAAACTCATGTTTACAGGAGCACGAGGGCTGTGTTGTGGGTTTATTTTAGGTTTGGGGTTTTTTTTGAACATCAGCAGCATGAGGAAGAAGAAGAAACCCATCCCACTTCCACTTCGATTTGTAACCAGAAGCTGCAGGATGCGGTTTATTTGCCCGACGGCATCCCACCACCCCAGGCAGCCGGAGCCGCTGCAGGGGTCCTGCCACCCCCTTCCACTTGCAGCAGGGTGCAGGGGACCACAGTCCCCAAATGCCTCGGGGCACCGCAGCATCCCTCCTTTTGCTCCCAAGTGGGGTCTCTGCTAATTTGGGGAGCAGGAGGGGACAGGAGACCTCTCCTCCCTGCCTCTAACTTTTAATCATTTTTTTTTAAAAAAGAAAACTTTTAAAAAAAAAAAAAAAACCAACCGACCCCAAACCCACCCCCCGCAACCTGCCACAGCAGAAACCAACCCCAGCCCCCCGGGCTTGGGATTTTAGCCTGGAAGGCTCCGTTGTAATAAATGGAATTTTAAAAGCCCAGCGTGTTCCCTGTGTGTTTGGGAAGGAGGCGGCTGGACACGGGGCAGCCTTGTGCCCTCCTTGGGATGACACCCGCACTCCTGGGATGGACCAGGGACAGCGGAGAAGCATTGCAGGATCCAGCCATCCCAAAAAAAAAAAAAAAACCCTTGTGTGATAAGAGGTGGCTTTGCCCTCGGACTAACTCCGCGTGTCCCACCTGTGTCCTTGCGGGTGCACAGGGGAGAGCTCCCTTGAGCCCAGCGCTGGGAGTGAGGAGGTTGGGATGCTCCTGGCAGGGATGCTCCCAGCGGTGTCCCATCCCACTCCGCATTGCTCCTCTTCCTGGCCGGCCTCCGCAGAGCACCCCGGAGTCACTCGTTTCGCATGCTGATCCTCAGCCACGGACGCAGGAGCGAGGTTGTGGCTCCAGTGCGCTGACACTCGGTGTTTTCACACTTTGCAGCACCAGCGAGCAGGTAGGACCGAGTTTCCTTTTCCTTTCGAACCCAGGTGCTCGCCGCTGCTTCCGAGTCCTGTTTGCCGACCCGAGCCCCCACATCCCGGCACGAAATCCTGCATGTGCCTGGCTCTGCTGGAGCTCCCTGCTTGGGAAGCGTGCCGGGGCTGCCCGGGACAAGGTGGCTTTTAGCGCTTGTCCTGGATCTGCGTTACGGATAAACCCCGACGGCAGCGCAAAGGCTGGCGAGCAGAGCCCCTTTCTCATCAAGCGCCGCATGGATTTGCAACACACAGAGCCCTGGCTTGGTGCAGCCAGAGCGGGGAGCGTCGTGCCCAGCCCTCCCCGGCAGCAGCGGCTCCGTCCAGGGGTCAGCAGCATCGCTCAGCCCTTAGGTCCCAGCCTCTGCACGCTCCAGGGACTGAGATTTCAGCCTCCTGCTTTTCCAGGCGATTATGGAGCATGGGATTCATGGTATAGGTGTAAAGGCAGAGCCCAGGTTGGCTGCTGAGGATTCTCCCTGGTGGGGACCGATCCCGGCAGGATGCCGGCGTAGCAGAGCACTAACGTCACGAGCTGGGTCCTCCGTGCCACGCAGAGCAGCTGCTGAGCATCTGGTCCAGGTCCTGAAACCCAGAAGAGACCAGCGCCAGCGCTGCGGCAGAGCAAGGGAGGAGGCGGCGGGGGCGGGGGGGGAGATGAGAAATCAGGAGGATTTTTTAAAAGTTTATTCTTCCTTCATAGAGAGATGTATAAAAACTGGAAATAGTAAACTGGCTGGGCCAGAGCTCTATAAAAACACAGTCATGCATAGTAAAAATACTATTTTTATACTACCTCTTAAGTTACTATGTACTAAATAAATACATAAATACAAACTTTCTGCTTGTGACAGGAATTTTTGTTGGTACAGAGAGGGGGAGAAGGGGTGGCAGCAGGAGGGACGGGCGCTTCGCAGCACGGGGCAGCCCTGGCCGCAGACTGGGGCTGGTGGCGATGCCCCGTGCGCTGGGACAGGTCCTGGTGGACCAGGCCGTACCGGGGCGGCAGCACCATGGAGCCAGCTCAAGTAATGTAGTAGTAGTTTTTTTTTTTCCAGCCAAGTTGTCCCTGAGCTACGTGTGAGAGCCAGAGCAAGGGGCAAAGAGTTTTGAGGAGCAAGCCGTCCAGCTGGAGGAGGGACGGCACGTACCCGCAGCCACGCTCAGACCTCAGTGCATCCACCTTTCCATGCTGGCTGGAGACGGACGGGGAGAGCAAAGCCACCCCACGGCCAAGGCAACGGGAGCGAACCCGGGAAAGCTTTGACCAAGGTCATGGAGAAGGAGGTTTCTGGCACATCCACAGTTTGCGGCCCACGTTCCCCGTTTTGCTGCGATGAGGAGCTCACTCACTCCCTGCACTGACTTTTCTTACGCAATCCCAGTGATCACAGAGCAGGTAAGTCATCCCCACGCTCCCCTCAAAGTCCAGTTTCAAACTAATTCCTAACAGCAAGCAGAACCACCAGCAGCTAAAATACAATTCCGTCAACAGCTTTGAGAAAGGAACCCCCAAACCCCGTTAATGCTTGCCCATCGAGTGTACAGTATCCAGCTTGCTGGCCAGCTTAGAGACGTTCTACAAGCAGAAGCCATTGCATGATGCCAGGAACCCCCTCAAAAAAAAAAAAGACGGTCCAGTTAAAAACCACAGGGGTGCCTACATCCCGCAAAGGCCCTTCTCTGCACTGATCCCAAAGACGTCCGTGTAGTACCAGTGCTTCCCAGACAGTCCCAGAGGCAGCTTGTGATAGTTTCAGGCTCTTTGCATTGGCCCGGTGAAATCAAGGCACCAGCTTGAATTTCATGAGGAAGCACCAACATCGAGCCTGTGGCTTCAGAGAGGAGCTCAAAGGCATGTACTTCGTGAGAAGTTCAACTTCTCCGGGCTCAGCTGAACTGTACAATGGCTTCATAAAGAAAAGAGCCGCAAGAGCACTACAGAAAGATAAACCTGCAATGTTCTTAGAGGTATTCACAGCTTCAGCTTGAAGTGGGGCAACGCAGGGCCCGCCCTGCTCCTCAGCTCACTTCATACTGGAAAAATCCCTGCTGGACCAGCTTGCAAGAGATGTCCTCCGCGACCCCTCCGAGATTGATCTGGTGCAGGGTCTCCAGCAGCGTGTTGACGGAGGCATTCATCCCTTGTCTGTTCTGCCACGTGTTGAGCATCTGGAAGAAGGGCTCCAGCGAATACCTGTCGTTCATCTCTGCCTGGGCAATGTCGTTCTCCAGGAGATCAAGGGCTCGGCCGTATCGCTTCCAGTCCTTGAAAGGCACATCTTGGGCAAAGATGTCAAAAGAGCGTCGCAAAACTAGAGAGGGGGAAGGAAAAAGCTCAGAAAACAGGGTAAAGCACAGACAGCTGGGTCAGAAAAGATTTTGCCTGGAAAGTTCATCCCGCAGGCTCATCCCCTCCCTGCCCCCCAGCACATACCCTGGGCCCCAACACTTACGGACAACGGGGTCGTTTCCTTCCACTGGAACCAGATTCTTCCTGGGATTCACACCGGGATACGAGGCCCTCGGCACCACCACCTGGAAAGACAACATCCTACAGCACCCACCAAGGTGGAACAAACGCTGTCCCCAGGCTCCATTGACAAGGGGGCTGGAGACCCTCTCCCTCTCTCCAGGGATCGCCACACCGCCCCAGGACACCCAGTGGGATGCTTCAGGATGACAGCAGGTCACGAGCAGGGGACAACTGCCCCGTGAGTGCCATTCAGGGAGAGAAGGGCTGTGTGTTTGCTCAGCATCAGCACTAAATCTGCAGAGGACTCTGGCAGCCAACTGCAGGGAGCAGATTTTGCAGTCCTGAACTCAGGACAAGGACAAGAGACCCCTCGCTGTCTCCGTGAGGAAACCGCGGTCCAGCCCTGGAAGTCCCCCCAAGCTGAACAGCTTGGTGAAGGCAGAGGAAAGCACCAGACCTCGGCCGAGCATGGCGGAGCAGAGGGGCACGCTCACGTACCTCTGTCCCCGAAGCGCTGGGAGTCATCAACCCCGACGCCCTGGGGAGCAGCTGATCACCAGAGAGCCGCTCGTTGTCGATGTTGTTCTGAGTCTCCAGGCCTCCCCTCCGGGACCTCGTCAGCTGCCACACCAGGTAGCCCTGCGGCAGGAGAGAAGCGCAAAGCGGCCAAGTCAGGCCATCCCGGGAGGGCAGGGCTCACACCACCCCACCGCTACGGGGGCGGCATCCACCCTGCCAGGGTTTCAAGGGCACGGCTCGCTTGTTCATCTTGGGTGTGCGGGGACCCTGGTACAGCACAGCCCTTCCTTTAACCCGGGGTCCCCACCGGGGACCCTGGATGTGCCAGTGCCTTGGCCAGGGAAGGGTTAACGGCACCAGAGAAGGGGCTGCAAGCATCCCACAGACAGCAGGGCGCTGCCAGAGACCCTCCTCTGCTTGGCCCAGCTCTCCCACATCCCCCTGCTCCTCCAGCCTTCCCAGGAGCCGCAGGCAAAGCGGGGAGCAGAGGGGGGACCTCACCCCAGCCCCACAAACAGAGCCACCACCTCCCTCCGCCATCCCAGCGACTCACCACCATGCTGCAGGACTTCCCGCTCAGGTCTCGCCCATCTCCTGCAAGATGAAATCAGCGCTGTGATCCCGCTTGCCCCAGGCAGGTACCTCTTCCCACGCAGCCCACAGCCACACAGAGCACGTGCCCCGGCTGGGGCAAGCCCCCGCGCCCGGTGCTCACCTGGGGAACGGCGGCAGCAGCAGCACTTCCAGAGGACTAAGAGGACCACAAGCAGGATGAGGAACACCACCACAGATATCACAATCAAGTTGTCTAAAGCAGATAAAACAGGAGGTGTGGGGGAGCTGCTCCTGGTCTCCTCAGCAGCTCAAACCTCTGTCCCCCAGCCCCTCTCCCCTCCTCCAGCAGCCCCCCACTTACTGAAGGAGCCGGAGAAGGTGCTGGTGGGAGGACCGCACTGCCGGTCGCTGTGCGGTGTGCAGGGAGCCAGCTCCACTTCGTCCTTGGGACACCTGGGAAAGGGAGAGAGGGGGCAGGCTCAGCAGCTGGGGCTCCCAGCACAGATCCCGGCGGGATCCGCCACGTCGCCCAGCTCACCGGGGCCGGCACTTCTGGCACATCTCGCAGGGGTGGTCCGGGGAGCAGAAGGTGCCGTTCCTGCACGCGCACTGCGTGTTGCTGGTGGCTCGGCAGGGACTCAGCTCCACCTGATCTGCGGGCGAGACGAGAGACGGCTCTACCCCAGCCCCTCTGCCCGCTTCCTTCGCTAACGCGGCTAACGACCCGAGCTGACCCGCGAGCCTGGGGAAGACCAAGTCCCTCTCTCCCATTGAGTTTCAGCCTTACCCTTTCCTGCCCCGCACCTCACCGTGCCCAAGAGAAAAGCAACGCTCGCCTCAAAGCTCCACTAGCAGCCTACAATGCTGCCGTGAGCTCAGTCCTCCCGGTGCTGGATAGAGGTCTCGCGTCCCAGCTCGGCACAAGGGATGCTGCATCGAACGGAGACGCAGGTCTGGCACGAGCCGCTACAGCGGTTCCAGACCCAGCCCGCTCCCTGCAGCCTGAGCCGCAATTTGGGAACGCTGCAGGCAACCGTGCTCTTAAATACGGAGGTCAGCTGAACCCAGCCCGCGCTACCAGCCAGCATCGCCCAGTTACACACCAGTTCATACCTTCCCTACAGGTCTGGCAGCTAAAGCACCTGGAGAAGTCGTTTGGGTACGCGATGAATTCATTTTCTCTACACGGCAAACACTTCCTGGAGCCGTTTTGCTCTTCACAGTGCCCTGCAACATAGGTGCCTGCAGGAAGGGGCGGGTGGGGAAGAGGAGAAGAAAGAAAGGGTGCATCTGTGAACACACAGCACGGGAGGGAACCGTCTTTGATCCCGCTGCCGGTGGAGTTAGGAGGCTAAATTAGGAACCACCAAAAGGAAAATGTTCCCATAACACATCCTTAGATCTCAGGACAGCAGAGCGTGGAGCAGCCGCTGCCGGCTCTGCAGGCAGAACCACGGCAAGGCTGCGCGTGGTGCGACGGGTGTTTGAGGCCATCTTACCCGCGGGGCACTTCTCGGAATAGCAATTGCTCTCCTGGTCTTGGTAAAACTCATCCCCTCCCCTGCTTGCGTCCAAGGGATTTAACTTGTCCCTCCTATCCAGTGCTGTCAGAGTTCTAGAGGCAGCCCCCTGGTAAAAACAGACAGAAAAACCTGGGTTAAAAACCACCCCAAGTCCACAGGGTGAGGGAAGAAAGAGAAAGGGCAAGAGCTGCTCTGCCCAGCACGCCTGAGCAAGGAGCTCCGAGATGGCTCAGAGCCGCTGGACCTGGTGGCCAAACCTCCCCTCGATGCAAGCAAAGGGCACTCTCCCCGTACCAGGGTGGTTATTTCCTCGGCAAAGCACAAGGAGGAGGCTCGCCAAGGGATTCCTGCGTGCCCGGTTATCAGCACGGCAAAGGCTCACTAATGCTTCCTCAGGATAACATCAGGCCCCCCTTCCCCTCCCCGTTTCTGAGCGCGTGAACCAACAGCGCCAGAGAAAATGGAAGGGCAGGGAAGAGGAACAGGGAGGGCGTTTGTGGGGAGGAAACCGGCCCCGTGTCAAGGCTGGCACGTGGCTCCTGTGCCCACCAGAAACACCCGGGCTGCTCCAGGCTCCCAGCAGACAGCGTGGCCTCCAGCGTTTCCGTGTCATCTCGCCGCGGATCGGGAAGCCAACGGCTCCGTTTCCGCCAGCTCACCGCGCACCTTTCTGCTGATTCTGCTCTTTCTCTACCGGCTGGGTGGGTCCAGCTGCGGCGAGGGGACGACGCTCGACAGGAACGGCCGCTCGTTGTGTGGGGACTTTGGGCACCCCATGTCCCCAGCGGGACAGTGCCCTGGGGATCTCCACCAGCACGGGGCACGGCTGCTCCAGGGATATAAACGGATCTAAACCTGCCCCTTCCTCCAGCCTCTGCCCCTCGACCCCGCGCTGGAGGGAGGGACGATGCTCGGCCATGTTGTGCGCCGCACGGCAGCGACAGGCTGGCGGAAGCACTTTTCCCTCTCCCTCCCATACACCGGGCGTGAAACCTGCTTCTTAAATAGTTCTGTGAGTCAGAAGCTGTCTCGAAAGGCTGGGCAATAAAAGACATCTACAGAGCCAACTCTCTCCTCCTCCTCTGCGGACACTTCCTGCGTTTGTACAAAGCAGGGTGTGAGACCCCGAACCGGTTCCAGCAGGTCTGGTGGTCAGGAGACTGCCAAGGGTGACGCAGACCCAAAACCGACATCGCTGAGACCAGACGGGCCACGGAGAGGGCAATCCCCCTGCGCCGCATCCCCTAGCACATAGCTTTGTCCGGACAGACGCACGGACACAGGAAGGTGTGGAACTCCCCAGCCCCGGCCAGCCTGGGAATGGGACCATCTCCAGACCCTGACCTGGAGGAACCAAATCTACAACCCTCCAACGGCTTCTAGCTCTGCATCTCCCGCTGCTGCTTTCCCCAGCTGGGAGGGTTTGCAGGTTTATAAAGTGTTTTTCTACCCAGCTCAGGAGGAAAGTCTGGCTTTCACCTCCCAGCCACAAGCAGCTCTCAGAGTTTTACCTGCTCTGGTCTTGAAAGTCTTCAGGGACCAAGACTGGGCAACCCATCCCACCACCTCACTGTCCCCACGGGGGAATAAAAAAAAAAAAAGTCTCTTTTCCCCATTCAAGGCGATCACAGCAACACCACAGTATTATCTGCTGTTTGGAAAGGCCCCTTGGGTGCAGGATTTCATTGCTTTTCATGAAACAGCTCCTCAGCAGAGCTTGCACAAGCGCACAATAAGGTTATCGGCCCCCCGGCACCATCCCCAGCAAGTGCAGCTCAAGCGCACCATCCCACCACGCCCACCGCGGAGCCCTTGGCTCCGACCCACCGCTCTTGCAAGGCGCGGGGAGAAACCCAGCTGGGAGCCGTGGGTGAGACACAATGGTGTTCCACAGAGGTTTCCGCCCACAGCAGACATCCCAAGAAAGCAACGTTGCCTCAAGGCATTACCAGGCACAGGAAACCCCAATCATCAGCTAAAAGCCTCTTCCTTCTGGATGATCAGGTGCGGAAAGAAAAGCTCTGGGAAGGATTAAGCTTCGAACTTTCCCTTCTTCCATCCCCAATTCATTTTTCTCCTGAAGCGATCCCAAGAAAGGAGTTGGACCCTACAGAGGACAGACCCCTAGCTGAACTCCTGACCATCAACGAACATCCGTGCAGCACAAATCACCAAATCAAAGAACAGTTTGGGTTGGAATGGACCTTTGAAGGCCATCTAGCTCAACATGCAGCCCGTGACCGGAGCAAGAGCAGCTCCCAGCCCACAGCGCTAAGGACCCGGGATAAGAGACGCCAGGCAGACACCCGACGTGCCTCTGCTCCGAGGGCAGGAGTCTGACAAACGCAGGGGTTTTCCCCAACCGGAGACTTTCCACGGATGGAATCTGAGCTCCCGCAAACGCAGAGATCCCTCAGAAGCCTGTGGCCCAGGTCCAGGCATGACGCAAGAAGCCGTGGTGAGCAGAGGAAAAGAACCGCAGCCACAATATCGTACGACTATCACGTGGGCCATCAGTCCTGATCAGTTCCCCCTCCCCTTTTTTTTTTTTTTTTAATTAAAAAGGGGAAAAAAAAAAAGGTAAAAAAGAAGCTGTTAAGAGCACGCCCGCAGATGGTAGGTTTAGTAAGGCTTGGCTTTATCAGGCGAATCCAAATAAACTTTCATAAACAATACAGGGAAGGAACCAAATGAGAATCGCTTTTAAAACCTGTTGCGGGCAGCACTGATGTTAGCGACAGAGATGCCAGCACAGAGGCAGCAACCACGTGTCCCTGGGCCACGGCTCCCTCGTAGCAGCGGCAGCGATTCCAGACCAGCCCGGGGATAAAACTCCAGGCAGGATCCCGGCGATAAAACCCAGGGCAGGAACCCACCGACTTCAGGTGAGATAAGACTTTAGGTATTTCCGAGCTCAATAGCAACGCCCAATCCACGGGGAAATACGAGACGCGAGGTGGGATTTTCTGTCCTAGAAGCCAGCGGTGCTCAGGGCTGGGACAGCCTTTGGGCAAGTTGGAGAGGGAGCATTCCTGCAGCAGGCAGCCCAGAGCTGCCCGCATCCCACGCCGACGCTTTCGAAGTTCACGCGCAGCCTTGGCATTGCCGCGAGATCCCGACACCGAACGGCAAAGAAAGTTTGGAAGCGAAGGGAGCGGAAATCCCCTCCGGCACAGTCAGCGCCATAAGGCAAGCCTTCGGCCCCACATCGCCGCCGGCCCCACGGTGCTCACGCCACTGACACAGCCTCCCAGCCAAGCGCTTGTCCGCTGCCCCCCGCACCCAGGAGGCCCGAGATCACCTTTCCCACCCCACCGCCACGCTGCCGCTCCCACCCTGCCCCACAGCCTCTGCCCCACACCACCCACCTGTGTCCCACAAACCTGCCCTGGTGGGACCCCCACAGCTTCAGTCCCCCCATAGCCTCAGCCCCTCCCACAGCCTCAGCTCCCCCCCCCATAGTCTCTGTGCCACCTGAGCCCCCCCATAGCCTCTGCTCTCCCCATAACCCCTGTGAGCCCCCCTATAGCTTCACCCCCTATCCCCTGGACCAGGCGAGCCCCTATAGCCCCTACTCTCCCCACAGCCCCCGAGATCAGGCGAGCCCCCCATAGCCCCTCCTGCCCCCGTGGCCCCTGGACCAGGTGAGCCCTGCTATAGCCCCAGCCTCCCACCCAGAGCCGGTGACCCATATGAGCCTGTACCCCACGATCCTGTCCCCCCAGAATCGCTGGTAAAGGGGATTCCCCCCAGCCCCCTGCTCCCCCTACACCCACCCCGCATTCACACAGCCCCCCCCCCACCCCCCCCTAGCCCAGGGCAGCCCCCAGACACCTTCCCCCCCGCCCCCAGCCCCACGCAGGACCCTTTCCCAGCCCGGCGGACCGTGCCCCTCGACGGCGCGGCAAGCCCGGGCATGCCGCGCCAGCACCGGGCAGCACCCACGGGGATCCCCGAACCCCCCCCGCGGGCACCCACTCACTGGGGGCTCCCCACGACCGGTACCCGACCCCACGCACCGTGACCAGCAGCAGCAACAGCAGCGAGAGGCAGAGCCGTCGGGGCGCGCAGCACAGCGTCCAGCGCATCTTGCGCGGGAGGGGGAGCGCAAGCTCCGGGCACGGCTCCGGGGTGAGCACGGCTCGGTACAGGCCCCGGGCACGGCTCTGCTCGGACGGGACGACCTAGCCGCACCAGGCGAGCGAGGCAAATGCATGGGCACCGCCGCGCACGGCGCCAGTATCGTCGGGGAGGAGGAAGAGGAGGAGGAGGATGAGAGGGCGGGCAGGAGGGCCGGCTCCTCCTCCCGATCCCGCCACCGCCGAAAAGCCTGGGGAACCTGAACTTTCACCGAACTTTTAATTTTTAGCTCGTCTTTTCTTTTTTTTTTTCCTTCCCCCTCCCCGCCTTTTTTTTTTCTGTTTTTTTTTTTTTCTGTTCTGCTTTCGCAGCTCCCAGATCAGGAATGTTTCACCCAGGGTGTTTTTCGCTCCTCCGGCTTGCTTTTTCTTTTTTTTCCCCCCCATCACGCAGCAGCCGCCTTAAGCCCCAGTCAGCAAAGCAAAAAAAAAAAAAAAAAGAGGTTACAGAAATATGTCCTGGTGAGAAACTGCGGCCACTGCGAGGGCACAAGGTGCGAGGGCACCCCTCTGCCAAAACGCTCACCTGTCTTGCAAACCAGTCATATTTTTGGCCTCTGAGCAGGAAAGTGGGAAAATTCCACCTCGGGTTTGGGATTTTTTGGGTGTTTTTTTTTTTTTCGGAGGGAAGGGTTGAACTAAAGGGGAAAAGCTAAAAGGGGAAAAAAAATGACAACATTAAAACCTTTGGACTTTCTGCCGTTGCACAACCAGCTCTTCTGCAGTCAGGCAGTCTGCGCAGCGCGTCCGAAAAGTTACTCTGACAAAACACAACTGAGGCAGTGCCGTGGTGACTTTTTCATTCTTTCCCAGCCCTGAACTCGGAGTTAACTAATCCTGCAAGTGTGTTGTGTGTGTGCTGGGTTTTGGTAGCCAGTGCTAAACCACAAGAGTCTGAGCGGGGTTCAGCAGCCCAGGGCTTTAGGCAGGCTCCCTCCCTTTCCCAGCGGCGCCATGAATCACCGGAGGCTGTAGATTAATAACTCCTCCTGAGTCACTGCTCCTTTTCCAACCCCTGCCCAAGGCAGAGGCAACCCAAGGCACGGGCCGGAAAATTAAGTGGCAGGACTCAGGTGGGGCTGCAGGACAAAAGCTGCGAGGGAAAGGGCTCAGCGCCTTGAAAATCTGGGTACAAAGAGCTCACCGGCCAGCTCGCCGGCATCACCATCAGCCCCAGGACTTGGAGGAAGGCAGGGAGGCTCCTCGGGTCCGACGGGATCAGCAGAGCCGTAGCGAACCCACTCAAGGTGTGGATATTTGGGAAGCATCTTCCCTCTGGTGACCACGCTCACGGCAGAGAGAGCGCTGGTGCACCCAGCCACGCTGAGCAATGGGAATCTGGCTTTCTCCTTCCAGAAGTCAGGGCTTGTCTCTGCTGAAAATGATGAAGCTGAAGTGGGATTTAAAGGAGAAGAAGAATTCCTGCTTGTTTCCTGGGTGGGTACTTCCATTACAAGCCCCAAAAGTATGCAGGGCCTTTTGTCTAACCAAAACCATGTGTTTTGTGCTCTAGATCCCACTGACTTCAGCTGAAGTCATTCGGGACCTTGGAGAACAGTTCATTTTTCGGTTCGGTCAGAATAAACGCTAGTCCACTGCATTTGCATATTCTGTGCCTATTCAGCGGGACGAGGAAGGACCCAGGTTGTCCACTTTTTGAAAAAACAACTCAGACGGGAGGAGGCAGGACGTGGGGCAAGTGGGACAGAGAAGTGGAGCTTCCCAGTTTGCCCCATACTGGCCCATACTGGGCCCTCAGACACATCTCAGCTGTGGGAGGCCAACCTGCAGCATCAAGACCTCGTCCTCCTCCTGCCAAACTCTTGTTCTGAAGCTGCCGTGCCTTCTCTGTCTCGATCTCCTCATTTATAAAATTGGATTAACGGAGTTATCTGCCCTAACAAACCACAGAGATAATGTTTTTGCACAGCTCCAAACAAAAACGGCTTTGTGTCTGGCTTGTGGGTATTTCAGCTCCGGAGGGAGGTCGGCGATGCTCGATTTTCGCCCTCTCCCACTCTCCAGCCCATCCCGAGGGGCGCGACGCCCCGGCAGATACGTCATTCACCCGTCAAGCAAGAATTTCCACCCTGGCCGTGCTGGCACGCCGACCGTTTCCATTTAAGGCTGATTTGCTGGGCAGGCTCTGGTCACGGGCGAGAAGGGTGTGTGTTTATCACGCAGCGACAGGCCTCCTGGCAGGCACCCGCTCCTTATCGCCCGCAGCCTGCTCGTCCCCGTGGCTCCCTCTGAACCGGGAGCCCCCCAAGAGCTGAGGAGGCTGCACCGCAAGAGAAGCATCGCCGGTAAATTAAGCACGTGGAGAAGGGAAGGGGACCCACCGCCATTTCGGGATACCAAGTTCCGCCCCCCCCCCGCTTCCTCAGCTCTGTTACAAGTGGAAAATAAAACGAGTGCGCGGGTTTGAGCAGGACCGTGGCTCACCTCCCGCTCCCTCACCGCAGGGAGATTTGAGCCCAAAGTGCCCACAGAAGACAGCCGTAATAAACGGCCGCTCCGGGGAAGCCTCGTCTTATCGGCCACGGTTAGTGGTTAACCTCACACGAGCTGGCTGCCCCTGCGGCGCTCGACGGTTCAGGCACTTGAAATACTTGGTCCTGTCTAACGTGGCATCTGTTTGCTCATCGTCCGTCTTTAAAAGAGACTGGGAGGGTGAGGGTGGCTCTAATCTCCCCTTCCAGAGCATCTTTCTTTTAACTGCGATCCCCAGCACACCCCAGGGAGGTGACGGGGTACGTGCCTATGTGTATATTATTTTTGAACTTTCAGTTTTGAACATTCCGTTTTTTATTTTTCAGCATTCAGTTTTACCCGCAGCTTTTTGCCGCCTTTCTGAAGCCGCCTGATAATTTTGACCTTCTCCCCTTCTCTGGATAAACAAATGATTTGTCTCATAAATGCCAAGTTCCTCTTTAAAAGAGGGAGGAAAAGGTCTTGCGGGCAGTCCAGGCCGTGAACTTGGTGAGAATTCCTCACGGCACCGCAGCCCCTTCCCTTGGCAAGCCTGGGCAATTTTCCCTGGTGCCTCAGTTTTCCCTCTGTTGCAGAGGGATTCTTAGATGTCTGTCTTCACTCCCTTTGCCTGCTTTATTTTGGGGGTTTGGGAGATGCTCAGGGCAGGCAGGTAGATTTCCTCATCCTTTCTCTCTTCACCTTTCAAAATGCAGCTTCCCCATCCGAGCGTGCAGTCGCTGGCGAGGGAAAGGGTTAAACGCTTCTCCTCCCCCTGCCAAGCCAGCCGGCTCCTAAAAGCAAGGGGAAATTTTAAATAGCAAATGTGGAGTCTGAGCTAAGATCTACTCCTTTCCCTACCCTCCCCTTCCCTCCTCTCTTTCCTCCCCTTGAACCAGGACTTAAAAGGAGCTCTGGGACGAAGGAGAGGGGTGAGGGGTGTTGCGGACTGTGAGCTGCAGCCCAGGCTCCTTATCCAAACCAAGGCACCTGCTCGCTTCAAAACTGGAGCAGAAACCTCTGGCTCGGCAGGTCTGACGTTTGAAATTATCAATATTGCATAAAATCCTGCTTTCTGCTCACCCATGGAGAGTCTCATCCCAGGTTAAATCTCTGCGGGGCAAAGCTGGGATGTTACAAACTCCTGGAAAAGCCTGCAGCTGCTGCGCAAATGCCTGCTCTCCCAGCCCAACTGCTCCGGTGGCAGCAAGACCCGCTGGCTCCGGCCAAACTGCTGCCCAGCGGGACCAGTCTCATCCCCTGCCGCGCGTAAGCCCTGAGATTCCACGAAGGGACCGAGCTCCTGTTGTTACATCTCCTCACACAGTTACAAAAGCAAATTAAAAATTGGCTTTGGGGGTCAGGCACTGAGGACACCTTGAATCCTTGCCCCAAATTTCTCAAAGCACATGGATACATTCTTCAGCCAATATATATTTTAATTTGCATCTTGTATCACAGTTGTTGTTTTTTTTCCACAGCAGAATTTCCAAGAGGGAGTTTCTCATGTGGCAGGATCCCACATAAGCAGGATCAGACCATCACCTGGCTCTTTTTATCACGGAACACGTGACGCCCCGCTGACAGCCTCTGGTGCCACAGGTTCAAGGCCGATTTTCTGAGCTGTATTAACACAGCCTCGTGTGGTTCCTTTGATTGCGGTCAGACACCGCTGTTTGGCTCCCCCGGCACAGTATCTGCTTTGCTGACTGCGGCCAAAATGTGCCCTCCTTCGCAGGGAAGAGCTGGGCTGGTTTTTGGCAGAAGGGCGATCGCAGGTTCTCGGGTATGAATGGCTTTGCAGTTAGAAGGCGACGTCATTTTTGGGGCTGAAAGGATTAATAGAACATTTCAGCTTGACACAGAAAGCTTGGAAGAAGATAAAAATAGGCTCTTCCCTCTGCCGAGTCATCTTGAGATTTAAATCACGGATCCGAGTGTGTTTAAAAGCTGCTCTGAGCCCTGCTGCCTTCCCTGAGTCTGGCCAGGGGAACAGAGCCAAGGCAGTGTTACCAGACCCGCTGAACGGGCCATCGGTGGCTTTTATCTGCCGGTGTCAAAGCCCTTTGCTGACCAAGGCACTGCGAGCCAGCAGGCCTGCGCTAAGGACCGGCTCTGAGGATGAACGCGAAAGAATCTCAATGAAAACGAACACAGCAGCCACCCGTGGCTGTGAGCAGCCTTGCATGAGTGCACCGCAACCTGAACAGGCTCTGGCACAGCTCGGCATCCTCAGGAAATGCTGGGTAGAATGAGCTCCACGTCTTGTGTTTCTGAGAGCCGGCTGATTTCTGGAGAAATCCTGCGGGCACAGGGACAGGGTTAAGCTGATGCCTGCATGCCACCAGTCTGACTCAGAGCCTGCCAGAGGAATCGCAGCACACAGAGCAAGGAAAATAAAATCCTTCCCTCTGTGCCTCTCAGGGAAGCCAAACACATCTAAAAAACCTGTCTCCATCACCCAAGGGCTGTTAACCCCTGAGTGTGCCCACGAGGGACAGGGCACCTCAGCGCCCAGGTCCCAGACACAGCTCAATTCCCCCTGCTCTGCAAGAAACATCACGTATGGCGAAGGCAGTGATACAGAAATACCCAAAATTTGGCAGCTCTGCATTTGGCTCCCCTTTTTTTAGTAGCGTTGAGCTTTGCCTGAAGAAACTCCTCTCTCTCCTTCCTCTCCTGCATCCGGACATTCACGTGATGCGAGGCTGTTGCCCTTGGGGAACCGGGGAGAACGGCAATCAATCGTGCCGCCACAATCAGTTGCACAACTCTTCCCGTGCAAACGGCTGAGCGCTGTTACCAGGGTGATTTTTCACCAGGAGGGTGTGGCGCAGGTTCCCTGGGGGTGACGGGGATCTCCCATCTTGAGCGTTTGCAGCCCCGGCTGACCGGGCTGAATCATCGCTTCTGTGCGTGCCAGGCAGCGCTTGCGTGCTGCGCACCGGCCGACGGCCCGTGCGGGGCTCTGCGCCTTGCTGGGCCACAGCAACACCAAAAAAAGTAACGAAACGTCAATAAAATGACAGCTGTTCCGTTTTAACTCAGTCCCTCTGCATTCCAAGCACAGACAGACCCTGGAGGCAAAGCAGCCCCCCGCCGTGTTAATCTTGGGTGGGCCAAAGCACAAAAAAAAATCACCCCCCTTGCCATTTTTGCTGCGTGCCTGCTCATTTTTCCTTTTTTTTTTTTTGGGTTCGGAGGATGCGGGGCGGGGGGAAGGCTGACCAGTCTTTGAGCGGGGCCCAAGATGGAGGCCTCCGCAGCAGGCCCGCAGCAGCCTCACCCCCTCCCGGCCTGATCCCAGGCCGAGCGGGGAAATCCAGGCCCCATTCCGCAGAATGACATCACCCCCGCTGACATCACCCCGGCTGACGTCAGCACCGCGTGACGTCACGCACGTGACCGTCCCCGGGAGGGCGTGGTCAGGAACGCGCGGGAGAGCAGTGCGCAGGCGCAGGGCCGTACCACGGCGGGCCTGGCGGGGGAAGCCGCGGTGCGGGGCGGCGCACACAAAGGCTGCCGGGGGGGGGGGGGGGGGAGCAGTGCGCATGCGTGCTGTGTCTCCCCGGCAGGCAGGCGGGTCCCGGCCGGGCGGAGGCCGCGGCGGAGCCGGGGGCTGGCGTAGATGTGCAGCCCGGAGCAGGCGCCGCCTGGGTCGGCCCCGGCGGGGGACCTGCCGCCCGAGTGGGAGACGGACGACGAGCGCATGGCTTTCCTCTTCTCGGCCTTCAAGCAGAGCCGCGAGGTGAACAGCACCGAGTGGGACAGCAAGATGGCCTTCTGGGTCGGGCTGGTGCTGGCCCGCGGCCGCCGCCGGGGTGCCGTCCGGACCTGCCTGAGAGAACTGCAGCACGGCTTCGAGCGGCGCGGCAGCGTGCCGCTGGGCCTCGGCACCGTCCTCAGGGAGCTCCTCAGGTACCGCCGGCGGGCCGGGGCCCGAGCCGGGGCCTGGCAGCCCACCCGCTGCGGGGGTGGAGGGCAGGGGAGGCCGCAGGGCGGGGGGGACGGCTAGTAGGGAGGGGAAGCCTGAGGAGGGGTGGTTGGAGAAGGAGGGGGGCGTAAGGGAGCTTTGCGCTATGGATGCGGACAGGGAGAGCTCCGTGCCGTGCCAGCCTGGAAGATGCCTTGCTTGTGTGTATGGTAGGGAGGGCGGTGCAGGGTGAATGGAGGGGGTCGTGAGGCTCGGTGCTGGGCTTGGAGGGGTGCTTGTGCCTGCCTGCGCCAAGCACTGGGAGAGTGGGAGAGCAGGAGGGGGTTTTGTTGTTGCTGTGCCAGTGCTCGCAAAGGAGAGGAGAGCACAGAGGTGCCCAAGGGAACATGGGGTTGTGTTGTGTGGGGTGGAATTTGGGAGCCCTGCACAAGGTAAAGCATGGACAGGGAGTCGGAGGAGCTCACCCTGGGGCTCGCAGGAGGTGTGGGACGGCAGTGTGCCATGAGGAGTGCAGAGAATCCCAGGGGAATGCTGTGCAGGGAGAGCTTGTAGGTGGCAGGGGGAGCTCTGTGTTAAATTGGTTTACGTTTCCCTGAAACGGTTGTTGTGGTGACCAAGCTGCCAAAGGTATGTGGTGGTGTACGGGCATGTGAAGATGTGGTGCCCTGGTATTTGCAACCAAGTGTTTTGTGTTGTGAAACTAGAGCCAGGGATTGATACCCTGGAAAGATTTGAAGACAGCAGGAGCTAGCTGTGTCTGTAACAAAAAGAAATCTCTAGATCTGAGAAAAGGTACATTTGCTATTCAGCCTGCAAATGAAGCAACCTGAAATGTGCAGCTGCCCCCTCTGAAAACTGACTGACCCTCCCCATCAATTTTCTTGTTCCATGCCTCATCAGTTTCAAGTCAGAAAACTGGGAGAAACTTGTGAAACTGGAAAAAATAGGGAAAAAAAAAAAAAAAAAAGACCCTTGTGTCCAGAGGAAGCCCAGGAGGAGTGGAGACCTCTGTGCACTTTCATAGGCAATAGTGACACGTTAAACTTTAGCTAGAAACCGACTTTTAGTTAGAAAACACCATGAGAACTGTGGGTGTACAAAACATAGAGCAGTGTTTCTGTTAATAATTCTCCATGCTGGCGCTCGCTGTCAGTGGAAGGGTTTAGGACTGAGCATATTCAGTTCTGTATGCACGCCTTTCCTCCAGACGTGGCAAGCTGCAGCGGGAGTCGGACTTCATGGCCAGTGTAGACAGCAGCTGGATCTCCTGGGGTGTGGGAGTCTTCATTCTGAAGCCTCTGAAGTGGACTCTCTCCAGCGTGCTGGGCGACAGTAAAATACCTGAGGAAGAGGAAGTTCTGATTTACGTGGAGCTGCTTCAGGTGAGTGGTGTTGAGAGCTTTCTCGGGATTATGCCTCTCTAGAAAAATTTTGAGTCATTTTCTGTGCTAGCAAGGAAAGATGGGTTGAATAGACCTTCAGTTGTACTCCTTAGGTGTTTAAGAACCTATTTTGAGACGGATGGAATAGCTCAGGAATAACAAATGCTCTATATCTACAGATATTCCTTGAAGCTGACATAATAGCTTTTCACCGTCTTCCAACGGATCCTGTCGGAGCCTTTTCTTTGGCAGGTTGTTAGCGGTAGACCTGTGGCTTGCACTGTGAACTCACGTAACTTGTTGTTCCTCAGTCTAACTTGGTCGATGCAGTGCTGACAGTCGCGACCTCGAGTCCCTCTCTGTTACTCAGCGGCTGTTAAAATTAGCACCAAGCCTTGCCGCTGTTGCGTGCAAGTGGCCTCTAAATGACTGGGACTAGCAGAAATGCAAGAGCTCTTTAGGTGTGTTCCTTTATTCGTAGTTACTCTGGCAGCAGACGGTGTCTTCCCTCTGCAGTGGGAATTCCACAGCTGTTTCAGAGGGTGTGTGCATGAGAGAGAAGAGAAACCTTTTAAAAACGTTGCTGGAAGACCACAAGCCTTGATGTGGAAGCCGGGGGTGGATGGCAAGAGTTGTTTCTATAGTCTTACGCGGACTATAACTCTCACTTGCAATAGGGAAAACTTTTCTTTTTCCTCTGACCGTATAGAAATGATGCACAATGACTCTGTGAGCACAAGTACAGCGTGGATTAAATAAAAGGTTTTATTGGATTTAAACTTGGGAGGGGGGACACAACTTCAAGAAGAGCAAAGGAGGCCAACTTGCTGCCGTGTGTAGTTCTTGCGTCGTTCCGTAGCATTTACACAGGGGGTGTGAGTTGTGTAGCGTTGGTTCTCGTGGAAAACTGTGCTATTTTTAAAGCTTTGTTATTGCTTTTCAGTGTTAACGTATAACTCATTCCGAAAGTCTGTCCGCCCAAAATACGATGTGTCTAACTTTTCACCTTCAGCGTGTGGGAGGAAGCAGGTGTGGACTTGGCAGTGGTTGTGAGAGAAGGAAGAGTGCTGTGTAAACTAATTGACAGCTCTGTTCCTTCCTTTCAGGAGAAGGCAGAGGAAGTTTACCGCCTATATCAGAACTCTGCGCTTTCTTCTCACCCTGTTGTTGCCCTCTCAGAGCTGCGTTCCCTCTGTGCCAGTGTTTGTCCGGATGAAAGGACGTTCTACTTGTTGCTGCTCCAGCTGCAAAAGGAAAAGAGGGCCACGATCCTGGAACAGAACGGAGAGAAGGTACAGGGTAAAGGTGACTGCTTTTGGGTGGTATAATCCCTGTCTTGCATTTCATCTGGCTGGAAAGAATACTTTATTGGCTAAATATGGGTATTCTTTGATTGGAAAAGTCAATTCTGTGTACTCCAACTTTGTAACCTGGTTATATATGAAATTAAATCCTCAGTCTGGCATGACAGATTCTTATTTTCCTTCATCAGACATTTGCAATATTACCTATGTAATTTAACAGCTAGAAAATTGGCAGATCCTGTAGTTGTCTACTCGCGGGTTGACTGTTCTCAGCTACCCCAATTAAAATCATTCCACACCACTGGAATCAGCATTCCATTTTCTGTGAAAAGGCTTTCTTGTCTGTCGGCAGCTGCAGAGACGCCGGTGCTCTCGTCTCTGAGATGGCACGTTTGCCTGTAGGGTTCTGCACTGTACGCTTCAGTGCTGAAGTACTTAAAAGCGTGACATCGCCATACGCTGTTCAGGGCACCAGGACAGCTTTAAATCTTCAGGATGTGCTTTCTGTTTTCACACTGATGTTACTTGATCCTGCCTAGTTTAACATTAGATTATATGGTGACTGGCATGTCCTCATCATTCTCTTACAAGGCTTAAACTGGGGGTGTAAAGCATCTTTTTTTCTTCCATCAGAGTGAAAGTATTTCCAGTGCAGGCGCAGATTCTGGAGACAAGTGACTGGAGCACGTTCTCTTTCTTTAGATAGTGAAGTTTGCCCGAGGTCTTCATGCCAAAGTCTCCCCGATGAATGACGTGGACATTGGAGTGTATCAGTTGATGCAAAGTGAGCAGCTGCTGTCACAGAAGGTGGAGTCCCTTTCCCAGGAAGCAGAGAAGTAATTTGAGGAAGGGTGGTGGGAAGAACATCTGTGTGCTGTAGAACTTTGTATTTCTGTGATGTGGTTAGAACGAAGCTGCTTTCAGAAAAGTGCAAGTCATTCTTTTCTGTTCAGTAAACATAGTAGTCACAGTCATGTGGTAGGGCAGGTTTTCCAGTCTTTGTTCTCTGTCTGCATGAAAACAAGATGCAGTGAGTGGTTGTCAAGAGTTTTTGCAAAAATTTGGAATGCGTTCAAGAACTACTTCTGAGAAGCAGCAATGGCTTAAGAGTGGTTGTATCCGAAATGCATTGTTACTCTCTCACCTCTGGGTTAGAGCAAGGTCGCAAGGATGGTTGCTGATTTGTGAAATAACGACTGCTTGCAAAGGAATAAGCTTATTTTCCTTGTTGCTTCTGTACAGGTGTAAAGAGGATGCCCGGAGCGCTTGTAGAGCTGGGAAAAAGCAATTGGTATGTACTGCTCTACTTGGGAGGAACTAAAAGTTAAGGGTCTTGGAGCTGGTCCGTAACTGCAGATAATGCCCAGAATTAGGCATTGTATAAATGCGTTGAAGTGGTGTTTCTGAGGCCAAAGGTCTCCTTAGGGTGAAGATAAGAATATATTTGTCCAGAGTGATGTAGTGAAGAGAAATGGAAGTATCTAGCTCTTAAAACCAGCTGTTGTCTGTATGCCTTGCTGCACGAGGATTGCTATTTTTCTCCACTTCCTTTGCCTGCTGCCTGCTTTATGATCCAGATCTGTGTGTCTGATGTCTCCAGGCGCTGAGGTGTTTGAAATCCAAACGAAGGACAGAAAGGCGCATTGAAGAGCTTCATTCCAAGCTGGATGCAGTGCAGGGGATCTTGGATCGTATATACGCCTCCCAGACTGACCAGATGGTAGTGTGTTAATTTTTGTCTTGTGCTTCTCACTTTACCCGTGCTCCTCTTGTGTGCAAATGTTTCTCCAAGAGTCCTCTCGGATGACAGGTCTTGAGAGGAGCTTACACTGCCTGTTGTTTGTTCTTGGTTAGCTTTTTTGTTCTTGCTTTTCGTATTTTTTTAAGGTATTTAATGCTTATCAGGCTGGTGTGGGAGCTCTGAAACTGTCTATGAAGGATGTTACCGTGGAGAAGGCAGAGAACCTCGTGGATCAGATACAAGAGGTACTGAAATAAGACCACATCTCAATAAACAAGCAAGTAGAGTGTAGATCTGCACAGCAAGCTTGCCCAGCTGCTAATGCTGAGGTTTCTGGCACTGTTTGGTTTATATTCCATGTGTTACCAGAGCAAACTGACTTAATTTTGATCTGTTTTGCTCAGTGAGCAGAGGTCTTCAAATAACTGGCAATGTTTGGGTTTTCATATTTGCATGTATTGCTGGCTAGTAATCACAATTTGCATTAAATTTGTGTAATTCATGTGTGCTTTTTGTTAGCAACGTTGTGTAAGCACACAACCCTCCTAGAAAACATTTAGCAAGATGTTCTAGAAAGAAATACAAGTCATCTTTGGATGCTGGAATGCAGCTACATGCATAAAAAAAAAGGGTCTTAAAACTGCCTAACCCATAACCTTCTGCAATTCAGTAAGGGAAAAGAAATTAGTTTATTCTGAATGAATTTGAGAGTGATCTGTCTGCATAAGCTGGTGTAAAAAACAGAAAAGCATTACTTTTTTAGCAGCTGCAGCTCCGTATACTTAAATGTTGACTTCAACTACTGAGCTGAGGGGCTGTCTGTAAAATTTCATAGCTGAGATGTATTGGTCTTCCGCTTCCTTATTTTGTTAGCCTAAGCCACAATGTAAGCTTGTTAGTTATGTGAAAAAGCTAAAATTAGGGACACTTCTCTTTTTTTTAGGGTTTTTTTTTTTTTTTTTTTTTGGTCTGAAATTCTGTTTCAGGTTTGATCCTCAAACATGCTGCTTGGTCTTGTAGCGCTTACTAAGTAATATTCCGTGTTACTGCTTTTGCAACTGAAAAACCTGTCGTATTGGAAGTCTCTTTTGCACTAGTACCTGCTGCCTTTAAGTCAACTTTTGAATTTTTTTCCTGTTTCTGCTTTTGACATAGGTGGCTACAGTAAACCATAAGATTAGCATATATTCTATATCAAATGCTGTGTTTTTTGGTTTTTTTTTGTTTTTTTTTTGTTTTTTTTTTCAGCTTTGCGATACTCAAGATGAAGTAGCCCAGACTCTGGCTGGAGTTGGGATCAATGGTCTAGGTATGTTTTGGGGTTTTCATCCTTTGCTCGTCTTCTCTTGCCACTGCTGGCCCTTTGTGCTGCCATCCCTTCCGTGCTCCCTCCCCACACGTGTCTAGTCCTCCTTCCCGGGAGGATAAGCACTTACTGAAATACCAAGGATGTTGCTACTGGTGCCTTGAGAGGGAGTGAGGACTGACAAGGAGTTCTCTTCTCTAACAGTGGTTTGCAGGGGAATCAGCATTTGTTCAGATCCTTGCAGTCTCTAAGTGCTGATGGATTTTGGTTCAGAGTTGTGTAATGTTGATTTAAATCTATTTTTAGAGTGGCTGCTGCTGTGGTTTTTTAAGTGATGATCTCTTTCCTCTGGCCTGTGTGTTGCTGCAGCTTGTTTGTCTCTGCTGAAATGTTTTCTTGCCCTTAGATGCCTCAGCACAAAGGCTTCTAAAGGAATACCTTCCCCCTGAGATCGGGACTGAATTTTCACCTTTAGAAGCAGCACAGGGAATTCGTTATTATTATGAGCAATGATCGATGGGAGTAATAATACCTCTGTTAAACTTGGACTTCAGTCTGTGCTGCAGAGATGCTACTTAATTCTACTTGGAACTGAATGTTCTCTTTAATCAGCAGAGATGGACACGGAGGAGCTTGAGAAGGAGCTGGACAGTCTTCTCCAGGACTCGACTAAGGAGCCTGTAGATCTGCCTCCTGTTCCCCAGAAGGTGCTGAATCCACCTATTTCTGATGCTGAGCTTGAAGCTGAATTGGAAAAGCTCTCTGTTACTGACGGAGGTACGGATGTCAACAAGTTGTGCTATGAGGATCTATGACAGCTTTGCAGAATGAAAGACGTCTAGCAGAACAAAAGTCTGAGCCAGAATCTTTCCCGCTTCCAGTTACGCAGCTGAAAGCAAGCTCTCCTGGTATCCCTGCCAGGTGCTCAGCGGCATTGTCTTTCACTACCAGACTCAGTCTCGAGAGATCTGCACTCTTTGCTAGAAATTCTGCCTGGACTTTTTGGCATGGGGTGTAAGGAAAGTTGAAGGCCCTGTGAGGGAGCTAGTGCTTGTACTCATTATTTTTCATCATCATTTAACAAAGCCTTTACAAAACCAGGCAGTGTTTTGGTTTTGTGTTTGGTTTTTTTTTATTTTTTTTTTCTTTTCCTCTATGTCCTGTTAACAGCGATAAAGTAGACCAGCATCTTCATACCCATTGCTGCCAAGCATGCAGCATGTTCTCTGTCCTAGAATGCTTACTATGTTTTATGTGTTATAGGTATGATGTCTGCGTAAACTAGTCTTTATTTAGTAGCAGTGAGTGACCAGAGCTTATGGGCTTGAACTGCATGCTGGGTTTTCCCCAGACCTGTCTTGGACAGGGGTAAATAGACTTGAATTTTCCTTTCAGGAATCTGTCAGTGAACCATTACACAGGACTGTAGATTTAGATTAGATATTAGGAAAAAAAATATTTACAATGTGGGTGGTAGAACACTGGCCCAGGTTGCCCAGAAAGGTGGTGGAGGCCCCATCCCTGGAAATGTTCAAGGCCAGGCTGGATGAGGCTCTGGGCAACCTGATCTGGTTGGAGATGTCCCTGCTCCATGCAAGGGGGTTGGACTGGGTGGGCTTTTCAAGGTCCCTTCCAACCCTAACCATTCTATGATTCTGTGACTGTCCATATAGTTTTCTTCCTATTTGGGCATCTGATATTTTCGAGTTTCAGAGCAGAAGCAAGCTCAGCATCCCATATTGAACATGAAGCATGGGTTTCCAAGAGAATGCAATTGAATATTGAAGCACTGAGGCACTCTGAAACTGTGTTTGTTACTTATGAATGTGGTTGATCTAGTCCCTCTTGCTGATAAAAACTGATCTTTCCGTTGCAATTTTCTTTATAGATTTGGCACAAAAGATTCCCTCTGCTTCCTCTGAACCCAAAACAGCTCTGGGACTGAATCTCTAAAGACCCAACAGTATCCTGTTGCTGCAATTTGAGAAGTTGTCCTAAGGTTCCTTAAGTAATGACTAGAACTTCTGGGGAGAGGGGTAACACTCCCTTGTTCTTCACGGATATCACTTTGCTCAGCAACAGGATCTCCTGCCATGACAATCCACTCTGGAACTGGCCCCAGCTGGTGTTTGTCATCTCTGTGCCAACATCTGCACTGGTCTCAATTTGACTTGTGATCCCAAGTCACTCTGCGACATCCAGTCTTCCCTTCTGGGAATGCAATTCACTCTTCTGCCCAGTGAAGATAAACTCTTCGATGTCCATAACAGTGCTTGTTTTTTTGAGTTTCTTTTATTTTTTTTAATTTTTTTTTTTTTTTTCCTTTGCTGTGGCTGATGTTGAGAATCTGAGTTGCAGCGATATTGCGGTTGCTCAACATTTGGCTGTGTGTGTGGTTGTTTTAAACACTTGGCACATAAGTACTGTCTTGACATAACTTATCTACAACAAGCTTAAACACCTGTTGATAGTTCTATCCCTCTCTTGTCTGTGTTCTGCACGGTCGTGGACAACTAGACACTGTAACTGTTAAATTGTAGGAGATTTTGTTGCTGCTCTAGAGGGCAGCAATTGCAAGCACAACTCAAAAATAATTCCTCTTTCTGTAATGACACTAAGGCCTTAAAAGGGAGACCTGCAAAAGATTTTAAATGAAGGAGTTTCTTATGCTGCCTGTTGTGATGAAGGTTTGCAGTCACTATAATGCATTTCTCTGCTTACTTTTACTTGAAGTTTGAGCTGTTTGCTATTTTTGCATCTTCCCTGTTCATAAAACTTCTTGGGAGCTGCAGGGTGATCTGTATTGAGCTCTCATAGTAAGTGACTTGGGTGGGAGGAGAAGGGACGCATCATGTTCCCTTTGAGAGGACGGTTTTGTGTGTCAGCCGTGACTGCCTTCAGTCTTGATGTTGCAATTCCACAAGATTATGGGTTACCAGAAGGTCCCAAAACAAAACCCTGTGAATGTTTGGAATGAAAAAAAAAAAAACACCCAAGTACAGCAACTGAAAATGTTGGGTGTTGGTTTTTTTTTTTTTTTTTTTTAGAGGCTATCTTTACCCATCAGAACTGAAATGGTCATCTTTTGCAGGTCACTTTTTTATTACGTGTATGCACATGGAAGAGCAGAAAGCCCGATACCTGACATGAATAACTGAATTCTTTCAGGAGGGGAATGTGCTATGAACTAGGCTTTCTGCACGCAGAGCCTGTGTGTGGCAGAGGAGTGACTAGCCACGCGTTGATGTATAACCAGTCCTCCTCTCTCTGCACCTCTCCCTGACTCGGAATGTATTCCTGTCACCGTTTCCAGACTGCCTCCTGCACCAAGCTCCAGTGCTCGAGCCCTGTGGATGGCAGCTTGGGTGAGCATGGTGAACTAGGGCTGGAGTTCCCAAGTCCTGTTAATTATTGGCAACACAGCTTGAGCCCCAGGGAAGAAATTACAGGTGTCATGAGGCTTCTGCATTGGCTCTGGCTTCTTTGTCCCTTTGTCCAAGAGTGCAGGCTCCTGCCAGAGAAGGTGTGCTGTAGCCAGCTCGCAGTTTACCCAGGCTGCACACGGGATTCTGTGAAATGACTTGAAGCTCTGTATTCCTTTCCTTTGTAAGTAAACAGGAGAAAAACCACCGTGTTTTCTGCCTATGTGTAATAAAGGGGAGGGGAGGAACCGGAGTCCCTTGTGGTGCCTCCTTTTCTTTTCCCTGTGCCGCACATCACTGCCGTATTAGTGCTGTTCCAGCTGTGCTGCTGCATCTATAAAACTTGTCTGCTAAAAGTAAATGGGCAGATTCCTGGGCTGCTTTGTCAAAAAACAAATTGCACTACTGCTGTACTAGACTTTGATTTCCCTGAGTCTTTTTTTTTTTTGCCGGGGCAAGCAGGGAGGAGGAAGTTACTAGTTCCTGTGCTTATTCTACAGCGCAACTGTGAGAAGGCTCAGGTCTTACCTCCAGCCAGCATCACTGGATCTTTTTTTTAAAGGATCTGATTACCCCTCATTTCTCCCCTGCTATCAGAACTTGTATCTTCTCTGGAAGTAAAGTGCAAAGTGATTCCTGTAGGAATAAACACTCCTATAATTCTGTAATGCATCCGAGACAGCCATTCCGGAAGAGGCATCCAAGAGTTAAACCTAAGCAGCTGCTGCTTTATTTGAAGTGGCTTGTAATTTTCTTCCTTTGATGCAAAGTGGAGAATGTAATCAAGATGGCTGAGTAGAGAATTTTAAGTATATTTTGGTGAGACAGCAGGGAAAGGAAATAGAGGGCAGCTTCTTGCTTGGTGAGGAAATTAAATATAAAAACCTAGAGCTGAATTGCCACCAAAATGAAATCTTATCGTATTTGAGTGCTGTTTAAAATAGTACTTAACTTGCTTCTCAGAAAAAATAGCAGCTGCTTATGCGAGAAAATGTAGCCACTGTTGAGTAATATGCAGGAGAACGATTTTCTCAGTAGAGAAGATTGCATTTAGCAAGCAGGAGGAGATAATCTGTGGACATGAGGAACAGCCGGTATTTTGTTTGAGTAACTGTGTATTGTTTGCCCATGACAGCAGAGTTAACGGTCCTGTCTTCGTTAGGTGTAATCTGAGATGCACAGAATTGGGTAATGTCTTGGAACCCTTTCCATACCACATTCCCTCTGCTAAGTCAGCTCTGAATGTCCGCTTCAGTATGAGCAGCGTGTGAGGGTGAGATAATTTCTTAGATGTTTTCAGGCTCCTAAGGAGGAGGAAGGCTTCCTTGTATCTTGAGGAATTATTTCCTGGAATGCCTCCTGGCTTAGCCTGTGTGACCCAAGTGTGCCGTGAGCTCCCAGCCCAAGCCCCTGCAACGATTTACTGCTGTAGGACAGGTCACTTGCCGTTGCGCTCTCTTGAAGAGCAGGGAAACCATCCCGTTGTTTGTGTCTTGCAACTTAGGTCTCAAAAATATTTGTGCCTAGTGTAGGGAATATGAGAAAAATGCCCTTTAGGGGCACAGAGACAGTGCATCTACATGCATCTTTGGATGGGTTAGTGCACTGCCAGGGTCCTGTGGTGCCCGGGCAATTAGATGGCCCTCATTTTCCTCTGAAGTTCTGGTGAGGAGGAAGAGGGCTGGCCTGGCACAAAGGACCCGAGTGGGAGCGCTGGGCCATGAGCCGGCTGTTGGTGCCATCTAGCTGCTCTGCCTGGCGTAGGCACTTGGCAGAAACAGGCTGCAGACGGTGGAACTAATGAGGCTTAATTAAACAAAGCCTTCAGAAGTAAATGCTGTGACATGCTGGCAACAAGTTTCTTTAACCTGTCACAAAGCACGCGTGCTGTTTACTTTAGGAGTAAGCTTCTTGGTGCTGTGTCTTAGAGAATAATTGCGCTCTTGTTTGAAAGTTGTTCTTGGGCATTTCGTGCTCTGTCTGGCTTACGCAAAGCCTGGGTGGCAGGGTCAGGTTAATTAAAAATCAGTGCAGCTGAGCTGGCTCTGTGTAGACTGGCTGCCGCCTTCTTCAGAAGCGATGTATGTGACAGGCAAAGGCAGAGGCCGTCATGATACACTACAGAAGCTATCAGTGTAATGAGTGAATTAATGCTGAACTGCCCGGTTGGTTTTTTTCAGTTTGATTTGGAAAGCTTTTGCTGCTCTTTCCCACCTTGGCCGGTTTACCAGTAAAAAGCAGATCCTCATTTAAGCAGCTGTTACAGAGATGGATCTTGAGGAAACTTGCCTCCTGAAGGATTTTCTGACCTTTTTTTTTTGATCAGAGGAGCCCTTTTCCTTACAGAGCGCCTTCAGTTACAAAGTGATGGATGGGATCTTCTTCCCAGGCTAAACTGTGCCGTAGTAGGTCAGACCTGGTTCCTCACGCTGCAAGGTTCCCCTCCTCTACTGAAAGAAACACCGAAAACTACTTTGCTTGATGCTTTCAGAAAGAAAAAAACTTTCAGATTTGTACAAGGTTTGTTTTGTTTTGGTTTTTTTTTTTGTGAATATGGGGGCTTTCTGGTTGTGTGTGGCTTTTTTTTTTTTTTTTTTTTTTCTTTCTTCTCTCCTGGGGGCTTGAAGAAATTTTGTAGTGGAAAGCTGGCCAGCTTGGGGTAGGGGGGAGTAACTGGTTTAGGGTCGTATATCTGCGCTGTGACTCTGTGCCTGTGCAGTGCATTTAGGCATCTTTTATTCAGAGATCAAGCACACCAAATTTCCATCCTGATTTCCAATGAAGACCCTCAAATCTCACTTAAATGTTTGTTATTTTACCCCTTCAATGCGATCCCCTAATTCCCAAGCCACTTACTCTGTCAGCTGCGGACTCCCAGTGCTGTGTTCTTAGCTCGTAGAGGACCGATCTGGTAAGCAGGGGACCTGGCGTGTGAGCAGAGAGAGACCTCACTTGAATGAAATCCAGAGGGAAGAGCAGAGCAGCCTGTTTAGCGAGCGGAGAAGGTCCGTCTGCAAGAGCAGAGAGTGCTCAGATTCCCTCTTGCGTCTGGCAGCCACGTCCCAGCCTGGTCGGTGCAGAAGGGACTGACTGGGATTCCGCAGCAGGCACCAGATGGATGAAGACCTGAGAGAGGAGAGGGAGGAAGGCTTGCAGCAAAGCCCTCCCAGCTCACTCAAGTGCTGGAGGTGAGTGCACGCTCTTTGTGAGCGGCAGGCTGCAAAGAAGAAAAGTGGGGTGGGAGGCAAGAGGAAAAAAAAAAAAAACCAAACGCCATGCTGTCAGCAGGAGATTTGAAAAGGAGTGAGAGCTTCAAGCGCTCTTCCTTGTGCTGGGTCGTCTGGCTGGGTGTGAGAGCTGGGAGGATTGCAGTTGGTGCTTCTGAGGTGTCAGCAGAGCAGTAAAAAGGGGACTTGAACAGCTGTGGAACCTCTCCAGGGGCTGGAATAACGGGGAACACATGGATGGTTTTTACTCCTCTGCAGAAGGTGGGCAGGATGTGATCAATGACACCCGCAGCAGGAAGAGCTGGGCAGAGGAAGGCCACTCCGAGTTGTCCTTCCGTGTGGTGACAGCAGCCTTACTCTTCCTTCTCATCCTCTCCACGCTCTTGGGCAACACCCTGGTGTGTGTGGCTGTGGTCAAGTTCAGACACTTGCGCTCTAAGGTCACCAATTTCTTTGTTATCTCCTTGGCAGTCTCTGACCTCTTTGTGGCTGTACTGGTGATGCCCTGGAAGGCTGCCACCGAAGTGGCGGGGTACTGGCCCTTTGGGGCTTTCTGTGATGTTTGGGTGGCTTTTGATATCATGTGCTCCACCGCTTCTATCCTCAATTTGTGCATTATCAGCGTGGACCGTTACTGGGCCATTTCCAGCCCCTTCCGCTACGAGAGGAAGATGACTCAACACGTGGCCTTCATCATGATCGGAGTGGCTTGGCTACTGTCCCTCTTGATTTCCTTCATCCCTGTGCAGCTGAAGTGGCACAAGGATCATGAGCTCCTTAGCCAACAGGAGCCAGGTTTTAATGTCACTGAGGAGGAAGAGAACTGTGATTCCAGCCTCAACAGGACTTACGCCATCTCATCTTCTCTCATTAGCTTCTACATCCCTGTCGCCATCATGATTGTGACATACACCCGCATCTTCCGCATTGCCCAGCAGCAGATCCGCAGGATCTCCTCCCTGGAACGGGCAGTGGAACATGCCCAAACCTGCCACAGCAGCGACTGCCCTCACGAGGCCTCCCTGAAGAACTCTTTCAAGAAGGAGACCAAGGTTCTCAAGACCCTCTCAATCATCATGGGTGTCTTTGTCGTCTGCTGGCTGCCCTTCTTTGTGCTCAACTGCATGGTGCCCTTTTGTGATCTTGACGTACGAGAGCCAGGGGAACTTCCTTGTGTCAGTGAGACTGTCTTCAACACCTTCGTCTGGTTTGGGTGGGCTAACTCTTCCCTCAATCCTATCATTTATGCCTTCAATGCGGACTTCCGGAGAGCTTTTGCAACCATCTTGGGCTGTGGCTGCCTTTGTCCCAGCAATGAAGTGGAGACAGTGAACTTCAGCAATGAGCTGGTCTCCTACCACCGTGACACCATCTGTCAGAAGGAAGTGGTCACCCTCAGCTACCCTCAGCTTCTTCCTCATGCTGCCGTGCAGGTGGAAAACGACGAGGTGTCCTTCGACAAGGTGTCTCGGGTCTCTGAGCCCTCTCACAACACCTGCCCTGCAGATGCCTCGTCTGCGGTGGTGCACGTGGAGTGTGAAATGGCTGTGTCGCTGGAGAAGATTACACCTCTCACCAGCAATGCATTTGATTGTGATGGGGTTGGGAAAAGGGTGGTGGGATGAGTGTGGAAGAGTCAGGGTGATTTTTCCAGATGACTCATGGGGTTCAGACGTGTTTTTTGTAACTTACAGTTTCTGATCCAGCCCAGTAGAGATCTGCGTTGCTGCTCTCTCTAGTTGACTCATGGAAAAATGCTTTCTGCAAAATATGAAAATGCAAGGGCTCAAATTTCTCCTTCCTTATGATTTTGACTGAGGAAGAAAAGACTTCTGTGGTCTGCTGAGCCTCTCTGCAGTCTGTGAAGTAAAGACGCAGTCGTGCTCGTGGGGAGAAAGGCTGGTTTTACCACTGCCCGTGTCCAAAAGGCTACGAGCCCACGGCTGCTAAAGGGGCACAAGCCAAAGGCAACTGCTTGCTTGGTGATAACTGTCAGTGGCAGAAGGAGATAATGCTGCCTTGTGCTCGGTGGGACGGTGCTGTACTGCGTAGCAGCCTGGGGGAACTCAGGTTTCTGGTGGGCTGTGCGGGAAGGAGGGCATGGCCTTGCTAAGCTAACTCTCTTAGGCTCACCTCTCACTGTCTCTCGGTTGCTCAGGTAAATTATCCTGCAGGTCTGGACACGTTTGCAGCCACCTCTCCTGGAGCCCTGAGGCCGTGCTTTGGTAGCAGCTTGGCTGGAGCGTGTGGCAGGGAAGGATTCCACACGCTTGAGGTCTGTTCTTGCCCCCGGAGCGACAGCCAGCCTGCCTAAGCTGGGACCTGTGCAGCTGAGGGCAGCCTAGGATGGGCATAAACCATGTGTTAGCCTCGGGATGTTAGACTGTTCGCTTGCAGCCTTTGGGAATGAGGGTGTCCGAGCCCTTCAGACTCCGAGGGTAAAGGAGAAAATCAGCTGTTAAAGCAAGAACATTGCTGGTTTCGTTTCTGTGCCCCTGCCACATCTTCCATCAGTCAGTTCCTCCTCCTTTTCCTAGACTTTTTTCCCCCTTTTACTTTGTTCTCCCCCTCATTCCCTTCTTCCTCCATTTCATTAACGATCCTTCCTCCCCTGCTGTCTCATTTCAATAACAATGGCTTCTGAAGAAGCACTCCTTGCTCACCTGTACTCTTTAATTAGCCTCTCCTGTGCCTGTGGGAGCTGGTGTCTGCTGAGCTGGGGGTAGAAACAGCGAGCGAGCAGCCCCCAGCATTTCACCGCCGGCGGTGACACGAGTGACTTCAGAGAGCTGTTTTGATCCGTGCCCGGTTAAACACCGCAGCAGCAAGCGGCACATCCACGTCGTCTTGAATCCGAGACGTCTTTAGCTCTCTGGCGCAGCAGGAAAGCTTCTCCCCCTCCCTGGCAAGTGTTAACGAAGAGAAAAATCAGAAAGTGGTAATTACAGAATAACGGTAATTATTAAATAGAGCCCAATTATAGTCAAGTTACAGCATAATCAGCGTAGGAGGGGAGCAGAGCTCTCCGTATCTCCAAGGTCGACGCTTGGATTTTTCTAGGGAAGCGCTGATAAGACTCACCTTCATGTATGACCATCTCCCCGCGTGGCAGCGGTGGCTAGCTGTCACAGCTGGCATGCGCTGGGGGCTTTTCGGCTCAGGGAGGATGGTACAGCCAGACTTAGAGAGGGGATGGTTCTGAGGTGGGGACAATCATCTGGTGTGTTTCTAGGAGGCCCCAACGCAACTGCATTTGAACGTTGATGTGATGTATACAATGATTTCCCACACTAAAAGCAGGGTGTTGTAGCACGGTTGTGCTTTACTTTGGGGGTCCAGGCTTGGTGGCGAGAGGGGGGTCGGAATACCCAGCGTTTTCAAAGCAGTACTGTCCTGCCCTCCCTGCTTTTGAAGAGTTTATTGATGCTCATCTCATGGCAGAGCTCCGGGGCTGAGTCCCTGACTGTTTGTAAAGAGACTGGAGGAGAAAAGTGAGCAGCTCAGCGCATCACTGTGCAGGGTGAACCTGCGAAAGAAAGACAACGGAGAAGGTGATGGCTTTTTTTGTCCAGTTATTGTCTGTGTTTAACTTGCGTTGGGGAGCATGGCACAGTCCCCAGCTCCAAAGGGACCGGGGCAGTCCTCTGCTGACGGTGCAGCACGCCATTTCCCTTCAGCTGGACCTCTTACTGGGACAGCTCTCTCTGGCTGGACCTCTTACTGGGACTCCTGGCCTGGCCAGGGTGGCTGATACCTTCCCAGCATCACCTCAGAAGAGACAAGTTGGTGACAATGAGCTAAACAAAAAACTTCCAGGTGATGGAACAGGCCTCTGCACATCAGACACCTCTGTGGTCAGCCTGGGAAATGGACAACAGCTCCAAAACGGTGCAACCTGGGTTTGCTTTGGCAAAAATACACTTTGTTTATCTGGCTTCCAAATTAGTTTGGTTTTTTGGTTTGTTTTTTTTTTTTTTTTTCTTTTTCCCCTGCTGTGAGTTTCCTGCAACAGGTCGCCTCTGCAGTTCCACCAGGAAGCATCTTCCTCTGTCCATCCTAAAGTTTTACAGTGTCCTGCTACATCCCATGCCCGTATTTCAGAGGTGAGCGCAATGAATTCCTGCCTGGGGCTGATCCTGGAGCAGGGGCTGTGAGTCAGGCCTCGTGCGTGCTGTTGCTTGCTCTGCTCCCGCCCCGTAATCCCAGGTAAACCAGTTCACTTGCTCTGGTTTTGCCATGGGTGAACTGGGGGACAGCAATGTTGGCCTGCCCTGCAGACAGGTTGCAAAGACAGGTGGGTTTTTTGGGCTCAGCAGGCTAGATAAGAACAAAATGAGTAAATAGGAGCTCAAATCCAGCTCAGTGCCAGCTGGATTGCGGAGTAAGGTAATAAACTGGCATATTTAATACTCTGAGTGCCTCTCTGCTGCTGTGGAGGCTCTGGGGTTCCAAATTTATCTCATTAGGTGCCTGGTTACGTGAAGAGAGAGATCATTAACTTGGGAGAAGCATCCAGGACCCATCAGGCACAACTGAAGTGTCCGAAGCCACTCACTGAGCCTGGACACACAGGGACTGGGGGTAAAGGAACATGAAAATCTCCATTTAAATGAAAACTGGAGGCCGCTCCTGAGAGCGAAGGGGCAGCAGCTGGCAGCCCATCCTGAGAGCTCAGACAAGGGGCAGGGCTGGTGGGACTGTGCCGCAACTCGAGGGTGAGCGGTTGGGATGGCTGAGGCTCGGCTCGCGGCCCGAGGAAGCGTGTGTTTGGGCAGGGAGGACCCGAACGGCACCTGGCTGGGGACAGAGGTGGCTGCGTTGGCACGGGAGCTGCGAGCTGCCCCTGGCCCCTGCTCTGGATGGGTCTCAGTGACTCACCAGACTCTGCTGTGCTTTGCCCTCTTCTGTAGCCATTCCCCAGCCCCAGGTAGATAAAAATCTCATTTGTCTAAAGCCTCCGCACACGTTGTCCCATCCTCCCAGGGGACTGTTGCGCTCAGGCTCTGCCCGTGGGCTCCTTCGAGCTCCGCAGGGTTTTTCCTCTTTTCTTTTTCCCCATGTAGTTCGTGCTGCAGTGATGAACAGCAAGCGCCCCAGAGACGTGTAGCGTGGCTACCATGAGACACAGCAGATTGCCCAAAACTGCTGCTGGAGGCTCTGCCGGGGAGAGGAAGGTCCGTGGTTCATCTCTGCTGACAGGTGAATGCCAGCGGTGGTGTAAGAAGGGTCCCCGCTGCCAGCACCGCTGTGGTTTGCAGGCGCAGGACGGTGGCACCACCACCCTGAGTCTGGTTTGCAGCGGAGGTGGCTCCTGTTCTGGAAGCTTGAGCTGCTGGCCCTGTGTTCAGGGCTAGCCAACTCAGCCTGGCTCTAGAGGAAAAAGCGGGAAGGAGGGCTTTTGTGTCTCAAACCTAGGCTGGAAATCGTGCCTCCCTGCTCGTATCCTGGAGGTGAGAAAGGATGCTGCCAGGCTGGGAAAAGGACGATGTCTTACTCCGTGCAATCATGAAATCAATGCACATTTTATTATGTCTTGGGGCAGACGGGAGGACTCTGGGAATTAACTCCGGGTGAGCGGTTGGTGCAGTTGCTGCAGCAGACGCATGCAGAGCGGTGCCCGCGGCTCCTTTCCTGGCTGGGTCGCAGGGGGGACAGCGTGGGGCAGGGGATGGCTGCTGCCCTCAAAGTGATTTTTCGGGTTTAGGAGGAGTGGATTCAGCAGAGGCAGGGGAGGGGAACGGGATGCGGCTGGTGTAGGTTGCTGTCTTGCTTGAGTTCAATTCCAAATCGGAAACGTTGTCTGCTCTTCTTGCCAGGCAGAGAGCAGGGCTGGTCTCCGAGGAAAGCAGATCCAGCCAGGGGTCAAGACTTGGACGAGGGTCTCGGGATGCTTGGGGGAGCCTGGCAGAAGCTTTTGTGAAATCACAGGCCTGGCTTTCTCAATCTATATGGTAATTCTGAGCAAGAGATTAACCCTGCCGAGGAGGGTTTTGTGAGAGCAAGGCCAGAATCTCTCCCCGCGCCAGTGTGGGGATGGCTCTGATGTGCACACGGAGCACGGAAAGGAGCTGGACATGGTTCTTTCTGCTCCTCTAAGAGAAATAATGAAAGTCATTAGTCACCTTTGAGCACGTCACTAGCGAACGGTGTGGTTTGTTGCCCTCAACCCTGCTGCCATGCTGAAGAGCAGTGAATTCTTCGCTGGGAGCAGCTCGGGGCCGCGCAGTCCCCGTCTCTGCACCCGCTGAGGAGCAGCGGGGACGCTGGGGAGCAGCTGACACCCCGGAAAAGCAGCCGGTCTGCGCGGTCCCACCCTTCCTTCTGCTCTGTGCGATGTTTCCCAATTTCTGAGACCCTTACTCTTCCAGAAACCGCCGCCGGGGGCAAATTGCCCCCAGGATTTCAGCATTAACTCATTAAGGAAGGAGTGTGCATCTAGAATACTGAGAAATCCTGGGCACCCGCAAGCCTCATTGGCTTCACCTGGCGCCCCTGAAACACCCAAATCTCCAGTTAATCATCCCAAAACTCAGGCTTTCAGCATCACAGGCTATCTTGTGCCTCAGTCTCCCTGAGAAAGAAGACAAGATGGCTAAACACTCTGGGATTTTTTGGCTGGAGGAGTCTGTGCAGCTACAGCAAAGCGTGTTTATTTCCAAATAGTATTTATTTCCAGCTGATATGGAAAACGAGTGGAATTATAGGGAAACGGAGCCGAGGAAAACAAGCAAGTAGGAGACATCCCGAGTTACAAGCCCTCCTAGGTGGCATCTGCTCCTGCGAGCTGCCGTTTCCGCGGGCTGAGGTGAGTCAAGGGAAAAGGGTGGGGTTTTTTTTTGGTTTTTTTTTTTTTTTTTTTTTTTTTTTTTGCAGGATTTGGTGGTTTGGGGGCCACGCACCCTGCCCCCAGGACCCAGCCCCGCCCTGTGCGACCCCCCGCACCCTCCCGCCCGGCCTCTGGGACGGTCCCCGGGGAGCTGCCCCCCTTCCCATCGCCGGCTCCCGGCGCTTCCCTGGACACGCGTGGGCTTCCCACGCGTGACCACCCTCCCCTTGATCCTTTGCGTGGGCCAGGGCTGCGATTGGGGTTTGGGGGGGGGGGTGGGGTGGGGGGCCGCGAACTAAGCCATGCGACAGGCCGCGGCCGGCGCGGGCTCCCCACGCGTGTCCGGGGCGGGGCGGGGCGGCGCTGCCCGGCGGGAGGAGCCGGGACCGGGCGCAGGCGCCGGGAGCTGCCGCTGGCCCGGGCCTGGCGGTGAGGGCGGCCGGGGAGGGGGGGGTCCCGGAACCGGTCACGGTGTCCGTGGAGGGGCCGCGGGGGGTGCACACGAGTGGGGAGATGGAGGGGGGGGGGGGGGTTGCAGACGGCAGCACGTGGTGCGGGGGGCGCAGGGGGTTTCAGGGGTGCGCGGAGCGGCACGGGGTGCGCGGGGAGGGGGTAACGGGGTGCATGGAGCCCCGTGGGGTGCTGGGGGTGCACGGGGGAGGGGGTAACGGCGCAAAAAGCGTCGCAGGGCGCTGGGGGTGTACGCGGAAGGGGTAACGGGGTGCAAAAAGCGTTACAGGGTGCTGGGGGTGCACAAGGAAGGGGATAATGGGGTGCACAGGGTTTTGAGGGGTGCACGGAGCCACGTGGGGTGCTGGGCGTGCACAAAGAAGGGAGTAACTGCGCAGAGCCCCGCGGGGCGCTGGGGGTGCGCAAGGAAGGCAGTAGTGGGGTGCAGAAAGGAGTATGGGATGCTGGGCGTGCACAAGGAAGGGATATCGGGGTGCACAGAGCATCACAGGGTGCTGGGGGTGCACAAGAAAGGGGGTAATGGTGAAAAAAAAATAGTATGGGGTGCTGGGGGTGCATGGGGAAGGGATAACGGGGTGCACAGGGTTTCTAGGGGTGCCTGGAGCCACGTGGGATGCTGGGGGTGCAGAAGGAAGAGGTAGTAGGGTGCAAAAAGCAGTACAGGGTCCTGGGGGTGCACAGGGAAGGGGTAACAGCGCACAGAGTGGCACATGTGCAGAGGATGCACAAGGAAGAGGGTAATGGGGTGCAAAAAGCAGTACGGGGTGCTGGGGTGCAAAAAGCAGTATGGGGTGCTGGGGGCGCACAGAGCGTCCCAGGGGTGACACAGTGTCCTTCCTACAGGCATCCCGTCTGCTGCCACCCTGGCGCTGCGCTGCATGGATGACGTTTTCCTCTCGCCCAACGAGGATGAGTTCGTGGGCAGGATCGCCGAGGAGCTGGAGCACTTCGTGCTGCAAGGGCAGCACCACAGGTGGGTCCCCTGCCACGGCAGCCGGGCGCGGAGGGGTCTTCCCATGGGGTGACCCCCTCCGCGCTGGCTCTGTTCGTGCTCCGTCAAGTGGAGTTGCTTCGCGCGCCGGTGGCTTTTGCGCCAGCCCGAGTTAGAATGAGGAGTTTCATACTCAAGCTGTTTTGTTTCCCCTCTCTGCTGAGGGCTTCCTGCGCGCCGGATCCTCCTCAGCGGCTGTGAACGCCGTCACCTTGGATTGCTGTGTCGCTTTTCTCTGGGCAGGCTGGGTTTAACTGGACCTGGTCCCTGATCCAGTGACCCCTGAAGCCCTTGAGATGGCCAAAAAAAGGATGTCAGACAGGAGCAGGGGTGGGATTGCTTGGTTCAGCTTCCTGCCAGCTTGTCTTGTCTTTAAATATTTGTTTCATTGTTTTTTTTTAAAAAAATATTTGGCAGAGAAAGTACCTGTGCAGTAGGAAAATGTTCAGGAACGAAACCGAAATTGTAAAACCGTGTCTGAACGCGATGAAATTGAATGTGGTGTTTACTCATCCGTTCATATTCTCTTAGCTGCTGGTTTCTGGAGCACGCTCAGACTGGGAGGAACGGGACCAGTAGCAGCCTTTGGCTGGTGCTTTCCAGCCCTTCCCAGCACGGATACAGGCAGGGATGAGAGTCCTGGCCAGAGGCCCGGGGACCGGGCAGTCCCAGCCGCCCCGCGGTCCCGCTGCTACGTGTAAAGCAAGCACGTCTGCCTTGGACATCTGGGATGGAGAAGGGATTTTGGCTCTTTAATCCCAGGAAGTCCTGCCTGGTTTTTGGGCTTGGATTTAAACTCTACCCTGGGAATGACTTGGGGAAGGGAGGTTAATAAATTCATGCTGTGTTCCTGTCCTTTGCCATCCTACGAGCTGCTACTGCCCCTGACCGCTCTCTCCTTTCAGAGTGCTCCTGTTCCCCCCTCTGTCCAGTCGCCTGCGGTACCTGATCCATCGGACCGTGGACAACGTGGATTTGTTGAGCAGCTTTTCTGTGGGAGAAGGATGGAGGAGGAGGACGGTCATCTGTCACTCGGCCGTGAGGTACGGTGCGGTAGATGTAACAACGGTTTTCTTCTTCTGTGGTCTTGGGGCTTTTGTTCAAGCTCATGAGCTTGAAGTTTGGCGTTTCTCCGTGAAGAGGAAGGTGTGTTATTAATAGCATCTTCCAGTCATCAGGGAAGTGGATGGTCTTTATTTTTTCCTATCGACTTTATGTGCATTTGATGCTTTTACTCCTCTCCCTCTTCTGCAAACGTTGCTTTACTTGGGTTCCTCTGCTCACACCTTGCCTTTCTCTCGGTCCTAGGCTGCCCAGCGAGACTAACGACCAAAAACCCAGCGGCAACCCACCGAGACCGCACCGACCCACGCAGCCGTGGGGCCGGGGGGGCCGAGGCGGCAGGCTGCGGCACGGCGGGGAGGTGCACGGTGACAACTCTCGAACCTGCGTGGGGTCTGGCAGGATCAAAAGGCCGCCCTGGAAGAAACCAGATAAAGCCCTGTACGTCCCCAAGGCAATGCGCAAGAAGGCAGAATGGGGGGAGCAGGAGAGACCGGTGGCGGCTGGCACCGAGACAGGTCGGGATATGGCACAAGAAGAGGAGATCTGCCCTAAAACTTCGGTCGGGGACACCCAGGAGGAACTGGGAAAGTCTGAAGGCAGCCCAAGTGGTGTCTCCTTGGCCCCTGGCAAGCAACAGGAGCCTGGCAAAGAGTGCATCTCAGGAAAAAGCAACGATGACACAAACAGTGAATGTCCTCCGTGCTGTGTGGATGTCCTGTCGTTAGAGAACGGCAACGATTTCTCTGGGCAGCAAAGTCAGGATAAAGACTGTTCAGGTTCCCGTTCTTCTGTACACGATAAAACCCCAACTGAAGCAGAAGAGCAAGATCAGAGCTGTGACAACACTCTTACACTAGAAGGTAGCAAAATCCTGTGCCAGCCGCAAGCTGAAGACCGAAACAGCCGGGATGCTGGTGTGGCGGAGTGCGGCACGTCCTCCTCCCTGTCGGAAAGTCGCAGCGGTAACTGCTGCGCGGACCCAGCTGCAGCAGAGTTGGCTGCGATGTCGCTGGTGCCGGAAAACCGAGATAAGAGCTGCGCTGCTGCCGGCAGCCCGGAAAGCAAGGGGAACGTGTCCCTGCCTGAAGAACGGGGCAAGGACTCTGTGAATGCCAGCGCAGCGGAGGGAGGCAAGAGTTCCTCCGAACTGGAAAGACAAGATCAAGAACGCCCCAGTGCTGCCCAGGTGGAGCGTGACCAGAACCCCCTGGAAGCCCAAAATGAGCCTCTGGGCGCGTCTGAGCCAGTCCGTGGTGCCAACCCATCAGCTCCTGAGGACCAGAACGAACGCTGGCCGAATGCTGCCGTGCAGAATTGTGGCGGGAAGGTGCCCGTGGCAGCAGAGGAGGACAAGGAGCGTTCGGGCTTGGGCGACGCGCTGTGGCGTGAGCCACGTTTATCTGCGGGCGATAAAGAGGAGAGCGCGGGCATCCGCGCGGAGAGCAGCCTCGAGGACGACTGTACCGCAGAGCTCTTTGCAGAGGTGATGTTTTGCCCCCGGGAGCTGCTTTGGGGAAAAGAGGGTGGCTGAGGAGCCGGCCCGAGGGGAAGGCGTCAGTCTGTGGGAGGAGAGTCCCCGCGCCAGCCCCGGCAGCTGCTGAACCTGCCGGCGGGAGCGTGGCCACCAACGGGGTTTGTGGGGACTGAGGTGGGGCCCTGGGGGGTTGCTCTTTGAAGTGGAACCTTGTCTGATGTGTTGGGTTTTTTTTTTTGTTTTTCTTTTTTTTTTTTTTATATTCTCAGATTGTGGGTTATTTAACCGTGAAGGACATAAGCATTGAGAAGATCAGCTTTGATTATTCCAGCTACGGAGACACGCAGCTCAGTGAGGGGGATTTTAGCCACGTAACTGAGATCTATGACTTCTCCCCGTCGCTGAAAACAGAGGACCTGTTAGAAATGTTCGTGGATTTCCAGTGAGTACCTCTCTGAGAGCCTGAGCGCATTGGAGTGTGAAGGGAGCAGTAAAGGCACAGCAGAATCCGATGAATTTTGCATTTTAGTTTCAACCTTTGTGCCTTTGTCTTACAATCTTTCTTTTTAAGTAAGTGCCTTAAAGGACACTTTCCTGCAGTTTATGCATGATTTAAAACACGACTGGTTCTTCAGGGCTCTGTCATAACACACAAGTAAGTCTTGCAAGAAAAAGGGCTCAGTCCTGCCGTTGGAGATAAGATTTTTTTTTTTTTTTTTTTTTTTTTAATGTAAATATGGGGAGCAGAGCCCTGCGCCGAAGGGAGTGACATTGCATTAGCAGCAGGACCAGAACAAAGTTCAGTCCTGCTCAGTGATAAATGGAGCTCGGAGCAGCTCCGAGTTAGCCTTGCTCTGCCAGAGCCCGCTGATACGGTGGCTGTGGGCACCTCTCCCTGTTTTCCTCCCCCCATCCTCCTCTCCTGATCTGCCTGGTGGGTTAGAGGTGAACACTTCACCTCTACGGATCCCTTAAATTAAAAAAAACACGATTTACATTACAAAAAACACAGACAATAGGCAGTCGCTTATTTAAAATGTATTTTTTCCGCTCCTGTGAGAGAGAAACTTGAGTTGAAAATGGACAAATCTAAATCCCAGCAGTTGATTTTATTTGTATTTCCTGTAGTGCAGGAAAAGCTTTGAGCTCCCTGTGCCCAAACTCACTGACGCTTTAGTAGATTTTCACATCGCTCTCTTTACCCTAAGCTTTGTAAAGCACCTTTGTAAACCACTTGCTTTTTGTTGTAGATGCCTGGGCAGGTGGGTGGTGGTTGTGAAGCACCGCATGATGACAAACAGGATTTTTGTTACCAGACAGCTCCTGAAACTGAGGCTGGTTTTGGCCAAGGGTTTCTTTAGAGGAAAAGGAGAGTTCCTGGGGGCAGCAGGTGGGGAAATCATAGATTGTGGGCTGGAAAGGGGGACAGCTGATGTTTTTTCTGTGCCTTCCTTTGTCTTTTTGGATAAAAATACTGACTACTCCTGAGCGCTCGAGGTGGCTGGTGGGGTTATTGGGTGGTGTGGTGTTTTTGTTTTTGTTTTTTTCCTTTTTACTAACAAATATTATTGTATTATCCTTTCATTTTAGTGAGAGTGGTTTCAAAATCCAGTGGGTCGATGATACGCACGCCCTGGGGATCTTCTCCAGCCCATCTGCAGGTAGTGTGACTCGGTTGGTGGTGGTGACTGAGGGACCCTGGAGCTGCTGGGGTTCCTCTGCTCACCGTGACCCTGCGGTGGTTTGCCGTCTGTGTCTGTTGAGTCTTGCTGCTGCCAACGGTGGTCACGGTTCATCACAGCTTTCTTCAAACTTGAAAGGCTTTTCAGGCTTGAGAAGCTGGAACTACTGTGGTGGTGTGTGGAAACTCCGCTTTGCGAGAATTGGCTTGGCTAATAACCAGGGCAACTTTTACTGAGCTGAGCGACTCACGCTGCATTTCTGGAAATTAATCTGTTTGGCCACTTCAGTTTTTTTTTTTCTCTTGTAACTAGACAAAATTCCTGCCAGGGTGCAATACCCTCCTGGGCACCTTATGTGTGTGATGGCACAGGGGGGCGGTCAGCCACCCCGGCTCCTGGCAAACCGACCTTCTGGGGACAAACGCCCCAGGCTCGGGTCAGAGCTGTCCTGAGCAGAGTTTCCACCCAGCAGCATATGTAGCCCAAAAGCTTAGGCTTTTTTTCTTGGGATTTAGTTTGAGAGTGACAGAGTTGTCTTTTTTAAAAGTGTTTATATTTTCTGAGGACTCTTCCTGTGTGAGGAACATGTGATGGAAGCCTGAGTGACCAGAGTGAGTTTAGCTGGCTTAGTATGAGTCTTAATAATTTGAGTTTCAGCAGCTGCTGTGTTCAGTGTTATACCATGTACTGATTTTTAGTATTAGAGCCACCAAAATTCAGTCTGCTGATCTCAGTCTTTGTTCTTTGAAGCATCTCAAGCCCTGGGGCGACGTTACCCTTCCCTAAAGATCCGACCATTGATCCACGCGACAAAGCAGGCAAAGATCAAGGCGCTTCAGCGACCAAGTAGGACAATCTTTTTTTTTTTTAATTATTGTTAGTTATTATTTCTTGGTTTACCGGTCTCCTATATCCTGAGCGGTCACATGACAAGTTAAATGGGGAAATATACATTAAAGGCCAGTATTTTATTTTTAATAACAGCTTTATTAGCATTGCAGGGCAGTATAGACAGACTCCATCTGCAGATGGTTTGGTTTTTTTTTTTGTTTTTTAGCGGTTTCAGCCAAGCTGTATCAGAGTTCTGTTAAAACTGGTTTCTGCCTGCTTGCAGCAGGTTTGAGTGGTTGGTACAGGTAGAAAAACAAACTTGCAGGTGACCCTAGGTTATATACCACTTACTTACAGGACAGATCAGCACAGCTGGTGCCTGTGCTTGAGGGTTCAGTCACTTTCTCCCTCCTATACAAGGCCTGAAGAAAAAAAAAGCATCAAATCCTGTTGCTTTTCCTTTCCTCTTCAGCTGAGGGGTTTGCAGAAATTCAGGCTTAGTCTTGTGCTACTTGCTTCGCTTGTGTTTTAAGCGAATGGTTGCAGGAAAACAAAGCACAGCAGATGGCACAAGCCTGCCCAGAAAGTTTCTCTGTGGAGTTCTGGAGAATAGGTGAGACAAAAGCAATAGCAGTGACACTTTGTGGTCGGCAAAATTTTATTCAGTATCAGGTGAAGGAAGAAGTTGGTAAGCTTAGCCATTAACATTGGTTTATTTATTTTATTGCCTTGTAGAATCATACTGTAATCAGTTATACTTGCCCCAGTACAGAAATGCCGTGAGTCTTGTAGCAGCAGAGACTTTGCTGAACCTACAACTGTGCTGTTCTACAGTACATTGCAGTTTTACAAATTTCAGTATTGATGCTTTAAAGGGACACTGTCACACTGAGAAGTTCCTGAGTTTTTAAGACTGGATTGAAATGAACTGTCAAAGAATTGGATTTGGTTTTGCGTTCCCCCCTTCATCTGTTTTTATTCATGCTTCCCTATTTGTGTTGCTGAATCAGGTTATAAACTCCTCCTGGGGAACATTAGGTATCAATTCTGTTTTCTTATTAATTAGCAATTTTTTTTTCCAAATACAAGTTTGGATCTTAATTAGCTGACAGTATCTCTTCTTCCCCTTTTTTTTTTTTTCCTTTTTTTTGAACTTTGCCAAGAAAGAGTGGCAGTTTTATTCTCCCAAGCTGCGGATGCTTTGAGTCTGCCCCTTCTTTAAGCTGCTGCTGGGCTGCCTTTAATAAAACTTCTGAAAAAGCAAGCAAAGCCCCCATCGCTAACTGGATAATAAATTTGCAGACAGTTGCTGATAAGTGATTAGGTAATTGCCAAATTGGTAATTTACCAATTGGACTTGATAAAGGTTTGATGGACTCACTTCTTGTAAGGTAAACCTGCAGCGAGCCAGGTGTCTACCAGAAAGTGGAGGTTACTGGCCCAAGGGCTTTCCCAAAACATCTGATACATTTAGCTGTTTTTTTAAAAAATGCAGATTCTTTCCTTGCTGCTTTTGATTAGTCTAAAAGGAGATCAAACTTTCCTGTGCAGGGATCAATTGGTTGGACTGTGTGCCTTCATTTTGTTCTCAGAGATGCGACTTGCTGGAGTTTGCCAGGAGCTGTTTCTGAAAACAAACGGGGAACAACTTTCTCTACCAGTGCAGAAGAGGCCTGGAGCTTAATCATTTTGAAAAAAAGCTGAAGTACAAATGTAGAGGGATATCTTTCAAAAAGAAAAGGCAATTTGCTGGTTAGGGCTAGAATTATTTGCTCCTGGGTTAATTCTGTAAAAGAACTAAGAAAATAGAAATCAACCCTCTAGTCCTATGGTTTAACCACAAGACTGTTCCTGAACAAGCACTAATGATTTTTTCCCCCATTTTTCCCTAGAGCTCCTTCACCTGGCAAAGGAAAGACCCCAGACCGACACAGCGGTGGCGAAGCGGCTGGTGAGCCGGGCTCTGGGTTGGAAGCACAAGCAGCAGGGTGCCTCGGGCAGCGAAGGGCTCCTGCCAGACAGCATGGACCAGGAGGAATAAACCATCTCAGCTATAAAAAAAAAAAAAAAAGTGTAGATGAGCATGGCTGTGATATTAAACTGCATGCAGAACAGTGAGTTGCCATAGGGCTGTTATCTTATAGATGAGCACTCTCTCTTCTTTCTAGATTTGGGAAGGGAAAAAGTTTATATTAATGAGATCAAGAGCCCAGCCCTGTGAGGGTTTGGTGTTAGCTCTTCATTGTGGAGCGCATCTCGCCCTGCTCTGTTTCAAAGCCTCTGGGGCACTTGCAGAAAGTAAGGCTGTTCAGAGAAGCCTGCTCTATCAATTAAAAAAAAAATGTATTAAAATAAGGGAGTTGTATGTTGTTGGCAAAAACTCAGCTGTAAGCAAGAGCAGAGCATCTGCAGGAGTCAAAAAAATCTGTTTCATGTTTACTTTGTTGTACTGTTATTGTTAAAACATCCCACAAAACTGACAAGCATTGAATGCAAGCGAGTTTCAAGGGTTTTCCTTATTTACTGAGCCTGACTTGCTTTGCTGCACTGTTAGCAAGGAAAGTTGTCACCCACTGATTAGGAAAAGAAAAACAAAACGTGTCAGTTGTGATGTGCCTGGAGCCTGGTGTCAGCAGATGCTGCAAGACACCTTGTGGCAGCAGCTGGAGAGCACCCAACACACCCAGACCCTGCTTCTGCTACCAGTCCAGCATCCTGAGAACAAAATGGAGCTTTCCAACTTACAGCAGGCTAAAAACCTTCGCTAGGTGCCACCCTCTGGGCCACTGGATAAATAACAAAGTTCTCTGACAGGCATTAGCAAAAGACTTCTGCATTTTTTAAGCCTCACAACACCCCTGTGAGGTAGGTTCTGGAGAACACAAGATAGATGGAGCCAGTTACAATCCCTGCGTGGACTGAAAGGGTCAAAGTATTCAGTTCACTTCAGCTGCTTTCTAGAAGTCTTCCGTACAAACACAGGGAGGAAATGTTTCAGTACCAGGAATTGTGAACAAGGCCCTGAACTGTCATGGAGCAGAAATACACAAATGGCATAGAAAACATTTTTCTGGGTAAGACATTTTGATTCAAGTAGATGTGTGTGAAAATCTGTAGCGACGTGTGCCCTCAAACAAACAGAGGAACGCACTTAGCACCATTCTGAATTTACCAAGTGTAAAAAAAATCCTTTTAAAGACAACTTACACAGGTGGGGCTGTGACAGCACAGGTCCCGATCCCCGATGACGAAAGCTGGGAAGTTACCTCTGTAAGGCACAGTGATGACACAATGCCGTAACTAAATTCATCCGTTAAAGACAAGACAGAGGGAACATCCAGCTGAGCAGGTAAGATTCAGGTGTACGTACGGTCTGTTGGGTGAACAGCTTACTGTGTCAGGGAAGTTCACAGCCAGCGGACTCATCATCAGGAGATCTGCAAAGTCTTCTAGGTGTTACTAGGGAGGTGCAGCTTCCTGGAGCCCCCATGCACTTGTAGAAAACAGTTCTGCATTGGCTGCTCCGCCTAAGCGATGGCGCTGGGAGTTGATTGCTGAATACAAGAGTTTCACTGCAGTATTAAATTACGCTTTATGCCGTTCTGCTCAGAAAAAGCTGCTCCAATCTTTTTTTTTTTTTTCCTTTCCTGCATTTCTCTGCTAAAATGGAGTAATGACATGGCAGCACTGAGGATTAGCTGTGTTCGAGAAGCGGCGTCACAAACGGAGGCGTTTGCATCAATGGTGCGTTCAAGCTTGAGTCAAAGCTTAGAGCTACCAAGGTTAATGCCTTGGAGAAGACGAATGGTAGAGACATGTTTAGGTAGCTGGTACCCAAATGAAGGCAAATTGTGTTTGCTGCAGCCTGGACCTACATCTGTGAGTAAAGATGGTGCTGCAAAGTGGAGGGAGAAATCTTTGTGGAGAAGGGTGGAATGGTGAAGATACAGAGCAGAGTCGAGTCTGAAAGCCTGCTCCTACCTACCTCAGGAGTAGGGACTGGAGTTACAAGAGACCCGTGGTGGTCTGAGCACCTAAACTGGGAAGGAAGGCATCTTTAGAAAATAATTTACCTTGCTAATTTAGAGTTTGATTGTTTGCTTGATTTTCTTTTTTTTTTTGTGCAGTGGTTAGGGAAATAACCGAAGCAGGAAACCTCGCTTCTTTAAATAGTGGGGCGGGAGGCGACGCCGTTCTATCGGGTGGCCACCTTGTTATTTGTGAGTCCGCTGAAGTGATCGAACTTCTGTTCCGTTTCCTCGCTGAAGGAGCCACCTGGGGAATTCACAGAGCACAGGGGTGAGCAGGAGGCAGCACAGGCAGGTTGCAACGCAAGGCAGAGAACACGCTGGGTTTTTGTGTGACCTGCAACAGTCGCTGGGAAAAGGAAGCACTCAAAGCGAGTACTCAAAGAGCAAGGATTTTCCTAGGTTAATTAATTAAATCTTACCGTAACTGGAACAGCCAAGACTCCCCAGGAGTACTGGATCTAGTCTTCTACATGTTTGGAAGACCAGACTAGAAACTACCCTCAATTTCACTGCTAAACTTTTGCTGCTTAAAAAAAAAATCTGCTGATGACCAGCAGGACCTGTGAACTGGTCTCCTCCTTTGAGGCCACTGCTAAGTGGGTTCTGTTTACTCTTCTTAAGGAGGACCATGCCCTTTCATTGTCTCTCAATTATCAAAAAGCAAGGTAAATACATTTATTTTTCAATAGAAATGCCTTCAAGCTCAGCTGGAGAGCTCAGCCAGCACTTAAGTGCCTGTTCATCCAAATGAAATGGATTTGGCTTTTCTGAACTAGGTCGCGGTCTGAAGTGTGATGCATGAGACAAGTATTTTCTTTAAAAAATGAACAAATTAATGAGAAAAATCAGTGGTTACATGGATTTTTTTCAGGAAAAACACTCCTTGAAGAACTTCAGCCAGCTCTGGAAATTGTCTTCACCGCTGGTTTTACGTGGAGGTTGGCAAGCAGTTGCTATTAAACTGTTTTTAACACAGAAAATAAGTTATCTTACAAAGCCCCCAATTTAATTTCATTTTAAAAAGGTCTTGACAATTCACCGTTAATGCAAATTTAAAGTACTTTAGTTTTAGTTTTGATATTTCCAAGACAAAAAAAAAAATTGCAAGTGAGAATGTTTTACATATATTCAAGGAAACAGTTTTCTTTCTCATTCAAGGGCCAGCAGAGCATTTTCCTTTCTGGGTTGAGCAGAGGGCTCTCCCCTATTCTGCTTTGCACATCACTGTTCCTGTTTGCTTTTCCTGAAAGAGAAGCCTTAGGGTCTGAGGAGGTCAGACCCAGGTTGGTAACAGTAATAAGTTGTTGTTTGCCTGGACCTCCTTGGGCACTCTGAACAAGTTCTGAGATTGCAGGAGAGTTTTTTCCTTATGTCTGACAGCCTTGGGAGGGGAAAAGCTCACTCCCTTGCAGCAGAGATACAGCTGTTCCAGCTGTTTGCCTCTGAACAGTCTACAGCAAATAGCAGCAGTGTGGTTTGGGCCCAGTATCTCATCTTTCCAAGCACATAAACGCTAAACAGCCCGTAAGCACATTGCAACAGAAGCGCAGAGAGCTCCTAGCAAAGAGGCAGCGATGCAGTCTGATCTACGCACAGCGGCCATTAAACCTCCCCCCGTGGAAGGCACTCTCACCTATGTGGCAGTTGTACATCCAGATGCGCTGCCCGTCGTACCGGCTCCGGCATTTCATCACGTTATTTGAATAATCGGATTCAGCAACTTCGTAGTTCGGGTTGATGACAACCTAGCGAGTGGTAGAGAAACACAGCATGAAGTTATTTAAAGGTGAGCTGGATATGACAGTCACTAGTCAGTCTGAGATAGAATCAGCTTTTTCATTACACCGTAAGACTTGTTTTTAATAGAGAAAAAAAAACAAAACCAAACTCCTTTTGCAAGGAGACAGAAATGACTTGCTTAAAGCCAGATCCAGATCACACCTTCCCCCCTGCACCAGGATATGCCCTCAAACACCTTCTCTCCATTTCACACGGTAGCAGCACAGACAAAAATAATTCCTCTTCCCTTCGCTCCTCTCCAGTTTAAGTGGCTGGTTTTAGAACCAAATCATTTCCCCCACTTGCACAAAACAGACCGTGCACTGGCACTGTCTTCGCTTCCTCCTTGCAAGCTGCACAAGAACAGCACTACTGAATCCCCAAACGACACGAGCATTGCTAATAAACAGCACTTCACCTCCACTGGGGAGCTGTGTAATGTGCTAATGCTTTGCTGTCCTGTTAGGTAATTCTCTGTCTTTTAGGTATCCTGGAAATAGAATCTCTTTGAAATCAGAAGTTTGCAGGTGATGTGCAAATAAACCAGTTTGTTACATTCCTGACATCCCTAACGGGAGAGAAAAGCAACAGCAGTGTCTCAAACCCTCTTTTCCCCCCGTACCTGGAAGAGGTAATCGCCTGGCGGGACATCAGTGATGTCGACCCACTGGCAGTCGATGTCATGACGGTACACGTCCCAGCATCCAACCGTGATTCCTTGCTCACCAAAATTGGCACACTCGTACTGCTTTTGCACGTCTAAATGAGAAGGGTTAAAGGCACAAAGTGTTGGCTTCCCAGCAAGTGGGGCTGGGAATTTCCCACCCTTGAACGTGCCAAAGGAAGGGCTGGTTGTTCTTCAGCTCCACAGCGAGAAGCTACAGGCACAGCAGAATCATAGAATGGTTTGGGTTGGAAGGGGCCTTCAAAGATCACCGAGTCCAACCCCCCTGCCAGGAGCAGGGAACAAGGATCTCATCCCACAGTATTTGGGATGAGATTTAATACGACAGCGTCTCGCTAAATGCCTTGTATTGAAATACATGTACTGCTTAACATGCAGCTAAGAAGAGCTCCTGCCTTCCAAACCTCATCACCCAGAGGCACGTTTTGGAATTTCTCAGTTTACAGGAATGGGAAAAGGCACACGTAGGTTTTTAGAGCAGCTCAGAGTAAGGGGATGTGAGGAGCTGAGGTGTGAAAACGTCAGCCTGTGGGGCCTCCAGGGATTCTCTTACACCTGTAGAGACTGCTCTATACACACATCACCTCAGGACTGGCTTCTGACTCCCCGCAGGCCACTGGTCTGTGTGGGCACAGCAGTAAATTCCCAGCACAAAGGGCTCTGGCAGAGATACCTGCTTCGCATTCCGTGTCCTCCAGACAGAAGCTGGCTTTGTGTCCTTCAGCCACCTTGGTTCCGTTGAGGTTCAGCAGATCGTAGTGGGTGAAAACCTCCATGCTGTGGTAATGCCTGCAAGGTACAGAGAGGGAGAATTCTCTTTAGGCAACACAGACACCCCCTCTTTAATTTCCAGGTCTAAAGGGCCACACAGTCTGCCCCAGCAGAGACGGTCCAGTGGCTGGGGCACGACGGCTTGGATGTGAGTAGCCCAGACTCTGCTGCATCCCTTGGTCCAGGCACTTCACCCCCCAGCCCATCCCCACAGCCGTGGGGGGAAATGCAGGACAACACCTGAAGTGCTACAGGAGGAAGAGTGAGGGAAATCACAGCCAGGAAATATTCCCCTGGGCATGATTCTACACAGCACCGTCGCCCATGCCGCCGTCACGCTGGCTCCTGGCCCAGGTATTTGTTTACATCTCAAGCGCTAAAGCTGCTCCAGGTGAGAGCCTTACCTCAGCTGTCGTAGGACCACACCGTTTTATAACAGCACAGAAGGGGAGGGGAAAAAAAAAAAAAATTAAAAAAAAGTCAAAGCCATCTTCAGCCAGGTCATCATTTCTAGCAGCCGTGTCAGTTTACCAGAACATGAAATATTTCACCTGCTCCTTCACAACAGGGCTGGATGTACGCAGAGCAGCAACCTAGCCTATTTGTAGCTATATTAAGAAGCAAAATGTAAATTTATTGGCAGAAAACTAACAACAGATGGAACCAGCTTCTCTCAGCACTCACTCCGCTCAGCTCTAAACAATCTGACAGCTGAGTTCACACATGATGCGTTTCATAATTTTAAACGTGGAAGTGTTAGCGTCAACTCAGCCCGGGCTGGGCTGCTACGGGGAACGCTGCAGCGCTGCTGGGCGCAGCGACAGTTCAGAGAGAGCATGCAGTCTGTGCTGTAGAGCCCTACCTAGCAAAGCCAGATCACAGCAGGGTTTGGGTGACAGCGAACTCAGGAACATTCACTTTTTCTTGCCACACTGGTTCGGGGTGGGGGGGAAAAAAAAAAATAAAAAAATTAAGCCTGTGCTTCGGTCCAGTTGAGTCCATGGGACTGGCAGAGCAGGGAGCGGATGGAAGCACCTGATTAAATCACAGTTGTGCACTCCACACGGTCAGGGCCGGGCACATAACCACGGTCATGCTGATGCAGCACGCCGAGTTTGATCCCAGCCTTGGAATCGGGAGCAAACTCACCGCGTGAGCACTTTGTGGGGAGAGGAAAGCAACCATAGGTGCTGAGAGCGGAGAGGGTCCTTAAATCCCTGCACAGTCTATAGCTCAGCCACTGCTTGGGAGTTTTTTTTTTTAAAAAAAGAAAACAAACACCAAAAAAAAAAAAGTATAAATCCTCTTTTCCAGCTGTAAAAATAATAATGGCTTAAAAACTTTCAACCCCCACTATTGCAGCATCACTCTGCACATGTATTTACAGATAAAGCAGGAGCAAGGAGGGAAAGGGAGAACATTTTTCCTTTAGAGAGTGGGTTTTTTCTTACCTTTCCCCTAACTAAAAAAAGTCGCCACCTGCCAGAAGTTAATCGCTTTTCACTTTCTGCTGCAGGTCTTTCCCATTTTTGTTCTACTTGCACATCAAAAGCCAAGTGAGCAGCAGCTCCCAGTGATGGCGCGAGGGAAGCAGCAGCGTTTCTGCAGCGGTGGAGCTGTTGACTTTGAGGCGAATTTGGCTGCCTCTGATAGAAGTTTGAGGTTCTCAAGTCTGACTCAGTTTCTGAAGTATGTCTGAATCATTCAGAGAGGTGTTTACATTCTGCTGTTTACAGACTGGGAAGGCTGCAGAGGAACAGAGTTCCTCCTCCTCCGTACAAGCAGAAGCCAGTTTAAAGCATACAGATGTCTCTCGGCCTCTTCCCCATCCTTTCCCACCCTCACCTCACACACTCTCTCCCAAAGTGATCCAAGCGCCCTCCTTTCCAACCAGCCCGCGACGCGCTCAGAGCCTTGCAGCGCCCAAATACTCCCCAAGACCCTTCCCAGCAGGGCCAGAAAGGCAGATCCACGGCACTGGCATGGGTTTCCTCCTCCCCTGAACCAGGTCCTAGTTACCTTCGGCTCTGCGCCGCCCAGGTTTTAGCTCTGCTTGCCCCACCTCGCTCACACTGCTCACGAAGACTCTACAGGATTTAGATTTGAGAATTTACTGCTCTAATATTTTCACAAAGCGAAAGTCTTACAACGGTGACAGGACAAGTTACTTAGCTCCCTTTTAGCCCAAATTAGAGAAAATCAGCCCCGTAACAAGCCATCATCTCTGAAGCAAAGCATCTGGATGGCTCGGTTCCAGCTCTCTCTCCTCCCCCTGGTTTACTTTGGCTGAAATTGTCTGCTTTCCCCTGAAAAATGATGGTTTTATGGGGGTGAACTTACTGTTTGTCAAAAATAAGCACAAAACAATCTCCCGGCTGTGGAACAGAGATGCATTTGAAAAAAAAACCACAGAATTACAGCATGTTCCTGAGTCCTTTCCCAGGTGAGGGAAGCAGCTGAGAAAGGGCTGGAAGGAGGCACCGCCCGTGCGAAACCGCGTCCGTGTCACTCACCGGTGACAGTCGTGCCAGACCCAGGCGTGGCGGCCGTTCTTGGGGCGGAAGTCAGACTGCCCGTTGTTGTGGATCTGGGAGGAGAAGCGCAGCAGGCGCCGGTACCCAGAAGTGACGGAGGTGTTGACGGCCGAGCTGGCCAGGCAGTTCTCCTCCAGCGCGCACTGCAGCATGAACATCGGGCGGTCCTCCAGGTAGGCTGTCTGCTCCACCAGCTCGGCATTGAGCACCAGGTCAGGGGCAGCTTGCAGGAGGGAAGAAAGGTCGGAAATTAACTGATGGGCTACTAAAAAACTCCCACAAGTGTCTCGCAGAGATGGAGGCCAGCTCCTTCCTCACACTGTCCTTCTCAGCTCCATCAGCAGCAACTTGCCGCTGGTGTGACACGTCCTGGGCCACTCCATTTCTCCTGCACATCTCAGGGCAAACACTTATGCCAAAATGAAATCAAACCTGAGTTACTCACTCTCTGAGCAGGACACACCAGCACCAAAACGGCCACCTCCTCTGGGGCAGGAGACATCGGCTCCGTCGTGACGACAGTGGGCCAGGGACATCTCTGTCCCCGAACACTTGACACCGCTCATGACTACGTTGTCAGCGCTGACGTCTCCGTGCCAGTACCAGGTTTCCTGGGCAGAAAAAGGAATTTCATGTACTGATCAGTGTTTACTGGGCTGCTGAGGAAATATTCATCCCCCTGCAACTCGCGCTCTCCCTCCAGGGAAGATCAACACAAGAACCCACACTATCAAGGAGACGGATGCTCAAGGATGCCAACGGATGCTGAAGCAGAATAACTTCAGGGAATGAGCCCAAATTAGTTTAAGTTGAAAGCTGGGACTGGAATTACAACCCAGGTTGACCACATTCCCTGCCCCGAACACCTAACAAATCTCTCTCCTTGTTTCTGAGCTGCTTTAAAACCTCTGCTCGTTTTTAATCCAGCTATAAACTCACTTTTCCACCCTGCTCTGCCTATCCAGCTGAGGAATTCATCCTGGGGCTGGTTTAAGTCATCTAGGCCGTGCCTTTAGGAGAGATGCTCGGCAGTTAAATCACATCTGTCTTGTGATATCTGTGCGCTTGGGAGGGCCACAATAATGCCAGAGTGCATGCCTGCACAAGGAGGAGAGGCAGAATTAACAGCCACGCTGGAAATACCTATGGAAACAAGGGATTTGAGGAGCACCAGGACTAACAGGCTCTGCTAACCCAGGGCATGTGTCTGTTGGGTCTGAGCGGGGATCCACAGATGTTCAAACCCCGCTCACTACCCATCTTCATCACCCATTTTTACAAAATTTGTGGGAATGACAGAAAGTTAACTCAGAGCACACCACCACTTCCAAAACTGAGCACACTAAACTCTGGTAAAGCTGCAACTGCAAAGCTTAGGAGAAGGGGATGGAAGAAAGCAGTGGGAAAAAAAAAAAGTCAGATCTGTTAGCATCAAAACTGGGAGCATGTTTCCAGGAAAAGAAAACGCATCTGTACCATTGCTCCCATTGCAACAGGCTGTTTGTTATCCCTGTTAGCGATGCTCTTCACACACACGCACACAGGGCTGCCCTGTTCTACACAGTGTGGCTTTATGCTGGTGCAGCCGGGAGATGCATAAGGGCCTTTTCTGTTCTAAATACCAGCAGTCTCAGCTAAAGGAAAAAATGTCCTGTTTCTCGCTGGGCTCTCAGGGCTATGTCAATAGAGCCAGCCGGTTGGAAAGGCCAGCGTTCGAGGTACGTGGCTATCCTCAGCTCTTGCGCTCTGCTTGGCAGCTACGCAGGCAAAGAAGCTGGAGGAACTGGCTTGCACTGGGGGATTGCTGCAATCCAGCTCCAGCCTTCTCCCTCCTAGGAATCCAACCCCAGCGTGTCCCTCAGGGACCGGCAGATGCTCTCTCTGGCCATGGGTTTTCTTTCCAGAACTGATCTAAGGCTTTTTTTTTTTCCTGTGTGTGGGTTTCCATCCATATAAACACACGTGAAGTTTATTTATTCAGGGGCCGTTTGAGCCTGAGTTTCCCCAAAGTTGCTGGTGACGGTTGATTCTCGGCTGAAATGCCTCCAAGGGGCTGCATTTCCAGAGCACAGCAAGCTCCGGCAGGGAATTACTTTGTCCTAGGGAGAAACCAGTTTATTTTAGGAGCCCAAATCTCTGCTTTCCCTGGTGTCTGGGAACAGCAATAAAGGCGCAGAGGTTATAGATTTCCTTTCAAGATCCACTGTCACACCTAGGTCTGCCCCTCTTTCATCTTGTGATCCTTGAGGGATTATCAGTGGAGTATCTTGCACTCAGGTTATGGCCAACACCAGCTACTTACACCTGATGCCGTTTATCCATCTGGGAATGGGGTGGGAAGCTCTTGCCCTCCCTCCTTCCAGCTCTTAGGGTTGCTGCTTGCCTTCCTCCAGCCAGCACAGCAGGCTGCCGTTCGCCATGCCAAAGAGCTTCGCTGGGAAAGAACGCTTCATTCCCTTGTGGTTATCCCAAGGCTGTTAGCTGGGAGCTTTTATCCCGTTATTAAGTACCGTTCTTAGTTGTGTGCAGGCAGGGAGGGTTTAGGGCACTTGTCGGCAGAGGAGCAAGAAATACAAACACCCGGGGAGCCAGCACAAGCTCCGCTGCACGCTATGTACACACTGCACTGCGAAGTGACTACAGGAGCAAAATTACATTGTTTTCAAGCAATTTGACACCAGGTTAAGTTTGGCTTCAACGCTTCAGCCAGCCTGAGGAGTTCAGCTCCTCACCGACTCAGGGAGGGACAAGAAACTGTGTGTAACCACCAGCCCAACCAGGGCTAAGGGGATCAGGCTTCCCAGGAAACCTGAGCCCTGCGTAGTGTGAAAACAGTGGCTTTGCCCAGAGCTGCAACAGCTCCTTCTGCTCGGAACTTCCTCCGGTGGCTGTTGTGCACCGAGGTTTAAACTCCAGGGTCTCTCCAGCTAATGCTTTGAAGCTGAATGCTGTGGTTTTGGGTTGTGGTTTTTTTTTTTTTTTTCTCAAATAAGCCATCCTCCTCCTTCAGTAGCCCCTACCCAAGCACACACATGCCACCACACCTGAAACACACACAGGGGAGGGCAGAGGGCCTCACCTGGAAGGCATGGCTGGCGAAGCCCAGGCCCAGCTGCCGACACACCACCATGGCCTCCACAGTGCTCCAGTTCTCACTGCAGACCGTGCCCCACTTCAGAGTGCCGTTGCGCTCAGCCAGGACCTCCACCCGGCCCTCATAAGGGTTGCGGCCGCCGCTCAGACGCAGCTGCAGGGCATAAAAATGTCGTATGTCAATAAACATCATAGCGGCCTGTATTGGGAAGACGCAACAGTTGGGCAAGCAACGCTGAGGGTCTTTTCAAGGCTTGTGGTTGAAGCCATGAAGCTCAGAAACCTCAGTCCAGCTGCCAGCAGACCAGCTGATGGTTCTCTGTCTCCCACTGTGGACAGGAAGCAGCCTAGCCCAGCTCAGAATCTGAAAGTGGCCTGTACCAGCTGCAAGAGAGGAACATGCTCCCTCTGAGAGCATCCCCCTCCACTCCCTTTGGCAGGAGCGTTTACTTAGAGGAACCTGTGTCTGCCTCCCAGTTTTAAAGCTCAGTGCAGCAGATGACAGCAGCCCCTGGGTACCTGTCATGAGACCCAAGCTGCCATCACAACAGGGATGTGTACCAGCTTTATGGGGCCACTGGACCACACAGGTGGCAGCTGAAGTGGCACATCACTCCTTTATAAGCCCCATTGTACTGGAAGGAGCTTAAAGCTCAGTACAAACAGGGAGCATCATCCTTATTTGCCTTCCTGTCTCATACAACACAGATGTTAAAATCCAAACTGAACAGGCACAGCTTAGGTGAAACGATTCCTCCTCAGACGCCCTGCGCTGCACAGCAAGGGAGGGCAGACGATGCTCCAGGATGAAAACACCGCGCCATGCTTGCTCGCATCCAGATCGCTCACCTGGTTCTGGAAACCCATCGCTGGAACGTTGCACCTCACAGCAGCATCCTCTTCGTGGTTGCAGCCCTGCGACTCCATGTTGAACTTGCAGTCGGTGACTGACTTCTCAAAGCCCGTACAGTCGATTTCGTTTAGATGAATTGGACCCATGCCTTGGGGAGGGAAAGAAGAAAACAGAAAAGAATCCTTACCTTCTGCCCATGCTACTATGTGGTGAAGAAATATCCAATAACAGTTTATTAATACATTGCAGGCATCACACTGGCCTCTAAGCATTCAAAACATGGTAATCCTGAAAAAAATTCCAGTGATTTCTTATAAAAATAAAACAAAACACTGCAAGATTATTATTAATAATTTTACCGTTAAATTCTTTCCAGTAGTCTCTGGGACTCAAGCACGCAAGAATTGCAGAAAAAGCCAAGTTTCCATTGTTACATAATTTACAAACTTCAGCTGGAGGAATTTGCAAATTCTGACCTTTTGGCTGGGTCCATGTGCTGGAGTCTGCTCCCAGTCAAGCCCTGACATTTAAACGAGACATCTACACGTTTGCTTAGAGAACAAACCGTAATGCTACAGGGATGTGCAAGAAGTCAGTGAAAGAACTCGGGGGCAGGTATGTGTTACAGACTCCAACACTGATGGAAACAAGAGAGTGAGCATCATTTCGTGCTGCAGAGAATAGCCTCAAGTTGTCAGGAGTCAGACTGAATAATTTGGTTCCTCCCTGGACAAGTGGTAGCAGACAACTGTCATTTCCAAAGAGACACAGACATTTGAGAAGACAACAATCCTGCCTCTAAAGCTCTCAGGTCCTGTTTCCAAACTCAGCCCAAAGCTGGTTAGAAAGAAGTTTTGGGGGGGATGAATCAGAGGTTCCAGCAGATGATCCTCATCACAGAAGAACAGTTGAAGTCTTTCTTGGAGCCCATCTAATCCATGAGTAATTCCTAATGGAAACACACTGGATAGTTTTGACAGGAGATCCCTGCAAGCAGCAGATGTAGAACCTCTGGTCTCCAACAGTTTCTAGGAACCTTTCAGAGACGGGAGGCTGAGAATAAAACCACTTCTGGACTTTGCTGTCAATGTGCTCTCTCCAGACTCGGCATAAACAAAATCCTGGCAGATCTGCCCAAAATGCAGTGCTGTGAGCTGCGGGTGGCTTGTTTCACTGCAGCCCCTGGCCAGGCTCTTCTGACTCAGAGGTGCGCCTGTATCCGGTCAGCAGCCAGGACCAGCACAACAATGGGGGTGATGCAAGGCAAAAGCCACAGAAGACGTTTCCAAGAACACAGCATCCACCCGGTGATGCCCTTCACCAGCTCCTTCCACCAGCTGGAAGAGGCTGACAGACAGCACATATAGGAACTGGCGTCCAATTTGGAGTTCCCCCTGTCAGGATGGACACAGCGGCAGGCTGCTGGAGGCCAGGCTGACCCATCTTGGTAACGGAGGCAGAAAAGCAATGGTTTCCTTACCGTTTCTGACATATTGTTGATTCTTCATTCCTGCAACACTACTCTCAAATAAAACACAAGAGATGAGGGCCCCCCAGAGCCAGAGCTGTACCTGTCTCAAAGCATTCAAATCTCCAGAGAACAGACCATGGACGTGACATCCTGGATGCTGGCTCCATTTCTTCATCTGCACCCAGAGACGACAAAAATTGCACAAAGCCAGACAGTGGTAGAACTGGGCTGTGACCAGCAGCCTCCTGGGCACGTGCTGCATCACTACAAATCTGCTTTCACTCACTCCTCTGGAAAGGAAAATTTTACCTAACTTCAAGCTTGCTTCTTTTAGTTCAAAGCAAAAGGCTGACTCTGGAAAGGAAAATGTAATTGGTTTACTGATGGTAGGTGGGATCCTTTTGCTTAAAAACCTCCTCCTCCTGCCATGTGGAGCCTTTCTCATTCTGCATGGCAGCCAGCACACCTGTGACTCAGAGATCTAACCGTGGGTGACAGTTTAATGATCTGTCTGATGAACACCTCGCTCTCCTTAGACTTCTGCTGAGGCACAGGAAAAAGAGGAAAAAGAAAAAAAAAATGCTTCCTAGCATATTTCCATGATTGTGTGATGGAATGAGTCAGGACGTACCCTGGAGCCTTCTTCTGACAACAGCAACAATAACAACAAAGGCAGAGATGTAAAGGTATTGGGTTCAACCTCATCCACAGAATTCTTTTTTCTCTGGCCACCTTTTGCACCTTAGCACTTTGGCCAGCCCTGTATCCACCCATCACACCGGATCTGTACAATGTGGGAGCAGACTTCTAGGGCTGAGGTGCTGGGGAATGCATATGTTGCCTGGTTGTTTTTTTTTTCGTTTCTCTCTCATTAAAATCCTGTTTGTGGTCTACATCTGGAAATGGTGACACTGACCTAGTCATTTTGCAAGCCGCCGAACAGCTCGAGTAGGAGGAATGCCTGATGCTGACCAGAATTGGAGGGTGACGCACCAAGAATGCAGGATGGATCCAGCCCGACATTCTCCACCGAAAGAGCTCGACAAAGTCATACCAAGGAAATGACAGAGCAAGAGGGCAGGCTCACGGTGCTGATCCACGTAATCCTGACACGTTCGCTCTTCTCGGGGAAATTCTTTTATGGTACACGGAGGCAGTAAGTGCTGCTGGCCCAGGCACCGAAATGGAGCCAAACTGCATCGCTATATGTGCTGAAATATGGCAATAAAAATTATATTTCTCCCCAGGCCACCCCCTTTAGCATAAGAACATGATCAGGACTGTATATCCAACATATACATTCACCTACTGCTTGAGGTTTTAGTCTATATTGGGGCTGTTCAGCCTGGAGAAGAGGAGGCTCCGGGGAGACCTTACAGTGGTCTTCCAGTGCCTAAAGGGGCCTACAGGAAAGATGGGGAGAGACTCTTCAGCAGGGCCAGGTGTGACAGGACTAGAGGTAATGGTTTCAAAATAGAGGGAGATAGATTTAGATTAGATATTAGGAAAAAAATATTTACACTGAGGGTGGTTAAGCACTGGCCCAGGTTGCCCAGCGAGGTGGTTGATGCCCCATCCCTGGAAACGTTCCAGGCCAGGTTGGCCGGGGCTCTGAGCAACCTGATCTGGTTGGAGATGTCCCTGCTCCTTGCAGGGGCGTTGGACTGGGTGAGCTTTAATGGTCCCTTCCAACCAAACCATTCTGTGATTCTATGATCTTCTCCACACCCTGAGTTCTCATCTCCCACAGGTCACTGCCTTAACTGGGACTCCTAGACACTGCACACTGATTTAACCTGTAGCCCAACTTCAGGTGTTTTACCCTGTGAAATTACATCTCCAACACAGCAATGATGAGACCGGTCCTTCAAATTAGTTTTTGAACACAGAAATTCACTGAGATGCAGCTGAAACAGAGTAAAGCATGAACATGCATGCGGACATGGAGTTGAACAGCTGTGAGCCTCCCCCGCGCAACAGGAGTGTGGAAGTGAGTTTGGGCCAAAAGAGCTCATTTTCCTACCACATTGTGATGATCCAGCTGCTCAAATGAGTTACCAAGCACTTGCCATCCCAGAGGACAGGTTTGACAGGGTGCACTGATTGATGGCCAGCATTTAACACTAAGAGAAAGGAAAGCGTGTGGCAATCGGCAGCTGCTGCTAAGAGTTTCCAGACCGCGGCTGCGGGAGATGGCAGGGAACGGCACGTTCTCCTCCCTCACGTGGCCACTGCTTCCCCCCTCCATGATGATTACGCTGTTTCCTAGATGCAACTAAACACATTGGCAGCTCCCTGCACCTCACCACAAGATTTTTTTGGCAAACGCAGCAGACAGGTCACATCTTAAAGCTTTCCAGATTGTGGACACCGCCACTGTGCTTTGCGCATGCTGTTACTTGCCCTCCCCTGCCCTAAGCCATGGTGAGCTGAAGAAACATCAACCATTCATTTACTCTCCCAATAAATGGTTGGGTTTGGTGTAATTTTCTTTAGGGTTTACGCTATGGGAGCAAGGCGTGTGAATCACAAGGTGGTTTGAGAGGGTGTACGTTAGGCTTTGAGTTACCACTGACCACAGTTTGGGATTTCACCCAACTCCCAAATACAGGAAATCCAAAACCAAACCTGGCTCTGAACTGTTCAAATGCCCTTCTATTTATAATGGGCTAAATTAATGTTCTGTTTTTAAATCGGAGAGTGTTTGAAGTCTAGATCAAGGACCCATTTTTGCCAGGAACCTTCTAGTAATGCATTACACCATGATGTGGGTCTAGAGGACTCAAAGAGAATCTGAGAGCAACGGATGTGATAACAAAGCAGTAATTACTAGCACAGCTGTCTGAGAGAAAGGTTAAAAACTCATCATCACTAGACTTCTTTCAAGGAATCCCAAGATTTTTCTAAGTCACAAATTCCAGTTCGGCCTCATCCTGCTGGACTCAAAAGACTTATTAAGGGTAGAGAATAAATTCCTGGTCCTCAAAACAAACATCCCAGGAGAAACACGCTCTGCTCTGAATCATGAAAGGGTTCTCGGAGGTGGACAAGGCACGAACAGTCCCAGGAGCTCTTATTATCCTTACCTTGTCCAAGCCTTGCGCCCGTTATCGCCTCTTTGGCGCTCCCGAAGCCCAGCTCTCGGCACACCACGCTGGCGGACACCAGGTTCCAGTTATCGTCACAAACTGTTCCCCACTCCCCGTTTTTCAGCACTTCAACTCGTCCTTCACCAGTGTTGGCTCCCCCTTTCAGCCTCACCAGCGGTTGCTGGAAGACACAGACAGAAGTCGTGCTATCACTGCCTAAGAATGAAGCATCCTTCCTTTACAGCATGCGGCTGCAGGCAAGTCATGGCCCAAAATTTATTACTCTGAGGCACCTTAAAAAAAATACCACATACTACAAAAGGATAAAAGTGCTGGATGAAAGGAGATCTTTATGTGCTAAGACTTACGGTATGCATAGACATACGTTTCTCACATCCCTACACACGGGCAGAGAATAAAAAGAGACATCTTAGCTCTCTGCAGGTTAGTGCTTGTATTCAGGAGCCTTTTTCATGCAGCAGAAGGGTGCTGCTGCACACAGGAGCAGCGGGACGTGCAACAACCCAGTTCTCATACCGTATCTCTCAGGAGCCTTACAGGAGGCTTGGGAATTGCGCAGAGCCAGCTAGCGTGGCTCCCATGCGCTTGCTGCCCGTGGCTCAGCCACTAGATGGAATTCCTTTGCTGTACAGATCTCCAGAGAGGGGTCCTGGGTTATCCGAGAGACAACAGAGAACTCAAGCCACGTAAAAAACTGTGTCTGCTGCAGTTACAACTAGTGGAACAAGCGATCTGGCAGATTGCAGTCAGAAACACCCAGCAGAGTGGCAGATCCAGTTCCATTAATTTCCGTTCTTATATTTCTATTTGTCACTGGCTATACATGGCTCACAGCTTTCCCCAGTACTGAGCAGAGACCCACCAGCTGCTACGCTGGAGGATGTGCTGTTCTAGTCGGAGCGGAGTCTTAGACACCGGAACACCACGTGATCTGTGCAGAGTCTGAGACTTTAACTTTTAAAACTGGAAGCATCTACAGTTCTCTGGGCTGGGGTCACAGGAAGGACATCCAAAGCCTCCACAAAGGCTTAAGGAATTACTTGGCAGCACGCATGGGCTCAGAAGATTAGTAATGATTTACAAGACCTTTCACCTTCGAGGCCTTGATCCTGCAAGCTCTTGTGCAGAGAAGCACCCAGACTCGGGGCGAGCGCCCCACCAACAGCACTGCGTTATTCCCACTACAGCAGTGTCTGGAGGTGTGGGCTGGGGTCTTCCCAGGCACCAAGAGAATTCCCCCTCCTAAAGCCACAGAGGTACAGGGCTGGGGGATACAGGCTGCAGGCAAGATCCGCAGCACCTAATGCACCCTGCAAAAAAAAAAACAAACAAAAACAAACAACCCTCGGACCCAGCGTGAAGGGCCTCCAGACCCCAAGATCAGCCCTGCATCCTAAGGCTGCACATACCTACACCTGGAAAATTTCTGTTAGCATCAACCTAAAACAGGTTTGCTGCAAGTTAAGCTGCTCTTTCACATCCAATCGCTCCACTGACACTGAGAATAACTGACTCCAGGGTCATTTTATAACAGCCTTTTGCATATCTTAGAATTTTTACGCTAGGCTCAGCACTCTTCTCACTAGACTAAACAAACAGGGCTTTTCCAACCTTTCCTCTAGCCATGTTTCACCAGTCTTTCAGGGCATTTCTTTGCAGAAGACGCAGGGGTAGCGGAAATGCCAGCTTATTTCCCTTGTATCTCTCTAGGAAAAAGCAGCCAGCAGTGTTTAAGTGACTGGGAAACAGCAAAGCCCAGCAGCAACTGGGCACGTATTCAACTGGTTTGGAACAGAACAGCTCAAACAGAAACGTGACAAATGTGTTTTCTTACTACTTGCTTACGGCCTTGCCAGCTGCAGCGGAGAGCCGGTCTCCCACCCTTCCCAGCCTGTAGACGAGGTACCAGGTACTTGTTGAGGAGAGAAACTCAGCTGGGCTTGCAGTGAGAAAGGAATACAAAGAGGGGACATTTGCACAGCAGCGGTGGTTTGTACTACAGGCGTACACATGTCCAGACCCTACAGCTGAAAACTGATGGCGAATAGTTACACCTCCAGGCTTTTCCTGCTTGAGAGGTTGCATTCAATCCCTGCTCACCTCCTGCCTGAAGGCTTTTCGGAAGCCACTGTGGCTGCTCGGGGCAAAGGCACGTCCGGGAACGCAGCTGACTACTGCAGGCATCCCATTCTCACACGTCGTGTTCTTCTCCGCATCCACATTGAGGTGATTGCCCAGTTTGCAGCTGGAGATATGAGCCTCATTCCCAGTGCAGTCCATTGAGTAAGCCCAGTAATTCTGCTTCCTTCTGCTCGCAAACATCCTTAAAGAAATAAAAGGGAACAGGAAAAGAAAAAGTTAGGAATCCACACAAACTGCACTGATGTAGCTACATTTGGGAAAAAAAAAAAGCCCTGAAATAAAATGAGGACTGAACGGCATTATTTGAAGGCATTCATACACACAATGACTCTCTGTTCAAGTGTCACTTGGGAGTAAACAGGTCATCTCCTCCAGCTAAAGATCAGGGCATGGATCAACAGTGCAGCTAGAGCAACAACTAGATACTCTAAGGAAAAACACATAATAGAGATGCCTATGTTACGCTGGGGTCAGAGATCAGTTAACTCAAAAGGCAGCATACAAACAACGCTGCTGAGTTTGGACTGGAGAGGCCCCCAAAAGACCTCTCCCATAAACGCGCTGTTCTCTTTGCTGTCCATCACCTATCAGCTGAGAGAAGGTGGCAGACGAGGAAAAAGTCACAGCTCTCTGGCTTCTCTCGACACTGCAGGGTTAACAACTGTGAGCTTGAAAGCAATTTCTGAGAGCAATTCCCTTGATGACATGTTCACAGCAGAGGAGACTGGCAGCAGTTGCTGCTTCTTGCTCCTAAACTGCAGTACTTGCCTGGAGGTGTTCCAGGGACTCCTAAGGGGGAAGGGGCAAGTGTGATAAACGAGAAAAGAAAGTGATCCAGCTTCATCCTAACCGCATTGCAAGGCTGTTGGGTGACTGTATCGGAGCTAAAATAGCCAATGAAACAGAAATATGGGTCAGATCATCACAAGGGAGATGTTAGAAGTTAAGTTAAAAAAAAAAAAAGTCAAGGCGCAGAGGAGCCAACGCCCTGCTGTGATCTTGACGTGGCTTTGCGAGATCCCTGTCTGCTCCTCATTCCAGGACTAGCTGCCACACAGCCCCGGTGATCCAGGGATTGGCTGGGATACACGGCACAGCAAGGCAGGTGGAACTCACTGGGGGCAAGAGCACCAATTCTGATAAACCGTAGCACATGCCTACGGGACAGCGAGCCTGAACAGGATCTGGGAAAGGAACAAAGAGCCTTTTATAGGCTGTTTGTTTGAAACTAAACTCAACAGGTCAAGGTTTTCCCCACTGATGCCCTTTGGTGGTCCTGTGTGGGCTCATTTGCACCATTTCAGATGTCTGAGAGAAATACCTTCTCCCCTTCCACTTGCTAAGCTTTGCTGACAAACTCAGCGGTTGTCCAGGCTCGTATGGCTCACGGCCACTGACTAATCCTTTCTGGAACCAAATTTCTCTGGGTTGAGGTTTGGGCCAAATATAGCCAGGCTGGAGATAGGGATGCAGTAGCATCACGTGATGGGGAATAAACGCTGTGCTGAAAGGACAAAGGATGGGGCAGGGCTGAGAGCTATCCCATGGAGCAACAGGCAGCCTGCCTGTCCTGTGGGTAAAACACCGGCTGTCAAACTGCAGATCCGTCACACCAGGGCTGTCAGGGACCCCGATTCAACAGAAAATGAACGGGAAACAGGAATACAAATTTTTAAAAGTAAAAACAAGGAGGATACAGGCAGAAAGTGCCAGCCACTTCTCAGCTAGAAAATCTGGTTCAATTTAGACCAAACCATGTAGATTTTTCTTCTTTCTAATCAAACTACTGAGGGTATTACATATCTACCAAAAATCCTCTACCCCTGGATTGCTGGAGCTCAGCACCGAGGTCCCACTTGAACATTAACTGCTCTCATAGACTGGAGAACAATGGGACAGATTCAGGCACACACTGCACACTGGACAGCATCTGGAGGCGCCTGTGTTCAGTGACGTTACTCCACATTCTCCCAGCACGGGCCAGCCACCCTTCCAGTCTGCGTGCTCAGTGTGGAAGTGAGAATCTGAAGGAGTATTTTCACTGAGGGCCCTCCACAGATATGTGCAGAGAGCTCAATGAACTCCAAAGCAGACAAGAAACACAGCCTGTCTTAGAGAACTAATTACAGGGATGCCTTATAATAGCAAACAATGACCTCATCCTGGAAATTTCATGAGGCATTAACATCTGGTTGGCATTAAGAGCCCTTGGTAGGCTGGGGAGAAACAGCCAGAGAAAGCCCCACCTCATTTCCCCAGACTGAATATATATTAAAAAAAAGTAAATAACAAGAATGCCTTGAGTCTACTTTTTAACATACAAAGGGTACAACTCACCTCTCATTTGCCTTGCTATAAGCCAAGAGCAATGCTGCTCAGATCAGAGGTGAGAGAGTTTAGCCAGTTCTAGGTCAAGTTGGAGCCCAAACTTTTTCAACTTATCAGGAGATGTGGACCTTCACCATGTAAGCCTTAAACAAAGACACAGGTTAAGGCCAAGGGCCGTGGGAGGTGGCTGAGGGTTTAGCTAAAGGAACCTTGCTGTGTAAGAACACATCTGAGAGAACTCAGGGAGCAAAAGACAAATCATTACAGAAACACACACCGGGAAAATGCACACACTGAACTGGTGAACTCCTCTTCAGGAGTGTGAACATAAAGTTTCTACCCTTGAGAAATTCTTCAAGCATTTACTGAAGTTATCAAGTTTGCTATCTTCAGCCTCAGGGAGGTGGAAGAGAAGCCAGACCTGCCACCTTTTGCCAAAGCCTTTACGATCCTGGCTTTGCTAGGGAGAACCCAAACCATGAGGATTTCTACCACAAGCATAGAGGTGATTAACTGCCCTACACATCTGACCAGATTTATAACGCTATGAGCGGGCTGGATAAACTGGGAAATGCTGTTTGCACTGACATTGAATGAAGGATCCTGGAACTGCTGAGCTCCTCCATCCGATCCTGTGACAAATGGCAAAGCTATAACGCCTCAAGAAGGCAGCAGATCCATCTCTCTGCCTTAGCCGTCTCTGGTCACAAACTTCTACTCTCCCCATCAGCAAAAAGCATTTAATTCTACTCTGCTTTCTCAAACAGAGCAGGAATTAGGAGGAGGAGTTAACAAGTGGTGCCTATATAAAAATCCCTTTGAACAAGAATATGGAAACAACATTGAGATTTGTTTCATTTCCTAACATAAATCGCGCTGTCAACTGCAGAGTCTAAGTTACATTCAGGAATAAAACCCTGGCACCGAGACAACAATGAACTAAGTTGTTTTCTTTCAAGCAAGATTCATCTGCAACTCATTTCACTTCCCCCCGTCGTGCAGCAGCAGAGCAAAGTATCAGCTAGCTCAGCGCGCGGAGCTGTAGTTTGTGGGGAGTGAGACTGGTGGGGATGTGGGAAGGGGGCACTTGCAGCCCTGGCCAGCAGAAACCCAACTCCAGCCCATCCCAGCTGCGGAGCAGGAGGAGGAAAGGATTTGGTCTTGGGAGAACGGTATTTACAAACTGAGGAGTGTAAAGCCTGAGAAATGAGACGAACGTTTCTGAGGCTTCATGCTCCCACGGAGAGAGGATTTAGTTCAAGTGACCAGGCAGATATGAACTCTTCCCTCCCCAAGATGCAACCAAAAAGCATGAGGGACAGAGCAGAGAGCAGTGCTCTCTTTACAGTGGTTGTCATTCTGGTACCTCGACCGTGAAGCAAGGACCACTTGTGAAGTTCCCAGTTCAGAACCGGGAGGTTTCCGTCACCAGAAAGATTACCAGCAAGGCTGGTTGTACGTGATGCGTCTGCCAGTAACTCAAAGCACAAAGGCAAACGTTGCAAGGAAGAAAGCAGCTTTTTAAACTATGCTCACCAAACAAAACTGTCAGGCTGATAAAGTTTTACAAGTCTCTTCCCTCCAATAAAATGACATCTCATCTTCCTCCAAACTGGGATAATATTCAGCATATTTTTCAAAGTAACCTTCTGTGGGTGCAGGAGCCCAGCAAGCCGTTACCGCTTGCTGGAAACAGCCAAAGGTGAGGGAGGTTTTAGGACACTGGGACTACTTAAGCAATGTGTCTGGCTTGGTAGCAGAGATCTCCAAGCCTGGTATTTGCAAGCACCGCATATTCGTAACTCCAGCTCCGGTGAACGGGATTTTCAACATTGCTGAATTTGATGCCGAACAACCGCGCCTCAGTTTTTCCATCTTTATGCGTACTATTGCAGGAGACAGGACAATTACCAAGCATCCTTTTATTTAAGGCAGATGGCTCCAGCTGCTAAAGTTAATGCTTTTCTTGGAAAAACCACGACCAAGCAGCAGGAAAAACCTACTTTGTCTGACTAGAGGCAATTTATTCTGCCCTCCTCTCTGAGGCAGGGGATGGGAGTCTCAGAGCTGATTTAGAGGGAGACATGCGGCACTGGTGGGAGCAAACGCTCCTCTAACTGGTCTCCAGGGTAAAACATGAGACCAGCTGGTAGCAATTATTAATTCACCTCTCACGTCCCTGAGAAGCCTTGAAAACAGAACTCTTTTCGGGTTATTTATTTTATATTCTTTGTGCTGCTATGTGGCTTTATGCTATTCCAACCCGAGGACCTCTTCAACTGATCACCATCTCGCTAATGAAAGAAATGAAACGTGTCCAGCCAGTTCCAGAGGGACCTTTCCGAAACAGCAATCGCACCGGCCAAAAGGAGCAGGCAGGAAAACCACAACTCCTGCCTGGAGAATTCAGTTCTCCCCCTAACCGGTTGACACTTTCCCACTCCGTAGGTCACAGCATAGGAAAGAAACGAGACAGAATTTCACTTAAACTATTTTGCATCTGTTTTAGGGTGTTATTTCTCAGGAACGGTGTAGGAAGAACCACTTTTATAATGAAGGCTGGTGACAAAATGCAAGCTGAAGCAATGACAACAAAAAAAAGAGCAGAGTTCCTGCCTTTCAATAAACAGGAAACACAGCCTGAACTGATCATTCTGCAGCTCTGAAAGACACAACATTCTCCCTATGGATTGCTATTTTCTTCCCTCATTTTAAAGCAATCCACAATTACAGGAAGAAAAAGTAGCACCAATATCACAACCGCCCCAAACGACATCCTTCTGCAAGCACCATCTCAGATGCACAGGCAGAAGCAATGCTGGGAGGAGTGGCATGGATGCATGCTGATGTTTTTAGCTCAGCATTCGGCTCAGAGCATGCTTTAACGACAGAACAAGTCATACAGTTGGAGATTGCTGGCAGCTCTTCCAGCCTGGGACCCTGAGGAATCACCCGTGCCAAAGAAGCTGAACTGGGGTTACCAACAGTGGGAGATTTACTGGAAATATTCCCGTGGGCAGTCTGCTCCTTTGTGGGTGATTTGGCACCTAGACACCCATGAACCACGGACAGTGAGCCTCCAGGAGAGCCACAGCAGCTGGTAAACACGCCATGAGAGGTGTGAGACCAGGAATTGCACGCGGTAGCGGGAAGGAGGAACCTGGGCAACAAAGCACAACAAAGGCCTGGTTTATTCCAGGATTCCTCAGCTGGAGCTTTCAGCACATACCAGACCTGGTCCTGCAGCTGGCTTTCTGCAAAGAGATGGGGTAAACACTTAGATTATTTTTTTTTTCTCCCAGATGATGGGCTTACTGGTAGAATGTGATCAGTTTGTTAACATACATCCATCCCCTGCACACAACACAGAACCTAAATCTATCACTGGTGAAGGAAATAACCATTCTGTAAGCTGGAAATAAAAAAAATAAATTAAAAAAAGATTCCTTGGGCTGACTGTCCACATCTCCTACTACAGGATCTATCAAGTACTAAACCTGCTACTGCACTAGGTCTTCAGACAGAACGGTGAGGATCAAACAATTCCCCTGTCTGCACAAGGAAATGCTTGACATTTCAAATATTTACACAGAAGGAAAATCTGATCTGAAGGAATGAAGCAGTTGGAGGTTTTTTACCTCAAGGTCTCCAGTGTCATTTGACAATTTGCATTTTTGAACAAGGCCCCAAGTGTTCAAAGAAACATGCTGGTGTCTCATACAAAGCTCTGCTCTTACTTGTAGACATTGGTGTTGTATTTCCTCTCGCTTGGAAATCCAAACATGCCGCAGACAACTCGGGAATTTTTCAGGGTCCAGTGCTTGTCGCAGATTTGCTTCCAGGTCCCTTCGTCCTTCACCTCCACGTAACCCTCCGTGACAGGCACCCGCTTGCGGTAGGTGGCGAGGATGGCACGGATCCTTATGTCCTCCACCTGGATATTCATGTTCTATGAGCATAAAAAGAAACACAAGTGATGCTGGCTTGCAAGGAAACTGGCTGTGTAGCTTCAAGGTGGGGAACAAAAACCAGTTCTGTTCAGGGTTAGGGCTGACCAAAGAGAAGCAGAAGAAGGGAAGAGCTGTTTAGGAAAAGCCACAACAGGGAAGCAAACAAACCTTTCCACCTTGTGCAAATCTATCCTCCATCCTGCAAAAGAGGATGCTTTTGCTCATTTTTAAAAATAAAAGCATTGCTTTACAAATGGCTACGTAACAAATCTCCTTTGTTACTTAAATTCATGGAAGTGCTTGTTTCAGAAGCACAGTGACCTTAATTTAGTCTTAGCTACTATGGAAATGAACAGAGCTCAGCTCTGCTAGGGCCACCTTAATCCTAGCAGGGTGCAGGGAAGGACGCTGGAGCTCCTATCAAGGCGGTGGGCATCCCTTCCCCAGGGCAGGCACTGTGAAAGCCGGGATCCCAATGTGCTGACACCGGCATTTCGGCATTTCACCGCTTCCCCAGGCCGGGTTCCTCCTCCAGCTGAAGCCTTACTTGGGACAGCAAATGAGTCATGAAGGTTGAATGGATTTCACATTTGGAGCCTACGTGAGGACACTGCACAAACAAACCTTGCAGGGACCCAAGCCCAAAGCAAAGGCTGACTGGAAAATATCCGCTGTGGCAAGCAATTACAAAAGAGCTACTGAAAATTTTATAACTTGCTTCCAGGAGACCTATTCTTGTCAAAAATGTATAAAACCACGTGGTTCTGCTAACAGTTACATCAGAACTGAGGAATCCACCCCTCCCCTTGCTCAAATTCAATCACTTGGAAAAGAAAAACGCTCAGAGCTTTAAAGAGACATGTCCCTCTGCTTACTGCTCAGTGGCACACACAGATATTGAAGTCAGGGGCGTCACAATAGGATGTGCAGAGTACTGCAAATTACACGTGGCGCATCCATTCTCCAGATGCTTCACCAACACTGATGCAACAAACAGACCCCGGGCAAACGGAAACCAACGGCAGAGAAAGAGCTTGCTGGGGCAGGCGTCTCCTCCTCATCCACAGCTCTGCTACTGCTCTGCCCACACTACTTTGAGCAAATCACTTAAGGCTTTTTTTTTTTTCCCCTTTTCTTCTTTCTTTTTTAATTGTCTACATTTACTACCTAGCTTTACATCAAACCAGACCACCGATTCCGCCTTTCACGTTCAGCTGCAGGAATCCAGTCCTCCAGCAGCTCAGCTGGAGCACCCTCGAGACATCCCCAGTAACCCTGGAAAACAGGACAGTGTGATTTACCCAGTAGGACAGTGCTGCTCATACAGGGTTCACAGTTTGCGCTTCGGAGTTGAAAGCTCTTGTAGCCCTCAAGAAGAAAAAAAAAAACCAAACAAAAAAAACCCCCACAACAATATCCAAATTTCTTACATCTGAGACATTTTAAGGTGCTCAGACAAAAGGTTCAATGCAAGAGCAGACTTGTACACCTCCTGTGTAGTCTGGGAAGCCCATTTGCAGTACAAAGAGTTTCTCCTGGATTTGGTAGATTCTCCTTTAAGGAACTCTTTCTCGCTTTTGCATAGCTTTTGACTACCTGCTGTCAGAAAAGTAGCAGCACCTTTGTGCACTGAAGGCCTCCCGGGCTGGTTTTCAAACCTGCAACCCCCTTTTCCCCTAAGTGCAGCTTATGAAGTGTTTCCAGCTCTTTACTGGATGGAGGAAGCACGTTTACCTGGAGCTACAGACCAGCGCTGCCTGGGAGAGCACCTCGTTTCTCTGCTCCCTCTACCTTGCCTTAGTTTCTCCATCAGGAAATATGAGGTAATTAAAGTCTTAAATCCATTTGTACATGGCTTTGACTGCTAAAGATCTAAAAGTAGTTTTAATAAAAGCCTATTTAACGGATTAACCCGAAGGACAGAGAGCCAAAGCTTAAAATCACACGAAAAAGATAGTAACTAAGGAGGAAATATGCACTGACAGCTGAGAAGGTGGGTGAGACAGCCCAGCTGAGCTTTTCCATCTGCGACTGCAGGATATATCCCCATGTACAAAGCCCTAAGTACATTTGCTACACATAGTGACGTCAGTACCAGCCCTGCTGCCTGTTAAAGTAACCGAAATGGCACATTTTCCCTCACTAGACCTGACACCAGCAACGTGCTGAAACCCACCCGTGGTTCTCACTGGACAGCCACTTCCATTTCACTTGAACTCAGACAGGCCGGAGGCCACGGCTGCTCCTCGGCGCTACGGAAAGGAGCAGCGTTCGGAACAAAGCGTGATTTCACATTCGTGTTCAGGATGCCTGTGTTTGTGAGGAGGCTGCACAACAGCAGTTGCTAGCCCCACTGGAGTCACACGGAGTGCCGTTCCAGATGTTGAACATCTGCCTGAGGCTCTTCCACCGCAGAGCAGCAGAACCATTCCCACGTTGCACCTATTAGTCATCGTTAATACATCACTTTTCTCACTGCTGCACCACCAGAGGTCTTCACAGAGATGGAAGGCGGTGACAAAGCTGAAAAGCCTCCAAGGTAAACAGAGCGCTCAAAGGATGGGAGAAAGCAATGGTTCTCAGGCTCCTTTTGCAGACTGAGAAATAAGGTGCAGAGAGAGCAAACTGCTTCTCCAAAGACCACAAGGGCAGGAAATCGCATCCCCATCTCTAACCCATGAAGGTCCCTCCTGCAGTAGGGACCATCAGCCAAACCTCTAGCACTAAAGCGCTCACATTCTGACCAAGCACGTTTGAGGTTTTTTCTCCTTCCCGCTTCACCAACCTAGCAGGAGCTGCGTTGCACAAAAACAAAGACATCCAGCCTGTCTCTGACAGCTGCCAGTAACAGATGCTGAGAAAAGAACATCTGAACAGGGCAACATGCAGCAATCCTTCCCTGCTGTATTCCTGCTGCTTCCAAGGATCTGTATCTCACAGGCTTTCCAAGCCAGAGGGTATATTCTAATGTTCAAAAACCCTGGATGGATCTGAGAATCCCTTGCTGGGATTTATGATATCAGAGCAACAGGCAAAGAAAGAAACCAGCCCACCGGGTTAGAGGAGGAGAGAGAGAAGTCACAAAGTTGCAAAAAGGAAAAAAAAAAAAAAAATCAACTCTTGAAAAAAGGAAAGCTTGGGAATGCTGTTAGGTACCTTACGATTTGCTTGTTATTTTTGCAATTAGTTCAGCAGCTTAGCAAATAAAACCAGGTTGGCTCCATCTGTTTCCAAAAGAGCTCTGACCGCTGCAGGACTGGGGATGCTGGAGTCCCAGTAAAGGATCCTGGGGAGCCGCGTGGGTAGCCATGACCCAGCCTAGGACTCGAGATGCCTGCATTTCCTACCTCCAGGCTGTGTTTGGGCACGTCTTTTTCACTAACGCATTAGACTGGGTTGTCCTTGCTGGTTGTTCTATAAAAGTGAAAAACAAGGTGCAAGTGGAATGGCTTGCTCTTGGACGTGAAAAAAAAAAAACCAACCAAAAAACAAACATTGTCAGAGACGGAGTGATAGCTCAGGCACTGCAGGCTGCAGTACAAAGGTCCCACAACACGTCTCTCTTCCCTCAGAGATGCTGACACAGACACAAAAAGAAATCCTGCTCTGACCTGAGACTCTGCTTAGTGAATCCAACTCTTTTGTCATATTTTTTTTTTTTCCTGTATTTGCCAAGGAAAGGGGGGGAAAAGTGAGCAAACTGGCAAGAAATAAGCCATCATTTCATTCCCTGGAGGGTATTTCAATCTTCAGATAGCTATAGCAGAGAGGCATGCAGTGACATTTTCGTGTTCTGGTTGAGAGCAAAACCAACCCCCATCCACCCCACTTTCCGCTCACAGAGAGTGCGTTAGGGCCAAGAATTATTGATAGAGCAACTCAAGGGTTTGCACCGAGTCTGAGCAAACAGCAAAATGTCTGACAAGAGTTCAGCACGCCGCAGAGCTCAGCTTTATACTGGAAGATTAAAGAACAAAGGATCAAAATAAGTATACTGTAGGTTTCTTAAGGAGAAAGGACCACTGAAGAGCTTTGTCCCAAGAACTCGCTGCAGATTTGAATGGTTTCCTTCCACTGCAGAGCTTTTGTTACACTGGGAGTATCGGATAATGCAAATACAGGCAGGCGTATTTTATCTTCCAACAGCAACGTGTAGAGCAGCTGGGCTAATGGTAAAAACAGACTCCATACAAAAATCAGATGCAAACAACACTTAATAGCTATAGCAGACTTTGTAAAATCACCCTCTCCATGCTTTATGTACACGTGGAGACAAACGCCTACAACAAGCTGTCACACCAAGAAGGAAACCTCATCTCTGAAAGCTTTACTTAGTCTCAGAGTATAGCCATGCACTGGAGCTACCAAGGTAGACCTGAAGGATCTCTGAAGATCACAAAGCAGGTATCTGCAACCAACCCAGAAGCTGAATGCACATCTGCCAAGCTTCCCACCTCAGGTATCAAACAGAAAGTAGAGCATTCAGCAATATTTCAGGAGCCAAGCAGTCATTCACCAAAGAGCAACACTACCTCCAGGAAATAAAACTGGGTGGGATGTGGTTTGCTCAGTCTGAGACTGAGGAACACAAAGCAATGAGGGAGTAAGAAAACTATGCACAAACCTACAGCTCAGCTCCCTGAATATCAGGGAAGAGTGCTGCTGGGGATTTCTACCCTCAAAGCAAGGGAAGAGACCAAGCCCAGAAAGGGTTAACTCTCGTGGTGTATGCATGACAGTTCTCTCCTCAGCTAGCCTTGTGCAACTTCCACCTATTTAGGCCAGCAGCTGCGGAGACTGAGACATATGTGCCAGCCCTTTTCCTTTTTTCCTTCCTCCTAAACTCCAAGTCTTAGAATTCAGCTACTAGCATAATTCAGACCCGGACCTCTGAACTCTCCTGTGCTTATGAAACACTCCCACCACATACTTGAACTGGAATCAGCTCTTGCCTTTTCTTTCTGCTCTCCAGAAGGCTGCTTGTTCACAAGACGGCGTCTTGCATCGCTGACCCCACGCACAGAGTTTGCAGGTCTGCTCTATCGTTACTGCCCTCATCTGTCAAGCTGCAGCTTTGCTTTCATCAAAGACAGCCACTCTGGCACAAACTCCATTAAGGGAGTAAGCACCAAGCAACAAGAAATCCTATGGCATTTTTCTCCCGCTTGAGTTAAGCGTCCTTAGCCTTGAAAGGCACGAAGATCAAGGTGGGTACGTAGGGCAGGGGGAGGAAGTGCAGTACATCTGTTCCTAGATTCAACACTGGTTTCCACACCAACCCGCTGTTCACTGGAGCCACTTCACTGGGTACAGCAATATAAAAATCTGACTGAAGCCAAAATAACTCTGTGGTCTGAGGCTGAAGAGATCCTGCTCAGTTCTGGCACAGATCTCCTGTGTGATTTCAGCCACACAAATGCTCTTCCCCACCTCCTCGCTGTTACCTCTGGTCTCGTGCTTGCACTTCCTCACCTCTTCTGGAAAGGGAAGACAACGCTAAGCCCATCTCCCTCGCTCCGAATTGCAAAGCCTCTGCAGCAAGGGCTTCGCATCTGTATCTGCCCAAAGGAAAGATGTGATTTCGGCTGGGACTTCCAACATTACTACAATACAAATTAGTATAAAAACGAGGGGAGAGGAAAAAAAAAAAAGCGTCCAACTCTTCTGGGTTAGGCCATATTCCCCTCTACCTTGCTCCTTTCCTCACCAAGAGCCATGCCCACAATCCACGCTGCTGCTTCTCTTCAGTCCCAGACACAAAAGCCCACCGCCAGCCAACACGCTGCGCTCAGTTATGAAACCACCGAATCTCAGCTTCAGAAAGCCGGGGCCTGCCCGGAGACAGCGAAAAGAAAGGAGTTTGTTTTTGAGCTTTCACAAAAGGATTCCTGGCTTGGAAAGTTTTCACATGAGCCTCAGGTGCTTTTGTTTCCACTCTCTGAACCAAATGCTTCCCCACGGATTCGGATCTGATTGCAAAAACCGACACAACTTTCATAACATTTTCTTTCACCTTTTGCCATCTGTTTTGTGTTGGCAGAAAAATTAAGCCCAAGACAACATGCTTGTGTCATCTTCCACTGCCCAAGCTCTGCGATACCCTTTCTCCTTGTGACAGCCCTGAGGATGGACAGTAGTGAATACAGGGAGGAGGTCCCGTTCCTAGAAACCTGACCGCTACTTTGCGGACCGCAGCCACTATTCTGGTTCTGAATCACCGACTCCCGGCTGAAAGCAAGCCACGGCAGCTGGGATTTCAGAGGGGCTCTTTAGAAGAGCATCTCAACACTTGCTTCAAACACACGCCCAATGATGACGTTAAGAAACCAGCTAGAGAGCTGCACGGGGCAGGTGGGTCCGAGCAGCTAGGGCTGTGTGTGGCTCCCCTATGGCCAGAGAAATTACTCAAATGCAGGAAGAAAGGGAACTAGAATGAAACTTCTGTGTTTCTGTGTATTTTACTTTTTTGTTGGGTTTTTTTTTTAAAAAAAAAAACCAAACAAACAAAAAACCAAACCATAACCATGAGTGATGCTACGGATTGCAGAGCAGGAACGTGGAGGTACCAGTACTGGCTCTGGCAGGTGTCTGGTTGCCAGGTGATTGTACAAATAGCTTAGGCAAAGGTGCACTTACCACAAATCGTTGATTTAACAAATGCAAGGAGCCTGTGTGCTATCTCTGTCTCTGACTAGATCCATGTTCATTGCTTTCCTGCTTTAAGATTCCCTGTGATCCACTTGAACTGCTCCTTCCTTCCCTAGTCCTCTGCCCATTAGACGCAGAGACCTATTAATATAATTTTTCATTTACAGAGCTCCAGGATTTCTTGGCTTCCCAAACACCAAGACATTAAGGCTACAACCTGGACAAGAAATTATTTTTTTTTTCCAATTAATAACATAACACAAAATCTTTCCATATAGACTTTGTTCATCCCAGTGGCCTCTTCTTTCCTGCATTTAAACCCTTCGCTTACTTCCACTGAAGTCTCAACTACCGAGTTTTTTCCCCTGAAGATGACTGCTTAGAAAGCTATCTCTTCACAAACATAGGAACGGGTGGAATCTGTTTTCGTTTAAACATCTGGAGCTGTGCCTCCAAGTCACTAACAAGGTCCCAGCTGCTAAATAAACACGGTGAAATAGATGCTGCAAGACAAAACCGGGTTGCCTGCGAGGGACAGCAGTCCCCTGGGAACAGTATGCTGTATTGGACTGCAAGCACTTTTTGTTCTGGGTTTGTGCAGTACAAAAGGGTAAGGGATGAAGGTCCAGGAGCAAATACAGTGCAGATTTTGAGTGACAAAAGCCGAGGCCTTTGCTAAGCCGTGAAACGCTTCAGCGGCAACCTCACAGTTGCCAATGCAAAGCAGGCTAATGAGAGGCAGGAGAGAAAAGAAACACTGGTGACAGAAACAAGCGAGAGAAGACAGGAGCACTGAACCCTGGAGATGCGTTGGCAGGGGCAGGAGGCTCAGCGTAGGACAGGATGCTGCTCTGTTCTGTCTGCATCATGGTCCGAGGGTTTCAGGATAAGCAGAGCTTTTACATTCTCCGTTTCCTTCCTGCTGAGCTATTTGAAAGACAATCTGAATCAGACTCTGCAAGCTAGCCAAATTTATTACCTGACCTCTGCACTGCAAACCAGAACAAGATCATAGTCTGTTCCCAGGCTTCGTTAAACATTGTCTTGCGTAACAGAGCAGTGATATCGCATCCAGCACAACAGCTGTCAGCTCCTCAGGCCCTGGATACAGTCAGTGCAAGGAGACAAATAGGCTAACTGTACCTCAAGGAACTACAGCAAAGCAGCGCCAGCCTTGGTGCTCTCCCAGCCCTACCAGCTCTGTAGCTCATACCTCCTGCTAGATGAACACCAGCTCTCTGCCCAGCAAACCCAGCGCCCTGTCATGCCACAAGCCATCACAAAGAAACCATTGATGCAAGCAGTGAGAAACTATCACACACACACTTTAAAATTACAGCAGTGAAGCAACGCAGCGGCTTACCTCAACAGCAGCTTAACTGATGTTTGTGTGGAGTCAGCGCCAGAAGAGATGCTGAGACCACTTCCAGACACACAAAGCATCAGCATCAATGTTACACATGGGCTTATGTTTAGAGAAGTAAACATTTACACCAAGGGGAAAGAAACTAAAACACTGTTGTCACAACAAACAGGCAAATAAACCTTTTCCTTTCAAACATGCTTAAGAACTGGACAGTCGAGACAACAGAGCTAAAGTCTGAGATGGTGGTGAACTAAGCTGCAACTCCCCACAGTATGGAGAGAGTCTCCGCTGATTTGCATGGCAAAAATCTAAATAAGAGGAGGAATCATCTGTGTGCCAAGCCACACACAATGACCCTTTCCTCCTCCCCTCCTTACACCTTCCAGTTAGAACCAGCTCATCATACAGGACCACTTCATCATCCACAGAGCCAAATTTAACTGAAAGCTCCTGAGCAAGACTTAGAAATACTCTTTCCCACTAGTCAAGAAACCTAGACAATACAGTTCAACCCATTTTAGCCTGACATAATCAGAGCCTTTGAGCCACCAGGCTTTGAAGTGAAATATTTTAATGCTCCACATACACCCAGAAGGGAAGAAGACGACAGAAATAGCAGCACAGCCTGGTATGTTTAGCTAGACCTTGTCTGCCCACCGTCTGGCCAAAGCTACAGTCTGGTCTCAGGTACCAGATCTATTTGTGAACTCGTAACGGCTGCAGCAATTTGATATATTTAGCGTACATCCTATTTGAAGCTTCTGTGTGTGCACACAGAGGAAGAGGGTGGACAACAAATATTTTGTTAAGGATGTTTTGGAACAGGTTAAAGAAAACACCTATCATGCATTTATTTAAGAAATATATTAAGGGTAGGAGTTAGTTACTGTGGTCAGCCCAGTAAGGCAGTTGCAGGTGGGCCCATACTGCGTTTGGACAACACAAAGTGGCTACAGGTACCATCTGAAAAAGCAGGGCTGGCATTCCCCGCTCATGGTTTCATGAACACACATTAAATCATTTTGATTTCAGAGCTTGTGGCATCCTGCAAAGACTTAGGAAAACATTCGAGACTGCGCACACATTTAAACTGCAGCCTTTGGCAGCGTATAAAGGAACATTAAGGCAGGTCCACACTGCCCACCCCGCCACCTTCAGACACTTGTGAACTGCAGGACAAGAAACAACCAACAGGCGTACCGCACTTCTGCATCCATTTTATCCTGATCATGGTACCTTTTGCCACAACGTCCCAGTGGGGGGAGAAGTGCGGTTCAGGACAGCCAAGATAGACAGATTCAGCTCCCGGCTCTTCTCTGCGTCTTGGCTGTGCTCTCAGGTGAGTCACTTATCCTAGAACTGGAGAGAACCCCTCCCCTTGCTGGCTCCCCTGCCCCACCTGCAGAACAGATTCATAGAGCCATTTAGGTTGGAAGACCTGTGAGATATGTGTTTGTCTGGGGCACAGACAACACACGGCTCCACATGCTCAGAGACCTTTGGCTAAAGCAGCAGATTCCACTCATTATATTTCACAAAGCTTGAATTACTGCAGTGCAGCCTATATACGTCTCTCCCAAACTCCATCTGAGAGCCAGCAAGCAGTTTCTGTGTCCTCAGATATGCTCTGAGCACTTAAAACCAGCGTGACTAAACTTCTCCTCTGGGCTCCCAAGACACCACTCACAACGCGAGTGCCACACTGCAATGCCGTTGGGCCACACTGCAATACAGCGGGTACTGCGCTCTGCCATCGTGGTTAGACTCAAGCTGTGTATCAAGCCACTAACGTGAACTGGAATATGCAAATCAGAGCTTTGACTCCGGGCTGTGGCTAAAAAAGAAGGAATGCAAGCAAAAAAAATCAAACTCTTAAGTTAAACAACGGTGTTATTTTACCAACAGCTTTGGCCCCATTGTACTGTGAGTGCAGGCGCCTGGGTGAAGGATCACAGCGAGCAGGTTCAGCATCAATTTCCTCATGTCCCCAGCCATCCACACAGGCTGTGGGCAGTCTTTACCTTCACATACAATTACTGGGGGTTAAGCCATGCTCTGCCACACACTTGCAGTGCTTCCAGGCACGGCTACTGCTCTTTTTAACCCTTTCAGGATGTATGGTTTACTCTCCCAGACCTGGAGTCTGCAGGAGGGGAGAGAGGAGGCGATACCAGTGGTACCTGCCTTTCTCCTCCCAAAGGCAAACAGGTAAGAACTGACAAAATCAAAATCACAAGCCGTGCTCTTGCCATTAACAAGACACTGCGTATTTAGTGGACACATTTTAAGGAGGAGGAGGAGGAAAAGCCTCTATGTAAAACGCATTCAATGTCATTACGCTCCCATCACCATCACATGCTGCTGTTCCAGCTTCGAAAAGGTGAGCAGCCCTCGGTGCTTATGCAGCCACTGAGCTGAGGGCTGTTAGACTAATCCTGACCAGCCAGCAGCCCACGAAGGGCTGTCCCGCTACACACATTCGTCACCCCCCAAGAGATAATCCTGTGAACAAGTCCCAAGGCTAAAAGCAGCTGCAGAAAACAGCAACCAAAAGTGCTGGGGGTTTCTCTGCCCTTTAGCAAGAGACTGATGGATTTCAGACCTGCCCCAACCTCAGTCCTGTCAGAAGATTTAACCTCTTCCTGCCTGCCTCTCATCATCTTATCACAGATCTTCCATCACTCAGCCCAGACTGAGATGTTTCACTTTGGCCTGTGACCGGCAACTTGTCTTACAAAAGCAAGGGTCAGGCACTGCCCCTTCCCAGCAGGGCAGGGAAGGGAAAGGCTCAGGGACAGGAAGAGATATGACATAACCCTCAAAATATGAGCTGTGACAGGAAAAGATCTGTCTGAGCATATATATATATATATAAAGCCAAGTGGTTTATGGTGATGGAAAATTTCATCCTATACTACTTATCTGCAGCATTTCCTAACTGGGAAATGGAGCTCTGTACGTTGTCCAAGAAAAATAAACTCTGCTCGAGGGCTATCATGTTGCTTTTAAGAGTGTGAACTCTCTGCCTGGCAGATTTTAGGAAGCAAGGCCAGATTTGAGCAAATGTCAATTTGCACAGCCCCTCTGAACTGGAGCCCCGTCAAAACAAAGTCAGATGTTGTCTTATACCTGCTGGCTTTCCGCGTCAAATCTTAGCGGCACTTGGCAGCCCCAGAGAATTTAGCACTAAAGGGTCTTTAAGACACTTTCTGAATTATGAATTTAAGATGGTCTATCTCTCCCTGAGAGTGGGAACACACAGAGCTCCCTGCTACAAGCAAGAGAACTGTAAGCGCGACGGCACACACTTGGTGATGGGTTACCCAGCTGCACAAGGCACATACTTCCCCTGAACGCTTACAGCAGGAAAGCACAACAAAAAAACCTGCGGCTCCTACTCCACCACAGCTCGCATCCTGACGTGAACGTACGCTGCAGTCAGTGCTTGCTCCTGTTAATCTGCTGGCTGTAAAAACACCGGTTTGCAAACAGTCAGATCCATTTGGGAATCATTACAGTCGTTACTAACTAGTGTGGGAAAGCAATGTTGGAAGGTGTAATTGAACACATAAGCTCTGTGCATCATCCTAAACCAGGCCTATTTTGAGTAAAGTCTGGTTTTAAAAGCAGTCAAAGACCAAACTGAAATATCTTCCACTGGAAATCTCAGTGGGAAATTTGTACTGGTTTAGCTCTGTCAGTGCAATAGCTGAAGTCAGTGGGACTGGTGAAGAGACTTGACCACAGCATTGCTGTTCAGTAACAAATTCCAGGCCCCTCAACCCCCGATCTCATTCCAAAGAGAAAACATCACTTGGGCAAGCTTTGGGCTACAGACTAAAGAACCCAGCAGCTCACAACATGATGATGTTTCCTCCAATGAATGTGAGGTATGATGTGCAGAATTCTCAGGCATGTTAGAGAGGGTAAAGACTTTCAACTCACGTTCACACAAGCCTTTTGACCTCCCTGTTTTGGAGTTTATGACCCTATGAGTAAGCCTGCTCATCATCTTTGACTCAAACTATGTCACACCAGCTGCTAATGAGAGAAAGCAAAGATTAAGAGGAGGAGGAAAGCTGAGAGAGGGAGAAAGAGTTTAAACATTTGACAGCTAGCTGCGACTGAGAAGTACTTCCACAACGGCATCTTAAAAATTTATAGCACATCACCTTTAGCATTAATCCTGCTGCAAGGAAACCAGTAGAAAAAGAACCCTCCAGCTGCCAGCGATCTTACAGGGATATAAGAAAAATCAGCTTGGTTTTGCAGAGTAGAAGCAACGGCATGGTACAAAGTCCTTCATAAAATTCAGGCAGCAATACAGAGGGGAGAAGCATGAGAGATGGAGATGACAGCAGCCACTGCCTAGAAAATGCAACACTATTTTCTACCACAAGGACAAAGTCAGAGACAGCCAGGCTGACAGCTCTCAGCTTAGTGTAGATACTGTAAAAATGTAACTACTCTTCTGTTTTACTTTTCTCCCCCACCAGTGACCCTCAGCAATTGCTGTGAGTGCTGTTATTGTCACATCAGTGGATGCCTTCACCCATACACAGCTCCCAAGAGTTGCCAGGACATGGGGAATACGACTTCTCTTACACCTCAGTGTAAGATCACTCCTCGGTGATCCTGTTGATGAGTCAGGCTTCTGCTACATGAATTGCTTCCATCTCATTATTCATCTCACTTATCATACGTGAAGCTGAAGCGCCCACGCAGCATCAGCACAAGCTAGCTCTCAATTACCCAATGTGTTCAACTCATTAGTCAAACTCCAGTGCTTAGCTAATGGAAAAGCAGAGCCCTCTAAAGCTTTTATGATTAATATCTGAAGCATCTCAGAGTGAAGTGACCTCCGTCTAGACTGAAGCATCTTTTCTTCCAGGCCTCTGTTCTGAGGATTCACTGTGGCTCTGGGGAAGAATGCATCTGCCAAAGCCATCACTGATGTTCCATGATCTCGCCTCATTCCCCGAGCAACAACAGTGCCATTGATGGGGCAGCTTGGGATCCCTTCGGAAAGTCTCCTTTCCCTCCTCAGCCAAGTGAAGCAAGGTCAAGGCAATGAAGAGAATTTCAGCTCTCATATCCTAAATCTGCACCCTTGCACGGGAGCCTCCCATGAAAGTGCTGAATGCTGCCTGCTCACCCATACCATGTTCCTCCTAAAATCTCAGCAGAGCAATGAAAGGTTTGACCGAGCACATTATCTTCCCTTGTCAAATATGCTGCCTGCTTTACCCTCTAATGAAAAATCCAGTCAAAGAAAATGCTAGGAGACCATTTTTATATCAGCAGCTATGAAGTAACTGCCAGAATAATTCTGTTTTAAAGTGATAAAGAAGGCTACACCCATTGTTTCAGATCATGAACAAAGCCAAGATTCAGCCACAGACACCGCACTGCAGTATGTGATACATCCTGGATTCCCTGTCTGCTTAAAATAAGATTTGACTGTGGTTACTGAATAGGCTCTTTCGATAAATCTTGACCAAGGGCAGCCACTGAATTCGCATACTGAAACACGAGAGCATCCGAAACAAGGGAGATGTTAGCCAAGCCATCACAAATACTTTCCAACCTGAAAAACTGAAGGAAAACACCCACATACTTTTTTCTTTGAAGAGCTCAGCTCAACCTCCTTCCAGCCCAGCATTCCCCCGGCTCTGTATTCGACAGAAATCTAACAAGTCCACTGGAAGGTGATTCAAGCATTTTGCTTCTGTCATTTCCCCAAGAGTCGTAACCTCAGCCTAGCAGCCTAACCCAGTCACAATCCAGAACCTTTCCCCCAGTGACCAGCCCACGTTTTCCTCCCTTCAATTCCCTTCATAATTTCCAGTACTAATCCCCCATTCCCGCAAATATTTCTATACAGTTATCATGGTTATTTTGTCATTGCTTAGCCAAACTGTGCAAAAATCTCTTTACATCTTTCCTTATAAACCCACCCATTTCAAGCCACGGTTGTAAGCCCTATTCACCTCCAAATCCAACCCTATCTGCCGACCCCCCTGTTACACCACAGACCTCCAAATTGTTCTCAGTACTAAAAAGGAGACATCAGGGGAAAGAAAACTCAGTAATTTAGTACTATGAACCAACAAAGTCACCTAGATGTAAGGTCTGGGAGTACAGGACACATCCTGTCTCTCTAAATACATCCTTAGAAATAAAATAAACTAGTTCTCAATTTTGAAAATCAATTGCAGAACAGGAGCAGTATATTTTCTCCTTACTTACATTATACAAAAATATTTCAAATTCTTACTATCCATATGATGCTCTAAACAGATGAAATTGAAATCTGAGTGTAGCATCTTTAACCAGCATTTAACCACAAAGCTGAGATAAGCTATAAGGTGTAGCAGCAGACATCCCTGACCAGCAGCTTGCAGTTTTAAGTATGTTTACCTCTATTTGGTTAAGCAATGAGTTGTCAAACTTGAAGCCAGGGATTCGCTTTTCACTGCAGACCACTCCCACGTCTTCGGTGTGTTTGCAGTCAGTCACTCCCCAGCCATTGGAAGTGCACGCTGCCAGGGTGGTCTCCTTGCCATTACAGTGGACATTGTCCATCCAAATTTTCCCTGAAGGGGAAAGAAAGTAGAACTGAGACTCACAAAGAGGGTAAATCTAGATTGTACTGAAAGCAAGTAAGGCTGCTGTGCTCTTACTGTGTCAGGGGAAGAGATTACTGCTAAAATAAGCTTGAATAAAACAGCTAAGAAACATCAAGATCCACCTCAGGTACTTAGTAACTACAAACAGCTCTGCTCCACAGCTTTCCCTTTCCCTCATCTGCACGGTAATAATAAAATAGCAGCAGCCTGAAGCAGATCTCCACTGCAGTCCTGCTCCCAGTGATAACCTCCTCTGATGATGGTCACCAGGTCCCCGCAATTTGGCTGATTAGACCCTGCCCTCTAATCATACTCACCAAATCATCCCTCTTCTTTACATCATTTCTCATTTATCAAATCCTCATTAAGTCTTTTGTAGGAGACAGCTCAAAGTTTTGATTAAATGCCCTAACTTTTTAAAAGCAGATTTTTGCAAAAGCTTTAACAAACCACTCCTGATTGGAACCTCCGGTTATTTGGGTGCTCTTTGAAAACAAATTGCCAGATCCAGTTTCTAGACTGTAATTACCATTTTCTCTGCAGCAAAAAGTGTGTGTGTGCGCACATGAGCATGTACGTGTGTGTGTATATATATATAAAATTTTCAAAAAGTCAGCTCTCTCAGAACTCACTTCTAAGATGAGCAGACAAAAATCAATAGGTGTCACCTCCAAAATGTAAGTCTTGTTTTCCCAAGAGCAAAAGACCCAACAGCATCTCTAAGATTCCTCTTCCCAAAGTGCCCATTTCCTCTTTGGAAATGTGCTGGATGCATGCTGCTTCCCTGCCATTTGCCCCATAAATCGTAGGGAACAAGGGGCCAACAAGCAATTCCCATATTTTAGGGTACCAAATGCTTTGCTTGCCTGAAGAGTAACGCATCCTTTGGACAGAACTGCCTGACCTTCAGAGCCACCAGCAGCTCTGCAGCTGTTTCCCTTGGCTGCCCCAGCTTTGTTCCAGCAGTCCCAGCAAGTTCAGTTGGTTACTCACCAGAGGACAGATCTGCCAGCCCTCACCGTACTCCCCAAATACGAGAGCAGAAAGAGCTCCTGCAAAGCCTAGCTCTACAGTTTGAGGAACACAGTCTCCCCTGCTCAGGCTCTCTGCATCAGGACTTACCCAGCGCTGTTCTGGCATACAGAGAACACTCTCTCCCGTCAAATCACGTGGCGACCAGTTTCTGGTTTGTTTTCAAATGTCATGGCCTCTTTCTCACTCGGAAATCTCCTACTCTACCCCAAGAGCCAAAATCCACAGCTTGGGACAACATTCAAGGTTTCCCATTTCACTCAAGTCTGTGTTAAGGCCCGCTTACTCTTTTACGGGCAAGTTTATAGGTGTGAGCGCTAACGAGTGGTGCTAAGTAACAGGCATACAGCACGTTTATCCCTGCTGTAGTGGAAATAATCTCTGTGGGTTACATCAACAGTGTGCCAGGCTCCAATATTTGCAGAAGAAATTTGCGGTAGGTCAACATTTAACTAACAGCATACCAAAAGACAACAATTAAATCTGTTGAGTTATATACTATCACAGAACTATTCTCTCAAGCATTGTAATTGTAATAATTCGTTGCTATAACACACAAATATTCACTTTTCAAAGTCTTTGTTCAACACATATTGGGAATGAGGTGTAAGAAGGTGCAATCCATAATCGTCCACATATCCATCCTGTACAATTTCAAAGAGCAAGAAGGGATGTACAATTTGGGGTGAGGGTGAATAGCTTTTCCCCACCAGGAACAGCCTGACAGTGTCCAAGAGGATTATTATAAATATAGTCCTATACAGGACACGAAGCGTGCACGCTCCTTTGGGGGTTTATAGGCTAATCTGCATTGCAGAATACAATGCACATGTTTCTAGAGAGGTTAAAGAGGGAAAGAAAGGTTTGTATAGCATCACATAGTCTGTGTAGAACCTAAACAGAGGTAAAAAAGGGAGGAAGCAGTGTGTAGAGGCTCTATTTGACTCACTGCAAGGCAATGGAAGCATGAATAGGGAAACAGACCATCTATACATTACACCTGTGGGGGCAGCTTCCCTTTTGACGAGCCATACAGGTTGCTGGAGAGTCTCATACTCTTATCCACCCCTGGCTGCTTCCAAGCATCCTCCGCCAGAGTTTACACAGCATGATCTGGTCCTTCAGCTCTATTTCATCATTGCTTAACTTGTTTCAGTCAAAACAAGCAAACACCTATTGTTTTAACTGTTTAATCCAACGGGATAGTGATTTACAGAGGCACTGCTTCACCAGGAAGCTATTTCTTTTGTAGGAAATACCACATCCTAAATTTCACTGGCAGATCAAGAATTATTGGGGATTGGAGAGACAGCTAGTGCACCACCACTGCTCTGGGGTTACCTTACCTTCTCCTTTTCCATACTTTGAGCTTGGTAGCCAAGACACTGCCTCCACGTAGCCCAGCTCCCTGCAGACCACGTGCGCAGCATGTATGGAGAAGTCATCATCACACACTGTGCCCCACTCGCCACTGTAAAACACCTCCACTCTGCCTTCATTGTGTTTTCTCTTCTGCCCCGCGAGCCGCAGCTGGATCTTGGGAACGTTCGCCGGCCTCTGCTGGGGTTGGTACACTTGTGGAGGTGGCTCAGGGTACCCGGGGAGGTAGGGCCAGTGTTCATACTGGGCAAGGCCCAGTGGGCTCAGGGAGATGAAGAACAGCATCATGAAACAGTGGTTACAGGTAAACCCCAGGAATCTTTCCATTTTCAGTGCTCACAGTTCTCAGAGCCAAATCCTCTGCTAGCAGCTGCCGATCAGTGCAGGTAGGTACCGTATGGCTGTCCTGAAATGAAAGAAAAGTTTGAGTAAGGCTTGGTAATGACATGGGCTTTCTATCTCTTGCTTCAGCAGGGAATAAAGCTGTGGAAGAGACTATGTCCAATGCTGCCTGTAAAAAGCAAAGTCAAGTAAATCACTTCTTGTGGGGTGGACGAACAAACTGAAAAAACAACAACAAACTCACATTAAAAACATTTCTAATTTTAGGTCAACTTGCCAAGTAGTTTTAGCTAGAAAATACTTTTTTTTTTTTTTCCAGGGCAAAATTCTACAGGTTGCAATTGCTAGCAATTTATTTTCCTATTTTCCTGCAAATCTAGTAGTTCAGTGGCTCCAGCAAGCTACGGCAACCTTTGGTTCAAATCCCACCATTTTTCTCCCCTACTTCCTTCAACAAAGAAGTCAAAACTATTACTTAAGCAGTGGAAAACCAGAAGGGTAATGAGACGCATTATAATATGGTCAGAAGCAAGGTATTTATATTGAAGGCTGTTTTCCCAAAACAATGATTTCTGTCACCGCATGTCCAGTTTCATCTGTAGAGAAGAAACATCTGTTACTGCACAGCCAGACTTTGCAGAAGTAGTCTTGGCTAATTGTCTGTCTGATGGAGTAGCACTAACAGTCTCCAGTTTTTGGTTGCTGAGTCTGGATAGGGACTGACTTGTCATACAACTGCCACATCCTTAAATAAGCCAGTCATTTAAGGTATGAACCAGCTTTTTAAGTCATTACAGGAATTTCATCCAGATGCTGTGCAGAATTTAAGTCCTGGTCCTTTTCTACCCACTTCAGGCACTAGCACATGGAGTGGTCAAGCAGCACACGTGGGGGTTGACGATTGAATAGTTTCCAGATGAAGCAATGCCAGAGTGTAGTGGGAAAAAGCTCCCTAACCCTTTAAAGCTCCATTATTTCCTGGCAACCACCAAAGGGGAGGGAGAAGGGGAAAGACTTGGATCCAAATCCTGATGTCTAGAAGCTAAAAATCCTCCAGTATTTTTGCGAGGTCTTAGCCATCCCTAAAAAATGACCAGATCAGCTACACATATGAAGACACAGCAGAAGACATGAACCAGCATTACAAGCTGCTTAGTGAGGAGATGTATCAGAAACCCCAGGCAACCAGCCTGAAATTCAAGCGACGTCAGTTCAAACCTCAGCTGTGACGCTGACCTGCTGTATGACCTCTGATAGGTCACTTCTAGGACTGTGCCTCAGTTTCCCCTTGTGTTAAACAGGGATGATGATCGAGAGCTTTCTGGTGAAGTGCTTTGAGATCTGGGGATGAAAGTCATTTGCCCAAGGAAGAGACAAATGAAATAGAAAGCATCTAGGTTAAACTCTACCATTGGACATCAGGGGAGGAAACAGAAAAAGCATGGGGAGACTTTACAACAGGTCTAACTAAATCAGGGGGGTAGGAGTGGAACATGTGGCAAAAAAAATCTTGGAAAGTAAACAACTGTTTCAAAGAGCCACACAATTCCACACTGGTTTCACAGGATTGAGAGTCGTAAATTTTCATCAGGCATTCAGAGAAATACTGCTATGGAAACAAGGTATTTTTCAATTTATTTATTTATTTATTTATTTCAGATCAGGAGGTGAGGCTGAGAGAGAGAAGTCCTGCTCCATGTCAGAGAGAGTTGGAGGGGGAGAGAGGAAGGAAGTACAGCTGCTTTCACAAGGCTGCTCCCCTCCAGCAGCAAAGAAAGGGGATTTCCCAAAGCAAATGCTGTCAACAGGGATACGTGTGTTCCGTAAAAATCAAAGGCTCCGGAGTCACAGAATCATAGAACGGTTAGAGTTGGAAGGGACCTTCAAAGGTCATCTAGTCCAACCCCCCTGCAAGGAGCAGGGACATCCCCAACTAGATCAGGTTGCTCAGAGCCTCATCCAGCCTGGCCTTGAACATTTCCAGGGGCCTCCTGGAAATGGGGGATGGGGCCTCCACCACCTCTCTGGGAAACCTGTTCCAGTGTTCTATAACTCGCATTGTAAAAAATTTTTTCCTAATTTCCAATCTAAATCTACCCCCCTCTATTTTAAAACCATTACCTCTCGTCCTATCACAACAGGCCCTACTGAACAGCCTCTCCCCATCTTTCTTGTAGGCCCCCTTGAGGCACTGGAAGACCGCTATCAGGTCTCCCCGGAGCCTCCTCTTCTCCAGGCTGAACAGCCCCAACTCTCTCAGCCTGTCCTCATAGGAGAGGTGCTCCAGCCCTCTGGTCATCTTTGTGGCCCTCCTCTGGACCTTCTACAACAGGTCCATGTCCTTCTTGTGTTGGGGGCTCCAGAACTGGACACAGTACTCCAGGTGGGGTCTCACCAGGGCAGAGTAGAGGGGGAGAATCACCTCCCTCGACCTGCTGGCCACGCTCCTCTTGATGCAGCCCAGGATGCGGTTGGCCTTCTGGGCCGCGAGGGCACATTGCCGGCTCATGTTGAGCTTCTCATCCACCAGCACTCCCAAGTCCTTCTCCTCAGGGCTGCTCTCAATCCATTCTCCACCCAGCCTGTATTTGTGCCTGGGATTGCCATGACCCAGGTGCAGGACCTTGCACTTGGCCTGGTTGAACTTCATGAGGTTGGCACGGGCCCACCTCTCCAGCCAGTCAAGGTCCCTCTGGATGGCATCCCTCCCTTCCAGCGTGTCGACGGCACCACACAGCTTGGTGTCATCGGCGAACTTGCTGAGGGTGCACTCTATCCCACTGTCCATGTCGCCGACAAAGATGTTGAACAGGGCCGGGCCCAGCACAGACCCCTGAGGGACGCCACTCGTGACTGGTCTCCACTGGGACATTGAGCCGTTGACCACCACTCTCTGAGTGCGGCCATCCAGCCAACTCCTTATCCACCGAGTGGTCCGTCCATCAAACCCATGTCTCTCCAGTTTAGAGAGAAGGATGTCGTGCGGGACAGTGTCAAAAGCTTTGCACAAGTCCAGGTAGATGATGTCTTTTGCTCGTCCCTTGTCCACCGATGCCGTCACCCCGTCATAGAAGGCCACCAAATTGGTCAAGCATGATCTGCCCTTGGTGAAGCCATGTTGGCTGTCACCAACCACCTCCTTGCTCTCCATGTGCCTTAGCATGGTTTCCAGGAGAATCTGCTCCAAGACCTTGCCAGGCACAGAGCTGAGGCTGACCAAGGCCCATTAGTACCAGCCAGACATGCCTGGCTTCAACACCTACCAGCACTGATTTCAAAATAAACCTCTTACAGTGTTTTTCATGGACACAAGGTGGTTTTTAGCCCAGAGGATAAACACACAGACAGAGCAATGGTCATGAACAGTATTTAAAAAAAAAATACAGAGAAGAATAACATGTTAGTTATAAGTAAAAATACCAAAGGGGGGGGTGTCTAACTTCAAGCCTAGCAGTACTGCAAGCCCAGTGGTCTTCCAAAAAAGAATCTGTTTTTCAGTTTTAACCTTCCTTGAACATCTGGTTTGATCTACTTAATTTTATGTGGCTGTTGTTTCTTGCTACTGCAGAAATTGGATTTTAAAAGCCTCGGCAAATCCTAATAAAAAACTAAGTTGGATTGAAACAATCCCTCTCCAAAAACTAAGATGAGGGGTTGCAGGGCCCCGACTTAGCTGAAAGCCACACCATCATGTTTCTAAAGAAGTCATTACAGCTTTCCCATGGCTGTCCCATGCAGCACCGTTTATATATTACCAAGACCTTCTGAAGCATCGGGACAGTCTCGCTGTGTAGCGGGGCAGGCACGCGAAGGATATTTGAGAAGGCAAAGGCAGATAACGTGTGGTGAGTAGCCTTACAGTCAAGTCCTGAAGGACCTCTGGCTCTGAAAAGATTAGAAGGCACGTCAGCGTAATTAACAGAATACGCCAAATTCCCCTGTAGTTACACTTTTGGTTTATGCTACTCCAGAAAGCTCAATAGTAAAGTAAATAAGAACATTTTAAAGGATAAAAGGATCAACAAACTGCATAACCAGCAGGTCAGCATGTTTCACTTGTCCCTCTTGTGCCAAGGCAAACAATGACCAGCGCACTCAGGTTAACAGGGGTCTTTCATGACCAGAGGCCAAAGCAGAGCTAAAGCACCAGTTTCCAAGACTACTTTCTATTCAAACCAAAGCTCTTGAATTATTTTACTGAAGGACTTCAGCCAAAAGACACAACCATTTGGGGAAACCATTCTGAGGCAGGATGTAATAGCTACCAGCTAAGCACGGTATTCCCTGAAGTGTTAATTAATAAAGCAGACAGACCACTGCGAGATGCCAGAGCCTTTCAAAAAGTCACAGCACTTGAGACCACATGGTCCATGAGCAGCTGTAGGGGAGTGGGGAATCACAATAGACTTCCCAGTTAATTTAATTGATACTGAGATTAGTCAGGGAGATCCTAATTTAGATTATAGTAAATACAGTAGGTGTAATTTTCACTCTTGGCAAAGCCTTGCTGAGTCAGACAACTCAGGAGCCCCAAGACTCCAAAAATGCAACCACGGGCTGGGTTTTGTTCCCCAAAAGCTTAGAGACTTTGGGAGTCAGATTAAACTAAAAAAAACCACCACCACTTACTGCAGAACTGAAGAAAACTTGGTGAGGAGAATAAGGTTGCCTGAGATCCCCCTGCTCCGCAGAGGCAAGTCTGACTAGCAAAAAGGAATTTTAGCAAGCCTGTACGAATACAATCCCACACTTTAGCCACAGAAAATGACTCAGGGCACACACATTTTGTGCTCAGGTTATAGAGCATCATATCTCATCTTTGTCAGGATCCTGCAGGGACCGGGTAGATGTCCTCGAGGGACACGGGGAAGGTACTGGAAAAACATTCAGAAATCTCCTTTCTATTCAACCTGCCGAAGCAAATCCCGGAGGAATTCTCCGTAAGATGGGAACAGCAGCAATCCTACACGCTTCAGGAGACAACACTGCAGTGTGTACTAGCAACCACAGTCTCATTTTCCTTCAGGTCATATTACCAGACGCTTCAAAATAGTTACACATTCAAACATAAAGAGACAAAGCTTTCATAGTGTTTGCATCGCCCCAGAAATAAAACCTTCCATACCCAGAAGTCTTGTTTATTGAGGTGCTGAAGAGAAACTATTCAGACCAAGTCACGATGTCTGGAAAAGCAGAATCCAGTGGAATTTGAACACAGGCATATTTTGGTATTTCCCCAGGTACAATGGGGAAGCTTCAGGAGCTCTGTGTGCCCAGCAGCGTCCAGGGAAGCCACCCACCACTGAAAAGGGGCTCTCAGCTTTCCGTCCATCTCCTATCAAGACTGGTCAGGAGGACAACGTGGACTTATGGCACTGGAGAGGTTTGGGAATCTTCTGGCAGAGGCATCCATCCATACCATCTGGGTCAGTTTTCATTGGGAGAAGAGAAAAGCAGTAACACAGAGCTGGTCTAGAGGACTGATAAAGCAGCAGAGAAAATTTTACACCCCTTCTTTCACTCCACAGCACAACAGCCACATGAGTCTTGGATTTATTCTTTCCTGGCTCCTCCTGAAATCTCTCTCCTTAGCTACAAGATGTTAGTTGTACTGTGCCAGTATCAAAGAAAACTATCATTGCTCTTCAGCAAGAACACCAACAACAGCAACAGATTCACTTCATAGCATTTAAAGAAGAAAGCATGGACAGTATTGGATAGGAGGCAACTGCACACACACATTTACGGTAGCATCATTATAAGCCACAATTACAAAATTTAATAAGGAAAATATTTAAGTAAACCTACTCCTCTGCTGCTGTGACCAAAATTTGGTCACATTTTTTCCCCAAGTCTCAAAGAAAGCCGCACATGCTGAACTCCCCCAAAACAAATCTAGGCTTAGATTTGCAGGATGTTTGGTTTATGCCGGCTATTCCCTTTGTCACAGGGCTCATTCCTCCCCTCACACCCTCTCTTTAACAGCCTCTAGATTTATCAATGATGTAATCCTCAAAGTACATATTTTGGTCTCCCCATTCAAAAGAATCCAAGACAGAATATTAAAAACCTATTGAATAAAGTCAGTGGAGAAGCCAGGAAAATACTCCAGGTCTCCTGGCTCCCCAGCCTGTACTTCAGGCCATACGCCGATTCTCTATCACCACATTAACATGTGATTTAAGGCTTTAAGGGAGCTAGCTGCTGACTCAGCCCTTTTCAGGACTCTAGTCATAATTCTTGAAGGAAGAGATGGACACAGGCTTGCAGGGAAACATGCAACAACTGCATTTCAAAATAATATTGAGCTTTCACTTCTTCAGAGACTTCACTAGGTGAAACTAATAGGCTATTCATCTCCCCACATCAAAAGCTTGCTCCTACCAGCAAAGATCCTTTTCTTAATTTTACCAAACCATCCAAACAATAGGTCAGCTCTGACAAAAACCAGAAGCACCAACTTTCCTGCTCCCATCCTTATCCAGACAACAAAAGGAAATTCTGGAGTGATTGATTTCCGTTCCTTGTGACTGGAGATCCAGCAATGCTCCGTTTGGCTCAGCATCCATCAGGAGGAAGAGACGATTAGCACTCTAACCACCGCTGGCACGCCTGGGTCTCAGCACCAAACAGTTGGTATTCAGCCATTTGAAACGCTACTGCCCAAATCGTACACTCTGCATTTCCAATTCCATGCCCTATTGCCCAAAGCACATTCCTCAGGCAGGTATGAGCCCTCTCATTCACACTCTTAAAACACCAAGACATAAAGGTCACTGGCAGGGCCAGATACACCAAGCAATGGCAATAAATTCCAAATCTACAGACAGGAAAAAAGAAAAAAAAAGTATATAAGCCCAGGAATGTACGTTGCTTGCCATCACTTGCTATTGAAGCTAGATGTGAGAATAGAAGCTCAGATGGACAAAGATGCTAATTAGGAGACCAGGAAAGAAAAGCCACATTGCTTGTGTTTTCTTTTAAAATATAGCTCAGTGTTTGAAAAAGTTGCCTAATCAAAGCCCTTTGCTTCATTATTTGATTAGATCTATGAAATCCAAATGTTTAGAAGTATGCTGCACTCCAAAGCTGCATGAACACAGCAGTTTTTGCAGGGCCAAACACCCGTATCCAAGGTCAACGTGTTTTGTGAAAGGGCTCAGCTGAATGCTTCTTACAGCTTCCAAGTCCAGGCTGTGGTGTCCTCTCAGACCTGCTTCTTCAGCTGAAGCAATTCACACGTGCTTTCAAGTTTTAGCCCCTTGATGCATTCATTTATCTTAGAAGGCAAAAACACTTGCCTGAGGATCAGATGGACACATGCAGCATCTTCTCTCCACGTCATGGTTACAATTTAAGTGTGCTTCATTTTGGGAAGTTCTTTATCCTCCTTATCTCTTTCCCTTTTCCTGGTGTCGGAGAATGAAGACTCATGAGAACTCTCAGGCTCCTGGCCAGAACAAGCTGGCTGTTCCACAGACCTTGAGCTGTACTCTTAATAAGAAACAGAACTTATTCCCAAATACACTTCCAAGGCCATTAAACAGAATAAGTGATTTTTTTTGAACCTGGTAGTATAAATTCTTTAATTTGCAGCTAGTGGATGCTATTACGATAGCCAAGCAATCTGTTTGTACTTAGCAGAACCAGCAGTGGCAACTAGAGCTATATGATTCAACTTCAAACATACAAAATTAGTTCATGAATAAAGACCCTACAAAAAGGTACCACATTAAAATCCACAACAGACGCACACACTTGCAGAGCCAGGTATATGCATGTCCTAAGTTTGAGAAGCATTAGCAAATACTAGATATCCTCCAGGAAGGAGGATACCTAGGATACCCTCATACCCCTGCGTAATCCTGTCTCTTGCTGTAGGAGCAAAACTTTCCCTCCTCAGTGTGTATCTTCGCAGACATTCATAGTAAACATGTATCTGCACACATGCTTCCAGAGCATTTCACAGAAAATGCTTTGGAAACCGACTGGCTGATCTGCTAACTCATCCCACCCACTGGAGTTACCCTCTCTATGAAAGGACATGAAATAGTTCAAGGAGGAGAATAAACGTAAAAGCAAGAAACAGATAAAATATAGGGGAAGTTAGTGGTACAAGTAAAGACAGTGAATTTATGAGTCAAGCTATTGAAAAAAAAAAATTCCAGAGAACATTACCAGGCATGCATTCTGGGGTCTCTGCTTAACGTGCAAAAGGATAGCACTTTCAGCAAAATGCATGGCTTCTCTATTAAATCACCCAGCTGAAGACAAAGGCATTGTCCTCTACTACATCATCAACACCCCCTTCAATCTTGGTGGCTTTTCCAAGATGCTAAAACTTTCTTGAAGGTTTTTTTTAAAGACCTCATTTCTGCACTCCCACCACACCAGATTGGATTTGACTGGAGACTAGACAGAGTTATCTTGAGCCTCGTCACCATCTGACTGAAGTATTAAACTTTGTGTTAATAACTCACTTTTGGGAGTACTTTCCAACACCATTCAGAACTGAGATCACATCAAATTCATTCCTGCAGCACCAAGCACCCAGCACACTGCATTGAGGAAACATCCAGGTTTCTCCCTGTATCCTTTGCTATTACAGTAGTTCATATTGATATTTCATTTTATGTTTTCTAACTGCTCTCTAGCTTCCAACCAAGGAAATACCACCACTGTGGGTGGTTCAATACAGATGAAATGAAACTGGCAGTAGGAACCCTAAAGCGATTATTTTCAGCCCCTATTCAGTACAAATTTGAAAGCACTGCAATGTCATCTTTATGAGCTGATTATAGAGATGCTAAACAATTTTCCTACTACACTCCCAGATAGCTAAACTAGAATCTTTAGTCTTCTATGTTGGTCTTTAGATTTTTTTTTTTACTCCCACACAGAAACACCTGTTTAAATTCAACAACAAAAATTAATTTAGAAGAAAGCAGAGTTATTTGTGCGCACACTGAAGAATCAGATCTCAGCCTAGGCTCTGTAAATTCCATACAGAAACATCCCACGTTTCTGTGCTGCAACTTTTCACGTGGATAACAGTGCATATCCTGGAGTCATCCTGAAAACTACTGTGCTTGCTGCATGGTAAAACAGCCTAAAGAAAGTCGCTGGTAAGCTGAGGGCTGCCTTGCAAGGGGCTGTGAATCCCAAGCAATAAGAACAGAAAAGTTTTTAAGTAAGGACATAACTGTTTTGTTCCTTCTGCCAATGGGAAACATCTGCACTGAAGTATTTTCCTCTCGAAGAGCACACTTATTCAGATAGGAGAATTTAAACTGCTTCTGAAGTTTAGTGGGTAACATTTACACAATGCTGATGGCATGTACTGTAGCTTTCTGGTCTAGATCAAGCATATTTTATAATAATATTACAGAATACGCATTGCCTGAACTCGTAGGCAGTTTGCAACATGTCTCTTTTTTATTTCATCTGTGCATGCCTGTGAGCAAGCAGGGGGAGAAAAGCTTTAACTTGGTCACAACATCTTTGCGAAGTGACACTGAATATCTGTGTTGTCCCACCCCTGCCAAATCAAGTCTCAGGGGACAGGAATTAGAAGAAACATCGACCTTCTTCCCAGCCCGTTATGTCTAAACATCATACTTTATAACAAACTGATGAGAGAGGAAAAAAAATACATTCAAAGAGAAAAGGGAAGAAGTGAAATCAAACTTTCAGCCTTGAAGCAAGAGAGGGCTAGAAGTGTTTAAATTAATTCATCTCTAGCAATAACGCCTCTGTTCTAGCTCGCAATCCCGGCAGGACCGCGTTTACCTTGGAGTTAGTGGTAGGCTGTGCTGGGGGTGACCTCTCTCTTGTCCTGCTTCATGAAGTTCGTTTTTCTGTGCTGAGCGCGCCGTCTGAGTGGTCCCCTCTGCGCTGGAAAATATCCTGCAGCCAGAGAAATATGCTGCAAGAAGCTGCTGCTTGCTGGCAAATTTGACTAGAGTTAGGCAAGCAAACCCCTCCCAAGACCCAGCCCCTTCAGCCTCAGCTCATAGCGGGTGATATCATGGGCTTGTCTTGTAATATGAGCAGCACTGTGAACAGGAAAGAAATAGGGGCGAAAAAAATCTAGTCAGGGTTGCAAGGAAGGAGGTGGATTAGGAACGTGAATGCTTTCTCAGGACATTCCTAGAGAACAAGTACTGAGAATCAGATCAATACCAGCGTTAAGTAATACAGCATGATCAGAGCAGTTCTTAAGCACCCCAGTTTGATCCAGAGCCTCACAGTGCCAAGCACTCTAAAAATATAGAGGAGTGCAGGGTCTTACAGTACAGCACCTTCAAACTTACACTCTTTTCTATAGTTTGTAGAACTTGCAGCACGTCATCTCCCCTGCTATTCAGGTATCACCCACCTTAACCCTTCAGCATCCAACAGCTGCTTTTCCAGCTGCTTGATATTCTTAAAGCTCAAAACCACAGCAGCTCAAACCAAGGCACACACTTAAAAACCATCTAGATCCGCAGCAAGAGGTATGCCGTACTCCTGGATGTCCCGAGGACTTCCCAGATACTAAACCCAATTCTTCATTAAAAAAAACCAACAGACCAATCCAAAATCTCAACCTCTGCTGCGTCAGAAAATTCAGAGCATCTGTGGTGTGAACAGCTAGCAGCAAAATAATGGTCTGAGCTACTTGAAACAGTTCTATCGACAGGTAGCTAAACCAATTAGAGACTATTCTGAGGGAACAGTAAACTTCTGCAATCTTCTCAACCAGAAATGGGGTTGTGTTTTCAAAACTGTCCTTTTCATTTAGGCTTTTAATGTATCATAACAATTCTACTTGCCTCCATTCTCTGTAACTGTGAAAATAACAAGAGAAGAGTGGTTTTCAAATCTCTATTAGAGAGAAGACTTTGAAATTTTGTCTTCTTACCCAGTTTTGGACAGCAACACATTCTGAAGCATCAGCATTTCCCAAAGAATGGAAATTTATTTTCTCATCAGCTTTGACCTTGGGTATCTACATTCAACGGGTATTCAAAAGTCAGCACAAAGTTGATAGGCACAGAAAGAACAGCAGGTATTCCCAAAGGCTAACTTTCAAACTAATATCCCCCTTTATTTCAGTATATTCATCTTTGTAAAGGACTTTCTAGCAAGCTCTTCCCTAGCACAGGACCACTGCCTACAGCGTACTCTTCCAGGTTAGTCCTGCCTGGTTTCACGTCAATTCTCAAATTAATTCTATTAATTATTTTGAAAAGTTCAAGTGCTTAACCCACATCTCTGGATATATTTCCAGCAATGTAACACTGAATCCTACAAGAACATGTTTGTCATCAGACCTCTGCTTTTTCCCAGGCTTTTCATCACTTCCTAAACACAATTTACCCACACGACATAATGCCTGCTTCCTGCTCAGAGCAAAACTGGGCACCAGCGTTAGAGGAATCTGCAACAGGCTAGCAACAGAAAGGAAGCTAGTTTGGAAGTGTAACACTGCCCTGCATAATTTAAGCAAGGTTATAGCTCTTCACTGAACAAACTGGCAACACCAGAAAAGCTCAACCTTGCTTACAAGACACTGTGAGGTACTCAGCACACAATCTCTCTTGCTCTCTGTTTCAGAGGCTCTGTACATGGAGTAATCTGGTCCGGAACTGAGGGTTCAGCCCAACACAAGAATGGCCCAGTTACTGGCTGGCACAGCAGGCTTCTGAGGTGATGCCCACCCAGAGGGGACTATACCAGTTGACAATATTGGCAGGGGCATAACCACATTCCCACAAGTTGGCAAAGCCCCGCGCAGGGCAGTCCCCGGATGTCAGTTGTGCTGTTAAAGCAGGGAAAAAAAAAATAATTAGAAAGAGGGCAGTTATTTCTTGGTGTGATATAGAGGATTTCAAGAAGTCAGGACTTAAACCCAGGATGCCATTGAAACGGAGCTTGCCTCTTCTTCCTAGGGAAGCCAGCATGAGCAGTCAGCCGTAGCTGGTTTTGCACGCTAGTCTACAGTGCCCTAATTCTGTACTGGGAATGCTCATGAAAGAGGTGAAATGCTGCAAATTGCAATTAGCATCCTGGCTATCAGCAGAGCACCACCTGGTGGGTTATCCTGGCCGGGATCTCAGGGACATCAGAGGGAAAATGTGTCACAGCAGAAGCTCCACGGACCAGAGCTATTTCAGACTGGCAGGAAGCTGAAGGCAGCTTGGCCAGAGGAAGGAATGTGTGAGCGTCTGCTGATCAGGGCATGGAGAAACATGACAGCCTGCTGGAGGAATGTTTGCTGAATGCCCAGGTCGGGTAAGGATACAAGCAGCAAATGCCATGCAGGCTTCCAGCTGATGGAAGAGCTTGCTGGTTGCATAAAGAGAAACATTTGACAGGAATTCAGCAAAGCTCTTCAAGGTAACACGCTGGATTCAGGGAATTTGCTGCCCCCTTCATATCGCAGCTGGTTAAAACCAAGAGGAAACCACCTAGGGGAAAAAAAAAAAAAAAACAAAAAAAACCTCTCAAAATCATATCATCTGGAGAAAAAAAAAAATACTGCACAAACTGGATTTGCATCATCTGATCATGTAAACAGGAGACCAGGGAAAACATTTGCCAGGCCCACCAGCCATGCCATCACCTCTCAACCAGTTAAACCTCATTGCTCTTTGGGCTCTGTGGAGTTTGCTGCCCTTCACCAGGAGGGAAGCGCAGCTCTTCCACCCCGTATCTTGTTCTCTCCCCAGCATTAATCTTTCAGCTTCTTCCAACAAAGGGACAAAGGTGCACCCTTGTGGGCAGCAATACCACAGCTAACAGCAGGCAGTGGTTTTTTGCATTCAATGACTCCACACATAATGGATATTTTCCTGAAAAATATTGTGCAAGAACCAGCCACAGCTGAATCTCTCTCAGCCATGCACACAACCACCATTTGAGGTCCACATCGCTAGCCTACGTGTTTTCTTCTGCATCTGCCTGAGGACACACCTTGCCACATGGACAAGTGAAGACTGGTTTTGTCCAAGTAGTCAGTCATGGTCCACGCTCCCAAAAATTAGGTACGCGCTATTAGGTTCTATAATCTCTCTCCTCCAATTTTCAGTTCTTTTAAAAAAGGGAAGGCTCATTGCCTCCCCAAACCTTGTGTTTTCACCCTGTAGACTCTCTGGAGCCTTGAGTCAGTTTGACCTTTCAAATTCACAGAGCTGATACACTAAGCTCTGTAAAGGTTGCTCCCCACAGAGGTGATCCAGGCGATAGCTGAAGAACTGAAGGACCAGGCTGCTCTGTAAGAGTGTTAATGACACGTGGCAATTTTCACGCTAATTTGCCCTAGTGGAAAGTTCCTGCAATGTGTAATCTGAGAGCTAGATCCCCGGTTTTGAGCTCAGAGGGCGGCTAACAAACACTATCAAGTCTGGATAAGTACATCGTCTACGCATCCCCCAAAAAAGGCATAAACCAGTTTTATGATAGGCGTAATCCCTACTGGAATTTCTATGATTTCCCTGTCAAGAGCTTGGTAGTGACTGAACGGACCTTCCAGGCTCCCTTCCCCTGCTATTTGGTTACTGCTAGTTTGCTCCTGAAAGGACTGTAAACTTGCATTGCTTCTCTTCAGGGAGGGACCCTTGCATAACACAGGGCTTTTGCAGCCAGCTAAGCTGGAAAAATGAGATTCATTTTCTGTAAGAAATAACTTCAGTCCTTTGAGATTGGTCTTTCTCACCAGACGATGACCACACCATACTTCCTTTCCATCACCCACTTGATTTTCCATGCTTTGCAGAGTCACCCTCTCAAATCTGCAAGCCTCCCCAGTCTTGCAATTTATATTAGCTCACAAAGGCACAGCTGATCTCAATGCTCTACAAAAATATTCTGAAACAAAACCTCTGCTGAAGTCCAGACTCAACAGCCCATCCAAACAGAAGTGCAGATCAGCCTCATGCAAGACGCGATAGACCCAGCTCTCAGTTTGATGCATTATCTAGAGAGTAACACACACCTTCAACATCCATCAGCTACACCTATCTCTGAGCAAACGAAAGGCTCATACACCAGGGTGGCTGAAAACCTGAAGCCCCATGAAATACAGCAGACACCTTTCTGTAGCAGGCACAGGGGCTCAGAGATGATATCTGTCCTTGTAGATGACAGCAGCTGCTCCTTCTCAGTCCCAGGCAGTTTGAACAATAGAGCATCACATATCCAGAGAAAGCACATACATATTTCTTGTATTTCTCTCTTTAATTTTTCAAGAAAGATGTGTGGGGAAGCCAGTTAGTACTGGAAACTCTCAACTGGAATGTGTGTGAGCTTCTGGTTTTCCTAGGCCAAGGAAGACCCAAGTGCAAGGCACGTGGCAAGTACTTTTCATTCTCTATCTGCAAGAGCAATTACTCAGATCCTAGCTGTCTTTGAGCACTGATTGAAGGAGCCAGCTGCTGAAAGGCAACTTCCCCCAAGCAATCTCCTACCAAAATGCAGGCAGCATACAGTATCTGACCAGCACGGATCAACTTCCTTCCCCATACACACAGGTTCCTGACTGATGGATTCCCTCTGTGCAACTGAGCCATCCAGGAGACGAGTATAGAAGGGTGTAAACAGCTTTGCCTCTAAAAAACGTCAAGAGAGTGAATTTCTAGAAAGGAAAAGAGTTTAAGAAACCCAGCTTCACCGATTCGAGGCAGTGGCAACACTGTGGAAAAGCAGCGGGAGCTAATCTCACACGGGCAGTGAAATGACTCGCGTGCTACAAGTCTGGGAAGCGGGGTTGCATTCTGTCTTCTTATCCCGAGGGACGGCAGAGGTCCTGCAGGCTTACCGTCCCCTCCCACTAGATGGCAAGAGTCCCCCTCCTAACGGCAGAGCCTCTGCTAGCACAGACGTTGTGTCCAGGAGTCAAGAGCCTGGCCCTGAAGACTTCTGGCCTTGAAGAGCACTGAGCAGATAAAAATGGCTTCCCATGCAGTCTGCAAGAATTTATTTTACGGTGACTGAGAAATCTATGTCCAAGACAATGGGAGAAGAGAGGAGGAACTGAACAGAATAAGGCTGTTTGGTTTTAAAAGGGGAAGGATGCTCAAGAACAGAGCGTTACTGGTTTCCATTACTCCCAGGCAAATCCCTCTTCATCCTTAAAAGGCGTTATGGAAACATCTGTTTTAACATATTTTGTGCTGATTCACTGTGAGAGGCCAAAGAACAAGTCCTAACAAGAACAGTCTCTGCTAGCAGATCTGTTCTTATCCAGAAACTTTAACAATTAGTTCAAGAACAGAGACTCCAGTTGCTGATTTTGCAAGAGGTCCCACTGCAAGGCCAGGACAGAGGATGCAGAAGGGAACAGCTGTGTAGGAGATGCGTTACACATCCTTGCATCTAGTCCCACCATTTCATGAACACCCTTCATGTCTAGATAATCAGCAAGGAGCTAAGGACTTAGCTTTCCTGGCAGGTGATGCCCTAAGAGTTACCTGAGATTACTGTCTTCCATTATTTATTACTGCCTGCCAAAATTTGGCCATGGCAACCTAGGGAGTCCATCTAATGAGGAAAAAAAACCTGGTGCTGTTGGAATCTTGTTTGCAAGTCACCACTGGAGTTATGAGCAGAAGAGAAATGCTGGTAAAGTGCCGTACACACGAGACCTAGGAATAAAAAACATCTGCAAACTGTAGGTTCAAATCCTGCTCTGCACGTTATTTGTAGCAGGGAATGTAGAGCTAGTAACTTCCAAGACCCTGGAAAGCATCTGGAGTTCAGAAAAACCTGGACATCACATTTCTTTCTTCAGCACATTTGTAAGTTGACGGTACAAGTGTGCTGAGCACTCCCCTTTGAAGATCAGGGCTCTAAAAAGTACCTCCAGCGACACACACCATTCCTCATCTAGGAAGACACTGCTAACCCAGTCCCAAACAGTTTCCCAGCACCACCTCCTACCAATCCAAAGACCCTCAAGCACAAGAAGGCGAGAAAGTCATTGTCATCCTCCCATTCTTTAAACAAAGGGAGGGTGACCTGAAAAACAACTGTCAGGACCAGGTCCTGAACACTACAAACACAGAGGCTGGTGCCCAGGGAGAGGGACAAGGCAAGTCCTCAGGAGGCTCATTTCGGCTTTCAATGAGCTTCATGCGTTATTTAGTAGCAACAATGGCAGAAACAATGGGACAAGAAAGAACAAGGTGCCCCAGATCAGGCACGCCATCAAGTCACTGCTATTGACTGTCCCCTCCACTAAGTGCTGCGGAGACAGAAAACCCTTTTGTTTCCACAAGCTGCAGGGCTGGTGGAGGAGCCATGTCCTTCCTCCCTTCTTCTCCATCATACCCTGCCTTTCTCATGAGTATAGTTTTATCTCCTAACTACTTCTTCCATTAGGGGCCACGTTTGGCCTTGTTTGCTTTGGACATTTTTCACACACAAAAACACGACATCAAAAAGAAGAGTGAAACGTTTAAGAGGCCATGAAGCCAAAAGCTTTAGTATCATTTGCCTGTCCATTCCAGGTCACTGGGATAGGTCAAAGAGCAGTGCCCTTACCTCCCCTCTGTGCTCCTCTGCATGCCTTACCTGTCCTTAATGGACCTGAAGAAAGGACAAGGTGAATAGAAGAAGCAAAAGAAAGAAAATAAAGCATGTTAATGCAGAAACAGACACAAACAGATAAACATTACCATTGTGACTTGGGAATCCGAGCCCAGGAACAGGCACTGAGTGAAAACAGGTATTACTAAGTCTTTTAAAGGAATCATGTTTCCCCTGGTGCTATTGCTTATAGTGTAATCTCTTTGGAGCAAACTTGTCCAGGGGTGGGATGGAAAGGCTTCCTTTCCGCACACACCCCCCCCCCCCCTCACCTGCAGCTGCAAGAAAAATATAGTTTTAGTCTCCTCCTCAGGAGATGTCACACACTTCTCCTCTTCCGACCCATCCTGCAAACCCCTATGGAGCAGGAGGAAGAAAAAAAAAAATTAAAACAAAAAACCCACCACATACACACTGTAATTCTAATTAATAGGATACTACAGCCAGATTTTCAAAGAAGCTAAGAGCTGAGTTTGCAAACACTTGCCACAGGATAGTTCAAGCACCAAAAAGCATAGCGGTCTTATAAATCCAGGCCTTTAAGTTTGGCACTTAGCTGATTGCTTTTGAAAAATCTGTGCCTTTTCCCCATGCCTTGTGGGCTTTAAGCTCTTAAAGCAATTAAAGGTATCCGCGCATCTGTCAGCCTCAATATAGCAAACGCTAACATGCGACGAACTCACACAAAGCCCTCAGAGGAAGGGCCTCACGCAGTCCGCGTGCTGAGATCTTGTGCTGCGTTACACAGAAGGATGGTGTGTGGCTCAAACTGCCCCCAGCACTGGGGACTGGGCTGCCAAAGCCTCATTACCCATTAATCAGCAGCACTTGGAGCACCCCAGAGGAGCAGACTGTTCCCCAGCCCATCCCATTGGCCTCACAGGCACACCAGCAGTGACACCATAGGAGCAGAGGGATCTGCAGGGTACTCCAGTTGCATCCTTCCATACTCTAAGCACACTACAAACCTACACATACAATCAGGTCAACAAGCTCAGCACTGTTTTGTTGCCCTACAGCACCCCAATGGTCAGGCTGGTACTCAAAGCTGGTTTTTAGCCTCCTTTTTTCTACAACACACAAACCCCCTACTCTCTTCCATACCCAAAATCCAAGCACATTCCAGTTACAGCATTAAAACCACCTCCTGAAAAAAGCAAAAGCCAGAGGTTCCAAGTCAGTGTTGCTCTACTCTTTCCAAAGGTACAGACCAAGGACAATCAGCCTTTTTAGATCCACAGTCTAAGAATCTGCTGAAATTCCTCTCAATACACTCACTTGTCTGCAAGCAACAGCAATTTACCCCAGAACTGCTGCTAAATCAGTCTAAAGTCAGTTTTAGGCTTGTTTTTGCACTTCAGTTCCTCACTGCAAACCACTCTGCACACTTTGCTCCTACCACACTTTTACTGCACCTTCCCCGTGGCTCCGCAGCAATGAAAACACAATCTCACAATCCACAATCCCACCCCTTCTCCAACAAGGCTAAAATCCTTCACTTTGAAGCCAGAATACCTCAGATAAGCAGTAACATGTCCAAAGACCACCAGAGGACACCCCCTTCTGTTCTTCCTTAGCCCCATCTTCCCCCAGCCCTTATAGGTTCTTGCTTCTAATGAGTATGATGGCTTTCTCCTGTGCACCTGTAATGCAGTTAATTAATTCAGCTGCTTCTCGTTGTTCCCCCTATACCTGAGGTTAACTCCCAGCTTGCTGGAAGTAAAAAGGGTCCCAGTGTTGCTTTTGCAGAGTGTACTCACTCCCTGAAGCTCACTAGTCCTACCAGGGTGTGTGACATATCAGTCACGGAAGAAATGGCTGAGAGACAGGGTTTAAAGAAACTCAGCCTATTCCTCTCAAATCTTTCCATTAGGATTACAATAATAAAGACATAATGCAGCAGAAAACCTGCAACTGGGGGAAACAGTTTAGTGGAGGGAAAAAAAAACACACCAACCCAAAAAACCCACCACTTTGAAAGTGGAGCTCAGTGACTGGCATTACCATGACAAATTGACCCCTCTCATGCACAGGGAGGGCAGCTGAGCATCTAATGAGATTTCTTAAAGGCCTTAAAGAATTTCTGAAAGCAAGTCCCCAGGTAGATAAGAGCCAGCTGATTTTAGTTTGAAGATAATGTTCACCCTCACCTCACTCTGAAGCACCTTATCAAGCAGTTTACCACTCAATAACAGAATGAAGGGGGAAATACAGATCTAAAACATGGTTCTGTGCAGTATTTTGCATGAATGAAGAAAGCTTGTTTAAGTTTCTAGTCCTCACACTTGTTTGAATCCAGTTTTTCATGCACTGCTTAGATTTTCAATGAACAGTAGCTGCTCCCACAACCAATCTTCACTGGCAGTATCTTTTTTACCTTTATAGGAGGAAATTGTGCACTGGGTTTTATCTTTATTCTGACCTTCCTGAACCAAATCACTAGACAAAAAAAGTAAAAGGGAAAAACAGTCACTGGTACGCGGAAGTTTTCCTGCCCATTCATGCCCCATTTTCCTGATCATTTTCTCACCCCCATTCAGCATCTTATCTTTCTTCACATTGCAAACACTCCTGCTTCATATCTTCATTCCTCAGTGTAGTGCTTTCCAAAGCAAATGTGGAAACCCTAAAGCAGGCACACGATGCTTTATGCAAGCACAAACCCAGTCTGTCTCTATTATCCCAATGCTGTACCTGTCCCTACTGTATTCTCCAAGCTTGCTCTACCAAATTCTTCTTAAGCTCTGGAGGCCACAACACACTTACTTCATTGCGCACAGCCATAGTTTGTCCATCCTACAAGGTAAGAAAACAATGTTGAAATCCTGCACTTGGTTCACCCATATTACATAACCTCAGACAATTGTTTTCCTTTTCAAAAGTGTTTATACCACCTTTAATAAGGCCAGAATAGGTTTTTTTTTTCCCCATGATTGTCCATTATTTAATAAAAATGAGCTTCTGCTTCTATTAAAGAATAAACTTTAAAGTTATACATTAAGATAGTTTTCTCTCCTTTTTTTCCTTTTTGCCACTCTCTGAGGTGTTAAGAGCCTGGCTAAAAAGAAAATGCTGCAGTATCTAAAGAGAAATTCCATTTTAAGTCTGAAACATTCTTCCTTCAACTTTATGTTTTTACAATTATATTAAGTTTTTTATTGGCCTTTTTCTGGTTTTGGGGTTGGTTTTTTTTGTTGTTGTTGTTGTTTGGGGTGGTTGCCTTTTTTGCTTGCTGCATTTGAGACACTATCTCTTCTGCTAAGAGACACTTGGAATCTGCCTGGATTTTGACAAGCCACACACCGATACTTCCTCTCTATTTTACCACTAACATCAGCCCTTGTCCAAAGAGGGTTGCTTTATCTGAGCGTGCAATTAGAGGGTCTGTACTCAGTTTTAGGCATCTCAGAAACAGGAAGTACAGGCTCCGGAACAATTGTCAGTGTCAGTTTTCTGATAATTCTTATCAGCCTATGAGTGCAACAAGTTTGTACCACAGTTCCAAACACCAGAAGCGAGAGGTGTATTATCTAAGCATTCACTCAGATGGTGCTCCAAAAAATAGCAAAAATAGACTCTCAGCTGGTGAAGCGCTCAGATTTGTCAGGTACAGAAAATCCTTTATAAAAAGGGAGACACTTATTTGTTCTTTCTGGACGTTCAGTTAAAGTTCCTGTTGCCATTTTAAAAATCCACCACGTACAAAGTTAATTCTTACAATTGCAACACAGCCATCTACCAGGCACTGGACAGAGGGAGCAGCAAGTTTAGCACCTAAATTTAGCTGCAGTTCAGCAGATCAAGCCTATGCAAAGGCAAAAGCAAGCATATCATTAAGGAGACAATAAAACAATTCAAAGCATCTAGATTTTTTAGATGAATAAACTGCACTCTAAGTATGACAAAATGGTATTAACATGTCTATTTCTCCAAAAATGAAAATAGCACCCAGTTTTCCAGCATATTCACACCTACTAGAAGAGAAGAAAGTTTTGCCCGTTGGATACAAACGGTGAGAACAGAAGTGATACCGTGCAATAAAATATCCAAACACCAGAAGTTCATATAAATCCCACTTTTAATCATGGACAAATTTACTTTCAAGTAAAATTAACAATTTTAAATAAAATATAAATTAACAAATCAGAGTACCCCAAAACAAAGAGAGACACTGTGCATATCTACTGTAGCTAAAACAAAAGTCTAGGCATATTCCAGTTCTCTTCACCTTACTGGAGCTTCAGGGAGATCTCTGAATTATGAAATAGAAATAAAGGATTAAAAAGTAGTGACTTTTGCCACTATGAGGATGTAGCTTCCAAGACAAAAGGGCAAACTGACACAAATAAACAAAACTGATTTAAGCAGTTTTGTGGAAGCACAGCATTGGGTGCAATAGATTCTCCTTCTCCACCACAGTAATTACTCCAGAATATAAAACTGGATAAGCTGTTCTAAGAGGTTGTTTTCTTACTGCTTTCGAAAACCCTGCACTTCCTTTTCTTTGACTGAGGAGACTCAGAATTGAGAAGTCAAGCGATATCAATCCTGGAATCTGGAAAAGAAAATAAAAGCAGTCCTCATTCATCCTAGCTAACAGCATTTCACAATCTCACCCAAAGGATGAGAATCCACACTCTCTCTTACCACACATAGCTTAAGCTGCTACTCATTTACTGATGAGTCTTTGCTCATCCCATTACACACAAAAGTGCAATATTAAAAAAACCTAAGTAATTTTTGGCAGATATTGTCTAATGAGACTAAGCCAAGTTGACCCCATTTTCCCATATTTCCAAAGCCTAGCTGTTTTACACACTCCAGGCAATCTGCTTCTTCAATGGTTTAAAGGGACAAAATAGAGGAACCCTGAGGCAAAAATGGCTTTTTGTGTAGCAAGTCCAATAAAAGCCCTCCATCACAGCATCTCATAAGGGTCCTGTGGTCTTCTGTGGTGGGAGGCCTTCCTCAATCCATAGGGAAGCAGGTGAGCTGTTATGCAACATTCGCCTGTGGATCCGTCTGAGCCTTAGCAGATAAAGCAGGATGGAGAGCAGCACAATCAGAAAACAGACAAAAAACAAATAGTGATTGTAAACAAAGGAGAAGCTCCTCCAGTGGGAGTGAATTCCACGAAAGTTTTCTTGCTGGATGTCTCTGAAAAGAATCAAAAGGGATAACAGACATAAGTTGCGAACCAAACTTTGCTTCCAAACTGTCCTACCAAAGGAAATGGAGCCCGTTTTAGTAAAATAGTCTAAAGCATTACCTAAGCTACCTTACATATGCACTGAGGTTATATATAATGCACGAGAAACAACATCTTGTCTCCCCCTATCTGCCAGCTGCTTTACTGTCACCACGTTTCTTGCCTTCGTAAAGCCTCCATGCCTTCCACCCAAGCTTTTTCTGACATTTGAGAAGACAACTGGTACCTTAAAGGTAAAAACCGTGTTCGGTAAAGAATGGCTCCCAGTGTCCATTGCACCTCTTTATCGTAAACCTGTAGAGCTGTTTTCAAATTGCTGTAACTCGGAGGAAAAGAGAAGCCACTGTGAAATACTTCATACATCCAGGCAGACTTAAAACACTGGTACCTACAGAAAGAGCGGCATAAAGTCAGGTCAGCACTTAGAGTCCCAGAGGGGTGCGCAGCACAATTAGACGTGTAATTATCAGTACTTTTTTTTATGGCTGATGCAATATTTCAGGTTGTATTCACACTTTCGCTGATTTCATTAAATGGATCATTTGGACATGACCTCTTCCTGGCTACTCTGCATGAATGGATTTGCTGTACAAACACAAATACTCACTTCAATCTGTGGAGATCAGCATGTGATGCATAAAGACCACGGTCAAAACGTTCCCGTAGGACAGACCACTTAGTGGCACAATAATCCTTCAAGAAAAAAAAACAAAACAAGACAAACCTTAACATTGCTTCTGCCTTGAGAAGGAAAAAAATGCCACTAGATAAGATGCTCTGTAAATACCAGAAGCTAGAAAACTCAAAAAATAATGGCTTCCCTTGCACTGTCAATAAGTCAGATCACAAATTTCATGGTAGTTTCTGTAACATTTTGGTCCATACTTGGCATTTGTGGTTAAAATTAATATTCAGTAGCCCTTAAATTCTTTGCTCATGTACTTGGAGATGAAAAATAGGCAACCTATTTTAGGGCATTGACAAAGCAGGTTGTATTTTTCTATTTCACGTTGTAGCCTTACTTTAAACTGTCCCAAACAGATTGATCCCTGTTATGGGTAACACCCGAGAAACTAGTATAAAACGTATAAAGCAAGAAGGACAGGAATTCTGTTTCTAACAACAGCTAAGACACTCCTAAAAAGAAGCAAGGGGTGGAAGTAGCATGGATTCCCCCATTATCAATAGTTCTGCTGGAACTTGACTACCATGAGTCCTGTTCCCTCTAGAGTCAATTTTGCTATTGTGCCTTAAAACAAGCATTCTAAAAGATAAACGTAATGAGGAAAAGAGATGTCCTGTGACAGTTCATTGCAGGGTAAAAGCATTTGGGATCTTTAAAGGAAGACTTTCGTCGCAAGAATTTCGGAACAAAATGCTTCTGGAGAGTAGTTGCGTTGAATTAGAAAAAGTTTCTCTCAAGAACACTTTACCTTTGCGGCTTTAGTAAATTTAGCAGCATTGTAATCTCCTCCCATGCGTAACACATCCTCAGTGCAGTAGTAGAACTCAGAGAAACCATAGAACTCGCTGTTTTGAAAGTGCACAGCAGGCTGGTAGACACCATTAAGAGATGTCTGTGTTTCATTAGTCTTATTCATGAATGGTTGAATAATTTCACGACACAGACTAAAATCTCCTGTTCCTCGCAAATACATTATCTGTCCGTTCTGCTGGATCTCATCCTCAGCATCCAGGGGCAGGCAAGGATCTAGGTACGGTGAATCAGAAGTCATGCCAGTCTGTTTGCCCAGCAGTCTGTATAAAAGAGCAAGCACAGTAACAACTACATATCAGAAACGTCAAGCTCTGAAACACAACAACATCAAAATGAAGCACTGTCATTTAAAGAAACTTCAGCATTGCATGTGGCATGCTGCGGAAATTAAGTTTTATGTCAGGACACTTTACTAAATATATCCAAGTTAAGTTACTGAGCCCGTATCCCCAGGCAACTGCAGCCAGCTACCTGTTTTTAAGCCCTGTACTTGTAAACAGACGCTCTTCATATCTCTGGCGTGCTGCGTTTCCTCCGAAGCCAAGGAAGGTTGCAACGTAGACTCTATACACATGCTCAGTTTGATGAGCATCACAGCCCAAGTTGAATTCTGCAAGTAAGTTTTTGGCTACTTCCTCCTGTAGGAACACAAACACCAAAATCAGATATAAAAAAGATGAAACAGAACCTAAAGATGAGTTCTTTGGACAACAGGATGCCCTTGACCTCTTAAACTTCACTCCTTACTCATCTATTTTGCTTTTCACAGGTCCATATCACCTTCTGCTTGAGAGGGAGAGCAAAGAATTACTGATTGCAGAGAACTGCATTATCGCTGCTGATACCCAAGTGACTGCAAAGGCCAGGAACTCCTACAATGGACCCTGAAGTATCTTCTCCTATAAAAAATATGCACTGTGACTACTCATCTCAATGCTAGCATTGAGACCAAGCCCCCATACTACTGCTTTGCTAGGCTATGTAAATTTATGATCTGCCCAGCAGAGCTGTTCTTCATTTTCCAGTCTGGAGTTCTCAAGCTTTTCAGGAGACCCATCAGTCACTCAGCTCCCCTCACACACCATCCATCAGTCGCTTGCTGCAGCTTTTCAGATATTTAAGAGATGTGTAGCAGAAGCACTACATGTGCAGTGTGCTCAGAAACACATCATAACACTACATGGCTTCCAACTGATGCTGTAAATGAAAAACAGTACAAGCACTGTAAGCGTCACAGTCAGTTGTTTCACTCTCTTGACATTCTGTCCAAGAATCTGGACAGGTTCCATGACCGGAATATCTGTTTTGTATCAGCTTACGGTCAGATAGAGCCATACAACAGTCATCACATCAATCGTCTGCAACTCTTCCTATTTGCAATTCATATTTGACTGGGGCAATCTGCTCTGAATCTAAGCACCCAAACTTTTGCTTAACAGCCCACACTACTTGTTACATCGTCTGTCTGAAAGGCAGTGTACTTATTAAACCCTGTAATAATGAAAATCATCATTTCACAAGAAGATTAAAATATATATATATATATACGTCATTATAACAGTGCATCGAGAATCAAAACGTAGGCTTTTATGCTATTCTTACTTCAGATAATTTCTCAATGAGGTTAACAGGAAGTTATCCAACTTCAAAAATTCAGGAATTATTCTAGAACTCAGTGTATTGAAGTTAGAGCAATTTATGTTCCATTTAAGACACATAGCAGAGAAGTTTGCTTCCTACAACAGATGAAGCGTGCCGAGGACACAGGTGATGTTTAAACAAACTGTACTGTTACCCTTGTCCCCTGTTAATTCAGTTTCTACCAACCCAGCTTAAAGGAAAAACTCATATCTCACAAGTACCACACAATTTTTGGTTTCTAAGCTCCAGAACACAATCTCTTAAGTATAACGCAAATGTTAAGACTGTCCATAAACACATGCATACACACAAAGAATGCACATCCATGTAAAAATTAGTGGCAAATTATACTAATTAAAGTTTCTGAATGAACAAATATAAATGAATTGCTTAGCTGATGAAGGACTCGTATTTGCCATCTTCTCTTGCCTTGGTTTTGGAATGTGATGTAATGAAGAATAGGACTCAAAACAAAGAAAACAAAACAACAAAGGTGCATTAAAATAAATGAAAAGGAAAAGAAGAAAGTTGCACAGATAATAACCTGCTGTGAAGAGGCAAAGCTTACAGTTTTAGGGACTTCGTATGCTATCTGAGTCGACACTCCGCCCATGTCAAGAATACCCACTGTCCTCTTACGGAAGACGGCCTCTTTGTTTTCACTCCCTGGGACATGCACCTCCACAATCGCTTCATCCTCTGGATAAAAAAATGAAAAGTCACTGAGAAACACAACTAGGGTGGGCCTAAAGCAGTGCTACGCTAACTTCTAGTGAACTTATTTTTTGTAGCAATGCAGATCATTGAAATTACACAGACATATTAAACCAGCATTAGCATCTGCACATGCACTATTCACTAACATCTCTATCTAAAAACACTCCAGTGACAGCAAAAGCACAGGAATGTACCTGAAGTCCTTTCTAAAATACGGTTCACAATCAAGGCACTTACCATCATCTGTATGTTCAAATCTGCCAAGAACAAAGTTGATGCCAATCCACGCATATACTCCTACATACATAAGAAAATATATTTCAGGAATATCTGGTACAAAGAGGGATGTTTTGCATATGAGTTAAGATATATCACTGCTTATATTTTAGTAAATAAAAAACTCAGAAGTTAAACATTCCTGACAGTTTTTTCTATTCCTTCTGTCCCAAGTCAAGACTACGATAAAAACCCTACTTCAACGTATTAAAGACAGTTTGACGTGTAAATTTCAGAAAAAATAAGTAGGTTAACTTCTAAAGTGTTTTAAGCCTCTAGTGAGCGATCACATCAAAACATTTCTCCTTTAGAAAACATTTTTCCCTGCAAATTTTCTTCCATCAAGATGTTACGCCTTATCCTTACCCCTCTTTCCCCAAAGCCAGAGAAAATGGACTAAAATTCCCGCTAAGCACAGATAAGTTATTTTCACTACTAATTAGAAAACATTTGGACAAAGCTAGATCACAGCAGATGATCATCTCCACACTCCATATGTTGCTACTGAGGAATAAGGTCTCTCTCAACCAAACCAGAACTTGAATAATTTTTTGTTGTTGCTTTTTAAAGTCGTACCGTGAAAGTAATAAACGACTCAAAGGTAATTTTCCCAACATTAACCTACCTTCCTGTTTCCCTGAAATAACTTCTGCATGCGAGTCCGAAAACAGAAAATCAAAATGCACAGGGATATCAGTGAGCAAATCTTCAAGTATTGCCTTCTGCTGGCTGCAAAATTACATTTTGAACAGTTAAAAATAGTCAGACACACCAGGATCGCTATTCTAAATGCTAAAAATAAGACAGCAAATAACCTTTCTGGCAGAATCCGCATTCCTGCAGTACACAGGATATAAAGAGGAGTCTCTTTGTGTTTTGCACGTGGCACATGTTCGGCAGCAAAGCTCAGAAGTGGAGAGATATAATCACTGACCTTTTCAGGAGAGCTGGCAAACTCTGAAATGCCTAGTGAAACAGATAAATACGACAGTGAAGCAACTCAAGCGTGGGTTATCAAGATTTTCCAGGAAATATCCAACACACAGAGGAGCAACGAACAACCCAAAGCCAAACCCAGGAAATCAACCACAGAAGTAAGAAATTAAGAATGAAGCTAACACTTAATCATCCTCTAAAAATAAACATGAGCCTGTATTAGATATATTACCAATTATTTATATAATTGGTTCAAAAAGCTTTACAGAAAGTCAATTATTTATTCACTAAATAACCAAATTAACTGACAACTGAACCGGCAACTGTCTTAGTCCACAGAGAAACCTCTCCCTCCTGCCTGTCAGTGCCACTTTTCAAGCTTTAAAGCTGAACTAAGCTCTCTGCAAACCAAACTCAAAAAAATCTGGAGGAGCGCCATTCTGACAACTTGCAAGTGCTCTTTACCCAGACACTTTAAATACGGGATTTGAAAAAGCAATTTAAGATGGGCAACTACCTAGAAAATTGCACCTAAAATTAATTTATTTCCAGTACCTGGTTTAATTTTCATAACCACTGGTTTTCTGTTTTTGTCCCTCATCTGTTTGATGTCCAACAGATCATGCGGATTACCGTTGTGCCTTGGCCAACAATAAACAAAAATCCTAGAGCCGCTGCTGCCGCAGTCCACAACAATTCCGTAGTTCAGATTGGGGTTGTTTGTATCTGTAGCTTCAGTGTCAGTCACTCGGGCAAGATACCTAGAAGAAAACCAGGCATTACTACACGGCAATTAAGTTCCAAATGGAAGTTTTTCTCAACATCAGAGTCAAAACAGGACAAGAGATTCCACCACAGGAATCACAGTTTTCATTATTGTACTGTTGCTGAAGAAAAAAGTGAAGTGCCACCAATAAGAATCAAATTCCCAGAAAAAAATTACCAAAAATAATTCCCAAACAAATTTATCGGGCAATATTTTGGCACCAATAGTTTTACTGAGCTGCTACCGATACACAAAATATTAGAAAGCTGAATTATTGATAAAACAAAATCACCTTGGATAAGGAAAGCTTCATTAAAAAAGCAGCAAGTTCTACTCATACTTCTTGCGCCCCATTCACATATTTTACAGACACAACCTGTCAATGTTTTTTTCTTTCACACCAAAACTACATTTCATTCCTGTCCACAGAAGTCTTTTCCACTCTCACCTGTGGAATCTTTTGTCCCTGTACGCGCGCCCATACTTATTGCGGATGACTACCAGGGAGTAGTAAAGCAAAGAGACAGCAGCTGCAAGTATTCCTATCACAACGATCTGTCGCAAAGTGGTGTTGAGAATACGGGGACATCCCACCGGAGAGATGCTGAAGTGCCAAGAAGCAGGAAGCAAACATGAGATGCTGATCCTAAAATTCAAAGAGGATAACCTGCTTTAAAAATGGACTTTGTTACCAAAAAGAAGTACAATGCCTTCCAAAACAAGATAAGGACAAACAGATTCTTCATAAAACCTTCTGCTTTGCTCTGCCCTAGCTCTGCTTTCGTGTCGTCAAGACACTATTCCCACCTTTGATTTCATCATTAGCCATGAATTCATTATGTTCCCTGTCCTTCGCCCAAGATATCACAGTTTAATTTGACAGTTCCTTTGGCATTCTTACCTCCCCATTTTGGGATATGACCAGGAGAGAGAAAGACCAGCTGGCGTTCAAACATCAGCCAGTCACCTCAGACTGACAAGGGACATCAACCATTCTCAAAACCATTGCTCCTCTGTTCCTGAATTGAAAAGAAAACAGATGATCTATGAAGAGCACTGTCAGCAGGTCAAGGGAGGTGACCCTTCCCCTCTCCTCAGCACTGGTGAGGCCACATCTGGAGTGCGGGTCCAGCCTGGGGCTCCCCAGGATAAGAAATACATAAACCAAGTTCTGCGTAGGGCCACAAAGGTGGATGAAGGTCTTGAAGGATCGCTCTCATGATAAGAGGCTGAGAAAGCCGGGCCTGTTTTACATAGAGAGGAGAAAGCTCTCATGAATGTATATAAAAATCTGGCTGGAGAAAATAAAGGATACAGACTCTTTTCTCAGTGGTGCCCATTGACAGGTCAAGAAGGAACAGGCACAAAACAAAACACAGGAAATTCTACCTGAACGTAAGAAAAAAAACTGCGAGGGTGGTGGGACAGCGGAAGAGATTGCTCTTCCTCAGGAGAGGTTGTGCGGTCTCCATCCTCAGAGACAGTCAAAGCCTGAGCAGACACAGGTCTGGGCAACCCGCTGTAGCTGACCCTGCGTGGAGCACAGCTGTGCACTGCTCCACTCAGGGAGACTAGAGAAAGTTCAGCACACACAGCAATGCACCTGCTACACAAAGTCTTTACAAACAGAGTATCTTCAACTCTGCTACCACCTGCAAAGCCAGTCCTCAAAACACAAAGCCTCCAGACATAGCAAACCATCAGCAACATATATATATATATTTTTTTTTTTTAAATGCTGTTATTTCAGCACAGCTCTGGACGGTGACTTTCCCCACCTCCCACCTGGTCTCGCAGCCCTTCCACGCACGCCCCATCCTCACGGAAACACCTGCCCGAGCTGCCACGAAGTCCCTGCACGGATGCCAAACCGCAGCCGCCCTCTCCCGCTCTGAGCGGCACCCGCACACCCGCGGCGGGCCGCAGGCGGGGGAAGAGGCTGGGGGACAGGCCCTGGCAGCCCGCAGCGACCCTCACCCCTTCCCCGCTGCCCCAGCAGCGGCCAGGCCGCGGGACCCGGCCCGGGCTCACCCCCCGCCCCGCAAACGCGGCGGCACCCTGGCATTCGGGGGGCCCCTCCCGGGTGCCCAGACGCGCTCAGCCCGCTCCGGAAGGACCCTCCCTGCTGCCCCCCGTCCCCCCGGCTCCCTCAAGCCGGCAGCCCGAGCAGCCAACGCCGCGCTCACCTCCCGACCCGCTGCATAGCAACGGGCCACCGCGCCACTTCCGGGTGCCGCCGCCGGATGTGACGCACGCGCGCACACACGTGGCGCTGAGGTTTGCGTTGGTGGGCTGGGAAGGGATTCCCCGGGGGGCGTGGCCACGCAGGAGGGGGCGTGGCCACGCAGGAGGGGGCGTGGTCAGGGGCGGTGCCGGGTTAGTGTTAATTGATAGCGCGGTAATCAGTGCGGGGCTGCGCGCACCCATTGCTAGGCCGAACAGGCGAATATAAATACACAAACAGCGTACAAACACCTAACAGGCATAAATATCAATATAAATACTTGTCAAGGTGTTACAAACAGGCAATGGCCTGGTAGCACCTGTAATAAACCTACGAATATTTATGATAAAAGTAATAAATCAATCAATCTGGCTAAAAAAAAAAAAAAAACAAGCCAAAAGCCTCTCCTCGCCTCCAAGGGGCTGGAAATCTGCCGGCCAAGCAAGGATGCGCCGTGCCACTGAGTGGCAGCACAGCTTGTGCCCGCGCCGCTCCCAGATCCCGCCGGAGAACCAGAAAGAAAAAGCGTATCCCGGCAACTCCGACGCATTAATAACAGGAATAACCTCGCAGGACGGTTGGGAGCTTTGATGGGGCCTCACCTCTCCTGGCGGGAGCGGTTCATGGGGTCCCGTTGGCGGGAGTGAGCTTCGGCCCCGGCCACGGTGGGGCAAGGCAAGCGTGGGCGCGTGGAGGCAAACCACACGCCGGGCGATGGTTTGGAGGGTGTTGCATAAAGCTCTCATGGGTTAAGCGCCGCTTTTCCAGGGGTAAGTGATTTTCTGAGGTCAGAAATCGCTCCACTGCCGTCCCTGTTCTCTCGCAGGACGGAAGGAGCTGGACTGGCCGGGCTGCTCTGGCTTCTCCACTTCTTCCCATTCCTTCTGAAATTGTTGCGTTACAGACTTCGCCTTCATCCTTGGGAGCCCAAACTGGGACAAAAGGAATGCCCAGCCTGACGGCTGCTGTCATTTCCCTAACACACGCCACGTAGCCACTGTTTGTCCCTCTGCCTGGTCATCACACACCTTTGCAGATGATCAGATGCAATGCCGGATTTCGGATGTCCCACCTTGTCCCATGCCTGTGGATGGGGCAAACCCCTTAAACGAAGGAGCGTCACGCCTCTGCCATGCATTTCACGGGGAGCATCCAGACCCACTCCTGGCTTTTGAAAGCCATGGTCACATCGGGAACACAGGAACCAAATCTGGCCCGGGATTGTCTGTCCGGGCCATTCTGAAAGGCAGATGTGAGCGAGGAGCCGCGTCGCTCTGAGCAGCACCTTCTGCAGGGCTCCTCCGGCTGGAGGGGAACGTGGAAGGTGGCGGGTTTTCACACGAGTTCATTTTCTCCTGCGTTTCCTTTTCCTCTTTCTCTTTTCATATGAGAAACTTTCATCTTTGCCTCTCAAGCTGCTGTCGGTGCTTCTCAAAAACACTGCGGCTTTTTCTTCCCCACCCTGCGCAGAGCTGCCTGCGCACCCATCCCCGGGGAGACCCGCCGAGCCCGCGCGTTGGCTTTCAGATCTGAGTTTTAGATGCTGGATTTTGCATGGCGGCTTTTGGATGCCAGGCTTCGTGCGTCGGGTTCTACCCACCAGATTTTGCACGCTGGGTTTGGCACAGGGGATTTTGCACGCTGGGTTTTACACGCTGGGTTTTGCACGCTGGGTTTTGCACATTGAATTGTGCATGTCGGATTTTACTGCCAGATATTCAGGGTGGGGTCAGGGCTCCGCTTCCCACCAGGGCTCACCGCAGCTACTTCGCCACGCGCTGAGAATGAAGTCACTTCTCTCCAGCATGTTTTTTTCCCAATAATTAAAGTGCTTTAACGAATGCAATGAAGAAATACACTGACTGAGCTGCAGCAATGCACGGTGCCCGGGCAGGGCAGGGGATTTTGCTGAGGGCCGGAGGGAGGATGGCAGCTGTGCTCCAAGTGTCCAGCTCTCCAAGACATTGGGCTTCTTTACAATTTAAGCATTGCGAATCTTGTCCGTGGGTGTAAATCCCTTGCTAGTTTGGACCAAAGCAGCACAGACGGTCTTGAACTTGCAAGGAAAGCTGTGCTGGGTGTGCAACCCATCCCCAGCACAGCGGGATGCGGCCCTGGGCAAGCAAGAGGGTGCTTTGGGATGGCAAATTATGCCGAGCTAATCCAGGATCTCCAGGGAGAAGGAGCTCCTGGACCTGCTCCTGCTTCCCAAGAGAAATGCAGAGCCCTGGGGCAGCAAACCTCTGCCAGGGGGTTCAGCCTGACAAAGGGGCTGAGCCCGTTGTCCCACGGGATAAGGAGCACGCGTCCCTTCAGGGGTTCCCTCTCCACACAGCGTGGGGGACGTTCAGCTGGTGGGACCCATCCTGGCATTGCACGGGCTCCCACCAGCTGCTGAAAACCCTTTCCAAGCTTAATTCACCCCAAAAGCAGTTGCTGCAACTCGTGACTCTGGGGGGGAGACGGCTGCAGGGCAGCTGGCTCCCCATGCTGCCATCACCTGCCGAGACGAAGGCACAAGTAGGAGCATGTCAGCGGCGGCGAAGGCTTTGCAGAGGGGGAAAAAAAAAAAAAAGAGAGAAAAAAAAAAGCCAGCGCTGCCATCAAACCATGCAAACAAAAACGCTGCGCTGCGGGGTGCTTTGCTGGGGGCTGAGCGTGATTTCTGCGTCACCGGAAAGGTTTGGCCAGGGATTGGCCTGGGTGATAGAAATATTGAAAAATACGCAGAAATTGAGAGCTGCCGATAAAACCGTTGTTGCCAGAGCCTGCAGGCGGCACAAAATGGAGGCCTAGGAGGAATGCGCGAGTTGGTTTTGTGCACGCTAATTATTTCCAGATGCATGCTCTTTGCAGTGATGGAGAAAAATAGGAGTTGTTTGTGAATATATTTCATTCCACCGTCAACAGGATCACCAGTGGGAGGAAAGCTTTCCCCGCCGGCTGTCGCTCGTGCTGGTGAAGCGAGCCCGGGCTCTGGCTTGGATGCTCCGCCGAGGAGAGCTGCCAGCGTTTTGCACGGGAGGAAGGTTTCCTCCAAGCACCAAATCCCACTTTGTCCCCCCGCCCCGCGCAATTTGGAGGAAATGTGGGATAAATCCACGCTGCTAAAATCGTCGGGCTCGCTCTGAGCTGGTGCCTGGAGAAAGGAGCTCAATGGAGTCCCAGAGCTCGCCGTGAGCGGGGCGTTTGGGCCATCGCCCATGTCCAAAGGAGAAATCACCCCTAGGACAGGCGCGGGTCCCCCTCGAGCCTCCCGAGCAAGATGTGTGCAGGGTGCCCGGCCCCTATCTCGGGGGAGCATGTCACCCATGTGGCCGCACCCTGCCCAATATCAGCCCGCGGCCTGCACCGGGGTGAGCAGATACGGGAGCAGCTGGGGCGCGTGGCAGCCATCGTTGCTGATCAAGGTGGAGCAGCCCGGTTTTTTGGCGGGTGGCTGTGCGAAGGGGGACGTGGAGGAGAAGGCAGAGCTAAGCCACATCTCCCAGCTGGACTTTTCTTCTTGCATTTTTGTGTTTATTTGTTAAAACGCTCGTCTTCTCTTTTCAAAGCTGGAGAGGCATCCCCACAGCCCGACCTCCCCAGATGTGCTGGCTGCACTCGCTCTGGGGCAAATAAAGATGATTTTTTATTTCCTTACACTGCCAGCCTCAGCCCCGTTTGCAGAGCCCTCATATCATCCCTTTTCGCTCACCGTCTTTTAATCACACAAAGCCCTCCCAGAAGAGGTGGCAAAACCCATCGGAATTAAAGGACTTGACCAAGGCTACCCAAGGAGTCGGTGGCAGAGCAGTATCATTCCCTGGCTTTACATATCCCCTGAATGACAAGCCAGGATTTTCTCCCTCCTTCCCGGATCTAATTTTGCTAAGTGCTAGAAACAAGGCCAAAAAAAGGAGAACCGTACCCAAACCTGGCAAACCCTGTGGGATCCTTTCAGCCTCCTCTGCCCAGTGCCACCAGTCAATCCCCAAAGCACCACCAGCACGGGCTGCGCCTTTCCCATTGTTTCCCCGGGGCTTCAAACCAGAACGGCAAGTCGATTAAAAAAAATTTGGTCCAGGAAGTAATACAAAAGGCAGGCTTAATTATACACATTGGGCATTGCCTCTCCCTGTTCCATTAATCCGTCGAGCCAGGTGATGGGAAATTAGGTCAGATTATGTGTGTGCTGAAATAAAACCCACAGGCCAAATTCCTCGGATCCACACCTCCTTTTACCTCGCAGGTTGCATAAATGTCGACGGGTGCTGGATCTGCCTGCATGGCTTTGGCGGAGCCGCAGTGCTGAGTTTTCAGATTTCGGGCTGTTTTGGCGTAGGAATGACCCCGCAGCTTCGTTAGGGCTCAATTCTCTGTTCGTGTCCAGGGTCTAACACACTGTGGTTGATGTTACGTATAAACCTGTTATACATAACAGAGGTTATGAAACGAGCACCTTGGTAATCGGGAGTGCTGCTCCGGCGAATCGAGGCAAAAAACGATGTTCCCAGTCCATACCGGAGCAGGGATTAATGTTCCTGATTTTCTGGTGCTAATCAACCTACCGGCATCTCACTGTGCTCAGCAAGGGCTTCAAACCAGGGGCTGCCTGATGCTGATTTCATATAAGTGGGTCAGCCCACCCCAAAACCAAAACAATGTTGCTTATTTTTTTCTGGAATTTGCTAATACAGAGATAAAAAATAATTGGAACGCATCGGGTTTCCTAGCAGCTGATATTTCAGGGCATCTTCTGAGGCTGATGCTGCCTTTGACCTAAGGTCAGTTCTGGGGAGTGAGGTCCAGACTTGCTGTTTAAAATTTATTTTGAAGCATTGAATGTTTCTAAAGGGGGACAGGGAGTCGGCGTCCTGGGGCATGCTGCTGGCAGAGCATCGGCAATTCCCTCATGAAAACAATCCTTCCTCCACGTTTGCTCTGGTTCTTTCTCTGAAGTGAGTGCTTTTCACCAGGTGCCTTTTCCTTTCTACAATTAAAAATACAATTATCTGCTGCTGAAGATTTAAATTAAAAAAAAAAAAAAGTCCTGTAATTTCTGCTACGTGGCATTGTGCTGCTGGAGGTGAAGTAGCGTCCACCCTTCTCACCCCCAATTCAGTGCCCACCGCTGCCGGCAGCCCCTTGAAAAGGATAAAACCCACCCTGAAACAAGGTGGTGCTCAGCTGTTAGAGAACTTGTAGATTTGGAAAACGAAAAAAAAATTAAAATACATATATATATATATCTCACTGAATCTTGTAGATAAGCCACAATTGCTGCAGTTCCCAGAAGGTGTCCGCCTTCCCGCGGGACACTCCTGCCTTATCGGCGCGGGTGCAGCCGGGGGGTCCCGCACCTCCTGCCCGGCGCGGGGCTACGATAAGCAAACCCTGCTCCTCCTAATCAGTGGGGTGCCAGGCAGATGGGTGGCCTGGGGGCTGCGGGCACCTTCTTTGGGCCGGGACCTACGAAAGCCACCAGCATTTCACTTCATTTTGCAGGTTGTTTCTCATTTCTGGTGCTGTTTCTGGTGCCATGCGCTATTCCAAGCTGTCCTACAGTGCAGGGGCCCCGTAAAGAAGGTTACGTCCCGGCGAGGATTCAGACCTGTGGGTCTGATTCATCATTTTATTTAAGCTGCTTGCCGTGATGCAATGCACGTGAAGATTGCAGCGGTGTATTCTGCATCGACTTGTCGGTGTAGAAAGGAGTGAGCTCCGTGCAGCCTGCAGCCAAACCGTGCTTTTAACGGCGCGGAGAGCTCTGCTCTTTGCTGCTTCTCTGCCACAATGGGAGTTTGGGGCTCGTGGAGCACCAGAGGGACCGGCTGAGCCCCGGGGAGCTCTGGCAGCGGGGACGGGATGCGCCCAGCAGCGGTTGTGCCCTGGGAGCGAGCAAGTGAATCGTTGCGCAAGAGTGGTTTCAAAGGAAGGTTTTGTAAATCGAGTTGAGTTCACTTTCTTGATGAGCTGTGAGGGATGACTTTTTTACCACGCCAGGCAGGGATGGCAGGAAATCATTCGAGAGACACGGGCCGTTCCTTTTTCTGCCAGTGGGACGTGTCATACAACAAAACCACAAGCCAGACCAGACTCCCTGCCCCACTTTCCCTCCACAAATGATGAATAATTTTGTCTCTTCTTCACAAACACGGGGAAAATCCAAAAATCCTCAGTCCGTGCGTCTCTGCTTTGGCATCCCCAGCCGCAGCAGGAGCAGAACGGATTCCTCGAGTTCCTCAGAGTTAAAATATAACCCGTTCCTACCTGGAAACAGCCCCATATTTCAGACTGATTCATACTATTTCTTATCAGGGAGCAAGACAGACTGCAGGGGAAAGGGCTTGTTAAGGTAAGTGACACGGTAATTTCCCCACCCTCCTCTGCCTTGCCAAAAGCACTGGGAGGAGATTACCTGCTGTGGAGTGTTCTTACGGAGCAGAAAACCTAGAGGAACGACGTGGAGCAATACTGGAAAGTGTTTGAGTTTTAACTCGGGCATTTCTTTGAATAAGGCTGCCTTACAAAAAGGAAGTTCTCGTGCCTGCATTTGATTTATGTCTGATTCACGGGCGATCACCAGGGAGCGTGGTCTGACGGAATTACATGGGCGCATGTGGCTCATCCAGCTCCGAAATGTCATATAAGCTGGAGAACACAGCCTTCTGTCACCAACATATACTGGGTTTTGTCTCTTTTGGAGGAAACAAAGCGGTGTTAATCCAGTGGGGCAAGCTGGGGGGGAAAGGAAAGAGAGATTCAGCAATTGCTGCGTTAAATCATGTGTTGTAGGAATTGTTTTAGTCTCTGCTTTCTACAAGTTTTGGGTCAGTTGATGACGCCTGTTCTCACGGGACAGGGTGATGGCTTGGACATGCTGGGACGGCGGCCAGCTCTCACCTCCAGCTCTCCCACACCCTGCGCAAGCTCTGCTCTGGGCGCAGAGAACGCTGCCAGGTACCCCGAATCAATCAGGAGCAAGTCATGCGTGTGACACTGTTCTTCTTGTGATCTTTTTTTTTTTTTTTTTTTTTCCCCAGCAGCGCCGTGTTCCCACGGACAAGGGAGGCCTCTTCCCAGCACAAACACGGGGCCGCAGGAGCGCAGGAGGGAGGAGGAGAGCACGTGCCAGCGCTGAACCCAGCGCTGCTCCGCCACAACCCCTCTCTGGGTACCCGGATGGGAGGTGAGGATGGGAACAGACCAAGCTTTTCTCACCTCCTGTGCATCCATGTCACAGTTAACGGGAAAACCAAGCTTAATTTTATTTTTCTGCTTTTTTTTGGGGCATGCAGAGGATGGTTTTCTTACTTGCTTCCCAAGGCTCCAGTAGCAATAAATTGCTCTGCATTATCACGGAGCTTCATGCCAGTGGTTAACCTTGATTTCAGTACGCGCTACGCAATGCCATCTTCCGGCCCAGCGAGGTCGAATTCCAAATAATGCTCCAAGGAGGAACAAAATAAAGCCGGTGCCATTCCCTAGGCCACAAAGACTTTGCCTCTGCCTCTGTGAGGGTGTCAGATTGAATTGTTTGGGGCTGATTTCACGGGGGAACAAAGAGATAATCCAAAATACAGGGGAAGGGGAGCGTTTCAGGGGCACAGGGGCCACGGGGCGAGCTCGTTCCTCCTGCAGACAGGCCGGGATTCCCGGCTCTGCGGCGGAGCGGGAGCTGCAGCGAGGGGCGGCGGATGCCACGGATCCCATCTTCCCTCGGCAGGGAAGGGCCCGAAAGCTCTCCCAAGCCCTCCCGCGAGCTGTTCTTCCCCACGCCGAGGCTCAGGCCCACGCAGGGGAGCTGACACAGCGCTCATGCCGCTGTCCTGGTCCAGCCGGACGGGGTGACAGGGGTGTGGGTGACAGGGGCGGGCTTGCAGGGGGGTGCGGGGGCTGCACTCGCAGGCGCGGCCACACCGCGAGCGCGCTGCCATAGGCACCGCAAGCCTTCGCGCGCCCGGGGAGCTTCGCCTCGCTCCCCCCCACCCGCCTGCCCGCCAGCCGGCCCCGCCTCCGCCGGCAGAGCCAATCACGTCCCTCTACCCCTCCGCCCCTCTCCCTCTCCCTCAGCCATTCGCCCGCTTCCCCGTCAATCTCCCCCCAGCTTCCCGCCGAGCTGTGACGTCCCGCTGTGGCCCCTCCCACCGCACCGGTGGCCTCCAACGGGGCGGGCGGGCGGCGCCTCCCTATTGGCGGACGCCGATGCGGGGCGGGGCGCGGGCGCGGCTTTAAAGTAGGGCCGAGGCGGCGCGCGAGCCCTGTGTACCCTTCTCCCCGCCCGCCAGCCCCGCGCCGTGCCCGCCTCCCCCCCCCCGCCCCCGGCCCCGCACCGGGCGGATGGAGCTGAGCTGCGGAGTGGGGGGCAGCGCGGCGGCGCCCCCGGGGCCCGGTCCGCCCCCTCCCGCCGCCGCCGCCGCCCCCGCGCCGCCTATGGAGGGCGAGGAGTACGAGAGCCTGCCCAGCGGCGCCTCGCTCGGCACCCACATGATGGCCGGGGCGGTGGCGGGCATCATGGAGCACACGGTCATGTACCCGGTGGACTCGGTCAAGGTGCGTGGGGGGGGGCGGGGGGGGGGGGCGTGGACGGGGTGCCTGTGCAAGCGAGGGTGCGTGGACGGGGGCGGCGGGGTTTGCGCTGGTGCAAGTGGGGTGCTGGGGGTGTGAGGAGGGGGGAGTGTGCAGCGGGTGTCGGGGTGCACGGGGGAAGTGTGCAAGGGGTGTCAGTGTAAGCAGGGAAGTGTGCACGGGGGAAGTGTGCAAGGGGTGTCAGTGTAAGCAGGGAAGTGTGCAAGGGGTGTCGGGGTACACAGGGGAAGTGTGCGAGGGGTGTCAGTGTAAGCAGGGAAGTGTGCAAGGGGTGTTGGGGTGCACGGGGGAAGTGTGCAAGGGGTGTCAGTGTAAGCAGGGAGAAGTGTGCAAGGGCTGTTGGGGTGCACGGGGGAAGTGTGCAAGGGCTGTTGGGGTGCACGGGGGAAGTGTGCAAGGGGTGTCAGTGTAAGCAGGGAAGTGTGCAAGGGCTGTTGGGGTACACAGGGGAAGTGTGCAAGGGGTGTCAGTGTAAGCAGGGAAGTGTGCAAGGGCTGTTGGGGTGCACAGGGGAAGTGTGCACGGGGTGCGAGCAGGGAGAAGTGTGCAAGAGGTGTCAGAGTGCACGGGGAAGTATGCAAGGGGTGTCAGGGTGCATAGGGCCCCTATGGCGTGGGCAGGGTGCTTGAGGGGTGCAGAGTTGTACCAGGCTACTGGGGAGCGTGCAAAGGGTGCTGCAACCGGCTGGAGGTGTGCGAGGTCCCCAGAATGTCACCCCTGAGGCCTCTGATGGAAGCCAGAGCTGCGCACCCGCCATGGACCTGTCCTGGGCAGCCCCGGCGCCCTCGGCCCCGGTGAGCTTTGCACAGCCCGCGGTGCAAAGGTGTGTGCCGGGCATTGCCTCCCGCTGCAGCAAGCAAAGTCCTCGTGCTGCTCCCCGGGGTGGGAGATGCCACCAGTGCCCTCCTGGTGTGGGGCTGGAGCCCCCTGGGCAGCTTTTCTGACCCACGGTGTTGGAATCCCAACCCAGGAGAGTGGGCCAGGGTGGTCTGTCCATCTGCGTGCCGGGATGGCTGCAAGTGGCGTGGACTCGACCTGACCTGTCACCCAGGCCCCACGAGAGTGGTGGCTTTATCGGGATTTATCGGGGTTTGCACGGCTGCAGATCTGCCAGCGGTGGTTGGGTTTTCGTGTGGCTGAGCCGCTCAAGACTCACGAGTGTGTTCTCGGTGCTGTGGAGTACACACGAGGGAAGACTTCACGGTGTCACCCACGCGGTAGGAATCATCATGAAGGGTATTTCCTCCCTCTGCCCTGCCAACAAGCTGCTCTTTGTGGCTTAAAAAAGAGAAAATATGATTGGGAAGAGTGAAACACCCTCGATGCTGTATTTCTGGGGCTGAACTCCATGGTCCCTCAGGAAAGCTGCAAGCAGATGCTCTGATTTCTCCTCTTTTCAATGCAGGGCTCCCTGAAAGAGTAGAAAGAGGAAAGGAGAGGAAATGCCTTCGCTTTGAGGCACTGGAGGTCTTGCCAGTGTGCTGCGATAAGCACTCGAAGGAAATATTCTCTGCTTTTTTTTTCCCTGGCATTTCCCTCTGGGTCTGTGCCCGCTGGACCTGGCTCGTAGGTTTGGGGTTCCGCGCTGCAGGTTTCCCCTTGAGGCGCAGGGTCCGTGCCCACCCTGAGTGCCTCTGCACACTGGCTCCTTTCACAAACAAGCCTGCTGTTTTCTGCCAAGTCACGGTTAGAGCAGCGTGTCATCACTCCGGACTTTACGGCATGGTTGAAGAGGGCATTTCTTCTGCGGGGAAGAGGGAGAGGGAGAAAACGAAAGTTGTGCCTGATTTCCCGGAGCGGGAGGTGCTTTGTAGGAAGGTAAAAGTGCTGATTTCACTGGGCAGTGAATTCCCAGCTTGCTTCGCAGCCAGAAGCACCTGTGCTAAGAGTGGCAAGGCAATAACCTTATGCTGGGAATAGTCCTGCTCGACAAACTGCCTTGAAATGCTCGGAAGCAGATAAAATGCCCCGGCTGTTGGCTGGCTGCGGGGGGAAATCTCCAGCGGAGCACGGCCAAGGTCACTCCGCGTGTCGAGGGCAGAGTGAAACCCAGAGCTGCAGGGTCTTGCTCCTGCTCCTTGCTGTTCTGTCCGTCTGCTGTGGGAAAAGGTGAGAACTGACCCCAAAAGGCCTTTTTTTTTTTTGTAACAGGAGTAACCAAACACTAATTAAGCTTGTAAAAGCAGCTGTCTTTCGCTTTACCATGGGAAATGTGCCGCTCTCCTCCTACAGAAAACCTCCTTCCGTAGTCTGACTTTATGGATAATAATTACAGGGATTGGTCGTGGCCGAGTGGAGCCCATGGAGGGGTGTGGATGCTGCAGAAAGAGGCATTTTGGGCACCTGGCTAGATCATGCTCTTGAGGAAATGTTTTGGTTCCAGGAAGTCATTTCCTCTCAAAGAGAAACTGAAAATGTTTTAATTAGGGAAATTGTTTGCTTCGGACACTTGCACAAAAAAATTCCTGGAGATGCCATTGGTGTTTGTGGGGCAGCGTGTGCTGGGCTGCGATGAGGGAGGATGTAAATCCCTGATGAGCCCACGTGCAGCCTCTCACAGCGCCGGGCTGCGATCACCCTGCTGTACCCTAAAGCATTGCTTTTTGCGATGGTGTTGCTATTTGTTTACGAGCAATATACATTAGGGGCTGTGTTTTACCAACTTCAGCTGTGGCTGGAGGCTTGTGGTTATCGAGACTTGCTCTGGTGTCTTTTCCTTCCAGTGATAAAGACCCCCTTGCAGCTTCAGCCTTTATGTGTTGGCCTCTGTCTGCCCTGCTTCTGCTGTGGCGTGAACGGGAGGTTTTTGGGTGTCAATGATGTTTCTCATTGTGCTTAGGCTTGTTTTGTTCTGTAGCTGCTGAAAACACTGCTGTCCTGGCAAGCCTGATCCATCTCCAAATTAATTTGAGGGATCGGCGTGTCGAGGACTCCTTGTGATGGCAGCAGGAGGGAGTTTCTGGAGGACTCCCCTGGAGCCTCCTCCCTCCTCTTGCTTAAGCCTCTGCGAGGCTGCTGGAGCTGGTTTCCCAAGGCGGGTAAAGCCACTGCCTTGAGGATGCGAAGAACAGCTCTTGTCCTCACCCGGGAGCTAATTGCTGATGTGAGACAGCTCAGAGAGAAACTGGAGGTGTCCCGGCCTTGAACCTCCCTTCCTCACTGTGGATGACAGTCGCACTGATCACAAAAAGTCCTTGCTCCAGCCTTGCAGTCCTTCTCCGTGAAAACCTGAGCCACTCCCAACCCAGCTGGCGCAACAAGACCTCTGTAAGCTGACTTTGCTGTGGCTGTGCGTGGTTCCTGACGGGTGCCGGAGGTCTTGGACTGTCAGGGGAACTCCTGGGGTCGAGGGCAGGAAAAACATCTCGCCTACATCTGCGGCGCCAGAGCTGGGAGTGTAGAGGAAAGGAGGGTGGTTAAAATGGGGCTTGTTGGGAGGGATGGAGTGTTTCAGTGGCACCAGGCTAGGACAGTCAACCGAGGGTCACCTGCTTCCTGCAAGCAGGCTTTGGAGCTTCTCTGCTTGTAACTAAGGCCCTGAAAGCCGACAAGACTGAGGGTGGCAGGGCAGATGAGCTCCCGTGAGGTGTTTCACTGTGGTTTATTTAGATTCTGGGGTTAGGGATGCTGGGCTTGGCTGTGGTGGTGGGAGGTTCTGCATCCACCCGTTTCCACACGGGTCCAGGGGAGCGGTTACTCCTGTTGGAGCCGATGGTGTTGAGGTGCTGGAAGGTCACAGCTCCCCTCCTGTGGGCCTTTTCAGGCACGAGTGGGTACCACACCAAGCGTATTGCTTGGCTGGGGAGCTGCTCTGGCTGAAAAACAGCCCACTGAAAAAAAATATAGGGAATTCAGAGCTGGAGTGCGGCATGGGTTGTGCAGTAGCGAAGCTTTCTGCGGCCAGAGTGATCTGACCCCGTTGCTGCAGAAATGCTGCTTGCTTCCTGATGGAAGCATATTGTGTTCTCTGTGTCTCTTGATAGCTGCAGGGAGACCGAGGTCTGTCACATGAACATGCAGGCTGAACTTTGAGAGAGCATGCCGTGTTCAGAGAAAAAAAGAAAACAAAAGTAAATTATATCTGAGCTTGTCTGTGCAGTGGCATGTCAAATCAGTGACCCTTTGCAAGAATATGCTGAACTAGAGTCCTGGCTCTTGTTAGTAAAACAATTCCAGATGGAAAATGACCCTGGAGTACTCCTGGGCTTCTGGCAGCAGGAAGGCTGGGTGCTCTCCCCGGTGTCCGTAAAGACGGTGCTGGTCCACAAACAGCAGGTAACATGAAGCTGTGACTTTTGGTGTTGCTTCTTATGCCCAGGCTGAACGCAGGACTACCAGGACGCTTGCGGTTGTCGGTGCACTCCTGCCTTATGCAATGAGGATTAATCTAAGTAGGTGGAGAAGTATTTCTTGGCTGGTTAACAAGAGGGGGGTGAGGCTCCTGGAGGAGCTGGCTGGCTCCAGATAGGTGACAGCAGTGGCGGGGCTGAGGGCTGCAGAGCTCGTAGCAAATCATCATTGTTCACGCCACGATAAACTTATCCTGGCTGAAACCGCTTAACCTGTTTTCGGTGCCTCTCGCCTTGCGGCAGCCACGCAGGAGGTCCTGGGTTTGGGTGCTCCGTGGGCTGTTTGTCTTGTTTGTGTCCCTGGATTTAATGAACGGTGCCAGCCTGTGGACCCGGCTGTGCCGGTGGTGATGCCAGTTGCGGTTTGCATGGGTTAGGTGGGTGCAACGTACACTTGCTGCCCACTCTGGGGTACGGCGTGAGCTCCTGAAGCCCTCTAGAGTGGCTCAGATGATCAACGGAAAAATAAAAATTTATGTTTATCCGTTCTCATGTGAAAGCAGCTGGATCCTCAGTAAGAGCGAAGATACTCAGGGTTAGTTCCCAACAACACAGCACCACGCGCTTTCCTCCTGCACATGCCAGGCTGATAATTTATTGCTTTACAGGAGCACTTATCCCTGATTACCTTTCTGATGAGATGACGCTGCTGCGTGCTTAAATTATACCAGCTGCTTCGAAGGCATTCTAGTGATAGACTGGGGTGAGATCATGATCTCCTAGGGTCAGTCCTGGCGTCTGCAGCAATGCCTTCAAGTTAAAACTAGCAGAGGGAAGGGGGGGAAAAAAAAACCAAACCAAACCAACAACAACAAAAAAAAACCCGAAAACCCCAGCTGGATGCGACCAGCTTGGCAGCGGTGGGTCATGCTGAGTCATGCTGATGGTGGAGCGGCTGCCGGGCGTTTCTCTGGGGCATCGTGAAATCCAGCCCCCGCCCAGCCTCTGCCCGTGGGCATCTGCGGGATGAGAAGGCGCAGAGACCCGTGGAGGGGTTGCAAGACCCTTATGCCCACTCAGCGATGGCTGGGAGATGGATTGAAACCCTGTTTTTAAATTCCAAGATAATTCAGGGCTGTTGCTGCCTTTACAGGAGGATTTTTGAAGACTTTGAGTTTACTTCCAGCGCTGTTCATAGGTTACGATGCATTTAGTGCTCTGGAACAGGAAGCTTTGCTCGAGGCCGCCAAATTCCCTGTTGCAGGGTGGTGCCTTGTCATGAACACTGGCTGGTGCTTGAGTCTGAAATTCAGCTTGCTGCTGAACTAAGTCACTTTGCAAAAGTAAATCCTGTGCATTTTTTTTAGAGTATTTACTACAACTGCAATAACTTGTTTGGATTACCCTCACATTTTGCTTTGCGGCATTCATAGCTTTGCTTTTATTATACTGGGTTAAAGTCCTGAACTCAACTCTGATCCCTTCCTTGGTCTCGGAAAGTGCTCTTCAGTTTCCCGTAACTAGAGTGGTTTGGGGAATTGAAGGTCCAAACCTGAAACGCTTTTTTTTGGCTTAATCAGCTAAGCTTCCATGCAAGTAGTATTGCCTCCTGGACTAATTACAGAAGTGAATGGATAAGCGTGAAGGGACGTGTTCCAGTGAGGAAGCGTGGAGGTAGCATGGGCGGTCCTTGCTTTTTTGCTGTTGAATCTCTGCCAAGGACCGAGCCGCTGGTGTTGCTTTGCCTGTGAGGGCAGCGCTGGTGTCTGCGTGCTGCCAGACTTTATTCTGAAGACAGGGTGTCCCAGCTGAGGGGTTGGAAAGCATCCTTCTTGTCAAACCCAAATGACCTCTCGGTTGTGGTTCTCGAGCTTCTCCGTGAAAGAGATGGAATTTGATGGAGCCTTGAAACTGGATGGAGCTTGTTGTGGGTTGCTCAACGCTCGTCTCCTAGGAGCCTTCCGTGTTTGTGTTTTGAGGCATGAGGCCACCACCAAAGGCTGTATCCCTTCAGACCGGTTTTGGTGTGATGGGGTGTATCAGCCTTGTTGCAGGACTCACGGCCTGCTCAGCAGGAGTAGCAGAGCCCTTTACATCTTGATGCTCTAGATTTGCTCGCTCTTTCTGGGATGGCTGAGGAGCGTTTAAGCCCTGCCAGTCTCTTTTGTTGCTGGTGAGAGGTGGCTGAGTTTCTGTGCCCTGCAAACACCCGTTGCAGGTTGGCGTTGTCACTGCAAGGGCTTTGAGCGTTGCTGGCGTGCGATGGCCTCGGTCTGCAGAAGCCTGAAACAAGCTAAAGAAGTTATTTTTCCTACTGTGCAGGAGAATGGAGTGGCCTTCCCCTGTCTCCTCCTCTGCGGGCACGGGGGAGTTACTGTGGGTACCCCATTTTCTCAGCTTGCCCTTCTAGGAAACTCATTTCCTGGTCGAGTGGATTTAACTCTGCACACCAAGTGTCAAAAGCAGCTGAGCAACTGCAGGAGAAACAAGCTGGGGCAGAGGGCCGGGAGCGGTGTAAGCAAGAAGCAATTAAAGACCTAACTGTATTTCTTCACTGAGTCTCTTAAACAACTGCCTGAGCTTAATTCCCTGTGCTTCCCGTGCACAAACAGGAGCAGAGGTTACGCTTCCCTCTGCTGCGCGCTTGTCTGAGCGGCCTCGTCACGTTTTGGTGTGGAGCGCGGAGTTAACCTCGCTGGTCTGGCGTGGATAAACAGTGGCGTGACTGGGGAATAAATTGACCCCTCTAATGATCTTGGAAATCTTGTGGCTCTTAAACTTCGTAGCTTGTTGCACTAAAGATGGGTAACTGAGGCCTCTCCCTTCGTGTGCTTTGTTGCAGACAAGAATGCAGAGCCTGCAGCCGGACCCCAAAGCCCAGTACAGGAGTGTGTACGAAGCTCTGAAGAAGATTGTCCTCACGGAGGGTTTCTGGAGGCCTTTGCGTGGGATTAATGTCACCATGCTGGGGGCTGGCCCTGCACATGCAATGTACTTTGCCTGCTATGAAAAAATGAAAAAATCTCTAAGTGAGACTATCCAGCATGGAGGAAACAGCCACTTGGCCAATGGTATTTTTGGTTTTTTGCCCCCCTAAAAAAGCTTGCAATCAACAGCCTGTCCCTTGCTTGCTTCACACACTGAGCCTGGCATCTGTTGCTGTCCCCTTTGTGTTGTAGGCATCATCTAAACCTCTTGAGGTGTGCAGCACAGGTTGTTCCACATCTCTTTTGGAGCTCTGGCATGAAGTGTGCCGTATCCTCTGTGTGCTCACCTCTTTGTTAAAGATTTTGCTTCTGCCAGGAAGGCTTTTGCTTTTAGGTCCAGCAATACTGCTGTGACAGCAGAAACCCTCTGAGCAGAAGACATTTCTGCCTGCTCCTTGACATGACATGCTGGTAGGAATCTGCCATGGTGGTCACTTGACTCAGCCACCTCAGTTAAGGGTATAAAATCTTTCTGGCTTGCAGTTTTTAGCTACAGGCTTTCAGTACCAGTGGGGAAAACTGAGGTGCTGCGTTAATGAGAAATGACCAAGAGTTGTTTGGGCAAGGGAGAGTTTGAGATGGAAACTGACATCAAAGGAGAAGGTGTGGCTCCAGAGGCCCATCCTAGAGCCAACTGCAGGATTGTTAATGGCTGGCTGGAAGTTTGCAGAATCCGTGCAATTATTGTTTAGAACTAGCCTGAGTAAATGGATGAAAATGCCTAATTATGGATGCGCTGAGCCAGTTCTAAACATTGCTCATTTCTTGGTCCGGCACAGGCTGAGTGAGGCGGGTGGTGTCTTGCACAGGCAAAACCTTGTGAGTTGTAGGGAATAGCAGAGGTGATGGCTGTGGTATCCTGTGAGCGGATCCTGGTTTCTGTCACGCTGCTCTGGATGGGATTTTCTGCGCTGGGAATGAGCTGTGTTGCTGGGTGCTTCCTTGGGCGTGCAAGGCTGTGGTACTTGGGTGCAGGCTGCCTGCGACATTGGCTGCTGCCTCCGCGAATGGCAGTGCCTGAGCAAGCCCTTGGCTTCTGAATTTTTTTGTTTAAAGAGGATCTTGTGTCTTGCAGGCATAGCTGGGAGCGTGGCCACGCTACTCCATGACGCAGTGATGAATCCTGCTGAAGGTAATGCCCTGTGCTGGTGGGAACTGCTGCACCCTGTTAATGTGGGAAGGCACTGAGGACACTGCGCCACCTCAGCAGCTTAAACCCTTTGCTTTAGTGACTTTGCCTGGCTTTTGATGAGCTCAGGCCAGTGTAAAGGGGTAAATTCTGCCTGGCTGTGTTTCCCTTGCTTGCCAAGGGGTTGTGCAGCATCTCTGTGGCGTATCATAACTTTCCAGGAGAACTGATGTTACCTTGACTAACACAGTGCTGGTAGTACTCTGCTAGTGCATCTTTGCTGAAGTGGTTGTGATTTTTCTGAAGCTTTGGACTACCCAAACAAAACTGAGCTCACTCATGTTGTTAGACAGGTACAGCAGTTGGTGGGACCGTTGTGTAGCCATCCTGGGTAGGCAGGGTGAGAGGACTAACAGGGAAATGCAGCAAAAATGAAGACAGCTGAGCTGCCAGCTCGGTGTCAATGTACTCTAATTCTGAGTTGGCCCAGGTCAGGCTTTTCTGAAAGAAAAAATGTTTCTAGTGTTTAGAATCCTTTAAATCATACTCTGATGAAATTAATTGGCCTTTTGCTTAAGTCAATGGAAGTTGTTCCATTTCTGGACTTGGGACTGTAGATGAGGTACAGTTACTTAATCAGCTTTCTGCCCTTGTCCTCTTGGGATGTCAGTGTTTCTGCACAACAGCTCTGTGTCCTCACAGATGCACAGTCTGTCTTAATGCCTTTTTAGCTAGAAGTAAAGATTCCTTAAGCTTGAGGAGAGGAGTGTGTTAGCCCATGGAAGTGGAGAGCTGTTGAGCTGGGGCTGAGCTCTGACCTGCTTCGCTCATTTGTTGCGTTGAGCTTTTGGGGTGGTGCTGGGCAGGCTGGGCGGAAGCAGAAGATATATGCAGCCTTTTGGGAAAAGCCTGTAGGTACTGAGCTCATCACTCTGGAAATGCCTGGTTTGTCATCACGGTTTGGACTTGGAAGGGGATGCTGGGTCTGGATGGTTGGGACTTGGAGCAGGGTTCAGTCTGGGTGTTGTGATGACCAGAACAGATGTATCTCAGCTAATAAGTCTTTATCTCCCTGTGTCTGTCCTGCCTGGTGCTGCCCTCCTGTGCGTGTCGCCTGGACCAGTGGTGAAGCAGCGGATGCAGATGTTCAACTCCCCCTACAAGTCCGTCCTGGCATGCATAAGGACAGTGCAGAAGACGGAGGGGTTCAGTGCCTTCTACCGCAGTTACACCACCCAGCTCACCATGAACGTTCCCTTCCAGGCCATTCACTTCATCACCTACGAATTCATGCAGGAGCAGATCAACCCGCACCGGGAGTACAACCCTCGGTCCCACATTCTCTCCGGTGCCATCGCGGGGGCTGTGGCTGCTGCTGCCACCACTCCTCTGGATGTCTGCAAGACCCTGCTCAACACCCAGGAGAACATGGCCTTGAGCTCTGTGAACATCAGCGGACATCTCTCGGGCATGGTGAACGCCTTCAAGACTGTCTATCAGCTGGGGGGCATTTCGGGGTATTTCAGAGGGGTGCAGGCACGCGTCATTTACCAGATGCCTTCAACAGCCATTGCCTGGTCGGTGTATGAATTCTTCAAGTACTTTCTCACGAAGCACAAGCTGGAAAAAAGAACATCCTTGTGAAGGACTTAACTGCGAGTGAATGCCGCCCTCCATGTCCCCTCTGTGTGTGTCTGTGTGTGCCTGCAAGCCAGCAAGCTCTGGGTCTCTGCTAAGGAAAGCACCAGGTTTCTGGTGGATTCACAGCTGACGTCTACTTCTCCCTCCCCAGGGAAGGAGGGATCAAAGTGGTTCTCAGTCATGTGTTCCCCTCCTTGCTTAAACAATGAAATAGTTTATAAAGACTTATAATAATATATATATTTAATAACTTTATTTTGGAGAAGTGAAATTGCTAACTGATATTTTTCTCTGAATAAGTTGGAAGATGTAGTTTACTCCTTACCAGAAGGCTTAGGTTATACAACCTAGGCTGGGATTTTTTACAGCGAAGAAGCAAAATATCCCATCACAGAACTTACTTTTTATATAAATATAAAATAGATGGATAATGTTTATCCTTTATTTTTCTATGTAGGCATTTGGGTTGTTTTTTTAAATACTATTACAGCTAGATGCTAAGCTGTTTAAAAAGGGCTAAATTCTTCCATCCTGTGTAAGGAAGACACAAAAGCATTTATTTTTATAGCCAGATTGGCTTTAATTGTACAGCATTTAGGCCCCAGACGGTGGCCCAGATTCTTGTGTGGGTGTCAAGGTACTTGGTAGCCCCTTGAGATGTACTGGGATGAGGGGGAGGAGGAATGGGGATACCACTTTAGGAGACCGTAGGACACCAAGGAGGGGCACCTGGTCACTTTGTGAGGGAGAGGGGGAACTAGCAATTCCATTCTTTTACAAGGAGACTTAAAAGAAAGTGGCTTTTAAAGGATAGTATTTTTTTTTGCAAATGCTTTTTTAAAGGTACATTTTTATAGGGTGTGATAGCTGAACAGCCTTCCTCCTCCCTTAATTTATTCAGACTTTTTCACTAAGGCCCTGATCCTGCTTACATCTTGATAGCTGACGGGGTCGAAGCTGGGGAGGGGACTGGAGCTTCTGTTTACAGTGCGGCTGCTGAGTCGCAAGGGTCGCATCCTGGCAGCGCTGAGCCAGCAGCGGGCACTCAGAGCCTTGGGGAAGTCTTACCTGCAGAGCTGAAGCCGCATCCCAGCCTGTGTTTGCCAATAAGCTGCTGCTCATCTCTGGAGGAGGGGAAAGACAACCAGGAGAGGTTCCTTGTGCCATGGGCTTGGTTTTGCTGCTGTGGGATGCTCAGCTGTGCTGTGCCTGCTCGGGAAGGGTGGCAGCCTTCCTGCACACCCTGCTCTTCCTGGGAATGGCTCTTTCAAACCAAAACACATCCTTTAGCCTCTTACTTGGGTGATCAGTAGCTACTGAGGGATTTTAGGGGTCTGGATGGGTAAATCTACCTTACAGGACACCAGCTGGTGAACCTCCATCCTCCCTGTGACTTGCCCTGCCAGTGGCAGCTGACGTCTTGAGCTGGCACTGTCTCCTTACTGCTGGGCATGGGGCAGCTTGTGGAGATGTCTTGCTGCTGGCACTGAGAAGGGTCTGCAGGGCGGCTTTTGGGCTGGCACGTGTTGCTGGAGGTGGCCTCTCAGCCAGCTGTGCCGCGTAGGATGACACTAAGCAGAGCCAATCCTTTTGCTCCGTTATTTGGAGAAGGTAAATCAAAGAGCACCTCTCCGGGTGATGCTGCATGTGCCTTGTGTCAGTTAACCTTGTGCCACTGGTAGTGGTGAAATGAGCTTCTTGATGCCTTTTTGTCACTTAAACTGAATGAATCACTGTGTCAAATGCACCCTGTGTCTTAAGTGTGAAAATTGTAAGCCTGAGGCCGCTGGTCTCGGTGGTGCCACTGGAGAAAGCCCTTGGCTCTCTCTGTGCGTGGGCAACCTCGGGGCTGGAGGTCTCCGAGCTGTCCATTAGCCTTGGGTGTCTTTTTCCTACTGACTTCAGAAACTGGAGAGTCACTAACAGCAACCAGAACTGCACAGAATATTTCCATTGGAGATGGGCGTAAACACTTAGATGAAAATTTTGGCACTTTAATATAAAAAGAGCCAAACTGTAGCGTGATGTGGAAGGCAGCAGCTTTCAGTGTGACTGCAATAGCTGGGAGTCGTACTCGGCAGGCGGTCCCTAGTGCACCATCCTCTTCCTCTGCTCGCTTAGCTTTGATATTTCTGACTTCACCTTGGTTCTTCTGGGAGAACTTCATCTCTCCTTTGGAGTAGCCTGTGAGTAGCTGGGACGTGAAGGTTGGATTTGCCCAGGGGACAGAGCCTGTGGAGTGATTGGGTGGATGGTCGTGGTTTTGGCCACGGAGTGGGAGGTAGCACCCCATTTTGGTCGCTAGCCAGAAAAATGTGAGCGTATCCTGAGTGTTGAGCACGGAAATAGTTACCAACCAGGTTTTTTTCAGGAGCTTGCTCTGCCTCGAGCTGCGAGAGGATGAGGAGCACTTGTATGTTTACGGAGCTCTTTGTGGATTACGCCACGTATCTGATAAAACCAGATTTTCCCATTCTGCAGATGGGAAGGTGCCCAGTTGGTCTAATAATTGCATACTGGTCTTGTGTGTTTAAAATGTTTCCTGCTGTGTGTAATGCTGGGTCCCCAGGTGAGAGGCCCTTCACCAAAGCTGCTCGCTGCTCCTTGTCCCTTCTAGGTTTGCGTTGAAAGTTTTGCTGCGAGTCTGAAGTTTTATTTTAACCTGGTATGTGAAACATGTACTGCTGCTTTGTCTGCAACAAACGCACATATTATTTAAGGGGGAGGATAAGTAACTTTATCTGCAGTTCTTTATTTTTTTTTTGCCTGCCTTGGAATTTAATGTGTTTCCTTAAATGTGTATTTAACAATGCAGGAGTTCAGTTGTGAAATGCTGCTACAGTTCTATCACTGGAGCTCAAAGAAATAAAATATTCTGATTATTTTTTTTGGCCTTTTGGGCTTGTGCTTGTGGCTTTTCTTTGCTGTGTAGCTGGGTGTCGAGCTGGGGCCCTGGGCTGTGGCAGCAGGGCAGGCTGATCTCTGGAGGAATGGTGCCTTCTAGTGTTGTCTGCACACTTCGGCAGCTCAGCACCACGCCAGCTGAGTCAGATGGAGCCCTTGGCCATTGCACTGGAGAGAGAAAATATTTCTGGGAGGGGTTTTGCAGCCTGGCAGGAGCTGATGTCTCAGTCCTGGGCTTGCATTCCTCTAGGAGCCGCTGGAGAGTTTTGAAATAATCCTGCTATTGGCATTGAGTTGGTTTCTGAGATTGGCAAAGCGAACCGCAGACTGCGGCTTGCTCGGCAACAAACTCCCAAATTGGAATTTCTTCCCCCCCTGGAAGAAAGTGCATGGGGTGAATGCCCTGGGGGAGCTGCTTGTTTGCTGATGTTTCAATAACATTTGCTGCTTAATTTGAAGGGAAAACCCCAGAAGATATTAAGCTGCTTTAGATCTTGCCTTTCCCTTCAGTAAAAAGGGAAAAACACGTTCATCGGTACGTTTGCTGCGTGGTGCTGGGTGAATGCTTCCCATAAAGCTGGGCTGGGCACCGTCAGGTTCATCAGAGCTGTTGAGCCGCCCCGGAGCCTGCAACCAAGCTGTCCTTGGCAAATGAGACCCCAGGGCTTGGCCAAAGTGGTATTTAAGGGAAAAAAGTGAAGCTTAACCGAAATATTTAATTATGAAATCTCCAGTGACTGTTACAGCTCCAGGAGGAAAACGTTTGTGGCTGAGGAGTGGCTCCATGCGGGATTTTGGTTTCCAGCCTCGTGTGTGACACAGGAAACTTTGTTCCGGACCGATCCTGATGAGAAATGAGCTGTGTTATTTGTCATCTGGGCCGCTGCTGTGGGAGTGTGGGGGCTCTGTGAGTGGAGCGGGGTGGGATAACTGTGCTGTGCCGTGGGGTGGGAGTGCCCAGGGCAGCCCGTTCTGTACCACGGACTTTCCCAATGCTTGGACATGTGAGGAATTCCTTGCCTTTTCTGGTGGGGGGCGGGGGGGGTTGGGCCAAGGTTTGGTCTGTGCAAATCCTACCATACCTTCTTTCTAAATCTGAATCTTTCCAGCCTTGTTGGGAGAATCTGGGGTTCTTGCTGTTCCTTTTCCTCCTTTTCACCGCTAAGAATCCTGCCACAACTGCCTCGTCCTTGTCCCAAATCCAGAATGGAAGCCAGGTTATCTCAAAAATAACATCTCGGCTTACCAAGCACTGTGCATCTCTGATTTCAAAAGAAGAGTCAGAAACTCCTTGGTGTAAATGCTGGAAGGGAGGGATCCATCCAGAGGGCTGGAGAGGTGGGCCCGTGCCAACCTCATGAAGTTCAACCAGGCCAAGTGCAAGGTCCTGCACCTGGGTCATGGCAATCCCAGGCACAAATCCAGGCTGGGCGGGGAATGGATTGAGAGCCCTGAGGAGAAGGACTTGGGAGTGCTGGTGGATGAGAAGCTCAACATGAGACGGCAATGCGCCCTTGCGGCCCAGAAGGCCAACCGCATCCTGGGCTGCATCAAGAGGAGCGTGGCCAGCAGGTCGAGGGAGGGGATTCTCCCCCTCTACTCTGCCCTGGTGAGACCCCACCTGGAGTACTGTGTCCAGCTCTGGAGCCCCCAACACAAGAAGGACATGGACCAGTTGGAGAAGGTCCAGAGGAGGGCCGCAAAGATGATAAAAGGGCTGGAGCACCTCTCCTATGAGGGCAGGCTGAGAGTTGGGGCTGCTCAGCCTGGAGAAGAGGAGGCTCTGGGGAGACCTGACAGCGGTCTTCCAGTACCTCAAGGGGGCCTACAAGAAAGATGGGGAGAAGCTGTTCAGTAGGGCCTGTTGCGATAGGACGAGAGGTAATGGTTTTAAAATAGAGGGAGGTAGATTTAGATTGGAAATTAGGAAAAAATTTTTTACAATGAGGGTTGTAGAACACAGGAACAGGTTGCCCAGAGAGGTGGTGGATGCCCCATCCCTGGAAACGTTCAAGGCCAGGCTGGATGAGGCTCTGAGCAACCTGATCTGGTTGGAGATGTCCCTGCTCCTTGCAGGGGGGTTGGACTGGATGACCTTTGAAGGTCCCTTCCAACTCTAACCATTCTATGATTCTATAAATCGCCAGCCTTAAAAATCTGGAGCTGCGTCTGAGGGATTTTTTTTTTTGGGGAGCAGCCTCGTGTAATTCCAACGAGGAGATGGAGCATAATTGGTTTCCTATGTTTTGTTTAGAAACCAACAGGTTTGGAATAGATGCTGATCCGCAGCGGATGCACCTTTCAGCGATACGGGATTGATTTTGGTGTGTTCCCGGAGCAGCAATTAAGGGATGCACCTAAAAATCCCAAAGATGAGCTTTTCTTGGGATGCAATTGGCCAGTAATTCTGGCCCAGTCCCTCAGCTGGGATAATGCTGGTGATTACAGGATTCAGCAGCAATGTCCACCCCAAGGGAAAAAGGACTTTTCTCAGCTCTTCTGCACTTTCTCTTTTCCTTGTTTGGTTTTTTTTTTTCTTTTTTTTTTAATCTTCACGAAGGTGCAACGGACTGTCAATGTCCTGGAGCGGGGCACCACCTCACCTGGTTGATGAGCTGACGAGACAAGATCAGAAGATAAAGCGCTATTTCTACTCAGCAACATGTTTTTCACAGGTTTATGTTTCTGTTTGTGTTGCAGAGTAAATATTTAACCCCACTTCCCTCTGTGTAGTAAACATGTGCGTAGTCCTGAAAGGTGAGGTACGTAACGTGCTTCACGCATGTCTCTTCACCACTGAATATTGGTTTTGTACGACAGCTGGTGAGGACCCTCACATTTCTCTTTGTGGTGGCCACCGCTGAGTTTCATCATGTCCCCAGTAATTCCCCAAGAAGTCAGAAATGCCCCCAATACGCATCTGCGCGGGAGGGAATTTTTGCGCTGGGGTGCTGTATGGTTCCAGGGGATGTGGATGGCGTGGTTAGACTTGCAGCTGAATTGCTGGTAACACCTATTCCTGTCTTCCCTGTTACACCCAGGGTGATTTTTAGCCCTGAATTACTCAAGGATGCCAAAGCTTTGAATGAAGTCTACTGAAACAAAGGAAAAACACTCAGAAAAACTAAAAATAAGTCTACTGCAGTAAAGGAAAAACACCCAAAACAACTAAAAAAAACCTATGACAAGTCTCTCCGTGGCCTTGCAAGATGCTCTGGGAGAAGCTTTCCTCTCCCGCCGGAGAGGGAGATGCGGCTCCTCATCGTCCCGTGGACTTCAGGCTGCTCTCCCTCTGTCTGGTGAGTAATTTGAACTTTTCTTATGTTTTCTCCAGTTTTGGTTTGCCTAAAACTTGTCTGACTCCATTAAATGCTTATTTTGTACTGTGTCCCCCTGGTGCTGCAAATAATGATGGAAGATGTGGCTGGTTACTGAGGGAAATGAAGAGATGTTGTTCGTTGGGAAGGTGTGGGGTGGCTGCAGAGCTGGCAACGCCTGGGCTGAGCCCCAGTTTTCCCAGCAGGAAAAGGCTGCGGTCGGGAGAAGGGGGATGGTTTTTCCTGGATGGAGAAGCTGGCTGAGATCGCTCGAAAGGCTGAGGGACCTTTGTAAAATATTCCGTCGGTCGCTGGTTCTCTCTTCTCCCCCCTTCCTGCTCTAAACCCCTGCCATCTACTTGGCTCGTCCACGGCCGTGAAGTGGGAATAGGGAATTCCTGCGGCCGAGATGCGGGGCACGCAGGTACCAAGAGCCGCAGCGGGAAGCAGCTCCTCCATCACCTCCCAATTTTTGGGATGGCTCTCCAGCAGGAGGAACGAGCTGCTGGAGGTGCCAGTCGTGGGCACGCGGCACTTGCCGAGAGCCGTGACGCTCCAAGAACCGTTCGCTCGGGGCTGGGTGGCATTTTGCCCTGGGAACGTGTCCGATTTTCTGATTGGCACTCATGGTTCCTTTGGAACCAGTACAGGTGATTGTGTAAATATCTTTCGAGAGTATTTTTTTAATGCGCCTTATTTATCTGGTAGAACGTAGCAACTCCTTAAATTTCCAGGATTTCCTGCAGCAAAGATCGTTAGGGCAACGGGCGTTCGCTTCGCTTGTTCCTATATCGAGCTCTTGGGCTGCTACCACCAAATGAATTCCCTTCTACTGGGCAGCCTATGTTTTATAAACTTCCCAACTGGTGTTTTTCCTGGGGGTCTGTAAGCATACCAGACAAGCAGAAGGGGGCGGGGGGAGCAATCATATTATCTTGGAGCTTTTATTGAAGTCATTCGATTAATCCAGGATCTAGGCAGTGTTTGTTCACCACATCTGATTATTATCTAGTTTGCCTGATTCTTTGTTTTCTCTTCAAATATTGTTTCTGCTTTGAAGGGTAATGAACATAAAGGCAAATATCTCACCTTTTCCCTCTTGAAATTTCATTAAGCTGCGTGTTTACCTTGGATGACAAGATGCAGCCCGGAGAGTGAAAGGTTTTCCGGCCACACCTTCTCCCGCTGTCTCATTCTGCCACAGCCGTCCACAAAGGGAATAAAAACATTTGCATTTATCCAGGAGATTTAATTCCTTTTAAAAGACAAGGGCTCCGTTTGTAGAACAGGTAAGTGTTTTCCGCTGGGCTCTCCATTGTGGAGCATGGCTGTGGAGGAGGTGGATGTCATTCCAGCTCTAATTAATGCCAGTTTTGGGCCATGAGCTTTTTGGTCCTGGAATTAAGGAGGTCCCACACCTACAATATCCATCCCCAGTGCAGCATCCTCCCAGTACATTCATCACCTTCATTTAACATTCTCCGTTATTTGATTTGCTGTAAAGCTTTGCCCCCTGCGATGCTTTTTAGCCAGTGGTACGAGAAGCCTGCGGTGACTGGTGTCCCCAGAGCTGCTTGGAGAGAGTGAGATAGGTAATACCGCAGTGATTCCTCCTTTCCCAGCGCGAGTGGAGGATGAGGAGGGTTGGTGTGCCGTGGACACCCAGCAAAAAGTTGCTCGGCGGGGAGAGGTGACATACTGGTCCTTTGCTAAATAATGCCTGCAGGCTGGGAATGGAGAGACCCGTGGGAAAGCTGTGGAGAGCAGAGAGTGCTGGTGGCAAAATTTGGGTGAAAGTTGAGTAGGGCTTGGTGTCGCAAATAAAATTAGTTCCTTGGTCCTTCTTCTGAAGCCTGGGAGCTCCAGGGCCTGGACTGGACGATGCCCTGGTACTTCGCTTGCTGTCCAGTGCCCAGGCATGTGGCTGCCCTGCGTGAAGTCGGACCTTGCAAAGCCTCCTCGAAGGCTCCCCAGGTCCCACTCCGGGATGTTTGCCCAAAAATTCTCCATGTCACTGTTAGTTAGCATGAAAAACCCCCATGATTCCACACCACATGTGCTGATGGGGACAAGGCTGTGGCTTTGGGGTGCAGTCCTGGGTCTGGGAAGTTTCGCTGGCGTTGGTGGTGACCATCGCCATCTCCTCGGTTAATGATGCTGAGCAGCTGGCTCCTGAATTGAGGTGAGAAACAACCCAAATAACTCTGGATTTGGTACCTTTTCTTGTTACATCACGTTTCTGGGAGCAGGGAACTGGGCTGGGTTTATAGGGATGCTCAGGGCTTCCCGGGGACCAGCCACAGGAGCAGCACAGGATTGGGGCCAGCTCGCAGGTTCGTCTCCGTTCCCTGTTTTTTGAAGGATGGGAGGATCAAGCCTGTCATGTGGAAGTACTGCACTGGAGAGCACAGCTGATGCACAGCATGGATATCCAGACTAAAATGCTGATATTTGGGAGAAACTTGGTTTCATCACGGAAACTGGCCTGGGAGCTGAGCCATCTGCATCCCCGCCTCGTACGTGACGATACCTAGCAGCGAATAAATCCCACGGACGCTGGCAGAGCTCCCGGCTGCCGCAGCACTTGGAGTCTAGAAAAAGGATTAATATTATCTGGCTGGTACGAAGGCATCCCGCGTCCTGTTCGCCTCAGACCTGACTCAGGGAGGGGAAACGTCTGCACGTGTTCGAGGGGAACATCTGGCCTTTCCTGCAACCCCTGGGCTCCTCTCCGCTCCCGCAGCCCCAGCCCTGCAGGAGCTTTGCCCTGGCCCCGGCGCGGCGGTTGGGACGGTGTTTGCAAAGCCTTTGGACATCCTTCTGCAGAGGAAGCGACTCTGGGCGTACCCCAAAGCAACGCCATCCTGTGTAAATCCCGCAAATCTCCAACCCAGGAGCCCGGGCGCTGCCATCCCCCATGAGAAAGTGGCTCCCAAGTGAATAATTGCTTCACACGAGCACAGCCCAGTTAACCCAGCCATTTATTCTCAGGGGAGTGGTGAGGAGCACTGGGTGCCCCCACCCAAGCTCTGTTTGCAGAGAGACTTGCACTAATCCCTTTGCTTTCCGGCGTGGCGCGAGCAGGACCCCGGTGGAAAAATACCGCGGGAGGCTTTGCCGAATAGCCGATCATCCCGGCTTTCACCTCCTCCCGTCGGGACGGGGTCTCTTTCTCCTCTGCTGCTGAGAGCCCTGATCCAGCCTGGTTCCTGGGGGCTCAATGGGGATGCGCTCAGCTGAGGGGACACCGGCCTCGCTCTGAGATTATGTCACCTCAAGTCTGAAAAAAACCCTGCTTTTCCGGAAATTTGGTTGCCCCAAAAGGCTCCGGATGAAAAGAAGAGCTGGAGGGGGGACCGTGTATGACTGATTCCTTTTGGAAATGAAACCCTAGTGCTGGGAAAATCCCCAAGTGGGGACAGGATTGGGCAAACCCAACAGCTACAGCCTCGTGAGCATCGTCCCCTGCTGACTCAGCAACGCTGCCCCCCGGGCTCCAGCACGGCTGGTGGGAATGTCCTGCTGCGGCCGGAGCCTCCCTGCCGTCCTTGCTCTCCCCGCCAGCTTTCGGAGCAGAGGGAACGGCCAACTCCCCCGCGCCGCGAGGCCGGAGGCAGAGCCCAGCAGCTGCGGCTCCCTCCTTGCCTCTTGGCCGGCATCGCTGGGGGGTCCCCAGCGAGGTGACCACAGGTGATGGATGTGGTGCCCCTCTTCCCCCCCTCAACTTCCTTATTTTGGGCTGGGGACAAAGCAATGAGCCCGAGTCCACATACTCTACCTGACTCCACAGACCTTTTTCTTTGCCCTGTTTCCTTTTTCTTCCAAGACCAGAGCGTTTCAACACAAAACCCACTCATATTTTCTTCGCTCCCAACTCCTTTTCCTGTAAAAATACTTCTCTTATCTCTCGACTTTCCCTTCTGCGAGTGGGCTGCCATAAATTCCCGCAGGCAGGCGGCTTTGGAAGCGCTTCCAGGGCTGTTCGCTGTGGATTTCTCTCAGCCTTTGGCTGTTCTTAATAAATGGTGCCCAGACCATCACAGAAGAAAGAGGAGGAATGCGCCTTGGATTTTTTGTGAGAGACAGTGAAGGAGTTTCCCATGGGAACGCCAATCTGGAAAGCTGCATTTTGCCACAACTCCAAAGTACTTCTTTTTTTTTTCTTTTTTATTTTTTTTCCCCCCCTTTTCTTTTTTTTTCCCATCAGATGCCCATCGTGGTGAAAATCTGCCCCCATGACTGCGCCACTTGGCTTCTCCCATGCTTCCCTGACCCCCTTGTCTTCAGCATCGCTGCCGCCAGGATGGTTCAGGGATGCGGGGAGCACGGGGCGGTCCAGCACCTTGAAGTGGGCTGTGGGGCTCCCTGCCGCAGGACGGCCTTGCCACCGAGGCTCTAGCTGGGTTAGAGACGAAGAGTGGGTGACAAGAGAGTAAATATTGAAAATCCTCAAGGGTTTTTTAAGAGCTCTGAATCCTTGTGCTTTACGGCTTAGCTTGCCTCTCTCCTTGGGAAGCATCCGCGCCTCCCAAGAGATGCATCCTGGCGCTCGCTGCTTCCCTGCGCTTCTCTCCAGAGCGACTCTGCAACAACCGGTACCAACCCTGATGCAGCCTGGGCTTTGTGCGTCCTTGCGCTCCCCATCCCCGGTTCCATGTAGCGATCCTGTTCCCACTGCTCTGCTTTGCAAACGTTGTGTAGGTCAAGCTGGAGATTTTTCTTGGCTCCGCTCCTGCCGGTCCTTGCCAAGTATGTGGTTTATTGCATGCAAATGTTAGTCAACAGTTACATTATCCAAAGGCAGCCTTTCTTCTTCTTTTTTTTTTTTTTTTTTTTCAAGCTTTAAATAAATGATTTGGCACAGAGGAGTGTAAATGTTATGTCAGCATTAGACACTGTTTAATCTTGATGGATACGTTAGTGGCGGAGCGTGACACTAAGTGACAGACTTTAAATGATGCTTTCTGTTTCTTGTTGCGTACAAACAGGAGTTCTGCTTCGTTAAGGTTGATTAAAACTCCATGTCTCCGTTGTCAGGGTGGGATTTTCCTTTTCTGTATTAATCCAGGGGATGTTTGTCACCGGGAAAGCCTGCCATGTCGCTCCCCTTGTTGTGATTAATGCTATGACACTCGGGTTTTTTGGTTATCTGCAGGGTATGGTCCTTTTTTTTTTTTTTTTTGTTCTTATGCTTTGTGCTTGGAAAAAAAAAATATGGAAAAACCAACTGGAAGTCCATCTTCTGTGCACGCAGAAGGGGGTTGCAGAGAGAAGGGTTGGGAAGGCCGGGAGGGAGGGCAGTGCTGGTTGAGATGTTTCCCCACGGCAGAGGCTGCGAAGGAGCTGGAGGTGCTGCCAGCATCCCTGCCTCCAGCCAGCACCGGTGTCAGAGCCAGGACCAGCAGGTGCCCAGGCTGCACAAAAATTGCCAAGAGAGGCTTTATTGTGCCTGTCTCACAACACGATGGCGTTTTGGTCTGGGTTACGACAAAGGCAGGGTTCATGAGGACCATGCCATGGGATTAATGCGAGGGCAGGAGACCCGACCTCCAGCCCTGACTGTGGGGACAACTTCTTGTCACTGCCAGTGACAAAGGGACACCCACGTACGGGACCTGTTGTCCCCTTCCACGTCACTGCTGGGTGAAGGCGGCCGAGCCCGGCGAGCAGCCCCCGCCTGAGGGTTTGGCAGTGAGCATCCAGCACCAGCATCCTCAGGCAAAGGGAGCGCCCCGAGATCTCCTTTGTGCCATCTTGATGCCTGCTCTTTTTTTTTTTTTATTTTTTAAATTTTAAAGCTGTCGAAATGCAAAATTAATCTGGGAATAATGGTATTTCCACTCGGGAAAAGTTGCTGCTGGGAACCGTGGCAGCGGGGGAGTGCACGCACAGGCGAGCCGGCACCCAAGGTCGCTCCCTCCCCGCCTCTGCGTGAGGGGGAAAGCGTTCACACCGCCGGCTCCCGGGGCAAATTCTTCATCTTAGGGCCCTGCAGAGCCCAGCGCTGCCCCCGGTTGCGCTGATGCGGTTGCAGGACTGGAAGGCAGGGGTGGCAATAAAAACTGGGACCAGTGCTTGTAGTGGAAAACTCTGGAGGCTGCTGGGATTGGGCTTAAATTGTGGGATTGCGGGTAATTTGGGGGTAATAAAGAAAGTACTTTCACTATATAAGCTCTTATTTTGGGGAAATATTCACCTGTTTCATGCCCGTTGGGCAGTAATTCTATGATTCTAAACAGGATTAGAGGATGCTCGGTGGTACGCCGTACCTGGCTGGGAGAGTGATGGAGCAGTGTTCGGTGCTGCGCACCGAGAAATAGTGACGAATGGTGATTTACGCCCTCTAAAAACCTTGTGAGCCAGTGCTTGTGACAATTCACTGCACAAACCTCATCTCAGTGCTGCGTCTCTTCACCCGAGAAGCCGGTGCTGGTGGGACAGCCCTGGTCGTGTCGCAGCAGAAGCAGGGACTCAAAGAAAATCTGAACCCAGAGCAAAAATAAAAAAACCACAGAGGCAGCTTGTTTTTAACAAAGACTCTGCGCTCTTTATTCCAAAGGACGATGCACGTCAGATAAAATAGTATCAAAAAAATATGTACAAAACCAGCGGCTGTTAGCACTGGACGTGCTTTGTGCCAGTGAAGGGAAGTGCGAGCGGTTGGGTGCTGAAGGAACGAGAAGGCTTTTTTTACTGGTTGTAAACCATCAGTGGGGTTAAAAAACAAGAAAGAAGCTACGACACAAGCATTTTCCCAAAGGAGTGTCCAGAAAGTTTGGTTTGTATCTAATTTTTAGTTTATATCTAATTTTTGGTTTGTATCTAATTTTCCCAGCCTAGTTCAGTCCCTCCCATCCGTGCCCGTCCCTGCTGCTTGTCTGCTACCCGTGCAAACCCCACACCGTGACCCCTGCTCAGTGGCTGCCCCGGGATGCTCAGAGCTGATAATTTGTTGCCTTTAGCACAAATTTAGCATCTCTGCACCGATTTCAGCAGCATCACAAGGGTCCAAATCCAAGGCTTTTGGCAGGACCTCCTCCCCACCCTGCGGATGCCGTCCGGAGGGATGCGTGCCTTGCGGGGGCTCGGCTCCGGGGCCATAAATGCAATTTTTTTATTTTTTTTTTTAATTGTTCCAAGCAGATAAGCAGCAGGGCTGGGTTTGAAACACATTGCAACAGCGCAGGGGAAATGGCCTTCCGTCCCGCGCGCCGGAGAACGGGCTGGGGGGCACGCAGCGTCGGAGAGCGGGAGCTGGAAGAAAAAATGTTATCTCGAGATATGAGGAGTTACTTTCAGACCGTTAGAAAGCAGCAGATTGTCCTCCAAACCGGGCAAACAGCTTTGATAGCAGGAGAAATGGAATATCTGCAGCAAAGGGTTCCAGTTCACGCGTTCTCCCTCCCTGCCCCTGAGTTTTTCCTCACCCGCGTTCCCCCGGCAGCTTGCAAGATCTGGATCCATTGGTAAGGCAAAAGATAACTTTCCAAATATTTTTGTTCAAAGGGGCAGATCTAAGCAGTTTCTGAACGTGATCCCTATTTCCCTGCTGCGGGAGGGAATAGGACCGCTATCGTTTTCAGTTATTTTCCAGAAAAAAACAGGCACCACAGAAACATTTCTGGAGATTCACAGAGAAGGAACCTCCACGTCCTTTCATTTCAGAAAATCACATTTCTTCCAGCAGAGCTGTGCTGATTTACAACCGCTGAGAAACAGCAGCTGAGCTGTTTCCTCTCTTGAAAATCTCATTTATTTCTACACTTTCTCCCATGGACTTAGTGGCACCTGAACTTTTAAGTACAATTAGTTAAAAAAAAAAAATTAAATCTCTGCTACTCTGCTAGTGCAAATAGTTATCTCACTAAAAATCGCTTGTGAAGGGACCATCCTCTCGCTGCCGTGATGCCTCGGTGCTGGGGATCAGGCTGATTCCGCTTGCAAACAGGGAGATTGCTGCTTTAAATGACTTCGGTGGGAACGTTCGAACGGTGTCAACACCCGGATATGCAAAACCCGTCTGTCATTGCGCTATTGTCCGTGTTCCCCAGCCCTTCTGGCTCGGCTGCCCCAGGCCGTTGAGGCGGCGGTTGGCACCGCGGCCCGCCACGGGCAGAGGGACAGGTTTGGGTGGGGGTAAGCTGGCGCCGCTCCATCCCGGCCCGGGGTGGCCACCTTCGCTCGCGTCCCGGCAAACCCAGTCCCCGGCTGCGGCTCTGCAGATGTCAGGCACTGGGTTTTCATGGCTCATGGCAGAAAGGAGTTTAATTCTCCCCAAAACCCACAGGTATTGCGCTGGGTGGAGGCTGCCGTGCTACCCAGGGCTCTAAGCGCCCTCTGCGATACCGCCTATGGTATCAATGGCAGAAATGCAATTTTTTTCCATTTTTTTTTCTTTTTTAAGGTTAATTTTTAGATCATACAGCAGCTGGTGGCCCACGTGTGCCAGCTGGGGTTGTGTCTGTGCCAGCCCAGGATCAGCAATTTGCTTTTTGCCTGCTTGATCTCAGCAAGGGGCAAAGGCTTTGGAGGGGGCTTCGCCCTGAAATACATGCTTTTAAAATCTTGTTGGTTTTTTTTTTTAATAATTTTTTTTTTTTTTTTTTTTACGGTTAGCAAGAAAGAGGCTTGAGTGTCAACCAGAAGATGCTGATCATTACCGCAAATGAGGTCTCCCTCCCCTAATTAGTACTAGAAAGAGTGATGCAATATTAAAAAAAAAAAAAAATTATGAGAAAAGGATGCTTTCTGCCTCAAAAACCATTACCACCAGGAGGGACTCCAGCTGTTCAGGTAGTAGAGGCAAGGCAGGTAGTGCCAGCCGCCCCGCAGCGCCAGCAGCGACGCACCGGGCAGCTCGGCTGCTTTCTGCCCGGCCAGCCGCGCGCCCAGTCCACTGATTTCGGTGGCGACCTGTTTCCTCTTGGTTTTGTACCTCCTGTTCTGGAACCAGATCTTCACCTGGGTCTCGGTGAGCTGCAGGTTTTTGGCCAGGTGGGCCCGCTCTGGGGCCGACAGGTATTTTTGGTGGCTGAATTTCCGCTCCAGTTCGATGACTTGGGTGTGGGAGAAGGCCGCCCGCGAGCGCTTGGCTGGCTTTTGGGGACGCTGCGGGGGCAGAGGGGGATCACAGTCTGACAGGTAGCTCTCCGCCGCAGCATCTGTGAGAGGAGACAGCTGCGAATTACCCACTTGGAAATAGCCCAAATCACTTACTTTTTCCCTTCCAGAGAGCGAAATATTCATATTATCACGGAAATATTTTAATTTAATGGCGCAAAAGGCATCTTAAAGTCATTTAAGGGGTTTTTTTCTTCCTAAATCACACTTTCTTAATTCATACAAGCATGCATCCCATATAAACATACATTCAAGGGACTGAAATAATACAGAAAGGGATATTTTGCTGAAATACAAAAAATACTGAAATGTAGAAAGGGATATTTTGCTGGAACACAGAAAATACAGAAAATACTGAAATACAGAAAGGGATATTTTGCAGCGCTGGTGGGTATCTGCCCAAAACCCCAAGATACTGTTGTTCTGTACATTGTGGCATCAACAGCTCTTGAGATTTTTACTGCGGAATCCATACTATCAGGCAATTCTTTGAAACATCCCCTGTGCCTACGGGAAAATCCCAATCCCCAAAGTAAACAAGTTTCTGTCCTCAGGCTGCAGAGGACGGCTCCGAAATGGGAAATCGGCGCAGCTTGAAGCAGATCGCAGCTAAAAAGCATCGAAAATAAATCCCTCACTTTTCTCCTTCATGGCTCCGAGGCAATGCCAAGAAATTTTGGGGCAGTTTTTTAAACCTTGAGGCCTGGTTTTACGTACGTACCAACAGATCTGGGCTCGGATCGCAGCTCCAAAGCTGCATCTCGGCGTTTGCCATCAATTTATTTCCCGTGGCACCGTCAGCCGTGACCCAGAAGGGTGCTGAGCTCCCTGGGAGGCGTCACCCGCAACCCTTAAAACATCTCAAGTCAATTTATTTATTTATGCAGCTAGCTCCTTTTTGTGCATTGCCCAGCTCGGGATGGAATCGGGCCAACTTTTGTTTTCCCTTAGTCATTTCTGAGTATATTTTCTTAAGATGTGAACATAATACCCAAGATAGAAACAAGGGGCTTAATTCCCGGCTCGTATAAATCATGCCTGTCCCACTGAAATCCCCAGAGGTGCGCCGCTTTACACCAGCCGCTTTCTGGGAGATTTGGTACGGCTTCGGACCATTTTTGTCATCGTCAGCCTAGTCACTTTTATGTAGAAGCTTCTTTTAATAGAATTGAAACGAAATGCCAAAAAATTCCCCTGGCCGGGGCTCTCTTAGCAAGGAAAAGCCGGTCGCTAGAGAGGAGCATCAGGAGGAGCAGGGTCATTATTAACGGAGCGCGCGATGTGCGGCGGGACAGGCGGGGGAATGATGCAAAATCGGGGCCGAGCACGGGGAAGCCGAGCCCTGCCAATTCAAGATGGGGAATTTCTAAATATCCCTGGACAGGAGGCACCGAGGAGCTCGGCTGCTGCGGCGGCGCTGCGCTGGTGGCTGCGTGGAGGCCTCTCCGAGCCAGCAGCCCTACGGTGCCCTCGCCGGGGACCTTCTGTGTTAAAGGAAACTTTATTTCCCAAGATAAATTCACTGACTGGGCTTTTTTAAAACGGTATTTTAGGCAGATTCAGTCCTCTGAGTTACCTGAAGTGCCTGGCGAAAGGTTTGGCACGGTTGCTATTTCTCTCACTTTCCCGCTGCTGAAGCGCGGATATTCCCTGGAATTTAAAGCGCGAGCTATTCGGCTCCGGGGTGCTCGAAGCGACAGAGCCTGGATGCTGCCGCCCCTTCCTTGACCCAAGCATAGACTGTCCGGATCCATTCCCCGGGCTCTGCTGGGAGCTTCCACCCCCTTACCTGCGTCTGCCTCCTGGGGTGTTCCTCGGCTTTGGGATGCTCCCGCTGGACGAGGGCTCCTGGGGGGATGCTCCGGGGCTGAGCCGCCCTCCGTTGCGGCTGCCTTCGGCTCCCTGACCTCCAGGCTGCCGAAACCTCCTCTCTCGCCCCGCTCCGCCCCATCCCAGAGGATATCTTGGATGAGGAAGGATGTCCGGGGCCTGGAGGAGATGGGCACGGTCTGCTGGGCTGCCGTCGGGGTCCGGCTCATCTCCGCTGGGCTGCTGCTGGGTGCTCTCTGCCTCCTCGCAGGGAGCACCCCGGCACTCATCCTCCTCTTCCTCTCCCTGCCCGGAGGCGTGCTGGCTTCCCAGCCTCCCGGCTCGGCGTTTATACGGCAGGCAGCCAAGCCTCCCGGGGCTGATTGGAGATCCCTGGCAGGAGCCTACGCCCTTCGGTTGTCTCTTGGCTGCTTGCTTCTCCCTCTGGCTCCGGACACCCTTGGGAAAATGCGTTTTTCAGGGGAAAAAAGTGAAGAAAATAAAAGGATTGGTTTTTTTTTTTAATTTATTTTGAGAGTTTCTTCAAAACCTTCCACTTTGATGCACTTTCAGTTTGTTGAAAAATGGGGAAAAGTGGTGAAGAGCTTTTTAATCAGCTTTGCAAAGCTGCTGTAATGAGGGCTTTAAAGCGAAAGTCAAGACATGACAGACAGGGAGAGTGGCTCCAGAGGCGAACGCCTGCACGGAAAGGGGCAGAGGGCTCACGTGAAAATTTAAGGCTGAATCTCAGGCTAATTCCTTGATCAGCTGTGGAACGGGACAGCATTTATTTAGTGCCTTTACACACCGTCCTGCAAGGCCCTTGTGTTCAAAGGCACCCAAAAGGAGCAAAACCTTCCTGATCCCAAGAAAACCCACGAGCCGAGCTCTCTGTTAGAACAGATTTTTTTTTTTTTTCTGAGTATCTACTTTATTCATAGTTAGTCTTCTAGAGTTTCTGTTCCTCGCTCATGATACAAACAGCTGTGAACCCCCCCAAGATGTGGGCAGCACATGGTTAAAAAATGACTTTGCCCCATCGTAAGGCAAAGCAAACTGGTGGGAAGCCCCCATGGGAGCAGGATCTGGCTCCGCGGATGCAGGTGAGCAGCATCCCTGGGCATGCGGTGCTGGTGCGGCTGGGGTGGGTGGGCAGGCTGCCCCACGGCTCCGTGCCCACCCGCTCCAGCACCTGGTCTGGATGCCACCACGCTGCCCAGGGGGAGGCCGGGATGGGGAGCCCTGAGGGGTACCGGTGGGTGCCCTGGCAGGACCAGGGCTTGCCCAAAGATGTGTCACCCAAAGGTGTGTCATCGTGACAGTGGGCACAGCACTGGGATGCAGGGATGCTTGCTCGGCTTAGAAGGCGTGCCGCTCCCTGGGGCTGCTCTGTGCCCAATTTGGGAGCCAATTTCCCCACTCCAGAGCCCCTACTCCTGCTGATTTTAGGCTGCTTTCGCTGCTGTCGGAGCTCATGCCTGTCCCCACCCCGTCCCCCTGCTGCGCATCCAGGGACTCAGCCCATTCTGCACCCACAACTATTTTGGGCTCTGTCGTGAACATAAGACCCAGCAGGAGGATTTCTCTCCCCAGAAACTGGGCAATTCCCTTCCTTCCAAGGAGACAATTTCCTTTCAGTTAAGCATTTTCCTGCCAACGGAGCTGGGCTGTTACGCCACAGCTTGACTGTAGCTGTCAGTGAAATGCGGTGCCGTCCATCTGCTCAACCCCTCTGTCCGTACGTCTGTCCTGGGCAGCCTCGTTGCACGGCTCTCTCATGGCCAAGTCTCTTTTCCCTTCATTCCTGGTGCCCTGATCCACGCCGAAAAGAACTCGATGAGCAGTGGGAGCTCTGGTCCGGGAGATGGTTTTGGGGAAATGCGTGCTGGTTCGTGCGCTGTTTGGGAAAGCTTGTTTTCACGGTGGGCGGCGTAGTGGATGATTTCTGATTTGGGGTGGAAGCAGGGGAGGTTTAAAGCCGCAGCCCTGGCACATGCTGCAGAGATGCCGGTGACCGAGAGGACCGGCAAACATCGGGTTTTTGGGGTATCCCACCCTACGGGAGCCGGGAAACCCCTCCAAAACACATGGAGGGGTGTAAAGGATGCCCTCAGCATCCAGCACAGCTCTCGCCTTACCCAGTCGATTCCAGGGTCTCCGTGGGGTTGCGAAGCCTTGGAGTGGTGGGACGGCCAGCAAGAGAGGATTTTTCTGGTCTGGTTTGGATGTCAGGGATGTCCCGTTTGGGAAGGGAGCCAAGGCCGGAGTGATGGGGCCGAGTGGGATTAGAGATAAAAGCTTAATTGCCTCCTGCAAGTCTGTTTTTGCCAAATGCTGGGAGGATGAGGAGCTGTCGGGAGAGGAGCGGGGAGGAGGGGGCAGCAGCCCGGAGCCGGGACGGGGGTTGCGAGGCGGGGGTTTTGCCTGTCCTGTGTGGTGGGAGTGGTGCACAGGCTCCGTCCCGGGGATATCTTGACATCGTAGTGGAAGGATCTCCGTTAAACCAACATTTTGCATCAGGCATCGACCTTTGCGTGTTTTCCCCGCTCCCCACTACGAGCACAGCCTGCACTGGGAGCCGTGGGCAGCCCGATGAGGGAGTCGCTTCAGCGAGGTCTCGCTGGGTCTGTCCTGTGCGTGCGAGGCCGTGGATTTGTGCTGCCGTTCGGGAGAGAGCCGAGAACGCTCGCCAAGAGTTAGGGAGGGGTTAAACCCTGGCAGCTCGCCCAGCTTGGACCACAGGGTGATCATCTTCCTGTATTAATTATTAGTGTTAAGGTTGATTTCGGGTTTTGCATTGTTTTTTTTTCTTTTTTTTTTTTGCTTTGGGTCAGGTTTTGATGCTCAAATGTAAGTGGTGGAAAAGTCAAAACACTGAGTGAGGAACGGCAAGAGAGTGAAAACACACAATTTCACCAATTTGTTTTTTATTTGCAAATGATAATAATAATAAAGGGAGAAATGAACACCTGTGCTGGGAGGTATTAAGAAATATAAATCAGAAAAGTATCTCGAGAGGAAATCAAAGCATTAAATAGTGCCCATAAAAAAGTGAACGCGCAGTGACGTGCGCAGACCCTGTTTTCCAGTCGTCCTGAGAAAGAAAACCAGTGTTCACACTGCGGTGGCCGTGTGCTGGCACCCCGGAGGAGCACACCCTCCATGGAAGCGGGCAGGGTGAGACTCCAAAACATTTGTGTTTAAATAAATAAATGCCCTCAGTCGTCGGGACCCCAAAGTTGCAGTGCTGGAGCAGCAGCGGCCCCTCTCTCCCGAAATGCCTTTGCAGAGACGGGGCAGCACGAGCTGCCTGGAATGGGACGGATGCTCCGGACATGTCCCACTGTCTGGGCTGGCAGAAACCCTCTGGATTTGGTCCCCATCCTGGTGAAGTCTGAGCTCTGGAGCGGAGAGGGGCTTTCCTCAGCGCTTTTCAGGCCCTCCCGGCCTCCGTGGCCATCTACCAAGCCCTGATCCCCGCTTGCACGGCGCCTTGCAAGCGCGGGGGCTGGTGCTGAGCTGCGCCGGCCGTGCCCAAGCTCACGCTCACGCTCACGGTGTGGGTGGCATTGGGGGGCACCCCAGTGTAGCCCCCCGTGTAGCTGGCACCATACGTGCTGCTATAGGTGCTGTAGTAGGAGCTGTAGGGGTAGGGGCCGGTGGGGATGCCGTACGGGGCTGGGTAAGGCTGGGAGCCCCCCAGACAGGGTTTGCCGTCCCTGACCAGTACGGGCACTGCCACCCTTCGTGGGGGTGGCGGGCGGGCAGCCAGCTCCAGGGATTTATCCTGCCTTTGCCTCTTGCACTTGTACCTCCGGTTTTGGAACCAGATTTTCACCTGCGTGGAGGTGAGTTTGAGCGCGCTGGCAAGGTGCTCCCGTTCCGGAGCGGAGAGGTATTTCTGTTGCTTAAATCGCCGTTCCAGTTCAAACACCTGGGCTTGGGAGAATAAAACTCGGGGTTTCCTCTGCTGGCGCTGCTTGGGGTGGTGGTGGGGGTCGGCTTGCTTCTCATCTGCCTCCAAAGGGTGGGCGAGCAAACATCTCCCTGCAGCGAGAAAAAACCAAAGCAGTGAGATCCAAGCCGCGTTCTGTTCCCAGTGAGGCGCGTTTCCGAAGGAAGGATCAAACCGGGAATGGGGCTCCTTGGGAATGAGACAAAGTAGGGCTGATAGTTGACATGAATTAATTCTTTAATACGTTAATATGAATTTTCCTGGGATGTTTAACAGGAATTCAAGAAAAAGACCCCTTTTTATGAGTGGAATTAGAAGCTTGACTGCCGTGTGGATTTTGGATAATGCCTCGATTCCGTCCCGCCTATCGACGCCTGTGCTGCACGGAGGAGCAGCATACGCTGCAGATTCGAGCACCCCAAACTGCAAACCCCCTTCCCCACCCTCCTGCTCCAGAGGGATGGAAGCGACGGCAGTCAGACCTCCGGCAGGATTTACTCCAGCACTCCAGGAAAGGGGAATCCCGCAGCAAACCCAGAAAAACGAAGGGGCTGGGAACGAAGGAGGAAAAATCGCTGGATCTGAGAGAAAATGGAAAGTAGGTTGATTTTTTTTTTTTTTTTTAATTTGCTGGGGTTTTGCGTTGCAGGGGGTGTTGCGAAGCGATCGCTCCGTGGCTGGTGGGCTGTGCTGGGGTACCCTGGGGCTCAGGGAATTTGGGGGGGATGCTGCGGGGAAATGGGGTGCTGGGGGGCTCTGTCTGCAGGTACGAAGCAAGCAGGGAGCTCTCCCTGGACCCCTCTTGCCCTCTCCGCCTCTCCGGCTCCGTATCCCAGTGCCTCCCAGCGCTCAAGCTCTGGTCCTACTGGTTTCCCCGGTCCGCAGCCGCCGGGCATTAGGGAAACGGGAGGAAAGGAAACTTTTGCCGGATTTTAGCCGCAGGGAGAAGGGGTCCCGTCCGCATCCGCGGGACCGATCGTGCTTTGGACGGGCGATCCCCGTCCCCAGCCGGGACAATTTACGGGGCGTCGAAACGGAGGTTTGGGTGATCGAAAACAGTGGCGATTTGTGCGTTTCGGTGTACAAACAAAACAAAACAGAACAAAAAAACCAAAAGCCCCCAACCCTCCCCAAAAACCAATCCCGGCTGTATCCATCCCCCGGATGGATGCGCGGCTGCTCCGGGGCTTGCGAGTTGCCTGGAAAATGCTCCAAAAACCCCAAACGCTGGGGAAAAAAAAAAAAAGAAAAAAGTGAGGAAAAAGGAGGAAACTCGGCGAGATCGCGGTTGGAGGGGGCTCGGCTGCCCTCGGTTTTCCACCCCAGGGGAAGGAAAGTGGCTCCGTGGGGGTGTCCGTCCATCCCTCCCCCACCAAACCCCGCGGGTCACTTACGCGGCGGCTCCTCGTCCTCCCCGTCGGGGCTGCGGGCAGCCTGGGGGCCGGGGGCGGCGTGGGGTCCCCCGGGGGGTCCCGGCCGCTCCAGATTGAGGATGTCCTTCACCGAGAAGGGGGTGGGCAGCATCTTCCAGGGATGGGGGGGGGGTGGGGAGAGGGTTGTCGGAGCCGGGGCTGTGCTCTCCGGGACCCGCTCCTCGGCTCTGACCCTCCTGCCCAAGCACCACCCCCGCCGGGCCGGGATCTGGGGGGGGGTCCCAGGGGTTGAGGGGAGTAGGGGAAGGCGGGTCGGTCCCCCGGGGTGGGGGGGGTCTCGCTGCCTCCCGGGATGCTCTGGCCCGGCCCCATGCGCTGCCCCCCATTCATCTCCCGGGGAAGGAGCCAGACCCCTGCCCCTCTCTATTTCCAAAACAAGGGAAATGAGAAGGGGGGGGGGGGGGGAATAGGGCTGAGCCGCAATAAAACAAATCAAGTCGATTTGAGCTCCATTAAGGTCACATTAGCGAGCGGCTTTGGGAGATAAGGGCTGATAAGGGGCGCAGACCACCTAGGTTGGGGGGGGGGGATGCTGGGAGAGCCCCTGTCAACTTGGGTTACCCCCCGACAGCAGCTCCCGGCCCCGCTTCCCTCCCAGTCCCAGTGCTGCCTTAGCGGGTGGCCATGGAGCTGGCAGATCCCCAAGCTGGGGCATGGAGTGTGACCGGGGTCCCCCAGTATAAATTTGGGGAGCAGGGCTGGGTCCCAGTAGCCCCGTGGGGCAGCGGGGAGCCCCAGCGGCCGTGGGGTGATGCTGGGCCTTATCTGGGCCCAGTGACTGGCTATTTCAATTAAAATTCCTGGCCGGCCTCAGGGGCTGGTGTTTGCTGATAGCCCTGACAGAGCGGAGCTAGTTTTCGTCTGGGTTGGGTCGGTATCTGTCGCACCACCGAAACGGCCGCATCGGACTCTTAGGGGAGGCTGAATAAATAAACTTCCCAAAGGCAGGCAAGGAAGCGAGGATCTGGAACAGGAGGGAAAATAAATACAGGGGCTTGGGGAGAAAAGAGCTCAGAGCCCCCAGGTTGGTCCTCACTTCTGCGTCACACAGGGGTTCGTTCCTGGGCGCTGCGGTCCGTGGGTTTAGCCGTGTCCATGGGACATCCACCATGGGCACGGTGCGAAGCAGGAATTACGATCAAACGCCTCGCGAGAAGCACTGAGCTTCCCCGGGAGGGTTTCGCAGGAATGACACTGCAGCTCATGTAAACCAGCTCAGGCTCTGTGCTCCCCACGGACAAGGATGGCTACCGTGATCCCCTTGTCCGAGGTGGCTGCTGTGCCCCATTCACAAAGCCCCTTCCCTGTCCCCAACTGGATTCATTGCCACGTCTAAATGAGTTGTTTGGGCCTCCAAACACCCAACAGCGCGAGCAAACAGGCAGTAACATTACACCTTGGCTTGTCGATGGCGGAAGGCAGCTGGCGCCAAGGTAAAATGCTTGGCTGGGATTGAGACGAGCAGGAAGGAATTGGGGTAGGGAGCTTTATCCGCTCCTAATGACTTGGTGCAGCCAAGATTGATGGAGAGGTGGGATTTTGGCTTTCGGGACCCGCCAAGAGATGAGGCGCTGAGTGGGCCGAATTGGGGGAGAGTGGCTGCTCCCCATCCCGCTCCACGTGCCCCCGTGGGCTGCATCCAGCCCTCTCTTGCTCACAGAGTGGCGATGGCCTCTGAGGCATCCGGAGGCTCAGATGAGGTTTGTCAATCAACTCCCCTGCCAAAACCTCGCTGCCGAGCCTGCCCAGCCCCAGCGCCACTCCCCGCCCCGTGCTGTGGACATCGGTACCCACGAGGGCTCGGACCCTTCCCGCGGTGCCGGGGATGGACCGTGGCTGGCGGCTGCTGCGTTTTTTGGCAACGAGAGGCCACTGGGGAATTTCTGGGAAGAAGACTAAGAGGGTCTATCACAAGTGATCATAAATCATTGGCTTCTTTTTGACTGGCAAGTTAATTTTATTACAACTCGCCAGGGACATTACTCCTCTTTTTAACTAGGTTAGATGAAATCAGGAGAAAGCTGCTTCTAGCCACTGTCAGGCCTTGAAACAGCAGGATTTCTACGGCAACGGCTCCCAAAGTATCTGATTTCTGGCAGCTATCGCTGGGACACATCAGGATCCCGATGCGATGGCGGAGAAACATCCGAGGCCCTGGAAACCTGACTCTGCCTGCCGGGAGCACGATGGGGCGGCCGGCCCCACCGAGGCACTCCTGCCCTGCCAGATTTCAGTTTTAAAACACTCAGAAGGAGGGAATATAATGGGAATATAATGGGAATATAATGGGAATAATGAGTGAGGTGGATGCATCAGGGGTTGCAAGCAGAACACATGTGTAGACATCTCTAAGGAGCTTGCGAACACTGTGATACAGCTGAAATTGAACTTAAAAGGATTTTTCTGCATCCTCTTCTTTTTCCCGGTGAGTTTCTGTTTGTTTTCACCAGTGAAATAAAACAAAGAGCAGAGAAAATGGAAGTGATGGCAGAGAGCGAGCGGCAGGCAGGTGAGGGAAAGCAGATTCCCTCTCCAAAGCTTTCTAATAAACATTGCAAGGGAAAAAAAGTACAAAAATGTGCTTCTTTTCGGAATCTGCAGGACAAAAAATAACTTGGGAACTTTAGCAAGTTTTCATGGAGCATTTGCTTTCTGCCTGGCTCCGGGACGAAGGCTGTGCCGGGCACAGGCGGGGTGGAAGGATGCCGTGATGGGACAAAGTGCAGGCAGTACAGGCGCAAGGCTGAAACACCAAAATTGGGGCAGGCTGCTATCTCCTGCCCTCTGTTTATCTCATTTCCCCCCATTTTGGCCAGCTTTTACCCTTTTGAGCCAAGCCAGCGCTTCCTTGGCTCCCTGGACAGGGTTTTATCACCATTTTTAAATTTATTATTTCTAGATTTTGGGGGAACCTCTTGAAATCAGGGGATTTGACTGGAAAGAGGATTTCTCAGGCGCTGCAGCAGCAATATCTGCTAGCAGGAGAAGTTTTCTGTGCCAGAAAAACTTTGGGATTGACTTAAACCAAACTCTCACAGCAGAGCCCTGGCCCAAATAATGAGACAGCAGTGCCTTCTGCTGGGACGCTGGAGATGTGCAGCTTTGCTTCTCCTCAAAACTCCAAAGCTGAGCGCTGAAAAGGGAAGAAAAAAAAAAAAATGGGGGAAAAATTAAAATAAACCCCCCTCGTGCTCCTTCACCCACGCTGCTAAAGAGGAGTGGGTCAGCAGTGGGTACAGGGCAGGGATCGCTGAGCTTTGGGGGTTTCGCTGTGTCACGCTCTGGCGATAAAAATACCGGCTGGTGGTAAAAGCGCTCCTGCCGTCTTTTAAGGAAAGGAGTTATTTTTAAAAGGGATTATTCTGATGAAGCGGCATGAATAATTCAGTGTCCCCCAGTGCTGGCAGATGGAGGAAATTTGAACTCACAAAAACGCTCGTCTGTCACTTTTTCTAAGGAGGCAGCCCCAGGGAGCATCTCACCCGGCCGTGGGGGCTACCTGCTCCTTCCCTGCGTGTTTCCGCAACGAAGGGCGCAATCCCCCCGTCTGCAGAGGGGAGCTGGATTTCTGTGTGTTACGGCATCGACGTGTGGGGCTGGGGGTTGTCACTGGGGTCAGCAGCTGAAGATGCTGAGCAGGGGCAGGGTCTCCCCGTGGGGGTTTCGCAGCCACTGGGCTGCCCCTTCCCGGCGTTTGGGCTTGGCGGTGTTAGGTTTACGGTCAGACGCAATGACCTCAAGCATCTTTTCCAACCTAGATGATTCTACGATTGGACACCTGGGTGTTTTGGCCAAATCCTTCCTGGTTGTACTCTGTTTCCCTGCAAAACCGTGTCTGAACGCAGCCGGGGTGCAGCTGCTCCCCATCCTCCTTCGCTTCCTCTGACCAGGGAGCAGAATTTTCTCCCCTTTGGGTTTTCTGGGGATTTAGCCAAATTCCCAGGGATGCTTCCAAGCCAGGGCTGGGGAGGAGGTGGCGGTGGGAGCGGCGTGAGGGCAGAAGGTGCCTGGAGGGGAGAGGATGGGTGCAGACAGGCCAAATGGGTGCTGGGTGCTTGGGGGCTGTGGACCCCGCACCTTCGGTCAGCAGATGGCATAAGAGCGCTTTGGGCAGCCAGCAGAGCTGCTGGGAAAACATAACTGGGGGGGGGGGGGGAATTAAATAAAAAAGGAGTGCAGCATCTTGTAGCTTGCTGAACAGTGAGGGTCCCTTCCTCCACAGCTCCCAGTCAGTCCCACCGTGAGCCCAGTCTGCCCTCTGTCCCACAAGCAGCTCTGTTAGGGTTGGAGCATCCCAAACTTGTCCTCAGCTTTCCTGCAGCTGCATCCTCCTGCTTCAGCGGGCAGCCAGGCTGAGGAGCTGCGGCCGGGTTATTTGCGGGGGAGCCGAGGGTTATTTAGCTGAGGGGGCTTGTGAGCACAATGGATGCCAAAAAATAAAGCCCAAAACTGGCTATGGCAAGGAAAATAGGGGTGAGATGTGGTGGGAAATGTACGGGGCATTTGGGGTGTGAAGGCTCCTGGGGGAAGGAACTTGGTCTGCACCCCGTTGCTGCTCGGCAGGTGAAGCGGCATCCCGACTGCATTGCAGCGGGGAGCCCTCCCCTGCCTTCCAAGCGGGGTTCAAAAAATCCTCCATCACCCCCTGAGCCCCACGGGAGAGGTGTTTGAAAGCACCCGCGAGCTGCTGTGTGCGGGACCAGGGCAAAGCCAAGCCCCGCTTCTCCCCAGCCTCCCAATCTCACCACCCCAAACCCCAAACCTCAACATCCTCCCTTAAAAAAAAAAAAAAAGGGGGGGGGTGGGTTCCTCCTTCGCCCCATGCTCTCCGCCCGTCCCGTCACCGGCGGCCCCACGGTTTGCAGAGATCAAGCGCCGCGCAAGTGTTATTATTGGGTGGCGAAGTGGGCGGCTGGGGCCCGGCGAACCTGCTGGGGTTTGTTTTCTGCTCTGGAACATCGGCGGGGCTTGCCACATCTGTGGGTTTGTGTTTTGGTTTGTTTTGCCTTTTTTTTTTTTTTTTTTTTTTTAATGGGAGACATTTATTTAGATTGAAGAAAGATTACTCAGATACTGGGCCAAAAATGTTACTTAAAATATCTGGACTAAATAAGCTCCTAAAATAAGGAGAATAGCTTAATTTTTTTTCTCTCTGATGTCATCTGTGGATGCCACACACTGAAATCCCAGGTGTGGAAATATTTAAATAGAGCGTGGCCTCCGATAATTCCCAGGGCAGGGGGAAATGCATCACGCGTTATCAGCTTTTACGTGTCATCGATTTCCCATTTCTCAATCCACCCGCCCTCAAAACGTACAAACTGGCTGTGAGCAACTTCCTGAGCCTGGCCAAATACGTGCCGAAGCAACGGGAGGTCAATCCAAGAGCCCACTTGCTGCTCGTGTTCGTGGTGTCCTCTTTGGAATTTAATTTAAAAAAAAAAAATAATAGTGATTGATGATACAGCCATCAGCTCCGAGGGTGAACTGTGTAATTTTCCGCTTTCAGCTCAAAGGCTGCCAAAAGGAAGAGCCTCCTTAAAGCCACGAGTGTGTGAATTGTGCGTCTCGAGGGTTTGAAACTCCACCGCAGGACTTGGCCTGATGGCTGCGAGAGTCGGAGCCTCCCCAGAGCCCGGTCCCAAACCTGGACCCTGTCCCCCTCTTTTGGACGGCGGCAGCCGAGGCGCAGGCAGGATACGGCCGTGCCCACCCTCCACTTCTTGCTCGGGCACGAATCCCCGGCATTTGCAGCCGTTCGCCCAGGGATCAGCATTTACTCTGCTCAGTAGGATTTACTCTCATCTATTTCCACACCGCAGCAATAAATTTTGCTCTGCTTTGGCCTGGAAAAGGAACGGCACGCTGTGGGCATCTGCCAACTGCAGGCATTTGCTGCCTGCAGCGTCGTCCCTGCAGCTCTTCCGTGCTCCGAGGCTGCGTGTCCGGTGCCCGTGTCGGTGTGTTCTGCCCACAGCACCCCAAACGCAGACCCTTCTGCTCTGGGCATCGTGCAGACGCTCACTGCCTTTCTAGAAAGATGGGATTTACCGGGTGCCCGCTCCTCTTTTGGAGCAGGCAGCCCCCAGCAGTGTTCAGCAGGAGCCTGCCTCGTGCTGGAGGGGTTTTATTTCCAGGTCATGAGCGGCGCAGCTAAGGTTTCACTCCATTATTCAGTTAACAGGGCGATGAGGTTACCGAGCAGGGGAACGGCGACACTGTGGGGGCTGCTGGGGGGTACCCAGGGCAGCATCCCCCTCCTGCCCCTCAAAATGGGATGGGCACTGCCTGTGCCGTGGCACAGTGGCCAGATGTGGCCATCGGCAGCTGCAGCCGGTTCCTCCAGCCGCCAATTTCCCAATATTTGTTTTTGCCTTTCATGGGCTGTTGTTGCGCCGGGGAGCCGTCCAGTTGGCCGAAGCGCGGCCCAGGAACAGGCGCCGGCTGGCAGAAAGACCCAGATTTTGTGTTATTTCCCTTTGCGCCATCAAAACAGCCAGTGGATGCGGCAGCAGGACACCGGGCCTGACTGGCCAGCCCGTCCCAAGGCTCGTGGCCGTGCCGCGTGCCAGCCCCGCCGCACAGCCGGGGGCGCGTGGGGAAGACCCCAGCTCCAACCCCGCTGACCCACCAGGATGTTTTTGCTCCGCTCAGTGCTAATTTAGGCGTCCCGCTGTGTTTTCCTTGAAACCAGCTCTGCCAATGGATTTTTTTGGAGAGGCTGCTGCTCTACGCTGGACCAGCGTGGCAGCTGGGGGGTCGGCGCACCCCATCCCAGCCCCGCAATCCCACCACCGCTCTCCCTTTGGGCTGAAGCAGGGACGGAGCCGTGTCCCTCGGCCCACACTGGGTGGGAGAGCTGCTTTTGGGCAAGCAGGGTGCCAAAATGGGCCCCCTCAGGGCCAACAGATCCCCTGGGCGCTGTGCACGTGGGCTGGGGGGGTGGGAGAGAAGAGGAGGGGTGGCTTGGCTCACTTAAAAGGCTTTTAAAAATACAGCAAAGTTTCTTTACATTATTTAAAAGTCTCTTTAAAGAGCAGCTGCCTCCTATTAATACCGCGCGGGCTGATAATCTGCGCTGGGATCTATCTTTAGAGCGCTGCCAGCATAAACGGGAGCTGGAGGTGCAGCGTGGGGCTGACGTCAGGCCACGCGCCGGCTCCCGGGGCGGCCGATCCAGCTGCAAACACAGCGGAGCCTCCTGGCAGGAGGAAAGCAAATAATACCCCTGGCTTTTTGGGTGGGTTCGGCAAAATCAACCTTTCCGTTGCGCGTTCGCTCTGAAACGTGGCTTTTTTGGTGACATCGCAGAGCACCCACCCAAGAGCTTGCAGAGGCAAAACTCTGCCCCGAATCGCCCCCTGCTCCTCTCTGCCTTGAATCCTGCCTGGAATCGAGACGATTCCCCGTTTTTGGGTGCCGTCCTTTGACGCAAGCGCGGCTTCAAAGGGGACCCTGAATAATCCTGCTCTCCAGCGTCAGCACCGCGGGGGGAAGAGGGTGAGCGGGATCAAAACTCTTTGCCTTTGCTTTTATTTCCTTTCCTTTCTTAATCACTTCCTGACAGCCCTGGAGCTGCATGAGAAATCCTCCGGAGCGATGGGCTGACGCAGCCTGCGCCCCGTTCCCAGCAGAGCTGCCGGGAGGGGTTTCGGTTGGGATTAACGCCGCGCTTCAGCTTTGCCCTTTGCCGCGATGCCTGAATCCCAAATTTCTTAAGATTTTTGTCAATAATTGTCTTAAAATCAAACGGCAGCTGACCTGGAAGCCCAAAATGCCTCGCTAGGAGAGAGCATCTCCATGTTTTCATTGCTTAAACCAGATCCATCCTTGGTTTGGCTGTTTAGCCTTTTCCCAGGGGTGAACATCAGCCAGATGTTGGGATGCCGAAGGTGGGACTGTTGGCTCACTTCTTTGAAGGTGCTGAGGGGCAATGACCGTGGCTCATAACTCACTCAGCGGGCCAGAAATGTATTACGGCATTAAACCAACACTTACAGCCTCGGTAAGGAGCTGCCAGAGCATGTCAGATCTCTCTGCGCACATGTGTAATTCAGAAAAAAAACCACGATATTTTTTTATTCACTTGTATCGTGCCCATCAAGGGACGCTGAACAAAGTGACGCGCGTCCTGCCAGTGCCCAGCCACGTGGTGGGATGCGTGCTGCTCCCATGGGCCTTTCGGTTGGTGCCTGCTTAGCAAATTGCTGGAAATCCAGGTTACAGGGAAGATTTTTGCTCTGTATAAGGGCAAAGATGAGCTTTTTCTAGCAGTTTGAATATCAGAGCGGGGGGGTATTTGCTATTCTGACGGCAGACGAAACCCTCGGTCGCTGCAAAATTGAGTAGGAGATCGTAAAGCCGAGCTGGGCATCAATGTGTGCAGGATTTCTGTGATGCTAACGTGACTTTTTTTAGCTGTGGATGTCAAATGTGGGAGATGTCACAGCCAGAAGGGCTGAGTTTGGGGAGCATCTCGGCTGGCGGTGATCTGCTCTTTCAGCCCGAGAGAAGCCAGGGCTTCACCAAAGCATCCCCAGTGGCCCCAAAAGGGGATGCTGGGAAAATCCCGGCTGCTTGTGGAAAATTACTCTGGATGCTGATCTTCCCCGAGGTCTTTGAGCAGCAGGTCCCTCGTACTTGATTAGTGACCGACGACGGGGCACGTGTCAGGCTCCACCAACTCCAAATCCACCTCCAGGACGAATAAAGCCACACAATGCTGGGAGCAGAGCAGAACGCCTTTCCACACCAGAGGAAAAACCAATATTGTCCTTCTGGTAATCTCATTTTTTTTGGCCAGAACGTACCACTCCCCATCCTTAAGGGAAGTTTGCTCCCTGACCTGGGAATCCAGCTGCAAGGCCGGTGCATCTCCCCGGGGGCCCCGTTGGGTGGATCTGCCCGGAGCCCTTTCCTCTGATGCAGTGATAAACCATCTGCCCTCTCCAGCTCCATCAATCAAAGCTTTAACCGCGTCAGCGGGGCTCAGGGGCTCCGTCCCCGCCGGCAGCCGCGCGAGTGACGAGGAGGAAGACGCTCGTGCGTCGTTGGGGCTTGCTTGACTCACCGACGGCAGCTCCACCTAACCAGTCACGCACTTTTCCGCGGGCCGCTGGGACGCTCAGCCTCCTCCTTCCTTCCTCCTCACATTTGGGTGTCTTCGCCCAAAGGAAGGAAGGATTTACCTCGGGCAGGAAGGGCTCGCGGCCGCACCGCAGGAGCATGTCCTGCCTGGCCAGGAGACGGTGGGCGAAGGGGAAGGGCGTTGGGGTGATGCTCGTGGAAATGTGTGCATGAGAGAGAGCAAGCATGCTGGAGGAATGACAAACCCAAGAAAACATCTGTATTCCTCTCTTATTGTCCAAAATAATTGAATTTTTTTAAATTTTCATGCTCGTGGCTTCTCTAGAGTCAACCATGTGGAGGCTCTGCTCTTTGCCATGGCTGTAGGAATAAAGGCAAATTTAGGAAAAGATCAAAGCTAATCAATCTTTTCAGCTCTTTTTCAGATAATTAGCCCCGAATGTGAGCTCGAATCCCATGGATGGACACCTCATTCCTACGAAAGTCACGGCCAGCGAATAAAAGCGATTCTAAGAAACACATGTGAAACAGTTAAGCAAACAACAGCTCAGAAATTTTTTTTTTTTTTTAAGCACTGAAAAAACTTCTAGGATTAATTATCAGCAGAGTAATAAAAATAAATAGCTGGGCTCTTTCTGCTGGTTCGGACTCTCTAAATTCCCCAGTTGAGAGCAAAAATCACGCAAGGAGACGGCTGATGATTTTATGGAGCCCGGCTGGTTACTCCAAGCCAAACAGCACATCGGGAGAAGAGCAGGGATTTGTTTTCACAGCACAAAACTCTCCAAACCTGCAGATGAAAAATAACCCTGAAAGAAATTTCGGAGGAACCAACTGGAATTTTCTCCCAGCTTGAGAACACAGGGAATGCAGTTTCCATGAAATGATTTTTCTTTTTAAATAACCATTATGACCGGCTCGGTTTTGTGTCCCTGGACCACAGGATCCATCCCGGATGGGGAAAGGCCGGAGGGGGAAGCGGGAAGGCGCAGGTAACGGGGATTAATCATCCTTCGTAGCCGCAATCGGGGCTATCCTGGTGTTTCAGCCTCCTTAGGAATAAAAACCAAAGAGAGGGAAAAAAAAAAAAAAGGAGGAAAAAAAATCTCATCTTTGTGAAAATAAGCACATTTCCCCCCCACGAGCTCATACAGGTTTTACTAGTTTTTCCAGCTGGAGTAAAGCTCCTGTCTCTCTCACAGGTATTTTCTGCCCCAGGTTCTCCAGCCGCTTGCAACACGGATCCCTCTCCATCGCCATGACAAGGGGAGGTTACAGCCAAAATCTGATGGTGTCTCCAACGCCCAGCTTGGCCTTTTCAAGGAGGAATACACAGCTTTGTACACGAGGTGAGGAAGAGTTGTCTCCTCAGAAAAATGTCGATTTATTGATATAAAGTAATTTTTGTGATGGCTTACGTCATCCAACAATATTGTCCGTAAGCTTTCTGTATGTGCTGAGTGTCCCTCCCTCCGATCAGGCCTTGGAAAGGGGGAATTTCACGCAGCTTAACCACCCCCAAAATCCATCAGTATAATTTGTGGCCATTGCTTTATTTGGAAATATGTGAAAAAAAGAATCTTGATTGCATTTGTATAGCTCGATGTCCCATGACTGCACGTTCCCCGGGCTATAATACTGTAAAGTCTGCATCCCTTTGCATTTCTTCTGCCTTTCCTTTCTGCATCTTGCCCATCGAACCTCGCACGATGGGAACGACCACTGCGGAGTCCATTTGTTTGCACTTTGATTCTATTTTTAGCATTCTACTTCACTTTTTTTTTTAAAAAAAAAAAATATTTTATATTCCCAGTTGTACTGGCTGAATCACGATGGCAAGGACAATGTCCTTTATTATACTGTGAAAGGGGTGGGTTTTTTTTCCTGCTTTTTTTTTTTTCTAAGTTCACAGGAGGCAGGAAGCAAAGTCCGTTCCCAAATTTCACTCCCAGTCCCTTTGCCCAGTGCCACCCGAAGTGCCAAAGACCACACTCCTCTCACGCGCTCGCTCTTTCCCTCTCCCCCTTGCTCAAAACAGCCAAGCAAGCAGGAAGGGTGAGGAGCAGTAAAATCTGAAATTATTTTCCCCTGGTTTTGTAATGAAGCTTTTATTTATTTATTTTTTTAATAAAAGACAAGACAAGAACATCAGTCAATCATGTACTTTGGGCCTCGGCCAAATCAAATTACCTCCTGCTCTGGCTGTTCCAGTTGAAGATGACAACCGGGACTTTCACGCACCGTCACCAAACCCAGATTTCCTTTTCCAGGAGCCGTTTTTCTGCACCGGGGTGGCTGTTGTCATCAGACCCTGCTGCTGCCATTTCTTTGAAACCAGACCCTTGCTTACGAGTACTGGTTTAAAATATCAGTTTACTTATTTATTTTCTAACTCCTGAGAAGCTGTTGCACTTGAGAAATATTGTCACAGTTGAGGACACCAGGTAAAAATTCCCCATGAAATAATAATAACAATAACAACAACAACAATAATAGCTGGTTTTATTATTATTATATAATGATATAATAACAACTTGGTATTATTATTAATTATTATTATAATAAAACCAAATTATTATTATTATTATCATCATCATCATCCTCCTCCTCCTCCTCCAGAGTCTGGTCAACACCTTTGCTCTTTTTAAAGACCTTCTCTTGACTCATGTTGCCTGCTTTGTACGCTCCGTAAATGAATTGTAGATAATTTTATTTATAGGATACATAATCTCCCCACAAGGCTGGTCATCTTGAATTTGGGAGGAGAAAGGAAAAAATGTGTATTTTAATGCCGCGCTTTCAGGCAGAGCATAGCTGATCTTGCTTTGGACCATTTTGGGGTCAAGTTTGGATTGTTTTGGGGTCAAGCCAGCAAAATCCTCACAATCTCCAAGAGAAATTTCATTTCAGGGATGCGGTTTGCTGCCGAGGAAGCCGTACAGGCTGAGATTTACGAAGATTTCATATGAATAGTACATTGTATTGACAGTAATTATTTTACAGTGGTTATTAATTACAAAATAGCTGCGAAAGCCAGCTTTTGGAAGCATGGCATCTGTGCTGTGTCCAAGGCATTCTTTGCAAGAAATGTTAGCTGGCTTTGCTTCTAGCAATGCAGAATTCACTTTTATCCCTAAATCTTTTTGTCATTTCTAATTGAATGCTGTTCCCTTTGCTACTTTGGCTTCTGAGAAGTGTGGGGGCTGTTATTTAGCAGCTGCTGATTTACAGGCAGGTGAGGGGATGCTTGTGCTCAAGGGATTTGGGGTTTCCTACGAACGGAAAAGCAAATTAATAACTCAGAGGGTGAGATCCATTTCCAAGACCTCGGGCACGTCGGGCGAGTTGGTGGCACTGCTATACAGACAGGAACTGGTGCTCAACCTGAAGCTCACCTGGAGCCAGGAACAAGCAGCCATCTGCCCTCGGCCCGGCTAGGACGGAGTTAATATTCACCTGAGCTGGGAGAGGAGCTGGAGCTGTGGCACCAGTGGCTGAGGACACAGCTGGGACAGTTTACCCAAATTATCCCAAGGGCTGGGCCATCCCATGGGACTCATGCTCAGGGAATAAAGTGGGGACGATGCTGAGGGGCAGGTTTGGCTGCTGGGAGGGAGCTGGGCATCAAGATGCACCAGGAGCTGCGGTACCTAAATAATGGACCTCAGTATTTTCTGGTTGTTTTGGGTTTTTTTTTGTGTTTTTTTTTTTGCTTTCCATCTCTGTTTTCCTTTCCTTTCTTGTTCTTTTAAACTCTTTTAATCTCAACTCATCAGTTTTGCCTTCTTTTCTTTCCCAAATCTCCTCCCCATTCCACTGCTGGGATGGTGGTGAGGGGGCAGTGAGCAAGCAACTGCATGGTGTTTTATTTGCTGAGAGGGGCAAACCACACCAGCTCCCCTACACGGTATCAGGGCCAGCAGGTGGAGGTGGGACATCACCCCCCACAAATCAACAGCAGCAATCAGGAACCTGAGGAAGGTCTGGGCTCCTTGGCACCTTAGCTTTGGTTTGCGGCAATGTTAAATAAACGGCGCTCTGGCTCATCAGCTCTCAACGGCGTGACCAACGGTAGCTGGTTTGTGTGCAAATAAGGATGAATTCTGATTTTGGTGAGTTACTGTACCTTACTCTGAACTTAGCTTTTGACTAAAAAGGCATTTCAGCACAAGCCACATTTTCATAGCCCCTTTTGAAAGTATTTTCTATGCTGCTGGACCAAACAAGAAGGAAGAGGGTTTTTTGAATTAAAATGTATTGCTAATATTTATTCTTCGGTTCTCTCAGACACGTCTTCCTTTGATGTGATGGGGGAAATAGTTTCTTTAAACTTCACAGTAGCTTTTAGAGCAATAACTGAGTCTGCCAGCCTTCCTCTGATGAGTATTAAACTTTTTTTGATCTTCCACTGGAAATTAGAGATTTCCTGAATGAAGTGTAAATGCACATTGGTTGTATTCGTTGAAAAAAAAAAAAAAAGTTTCTGCCTTGATTATTAGGCTAAAAAAGACACAATTCCCAAGGTCAGACTGCTGCCAGAGAACTATTCCAGGAGCTTGATTAGCCCTGAGAGTTGCAGCTGCTCTTGGACACCACGGGGACCACCCGTACCCAGAAGATTATTCCAGTGACGCTTGCCATGGGGCTCTAGATGCCAAAAGGCTGCTTCAGGAATCGTTTCCTCTGCACTCACCCCCTTTCTACCCATTTCTTTCCATCCTTGCTGCTGCAGACCGTATGAGAAGAACCTCTGACTTCACATCACCTACGCCGCAGGGTCTGAACCCGAGATACTCAGCATCCGGAGGCGGCGTAAAAGCTGCGATGCTCAGCCGAAGGTAAGTGCAACACCTCGCTGGTAGCACCGTAACCACAGTCACAGTGAGGTTCAATGAAAGAGTCAGACACTAAAAACCCTTAAATTTGACATTTAATTTCATTTTGCAGAAGAAAATCTAACATAGGCCTCATTATGTTATGCATCTTTAATTATAAAAATAAGCAAAGAAAATAACTTGCATCTTTCTCATTACTATGATATGTTTCAAATAACCTTTATATGAACACACTGAGCTTTAAAAATGTAATTTAAACAATAAATAATGACATATACCAGATATGCTCACTGTTTATTCCAGTACTCAGCAAAAAAAAAAAACTAAAACCCAAAAAACCCAAACTCTCTCCCCCTTCTAAGTATCTTTAAATTATAAATACATAATGCAAATTTTATAATGGCACAAAACATCTAAAGTGCAAACAAATCACAATGAGAATCATGCAAACATTTCTAGATAAAGCCCCTCCCCGCCCCCAAGAGAAATCATTTCGCAACCAACGCAAGATTAAAAAAATAAAGCATTAGAGATTAAATAAAACATGAAATAGCTGGACTGAATATTGAGACTCATTCCCCATGCCCGGGGGGATCTCTCTCACCTAATTCAAACCATCTGAGATCAGGCACTCTTCCCAGTTGATGGGAAGTGCCTCTCCCAGTCCGCGCCCCCTCCCCTGTCCCGGAGAGCTGTAGGTGATCAGCTGGGGCTAGATGGCAAAAGTCAGGCAAGGACATGTGCTCGCGGCTTCCGTACGACCTCAGCGTAGGAAGAAAAAGTGACAAATTAAAGCAGCTCAAAAAAAAGAAAAAAAAAAAAAAGAAACCTCATGGTGTAGGTGAGGCTCTCCGACACCAGTGAGCGCCCAATGGCAGTGCCAGCGCGGAGGGGCCAGGCTTTGGTTTGCACAGGTGATGATTACCTAGGATACCAGAGCAAATCCAATCGGGGGAAATTATTCTCCCAGTCGTCTTCCCACCTGTATTAAGGGGTCAGTGTTTAAATTCCTCCCAGGAAAAAGAAAGCGAATTATGACAACCCAAAAAGGTAGGGTTTGGGGCGATCTAACCCTCCTCCCCAGACCCAAATCCAGCCTCCTTTGGGTTTTCATAGCAATGGACACAACAGAGAAGCCACTCGCCATCTGGAGCATATCCATGGGGAATCCTGGCTGCCAGATGTCCCCAGCGAGCGCCGCTGGTGCGAGCCCATGGGGGCCTTGGGTACCCAAACCGGGAGCTGCTTGGCACAGCCCAGAGCAGGGCTCCGGAGCACCAGTGCAGGCGGTCGCTCGGACACGGCCTCAAGCCAGCAAAGACCTTTTAGTAACTATTTCCCCAAACAGCAATCCGCACTTGATGACAAACCCCAGCAGGCCTCCCTAGCGAGCGATCCCCGTCTCCCAACAGCGCAACGCTGTAGGGCGGAGAGTTGCACCCGCGCAGTTCCAGGATCAGTTCCCAAGGATAAGTTGAACTTTTAGGGTCAGGATATTCAAGGGGCCTTTGGTTTTCACCTTGCAAAACTTCTTTGTGTTGGACTCTATCTACCTGACTGATTTAAGAACGAGCAATATTGCATCTTGCTTGCCCTGGACTGCACAATTCAGAGTATTATAAAAAATAAAATAACAATCCTCTACCGTCAGCAACATTTTTTTGCCACTTACAGTTTCATGACAGCACTTTTGGGCTACATTTAACGAAGACAGCAATATTAGAAACGCTGCCATTGCATCTGGTTTCAATATATTAGCAGCAAGTTATTGTTTAAAGGCTTTGTGGTTTAAAAAAAAAAGTTATATTGCTTTAGATTTTGAAAAGAAAAATAGATCCCTCCTTTATTAGCTCTCTAACTAGTTAAGCAAGAGTCATCCACTCTGCAGACGGACTCTGCCAGGACAGATTTGGAGCATGGAGCTGGCCTGGTTGATCACGTGCCACAACGTGGCTTTTTTTGGCTTGCCGAAGCCCAGCCGGGCTACTGTGCGGAGCGTGGCGTTTGGGGGAGGCCCCCAGCTACCGCTGCGGGACCGGCTGCTCTGCTGCTGTTCGCAGAGACGGCTGGGAGGAAAGGCAGCTCCGAGAGTGTTGTGTCGTCTCAAAAGCAGGCACATCGCTTTACTTCTGAGGCTGAAGGGAATTTAAGGATTTTTCCTGCCTTTCCCCAGAAACCAGCTTTCTGAAGGAAGTTTTACCCTGCGGCAGCTATGAGAGCCCCAAGTGGCGTTTCACCAGCCATCCGACAATTCCCCAAATAGCTCTCCAGCAGCGCTCGTGCCTTGGGTATAACTGCGTCTCACAGCCGCTCTACAGAGATAGGACTGGCCAGTCTGGGCTTTTTTTTTTTTCCATTTTAACTACGAGAAGAGAGGCTTGCTTCTGGCCCTGTCTTAATAATTTCTGCCCTAAACATTTTCTCTCTTCCGCTATAAAAAGGCCACAGAGTAGAATGTGAACTCTTGAAGATGACAGAGATACTGTTTCCAGGAAAAAAATGAAATACCTAACTTACAAAACTAAGTTTATGGAATAAAGTTATTATATTCTGCTCCTTTTAAGCACACTCTTGTGGAATTTATGTACAGTACATGACAGATTTTAAAACTATTTATACCACAGTTAGAGCAAGACCTTTAATACTCTAGTCTTAAGACAGGGTTTGTTCTCGTTAGGTTTCTTTTAAAGCTTTAGACAGTTAAATACAGTACATAGATGTTAGCTTTTAAATACAATGTAAGATTATGTAACCTGCTGACTAGCTTCAACCATAGACTGGCACCTCTTTTAATCATTTCCGTAGTACAAAATGTTCCTTTCCCGATTTGGTGTGTGTATCGGTGGGGGAGGGGGGGGAGGGGAAGTTGTTTTAACTAATTTTGCACTGTGGTGCCAGGTCACAGTAATAGAATCATCCACAGCTAGCAAGCTGGGTAACTCAACGGGTTACCGGCACGGTTTGGGAAGGATTAGGACTGTATGACACTAAGCGACCAGGAACATGACATTCATATTCGTCCATGGCCAGCACAGATTCATAACACGAATTCCATTGACATCTCGAGACGTGCAATAGTTATTAGTGCATCTATCGTCACCTACCAGCCTACGACAAGGGAGAATAAGCTCTTCTCCTCGGTGCCAGATCTTCAGACTTCAATGGTGTTAGCTCTACAGTATGTTCAGAGCTTGGTGTCTGAAGGCCTGACTACTCTATGGTTAGATTTAAGACTGTTTGGGATATCTTTCTGGAGGGGGGGGGGGGGGAGGGGAAAAAAAAAAAAAGATGGAGACATTTTGATGGTGGGAAAGCTGAGACACTGAACACAGATCCATGCAAAAGTTTTGTTCAAGAGGAATAGAAAATATTCATTACTAAATCTAAAACCAGTTCCTATTTGTTATTAAAACTAGCTACAGTACACTTGGTTTGGGTGCATTACTCTTCTAGAAGAGACTTCAGCTTTGGTAGTGCTTAGCATCCCTTACACACCCATTGTCGCTCCCCTGGGGCGTTACACCCTTTCGGCGGAGCTGCGCTTCACATGGGTTGGGACAGGCCCCTCACCTCGGAGGTTCCTGAAGTAGAGTTTTAGCTTCTGTGGCTCGGTGATACGTCTCCTGGCGAAGTCCGCGCGTGGGTGGCCTTGGGCGCAGTGATCTGTCTGCAGCAGGTGGAAGAGGCTTGCCATGTTGGGCCCAATCTTCTCCATCAAGCTGTCCTTGATGGTGCTGACAGTCTCTTCGTCACACTCCAATAAGCTTCTCACCAGCTTGTTGTAATACCTGCACGAGAGTTACCAGCTGTTATTCCAAGGCATCTCCCAGCAAGACCAACGAAACAAGGTAAGAGCTGATCTCAAGCCAGGAGAGCCAGGTTGGACGAGGCTCTGAGCAACTGTATCTGGTTGGAGATGTCCCTGCTCCTGGCAGGGGGTTGGACTGGATGACCTTTGAAGGCCCCTTCCAACCCAAACCATTCTATGATTCTGTGATCCCTCTGTGCACAGCCTGCAGCAAGGGACCAGAAGAGGCAGGAGCCAGCTTAGTCCTGGTCTGAGCCTGACAGATGCACATGCTCCCTGGGGACAGATCTTCAGGACACACAGTTACCACTTCCAACAAGCTGACTGCGCATTAAACGACACGTGAGGACCTTATGCTTTGCCCTGGCGCATGCCCACCTCCTCTCCAGCCTGCTGCCGTGTTCTTGCCTTCCAGCAGCCTTAAGCACACGTTCCTCGCTGAAAAGAGGAGCCAGGAAATTGTGCTGATCTGTTTCCCCAGCGCTGCTGGAGTTGAGCGCAGAACAGTGCTCAAAGGAACGCTCCTCCGCAGGGCTAAGGCAGTGTCAGCGCAGCCCTCGGGGTAAGGCTGGCTTGCGCAGGGAGAGCAAGGCTGGCACGTGGGACCTCACTGTGCCAGAGAACATCTCCCTAGGAAGAGAAGGTTGGAAAAAGAGGAGCAGTCCCATATTTGCTGGGCTACTTCTGCCTGAAAGGCTGACGGGGAACTTATTTTAAGCCTTTAAGGTCACTGTGACAATTTTCCACAGGAGCAGAAAAGAGAATAACCCGCAGGTGGAGGAGGGGAAGGAAGAGGGAAATGAGAGTTCACATTCACGCTCCTTTCCAAACTCTCAGCTCCGGCCTTAAGAGCAGCCAGCGGAGGTCAGGTGAGGTTAAAGCTTCTGCCACACTCGCAGGACAAAAGGACCGGGCTTTGGCATGGCGGAGCCCAGCGCGGCAGTGCTAATACCAAGGTCTGAAGCGTGCACAGTAGCTGATGGTGAACACATCTGTGCAAGCCATGCACCCAGCTTAAACCAGTCCCAGTCCAACAGGGCAAGAGGAACCTGCACCTCCTTCACACAAATCCAGCTTGGTGGCTTCCATAGCTGGAGCTGCAACCAGACAGCAACTTTCAGTAGCCAGATTGCAAGCAAAGGCACCAAGGCTTTCCTCTCCTCCTGCTCCTGCCATGAGATTAAATCACAGGAAGATGCTATGACCTTTAACTACTTCCCCTCGGTGTCCCAGGCCAAGTGGCACATTCTTATTCTGTGGCTATGTGGGGACAGGGGCTGGGAAAGCAGGATGCTTTGGGAGACCTCAATGTAAACTATTAGCTGGGAAATCCTGCTGCTTTTGTTACTCAACATGTCATAATATCCTCTGGCTTTGAGGAGGGCTGGCGGCTGTGGGGGAGGAGTTCCCTCAGCCTCGGGAGTCAGCGGCTCCGGTTCAGGCTTCGTCCTCTGGACCATCACATTAACCTCAACGGCTCCTTCAGCCAGTAAAACACTGATGGCACCGTGCTGCCAGCTCCTTGTCCCAGCCCTTGGAGGAATGCTCAAGCAAACCTCTTCCAAATTTGCTTGGGGAAAGACACACAAGTATAATTTTTGCCTTCCCACAAGTATAATTTTCTGGATATAACATCTACCATAGAGTCTTCTATGTTAAATTTGTGCCGGTCAGAGATGCAACACCCATATATCACTTGCATACCTGTCCTAGGAGAGGTCTGGAGGCTTAAGATCCTTCTGGATCAAGCCAAACAGCTGCCCCAGCCAACACGTTAAATTGCAGCCTGGTCTGTTTGCACTCAAATTCTAGAGCATATTTACTCCAACTGCTCAAAAAGATCCCTTTTATCCCAATCACAAGACTCAGCACTGATTGTTCCAGGATTTAGAGGAAGAAATCCCTGCCCTTGCAGCGTGACTGCGCAGACTGCAGTCGCTCCCTGACGCCTCTCTCTGTCCCTTGTCCTTGGAGGATGGGGACGGGGTGGTTCTGTGCTCAGAGAAAGGTGCCAGAGAGCAGCGGGACATGCCCGTTTCTGTAGGCAGCCTTTGCTATCGGGAAGGAGCAGGGGTGAAGCCAACCCTAAAAGAGACTGTTAAGAACGCCAGACTATCCCTAGAAATACAAACTACTGGATTACAGCAGAATAAGGGTACAGAGGAGCCTGTTTGCTGGTTCCCTTTAAGCTTTCCCAGTTCTTCACATTGCCATAGTAAGTCAGAGGGCAAGGCCCCACTTGCTAGGGGCCATATAAACCCAAAAAAGGGGATGGCTGCAGCTCTTAAGCGGTCACAAGGCCAGAGGTGCTGTATTAATCAAACTGCCTTGGTATTTAAAAGCTCTGTTTACCATTACGCAGAATTCAACCGAAAAGAACTAACATTGAAACAAACAGGAGGCTTTGAAGCAAGGTATGTCCAGTTAATGTTATGATCCTCCCCTGGAGATGTTTATAAGCGTAATTACCAAGAAGAGAATTAGAGGAATGCTGGTAAAAATTAACAAGGATCTGAAAAGGCAGAGGGCACTACTTAGGCTAAGCTATATTAGGACTTGTAAGAAGTTAGTCAGCGTGGTTCCTCTCACTTCTCTCTCTGTGCTACTCATTTTTGCATTCGATGCCTTTCAGCTGAGGAAAGCTCCACATACCGGTTTGAGAACTGATTTGGAAGCTGGACGACCTCCGTGATGGCTTCAGGATTGCGTTTTGCAATGCCGCACATGTCCAGTTTGCTGTAGCATTCCTCTTGCACTTCAGAGATCATCCTTTGGAACGTGGAGCACCTCCGGATGGCAAGGAACACCTTGGACGTAACCCCATTTGCAATGCATTTCAAGCTCTCTTTCACAAAAGCTTTTCCCTGGAAACAGAGGAAAAACCTTAAACTGCAACAGATTTCGTAGAAAGAGATGTATTAACAGACACTCTGCTGTGGCTGGCTGCTATTAATTACCCTTGATGCAATTACAGACCTGTTGGAGGTCCCTTAACACGCATGGCAGGGAGTTGGACCTTAAATGCTCACAATTACTGCGTAGATGTAATTCACAGCTGTTTCAGTTGGGATGCACACAGCCCAGAGACAACAGCGAGCTGCTGTTCCCCAAGGATTCAGGCAACGGAAGTCTTTGCGTGAACCTAAAAGTGCCAGCACCAGAGCTGGGCCAATTCCGCCCTAGCGATTTAACACATCTGCTTCACCAGACCTCAAGATGCTTCAAGAGCTCCTTAAGTTTGTCCTTGGGAGCGAGAGCACAGGGAACAAGGAGGCGTGCACATCTGGGAGGAAAATACAAAGGGAAAGGGCCCTTGGCAGAGCCGCAGCCCTTCGATATTATCCTATTTATTCTGCCGGGAGCGACCGCAGCTCTGCGGAGGCCGACCTGGCCACGCGTTCCCAGGTCCGAAGACTTCCAACTCAAATCCCAGCCCTGTGCCAGGTCACACAGTCAGAAGGACTTACTTTGTGAGAAGAACATTTATATTTCCTCCTGAAGAGGAAACTCGGCTCTCTGCCCCACAAAACGCTCCTTGCCAAGTCCTCACATATAGCATACAGTATGTGGAAAATGTACTGGAGAAAATAGCCCTGAAGGATGCGTTTGTAGCCAAAAACCAAAATCATGGTTCAGAGGAGTGGCTGAGCAGCAGGAAGGGCTGCAAGAAAGGAAGGGTTAAGCCTGCACCAGACTCCATCTCCATGAGGACTGAGAAATTAAGGCATCCACTCGGCAAAGCGTTTAAACACGTGAGGATTTGTAGAAGCACTTTATTGAATGAGGGCATGACAAGGGAGCTCTAACGGTGAGGCATTATTCTCGTCCCCTTTATACTCGTACTGTACCTGAGTGTCAAATTTAGCAGCACTGTAGAGGAAGGACTTGCAGATATCGTACATGCCATCCGTGTCGCAGGTGGAGTTCTCCAGGCAGGCGAAGGCCCCGCAGCCCACCTGGAGGGCACTGTTCAGGCAGCGGACCACCTCGGCTGCGGAGAGAGGCAGAGGCACAACGTTACACCCACCCACTCATCGATGCCTGACGCCGCAGAGCCCTTCTCCGGCGCAAAGGCAAGTTATGCTCAACCGCAGCCGAGCAGGTTTATTGCTTTTTGGGACTGGAGAGGTAAGGAAGAGAGGCCAAAGGGAGTTATTAACTGAAGTCATGCAGGAGATCACAAGCAACTATCAAAACCTTCAATTGGTTACAGATTCAAAGAGAGGCAACACCTGATGGTCTTTGGCTAGATGGACATTTACAGGTCCATCCCAACATAATTCCGATTGCACGAATTTACAGCTTTATTCAGAGTTCCTCTAAAGAAGGCAGAGGTGATGAGGATGGGCTCATGGAGAGCACTGGATGGAGAGGTCTTCTCCGCTGTTTTAGACCAAAGGGAGGTCAGAGCAGCATGGCAGCGTCCATCTCACAAACCTCACTTGAAAATGAGACTGGAGCAATGGCCATTGCCAATAAGCTGGCATGAAATTTGCACTTGCTGCGAGAAAGCGCTGGTTTCGCTAGCTTGGAGGCATTTGACCTTTTCCAAAAGCACAGAGTATCTAGAAATAAAGTGTAGCTGGCGTGGCAACAATCACTACTACGAAGGGCTTGAACAAGCACCTTGGTGCTAAACACTAACCTGGTACCCAACAGTTTGCAAGCGTAGCCAGGAAAGGTCATATTGCTGAAGATTCACACAGAGAAGGGATGTTTGGGCAGAGAAAGTTACGGTAAGGGAGCTGACCGTGTATAATTAAAACCACTGAGGCAGGAGTCAGTCTGAACAGGGGGATATCCATGTCATCCCATCTCTTTTAGTGCAGATACGATGCATTTTAACAATGAATCAGCAGTATTGCCACATGATTGCCCTGAAATTAGTAGGGATTAACCTTTTTTGGTAAGCTGAACATCTGTCCCCATATGTGTCTGTGCAAGGCATATTCATTATTTCTGCAGATCATGTTACCAGACATTCTTTCAGAAGAAATGCAAACCCAGTGTCTCCCATCAAGATCCTAGGTGTGGGAAAAGTGAAGGTTTGCATTTAGTGGAAAAGAACACATTATTAAGAGCTAAGTTGTAGACTAAAGACACATCTATAAACTAAGATCTTTACAGAAAAGAGGAGAAAAAAAATTTCAAAAAACCTGACCCATTAACCCTGCCTCATTTTCCACTCTTGCTTATGTGCCTTAAGGGAGAAATATTTGGTAAGATCATCCTCTCCCCGGTTCATAACCTCACCGTTGCACAAGTCATTCCCATAATTACGTTTCCACAGGTTCAAATTAGAACTTTGCTTTCAGCAGACTTAGTATGCATTAAGCTTTTATTGTTTTAGGCACGGTGCAATAGTGAGACCCTATGTTTCTATAGCAACCAAATACAAAAGGAAATTGAGCAAACACCCTGCTATAATGCTGCAGAGCCTTGCAGATCTAAAATAAGACATCTGTTAATGAGCTCCAAATTAGAGACCTGATATCTTTTCAGTATACTAGAAGACAGATTTTTAATTTCCATTGTTCAAGACAATGTGTCCAACTTATCTAAGCATCTATAGTGCACCGAGACATCCAGAGCTGACTTGCCAGCAATTTTTTCATCCGTTGTAAAAGCAACTTTGCTAAATGTCACAATCATATTTTTATGGTACCATCTAAACTGCCAGCCATCAGTTTTTGAAAATAAATGCCAGCAGTGGACAGTTTCCAGGTTACTGCATTCTTCAAAGTCGCCCAGCTCACTCCCCCTCTTTGAATAGACAGATGTTTGGCAGAACAATGGTTCAGTCAAATTTCCACAGATTTTTATCAACTTCCTAAAAAGCAAGGAATTTAACCCCAAAGTATGATTGCAATTGGAGAAGAGAGAAAGACACATGCAAGCAGAGGGGAAATAAAAGTACATGGAACTCGTTTAGTAGATGGGGGAGGAGGAGAGAGAAGGGATTGCATCCTGCAGGCAGATCGCACACGGTTCCCTGACCCGGCTCCTCAAAGGAGAAGATTTCTTCTGCAGCTATGCACCAATTAATATTTGCTCCTACCAGCCATTAAGTTTATAAGCAAGAAAAAAAAAAAAAAAAAAAAAAGAAGAAGACAAATCAGCAGCAGAGAGATCTGAAGCAGTCCAGCGCACCAGGGCTGAGGGAAGCCCTCCTTGCCGGGTGTTACCTGAGTTCTGGGCTGCGACCCTGGGCTTCCTGGGGCTCACAGAGTCATTCTGCTCGGCTTCGTAGGATGCGGATGCACTGATCACCAGCAGCAGCAGCAAGCCAGACTTTAGGAGCATTCTCTGACAAGTTTCCGCTAAGTGTGGTTTTTTGGGTGGGTTTTTTTTTTTTTAGGTTTTTTTTTTTTTTTTTTTGGGTGTATGTCTCTCTCTCCTCTTCCACTCCGGCTTGAGCGAAGATGTGGATCTGGATATGCGCTCCCGGGGACAGAGAGAGGGAGAGGAAGGAGGCAGCCGAGGCTCGGGGACGCGCAGCCGGGCTCAGCCTGGCCCCTCCGGCTCCCGCTCGCTCGGGGACCGGTAGCAGCGCCCAGGGCTTTTATAGCCGCCCGGACCGGTCCCCCCGCCGGCTGCCGAGCCAATGGGGAGGCGCTGGGCAGAGCCAATGGAGGACCGGACTCATTCAAGCCCCAGAAAACTGCAACTTCACAGGAAGAATTTTTTTTTTTTTTTTTTCTTTTTCCCCAGCCAATTAAAAGTACCTGCCAAACAACAAGAAGCAAAAAAAAAAAAAGTTAATCTGTGGGAAAGGGGGCGGGGGGGGCACTTCCTATGGATAATTGAGTTCGAGGAAATGACAGGGCAGTCCTAAATCTTCCCCCAGCCCAAGAAAATCACCTGCCCTTTTAGAAAAGACATTTTCCTATCCGTTTAGCTGTTATCCCAGGGTTGCAGCAGCCTGGGAGAAGAGAAAGGGCATTTCCGTACCGCACGTACAACGGGGGCTGGCAGCACGCCCGACCTGGGCCCCCCGAAAGGCGAAGGGGACCTACCTGCGGACGGGCCGCGTCGCCTCCAGCCTGCCAAAACACGTGTCTGGCAGGCCGAGCGCGGGTACGAACACACCACGCCTCACGTAGGCACATGCAAATACGCCCTCGGTGCTAAACCCTTACTCCTCGTGCAGTGCGAACCTTATCTTCCCCTCGCTTGCACAATTAGGTTAATAAACCCATGTGGTCACACCTCAGACTTGAGCGTAGTCTCGCTTGTACTGCTTCCCAGTGAAGCTCAAAACCCCATTTTTTTTTGGGTGTTTGGTGGTTTTTCTCCCCCCTCCACATTCAATCCTGCTTTTCAGATTTCATAACGGGAGGAGGCACCCTAATGCTGGATTTAATCTTCATTTTAATAGGCACATAACGAGGATTAGCACACTAGAGAACTGATTACCCTGTATAGCAGAGACAATTTAAGGCTCTGAGTATTTAAGGGATGAAGGTGTCTTGCCTATTCCAGCAGTATTAAGCCTCAGAGCTGAAAGGAAATTGGGAAGGTGCATGGAGAAAGAAGATTTATAGATAAGAAGTTACAAGTTCCTGCAGCTTAGAATAAGTTGAAAGATTAAGATATCAGGTATTACTGATCAGAGACGAGATGGCTTCTTTTGGATCTTGAGCATGGTTGATTCTCACTCAGCTACGCCCGTGATCTTTCTGTCGAAGGAAAAAATGCTCTCGTCTGTGGTGCCAGGCAAGAAAATGCAGCTCGAACAGATTCATAGATCCATCCACGCACAGCAGTTCCCTTTGGATGAACCAATTCTACAAATCTCATTTAAGTGGAGGTTCAAAAAACCCTCGTCCTGTGGGCATTCATTCAGGTTTATGGGTGGCTAAATTTTAAAGTCAATAAGGAAGCAATTTAAAGAAAAACAGAAGTATCCTCTTCCTCAGTAGAGCTCCAGAAACAGTGCCCGCTGCTTTACCTCATTCCCGTTTGTTTTTTTTTTTGGTTTTTTTTTTTTTTTTTTTTTTTTTTGCGTAGGTTTGACAGCTCTGACTGTGACAACGGGACCGCTCTGGTTCCCCGCCCCATCTCTGAGTTTCCATTTCTTCCGAGAGGGAACCGACAGCTCCGTTTGGGCTCGCGTTGGCATATTTGGTGTCAGCTTCAGTCGGAGGAGGAACAGGAGTGTTGTACTCCTGCCTTGGGGTCAGAATAACAGCTGTGCCAGATGTTCCAAGAACATTCAAAAAGCACTGAAACAGAAGGGTTTTGGGTTTCGTCTCAAGTTTTGTGACACTAAGCCAATTTCATTAAATTAAAAAAGAAAAAAAAGAAGCAGCAAAAGCACTGTGGTTTCTCTACTTAATAGGAGCAGTCCAGTTTGCAAGTGAGAATAATCCCATAGGGTTTGATTCTGATTAAATCAAAAGCAACCCTGGCATTGACTTCAATGGGGGATGAATCACCGTTCTATCTAAGTCCTATTTGGAGTGGAAGCATTGCATTTTCCACAAAATTGAATTTCAAACTCAAAGCCTGATTTCTCCACCCCTTCACCCCCAAGGTGAACATTCCTACTTGTCTTTATTTTAATGGTTCAATCGGAGCTGAAGTCGTTTGCAAAACAAAACAGGTTGTCCTGGCCCTCTGAGCACGTATACATCCTGATGGGAGTCCAAGCCTAAGGAAAAATCAGCAGCAAGTGGTTCCTATAGATAGTATGGAAAATGTGCAGGAATATTTTTACTTTCTTATATCATTATTCCAGGACTGACTTACTCCTTTAGGGACATATTTAGTATTTGTATTTGCTGCGTATTTCTAAAGCGACCCCGTTTAATTACGAAGAGCTGTAACAGGAGATGAACTGTAAGAGGAGGCTGGGTTTGGGAAAGGGAACGGGCACTATGACGCGGTGTGATATATTGGGTCAGGACACATACAAACCTTTTATTATCAGAAAAGCTTTGGCCCTGCGAAGGGAATATCTTTATTTCTACTTTAAGAAAGCAGGAAAATGAATTCAAGAGGGAAGGACCCATACTAGGTTGCTGTCAGGTTTGGCAGGAGACGTACAAGCTGATTTCTGCGCGAGGCGTTTGACTCCTTTGGTAGTAGCGCATATTTGCATCGCTGATTTTGCATACTGAGGGCAACAAGAACTGCAAATTTTAACTTCCATCCTGTACCCACTGCATGGCGGCAGAGGAGCTGGGCTTCTCTCTTCTACTCAAGCTTTTATAGGGAAAAAGAAACCACCAGTGCAGGAATCATTAGACCTCAAAGACTGGTGGTTTGCCTATTCCAGAATCATGTCTCCAAGACCACTGCTAGAAGGTTTAGGGACACAAGAAGAATACCCATTACAGGCTAAGTTTTTCCCTAAAAACCCTCCTGCTCTCAGATAATAGCTGGCCTAGACCCTAGCGCTCTCACCAGAAGAGAAAAAAAAAAAGCTCTAAAAAAAAAAACCTAAAAGAACTTCCACTATTCGTTACTAAAGGTTGGGTATAACTTGCTAGGAGAATTTTCTCCGTAGCTTCTCTTACAGATTAAAAGCTGCCCTGGAGTAGAAGGGTTTGTTTCCTGGCTGATACGTGTATGGGGAAAAAAAAAGAAAGGCACTATTAGCCCTGAGCGAGCCGTCCCCTTCTTTTCATTTCCATTCGAGAGATCCTATTAAATTGAACAGCACGCACTATTGTACCACTGATTTTTGTCCAACCTCAAGAAGAAACACAGGGAAAAAAAAAAGAAAAGAAGAAAAAGAAAAGAAGGGTACCCAAAGTCAATAACCCCCCCGCTTCGTGCTCAGCTGCTGGCTGGCTGGAAGCTGCTGGGAGGGCAGTGGCCCCCCCCCGCCATTGTGAAACTCGATCCCTGCCCACCTTTCAGCCCCCCTTCCCCAGCACAGGACCCCTCCATTCGCTCCGCTCCAGCGCCGGAGGGACGTGAGCAACTGCATCACCTCGGGAGTTAGCAACGCTTGGCTGCTTCGTCCCCTCACGTCTGCTCCTTCCAAGCAAAGGAACCTCCTCGTACGGCGCGGTGACACTTTGGCACACACGTACGCAGCTACCCCACCCTTTCCTCACGGCTTGGCCGGTTGACACGCTGCAGTGAACTCTCTTAATGCGCCAAAGGGACGGCTAGAAAGAGCCACCACAGCGCAGCGTAGCGCGTGTGGGGTGGGCTCACGCCGAGCAGGACACACGTCCAACAAGGGGCACAGCACGTTCCCTCCTTGTCACAACGCGCGCGGGACCTCACGGGAAACGCTCCGTGCATTCTGCGGATCTGATCTGCGTTGTCTCGGGGCCTTGATAGCTCGCCAGCCGCCTGCGCACGTCTCGCTGGACCAGATCCTCAGCAGGTGCACATTAGTCTAACCGCCGAATTCAATATTCGCCCTTCATCTCCGCCATTACTCCGATGCGTCACTACACGCTGCCTGGATGCAATTCCCCGGCGCAGAGTTAGAAACAAGGAGTAGCTTCAATTACACTGACAGTATAAAAGCAAACTAAGGGAGAGGCTAAACAGAACCTTTTAATTTGCTTAGCCCAAATGAATAACCCCGGCTGCAGCAGCGCGAGCGATGTCAGAACTTGTTCCAAAAGGCAGGATCCCGTTTAGGAGCTACCTGGGTCTCTGCCCCGACAAAGCCGCTTGGATCTGTCTACAGGCTTTGGCCTTCACTCCATACACCTGGCAACAACAAAACTACTCAAAATCTCCTTATTAACCAAAGGGATTTAATATCTCTGGTTTACACACAAGAAGTCAGAATAGGTCTAATTGCGTCGCGGCTGCCGTATGTTTAAGGTACAATTGTTTAATGCTCAACATACGGTTGCAAATATCGTCTTCTACTGTGCTGGAGTTAATTGGAAACATAAACGAAGGCAAGTTAAAGGTCTTCTCGTGTTACTGTTCTACATGATTGATTCACTTCGTACAATTTGATTTTTTTATAAAAGGAATTACGTATTTCAGTATATTTCTGCTGGGATTGTCCTGCGTCTTGTAAATGCCACGCATGATGAAAAGTGACTGCTAATAATAACCCGGCATTACTTGTAATCCTATGCTTTAAATCCTGACTGCCTGTTTCAATGGGGTTTTGATTAAAACCAAATGTGCATCACATACCAGATACATAAAGAACTTTCAGCACTCAATTCCTTGTACCTTGGCCCAATTCGGGCATCGAAAATACTCATGCGCGGATGATGAAACAGAGCTTTAAAGGCCGTGCTGCGGCAGGCTGACAGCTTTACTCCACTCTAACCAAGCATGGGTATCGCTGGCTCGGACTGGATTTGCACCTGAAAAGCAGAGTCAGAGGTTTTTTAATCCTTCCATTCAGCAGGGAGATGTGCCAGTCCCAGTCCAGCCCTAAAGCACCAACCAAGAGGAGTTGCAGATGCAGGACGTGGCCCTCGTGGAGGCGAGGCAGCGGCATTCACACATGGCAGTACGCGCGGGCAGGTTATCCCCCATCACGCCGATGAGTATGCATTTCGGAGGGTGCACGTGGAGACAGAACGCCGGGTTTTGCACACAGGGACAGAGCTATTCACCTGAAGGAAAAGCAGTCAGAGCTCAAAGATGCTGGCACAGATGAAGAGAGGGAGGAAGCCCCCCAAGATTTTAGACCGGTCGGATACCCAGCACATCCACCTTCCACATCTACTCGATCCAAAATCCCCAATTCTTTTGGCTGAAGCAAGAGTTAATCCCAAACCCAATTTTGAGGGGCTCTGGGCAAGATTTTTGCTCAGGGTCTTCCCACCTACATGGGACTCCCACCACAATAGCCTTTGCCAGAGAGGCATCCCCCATCCCACACTGGCAGTATTTCCCTCCCCTCTGCTCCACAGCCTGATGACACCAGCAAATATCTAAATAGTTTCCTGCAAAGGCTTGCCTTAACCACAAAGAGGATCTCTCATTAAAGCATAAAATTAAACACTTCAGAACAAAGATATTGGCACATTAATATGGAGATTCTGCCTCCCCCCCCCATCAAAATGCATTAGCCCTTCGTGTGCAATTTGCATTGGAAAGCGTAGGAGCCACATAGCATTAACAGCTGTGAAATTGGTGTCATTCTTAAAGGTTAAAATAAACCCAGCTATTCTCTCAAGCTGCCAAGCATTTCTTTGCAAGATCTACGGCCAGAGCCGTCATGAATCATGAATTTGCTTTTTTTTTGTGTGCTGTGGAAGGATCCTTGGGAAGATCTCTCCCCCATTTGCAGGCAGGCAAGAGCATTCCCTGCTCAGCCCCTTGTGGGGTGACCGCAGCACTAGGTGTGAAATAAGGCAAGCAGGAGTCAGGCAGCAATACACATTTCAATTTGCACAGCAGCTCTTGAAAAAAAAAAAGAAAAAAAAAGGAAAAAAAAAGGAAAAAAAGAAAAAAGAAAAGAAAAAAGAAAGAAAACAAGAAAAGAAAAAAGAAAAGAAAAAAAAGAAGAAAGCTAGAAAAAAAAGAAAAAGTAAGAGAAAAAAAGAAAAGGGAATAACACGGCAGCCTCCTCACTCTACTCTTGGAAAGTCTCTTGAAATTTTTTTACCCAATAGTTACTGGAATTTATTTTGCAAGTGTCATTTTGTATTTTTTCTGTTTATTACCGTAACAAGTCACAGATCCTAAAGTTAGGGTATTAAATATTCTGGTTATCGTACTGACAAGGACATTTAACATGAGAATCATTCTTTCCCCATGATTTTTCAGAGGCTGGAAAGATTATTCTCAGGGAAAACCATTGCCAAGGCCTAAATAACACAGTGCCGCCTTAGATAAGAGAGAGTGTAATCCAAAACACACAGAAGGAAACGGAAAAGCTTTTCTGAGGGGATTACGGCCTCTGCCCTACCCCAGAGCTGCCGAGACTGAAGGTCCCTTGAGATCACCTTATCTCCTGGATTTTGGTCTGTCCAAGCACTGACCACTAGATGCTTCTTGTCCTAGTCCTCTCCCTGCAATACCCACTGTTTGTCACGGTAGAAACACACACAGGGTACTTTTAGAAGATGAAAACCAGGGAAATTTTCCGTATTTTCACTGAGGTTCCACATCAGTAATTCCGCCGTTCTTCTCCAAGAAGGCTTCTGGTAAAATCCACCGGCTCAGCAATGGTCTCAGAAGAAAATATCCCTCATACTCGCATCCCCCATGAACTCAACCATAATGATTGTGCTTCATCACCCTTGGAAACTTTGTGATTTAATATTTATTATGCCAACTGGAGGACAAGGCGCTACCACACACCTCTTTCCTCTCTGAGCCTGTCCATAGAGTCACGGTGCCGCTCTACCCACCACACCTGACCCCTACCAAGTCCAAGATACAAAGCCATGGGAACATCCAGAGCTGGGACTGAGCATAGCACCACTCCAGTTCAGATGGGAGGTTCAACCCAAGTGGAAACAGGCCTCCGACAGCTTGTTCCCAATCCTGTTCTGCCTGCCACCCTCCATAGCGCGTGCTACCCTCCCATCTGCCGCCTTGGATGTTAAACCCTGAACGTAGCTAAACGAGTAGAGCAGTGAGGAGCCGTGTGCGTTGTCTGGCTGAAGTTCACGGTGGGTTGGCCTCCAAGGGAGACGATGATTAACTGAAAGGCTGGGCTTTGCAGAAGAAGTCAGTCAGCATCTCTGATCCTCTGCCTGCCGTCTCCTTCAGCAGGTTCCGCTGGAACGGCGCGTGCCGGAGCTACACCTCACACCTCCCTCTGCAAACCAGCAGGAAAAAGCAGCAGGGAGCCGTGAATAATGTATTGTGGTTTCCAAGCTGATTTCTTTCCCTGCCTCCCATCTCTCCCCCCTCCTCTTTTTTTTTGATCAAAACTGAACTTAAAATAGAAGAGGAAAAGGCCTTGTGTAAATACCTGACACAGCACAGAGCTGCTCCAGGCTCTCTCACTTGTACGGTAACCAGCAGAACAGCGAAGAATCTGATTTTTCAGCTTAGTCAGGAGATCTGTTTAGCTAGGTGGAGTCTAGGGATGTAAGTGAAGGAAAGAAACTGGAATCTAGAGAGTGGACCAAATGAAGGGGAAAAGGATAAAGGACAGTAAGAGGGTGACAATGAAGAAGCTAATCTGGGGTTGTCCCTACCTCCAAGGAGGCTTTTGTGTTTTTGTCACGGGGAATTCCACCTCCACCCATTTCCTAACTGGGCATCCAGTAACACAGAAGCTCCAGTGTCCACATTTTTAGAATATACTTTTGCCTTTTTCATACCATTCACTTCAAGAAGATGTTACAGAACAGAGTTTCAAACATCCGTATCACGTCAGGGCAAACACGTGAGTTATGGAAGCCTGCGAAGATGACAGGAGAAGAGGTGGGATAACTAACGGTCCTCTCACAGCACCCACAATCTCCATTTGGTTTGCTTTTCGGCAGCTCCTTCTGAACCAGCTACGGGAAAATAGAGACATCACTAAACGGGAGAATCAATTTTCACGGAAGATAAGAGCCTGGTCAGCAGCACGTTATCTTCTGACAGAACAATCCCTTTGTAGTCCTAAACTGAGATTTGTCTTCCAGATTGCAGTTACATCTGGTTACTAAAACCAGAGCAGCCACAAATTGATTGTATTTTCTAATTGTCACTTATCTGGTGTGCAGCCATAAGAATAAGCATCTTAAAGGCCTTACGTGAACTGGGAATTTGCCCCAGTTCAAGCCAGTACATTGAAAGACTTGGACAGGCCTTTCTATATTACGTCTCTCAGTACAGCACAGCAGCTTTGTCCACCACAAACACCTGAACACCAAGGGTCTTTTTCTGGGAAACCCCATTGTCTTAGCTCAGAGGTTTAATTTTAAATAGAACAAAGCAGATCTTTTATCCCCATGGAACAGTTGGGAAACAGATACAGAGACTTCACAGCTTGACCCACACGTGGATGGCCAATATCAAGAAACTAATATCTCAGCTGGATCATAAAACAAAACACAGGACTTTGGTCCTGCTCTGCCTGTACTAAGAAAGACAGGATAATGCCCACAATCCCATTTCAAGATTAGCAGAATTTAATTTTGTATACTTTTCATCCAAAAATTCAAGACCAGGCTCTACATAAAACAAAAATCCACCAAATCACTAACTCAAACCCAGTGAAGTTTATGAAGTCTGCCATGATTTTCAAATCCATCTTTAGTAATTTTAGCCTGATTTAACAAGGTGACATTTCTACAAACACACTGTATACGCATGGGTGTGTGCACATTTCTGATTGTTTTAATTCTCTGGGCACCTTCAGCTGCATTTGATTGAGGCATCACGCCTCAGCATCCCCATCACTGTAGGTTTGTGAGACGTTGGATGGGGCTCTGAGCAACCTGATCTGGTCGGAGATGTCTCTGCTCCTGGCAGGGGGGCTGAACTAGATGACCTTTGAAGGTCCCTTCCAACCCAAACCATTCTGTGATTCTCTAAGTTCTTAGAAAGGACAGTTGTTAGAAGACAATCCTAAAAACCACTCCAGCGAAACCCTACAGTCTCTGATCACCCCTCACTGGACATCAGAGACTTCATGGGGGAGGAAAGGGGAAGGGAGATGTCAAACGCCCCAGTTGTGGGAAAAGCTTCCATCGCAATTAACAGGTGCCCACAAGACACAAATCTGTGGGAAACCAGGCTTTGTTAATCCCTGTGCTCAAGGAAATACTTACTTGTACCCTGAGGAAGGGCCCGTTTCCTGCCAGCTGCCTTCCCACCAAGGGGACCTGGGTGGGTGTCTCCAGCCACTGCTGCTCAGGACCCCCAAAAGCGCCACGGCAGCATCCAGCCACTCACAAATCACTCATTTAAGATGTAAATATTTAAGACCTGGCTCCACAAGCTACACAAGTAATTTGAACCTTAATCTCTTGTGATATTTAAGACACGGGCTGAGCAAAGCCTTAGAAAACTGGAAGCCAACCTGTGCTATTCAGACAGACGGGCTGAAGGGCTGGATGGATTTTACTACCATTTTTATCCTCACTCTTCTAGCTTCTGGCCAATTTGTTTGGAAATTCCTACTCTTCCTCCAAATACACCCTGCCCTTCACACTACAGTAACCATGCTTTCACTCCAGTGCCTGGCTTTGGCATCTCCAATGTTGTAGATCGCTACAGCCACGGAACTATCAATGGTGCTACAGGACAATTCGGCTTGTGTCCAGTCCACCCCAGATCAAAACAACTCCACAGCTATCACCGTCATATCTACCAAATAGCTAATCCAAAGAGTTTACCCAAGCTCTGAAAGGCTTTAAAGCAATCTCATAGCGGGAAGCTCCTCATTTCTCAGCTGAGATTGTCTCTTCTTATGGAGAACTACTTACGGTGTCTGATCGGTACTTGCAGGTATTATTTCAAGGGATTTTGGAGCTATGCTGATTTTGGAGCTAAGCCTCCTGCTTACCAGACAGGGTTTGGGAGAGAGAAAGGGGCTTGGAACAATAAATGAAATTTGCTTAGATCTTTTCCGAAGATCCCAGGCAAGAAGTATGGTCTCACTTGGAAATGTGGCCTGGATTCAGGGTAGCAAAGATCTCCAAAAGCTGTTAAGATGAAGGCTATCTAATTAACAGCAATTAATAGCTGGCTAAAAGAGGTAGGGGTGCAACAATGTGTTACAAGAGTCCATGTCACAGAAATTGAATTTTTTTTTCTGGGGCAGGTATGTGTTTGAGACGACTCCTGGAGCAAGAGCGTAGCCCACAGTAGTGAACAATAGCAGGGGGAGGTGGGGAAATCAAGGCAGGAAGCTTTTGAGAATGCTCTAGTTCTAAAAATAGCCTGGAGTTTTGGTTATTTTAGTGTACAATGCCACCAGGCAGGCAGCTCACACAGCAAAATCTGCAAACTCATTCCCTTCGCACCAGCTCTGCGCTCCAGCATGGCTTCCGGGAATAAAAGTGCAAATTTGGGCAAGGATGCAGAGAATGCAGAGTTGCTGGGCTCTGCTGCTTAGGAGAAGTAGCGAAAGGCCCTAATAGAGGCACAGAATCCCATCTAAATATATAGACAGAAACTGAGAATAGCCTGTGACAGCCCTGCTCCAAAAGCCCGCTCCAAGCTCTCCAAAAGCCTCTCTGACTTCAGCAGGCTTTGGGTTGTGGCCCGTCCCTAGCCATGGGCACGTTAAATTGGGGTTACAACAGCCCTCTTCCATCCCAGCAGCCCAGCGGACAGGCAGTGCCTGCAGGATCCTATTGACTTTTCAGAGGCTACAAGAATAAAATGACAATTTGGAAGGGAAATCGCTGCCGCGCCTGTGATGGAGAGCAGAGCTATTTAGGGATGAGATGAACACAGAGACTTTCTGTAGCATCAGCTGTACGGCCGCTGGGAGTGAATCAGCAGGCTGGTAGCCTGGGGACCAACTGGTAATTGAAAAGGGGGGGGCGGGGGGAAAGGAAAGCTGGAGTCTCATATCTGACGTTTCAGTTGCTGGTCCAAACGGTTCAAAGGATTTGCCAGACTTGTGCCTCTTTTCCCACCCCCCCGGCTGCCTTTTAGCCTCAGCTTCCGCATTAAAGCAGCTGAACAGAGCTGCACTTGTTACATCGCTGCCTGCAAAGGCTGTACCGGCCTCAGCGCCCAGGCAACCCTTCTCCCTTCCCAAATTTATCCACAGGGGCTTTACCTGTGTGGCAAAAATCGTCTTATTTTAGCCAAAGCCATCGCTCGTCTTTGGGAGGGCGGAGTGGACGGCGAGAACCCAGCAGCAGTAAAGCGCATCCTAACACCTGCAGATGCCTGTAACCGTGGGACCTGGGCACAGGTGTCCTCACCAGTATAAAATGATGCAAAATCCACAGACTTACACTCACTGACAGTCTGCCGTGTTGGGGAGCACTCCTTTTTTACGGGAAGTAAACTGGTGACAGCACACAACCAGAGGACCACCAAGCATTCCCTGACACCCATTAAGTGTCAGAGAGCAGTTAACACACTTTCAAAAGTTATTAAATAAAGTGAGTTTTTCAGCAGTTACAGTCAGAAACAACCAGCACTAGGACAGGCTGTGAATTTCTGGGCACGAGATGCCTCGCGTGGAGTTTTTCTTGCAGTATATTATGCGGCTGCCTGAAGTCGCTATGGGTTATATTAGAGCCCCAGACAGTTGTCTGACAAATTCCTGGTAAACAAAGAAGACAAAGCTGGAACTCAAGCTATGCGCAAGTCTATTTATGTTTGTTAGTTGCAAGTTATTTCTTCAGTAAACGGCTCCTGTTTAAGAAACATAGGGATTTTTAGTTCAACATGCCTGCAATAAAATGCCCAAATATCACTTCACAGAAAAAGCGATTGTCACTTCCCAGGTTATGCTGGTCAGACTGGGCCTCTCTCATATATGAGAGGTTTAAAATGCATCTTCAAGAGATTTTATCTTCAACAGATTTTTTTTTTTTTAATTTCCCCTAATAAAAGAGGACTAACCAGGGGTTACTGCACTGAACATCTTTCCAGGGAACTGAAAGCATTCAGCACTGCAAGGCTGATCTCCTAAAGCACAACCCATTTCCAGTAAAGTTATATAAAAGCACACAGTAGACACTTAATAGACACATAAGCTATATGCTATGGTAAGAACATGTTACTGTTGAACAGGCAAGAAAATTTGATTTTACCATATTTACATTCATGGGTTGATTCAGTTTGCCTTTTATTTCTAGGAGGATAAACACAAGCCTAAGTGACAAGTTAATCTTAACCACACAGTGAAAAATCTGTATGAACACAAGGACAGTGAATTTTCTCCCTCTGTTCTGGTTTTGTTAGTGAGGGGGGGGCCTAAGGTGGCAGCTTCTGTAGGAAACTGCTAGAAGTTGCTCCCCTTTGTTCAGTGGACTCGGCCGGGCCTAGGGCGGACCTGCTGCTGGCCAAGGCAGAGCCAATTGGTAGCAGAAAGTTCCGTGATAACGCCTCTGCAATAATGTATTTAAGAAGGGGAAAACAGGAAAAGAGGGGGAGAAGATGTGAAGCAGCTGAGTGGGGAGCAGAGAGGGGGAGGCGCGAGCCTCATGGGCCTTGCAGGCCTCACCCTCTGGCCTCCCGCCGGGCAGCCGACTGGGCCCAACTCAGCCCGGCCTGGCTGCAAGAAGTGGAGAGGAGATGAGAAGTGAATAAGATGTAAAAAGGATCCTGAGAGGCATCTGCCAGCCTGTTGTGAGGAACGGCTGCAGACGCCAAGGTCAGTTCAGAAGGAGGGGGAGGAGTAATGCGGCTCCTGGCCAAGATTCCCCTGCAGCCCGTGGTGACAACCATGGTGGAGCAGGTTGTCCCCCTGCAGCCCATGGAGGTCCACGGAGGGGCAGAGATCCACCTGCAGCCCGTGGAGGACCCCACGCCGGAGCAGGTGGATGCCTGAAGGAGGCTGTGGCCCACGGAGGCCCTGCTGGGACAGCTGTTCTGGAGGGACTGCACCCCGTGGAAGAGATGACCCACGCCGGAGCAGTTTCACGGAGGACTGTGGCCCGTGGGAGGGACCCCACACTGGAGCAGAGGAGGAATGCGAGGAGTTCTTGCCCCGACGATGATACAGCAGCATAAAACAACACGTGATGAACTGACCACGACTCCCATTCCCTTTTTCCCCCCTGTGCCACTCAGGAGGGGAGGTAGCAGAGATAATGTTAAGCCCGGGAAGAGGGAGGGGTGGGGGGAGGTTATCTTGTTCCCTCATTCTCCTGCTAATTTTAGAAATAAATGAGTGTTTTTCCCCAAGTCGAGTCTGTTTTGCCCGTAATGTTAACTAAGGTTTTCTCCCTGTCCTTATCTCAAACCTCGAGCCGTTTTTCTTATATCATCTCCTCCTATTCTCTCGGAGGGTGGGGGGAGCGAGAGAGAGACTGCAGAGTCTGGTCCCGATCAGGGCTGAACTACGACACCCTCCAACACTCAAGTTTACTTTGTTAATGACGTCCCACAAACATTTTCAAGGGAAAGCTTTCTACAGAGTGGAAACCTGATAGACAGATGTAACCAGAATAAGACGAGGACGCAGGCAGCCTGGCCCCCGAAAGGTTCACCTCTTTCCCAGAGGCACGAACAGAACCCCAGAGCCCCATTCCCCACCACTCCTATTTAATTGCTGCATCCCATCTTCTTCCAAAGCAGCCCTCTGGCATCCCAGCTTCTGGCCTCCTTCCCCCCTCGCCCTCACAACAGCACTCCTCATTGCTCTGTGAAGCGCCAGCTGCCTCGGCCTTATCAATTCCAAAATCATCGTCAGTGACATTATAACAAAGCTGTCTGCCTTTGCATCCTCCGGCATATAAGATACAACCCCTCCCACACGCGCTTTTGTTCCAAGCCAGGCAATATCGGAGAGGAGAGACAGCTCTTCAGCCTCCCACCCAGCGTGTTCCTGTGGTCCCTGCTTCCTTACAACAGGATGGCACGGAAGGCGCGCAGGGAGGCAGCTCTCTGCCTCTTCTCTCAAAGGCTCAGCGACTCTGCTGTCAGCAGAGCTGTGGTGAGCCGCAGACCGCTGCTTCAGTTCAAAGCATCCTTCCCAGGAGGATGGCCAGCTACAGCCCAAATTGAAACCACGTACGTGATAGCAAGCACCCTAATCAGCTACATCTCAAGCTCAGCACACACTGGCTTATTAAAAAAAGAAATAAAGGATAGAAAGCCGACGGGACTCCTTCCTCGGGGCAGGTAGCTCGGTGCACGCTCAGCTTTGTTATCAGGTGGAAACCAACCACTTCCTAAGGGCCAGGCTGGCAGCACAGCACAGAAGCTCCTGCTTTCTACCGACATTTGGGATCTGGAGAGTCCATGTCCTTCACCCACCGTAGGGAAGATCTCTCCGTACACGGCTGCCGGTGTTCTCCCTCCCAGGCAGGGCAGATTTGGGCAGTCAGGGCACTCAGCAGCGTGTATGTGGCGTATTAAAGATGGAGACTTTTTCACCAGTTCTAGAAATGTTCTAAATAAAAAGCCTTTTTCGTTTTTATCGCAGGTCTTGGGGAAATGTGCCAACAGAGGACAAAACACAGGTGGCATACAACGAACTATCTGAGAAATGATTTATGTTTTATGAGATATTTCTTAATGGAGGCTAGTGATGCAAATACCCTATGTGACACCCTGCCCATTCCCCTTCAGACAAACGCCCCACTCCTCGGATGCTGGCGGAGCAGCAACTGGAGCATGTATCCTGCAGGCAGGAGCGAGAGGGGCTCGGAGGAGCTGCGTGGCGATACGGGAGGTGGAAACACACCAGCTGTGAATTTGAATGGAGCTGCTTTGCAAGAGAGCAGAACGCTGCTGCTATATTTGGCTTGTCCCTGAGAGATTTTGCCGGGAGGGAGCATCTGTTTCATTTGATACAGTGCCCATCACCCCCTAAAAAGACAGCATCTTGCAACCAGCCACCATCAAGGGCAGGACAAAAGGGGGACAACCTGTTGCCAGTCTAAGGGGTATGACTGGGACCACCTCTCGGAGAACGGGGATGCTCTTGGCAAAACGGGGAGGCTCGTGTTTGGGTCACCATAAACTCCCTCTTCCACCTACCGAGCCAGCAGGATCATTGCAAGATGAAGCAACAGTTTACATCTCACTGGCAGCACCAAAAACTCCGAGCTGTGCCTCAGCCTTCACCCGGACAAAGACGTGACCTAACAGCAGAACCTGTTTTTCCATTCCCTTCGTGCTGTGATGAATGCGTGAGCGATATCATCCCCTGCTCTACCTATTTCATCTTGGGGCAGATCCAAGGTGCTCAGTGTCTTTAAATTACAGCAGAGAAGAAAGGAGCAGGCAACCACCTACAGAAACCCGATAGTCGCTTGCTACGGCTCCGTGCTGCCAGGAGCGCCGCGCACGCGCCACGTGCACCCATGGCTCTCCCTCTTCGTGCTGCAGGTTTCTTTCAAGTCACCATGTTTTTTTTTTTTCCAAAATCCATCCAAAACAGCAATGCAGAACCAATGCAAGGGACCAGGTTTTTTTTTTTTGTGCATCCAAATTTAAGATTACTTGCTTCCAAATAGTCCCTGTGCATCCAGTACTTGTCGCAATCACAGGGTGGTTCATTACAGCATAAAACCACTAGTATATCACAAAACTAAGTATCATCAAGCAATGCTGGTGCTGCTTGAACCAGGACCGTGCTACCAAGACTTGGCAGTCCGGGAGGGCAGTTTGGGGCCACCACACAATTCACAGAGCTGCAAGGAGAGTGATGTGTGCAGAAAGGGTATGGTCTACAGCCCTGCAGGTGGGAGATCTCACATCAAGGTGGTCAGAGCCCATGGCATAGAAATATCTACGCGCTCACAGCAGCTGGAAGTCCCATGGTCTTCCCAAAATGTGGCTCTGCAAGGGAATCGGGGTGCGAGCGAGCCAATTCCTCCCAATAGATGGCAGCAATGGATGGAGACATAAATGCTTCTCCCAGCCCTGGTCCAGCGCAGGCACAGGTGAGCACCCACAGCATTGGGGTGCGGAGCGGGTGCCAGCCTCCGCCAGCCAGACCACCCTGCCTTCCCTCCGCTGCTGCTTCATTATTCGTGCACTTGAATGCGAGCGGTTTCCTCCCCTCAACCCTCCCCTGTTCCATCCTCCGCTACTTTTGTCCGGCGGTGGAGGCTATTAAATGCCGAGCGAGGAAGAGGCCTGTCGCAGCGAGCCCAAGCACGAGATGTACTCTGAAAATAGCCCATGTCAATGGAGCTGGGGTTTTGTCACCAAGTGTCCCTAATCGAACTCTTTGTGACTTAATCACGATTTTGGCAGCGGAGTAAGAACCCAGTAATGAATCAAGTTATTGTATTTCCTGGATTTTACTCCGCTATTGTAGTGTGCGACCCCAGTGAATGCGCTGACTCCACTTCTTCCCCTGGGTTAATTCCTCCAGCCCTGCCAGCCTGGCCAAAAGGGCTTTTTTTTTTGGAAACAGCAGTTTCACCAACGTGATGTGGTATAGAATGGTTTAATAAAAAAATCTCATCTAGAGCTGTCAAATCTCTGCAGAAGGGAGCAGGGGTGAGAGCAGAAAGGAGAAACGGAAAAGGTTCAGACATGTTTGGAGCCGGGAACTGGGGAAAGAAAAAGCAGTAAGAAGTTGCTTTACAAATACAGGCCTCCTACTTTGTTAACACATTTAAGTAATGTTAATTGCAGTGCACTGCAGTATAAAGAGGCATTTGTAATTGATTAATCTATGTTTGCCATTTTCTAATTAAAGAGAAAAGAAACCCTAATTATTCCACTCTGTACTAGGCAGCAGAACAGTCATTATGGAATAAGCAATTTTCCCTCCTCAGACACTGGGTTCCCCTATTCTCCCACGTTACATAAAACCCTCAGCACACAACACTCCCCGCAGCATGGCTGATTTCTGCTCGTTAGGTGCTACCAGCGTCGCTGAGTTTCACAGCATCCCACTGTGCGGGAGCAGGAGGAGCGGACTGGGAGCTTCCGTTCAAGCTCCAAACCCTGCAAAGGGTGACTGTGTGATATTTTCCAGGCCCCCGTCCCCAGAGAAAGTAAAGATTGAGAAAAAGATGAATTTTGGAACCTGCTGCCATTATTACATCTTTGCTTCTGCTGGTAGACTGGAAAGAAACCAGAAAGGCAATTGGAAAAAAAAAAAATCAAAATTAAGCTGGAACAGAGAGCAGGTGTCAGGTGGAAAGAGATGGCGCCCAGCCTGAGCTGCTGCTGCGTTTACTCCATGACTTCAGCAACAGAGAAAGGCAGGGAGAGCATTTGCTGTCCTCAGGGTGGAAATCACAACCTGCGGTCCAGAGTGATGGACTCAGCCCCAGCTGCTATTGCAGCTCCTGAAATTCTGTCAAGAAAAAAAAAAGCTCAGCCTGACTCCAGCTCCCAGTGCTGACCCCTCCAAGTTCCTCCACGTCCTCTCCCCCCACTCCCTGCTCCACTCCCAAAGACTACTGCAACATCTCCCTTTGCTTGAGGAGCTCAGCCTGTGCTCAGCAGAAATGGGAAAAGCCTCCAACAGTGTTGAAGAGGCCAAGTCTCTCTCTGCTCGCTGTGAAAGGTTGATGTCTACAATAAAGCTGGGCAAGACAAATCCAGAGCTAGGTAAATTTAATCAGTGACAGAGGCTAGCTGATGGAGAAAGGTGTAAGGAAAACAGGCTCCCCTTTCCCTGGCTTAAATGAGGCAGGATGGAACATCTCCTTTTTAATTTGGAAGACATGCTGGTGAGGTGGTTCCTGCTGATAAATCGGGTGCCATTGCCTGACTCGAGAACTGGGGAAAACTACAGGACGCTAATTTGCTACAATCACACGCCTGGCACACAGGATGCAGTCACTTCAGAGCTGTTCTCCAGCAGCAGCTAAACTGCACCACTTGGCACTTAAAGCGAGTGTTCAGGGTGGGGGATGCGACTCCCTGATTTTCTTCAAGTGCCCAGCGCCGTGTTTCTATCCCTGGTTCCTGTAAAGGAACAGTTGGTGATGAGCTCCTGAGAGAGGACGATGCTGAGCACATGCAACACAGCTCGGAGCAGAGTCTGCAGTTCTTGCTGCAGAGGTACTGTGGGGTTGGATGGTAACTTTTTTTTTCACTTTTCAGGATTTAAAAAAAGCTTTGAGAGAAAAAAAAATGTCATAATTAGACAGTGGGACTCATTACAAGATATTGTTGAAGACACGTAGGAGGATTTTTAAAAAGAGCTTAGACATGAATAAAGATAAAGAATATGCCGTTTTAAGCCAGGCAAGGGCTTAAAAGGGAACATAAACCCCTCATGCTTCAAATTGAAACCCATTTTTAATAATTGGAGGTTGAGAGGAGTATTATTTTCTACCAAGTGCCAATGCCCTCCTCCTTGCTAGCATTTATTAACTGGTAGAAGAAAGTTGTTCTCCTTTTCGCATGGAATCATTACTCCCGGCCTCAAAGCAGACCCAGTGCAATCACTTACATTACACAACAACAACACAAGTCACAGATTGGGAGTGTTTTAAAGCCAAGCCTTTGGAGGGTGGATGAATAAAATGTGTTGAGACTTAAGTTTCTGCACCTTGGCTGAAGCAGATCCTAACAAATGAAACTTCAGAGACTTCAGAGGCACAGGTAGATGAGAAGGATGGAAACAGCACAGCTTAAATGCTTGGTTTTTCCTGCTCTAGTATGGCAAATGCCCCAGATAATTCCAGGGATCTGTTGCGCTACATGCTACACAACCCCCTGAACATTGCTGATGAGATTATTTCGGTATTTACCACGTGATAAAGTTACACCAGCACGGAGGTGCTTCCAAGTTAGAAGCGGCCAATTCACACACAGAAAGATTGAAGATCCAGTTGTCCATATCCATACAGGTGCATTTCATTTTAAGCAGGAGTAATCCTTTAAATCCCAGACTTTAAGGAACCACTCATGCTTAAAATTAAGCACACATGTGGATGTTTGTGGGGTCATTCTCCTCAGCTTCCACCTGCTAGGGGAGAGTCCCTTTTCACATTGCTATTTTCCCTCTTTTCCCCAGTTTCCCCAGTTTCACTGTAGTATCTGGGCCTGTGTTTGGTACAGCATTTTAAGGACATACTGGTCCTTACACTGGGGCTTTCAGAGTTTTTTTTTTTTTATACAACCAATAAAACTAGTCTATTATCAGAAATCTCCTGAAGAAGTAAAAAATAAAACTGAAAACACAGAAAGTTAACGGAATTTAGCCTCTGCCATTTTGTTCCATGTCAAGGGAGCTCAGCAATAATCAGGATGTTTTCCCCCCATCAGCTAGATGTGTCCGTGTTGTGCACAGACAGAGCCCACAGCATCACCCCGTCGATGAGGTCAGAGCAAGACACAGGTAATGGGCAAGGCATCAAGCTGAGAATTAGAGATACACAGCCTATTTCTAACTGCACTGCACAACCTTGGGCCAGCTATATCATTTTTTTTTGTGACTCTTTTTCCTTCCTTTCCTTTGTTTTGTCTATTCACAGTTCAAGCTGTTAAAGAGAAAAAGTGTATTATAAAATTCTTAGAGATCCCACCTGAGCTCAGGGTTAAATTATCCCAGATCCCAGGCAGGGCAGCAACCAAGAGAAGTACAACCCAGCTACTCCGGGGCCCAAGAGTCACTCACAACAACAGGACAGCCAAACTGTAAACAAGTTTTTTTTGGAAACCACCTTTTTCTTCATGTGCATCAAACCACTCAGTGTCACAAACACACAGCAAAGGAGGTGCCTCTGAAATCCTCACACCGAGCTTTGCATATCACTGAAAACCACTCCAAGAAGTTACTTTTGAGGGCCTACCCTCTTCTTTAGAATAAAAAGGAGAAGAGCAATAATAAAAAAATGCCAGAAAACCTCCAGACTTACCAGTTAGAAGGGATACAATCCACAGGAACCAGCTGGCCACCCCAGCAGAAACACACTTTCTTCCTTTCCCACTTCAATTTATAGGGCCAGAGGGCAGGTAGACAGGGAACTGCAACTCAGGCTCAATCTTTATGTCTGTAATAAAAATAAAAATAAAATGCAAAATTCTGAACCTGGTAGACCTTTCACTGCACCTTGTGAGACTATAAATCGCTATTTTGCCCAGGGAGTAGAAGACAAGTTGAAGTGTGATAGATACATGGCTAACAAATCTGGCTCCTGTAAGTGCTTCACAATAACAGGGTATGTTGGTAAAGAAGGCCCTGGAGATCATTTTCTGATATGCTGCTTGTCTCAGTTTTTAGGTAAATCCACGTAGACACTGCTCTGGGCTGTTGAGACATTATATTGATCCTGGAGTTGGAGTTCTTTACCGATATTGCCATGGCTTGGGCTCAGCAAACCTCTCAATGGAGATGGCAGACATCTGTCAGTCTTGCCTAGGTGGACATGCTCGCCTGTCTTTCTAGTGCTTCAATTGCTGGACAAAGTGCTTCTGTACATTTTCAGAAGTGAAACAGATTTCCTCCAGTGTCACGCCAGAGCTAGATGCGTTGGTATGTGTGGTGGAAACTCATCCTTGTTCTGTGCCCAGTTTCTTCTCTTCACTCTGCTCACTACAGGAGAATCTCTGCCTGTCCTGGCCTTATCCCCATGCCAAAGACAAGAGGATGCAGGAATGAGGGGCAAAAAATAACGGGACTAACGTGTTTTTAATGATTTGGAGAAAGAGCTAAGCTGTTGAAATCCTCCCATTGTTAATCAGGTGATTAATCTCTTACCCACCATTAAGTTTCAGGAGGATTTTCTCCTACCTGGCGTTTCTGTTCCATCCGACGGCCTGATAGTTCTCCTGAGTGGATGTAAACCCCAGCATGAGCGGCTGCTCCCAGCAGGACCTGTCCGTTGCTCAATTTCACAGCGCTGAAATGTCACCAAATCATAGTTCTCTGTAGAGGGATCTAAGTGAAGGAAACCACCGAGAATTTGGCTCCACATTATCACCCAAATCACTAGTAAATTATCTACTTTGTTTTAAGAAAGGAGTACTTGGAGCAAAGAAAGACAAGGAAGTTCATCCAAACCCCTTGATCTGAATCCCCTTTGGGCGCAATAAAAATATGTTCTGGCTTTCTATTCCTTTATAGATTGTAGGCAATGAAAGCTTCAAGTTCACCAACCCTCCACAGTGCTTGGCTTCAGCCAGGAACAGATAGTATCTGGGCTTTCGGAAAAAAATTAAAAGGGTTGGAAGATGTCTGCAGCTCTGACATGATTATTTATGGGCCTTCAATGAGTGTTGGCTGGAAAAATAATCAAGAGTGGAAACTGAGGGGAAAAACAAGACAATGAAGCTCAATAGGCTTCTTTTTTTTTTTTTGCTAATATAGAAATAAAGGGGCTTCTGAAAATCTGTAGGTGTCCACAGGATTTTCTGCAAGAGTTTAAATCTACAAACAGAGACAGGGCCAACGTCTGACCAAACAAGAAGATCTCAAGCAAAGAAAAAAAAATCATTGGTCACATTTGGAGAACAGTTACTTGGGGCAGCCTGGCTTAGAGCCCTGAGCGTGTGTGGGTACAAACCTCCCTTCCGTTTCCATTTACAGATGCTTTACAGCCTGAAATGACAGGCAGGGGTTTATCAGCTATGGAACTGAAGCTAGGCCTTCTCCAGCTGTCTTCTGCTCTGCAAGGGAATAGCAGGGGAGAAGATTGATCCATACTATCCCTGTTTTGGTGCAGAGAGCTTGAGCAGCGGCAGCGCCCAGCAGAAGCTCCACCAACAGCAGGGCTGAAAGGGGACAGATACAGCCTTGTGCTCTTCTTCTCCCCAGAGATGTATCCACCCATGGACAGGATGTCATCCAAAAGAGCAGAAGGAATCTTCCCATGATCCCACAGTAGATTGGTGGTGGAGGAACAATTTAAAAAAAATCAGATTTACGGCCTCTGCTCCAGCAGCCCTTTGCTACCTTTGTGTTGAGTCCCAGGCAAACTTGTTCTGAGATCACAGTGAGTGCTCAGAACAGCCTCTCGTATCGGCAGGGCTGAGCACAGAGGACAGCACAGACAAAGGTACAGTGACAGACCCTGAAACTACTACGGACAGGATCCTCGAGCCTACAGAGAAGGCGAGGCTGACAGTTCTTCCAGAAAACAGAAAAGGCTTTGGCAAGATAAACAAACAGTAGTTATTCACTTGTTGGGAGAGACTTAAATGGGATTCGAGAGTTTTCTCATGGTTCCACAAACAACTGTTGTTATCCATAGCTCATCTCTGTGTCCGACTGAGGTATCTCCTCTCCCCGCCCGCAACATGCTGAAAGAAGAAGTGAAAAGGTTACACATTTATCTTATTTCTTCGTCTCTCGGGACTTGTCTTTACTTTTCTCCTATTTCCTTAATGCAGAGGGAGAGAAGGAGAGAGAGAGAAAAAGGAAACAAAACCCTTCTCCATGGAGAATTCAATTCAGCAGAATTACACTGCTCTTACGTCCGCTCCGAGGCTCTCTCCCACGCACAGCCTGTGGCTTCCAGCACAATATCTGCACGGCCCCAGCACTGTCAGCTTTGATAAGAGCCCCCGTGTAATCAGTGCAGTAGCAGTTATCCGGCTGCAATACTGTATGATTTCCTCTTGTGGCTTCTTCATTCCTGTTTATAATTAAAGAAGGACTTCTTGCCATGCCAAAGGCTATATAAAAATAAGTAATAAAGCGATGGCATTCATCCAAGAGCTTGCTGCTGCCACTCTTGCAACACACTAATATCCAGCAGTGGTTAACAGCACTCAGGTTTTGGAGTTTGGTTCAACTATTTGCATTGAGAAGTTATGGGAAGATGCAGCCAGCCTAGGTGAAGAAAAGGCCTGCCGTGGTTTAGGACTACTGCATATTTACCCTTCATATTTAGAAAAAGTTGGATCATTTGCTGGGTTTTCCTCACAGCATTGTGTTCACTCTGCTGCAATCAAATTGGCCTAAAGTCATAAGCAGGGCAGGTGGTTAGAAGCTCAACCCTGGAGCCAGAACTTGTTCCATCCATTAATTATTTGTGTTGGATAATTAGCACAAGCGCTATGGAAATCATGGCCCCATTGTGTAAATACATATGGTGCCCCCAAGAGCTTCAGATTTAAATAGACAGGAGAGACAATGGGCAAATTAGCCAGTGCTACACAACAGGTCATCGAGAGCCAGCAGTCCCACCCCGACTTCCCATTTTCCAGGACAAACTGTTCTCTTCATTAGCCCATGCAACTTCAAAGTGCTCCAAATCACAGCCCCATGCTAAAATTCCTTATTTCCCTCCAAGTGCCTTTGGTCCCTGTCCCTTAGTCAAAAGGACGCAGGGACAAGGAGGAGGTCTCGTGTGTCACTGTATTCTTTTCCCTGCTCCTGGAGAAGCTGTGTCATACAATCTCCTGCACAAACCAAACAATCTTGCTCTGTTGCATGCAGGAGAAAAATTATCTTCCTAACCATGTACATTTGTGGGGTGTAACTATTGAGCAACGCACTGTGATTTATTCTTTGTTTTTAAGTAGCTGACGAAGGCTCTGTGAAAGCAGCAGGAGGCTGGGGGCTGCAGACATCCGGGCAAGTCACTGTTCCAGGGACGCTGCAGGTGAGGGTCTCAGATGGACGGACTCAAGTCATGCAGGATGCCTGCAAAGGAGAAGGGTCCTGGATTAGCTGGCACTGTAACCACAAGACCATTTGACTGCATTCCTTTTGGTGGTAAGAGAACGAAGCTGAGAAGAGACGCAGCACAGAACTAGTCCAAGCAGCACTAAAGAAGTATTTAAAAACACAAGTGTTAAAAAGTCAGGGTGATTTCTTCACCTGTCTCGGATATGTTTTATCCACTGACCTCACTGGGATGAACTCACTCAGGGAGCTGCAAAGGTTTCCAAACAAAGGCTCCTACCCATTCCGGATTACACATGAAAAACATTGCTCCCTGTCACTCTGAGTCACTCCTTGGCTGCCGAGCCAAGCCTAACCAAACGCAACCAGCCCAACAGCCTGGGGAGGGGGCTCCCCCCGCCTTTGATGTCTTTGGCTAGAAACATTCTGACCCTTTCTTACACCTGAGAAAACATTCTGCAAAGGACCTCCTTCCCTTTCGCTTTGATGCTGTCTTTCACACTCTCTTTTCTTCCTTCTGCTTCTTCATCTGCTTTCCTTAATGAGAATGTAAATAAGGTACTGCTGCATAACTCTGAGGATCTCAAAATTAATGAAGACAGATCAATTAAACATACAATCCTGGATGAGATAGAGAAGCAGGGAAGTGCTTCTTGGAGCCATCTTCATGTGCTGCAGGCACTACGTGGCTTACAGAGAGCCCTCAGATGTAGCCCACCTCAGCTGTACCTTAGTGCCCTCCTCTCAGGAAGTCCCCCTTTATTTGGGTAACTTATCTAGAACTTGAGGTGTGTAACACACCCAGAAAATGTTCACATTCCATTGCAAATGTTTCATACGATCACCACAAAAAAAAAGGTACTTTCTAGGTATGTTCCCTTTCTGAAAGGAGTTACAGTCATCCAGGGTGAACAGCAGGCGGAAAAGACTGGATGAGACTGGTAACAGTTTGGATCATGCCCTTAGGATGGCTCTTATTTTATTACCATTATTATCCCTCTACTTCTGTGTTTAGGAGGCTATGGGGTATCAAGTTGCTTAGAAAAGCTTCCAACACTGGACTTGATTTTCTACTCGTTTAGGAAGACACAATGCTGAAATTGCTGGAGCTACACTTCTGCAAACCCTCCTGGAAATGCAATTAAAAGCCCATTGTGGTCAAGGCCTCATCCTCTGAAGCCCACTGACTTCAGCCGGCTCTGCATTAGACCAGAGGTGTGATGAGAATCTGCCATAGCTTTCCCCTAAAGGACTTTGAAGCCCCATTCGCAGCTTGTGTCCTGTCCTCAATTCATCCTAGTGCTCATGTGCCTCAGCATCTCATCAGTCAATGCTCTCCTCCTTCGTGCAGCGCTGGAAATTGGGGCTGCTCTCTGTCGTTGGCAGACCTCATGGAGAAGCTGTCAGTTCAGGCTGTTTCCAGTTTCTGCACTTTGAGCAAGACTTTCTACTCCAGTGTATCCAGCTTGGGTTGCGAAGATAGACGTTAGCCACAAAGCCTCCTTTTTGTAGTTTCCCAAACTCTTTGGTTTAAAACTCCTTTTCCTTCTCCCCCACCAACCCACCCCACCCATGGATGCAATTTTATTCTGGAGATATGGAAATCTGCATTGCAAACTTGTTAAAATACCAGATGGGTTTTGGTGGTGATGGTGGTAGAACAGAATAGTCACTTACGGGCTTGCCTGAAGTTTTCCCAACTGAAGCCTGCCACAAATATGCAGCTGCCTTCCTGTGAGAGCGATCTAAACAAGACTGGACGTGTGGATCCGGCCACTGAACGCCCCGGACAAACAGAGGGCTTATTCACTGGTCAATCACAAACAGAAGTTACATACTTGGTTGCCTACTTCTCATTTGTGTTTACTCTCCACTTCTCTCCCCGCCACAGGGCAGGTGATGGCCAGATCCAAACCTCACTGCAATGAAGAGGAATCATTCCCCGGATTTCTCTGGTCTTTGGGTTAGGACACAGTGGTTCTTTAACCAGCTATTTTATTCTGTTTCCCACCTTAACCTTAAGAATCCAGAACATCCTTGAAAGAGGCTATTTTAATGCAAATAACAACCCAAAGCTCCAGGTGGGATTTATCTGTCACATGGATTTACAGACATGCCAGGCTTTAGGCATATCTATCCTCACATCACCCAGACCAAGGTTAGGAACGCCCTGCCGCCTGGAATTGCCTCCAAGATAGACTTGAGGTCAAACTTGCTCCCCAGCCTCACTGCATACCTGCTGCTCACCTTCAGATCTGGTTCTGGGGTGACTCAGCTGCGATTCCTGAGTGGAAAAGTCTCGGCAACACCTTTGCACGGGTCCCCAAATTCTACTTGTGGTTACAAGCAGTTGGAGTGAGCATTGTCACATCATGTTCTTCTGCAGATATGCTCACTTTAGCTCCTCCTAAATATAAAAAGGACACACAGAGATAGAGTTATGGCAAGACAAACTGTCAGCAAAGACAGACTCCTGAGCTTTCTATTGCTGCAAAAATTTAGACATAACCAGAGAGTCTTGGCAGACAAAGCAGGAGGCCAATGACACACTGTCGTTTGCAACAAGGAGTAGTAATACTGCAGAATTGTAGGAGCATTTCTAACAAGACAAGTTTTGCAAGGCAACACGATGAAAGCAGCTGCAGTCTGGCCTTAGGCATTTTGACTAATGCAAAGGTGAGGACATGTACTTGTCTTTTTGACCCGGTTCCTTTAAATCCCATTCAGCTGTGCAGATAAAAATGATTTATGGAACATTTCATTACTAATATCACTTATCTTATACTCCAAGAGATAAAACTGTGTTATCTTAAGCCTTTTTTTCCATACCTGATCACAATGTCTTTCAAAGAGATGAGCTAATGAAGAGGTTGAGGCTGATGGATATGGGCAGTGGGTACCGGCTGACCCAGGGAGGTATAGAAAAAGCAGAAATACTAGAGCAATACCAGAGCACAGGTTGCAATTTTGTACTTCGACTCAAAAAATCAGGAATTGCCTAGAACAGGAAGAATAAATGGGTTTGTCATGACTTGCACTGCTCAGTAACAGGATTTTGGAAAGATTAGAGGCTTGATTCTCTTTATCATGAAATGCCTTCCACGTGTCTCTGGGTTCAGCACCTGTGCTTTGAGTCATGATGAAACCAAGTGTTACTGACCAGAAGAAAACAGAGTGATCATGGAGCAGGTCTGTCTACTGTGGGTCTTGTGTGAGTACGAATAAAATCTGAACATCTGCTACATTAACCCTGAACACTATACAGGCCCTAGCACTGCGATGCGTATGATAAACTGAGAGCAGGATGAGAGACACAAGACAAATCTCACTCTTCAGCACAAGTGAGGTGGGCCAGAAATGCCTATTTAATTCCTTTGTATTAAACATGAAGGAAAGTGCCACTTATATATCACACCGACAGAAATTAATAACACCTTCCTCCAGCATGATAATGAAAGAATCTAAATCACAACAAGGTCCCATCTTACAAAGTGACTTTATGCTTCACCTCTGATGTTACAAATTACTTCAAGTGATGGTATGTCAAAGTGGTAATTAATTTGATGAGTTTAAATTATATTCTCTAGAGGAAGAAACCATCTTCTTACACATCAGAATTTTTTATATACTATCTCCTATGGGAAAACCTTCATATAAAAAGAAACCTAGTTTTCTCTGGCTTTTATTATTTATTGAACAATGCCCCATTGATTCACAGATCCTTTCCAGACAGCTCATAAACAAGGCCTGTAGTGCAAAGTTTAGACAAGGACAAAGATTTCTGAACTCTTAAGCATAACACAAAGCCGTGTGATTACCCACACCGGAAGGAATGGAGAGAGCTGGAATCTGTAAGAGAGAAACGCAAGAAATGCAAAGCCACTCTGCTGAGGGAAGAAGTCAGATTTCTATGAAAACTGCAGTTTCATGGCTTCTTCCCTGTGTAGTGTGCTTCTGGGTACACTTGTTCCGGAAGTGTTTCTACCGAACTCATTAACTGCTGCTTCTTTCAAAACTTCTTGCCCCAAGGAACACCCAGAAAATTTATTTGGGGCAAGCACACATTTTTTTCAGGCCTTTGGTTGAAAGCTCTACCTACTTAAAATGCAAACTAACAAGGTTTCAGGCAGTTTGGGATTTGCTAGTTTATATAAAAAAGGCCATGGTTAGAGCAAAAGGCTGCCTAGACCACCATCCTGCTTCACCGTGGCCTGTGGTGCTGCAGGGAGTTTAAAATGGTATTTCTGCAAGAGCATCTCCCCAGCAGTTCAAATGGAAGCAAAGTGTGAACAAAGAATAGCAGAAGGGTTTGAATTCAAGGGTCAAAAGCCCACCCAGTCCAACCCCCTGCAAGGAGCAGGGACATCTCCAACCAGATCAGGTTGCTCAGAGCCTCATCCAACCTGGCCTTGAATGTTTCCAGGGATGGGGCATCCACCACCTCTCTGGGCAACCTGTTTCAATGCTCCACCACCCTCAGTGTAAATATTTTTTTTCCTAATATCTAATCTGAATCTACCTCCCTCTATTTTGAAACCATTACCCCTCGTCCTGTCATACCAGGCCCTGCTGAAGAGTCTCTCCCCACCTTTCCTGCAGCCCCCTTTAGGCACTGGGAGGCCGCTCTCAGCTCTCCCCAGAGCCTCCTCTTCTCCAGGCTGAACAGCCCCAGCTCTCTCAGCCTGGCCTCACAGGAGAGGTGCTCCAGCCCTCTCAGCATCTGCGTGGCCTCCTCTGGATCCACTCCAACTGGTCCATGTCCTTGACAAAGGACATGTCATCATGACAAACATGACAAAGTCAATGCCATCAAAGGCATCTTAAAATCACCCTCTTGCCTCCCTGGGTGCATGGTGGGGCTGGCTGTACCTCTCTTTCTCCAAGAAGCCTTGAGAAGATAACTGTCCCAGACTGGTGCTCATATCTGGGGTTCCCCATATACAATGTCTTAAATTGGCTCAGTTCCTGGGAAGCCAGTCCAGCTCCTAAAACCAATGAAACAACTTTAGTGGCAGTCACATCTCCTTACATCCAGCTGTTAAATCATTTAAAGGCAGCTCAAGCCACATTCAGTTCTCTCCCATTACCGTCACTTCCCATGTAAGCAACTGCCGAAGCTCTCTCTTTTTCCAGTGAAAGGAGAGGTGGGGTCCGTGGGATCGTGTTCTCACCAGCGAGTCTCAGTATTAAAACATCATCCACCCTACCGAAAGCATTGAGAACCCCTTGGCCTCCGTGAACCCTGAAGGAGCCTTTCTAGTGCTGTCAGAGGGGCTCCCTCTGTTATTGCAGGCAGCCCTGTCCTACCCTGGCTCTCGTTCTTGTTGATAATTGTAATTTCTAATCTTTTGGCAACACACACAGTCAAAAAAAAAAAATCCCAACAAAAAAAGTTCCTCTGAGTTGGCTGCATCTCAGCTTCCTGGCTTGAGGGATGTACTGCTCTGCCCCAGATCCAGCTCTTCTTAATATCCAAAATATGCTGCAAGAAAGGTCATTGGAAGGGAGTGGGCTAATTCAAGGCACAATTGTATCACATTTAAAAAAACCTGAGCCTGATGAACATGTTTTCCACCTGATGAGCACCCTCAGTTTGTGCAAGTGTTCCAGTCCCACTGAGGATTCAGAGACCTCATAAACGTAGAATCACAGAAGGGTTTGGGTGGGAAGGGACCTTTAAAGGCCATCCAGTCTAACTCCCCTGTAGTGAGCAGGGACATCTCCAACCAGATCAGGTTGCTCCAAAGCCTGTCCAACCTGCCCTTGAATGTTTCCAGCTTAATAACACATAATTTACGTGTCACAATAAAGACTTAATATTCCATTTTTTTTCTAAGCCACTGATATTTTCTGCCTTGCTTTCTGTTCCAGCCTGGGTATATCACCCTCTGGTGTCACCCAGACACCCTCTCAGATGGCAGGAATGAACACAGCCCCGCTGGCTCTCAAGGCGTTACCCACCATGAGACCCTGGCTGACAACCACGGCTCATTGACATGGAAGCTCCTGCCTGATGGGACATACGGCGCACAGGGACTGAGAAGAATTTGATTTAATTAGTATGTTGCATAAGTTTCCTACTTCTGATCTGGGCTTCTAATTAGAAGCAAATACATTCCCTTTGAAATCTCGGTAGTTTCTGTGCAATCCAGAAGTTCGTTCCTTTATACAACACTGAGAAGTCTGATGTCATCTTCATTTTCAGACCAGCCGATGTTATACCCTTACATGGTAGGCTATGAAAGATAGGCTCAGAATCAGTGGGAACTTCATTTCATGCCCCGACAAATCCAGAAGATACCTTTGTAAAGCCCTCACAGCCAAAGATTTCTTTCAGATCAAGCAATAACGCCAGTATGTGATGATATTTGAACCCAGAGCATCTATTTCACTTCCTTTCAAATGCAAAATGGACTGTGGTCATGTCCATAATTGGTGCAATTATAAAAACTTCCTAGTTATCCACTCTTTCAGCATTACTGTGCCTCCCTTCGGAAATGGTTTCCGTTACATTTCCATCACTGGATCAGAATATTCTGGTTTCTCAGCTAAAAACTATAATACTGAGTCCTACCAGTCTCTAGAATTCACATTAGCATCTGGGTTGTTTGGGTTTTGGCTTTCCTTGATAGAATAGCAAATAGCAGCTGGGAGGAGAATGAAAATCATTTGGATTCATCTCCTGCTTCAAGACAATGAAGTTACATAATAAAACAGGAGAAGGAGAAGTCAAGAGAAGTAGAAAATCAGTTTTACTGCTAAAAACTGTGCAGAGTGCCAGAGGCAGATACGACAAAAATAGCAGCGTACGAGGTGTCACGCCTTCCGGTCCACTCGCTGACCAAGCTCCGTGGACATACATCAGCCAAAGAGCTCACCCATCGTTGCTGATTTGTTGTTATCGATTAAAACTGAGACACATCCCTCATTTCTGGAGAAAACTGTTGTCCTATAGAGACTGCAAAGGCACTTGCAAATCCCAGAGCAGACAATTCAACCATGGGGCTATTATTTTTAAGAAGTTATGGATGGACTCTTATGGTTCCTGCCTAAATCTTATGTAGGATTAAAACTGGAGTTCTTCTATGCTGCAACAAAATAAATACCTAGGGTGTAACTAGAATGGCTATATGTTTTCTATTCTCACATCTATTTATTTATCTTAGCAGGAAACAACTTCCACTGAGGCTGGAAACTGAGTGTTTGGGTTTTTTTTCCATATTTCCCTTCAAAAGGTAAAAAAGCAGATCAGAGAAGCCAAATAACGAGGCATACAATGAGCTGCATTCCTTTAGAATTCGAGAAGGATAGTTATTCCTCACAGTTAAACCAGACAGTTAGCACACCACATTTCGGAGTTAAAACACCGACACTGGGATGTCCCAGCAGCTCTTGATGAGTGCAAGGTCCAAAAAAGTAACAGTCCTCCTTGGACAGAAGGCTGAGGGACACGAGGATTCCTGCAGGAGAACAAGCTGCATTGTCACCACATGAGAGACATTTAAGTCTTTAATTTGGGGGATCTGTCATACGGCAGTGACTCTAGGCGGGACACACTGTCCAAAACCTCATCTGTTAACCAGAGGCTTGGGAACAATATTGAGAATATTCAGAGATAATGTGTATGTACCAGCCAGCACCTATGGCTTTGCCTCCCCATCCATAGGTGACTACGACACTTCTCTTTAAGGAGAATTCACTATCTCCCACCTCCTGTTTTCTGTTCCTCTTTTAAGCAATTCTTGCTATCCTTCTGGAGTTTAAATCACAAAGTTTATATTCACCCAGCTACTTTGATGCCCAGAGGTGTAATCCTGCTTGGAGTGGTATCCATGGCAAAATTCCAGTTCCATTAGGTGAAATACATATTTATGTATGGAGCTTAAATGAATCATTTAAAGCTATAAGAAAAGGAGTTAATTAGGACGTACAGGGCTTGTGTTGACTAGCTGGTTTTAATCCTTTCAATGTAGAAAGGATAATATGTAATGGGAATTTTTCATTTCGTTTTTTAAAGCTTTGAAAAATGTTTGAATAGCGATGCTATTAATGCCATTCCACAGTCCAAAAAAATGTCATCTCCATTTCTACTGCTAAAATAAAACAATCTGCTGCTGAAATGAAGCTATATTTAGGGGCATAATCTGGTCTAAGGACTTAAGCTAACGTCTAACAAGGGAGTCTGGGAAGGAAATTCCCTGAAGGTAGGTTATTTCAGAGCTGCTTATGGCAGAACGCACTTTCTTCCAAAGCAACTGGTACCAGCCATTACAGGAGAGAGCTCAGGAGAGCAACTGGACGGCCTTTTCTCTGCTCTATTCATACCTTCACCGCCTTGGCAGACCTTGAGAGACGGAAGGACTTTGCTGATGTGCATCATGCTGCAAGATGAATGTTCGTTTAGCTCACACGTGAATCTGCTCCACGACTCGAGCATGCCTAGGGCTCGTTATCAAGCCTCTATCATGTTAACGTCCTGTAACAACCAAACTTTCCATGGCAGGCTTTTGCGACTCAACCTTTCTCATGCACTGAACCCAGTGCCCTCCCCAAAGGAATGGCTTTTATGGGCACTATTCCTTTCACCTTCAGGCCTGTGTATCGGGGGATATAGCAAGTTAAGAATTTCCTTATTGCATATTAATGCCCTTTAATGTGCTATGAACCTTTTCATTTTAATTACATTAGTTGCCATTCTATTTAAAGTTCCTACAATCTGGTTACTCTTATTCAAATCAGGTTTCCGATTCGCCACACTTAGCTGCTGTTTTTCCGCTTTGCTAAATGCAGAGCTCTTTCTCCTGCGACCTTAAAATCAGCATTAGCACCTTGCAAAGGACAAATAGGAAAAGATGACCCCCCCCCCTTCTTTGCAACCATAGGACCTGATCTTATTCCCACTCAGGCAAAGCAGGGGAACAAGCGATTTTTCTCTCATGCATTTTTTAATTTTCATTTTTCTGCTATTCAGTCTCTCTTCTGGATGAGTGAAACTGAGGCAAGGATAAATCAATAAGCTGGTGAGAGCTAAGTCATCTCTCCTTGCCTCAGTTTCCCAGTGGCAGGACCTAAGATTACAGATCACTGGGGTTTTATCCTGTTGCTCTAACTTTGACACTACCTTGGACTTGGTAGAAGAAAATGCAATTAAATAAGATCAGCTGCAATTATGCAGGATCAAAATAGTTCCCCTCCCATTTAAACAAGCAAATTAAGAGCAAATATTTTGCATGTGCCCATTTATCAGCTGTTTCTATGGTAACACTTGTTTTTCTTAATGCTGTGTCTCATTTGTATCATGGTAACACCCTGTAATCCTGGTCCCATTGTCCTGAGTTCAGTGGAAATGTGAGAGTCCTTTCCTCTAAAGATCTTACTATCTACTTACAGACTTTCACATTAGTTAACTTAAACTGATACAAATTCACAAGGGTCACTTTTATTTTGGTTCCAGTGGCTTATCCCAGCACAGGCTCCTGCCAGGCCTGAACTGAACTGAAACACATCTGACTGAAGTTGATCAATGTTTTCTTAGCAATTTGCAACCCTTTAACTAAACTAGTTTAAAATCACAACTTCAATAAACCACTTTAAGTCCCTTGAGTGGCGTAAGGCTATTCCTCACTGTCAGAAGCTTTGTGGTTTTTCATAGCAAAATGCCTCTTTTGGTGCTAAAGTCCAGCAGTTATAAGACCTTGCTATTTTTACCAGGATGCAGGTAACATTGCAGGGCTACATCATCCTACCTGATCTATTCATTTCTGTAACGTTCAAGTTATCATTTTCTGCTTTTTGTTACAAACCCTGCATTTGCTGCAGGTGTGTGATGAAGGACCTGACCTGGAGATGCTGCAGAGCCTTCTTCCCCAGGAGCCGTCACATGACTGCGGACAGGTTGCGCGTCACCAAGTCTTTCTGTAAGACTGACTCTCATGCTTGATCTTGTCCAACCGCTGTGAAGTGAAAACTCCCTGTCCCCTGAAAAAACCCCAAGATTTTGCATGAAGTTCTGCATCTCTGCAGTAAAGTTGGTCTGTCATTCTTTGGAAATACAGGTCCTATTGACTTCTCCCACCCAGCCCCTAAGTCCAAGCAGCAACCACTACCACCAAGAACGACCTTCTCTGAACATCTCAGACTCTTTGATGCACACAGGGATACCTGGGCATGTCCTGAGGACACATGTCATTAATGCTTAAAGGTATCTAATCTGCTATACTCTTCCTGAAGATTAACGGAGGACCGAAGGCCACGTATGCTGATGTTTCCTGGGAGCATCTCTCGGTGAAATTAATATCACAACAAAGATTACATGGATGCTTTCAAATGACAATTAATTATATTCAGAGGCCAGAAATAGCTGTGTGCTATTTCTCCTGTAGGCTGCCTTTGATCTGCTCTAGTGAATGCATAAAAGTTTGCTCTGACAAGCAACCTGCGTCTCCAAACTTTTAATCATGCCAGGGTTGAGCATCTCCTGGCAAAGTCCAGAGAGCAGTTTTCCAGCCCAAGACTGCCTGCGTTTGTAAAGATTTGCAGAATCAGGCCCTTTGTGGCCTCTGCTCCCTGCTTAATTTGCTGTTATTTGTTTAGCTCCTGTGCAACAGAGGTTTCCTTAGCAACTGCTGTATCCTTTTACAAGTCATTGTTAACGACAGGCATTGACGTCGGCTGTGTACGAGGATGCTAAAAAGGATGGCACCCAATAAAAAATAACCTTTGTGATTACCCAGTTTCCTTAAGGAAACACCGCTGTTACCCATCAGGAACTTGCTAGAGGGACTTCTCTTTTGAACAATAATATATGTTGCCTTTAGCATTACCAATGGGAGCCTTCATTAAAACTTGCAAAGGTCAATAGGAAAATCTCTTGTCCTTTTCTCTTTGTGCCTAATGCCAACACTTACTGGCATAGGTCTGGCCAGGAGAGAGGCAATTGCTCTCTCGACTGTCTTGCTTCTAAAGACTGAGATCCAATTTCCTGCGCAGAGAAAACATCACTTTGTTGTGAAGTGACAGGAGGTGGCGGAGATCTGGGCCTTCTCAGCTTTCCTTACATGCTTCCCGCCTGATGCTCTGCAAGTCGGGCAGGTTCAGGATCTCCAGAACAGGGACACTGTTACAAAGAAAACTTGCAGTTCATTTCTTCTGCAGACTCTGTATTGAAGAAGTTGCAGAGAAGAAATCAGGTGCAGAATAAAGCTCCCCAACAGGGTGAAAACCTAAGTTTTCTTCACTGACAGTGTTCCCTCTCCAACTCCATGTAACATATGGTACTGAAGACAGAATTGGGACACGATTAACAATTTTTATTACTAAGTTCATCGATGTTTTTCTGAAGATATTGGACAACAGCATAGGAAAAGATGGCTCAGAGCCATTGTCCAACATGGTATTAATAGGAGCTTGTGCGTGTAGCTGATTTCTGCTGGAGAAGTGGGTAGAGTAGTCCACGTTGAGTTCGTGCTGCCAGTACTAGACGCTTACTGGTACCGGAGCGAGCTAGTTTGAAGCTTGCCTGTATCTGTTTTATTCATCTAGAATGTTGACATGCCCTGAAATGGAATTTGGAGGTTTTCCCATGGAAAATAATGACTTTGCATCAAAACCTGATTATTTTCCAGTTTGTGATTATTATTTTTTGACAAAATGTTGACGCTATTTGTTTGCAGATAAAACTGGATTTGATGTTTTCTGGTGGAAATATGAAAAAAGTGAGGCAAACATGCTTTCCGTGAATGTTTTCAATTTAGTTTGAAAACTCAAGTTTCTACAAGAAAATGAGAGAAGAAAGTTTCAAAAGAATTTTCTACCAGTCCCAAAGCCTAAGACTTCTCTGGTTTAGCACATTACGTGGGTGGGGTACAGCTTGATTTGAAATGGGATCCAGGTTAGGAGACCAGGCTGTGCCTCTCGTTTCACGTTCTGCTTTACCATTTAGGGGTGCACGGATCTGGGGTTTGATTCAGTCTTATCTCAGTAGGAATTTCATCGACAGGCTAATTACATGCAATATGCTCTTGCTTTTCCCTCCAAATTCAACCCAATTTTGGATTCAGTGGGAAGGAGGATTTAGTCGTTACCTCAATAAATTCTGGATAAGCTGCACACTAACACCAGGCTTGGATACGTAATGAAGGTAACGAAGAGACAGTCGCTAACTTATCTGAGCTGAGAATCCCTGGCGATTAATGGCCGAAACCCAGCTCAAAATCACCAGCATTTCTCTTAACTTCAGATTCCAGAGTAACAAACGATGGTAAAACTGAAAGAGAACAGTGACTCTAACCTCAAAATGAGAACAGCGTTCTTGAACAAAACTTGCTATTGCAATCAGTTTTTACCTTGGGCTGCAATTATTTTCGATTGAGTGGAAACCACTAATACCGCTAGGACCAATATTCCCTTCTAATTATTAACTGCTCAGTGTACAGGTTTTGTGTTTTCAATTATTTTTGGAAAGTGAACAAAAAATTAATCAAGAATAAAATAATTTTATTGGCTTGGGAAAAGCTGCATGGGGCAAATAATGTCTCCTTTCTGCTATCGCAGAGCAAAAATTGCCTAAAGCTGGCGTGACCTGGTACTGCGCAAACGCTACACGCTCTCCATCAAGCAAGTACAGGTGAAATGGCCCAGAAGCGAGCATTCCTCTGGCCATACATGGGTATTCTGATCCACACAAGGAGATTTTGAGGGGTAGAAGATAAGTTGGTCTGGATAAGCTGGTCTACTCTTGAACTGCAGGGAAAGATTTCTTTCAAATATCTCTGAAGAAATGGAGGCAAGCCTAGAATGTAGAGGCAGGAAAAGCCTGTAATGAATCCATTATTTACTTTTCATTTTTTTGTTGTTGTTGTTTTCGTTCTTTTTTGCTTGCCCCCACAGAGAAGAGACCTAAGTTCTACTGGCAATTTTGCTTCATGACGTTGGATATGGCCTTTCACTGCTCTCTGTCTTCGTTTCCCATGTATAAAGCGGGGATATTCATAGAAACGGAGTCAGAAGGGAACTCCAGGTCAACACCCAGTGCCCTCTTCCAAGATAGGAGCAGTTCTGCCCATATCATTTCCAAAAGCAGTTTTTGTTAGGCCTGTTCATCAGGACTGCTTGGGCTGGAAATTCCTCTTGAAAAGCAATAAATTCTTTGTAAACTTATGCGAAGTTTAAGCTCTTTTGAAAGTTTTGGGTTTTTTTTTTTGTTGCTGGGATGTGTTTCTTTAAGGACTTTAAATGTAATATCAAACACTTTGCAAAGTACTTGTAGGAAGCAGTAGCTAAGACCCAGGTATTACCATTACTATTGCTATTTTTCCATCAAAAGGCAGCTTTCTGTACAAACACTGAAAGGCCACACGAACAAACAACGTGCCTAATCTGAGGGATTTGAGTGCACAGCTCCCAGAACTGGAAAACAAAACACATTTAGTGTCAAAGCAGGATGTGATTAGAGACCGATGGCATCTCTACAACCACAAACTTAATTGAAACTTGAGTTCTCACTGTGGAGCAGAGCTGCCCATGACGATGAATTCTGATTTCTTCTACCCTACAGCGTAAGCGCAATTCTTGAGCAGCTACGTTAGTGCCTTGTCGTTAATCTCTAGCAGGAAATACTCTGTCAGGCTTACGAACACTAAGTCTGGACAATTGCTACTCTAATTATAAGGCAGCAGTTTTCATGAGTACTAATGGCTCTGTACAGTGTGAAGCAATGGAGAAGCTGGTTCTCATGGAGATAAGTCACTGGTAAAAACTTTGGTGAGTTACTGCTCAGTATGGTATGGAAGAGGACTACATGGTTGTGTTCTAAATCCCTAGATGTTCAGATCTTACCCACGGATTTAAAAGCAAACACTTTTCGGTGTCTAGAAGTTGTAAGGAGATAAGAAATAGGGTGCTATTTCAGTCCAAGTACATAAATAAACTTACCAGCTGAATATCTCATGAAAATCCTCCTCATGGCTCTCCAGTCCTGCATTAGCTGTTAGTGCCCATACTCTGTAAAATATATATAGCAGTGAAAATGTGCCCGGCTAATCTTCCGGAGCAATCTAGCCCCTCTCTGGTGAAGGGGGAGGTTAGGAGAATTTTTTTTTATTATTAGAGAAGACGTTTAAAAGGATATATAAAAAGGCTATTAGAAAATTCACTGTTAATTGTAATGATAAACACGACTTTAGGGAAGGGGGAGTAGTCATAAAAACGTTTAGCCAAAATAATGATTGACAATGTGCGTGTGCATGTGGGGAAGTAGGGGTAAACATCCACTATAGCATTTGTTATTTGGAGAGACGTTAGCTGGAGCAGTTTCAGACCGAGATATCTGAAAAAGCAGGATTCTTTCTAGGCAGGATGTTTATAACAACTCTGGGCCTGACGGTTGCGTCCACTGCCCATCCCTCCATCTGCATCCACCCAGGCCCTGTTCTCTGTCACCACCACTGCGTCACCTTCCTGGTCCTTCGCTGCATCATCCTCTTATTCTTTTTCCTGCCCTTCTTAATCAGTCTCTCCTCAAAAGCCTGCCTCCTTTCCCAGTGCACACAGCTAGATGGACCCCCAGCTCCCAGTGACGGCAGTTTGCTGGCCTGTGATAAACCAAGCACTGCAGGCCTGTGCCGTTCAGACCTGCTCTCATACCTTGGCGTCTCTCCTCCTCCTTTTTTGGCTCTTCTATTACCATATTCACATTCAATCTCTCTCCACTATTTTCTACCCTCTCCAGGTTTTCATTCTCCTCAGACTTATCACACGTTTGCTCCTCCGCCCCTGCTTGTTTCAGCATCTGCACTCTGCCTCACCTCAGCCCTTTTACCCCTCTGCCTCCTGTCTCATGACTGGATATGAAAACACTGGTGCCTGGTATCCAAAACAGATTGATGAGGAGAGACAGAAACCCCACTCAAACGGACTAACGCGGATGGGCTTCCCAGCTGACGGCTGAGGACGTGCATCCGAGCTGTTGACTCAGCTCCCACCCCCGCCTTGCTCTTTCCTGGGGGCCTGGGAGCCGGCACAGGGGGGACGCTGGCCCGTGGCCATGCCACCGACTTGTTCAAATTAAAGTCTCATGCGTTTACTTTGGTTACTCTGCTCAGGGCTTCCAGGAGGAAGGGGGAGGATGCATACAAAAAGGCAGCAATGCTTTGCTTTTCTAGCCTTCACTTTCTGAATTTTTCTCTTATTTTGGCCCTTTTAAACCTTGTTTTAAAGCAAGGCTTCATGCTGTCATTCAGGCCCTGGCAGGGCTCCTGAACAGGGAGGATGGGAAGAAGACGGCACTGGAAAGGAAGAAAAGGGCTCTGACTCAGCAGAGCAGGCCCGTGACTCAAAGGGGTCCTGCTCTTGGAAAGGGCAAGCTTTTACAATGCTATCATTATTACAAACGAGGCACGTGAAGGAAATCACTGCAGTGATAAAGACGGGAATGCAAACAGATAGAAGATGGGCAGCAGAGAAACCTCGCTGCACCACCTCCAGGAAAAGTCCTTGACTCCCTTCTTTGTACGTCTGTGATCTCAGAAATTCAAAACACGAGCCATCCCCACAGTCCATGACTTTCTCCTGGCCTGGCACAGCCCATGGCTCCTCCTGCAGATATCCCTAACACTTCGCGCCGCTCTGGGATGAGAGGACCAACCTGGGACATTTGCTGACCTTCCCGACACAAGGGCAGGGTGAGAGTTTTGCCAGGAAGAAACGCCCCGGCAACTTCTTCAGCCCTCTCCTTAGGGACCTTGTGATTTGGGAGCTGAATAAATCTGAGCGTGTTAACATGAGATTAAAACAAGCTGCAAGGCTGAAAGGGCAGTGAAGAGGGAGATCTGAATGATGAGCTGGTTGATTAATGCTGTGATGAAGTGAAGAGATGGAAGAGAATTTTTCTGGTGTGGGCAAAGTTGCAACAAGCGGAAGTTGTACACGTTCTTCAGTCCTCAACAGGGGGGAAAGAGGGATCAGTAGCACCATGTTGAAGCAAGCATCCATAATCACTTTGGCTATTCTCAGCAGAGCTGCAGAGATCATAGAATGAATCAGAATGGTTTGGGTTGGATGGGACCTTTAAAGCCCACCCAGCCCAACCCCCTGCCAGAAGCAGGGACATGTCCAACCAGATCAGGTTGCTCAGAGCCCCATCCAGCCTGGCCTTGAACGTTTCCATGGATGGGATGTCCACCACCTCTCTGGGTGCCCGTGCAAATCTTTCTGTCTACAGGAGTTAATGTCCACTTTAGATCCACCTGTCTGGTGCAAAAGGGAAGGGGTTCACCTGCTGAGAGGTTTTAGGCTTCTTTTGGCACTGTCTACATCAGGTTGGGTGGATGCTTCTAAGGGCAAGATGAAGTTGTTGAGAACTCAACACTGTGTTGCAGAAAGCATCTCTTATCAGGTTGATTTTTATCACAAGCATTCTTTAAAAAAGCGAATGCAAACAGCATACTCTAAAACTACAAAGGGCTTTGTCCAAGGCAGTTTGCAAGCAAGCTAATATTTAGTTCAACAAGCTGATGTACCAGAAACAGTTTGCTTTGAAAAAAATGTTACAATTCCTTGAGATATATTAGAAATCATAGTCTGAAAATATCATGCAAAAAAACCAAGAAGGTTTTTGTGTCCTCTGAAATTGTACCTTGAAATTTCTCTTTAGTAGCTTAGCAGTGTTATTTCATTTACTTTTGTTTAAATTCGTTTTAAACTTATTTTTAAGGAAGTGTATTATCCTTATCCTAAATGTCTGTAATTGGTTTGCAGAAAAATGCTTGAGATTTCTCATCACTTACGCATATAATTACCGGTCTTAGAGAAAATTGAGAGTTTAGTTCCTTTGTAAGACAGAAACATGCAAAAGGGGAAAAAAATAAAGGAAAGCAGAAATCATTTGGAAATAATTAGAGTCTGGCATAATGCAAAATATTCCATAAAATTAACCTGGGAACTGAAAACAGCAACTACTGATCTGCAATGTTACTGAACCTGAAAATCTAGTTTGCTTATGAACCACTGTAAAATTCCACTGTCTTCATCATTGAATGTTATTTACACGGAAAAAAAAAGGATATTATGGTGTTTGCTCGTCCAGCTCCATGTCAGAAGTTCTAGGCTCTGGCTCTTTAGTCACTTCCAGTTATTTCTCCCCTCTGTTCTCCAACATCCCTCCACAATAAATTACGTCAGCTGCAGTGTTTGTTTGAACTTCTGTACAAAACCCAAAATGCCTTTACGCAGTGCACTCGCTAACTTGACTTCACCCAGTTTGTCCCTCCAGATGCTGTGCTACACCTCAGACTCTCTCAGCGCTGAATTTAACCCAAACCATTTTGTACAATGTATTTTAATGTGCCTGCTAAGATTCATCAAAAGCATCAAGAGAAAAATGTCCCCAGTACAGTATTTCACTTCAGAGCCTGTTATTAACATGGAACTTGAGCGGCATTATCAAAGGACTCTTCTGAGGTACGGCTGGTGGAATATTGGATGTAGGAGAAGATTTAAATCAGCTAGGTCCGTAGCACCCACTAGGAGCTGGGATCCTGGCTATCTTTCCAAATATTGCCCTCGGGACTCTTCTTCTTAATGTTTTTTTTTATTTTATATTTGTAGAGTATTTGACAAACACCTTTCTGACACTTTCAGTATTTTATTTTGACTTGCTGGCATAAGTACTACTGGACCAGTGAGCTATTAACTTCTGGGAATCACAGGAAGTTTTCTATCACAGACACTTCTTACTCCCGTGTTGCTTTTCTGACCTTCTGAGCAGCTTTCTACTGGAAGGAACAAGAGAGGGCTTTCAAGTAAAAACACGGCTTAATGCCCTTTCATTATCTTTTTGAAGATAATACCCATCAGTAGAAGGACTAATACTCAGAACTTCCAATATTTAACAACTTAACTCAGCCTGAATGTGTCAAAAGCCTACTGTATCTACAAGAAGGTAATACCAAAACCAGTTTCCATGTAGAGAAGACTTGAAAGAACCAAATACAGCCAACTTGACTTCATGGAGCACGAGGATTTTCTTCAAGGGAAGTCTTCTTTCTGAATCTTAAAGAGTTTTAGTGCGCTAAAGGGGAGTTTGCCACGTCTGCTGAGGATCTGCCAGAGGACCCACACTGAGATCCAACCCAACCTAAAATGACCTCTAAGTATTCCAGCCCTCTATTGATTTGTGAGAGTTAATTAATTGTGTATTAGAGTATTTGGTAAGGATTTAGGCACCGATGTTTTACTGTGCGTTTGCCTAGTGCTGTCCTGCTGCAGTACCGGGCCTTTTTATAGCATCACTGCAATAAAACTAAATAATTAGTAAAGCCTGTAATAATGGAAAAGCATCATTCAAAACAGTCTCTAAGCAAGACGGTGGCTGGACAGTGTAGACTCTCCAGTTGTCTAATATATACCACAGAGTCTGGTGACTGGAGCCAGATCTATTAGTCTTCTAACGACAGTCCGTCGGTGAACGCAGTTGAAGAGCAAGTAATGATTGCGATAACCACCGCAGCTTAGGGAAGATGACCTATGAATCACTATGAAGGAAGTCCGTACTGGTTCCCTAATAAAAATGTACATGGAGGCAGCTGAACAGAAGGTTGGTTGTCCAGGCTGGTTCGACTCCAAGGGTTTCGTAAGGAACTCAAGCCTGAGCTTCCCCTGCTGCACGTTAACATGAATGATAGCTTTGATGAGAAGTAGGGAGTGAGGAAGGAAAGCAGGTCTAATGCCGGGTGGCAGCATGCCTTCCACGGAACAGTTTGCAATGGCCTGTGCAGACAGCGGTTTGAAAGTGTGGTTAGAGTCCTGCGGTCTTTATTCAGGCAGCATTCAACAATGACACTGCCATTAATAATATTTGGGCTTCTTTTTCCCAACAGGCTGATAAAACCTGACTACTTCTGCATCTCTCACATTCTGTCCCCACTCAAATTCTGTTGCTCTCCAAGCCCATAACCTGAGTTGACCAAAAACGCATTTGAGACTCCAAACTTCTACTTTATAGAGGTATCTGCACCCATTTCCCCTGATCTTCTGTTTCAAAGCATTGGGTTGAGACTTAGGGGAGCCGGGTTGTCACCCTAGCTATACATGATTTTTGGTAAGCCACTTCCTCATCCGCTGCCTGTTTTTCTATTTGTGGAAAGGAACTAATAATTCTTCCTCTGTCAAACTCTTTCCCTGGCCTATTTAGGCTCCTTGGAGAAGAGTCAGGCTCTCATAAATTGTTTATGCAGTGCCTAGTGTGAGGGAGCCAAGATCTTGACTGGGACCTATAGAACGTACCATAAATATATACAACAAACTTACTCCGACTCTATGATACATCTGCTCTCTGAGGGGTGAGCCTTCATCTTCTGCACAAGTTTTATTCTGGTAACCACAAGCACGAACAAACGTATGCAAATAAACTTGTTATTTCCAATGAAATTTGACATCCTCAAACATCCAATGGGCATCATATGCATTTACTGAAAGCCAGCTGCTATTTGTTCAGCTTCTTCTTCTCATTCTTGAGAAAAAAACATATTGACTTAATCTACGGGTCCTGAAAAAAATGCTCCCATCAGTTTGTAAGCTTACAGAAAAGAGAAGAAAGAAAAAGTGAGCTTTAATCTAACCAGTATTTGAGCTATGTGGTAGCTATAGTCTATGAAAATGCAGACAAGAGGCAAATATCTTTATAGGAACAAATACATCTCCAGTTAAAAGTGTACTTTTTTTATGTTTGACCCTGAAGACAGAGATATACACCTCCACGTAGAAATACACAAAGACAGACACAAGGACATAATGACACGCATACGTTTGTAGTTATATCTGTCTGTCAAAGTTACATACCTGTGAGCATTTTCATATGAAATTTGCAGCCCCCTCCAGCCCTAAAGGTATGCGCATGGTAGGAAGTGGATCGTTTTTTTTGTTTGGGAAGGGGGGGTTAAATGTGAAAGGCTGTGTTTCGTCGCATGCTCTTCATGCCACATGAGCGGCCAACAATGACAGTCAACAACGTGTCCAAGTTGTTATTTGAGATATTTTCTAAACCACAAAATAAGTGGATTACTAACCAAAAAATAACAACTCCTGCCAAAGCACATTTTTAAAAAACACAGAATGAAAAAAACAAAAAACAAATGGATTTAACCCATGGGAAAAAAAAAAAGAAAAAAAAAAAAGAGAATACAATAAGTGTAGAGCAAAAGAGAGAGAGGCTAATCTGGTGGGTAAACTAAGGTGTCAGGTGTTCCTGCTTTGCCAGGGAATTCACAAACCGAGTCATATAAACTCCAGTGCTTCCTTTTTACCATCTCGGAAACAGGGACAGGAGAACTTCGCAACCTCACAATGCTGCTTTAGGTCCTAATTTGCTTGAAGCAAACTGACCCTCAGAGTCTAGACAGTAAACTCTTCAACCCCCCTGTGCTTGAGCAACACTCAGGAAGATAAGGATATAGACGTACTCTTGGTTTGCAATTAGCAAGATGAAGGAAAGAGGGGCAACAGTTACTCCAGGTTACGTAACAGTATGAGTATTAAAGAAATACTGGCTGGATTCTCGGCTGGTAGAAGTGGATGTTGTGTTGCTGCCAGTAGAGCTATGCTGGTTTGTACCAAAAGCAGTCCGTTCCTTCACGAGCAGTAGCATCGATCTCAAAGCTATTTTCAGTGTAAGAGCTAACCAGTGCAAGTGAATCAGAGTACAGCCGACTGTATTACCAGAGCTATTGGGAAATATTTTATATCCAGGTTATGGTTCACTGCCTATACTTTAAAGAATTTTGATTAGCTTGGCCTCCAAAGTTTCATGTTAATTCCCAACATACTTCATATTACTTTAACCGTGAAATATAAAATATGGCCATATGTGTTGTTCAGTAAAATTCTTCAGTGAACACTTTGTGCCATGTGCCCCTCCATCAGTTGGGTTCTGTTGTGATGTCAGTCAGAACTGCTAATTCACAGTAACTCCGACGGGATAACCCTGACCCTCACACAATGTTACTCCTGCCTCGGATTTCTATGCCTTCCATGCTGTGATACAGATTTGATGATCTAAAAGGCCATTTCTCATCTCGGACTTCTATGATCCTCTGACATTTAAACAAAAGGCAATCATCCCACGGCTTCAGTTAGGAAGAACTGGAACCTTGCCACTCACAATATTACCCTCATCTTTCCACTGACGCGGTAAAGACTGCCTGCGTGCTTCAAAGGAGTGTCTAAGCAGGATAAATCCATAGTGCTGATCAGTAATAATGCAGCTATAGCTTCACTCAAAGGCTGACACGAGGACGGCATAGTTGCTTAATCTACGGCTTGTGGTTGATAATCATTAGAGCTGATTGCAGACGGTTAGAAATAGTTTGTTAAAGATCAAAAGTCTTAATGGGAAACAGTCAGCTAGGGACAACATCCCCTTTCTAAACAAGCCCAGAAAAGCACGCTAGTATTTACAACAAAGTGCATTTAAATGTCATCATACGCAAGAGCTCCACTGGGGGGCTGGGCTGGGTGTTAAAATTGCCCCCAGAACAGAAAATTAAGACTCATCTAGAGAGAGAGAAGATACAGACCTTCCAAAATTACTTGAGCAAAGTAATGACCAAATCATTCAGTGTTCAACCTTTTGTGTCACCTTTGGAAGAGGAAAGCTTCTTCTACAGCTCTCAAACTCTCCTAGGACCAAACAATTGTCTTGTGCTGTTGCCGTTATCACCAGCAATACCGCCCTGGTGCTCACCGAGTTCCCAGAATGCCTATGCCACCTGTGTTACAGATGAGATGGTGGAGACAGCCTCCATAGATCCAGTTCCTCATGCAATGGATGGTGATTCATGTGCAGATCATCCAGCTATGACCTAAGCCTGTTTAACTGCTCTCTCTCCCTGGAGTGCTCCCCTCCCTTATCCCAAGAGAGCTGCTATGCCAGTGATTACTTCTGTTCTGAATTTTAATTTGTCAAGAAGGAGAACAAAAGATGTAGCGGGTCACTTACATAAAGGAAGGAATATAATGTAATCATTAAACAATCAAGAATAATGAAAAAGGTCATAAAAACATACGTAAGGCCAACATTTCAGCCAGTGGAAGTAACACAGCTCCACTGGTGACACTGGTTCATAAACTTTAAGGCATGATGCAGTTATATAGCATTTGAAGCTGTGGACCACAACTTGTGGATGAACAATTTGTGAATAGAAAAAAAAAAAAAGGAAAACAAATCCCAAAGTCCAGCCAAACCTAGCAGATACATTACTTTCAGTACATGATTGTCTCTGATTTATTCCCCAGCCTCTAGCTGATGAAATGCTCCTCTTCAATACATTCTTATTTTCCTCTTTATTGCACAACTGTTCCAAAGGATTGCAAAGCTCCAAAGACTGCTAGGGCTACCGGCTAGATCTATTTATTGAGCTGTTCCCCGAGTCCTACTTTGTTAAACTGACAGCTCCAGAGGGCACAGACCAAATGCTGTTCACTTCATCTGGTGGCTTAGTGGCCTACAGGGAGGTCCTACAGACCCAGCATATGGACGGCAAAAAGCAAATGTCTGGTGTTTTATTGGCACTTCAGCCAGTATGAAGACATCAACGGCCCCTTTCCTCCACCCTCCTCTTTCCCTGTGGGATCCCCTGGGCTCAAGCACTGGAGCAAACAGCAAAGGGTGCCATCAATGTCCTCACCACTGGTTTTCGAGGCTCGGCATGCCTCTTCATTGAAAGCCAAATCTTGAGGCATTTAGTCTTACAAACCCTTCCCACTCCCTTCCTCCACCCACTCTGCTGAGGGTTTTTCATATGTAAGATATGAAGGAGAGAGGACTTGAGAAGTTGGCTCTGGATGCATGGAGAATTCTTGTCTCCAGGACTGTCAGCAGTAACATGCACTCATTATTATTTTGATGTTGGATATTTTTCCAAGCCAAGTTGCTGCTTTCAAAGCTGACTAAAAGTTCTTCCCTGGGATGAATTTGTCCCCATTTATTTATTTCCTAACCAGCCCTCAAAAAAAATTCAGAAATGTTGAGTGTGAGGCAGGCTTGTGCCACTTACACGCATGGGATATTCCCTTTATATTAGTCACTGAACAGATGTGTCTTGTCATATGATGTATGAAGTAGCATTGAAAAGAAAAAGAAAATTAACTCATCCCTCTGAACTGGAGAAGTTTGGTGAGAATTTGCTCACCCAGGCACCAGATTTACCTCTTTGGCCTTTATCATTAAGAACAGAGAGGCAGAAAAGAAATAACCAACGAACCTACTAAAATGTTGCTGTCCCTTCCAAGCAAGACATCCATTGGATCTCATTTGGAAACCTTGGGAAGAAGGCTAAAGCAGGTGGGTTTTTTTTTCCTGAAAAAGTTCTTGTGATGGTGGTTATTTCAGTTCCGTTTTTCAGGCTTGGAAATTCTTTTGGAAGGTGGCAAGTTAAATGTAGGTGTTTCTTTCCCTGGGTGGTGACGACACACAGGAAAGTTGTAAAAGAGGTAGAAAGAGCACACAGGGCACTGCAGTTTGACAGCACTTAGCCTGCTATCATCGAGTTCAGTAGGAGTGATCAATCAAATCCCAGTATTTTGTAGAACTGATGAAATTTCTACATTGCAAAAGCCGTTTGTTGAAAGCTGTACAAGATATGTCTTAACATTACCTTTCAGGCTGTGCAGAACGTCTGTTGCCCTGGTGTTGGCTTGCGATGGAGAATCCCTCTAACCGTCTTTGGGCTGAACATTCAGATAGATGGTTGTGATTCCTGGCAGAAACGAAAATGAGAAACTGTTCCTAGTGAAGTTGTTTAAATCCATAATGCAAACCAAGACAAAGGCTGTCTTTATTTGCAAACAATACTGTTGAACCGTAACAAGCAGGGTATATCCCTGATCAAAGACAAATGTTGGGGCTACTATTAGAAGCAGAAAAGTTGAAAAGCTAATTCTGTTTCCACTGAGGGAAAAACACAGGAGCTGTAATAAATGCAATCCACGTCTAAATAGGTCTACAGAGCGCCAGTTCTGATACCAGCATCTAGGCCTTTGGTGGGAGCCACCGTTTTATTTCATACGTAAAAATATAAGAGTGCCCTGTGTTTGACAGCCGCAATTAGCACACGTGGCAACTTTGCAGTTAGCCAGGGCTCAGATCCAGCCCTGACTCACCCACCAAGCGCTTTTCGTTGCAACTGGAAGAAACTATGACCAATCAATTTTTCAGATCCAATTTAACTAGAAGAAACAAAGGGAGTACCAGACCTTACAAAAAGAGTCTGGTGTTGAATCTGCAGGTCACCATCTCCTTAAGATTTTGGGGAAGTCTTCTCCCCATGTCTCACTTCCATGTGCCTCCTCACACACTCAATGCTCTTTGTCATTAAGCCACTACAACTGCGCCCTGCTTAAAAACCTGCAATGTTTCCCATTACATGTAAAACCTTAACAAATGCCTTTTGCTGGAGGGTTTAAAGTTATTTTCTTCTCCCCAGTGAAACAGGAATGTCCTGCTTGCTAGGCAGCATCCTTTCCTTTCTCAGAATTCAGGCTATAATAGATTTCCATTTAAAAATTGCGGATTCATATAACAGTCTGGCTGGGGCAGTATGCATTTGCCATGTCTCCTTCAGGTTAAAAACGAAGGAAATTTGGCTTTCAGCACATATGGGAACCTAATGGAAAACATTTTTATTACGTTTCTCCTCTGGTTTAAAATCTTTTCTTAATTTAACTTCCCTGTCTGAAAACCACAATTTTTGAATTTTCTCTTTTCAGTTTTTCAAACTGAACATAAATTTCCTTTTTACCAGAACTTGAGTAATATACTTGAGAAATGTTAATTTCCACTAAAATCAATTTGTAAAACATTTACTATTAAACCAAAGTAAATAATTCAAAATGCTTGAAACATAGATTCAAGTGCCCCAATCCACATTTTAAAATCTCATTGTTTTTTCCCTTTTTTCCTTTCAAATGACCTATTTATGTGCTGCTGGTTTTTTGTACCAGAGAAGAAAGCAAGTGTTGAAATCACCAAGGAATGGGAAAACGGTGACCTACGAGTCAGCAGTCATTTACTGAGTCATTTATCCCTTCTTTCTACACCCCGGTATTTGTCCCTCTCCCATCAGAGCAAAAGCTACTCCTTGAAAACCTGCTACACTTCCTCAGAAAGTGTGAGATGCAGCTCTAAACCTGCTCTCTGGAGACATTGCTGTAAATCCGTTAGCTTATGCCACTGTTTGAAATCCTTAAATAAGCTGATGCAGACTCAGGCTCCCTGAAAGCAAGAGGCAGGGGCCCATCTGGCCTTCATAGTCTGAGATTAAATAGGGTTGGAACAGTTTTTCAAGGCAAAGTCTTTTAAATGACACGAGCAAAAAATGACCAGTCCATTCTGGGTGGCATTGGATGGAAGAATAAAGATTCTGGCAAAACGTCCTTTTAATGGTGAAGGACAGCCACTGACAGCCATTTACAGCCCCAGCTGTGGATGTGTGCGAGTTGATTTTTTTTGTAAGCTGGAAGCGCTTTGGGACTGAAAGGATTTATCAGCAATGGAAGACAGACCTGGGTCCAGTCCATTAGTTCCCTCCTCTCCTCCCCTACTCTGAAGCACACAGCTGAAACATGGCAGAGAGGGAAACAGGCTTTCAGGTCCTAAAACTGTTTCTGAATTTCTTTGCTAGGAATTGCTCTCTGATCTCGCCTAACCTAATGAGAAATATGATTGACTTAACCAGGATCACTACCATGGATCCAGGTGGAATGAGACTGAGCACCTTTATCCTAACATATATAATGCTGAAACACAAGGGAAACTCCTTGTGGAAAGGAGTTTCTAAGGGGAAAAAAAAAGCCTTAGTGGAAACAAGAAGGGAGATCTATTTTTTACCCTCGTGTATTTAGTTCTGTGTGCTTTGTCCCTCCCTTACCTGTTGAAGCATCCTCCAATACAACACAGATAAAACCAGCTAAGTGCAAGATGTTGGTTGTATCACATATAACTCCAGATTTATGAAAGCTTATCTATTTATTCCAAACAAGCTTTTCAGTCAGGATAATTAGTCAGAGCATCCATCTCCTTATCAGCTGAAGGTGAAAATATACCTTTAGTAGTTTTTAACTCAATAACCCCAAAGTCTTAGACAAGCTTCAGTGGACCAGCTTTTCTGCTGGGATAAGACACCATCCCATCATCAGCTCCTCTGGGGACAATCTATTCCAGATTGCCTTAATTACCTTCTTCTGCTTTCTTGCTTGTCCAGTAACGATGCTCCAATCACGTCCGTCTGGTGCAGCAGCACGACAGACCCGCAGCTGTTCTGTATCACTGGAGACATTACACTTCATCCTTTGCACAGAATACAGATAATGCACCGGTCTTACTTCTTATTCTAGGGTGGATGGTTGGTTTAATTTAGGAATAGGTTTATACACAAGACATTAAAACCCACCACAGATAGGCGGATGCTGCTGTGGATAATTGCCAGGTGGATAAGAACTGCAGAACCACAGAGTTGCCTGGAGCAAGAAACATTAATTAGTTACTTGTGCGGGAGACAGCAAGAGCTGCAGAGGTGTAAGCTGGCACGTATAAAACAACAAATCCAATAGAAATGACCCTCAGAGCACAGTGAAATAGAGATTAGTCAGTTTTCAAAAGCAAAACAAACCCCCTCAAATTCTGGGAATGGTCCCACCACTGTCCCTGAAGGGGAGATATCAAAGCACACAGACTGATTCTCCCTGAACTCTCAAGGACAGCTGGACAGCTGGCTCCGCGAAATGATAGACCTTCCTAGGTGATGGTAGCCAACAGGCCAGAGCTCGAAGGCTGCCTGTGTCTGTAAATGCAGCCACAAGAAGAATTTCTCAATGGAAAGACACTCATGGGAATGAGCTGTATTAACGAGTCTGCAACCGATTAACTGTGACTTCATTTCAATACTTGCTCCTCTCCCATGTTATACCTATCGTGCTAACCAGCGTGCTCCCTCCATCTAGTTACATAATGCCTTCCGCGATAGGGGTTTTATTTCTCCTGGGAACTCTAGGAGATACTTATAAACAATAAGAAAGTGAAAGAAATGTGTTTTGAATAGCTTGGTGTTTTGTCACATGTAAATCTCTAAACAATGTGGTGGTAAATAATTATGTATGTACGTTTGTTTACACACACTGACTTCAAAGCAATTCAGAATTAACTTAGCTAAACTTTCCAGCAACTGGTTTATACTTACTAGCTGTTCTTAAATCTGTTTGGAAAATCTCAGTCTTTTTTTTTTTGTAGTTAAGTGTGCATTTAAACTCTTTTCTTTCACTGGCACTAATTAGTACCCTGGTTGTTAGTCCTACACGAGAGAGAACAAAAAAAACGAAGACTGAGGACTTGGTTCAACTTTATCGTATTCTCAGATCACGGTGTAGGGCGTTTTGCCTCCCTTTGGGCTTCTACCATATTGTGTAGCTCAGAAATAGATACCAACAGCTCTTGTGTGCTCAGTGACTGGTTGGTGCAAGGGATCCTTGGAAAACAAGACTGGAATTCAGGCAGTCAATAAAGCAACATATGGGTGAATCAGACTCTGAATTTTCAAGCCTAAAGGTCACCCTGGGGCGTGCAGTCAGGCCATGAGAGTCAACTATCCCCCTTATGCTTTTGTGTGAGCAGATACCTCTGCTCAGTGGCTACACTCGTCGACATCTACCACAACTGTTGTCTTGATCTCCTACTTCATTTCTGTGACTCTCTAACCCATCATTTAAAAAAAAAAACTGTTCAAACTTCCTAGCCTTGCCCTTCTAACTAAACCCATCAGATATAGGATGATCTTGGACTGCACTTGTATCTCTCACCCAAGCTGGTGCAGAACAGTTCACCACTGGGAAGAAGATGGAGACCAGCCCGGTCCGTTCCCAGCACAGATAGCTTGGCTGGAGAGGGCAGGAGAACGCGGCAAGCCTGGCAGAGCTCTGCACCATGAATTCTCTAGGACCACAACTCGGAGCAGCTCCAAGGCTGTTTTAATTACGCACACGGAGCCTGCAAGCGTTAACAAAGGTTCTGGTGGCAATGAGGTGATGTTGGGCTAAGTTAAACCCATACAATTTGGTTCTGGATGATATTCTGTTTAAAAATAGGAAGAGGTTACAAAACATAACAATCACAGGAGCCTCTCTTCATCCCATCCCCACTTCTGGTATGAATAATCGTGTGGCAAGATAAGTGGGCGAATTATTACAAGATGACGTTTCTGTCAGCCGTGATTATAAACAACAACAGAATAGAAATGTAAGACCTCTTGGTTAATTTTTCCCATTATAAAACCACTTGGTATTTCAAACGAATCTGCCAGGGAAATGCTTGTTTTAAAGTTCCACTGATGTAGCTACAAATCATCTCATTTGTAAATGTGGGTTATTGGTGGTGGGAAGGGGATGCAGAGGAGGGAGAGCCGATCTTGTTTACTTTCTGTGCTGCACACCCAGCCTGGCCAAGGGCTCCAGCGCGGTGGTTTTCCTGCTGACACACTGGCCTCTGACATCAGCTGTGAGATGCGCGCTGGGGCAGGGTCCCAGCGGGGCAGAGAGGACACAGTCTCTGGGCTGCATTATGAGTGCCGTTCTCAAGCACTGGTACGTACGAGCCTGCAGTGGTATCTGTGTGAATTTGCCGTTCACTGCTGCTGCTGTTTAAGAGAAGAAAACATGCATTAGCCTTAATAACACTGGGAATATTTAATCCCAAGAGCAGTGAAGGGATAGGACCATGTATTTATTTGTTTTAGACTTTATAAAATCTCTATGGTAAAAAACATCTGGACTGTTGAACAGAGGGAGCCAGGCACGGCCTGAAATGGGCTTGAGATACCACCCATTCTCACAACGCCCAGAGAAATGGGCAGATGAAAATCTGATCCACAAACACAATTAACAGAAGACATAGGTTAAAATGACCTAGAGCTGGCTGATCTGCTTTGGAAGACACACGTGTGGTGCTCCATTACACTAACTACACTTTTTAATATGCTGGAGCATATAGAGCCTCTGAAGTGGATACTAATTTTCTTATCTTGTATCCAGAGGCAGGAATATAAAAGATGCTGGGCAGAATTCAGATCAATCCTTGTATCTCCAGTACTTGAGCCAAACAATCCCTGGGTCTGCAATGTAAAAGGGAGCTAACAGCTGTTTTGATGTCATCAAGATGAAACTCTCTGTGTGTTGAATTCAAACCTGCAATGAGGTGTTGAACGACTCAGAAGAGGATGTTCTGCTTGGGAATGCAGGAACCTGAAGTCTGCCAGAATAAGCTACCATTTACCTGCATTAGAGGTTCTGATTCAAAATGGAGCTTTTCCAAGCTCCATGTTTAAGCAGCAGACAGGCTAAGATGTTCGTCCCATACAACACAATGTTTTCTTTTTCCTTCTCCTCTTGATAACGTGTTCTGCATCAAGAAGGACTGGGGAACTTAACCAACACCTTCCCGTAGTCCTGGCTGATACTGTTCTCTAATTGCTAGGCAACGAGAAAAGTCAGAGAGACCTTGAGGTTTCAGACTCAGACCAGACTCCGAAACTGGACAAGGATTAGAACCAAAGCCAGTGATAGAAACGGTCCAGGACTCATTCATTAACCACCACTAGATCAGAATATGCTTTAGGAGTGCAATTATTATCTCTGCAGAGGGCCCACAGAGGAATCACAAACGATTGAAACCACATCCAGCTCGTAACGTACAGGCTCACACACGGCCCTTGTATGCCCTTTGTTTGCAGAAGGGATGGGTGAAGGGTTGAAGGGCAGAAGAAGCGTAGATATAAATTTCAGAGGAGTAAATAGGTTCTGCAGGCTTGAAACCCTGGGAGCTTTCCACTGAGGTGTCTGGTTTTCATATTCAGGCCTGCCTGGATTGCATGCCACTAGCTCATTAGCTGCCCTGTGGATCAAGTTAAAAAGCATAGTGTTTTCAAAGCAAACTGTAAGATCAGTGATGTTGTATAAAAGGAAATAACTCAAATTGGACCGCTGTCCTTGACGTCCTACCTGTAAAGAGAATGGTACCTTTTGCAAACCCAAAGCAAGTACTGAGAAGGGAGGGAAGTCCCTTGAATCCTCAGTCCAGGAAACTGGACAAATAAAAAATGACAAACCATCTGACAGCTTTGTTTTAAGGATCTTAATCTTCAGTCGCTGCCTGGTTCTTTAATCAATGGCATTTTGAAGCAATGACTTCTATAGGATTAAAAAATTTACTCTTACATTTTGTTCCCTTTGGACCGAATATGCTTGTAACTGAAGTACTCACACATGGTCCTTACCGTAAACCATGAAACCACACAGAAGAGGCCCCATTGGACAGAAAATCCACTTCTCTGGACCTCAGAGGTACCACAGTCCACCAGATGACCTGTCAAAGACCTAAAGTACACTACTGTGTCCTCTCTCAGTCACTTAGTGTTTGCAGGATAAATATCTCCAAGCAATAGAGAAGAGTTCACCTGTAATTCAGATTATTATTCAGACACTAGATGGGAGAGCATGCGTACAAGTCTGTACGCCCAAAGGACTTTAGCAGAAATTTTTCAGCCACAGTTAATTCACAGTGCCTGCAAAAATCATCAGCTGGCAAATGACACATGAAGGACACACCTTTGTGGCTGCAGATCAAGACGACTCAATGCAAGAGGGTGACTGATGGGTTATACAGGTCAGGAGTCTGAATATTCATCTCAGATGCAAACAGTGTAGGTTTAAGTTCCTCATGTATTTCAGACAAAACAGGGATGTGGGTTTTCTGCATCCCAGGTGATCTACTCGCTGAGCTAGTTTTTGTTTTGGAATCTGTTTTCCCATTAAGTACTTGAAAAGATCTCAGTTTCATCCTGTTGTGAAACAGAAAAAGTTTGAAATCTTAAAAAAATTTTGCAGAACGGGAAAGCTATTTCCTCCCCAGCTCTATTTCTAGATGTGCCCTGTGTATCCAGATATAAATCTGGAAGGATGCTTTCAGCACAATAGCTCTAACTCTGGTTATATTCAGACAAGTGGCACTGTTCAGGGCCATTCATATTTATTCTTTTTCAGTCATTCCAGATCTCCTTGGTCTAGTTTACAAATCAGATAGCAATTTCATCACATCCTCCCTGTTAGAGCAAGCATTGCCCAAGCAGAACAGCCCTCTTTCCATCTCTATTGTTACTAAATAAGAGCATTCCATGATCAAAAGTTTGCTGACGCTGTTTGTCAGAGAAGCATGAACTAGAACAGCCTTCAGGGGTTCGCTCTCAAGTGAAGTTGGCTTTGCAGGGCTGGTGGGAGTGAAAGCTTCTTTTGAGAAGAAAGGCCTTGACCTTGCAAATACAGAAGCAGGCAAGTAGTTCTTCTCCTAGAGCCAGCCAGCCAGCTGTTGGGCTGAGACCACTGCCCATCAGACCGAGCACCAGTGCACAATGGTTTCCTCGTGTTTTTCTGTCTGCTTCTATCCATCTGCCATCTATTGTTGTAGCTGAACTCCCTGGTGTGGAGGTCACTGCCTTGATTTATGTTCAGAAAGTATATAGTGCATTGAATTATTGAATTAATGCTCTGCAGTGAGGACTTGCAAAGGCAGCTGCTGTAAAAAAACAAATATCGATGCAGTGGGCATCCTATAAGAAATCCATAGTACTGCTCATGTCAGTGAAGTTCCTGATGCACTCTGAGTGTCTGGGAGCAGGGACTGAACTATAAAGACGCAACAGAGAGCAGGTGGTGTCTCTTGAGAAGATGCCATTTTTCTTCATTGCTTCCTGTTAGACTCCTGCCTACCTTTCACAGACTTTCACAGTTGAAGGTCCAGCTCACTTACTGTCCTTTTCCAGCTAGAGTATGCATTATGTTGCTCTAATGTCACTGGGAAGAAACTGGGAAACAAATACTTCTCTATGTATAGTAGATAAGATGTAACAGATAGACAAGACGTAGGACAGATCAACAACTAGGTTTCTTGGAAAGGTTTACCAGCTCTCAAAAGTGTATAGATAGCCCCAAACTAAAGGAAGAAATGGTCTTACTGTTTTGTTGTGGTTTTTTTTTCTCCTATTTTGGCACAGCCCCAGTATTCTTTCTCTAGACTCTGGGAAAGGCACATTAAGACCTGAAGCCTGGATGCTGTTCTTCAGATTGAACCAGCTGGGTACAGCACGTCTGCTCTGCCTTCCGGCCGAGTTGGTAACCACCACCTTTGTCATTTCTGTTGGTGAATAGTGTTACGATGGGCTCTGATTCGTTCTACCTGCTTGAGTTGGGACATTGTACTTTTTTTAATCAGTAGAAAAGTATAACTTCTGCACATTGAACTCAGTTAAAACAAAGGCCCTACCAGTTAATCAGAAAGTTGATTTTTTTTTTTGAGAAATGGAGAAAAAACAGGAGACAAAGACAATGCATATATTTCAGCATTTAGTTCTGATCCTGCAAGATGTACGCACGCTTTGAATTAATCCTAATAAATACAACTCACTTAGCAAAGGTGAGCACATGGGGAAGCACCTCCTGTTCTACAGGACACCAAGTTCATAAGCAAGGGAAAGATTCAAGAAAGTATTGAAGTGCGCATTTAATGAGCGGAGCTCACATATTGGAAGCCCGGTCCCCAACGCTGACAGCCCTTATATGACAGAGCTGAAAGTGCCACAAGAAGGACAGACGATCCCACAAAAGTAGAGATATTTGCTGCCCCAGGAGATTTCAAACCCCTGTTGTTATCGACAGCATATGTTGGGAACCACTCCACTGCTCAGTGTTAATTCCAAACAAGTGGTGTGTTCACTTTTGGTTTGTGACTATTTTTAGGCCCCTGGGCTCTTTTTATGTTTCAATTAAATGCCACTCGGTAATTAGCTAACTGATAAAGTCAGCTGTTAGGGCCAGTAAATGAAAAAAAACATATGTTGAAACCTGAATGAAGGGAAAGATTTTTCCTTGGCAGATGCTTTTTAGGGACTTTTTTTTTTTAAGGTCAACTTTTTGTGCTCCTATTACAGAAGAGCTTTGAAAACATCAATTAATTTTATTATATATCTTCTCTGCTCCTCTTTTCATACTTATACGGAAGAAACACACATATGCACGCGTATGTGAAAGTGATCACAATAGCTCTACACTAAATTTTTTTTTAACCTTAAGTAAATGTTTTAAAAGTTCCAGAGCTGAACAACTCCAAAATCAAATTTACAACTTCCCTTTCTCAGAGCCAAAGGAAGCGGGGAATTCTTTAAAAGCCCTGTTTGACAGAGTACAATATTTCAGCTTGTCTTAGGAGGTAATTTTGACTGGCAATTATTTCAGCCATATTTTATATTATAGTTTCGCATGTGTAAGTGGTTTGCAAAAGGTTAGTAACTGAAGAGTCCATTAAAGACAGCAATATACATCACATGTTAAGAACATATCCCTTCAAGGTGTTATTAATGATCACACATTGCTGGAAGCATTGCCAGTAGGTGTAGGTAATTAGAGGATTAAAACTATAAAAATAGTTGAGGAATTGCTAGAGTTCCTTTAACTCTGTAAGCCCTCTGCAAGGAGAACCTCCGCACTCAATGTTAGGAAGCTCTGGATGACAAACACCCACAGCGTTAATCGTTGGAGTTTTGTAACTCGGAATAGCGTGGCTGTGATAGCAACGCTGAAGACTGTGACTGGGTGCCATACTAAAGAGATGCGGCACAGGAGCATCCATAACCGGGAATGCAATCAGGGAACGCAGCAAGCTACCCTGAAGCAATACACACAAATCAAGGTTTGTGGATATATAATCCACCAAAAATACAAAGTATGAAAGTCATTATTTAGACCTACTTAAGCCTGTGAAACCAGTACATAATGGTACAGTGCACCTTTTTTTTCTTTTCGGTAGCAAACAATCAATTCTTAGTGGGTAGAATATAAAGTACATAAATATAGAAATAATTCTCAAAACCAAATGGTCTCCTAGGCCTGCTGGAAAATCTGGGATGAGAGGTTTGGTTGGTTCTGGCAAGAATTTCTACTCCTACGCCCATAACTTTGGTAAATCTCCTACCACTCCTTTCTATTGCATTCAGGCCTCTGTCAGCCACCTTCTCTGGGCCAGGGACTTCAGTGAATTCTTCAGTGGTCTTTCAGTTGATGTAAGAGTAGAGCAGCAAGAGCTACAATGAATCACCCAGTTCTTGGGAAACAGCAAAATCTGTCTTTAAATCATGTATCATCTCACACTGCAAAGCCTTCCAGGAGAAGCCTAGTACCTTCCTGGGAAAAGCTCTGACTTGGGAAACCAGCTGTGAGCGCTCAGACACTTTCAAGATCACTGTGACCTTCACGGATGAGCCTTTGTCCCTAGCTGTGTGACAGTTTGCTCCTTCGAAGGATGCAGTGTATGACAACTCCCTGGTAACTGGGGCCTGTTAACTGCACAGCCAGACCCCTCAAGAGTTGGTGTCTTCCATAAAAAACATGGACATTTAAGAACAGTGCTGAAGGCTGAGGTTCAGCTGTGTGGTTTAGGTCTTACTGTGATGATAAATCACTGTCTGAGCTTCTCAAGTGTCACCAATCAGTCAAACCAGATGGAGGACACAAAACCAGGCCCCATTACAGAAAGAAGGAGAACCCGTTGGTCTCCAAGGCAGGTCATGCAATTCTGGGAAGGAGTTTAGTACAGGGATTTTTTAGTCTGCAGTGCATTAGTTATTAAGAAATTGATTCACAAATTTACACATGGCCCCATTACACTGGAAAAAAATTAAATACTCAGATCTTTTTGCAAGTGTGTGTAAAAATATTCTACCACCTACAGTGAAGAAAGTTAAGACAACAGTAGGTTTAAAATAAACAAGGCAGCACAAGAACATCTCACAGACTGCTGTCTTTGTTCCAACTACACGTCTCTATCTGAAATATCCACGGTTATCAGCCACAGCCGTTGCAAATAAAATGGAAATTTTATAGCCACACTAATAAATGTTTAACAAATTTTACTGGCTGTCTTTAAGGTTTTTGATAAATTATAGTGAGCAGAGCGCACAACGGGGGATGAGAACAGTGACTTCTCTCAGATGCATGCTAACTTACCCATCTGTACAAACAGTTGAGAAATTCGCACTGTCAGCAACTTTGCGTACCTTGGGACTGAACGCACCTGACACATCTGAATCGCTTGCGGTTCAGCATTCAATGACGCTGCACCCATTGCTGATGAAGAAGAGAGGGACTGACGCTCAGCTAGCAAACCAGCTGCGGGGAGGCCAAAGAAGCAGGGATGGTGAAACCATGGTGCTTCGTGCTCCAATTAACGAATGGGGACAGCTACAGCTACTGGAGCTGAAGGCAGGTTAGCAGATGTGTTCCAGCACAGCTCGGTTGCTCAGCAAGTTTATAAGCAAGGAAAGAAAGGTGGGAGAAGGAACGCTGATCTTGTGCTGACCGTGCCAAGCAGTAAACTGCGGCTGTCCAGTGGCAGCTCTGCAGGGATCTGAGACATCCATGCAGTGAAGCAGGAATGCTAACGGACAGAGGGATGAAAGGACCCACACCACCACCCCAAGACAAGCTGTTGCTGCTCATAAATTAAAGCTTCGAGCCATTGCCTGGAGCAAGCAGGACTTCTGAATCTTGGACCATGTGAAGCTTTTTTTAATTTAAGCCATGAAGCCAAAACACTGTAAGCATCGATGATGCTTTATCCCATTCAAGCCTAAAGAGTCAACATCTGTTCAGAGGCTGGTTTTGTCCCCTGGGTACACTGCCAGTTTTAGAGAAATTCATCTTATGGCTGTCTGGAGAGCAGAACATATACAGCGTGTCAAGGGAACGTTGTTTAATTCCAGCTAATGCATTGGGTTGGTGTTTTTTAGTGTTAGCATGGTGTTAAATGGTTGGGTCATGTCAAGCGGCTGCCTAAAATAGACCTCAGTAAAGCATCAAGACCCACAGAGATCCTCTTTGCTATATGACATTACATCAAAATGTGTTTGTTCAAGTTACAGCCGTCAAGAAGGCCACAACACAAGCAATGGATAAACAGAGCAGGAAAAGACCATTACGTGGCTTCACTGATGATCTCACTTAGCCCTTTCAAATGACAGTGAAAGGAAGCTACGGATTTAATCTCAGCCAGAGGGATCAAAAATAATCCCGTATTTTGGATGTTGAGAAATTTTGAAAGGGTAACAGAGAAACCGATTACTTTCCATAGAGTTTGGCCTTCAACAGGTCTTTGAAGGAGAATCTGATGTCATAATTAGAGCTGGTTTTAATAACAATGTGGGACTACATACTGTATCACCTTCCTTTAAACCCCTGCAATTTGGAAGAGGGAAGAGTAATACTTCCTTACATGGTCTCCTGTGTCCAGCCCTGCAAACACACAAACTGAACTTCCAAAACACCAAATCTGTGCTTTTGTGAGGAAAAAGCAAGGGAATAGTTATAAAACTGCATTTAGGTGACTCCCATTCACAACCAGAAAGAAAAACCTTGCAAACACAAAGCGGTTTAATAAGTGTTAGCTCATTGATTTCAAGAGTACTGGGATTCAGGGGTGTGCTGCTGCTTTTTCCAGAACAATTCCAGTGAAAATGGCACATTTCAAAACCTCCTCAGCTTCAGGAAAGAAAACCATTTCTATCTATCTTCATGAAAGAAGGTGGATTCACACAGATATTAATAGCAGTTACCACTTGGCAATCAAAACTAACTTCAGATTACATTAGAAAACATTAATCTAATTCTTCAGAAGTCTGACCGTAGCAATTTCCTGGCAGTGTACGCAGCAATCATTACATACACATTTACAGTAAAACCGTGCCTGCTCTAGTCCTAATCTAAAACTGATGGGCAGAATTATTTTTAGTTTAACCTTGGTATTTTGCTAAAAGGAATGCAAATGTCATTGCTAGAGGAGAAAAGGAAAAAAAAAGAGAGACAGAAATAACAACTTGGTGGAAAATTAAAGCACAGAGTTGAGTGTGACCCCAGCAATCAGACATACACAGGTAATTGATCTTTAGCTGCCTGGCTTCTAACGTCAGAAAACTGACATTTTTGACTCTCCCACAACGTAGCCTTAATGTGGGTAATGTTCCAGCAGCCCAGATAGGAATCTCCAAAGTAGACATTTAAAGCAAACTTCATTTTCCTTATCTACTTTTAAAATCTACTACTCGAGTACCATTATTTTATTTATTTCCTTCCTCCCTTCCACCCAATACTTTACTTGCTACACGGTAAGTACTTGCTTCCATTTCCAGCACAGCAGTGACCAAGTTCATTTTGCTTCCACAAATCCATACCCTAGATTGTTATGAGCATCAACGCTGATTCCAGTAGCAGGGTAGGATATATCTTCATATTTTCATGGGTTCATTTTCCTTTTTCCCCTTGTTTTGCTCCATACAGGGCTATTGGGCTACATCCCCCCGTTGCTTTCTGTCTTCTCTGCTCATTTACACCGGTGTAACAAGGTTCAAACGCACGTTCCTCGTATTTATTTTGTGTGGATAATAAAGAGTGAATTCCGTTTACAGGCATAGCACGAAGCGCAGACAACAGGTAGTTTATATAGCCAGGCATATCCTTGAAAATTCTCCTCTATCCTTCCTTTTTCAACGTCTGTGATCAGCCCCAGAAATACTCTGCTATTTAATGTGGATTCAAGCAGATAAATCAGTACATTAACTTGAAGGTAGTGACCCTGCTGTAAGTTAAAACTATAGCACAAGTCACACAAATTCCATCCAAAACCAAAATAAATTCAAAGTTTTAACGTCAGCCTGATCCAACTTTGCAGCTTCTTTGTGAACTGTGGGACTGGAGACCTGCACAGGTCCCTTCCCACCTGAATCCATGATCCTCAGCTGAGGATGCTCTGGGGCACTTGATAACCTTCAAGTTGTAAAAAAAAGTTCTGGTCTTGCATTAGCATTCTCTGCTCACCACCACCCCACCCCCAAATTTCACCAAAAAGCCCAAAACAAACATTTTTTCCCTTAATTTAAAATGTCTCTTTTTTTTTTTTCCCCAAGGGAAATCTAATAAAAAACGTTTCGTTGACTGAACAGAGTGCTCTGGTGTGTAAACAATGGAGATTCTTGTGTGAAAGTCAATTTTGTCTGGCTTCTAGGAATTCCACAGGGATAAAATTAGAAAGACCTATATACAGCCTAGAACTTGTACTTGGAGGGATGAACAGGCTGAGAGAGCTGGGGCTGTTCAGCCTGCAGAAGAGGAGGCTCCGGGGAGACCTGATAGCGGTCTTCCAGTACCTCAAGGGGGCCTACAAGAAAGATGGGGAGAGGCTGTTCAGTAGGGCCTGTAGCAATAGGACGAGGGGCAATGGTTTTAAAATAGAGGGGGGTAGATTTAGATTGGAAATTAGGAAAAAATTTTTACAATGCGAGTTATAGAACACTGGAACAGGTTGCCCGGAGAGGTGGTGGAAGCCCCATCCCTGGAATCGTTCAAGGCCAGGCTGGATGAGGCTCTGAGCAACCTGATCTAGTCGGGGATGTCCCTGCTCCTTGCAGGGGGGTTGGACTAGATGACCTCTGAAGGTCCCTTCCAAACCTAACCATTCTATGATTCTATGATTCTATGAATCCTGAAGTCAGTGTTGGTAATGGGCATTGCAGCACCAGAACCACAGCGATTTCCCAGCGCATTTCTTCCTCTAGGACTCAAAGGTGTGACACCACAGATAGATCTGCTCTCAGATATGAAGTTGGAAGAACTTAAACGATCATAATACCGATACCTGGGTGCCAGACGTCAGCCACAATGCTGACTGAGTCTGCGTCTGATGACAGAGACTCTGTGCATAAATCACTGTATTATAAGACCAGCTTTGAACGTGCAAATGAAAAGAACAGCCTTCCTATTCATTGCTCCTAATTTTGATTCACATTAACACTGTGTGACTGGAAGCTGGGCACACTATAGTATTTTGCTTTTTCATGGCATTGACTCCACTGAACACACGGCAATGCTCTGCTCTTGCTGTTGCAGCTGAGGACAGCTGAAACACTCTGAAGCAATGCTCAGGCTCTGAGCATTTCCCACTCTTTTCACCTTTTAACTCTGCCTATTTCCTTTGTTCTTTTTTAGTACTGTCTGTATAGGATAGCATACCCCTCCCCATTTTCTTCCCTGTCACTTCCTCAACAAACCTCCCTCAGCTGCGTTTTTGACTGTTAGTTTAGATGAGACCACATGGGCTGGTTTTCAGCTGGTGTAAATCCGGTTTTGCTGGCTTTACTGGAGCCATGCTGATTTATACGGGCTGATGATCTGGCTATATATATATATAAAAGTGTGTACTTATCCAGCAGATCCATCCATGATGCTTGCAACCTTCCATTTCGTATTCATTTGAACTCAGCTGGCTCTTTCAGGCCGGGAACCGTGCTTGTCTCCCTTCGGCGCCGCGTCTCTTGTAAATGAGCCAGTTGGAAAGCGCACCGGCTGCTGTGCAGGAAGATTACGCTCCCAGGTTATATATTACAGCACGATGGGTGAGTTGCTGAAGGCTTCAGAGTCCAGGATCAGACCAGTTAACAATGAAAACTGTCTCAGAAGCCTGGCTGTTAAAGCACAGCAAGAATATCTGTGCTGGGAGAGGAGTGCTGGACAGAGACACAGAAAGAAGCTTTTGCATCCGTTTGAGCCCTGCATACAGGGACAGGGATGAGATAGCCACACGCAGAGGTTTCTGATTAATGTTTTCTATCTCCAGACTCCAGCTTCGAATTCTCTTCTCCTTCCTTAATTCTTCAACTGCAAAATTGCTGCAGCTCACTGCAAATTTTAGCAAATAATTTCTCCTGGATCTAGATACGCTGATTTTGGCCATTTCTTTGGCAGGTAGGAAGAGGGCCCCCTTCCCAGACATGGGACCTCTGGATCCATAAGCCATAAAATCCCTCTCTCGCCCCAGTAATGCACCTCCTCTGTCTCCATACAAAAGTTTACTGAGAACAGCAGTCCAAAGGAATAACCACACGAGTACGCCCAATCATTTAAACTTAAGTAGCATAAAAGTGCCCACTCCTATCTCTTTAGCAAGGTGCCTTCTCAGCCGACAGAAACTGGGGATGTCTCTTAACTCTAAGCTGTACAAATTCAGTTAGCCGAGGAATTGTCCCCTTGAGTCCTGAAGTCAAGGCCTTCTCTACTCCAGTTCTTTAATATTTCATCTAAGTGGATGCCACACTACCCACTGGAGTTCCACAAGTCCTCTTCTTTCAGGTACTGTGCTTGACAACTACCTACGTAAGCTACATTTGATCTCCATCTAAATTTTGTTTTCCTATGCAGAAGGCGAGATCTCTTCCCCAGCTCATTTCATAATTTTGAATCCTAATTCATCCCTATCCTCTGGGAAGAATGCATTTTTTGCAATACCTATGTTGTAACTTTCTAGAGCACATGCTTCTAATTTGAGCATTATTTTCCAAAGCTCCTAGCACTTAACCACAAAAGTTCTTCATTTATTTTCCTTTTTATTCTCTGTTTAATCCATTCTCTTATTTTATGCTTTGGATCATCTTTATATCTTACATTATGGCCTCTAGTATAAAAGCTTTTTGTTTTAACTAAGTACTTAAAACCCACAGAGAAGTATAAAAATTATACTGAGGGATTTAGACAGAACTACTCTTTCCTCTCCTCATTTATTTCTCATTTTTCACACTCTCCCAATCTCAAATTCTGAAGTAGAATAGAAACTTCTGAAGAGCTCTACCAGTTTTAAATGAGCATTTGAAGGGGAAAAAATATGGCAGAGTCTAGTTGCTGCCACAAATTTTCTGAGCGACTTTGCCTAAGTCATCTTCCTCACGCTGCAAGGTCCATTGGGAATGGGAATACTTTGTCCTTGTCAATCCAAATACACTAGGTTGGGTGGTAAAGATCCTTAGGCAAAAAAACTGTTTATTCCTTGAAGTTACGAGGCCCCTCTATTAGCTGGCGTAGATTAGGAGCTGCCAGAACAGATAATGTATAACAAGACGTGCTTCTCTGGGCTGAGCAGAGACTTCTATAGCACGTCTTGAGACATGAGGTTACAGAAAGCTTGCGGTATGAATGCCACACTAGATACACCAACTCCACAGCAAAGCTCAAAGCAGAGCAGGGTCCCAGGACAGAGGAACAGGGAAAGCTTGAGGAACCCTGAGCCAAAGCCTCCCCAGTCTACCAACGGGTGATGGGGGACCAGAAGCTTCTCTCTGTCCCTCTCTCCCTCATACTACTGCAAACTTCTGAGCTTCCCAAAACCAACCTACCCCTTTCAACACACAAATGGATACCCCATTTCTGAAAGCACGCTGCAGAGGAGCACATGTTGTCAGCAGCTCCCTCAGCACCCATGAATGCTACCGCTAAGATCCAGCCAACTGCTTTCCCTGGGTAACTACAACTCAAATTTCTTCTTCAGCTGTGACCAGTTTAGGGCCAATTCTTGAGCTATTGCAGACTACAGACATTTTTCCATCAACCAAAAGCTGTCTTCGGTATTCTTTACCAACCATACTGCTTACACTGAGAACATTAAATGAAGAATTGGCAGTGGATTTGAAAGCTGGGCCAGGTGTTCTCCCTGTGGGGCATTCACTTAAAGGGGATGGGACAGCTTAGGAGCAGCAAGCACAGGGTTTTACTTCAGCCACCCAGGAGCAATTTCTACCTGTACTATATTATGGAGCAACTTCTACCCCCTTCACGCGAAAGTTTATGATTAGGGACAAAGCAGGAAAGAAGCTCTGGTTGTAGGCTGCTTCACCTGGCTCTCTGTGGTGCCCAGGAAGTACAAGAGTGTGCGATACCGCAAAGTTTTGGTTTACTGCGCTGTCCAGTAGCCAGGCCTGGGCCAGTTCTACAGTTAGTGCACTGGGAGAGTATCTAGTCAATCCCAAAGCAAAGAGGGGGTTGAGCCCGTTCTCTTGCTCTAGCACATGGAAGACTGCAGAGTTTCAGAACTGCAGTAAAGTAGTTATTTTAGGCTTGGACACACCTTGCTAATCCTTAAACTGGGAAAAAAGTCTGTGTGGCTACAACATGGCACCCCAACCGAACACGTCTTGTGGGACCATGGCTCTTCAGAGTTAGTACAAAATTAATCTTGGTCATATTTGTGCCTTCAGGGGATGGGGACATTGCACAGCAGTGCAAGTGTTTGCTTTTTCTTTGTGAGGGAGAGAAAAAAAAAAAAGGCCGAACAAAAACCAGAACAATAAAGCAAACGAATTACAGCATACTTTAGCCGGCTTCAAATAACAAACATGACTCCATTCATATGAATACGATTCCCTCTCCAAGTTTGTAAGTATTTCCCTGGTATGTAAATCATAACAAGATGGAGACTCCTGGACCAGAAGATTTACGATGAAACCTGTGTTCGGCTACTCTGCAGTTTAAGACGTGTTTTCAGCATTTGCCCATGAACTGGATGGGGCTTTCAGCTGAAGTGTCTGTGCATAACCAGCCTTTCGAGAGGCCTGGGCCAGAAGGTAACATTTCCCTGAAACTTTCTGGTACAAAACAGTTGTTTGGACAAATCAATGAGTAGCCTGGCCAAAAGGTTCTCAGATCCCTCCTCCTCTTACACAAGCTCTTTCTTTTAAAGCTTGTCGCTTTATTTGTTGTCATAGTAAAGACTCAAAGTTAGAAGCTCTGAGTCAGACAGCTTATTAATAACAAGTGAAGGATACTACAGCACAGATTTCATTAGCCAGAAGCCATTTAGCAAACAAAGTGAGACGCCAGGCTCCCAGAGAGCATATTCAGACCATGCTGGAGAATATAGTATCATCTCTCCAGCACCACGGGCAAGCTCACATCAAACCGGCGCAACGTTTGACTGCCATGAGAACAGGAATGGGCACTACACTGGTGTAGATGTCCCTGTGCTCAGTCTGGAAATTATCTGCAGACCAACCCTAGCTGGTACCGTTGTGTCAACCACAGCACAGAAGAGCTTGGAGTAGGAAGATGCCACCTGAAAGCAGGATAAACTGCTTACACTAACTCAAAAAAAAAGGTCCAACCAAACCACACAGCAGTCTGAATATAGCTTTTTCTTCCTCACAGTCAGAATGGAGGACGTTTGGGACCCAAGGCACAAGACACTTCATAAAGGGGGTATACTCCAGGCTAGGGCTGTAAACAGAACCACTATAATGTGTACACAGTGGGACCTGAGCACGCTGGAAACTCTGGCCTTCACCGAGATGCCCCAGAGGACCTACATTTTCCTAAAAATTATTATCTTACCTCCCATTGGGACTGTTAAAAAAATCAGTGGAACAGTGCTGGTATCAGACTGGAAAATTAACAGTGGAGAATGAGGTCCAAGGCAAAGCCACCACTGACATGATCTCGACAAGCAGCCCTGGTTTACGACAGTCTGTAGATTATGACATTTGGGGAAAGGATGGGACCTGGCAGATTGAAGTCCTTTCCAGTTTCAACAAAGTACGTCACCTACATCAAGCCACGGTGGGAAGAGATCCTGCATCAGCCACCATTGAACTAACCATCCAGTTAGTTCATGGCACTTTTTGTGAAGCCAGCCCTACCTTTCGGCTTCAGGTTGCTATTTTGGTCTCCATTGCTTTGCCAAAGACAGCTCCTGTCACGGCAGTACAAAGCCAAGCAAACACCTCTGTGTCTTGCAAGTCTCACGATCCATTACTGTGAACGGTGACATGAATTTCATGAAATCTTGGCCCTGTTGTTATCAGAATCCATCCCACCACTCACACAAGAACTTGGGGGTAGAGGAGGAAGATTCATCTGGCACTATTTTGTCAGGGATTTAATCTTTGGATACAGTGCATTAGTCGGATTAGAGCAAAGACACAGGCTATCCATATTTTTAAGGCCTGATGACCTTTAACGACGAGAAATAGTAAAAGGAAAAACGTGAACCCTGACAAATTCATAACTACAGCACAGGGGAAAGGAATGTATTCTTTTAACATATGAAAAAACATTGCACATGACATGTCTATTTTCTTTTCAGTCCCGTAGCTGTTATGAATTATATACAACATATTTAGTCATCATTTGTTCTTGTGCCTTTTTGTGTGGGGGGGTACTTTGGCTGTTCTAAACTTCTTCTTTATCACTGATCAAGTAATTGTATGAAATACCATTTGGTTTGTCTCTCCAGAACCCTGCTGTAGCGCTGTGTCCCTGTACCACTGAGAGCTCAGAGACAGGGTTTTGCTGTTCACCAGCATCATCCACACAAGAGGCAGAAACCCATTTATCATCCAATTTAAAGAAAAATGGCATTTTGAATTAGCTCCTACTAGCATTACACAGGCAGCTCAGGGAGAAGAGATGTTATAAATATTCCTCAGAGCCCTCCAAATGAGTTAGGAAGGAAAGAATCAGGTTTGCCAACTTCCATTCCCCAACTCCAACCACCTCTGTTATGGTGACAACAAACAGCAACAGCTCATTACTTGCACGACAGCGGTTAGCCCGGCTGTGGATTGGCAGGATGTGTAATCTATTGGTGTTATCGTTTTGGGATGCAGATAAAAGGAGCCAGGCCCCAGCCCTCGGTGAACTGAGAAAGGTCACTCCATCCTCAAAGCAAAAGCAAATGTGCGCACTACCTCATCTCCAAGTGCAATCACAAAACAATGTCAGATGTCAGCAAACAGCTCAAAAACTCACGGAATCTAGCAAATACAAAAAAAAATAATGAATTCCTTTTAATATGGAAAAGTTACCCCCAGTGTCTCTAATGAAGCTAAAGATGAAGAAATCCCATACTTCTGTGAAATCTGCCAGCATATTCATAAAAAGCTGTTTATTTTTAGTCACTTGAAAGCTTTCTTTTCTTTATATTTTCCTCATTCAGTGACAGACCACATACCAAAGCTGAAGTTTTATTTAGAGGGAAAAACAAAAACAAGGCACAGGAAGAGGTTCACAGATCTCAGACTACTTTCCATGCAAGGGCAGCCACTCAGTGAAGGGACCAGCGTCCCTAAAGAGAGGGTTGTTTTGCTCCTGAAGCTCCCTGTTTGCCTCCCCTCTCCCCAGGCTCTGCGATGGCAGATGGGGCTGTGGTAAGGGACACAGGAAACAGGCCCACAGCGCTTGCAAACATTCATGGGGCTTTTTATCCAGATGTATCCCTGGAGCAAGAGGGAGGTAAGAGAGAGTCTCAGCCCTTCCCACTTCAATGTCAGAGCATGGCAAATCTGCAGTAGATGTTTCTTTCCAGCAGGTCTAATGCTGCTTAGGTCAGAGAAAAGTCTCTTCTCCTTGTGAGAGACCTTCATCATTCAAAGTGGGTATCACGGCTTTGAGATATATCTCAACACCACACATTTTTCCCTGAATACTTTCAGATAGTAACTGCATCCTGGGCTGCATCCCCAGCAGCATGGCCAGCAGGTTGAGGGAGGGGATTCTGCCCCTCTACTCTGCCCTGGTCAGACCCAACCCTGCAGCACTGCATCCAGCTCTGGATGGCCCAACATCAGAGGACATGGACCAGTTGAAGAGGGTCCAGAGAAGGCCACAAAGATGATGAGAGGGCTGGAGCACCTCTCCTGTGAGGACAGGCTGAGAGAGTTGGGGCTGTTCAGCCTGGAGAAGAGGAGGCTCCGGGGAGACCTGATAGCGGTCTTCCAGTGCCTAAAGGGGGCCTACAGGAAAGTGGGAGAGAAATTGTCCAGTAGGGCCTGTTGTGACAGGACGAGGGGTAATGGTTTCAAAATAGAGGGAGGTAGATTCAGTTTAGATATTATGAAAAAAATTGTCATAGTTCAGCCCCAATTGGGACCAGACTATGCAGTCTCTCTCTCACTCCCCCCACACTCCAAGAGAACAGGGGGAGATGATATAAGAAAAACAGCTCGAGGTTTGAGATAAGGACAGGGAGAAATCCTTAAAGTTACCGTTATGGGCAAAACAGACCCGACTTGGGGAAAACTATTCATTTATTACTACAAACAGCAGGAGAATGAGACAGAGAACAAGATAACCTCCCCCCACCCCTCCCTCTTCCCAAGCTTAACATTATCTCTACCTCCTTCACCTCCGAGCGGCACGGGGGGAAGAGGGAATGGGGGTTGAGGTCAGTTCATCACCTGTTGTTTTACGCTGCTGCTTCATGGTCGGGGAAAGAACTCCTCACATTCCTCCCCTGCTCCGTTGTGGGGTCCCACCCCTACGCCACAGCCCTCCATGAAACTGCTCCGGCATGGGTCATCTCTTCCACGGGGTGCAGTCTCTCCAGAACAGCTGTCCCAGCGGGCCCTCCATGGGCCACAGCCTCCTTCAGGCATCCACCTCCCCCAGTACAGGGTCCTTCACGGGCTCCAAGTGGATCTCTGCTCCTCCGTGGACCTCCATGGGCTGCAGGGGGACAACCTGCTCCACCATGGTCGTCACCACGGGCTGCAGGGGAATCTTGGCCAGGAGCCGCATTACTCCTCCCCCTCCTTCTGAACTGACCTTGGCGTCTGCAGCCGTTCCTCTCATAAGAAAAGTTCTTCACAACAGGCTGGCAGATGCCTCTCAGAATCTCTTCACATCATCCATCTCCTCTCCTCTCCACTTCTTGCAGCCAGGGCAGGCCGAGTCAGACCCAGTCGGCCGCCTGGTGAGAGGCCAGAGGGTGACGCCTGCAAGGCCCACGAGGCTCGCGCCTCTCCCTCTGCGCTTCTGACCCCGCTTCAGCTTCTTCACATCTTCTCTTCTCTCTTTTTTTTTTTTTTTTTTCTGTTTTCCCCTTCTTAAATACGTTATCGCAGAGGCGTTATCACGGAACACTCTGCTACCATTCGGCTCAGCCTTGGTCCAGCAGCGGGTCCGCCCTAGGCTTGGCTGAGTCCACTCGGGGAGCAACTTCTAGCAGTTTCCTACAGAAGCTGCCACCTTAGGCCCCCCTCACTAAACAAAACCACAACATTTTACATTGAGGGTGGTGGAGCACTGGCCCAGGTTGCCCAGAGAGGCGGTGGATGCCCCATCCCTGGAAACATTCAAGGCCAGGTTGGCCAGGGCTCTGAGCAACCTGATCTGGTTGGAGATGTCCCTGCTCCTTGCAGGGGGTTGGACTGGATGGCCTTGAAAGGTCCCATTCTACCCAAATCCTTCTGTGATTTTAGGATTCTATAATCTCCTGGTCAAGTTTGAGTTCCCTTTGAGACAGTGTATGAGGCTCTGTTGGTATATCTAAAGATTGCCATTGTTTTTTTTTACTTTTCACCTATGAACATCTGATGAAGACAAAGGTGGGTGGTTTTTTTTTTTTGGTTTGTTTCTTGAGAGCAATGTATTTGGCTCCCTCCTGTGGGCACCAGCATTGCAAATTTCCCACAACATCCAATTTAAACACAACAATAATACCAGCTTATGCTACAGCTGAATCCACCCTTCCCCTGGCGGAGTCCTGTGCTCACTTAGCCAACAAAGATTTTCCTGAGCTTAAGTACTACCAGCAATGCCATAGAAATGTGCACAGGGCACACAGCAGTTTTAAAACAGGAGAACTGTGCAGGAATGAACCAAAGCATGTACATTCTTCACTTTAAAGTATATGGCAGGTGGCTCGATGCTATATTGTCTGGCTGAACACAGGTCAGCACTTTACTGGCTTCAAATTTTACTATGGGGTTTTCTGTTACCTCTCAATGTGAGTTTGACTCAGTACCTTCCAGCATTATTTCCTATTCTGGATCCAGCTACTGAACGGAATAAACTCAGGGAGTTTTAAGTCTCTGTTAGCTGTTCTTACCAATCACTCAAACAAAGAAAACAGGAATATGTGCAAGTTCTTCAGAACTCAGCCTGGATATTCTCCATGAGGGCCCAAACCAACACCACCAGCTCAGCTGGGAAACGGAGCTCCTCTCCCAAGACTGGTAATTGAAGTTTCTGTCCTGTTCTTTCTACGAAACCATCCCACAGAGCAAAAACTCTAGGCCACTGCAAGGCTAAGGTATCATGCAAACCATAGAATAACAACAACTTAATACTGTCTCTGCATTGCTTACTCCTTAAAAATGTTATTTTTTTCCAGGATTAGTTGCTTGAGATGTTGTAGTTGCCAGCTAGTTTCTTTGCAAGCACAGAAATAATAAGTGTGCAGATAACAGCATTTGCCATGGGATTTAGACAGCTCTCCCTTGGGCTTCTCTGGAGAGTTACCTCCAAACCTCGTCCCTTTTCTTGTATGTCAGCAACTTGCAACAGGAAACCAAGCATGCCCACTTCCAGATTCATGGTTTCTATAGTGACAAAACGAATTTGGGGTGTACATGAGGTATAATCAGTATTGTCCTATGGAAGATTTCACTGAGAAGAACAAGACATAGACAGCTAATGCTGTTTGAGGTTCTAGGATATTTGAATGAGGCTGGGAAGTTCAGCCCCTGTGGAGAGCCACAACCTTCTGGAATGGGAACCAAAAGAGCATTTCACTGAGGTTTTCCGTGATAGCTAAATCTCAGCTGCAGTAGTTAGGAAGCTTTTTGATCCCTGTCTCAAAAACCTGAGGGTTTTGCCCCTGAGATGGAGAACAGAAAGTACCCAGACAGAACAGGCAGCAGAGCCCGAGTAGCTCTGGAAACACAGAGAAGGACAAACTCCAAGTGAACACCACAGCTGAGCAGGGTCCTGGCACCCCACAAGCTGGGAAGGCTGGTGGGGGATGAGCAGGAACATTGCTGCTGCCCTCTCCTGTTCCTCCACTGCCAAACCAAACCCGGATATGCTCAGATCAGCCGCTGAGAGTAACGCCACTCCAGTGCCTCGGTGAAATGCCATCGCCCATGTCCGCATCATTCCGCTTATAACACAACACCCATGAATCAACAGTGTTGTCTGATTTTTGCAATTTTATGAAGGTGGGAGGCTGACCTGCTGTCATAGTTCAGCCCCGATCGGGACCAGACTACGCAGTCTCTCTCTCACTCCCCCCACCCTCCGAGAGAATAGGGAGAGATAATATAAGAAAAAAACGGCTCGAGGTTTGAGATAAGGACAGGGAGAAATCCTTAAAGTTACCGTTATGGGCTGGTGAGAGGCCAGAGGTTGAGGCCTGCAAGGCCCATGAGGCCTGCGCCTCCTCCTCTGCGCTTCTGCCCCCGCTCAGCCTCTTCACATCTTCTCCTTTCTTTTTTTTTTTTCCTGTTTTCCCCATCTTAAATACATTATCGCAGAGTCGTTATCACGGAACATTCTGCTACCAATTGGCTCTGCCTTGGCCAGCAGCAGGTCCGCCCTAGGCCCGGCCGAGTCCACTGAACAAAGGGGAGCGACTTCTAGCAGTTTCCTACAGAAGCTGCCACCTTAGGCCTCCTCCACTAAACAAAACCACAACACCTGCCTCTGCCTCAGACCCTTCAGAGAGGGAAAGGAAGGCAGTTCCTCCAAATCTGCAGTCCTGTCTAACAGTCTAGTAAGGCTTTGTGTCTCCACGGCTGTCCTACCACGCTGAAGTGCTCACGCTCTGCTCTGCATAGTTCTAGATCCCTCTTTGAACTCCTGGACAGTTCAGGGAATCAGATTTGGAGTGAAATCAAATCTCCCAAACAAGCTGGGTGATGTCTGCTCCTTAGGACACTGACAGTTTCTCCAATTTAAATGAAAATGAGATGAGACAATACTGATCACTGTAAAATTGCAAGCGAAGCAGAAAGCCCGACCGCCTTGCTGTGCTGTGAACAAAGTTAACGCTCTGCCAATTCATCAGTCACCTGAGTTGTGAGTTATTGCCCTGTCCCTCCAAAGACACCTACTGTAGAGCTACAACTCAGACAGACCTCTCCAGAGACCCTCACCTCTCTGTCAGGGCTCTGTTTAGCTATCCCCACATTAACTGATGGCCAAGGCTTTCCATGCAGTTCCCGTGTGTCCAAGCGACTCCAGCAGCTTTCATGGGCTCTGCTCCGCAGCCCCAAACCAACTCGGGCAGCCTGGGCAAGGGGGTTCACCACTCCAAACAACAGAGCCTGGCATGACTTGGCCGGACACATGACAAATGAGTAATTCACCAGTTCACACAGTGATTTACGGGCTGGATTTGAGCTGGAATATTGCTAGAGGGGGAGTGTGGCGCTTTCAAGTAAAGAGCCGATGACTCACTTTCTCGGTATTTGTTTTCTTGCACTGCCTCTGTTCCCCATTCTCCATGCACACTCTCACAACCAAGTCCTGCTGTCCAGTAAAACAGCTGAACTTTCTCTTACACCAGATCGGTAGTTTTAAAATTAACCAGCAAGGCTCAGTCACGCTGCGGGTCACAAGTGCCTCTTTGTGCAGGTACAATCAGGTAACGCAATGTCCTGGCAATGTCCTTGGGTCATTTGCACTGATTTCAACAGAGTTGTGCTGCCCGATGCCAGCCCAGGATCTGTCCCTCCACAGAGGCCAGTTGTTTCGCATGGATGGGGTGGGGAGAAGCAGCAGAACAAAACATGAATTTAAGCGTGCAGGGTGTAGGGGAATCGGTAAGAGCAATCTCCACTCCTTAGATTTACAAACTGCACTTGAAAAATAAGCATGAAAGAAGCCACATGAATACTCCCCCTGAAAACCTAGAGCTCCTGACCAGAAGCTGGCTCCTTCCAACAATGCTTAACATGATAAGAGCTCACAAAGACTCCCTGAAGTGCAAGTAGCTCACCAGCCACAGATTTCCCTGGGATGGTTTTCCTCAGCCTCTCTTGATGGCACAAGAGTATCTTGACAACACAGCCATGTTTCAGAAAGTTGTGGTGACCAAAATGAGGGCCACAGTGCTACACCCTTAGTTTCTACTATGTCTGACCCCACAGCAATTTTCCCAGGAATACAATTCTCGTCAGAAGGCCTCATGCAATAATGCAAATGGTAGCTCTGCAGCCTTCACTTTTGAGATCTATCATTATAATAATGAGCAGCCAAAGGTATACCTATTTTTTTTTTATACAGAACTATCAAGAGTCACTTAAGAGTAAGTGAATAAGGCTATAAAAATGCTTATCTATGAACATGGATCTCCTGCAGGTTCTTTTGAAGAGATCATGATCTTCTCATTGAAGCCAGTGTCCGGGAGAAGAGAGAACAGATTGAACATGAAATGAAAACAGACTGGCTCCAGACATGGCCATTGCAGCTTCCAGTTCTTGCTGGAAACTGAAGCTATTTTGGAACATCATTCTTTATTTATGGCATTTATTATTTATTTATTGCCTTTATCTTGTATGTGTAGAATGAGCAGAAATTCTTCAAACGCAGCTCACTGCATTGAGCTCTGGATGGCAGCAACACACAACGTAGCAGCATTGGCCCCAGTGCTGCAGGTGTAAATTCACATCCTCTGCCTGGGTACAGGGACAGAGCCAGCCAGGTAGAGCACGAGTCCAACCGAAAGAGACAGCCTCGCCTTGCCTCTGCCATTCCTGGTGGGCTTGATGCTTCCTGAACAACCCTTCCAGCATTGTGTAAAATGGCATCTAAAGGGACAAGAGAGAGCGTGTTTTTCTCCTGCTGTGCAAAGCTACTGCAAGAACAAGACAACTCATTAACTTTATACACCCACTATCAAAAGCAATTCCTTACAGCGCAAGGCAGCATGCACCAGCCCTCATACCCGCACTGCGCAGGCACGATCGTACAAAAAGAGATTTTCAAGCCACCTCTAAAAGTACAAGCTCCAAGCCTCACCTCAACCACATCACCTGTCCCTAAATCCATCAAGTAAACCTAAACATGACGCAAGGTGTCGCACTATAATCACACACCTAACTGCTCAAAGGGAATACTCTCTGCTTTAATATCCTCCATTCCTCAAGCCAGTTGAACCAAATATGGCTACTACAAAATTTGATTTTAAGTGTGCTTTCCGCACAGGTTTTTCAAACATAGTTCAACAGCTGTTTCTGGGAAGGCTTATATAACATGGGGTTACACGTAACCAGCAGTTTTCTATCTAGGTCTGATCACAAACACCAGGTAATAAAAAATGAGTAAGAAATGAAATAATAGTAATGTCTCCCATGACAATAAACTCCTGTTACACTGTGACAAAGTTTATATCAAAGATCTCTGATATGCTTAGGTTGCTTTAAAGTAAAACCCACTCTCCACAAAAGTATTCAAGTTCTGCTCTTATGTAATGGTCAAAATTTTGCCCTTAGCAAATGAATCCATCTCTCTCTGCCTGAAATACCTTAATGAGAAGTGACCTTTTACAGTGCTTTAAATCTCCCCCAGTAACGTAAAACCCAGGAGCACACTGGGAAGTTGAGAAGAACCTTATCTAACATCAGTTGTACTTGCTTCGTTTCCAAAATGCAGTTGGTTCCAAGCTGTCAGCGCAAGTAGGACTGGAAGGGCTCACCATACTTGGGCTTTTTATCTTATTTTTTTTTTAACAGAACTGACTCACTTATCTCTAAATCTCTAAACCTGAAGGCACAAATATCACTTTCGGAGTGACTCATCTTGGAGTAAACGGAAATGCTGCTGCAGACCTGAATAGGTGCTTTCGTTCTGCAGGATTTTTACAGATAATGCTCAAAAGTCTTTGGAAAAGCTTTGAGGGAGTCTCTCTTGCATCTTCTCCTCCCACATCCTTCCTCTCTCCTGGATATTCTATTTTTAGTAGTCACAGAGCATTTCCTGGTGCTCCCTTTTTACTCTTCCAGCCTTGCAATAGGTAACACTTGCAGAGTTTAGTGTCAGAAATTTTGAGGTAACTAAGAGTGAAGCGTGAGCGTAAATGTGCTTTTGTGAAAGCACCAGAAAAAAAATAATACGCAAGGGTTAAAAACCTGGCAACCTTGGAGAACTAAAGTTACAATTGAGCGCAATTATGCTGGCAAACATCAAGGACAGTATTTTCTGCATCAAGAACACAGCACAGATGAATTGTCAGCAGAAGAACTGTGCTTCTTAGTGAAGGATAGGAGGATGGTAAAAAAGAGAATTTTATGAGAATTGTATGTACTGTACCTCTCTCCTGCTAACCTAACAGGAAAACAGGGTGCAGCTGTAAGATAACCAAAATGAGGAAACAAGAGACAATTGCTCAAGATATAGGGAAGGGAAAGTAAACAAGATTCTTCTTGCCATAGTAGCTGCTGACTTCAAAGGGTATTAAAAGACCTATTCAAAACCCAATTCATTGTCACCGTTCGAGAGGAACACCGCAGGTGTAACGTGAACACACAGTAGCTGGCATCCCTTGATCTCCATGCCACCACAAGTAATGCTGCCCAGACTACTTGGACACACACATGCTGGTGCCTGCAGTGACTCTGCAGGTATGAGAATGTGAATAGATAGATACAACTTAGAAAAGTTAAGTAAAATTAAATTCTCCTTTCCCTTCCATAAGGTCTTCCATTGAGTTTTTCAGACATGAATTCCTACACACTTACTTGGGTTGAGTGCTTTGATGACGCAAATATAGAGTCACTGGCTTGTAACAGCTGAACGGCATTAGTCAGCGATGTGAAACCTGGCAAAGTATAGACTAACAGACTGTTCAGCAATAAATCCTTATCTTAAGTACTTTAAAAAAATGTTTAGAGCTATAGAGAGCGGGAAACCGACTTTCTTCGCACTCTTTAATCACTTTTCCATCTCACACTCCACTTTTCCTCTGTTTTTCTTTGTAATGGTACATACTGAACAAAATCATATATGAAAGGAAAGTTGCAGTCTGGAGCACCTTTCAAAAGTCTCAAAATACTTTAGAGGGTAAATTTCAGTTTTGCAAAACTGTTTGTCTCTGAAGTGCTTGAGTATCATTGAAATTCCTGAATGACAATAGTTCTAACGGTAACATTTCTAATAGTAGGGTGTGATTGAGAGGCGGAAAAGTCTACTGTCATTTAGAAGAAAAAGAAGGATGATGTGGCCTCTAAACCACTCATAAATGTTCCCTCTCTTCCCTCCTCACCTGTCATTATGACTTGGCTTGCACTCCCTTGGCGTTTAGGTACTGAATTTCCATGGGCTCTCTGAAGAACCTGAGACAATCAGGGAGCTTGCAGAATGATCCATGCTGATCTTCACTCCCAAATCACCCCTGGTACCTGCCTCTGGATTCATTACCAATCCCAGCATTGCCACACCCCACAGTCCATCCCCAGCCCTCACAATATCGCTGTTAACAACTCAGGTAATAGCTTTGCTCCTCTGTTTTCCAGCTTGGGAAAAAGATCTAGTAATATTTATGCAGCTTTTCCAAACACTTGGACAGGCCCATGCAGTTAATCACAAAGGTATGTTTACTAAACTACTAATTCAAGAAGCTCAGCTTGAGCATTCTGGTGTTACAGTAAAAGCAAGCACAGCTTTAAAAGGCGCAGTATGACTCACATTTAGAGTATCCTGGGCAAAATACAAGTTAGGTCCTCAGCTGATTCCTCTTGGCTAAAAAAACCTGGTCTCATGAGTGAGAAGTTCAGAAGTGCTCGCAGAAAATTATCACAGAACAGAGGATTAAACATACATTCCTGAATATAAGAAAAAAAAGTCCTAGAAATTAGAGCTTTCTTTATTAAGATAATGAATAACTTCTCTGTGTACAAATGCAAAGACATCTACTTGTCTCTGTGCACCTAGGAGCAGGTTTTTCCATATGTCCCACAGCTCATACTACATCTCCTATAACCGGCGAGGGCAGTGGCTGTCAGCGACGCAGAGCTGAGGAAGCCACTGTAATTCGTGGCCACTTTATTTCCTCTTACCAACTGGTGCAAAAAGGCTTTGTTTGTATGGGAAGCGGAGCACTGCGTGAATGAGTGAGTGAGTGAATGTGTGCTCACGTGTATCTGCATTGTGCGTTATCAAGAAGTTGGAAGGAAATGGTGAGGAAAAGCATCCCAGTCAAAAATAGATTTCAAATAATTTGCCCAGGAACTGCTGTTACCATACAGGCAGGTGGATCTCTGGGCAGTATACTGAGGACAAGTCAGCAAGTCCAGCCTACCAAACTGTAACAAGAAGCTCTTTTATGGCTTCAGCCTCTACACTCATTCCACCTGTTATCTAGAGGTTTGGAAGTATAAAGTCACAAGGTGTCGTAGTTCAGGCCCGATCAGGACCAGACTACGCAGTCTCTCTCTCACTCCCCCCACCCTCCAAGAGAATAAGGAGAGATAATATAAGAAAAACAGCTCGAGGTTTGAGATAAGGACAGGGAGAAATCCTTAAAGTTACTGTTACGGGCAAAACAGACCCGACTTGAGGAAAACTATTCATTTATTACTACAAACAGCAGGATAATGAGACAGGGAACAAGATAACCTCCCCCCACCCCTCCCTCTTCCCAAGCTTAACATTATCTCTACTACCTTCCCCTCCCGAGTGGCACAGCGGGGAAGAGGGAATGGGGGTCACGGTCAGTTCATCACACGTTGTTTCACACCGCTGCGTCATCGTCGGGGGAAGAACTCCTCACATTCCTCCCCTGCTCCGTTGTGGGGTTCCACCCATACACCACAGTCCTTCGTGAAACTGCTCCGGCGTGGGTCATCTCTTCCACGGGGTGCAGTCTCTCCATAACGGCTGTCCCAGCGGGGCCTCCACGGGCCACAGCCACCTTCAGGCATCCACCTCCCCCGGTACGGGGTCCTTCACGGGCTCCAAGTGGATCTCTGCTCCTCCATGGACCTCCATGGGCTGCAGGGGGACAACCTGCTCCACCATGGTCGTCACCATGGGCTGCAGGGGAATCTTGGCCAGGAGCCGCATTACTCCTCCCCCTCCTTCTGAACTGACCTTGGCGTCTGCAGCCGTTCCTCACAACAGGCTGGCAGATGTCTCTCAGGATCCTTTTTACATCTTATTCACTTCTCATCTCCTCTCCACTTCTTGCAGCCGGGCCGGGCTGAGTTGGGCCCAGTCGGCCGCCTGGCGGGAGGCCAGAGGGTGAGGGGTGCAAGGCCCACGAGGCTCGCGCCTCCCCCTCTGCGCCTCTGCCCCCGCTCAGCTGCTTCACATCTTCTCTTCTCTCTTTTTTTTTTTTTCCTGTTTTCCCCGTCTTAAATACGTTATTGCAGAGGCGTTATCACGGAACACTCTGCTACCAATCGGCTCGGTCTTGGCCAGCAGCGGGTCTGCCCTAGACCCGGCCGAGTCCACTGAACAAAGGGGAAAGTTCCAGCAGTTTCTTACAGAAGCTACCACCTTAGGCACCCCCTCACTAAACAAAACCACAACACCAGGTTTATTTTAAAAAGCACACAATACTGGGGATTAAATTGAAGTTTAAGATTTTAAGTGAAAGAATGACAGATTCATTGTCTTGATCTCTATAGCAAGATTTTAATTTCCTGCCAGAACCTTTTGAAGGAAATAGGCATCTAATGAGACTCTGAGTGCAAATAACAATGATGTGGCAGAGATCTCACAGAGTAAATTTTTGGCAGGTGCTGATATTGTAGAAATTTGCTTTCATGCATTCATTAACAAGACAGATTTTCTGAAATGTGCTAAATAGTTTTCAACTTTTTAAAATAACATATTCTAAGGATCAGATTTGCTCTGATTCGAATAGGGAGATACATGGCAGCTGTCGACATATTGTAAGCCCTGTTTCATGCCTGGAATAATTTCCCATCAAATTTCATTCAGACAGGGCAATTTACTGAATAAATTGCAGAATAAACAGACCTGTTTGGATAAGCTGTTGTCTTGGCAGTTGTCTTAGTGACCTGGCTCTCGCCTTCTTCCTCCCATCAGAAGCTGGCTGCCAGTCCAAGGGGTTTTGTCAATGAGAGCTGACAGTAAAGCCTACCCTGCAGTGAAAGAGAGGTCTCTAGAACAGCTACAAGTCTGCTGAGCTCCATATCCCACCTATCCACTCTCCCACGCCACCTTCAGACAGCTTCTGTGGGATCGGTAACAGGTGCCTGCCAGTACATCGCTCGCGGAATGGCCTGGTGGGTCAGAGAGGGTGTGCCGCAGCATCCAACGGGATGCCAGCTCCAGCTTCACAAGATGGCAAGTGGGTGAAAATGTTCAATGGTGCAAAACAGGCCATGACCTGCAGGTGATTTTTCTGCCCTAACTAGCGTAAAAAGGACAAGGAGCAGAGGATCTCACTCCAGGGATGTTCCTGCACTGTTCATGGCGTAGACTGCCAGCTGCTTACTATCCAAATGTCACCATAAACACAAGGTTTTCTCACACACATCACAGAAAAGCTTTTGTTTAAATTTTGCAGCTATTCATGGAGATACTGAACACAGACAGCATTTTGCATCACGCATTATAGTAGCTATTCTTCTAAGAAGAGGGCTATGCTTTCCCCAGGATAAAGGTGGGTTGCCAGAGTACAGGATTATATAGAATTAGACAGTAACACCAACAAAAAGCATATTTTGGGAGATTAGAAGCAGATGACTAGCCTTGGGCTCTTCCCCCTGCCTCGCCCCTGTATGTTCTTGCACCATCAAAGAATAATGGCATAGAAAAGTCAACTCTTAATTCATCTTGGAACTGCTCCCTTGAAGCAGCAATGTCCTGTGAGCTCTAGTTTGAGCCAGACAGACACTGCTGCAGGAGCTGTGTACCCCACTAAACTCCTCTTAGCAGTAATTAAAAAACTTCCAAAAAGTAGAAACCAGAGAATTTTAGAGACCCGTAAGCGAAATACGTGCGTGGCTTTCACAGAAAGAAAAGGGAGATTGGGTACTTAAAAATGCTAGGATCTTTTCAAAATCTGGATATAAATTACCTGGGGAAGATCCCATCTTCTCCACAAGCCCCTTTCCTTTGCCCCCTCCAGTTCCTCCAGTCTGACTCCTCTTCAGGTGTTGAGCTGGATTCAGTGGCAGTTGGTTTGCAGTGTGGCTAAGATACAGCTCCTGAAAACCTTGGCCCACTCCTAGCTCAACCAAACAACGTCCTCCAAGAATACCAAATGCCACAGCCCTAATTTCCCAAGGATTACAGGAACAAAATCTATACCCTTGATTGCAAATCCTCATGGGCGTTCAGCCACAACAATTAAACACACAGAGTAACTTCGCTTTTGCTGGCACTGTTTCATCACATACAGTAGAATACAAGAAGACTTAAGAAAACAAAAAAAGTGGGGTTTCTTTTTAAATGTAATACAAATGAAAGGATATACTGACTAAGTAAGGTTATAGAAGTCATTTATGTAGTAGAGAGTAGGAATCCACTGCAATTCAATAAACATACTTTCATTGTATATTTTTCCACTTTTATCCATGTCCCTATTGGACTCACCCTAGAATCTTCTGTAAAATTGGGTGCCTTTAACATGAATAAACATTATAAAGTTTTTTTAATTCAGTTTTTCACTCTGTTCTGTAGCTGACAAAACTCCTTTCAAGTTACAGTCATTTAATAGAATACTTGGGCAATTGTATCCCCAAACATTTTATTCCTGAAATCTTGTAATATTTCTTTCTCATGAATTTTGCTTTACTACTTCATGGCACTAGTGAGCTTGGAAGTACCACAAAATCAGCCTTTCTTGGGACATTCTGGCACTTTTTGCACAGAACTGACCCAGACCAGGATGCTGAGAAGAAAACAACATTTTTTTTTTTTAAATGTTTCCCTGAAGTTTTATGAAACTTAAAAAAAAAGGCAAAAAAAAAAAGCCTGGCTCCAGATTAGTATCTTTGCAAGCTTCCAAGATTACTACGCCCTTCCCAAATTTTTACAATTGAAAACAAAAAGAGAGAAAAAAAAAATCATTACTTTTTCTAGGCATCAGATCAGAGCTCAAAAATATCTACTAGACTTATTTTAAGAAAGGAACTTGGAAATGTTTAACTAAACCCACTAGAGAAATTGAGACACACACACAAGCAGCGATTACTTGGGGTATTTACTTAAAGATTTTGTAATCTCTCTGCCTATGCACATTCTCCTCCTCTCTTATCTACAGGCAGACACAAAAATCAAGACTCTAAATGCTAAAATAATAAAGACTCAGGTGAGGGGCCACATGTTCAAACACAGAGCAGAATTTAAGAGGTTTGGTTTTTGGTTTTTTTTTTTTTAATATTTCTTCCTGCATTTGTGCATATGACTCAAAGGCCATAGTTCTACACCTGAAGGCTGCGATACCAAGATGAATAAATAATACACAGCTGCATGTGAAAGATGAGGGCTGGATGTTCATCCTTGGCAGCACAAAACTATTAAATGGCTCCCTTTAGAGACAGTGGTGCCTAGCTGGTGGCACACAGGCGACAGGTATAACTTGTGCAAAATGCATGAATCATTCTCCCAGTATTTCTTGGTTCAAATTTAAAGCCATCACCTTGTTTGAATGGAGTTGGAGCAGTGGAAAAGGAATGGCTGAGATCTCCCCTCTCATTTATATTAATGCTTTTATGCCCATATTTGAATGGTATTAGCAAACACCTAAGTATCTCTGCCACTATTTGCTCACCTAAGTAATTGCTAACAGCACATTAATATAGCACCGGGATTTGGGGAATCTTTACTGATACTATCAGGGCTGTTTGAGCCTTGAACAAATGAGGTGAGGAAGAGTGGTAGCTTATAAACAGCCAAGAGCTACAATAATACAAGAAAAGGCCACAACAAGAAGAGATACTCGATGGCAACTGCCCATCAGCATTAACCTTACAACTACTGCTGAACACGAAATATTCCATGCACTGCTGGTGAATTCTACTGAGCTGAAGTGCACCTTACTGCTGTTTGTTACCTTCTCGATGAAATATTTCACTAAATCTGTTCTTTAAAAAATAGTTTTCATTGTTTTCCGAGGATTAAAACAGCAATAATAACAGGAAAGTGTGGATTAGCAACTCAAAAATAGTCAGCTAATAAATGTATGGTATTCTGTAAAATTTACTGATATTCAATTAAATGCATTTGCAAGTTTATTTTACTTGATTTAATTTTCAGGATTTTACCTTTTGCAGGTAATAATTTGAAAGGAGCTTTTCTATTTAATGTACCTGTGTACATTTGGGTTGGCACTCAGCAAATGTACTCTTTAAACAGGATGGTTAAAAACTTCTCCCGTACAAACGTAATTTTAAAGCAGTCTTTAGTTTGCCTCCAATTAAAATACTCAAACAGGCCAAAAGTCACACGGAAACCAGGAAAAGGTGGTAAATAAGTTTTGGCTGAATGACAACAACTAAAGCCTGGCTGTATCCCAGCTTCGAAAGACAAATAAATGCAAGTCAGTAAATTTTGAATTAGCTAATGTTCACACACCGGGTATGGACAGGTTAGGACAGGGGACTAAACCTGTTGCCTCTGTTTGGGGACGGAGTTGTGGAGAGCGAATGCAAGGGTTTGCCAAATTGCCAGGCCCCAGCCACCAAAAGTGTCATTCACAGGGCCGGCTCCTGTCGCTTGTAGCAGTTTTTCTTCCAGGTTCCTCATTCCTTTATCCCCCCTCACCAGTTCGCCCTACTTAGTGGGTAAAATCCTGATGCAGGAAAATATATCTGCAATAAGAGGCGCAGCTTTGAGCAGGATGAAACTAGCAGGCCCTCTCTCCATGGGAATCACGGCCGGTTCCCCATCATATGACTTGATGGGGCAGGTACATACCTGGGACAGACGAAACTCGAGAGGGCTGCTGTTTGCCTTGTAGTCTCGCTTTTTTTCTGCCTGATTTGGATCTGGAAATGTTCCACCGTAGGGCCACGGGCTTATCTGATGAAAGACAACAGTGCATGGCGTGAGTAAACAGCCACGCTGGGCCTTGCCTTTGTTCCTCCATGTCTGTGCTTCTCACAGGGCATGGGGAGGGTGGCAGGGAAACCTGATCCACACAAAACGAGTTCCTGATCACAAATTGAGGGGAGCTGGTAGGCAGGGATCACTTTTTATGGAATTGTGTTTTGGGCCCGGTCAGTTCTCCTTGTAGAACTGACCCCTCCGTGACTAAATCACTGGAGCGCTGCTCATTTATATCCAGTCAAGGACTTTTTGCAATATGTATTTTTTTAAAACTTTAGAAATAGCTTACTCTGAGCTGCTCAGAAGCAACATAGCATCATTAGCGAAGGCTCTAGGCTACTTCCCTGCAGAGAAAACTGAGACTTAGAAGATCTGAAATCAGTTCTTTATGCCACTACAGACTTCCTGTGAGGCCTTAAGTTCTTAGTCCCAAACTCTTCAAAGTACTCTATGTGTAAAGCAGGATTTAATACATGCTTTAATTCACCTTTTGTCTTTTGATGGCGTGCAGCCTTTTCAGAAATGGGAATGGCTCAGATCAGGACTCAGAACTGCCAACTCCAAGAATTCAAAACTGCCAGCTGGGCCTAAAACAATAACAAAGAGACCAGGAGATTTAAAAAAAAAAAAAACCAACAAAAAATCCCAAACTTTTTATTTGCTTTCTCATTTTTACATTGCTTAGGTTCATGTTTTCAAGCATTTCTCTAGATCCCTGAGATCTAGATAACTACTTTATTTTTAATTAAAATAATAATAATAACTGAAAGCTGAGACACGGAACTATTCACTTGATTCGAGGGATTAACACTCTAGGGAAAGCAGTAAATGTACTGAGACTCATCATAAAACCACGTGAGTCAGCAGGCACCCCGTGCCTCACGTCTGTCTGGAGGAGGCCCCTGTAAACAGAGCCATTTATTATTTCTGCCTTGCTGTTGTTAGAAGTAGTCCTCCCTTCTCAGAAGAAAGATGCATCTTCACATATCGCAGAGGGCTTCTGGCACTGTCCTCACCACTCGTACTGTATATCCACTGAGGAGCAATGGGTTTCCATCCCCAGCCGTATGGGCCCCCTGGTTTGCTGTGGCTCCAGTGGAGCCATCCCACCGTAAATATCACTGAAAGGCACATCTGTCTGTTCAACACCAGGGCTGGAACTAACACTGTTCACATATCCTGCTAGAAATGCAAAGGGACCAAAAACCCCCAGCTTAGTACAGCATTTCAAAGGCATCATTAACATGCTCCTACCTAAGGAAAGGCTTAGGCGCTGCTTGAGAGCAGCTGAAGCATACAGAGCAGTTAGGTAAAATAAGATTATTTGAATAAGCACAAAGGCAGAACAGATACCCATCTTTAAGGAAAGTATAGTTCAATCCGCTGATCCATCCTACTACACTGACTAGTGGTTGCCTGTTGTCAGCAATACCAAAGAAGCACTTTCAAGGCCTATTTAACGAAGACAACAAAAGTACCAAAACATGTTCAAGTGCTGCAATTTCCTGTAGCCAAAGTATCCACAGGTGTAAAATGGAGAAATATTAACCTTATTGTCAAAGTATTTTAAGACTTACTGATGAAAAGCTTTATACAAAAGCTTGGTATTATTAGACTGTTGTGGTCTGATTCTTATTAATAAGAAGGAGGTGTAAGATGGTCTAAACTTCATTTGCACCTGCTCAGTGACCCTTTGACCTGCAAAGGACAGTATCAAAGCATAACTGAGGCCACTCACAGCCATGTCTGTTGCTTCAGAGACAGGTTTAAAAGATTATTAAAGCCACAGATAATTACTGAAGGCTTCAATTGAGAGGGTGTCTTCTCACCCTTGTGGGTAGAGCCCATCTCTGAGCAGGCAGCCCTTCCAACGAGCCATTGGAGACACTGAGGGAATAGCATAAAGCCATTCTTGTAATTCTCCTGGGTTGAGACTCACAAGCAGCTGGAAGCAAAAGGAGGAAGTGGTTATCACGAAACAAAAGGCAGACATCACTTTGGGATACATTCATCACAGCAAGCATTTCCACAAGGAAGTCAGTAGAAGATGGCATGCAACTTTGCTGGTGGCAGCTCCTTCTCTCTAGCTTTCCTTCTCAGTGGTCTTAAAAGCACGCACATATGACTAGGTCATTGCAAGGTCAAGTATGGAGTAAACCTGCAGCTCACCCCCTCCTCAGCTACCTCTTGCTTTCATCTCAATGTGAAAGAAGGAGCTTGTTCACTGCGGGTCAAGGTCTCTCTCACTGTGCAATAAAACATGACCATGGGGTTTACTGCAGAGTACCTGCCATGCGCTTATTTCTGCGCATCTCTCTTCTTGGTGTGGATTAAGTGGGTTGGGAAATGGCTTCAGCTACATACCTAACCACTCACTGATATGTTGCTGAGGTCACAGAGACCAGCGTAACTTCAAAGAGGTCATTAATGGGTTTGATTTTTGACTGCTTTATACATTTTGTAGACATTTCTCATAGCCATCAGGAGAACACAAAACCTGCATGTTGGAGGTCAGAACAGTTTAAAGGTGTCTTGGGGGGAGTTCTTTGACAGGATCAAGGCCTTAAAAAGCAAAATGCAGCTGCTGAAAATGATCAGCAAACCCCACACATCTTCGGCAGAGGAGGCAGAGTGGCCCAAGAAGAACTCTTAGACTACAGACAGAGAAGCTGCAATTGCTGTAACAGCCCAGACTATTTATAGTGTGTAGTCTGTACCACATAAGGATGTTAACTGGAGTGAGGAAGATACCACTGTGCTAGACATTGTGTCCTGAGGTAGACACAATCGTACCTGTAGGGCTTGTTCTACTCAAGCGGAAGGCACCTTTACTCTGCTGGTCCAAAGCAGAGCTTGGCTGGTGGACAGCCCTGTCCAGACTAGGAGCTCTTTGTCAGTAACTGCGTCGAGTTTCCTACGCCAGGAAAAATCTCCTGCTGCAGAGGTAGCTCAGGTTGGACAGTTTTTTCTTTGTTCATGCTCTTGCCTCAAGTGCAGAGGTAAGATGACTCAATAAAATGTGCTCTATGTGTGTGGGAAGCAATTGGAGTCCATCAAACTGGAGAGACCATGACAGTTAATCCAGGTAAAATAGTTCTGCTTCCCCTTTCTTGTTTGCCAGAAAAAAAAAGCCGCATGTCTCGCCAGCTCTCTCCAAATTCCCCACGAGGGAAAGGAGTTGAACTGAAAGGTCTGATTGTGGCAGAGCCGGTAGGACAGCAGGCAGGGCAGGCAGATGTGAGATGTCCCATGGTCAGTGTGGGGCTGAAGGAGGGAGAGGATGGGTAGTGATGAGGTTCAGTTTGTGGAGGTCTAAGGTGTGGATCCATTCTTTGTCATGCACACACACTGCCTTGCGCAGCTCTAACACAGCCTAGCAGGTCTACCGACAGCCTTGGGTAGTGCCTCCTCCCTTCTAAAACTCAGCTCTAAGAATTGAGCCGCTCTTTGTCCTTGTGCATAGCAAGCAGAGCCCCAGGTGGATGCCAGCCAGCGCAGAACTGTGCTAGACACCACGTCGTAGCATGCAGGATCCCCTTGTCCCTTTGCAAAATCGAGCCAGACTTCACGTGCTAAAAATATAAACAATACAGTAAGCAACACCTTAAAAAAAGGAATTAAGACCACAGCGCTTAATGCACAATCATCTGCATTGTCGCTCATGCTGTACGGATGGAGAACATTAAACAGCAGGTACGTGTGCACACAATTGCACAACAGGGCACAGCCAGAAATGGGCGAACAGCTGCTTTCTGAGAAGCAGTAACCTTCAAAAAATCACCTTAATCACGTTAAGAAGTTATGAGAAGTTAGTGGTTCTTGAGAAATAAATTGAAAGGTCCTGCACCTTCAATTAGCTATCTGCAGTGTAGATGAGATTTCTGCTGTATATAATGCATGACATCGGTGCAGGAGAATTAAGCAAAGTGCAGCTAACCAAGAGGTTTATAGAAGGAAGATGAAGTAATAATTTTTTGTCCTACATTTTGAAGAAAAGGGAAGGAAAGAAGGAAGCAACGTATTGTAACATACCATATATGTTTAGAATGTTCTTCAAGGCAAAAAGGGTGACAGATGTAAAAAGTTTGTAATGAGGTTTTATTAGTCAAAATCAGATGACAGTCTGTGATCTGATCAGAGTCACACCAAAAATAGCTCGGCGGGGGTTCACCAAGTTAGTTTCAATCACAGTTTAGGTGGAAATATTTTACTTTATATTAAACCTTGGCAATACAAACGTAGCCAAGTCCTGCACGTAAGCTGAGGAGGAGATAACTGAAAAGAAAGGTAACTCTTCCAAACACTTTGAATAGGTCTAAAGCAGCCATCTGATTATATCCTTCACCAAAACCCCAGAAAACAAGAAACACAAAACACTGAAGACTGGTAGCTGAGGAAAAGCAGGATAATTCACTTTGGGAATGTGTGAGACAACAGAGGCAAGCACAAGAAAAAGCTTTATGTAAAGAGGAGGTTTTAAAGAGGAACTGTAGAGCTGATCCAAGGGCCCTGGAAGGCAATAGAAGGTCTTCTGTTGACTTCAATGGGTTTTGGATCGGCTCTGGAAATGGAGGGGAAGGGCCTGGGGCTGGCACCGGGAGGCGGGCTGCGGGGAGACTGGAATGCAGCTGTGAACAGACGGAGGAAGCAAAGAGGAGCATGGGGCTGGAACACAGATGCAAAAGCCACACCGTTTTGTTTGAGAGAAATGTCAGAGAAAAATAACCTGCAGGCTGGCTTGGGTTGAAGCTTGGGGAAAAGAAAATGGAGGAAGGCAGAAGGTTACTATTTGAGCTGAACCATGGATGGTCTGGTGGCGGCTGCATGTGAAATACCGCATTCCTTCCCAGGAGGAGCAGGATGTGGAGGCTGTGCTAAGAGTCAGAGAGGCAGAGCTGCTGAGCTGTTTCCCAAAGCTGTCCCAGGGTTATATGGGGGAAAGCAGAAGGGAGGAAATGTCTGTGGTAGTTATATGGGAGTCCTCACGGTTGTGGCTGAACATTTTTCTATTGAAGTGCAGGGGAAACAGATACCTGCATCGTTTATACACTCCTGAAAATTCCTGTTAGGTGCGTTAGTACCTTTGCAAACCTGGTTCAAAGCGAACTTTAGGACAAGGCAGAAGCAGAGAAGTTATTTGAACCCTGATTTTGCCTGAGTTCAGTGTGGTGCCCCAGCATACAACTATAATTTTACTTTTAATACTCAGTTTAATCTCAGATGGGCAGGATTTGTGCAGACCCTCAGCGCAGGGGTGAATTTCACTCTTCTGCGTCCTTCTTTTAATTAAGCAGATAGCACTTGAGTGAAAAATACCAATATTCTAATTACTAAAGGTTGAGGTAAACTTAGCATCCAATTTTACCCCCCCACAAATACGAGAACTGCTCACTTAGACATTGCACAATTGGGAAGAGGGTTTCAGAAAGTCCAAGGCAGCCTTCCTGTCAGCTGAGACCTTGCAGGTATCTCTTTGAGCACCTCCGGGGGAAGAAGCTACAATCAGACTATTACGGAATTGCTGAAGCAGGGGCAGAAACATCAAACGCTTCTCAATGCACAAAAAGAAATTGCATCCAATTACCTTTCAAGTCTATCCAAGACCTTCACCACATCACATTCCCTTCTCAATGCCAGCTCTTTGTTGAGATGTTGTGTCTATTCATGAAGTAACTTTCTATACACGGTTCAAAAGCACAGCTTATTAAGAACATTAGCTTAGGAGATTGGTGGGGTCAGTACCTGGTTTTCAAGTGCGTCACGCAAAGAGAAAGAGCTGAGATAAATGCTTGGATAGCAGCCACTCATTTTTAAAACCAGTTCTTCACAATTATTTTTCTTAATTATTTTGGTAAGGCAAAGATGTAGTCCAAGAATGCACTGCTTATTTCCATTCATATAACATTTTAAATACTAAATTGTCTGCCTTTTAGACTAAGCTTTATCTTTACAGAACTGAAAAGACACCAACATAAATTAAATGACACAGCTCCTCTCTGATGCTTGCTGCGACTGAAGTGACCTATATCCAAACCTTTCACAATGATGCTTCATGAATTCTTTGCCTGAAGTGCTCTTTCATAACCTGAGATGGCGACACGGTTTGGTGTGGTATGTAACTTTTCTTACAGAAAGTAAGTTCGCTCTGTCTCCAAGCTATACCATCCCAAAGAAGCTGCTACCAAAAAGCATTCCTGTCCCAGGAGTGTCAGGTTGCAGCTCTGTCCCAGGCAGGCTCAGCTCCCAGGGCACTTGGAGGAGACAGAAGGTCCATCCAGAAAGGTGTCCTTTGTCAGAGCACAGCACTAGCTAAAATCAGTGCTGTTACAATAGCACGTCGGAGATTAATATTGATGTGAGTTATGATAAACTGGCTGGGTTCCAGTCCTACAGTGGAGAAGAGATCTGAGAGTAGTTCTCAGGACTCTGGCGGACAGATGCCCTTTTCCTCTTTTTCCTGCCACTAATTCTGCTCCAGGACATCTCAAATGTGTGCAGAGATTGTTCAAACCCAGCATTACTTTTGAAGAACACAGTGTTTGCACTAGTACACCTTGGAGCAAGCTTAGAGGGCAGACAACGTGTCTGGTCTACACTTACACTTCTGCATCCCCTGTAAAAATGTGCTACTGACTGCTCAGAGCATCACCTGCACCATCACCTGCACCACTGCAGAGCAGTGCAAAGAGACGGGAAGGTCCCCTGCTTCTGCTCAGCAGCATTTTACATTCATTTTAAAATCACTTCGCCTCACTGTAAATGTCTAAACAAAATAAAGACACACCGATAACCAGGCTCTTGTCTTAGAACCAAGTTTTACTATTAAATTCCCAGTTTTACACTCAAGTTGATTATTGCAATCAGCATTGCACATGAATTGTTATTAATTAGTACTATTCTGTCCTTAAAGAAAGCTGAAAGCCCATTTGTTGGTAGCTCACAATTTGTCCCAGAATGTCTGGAAATTTAGTAAAATCTAAGGGGAAAGTTTGAATTCACAATTTCAGGTTTCAATGTTCAAAAAATCAGAACTTTTCAACACATACCTGAGACAAAAAGAGTTATCCAACACCATTTCTATTAGAAGTGTGAACTATTGTTAGTTATGGCAGCAAAAATGCTCCTGTGGATGTATATAGCTATATTTATTTATAAATGAATGTAATACCTGAATATATATTACTGTGTGATGTATATTGCAAATATAAATTTGTATTCATATCCTGCAGTGTACAGCAGGATCTGTTCTAGTTCCGCGTACTCTGTAATACCTTCTCTAACATATGAAAAGCTAAACTTCTGTAAAGCGGCTCTGTCGATAGCTGTGGCCCTAAGAAGCACTTCGTACTAGTCTATTACAACTGACTCAGTCAATGTGGTAAGTCTCTAGCACAGATTTTTAGAATATTATTTGGCAGGTGTCACCTTGATTGCTCACTTGTCTGCATCCCCTTCCATTTGGACATTATCCCACAAACCTCAAGCAAACATTACTAATGGAGAGGGAAGGGGCAGAAGGGGACCTACTCAGTGTTTATACTGCAGATATGATTCACAGATCCAGAACTCCGTCTGTCTTTGCTGGGGCTCTAAGCCCTTCCCTTCCGGATGGATTCAATGGTCATCTGAAACACATCTTGAACACCAGCCCTGCGTACCTGTTTTACCCTAAACCTCCTGAAAAGCTCCTGTTCCTCGAGCCACCAGCGGCACCCACTGTTTCTCTGGCAGCTTTTTGCCAGCCAGACTATGAAAAGACAGTGCTGGGACCACTCCAACCTCCCTCTTCCTTTATTTATTTATTTTTCCTGAAGAACTGTTTTAGGGAACTTATTTCACAGAAGTAATCAATATATCACAATCCGTGTGACATTAACTAACCAGCAGGAACTTCCGCTTGCTGTAACACTCCGTGACTTGAAAATTGTGCAACACCTTTAGTAAACACTTCCTCATATAGGAACAAGAATAAAGGCGAGTGGCTCCTCCTCATTCAGTGCACAAGAGAGGACTTCTCCCCGCAGACAGCCTGGGAACCCATCTGTCCCAGACCACAGCGACCACGGCTAGACAAGCGTAATCGAGATGACTAACGCGCTACTTGTTTCTGTTGTTTTGCTACATTTTCTCCAACAAGGTATGGCTTTTTAAAACTATTTTATCCTTTATCAGTGGTTGCTACGGATAACTTTGTACAGCTTTTATGAGTTTTTTATTATTCACCTGTAGACAGTACTGAAGAACAGTGAATTAAAGCCATAGGAACGAAAAGTTTTGTTGAAGTTAGGGACGCTTGTTTTTTTCTCCTTCTGTTCAAAGCGATTATCTAAAATTCTCTAGTTTGAGAATTATTTACCTGTGTGAAAACTGGCCACCGACTGCCTAAAGACCCAGAACCGGTTCGTTCTGGGAGCCAATTAAGAAAGTACTTTCCCTGCAAGTGAGCGGACAATTTAATCAATTGCGACAACTTCTTAATCTGACAGTGCTTTAGTCGTAAAAGAAAATACTTCTATTTGAATTCAATTAATGACATTACCTGCATTACAATAGCTTGCACCCTTATTACCCATGTGATACTTTAGGTTATGAGTAGGCACATACGACTTAACCTTAACAGACTCCACTTTTTTTTCCATGTGCATTGTTTCTTTCTGTTCATGTCAACAGGGAACAGATTTTTTTCAGAGCCTGGCATGCACAAGCACGCCCAGGTTTTCTGTACATAATTAGACAGGCAGTTTGTACTCAGGCAGGTATCTATGATTTCATTAGCTGCACAGGATATCTGACAATGTGCACAGTACTGATGCTTAAGGTGTTCTGCATTTTGTTTATTAACAAAATCAAACTTTCATTGTCAATGAAATCCTCACTCATGGTTTTTCTTCCTGGTTCGGGCTCTTGGGAAAGTACATTATTATTTGTTCCTTATTAGCACTTTTTCTAGCTGTTATACGAGGCCGAAGGAATTCCTTTCCTCCATACAGCTACTGACCCAAGACAATGCCTGAAGCTAGACACAGACACTATACAGAGTTTAGTAAGAAAACCACCTCTAAGAAACAGTTTGTTCCAGAACAAAACTAACCCATTTTCCTCGAAATGCAGTTTGTATGACACTGCAGGAAAAGGACAAGTTTAGTTCTGAGTCTCCCTTCAACTCTTAGCCTAAACTTGAACCACCTGGGCTGCAGTTGGCCTTGTAGAAAGAGCCTGCAACAGAGAGTGGATAGATAAAATCGGGACACAGAACTCCGTTCTGAGAGGCCTGAGATATTCCTGTGATCATTATGTAAGAACATACTTCAAGCTCATGGAAAGACTAAGTCTACAAAGCAAAATATTTTTTTTTTTAAAGTAAACATAACTAGTTGCTTAAAATAAAATATAAAAATTACAGTAACAAACCTGCACTTGGTATTTGCTGACACCACGTGCATGGATAGTTACTGGGTGCTGCGTAAGGGCTCAGCTGATGTAAGAGAACTTCTGAGGAGTTATTACCATCACACCATCACGCCTTTCTCTACAGCACTTAGCTTTGTCAAGATACAACCAAGTTTAATATGCAATTATTTTTGGAAAGAGTGTAATGAAATAAACCAGTTATGAAGAATTAATCTGTTTATTTCAGTGGAACAATTTGCAGGAGGATGCGCTCTGTTGTTCCAGAGTTAGAGAATTACAGTAATTGGGTGTCCCACTCTTGTAAAAATCTGGCCTTGAGGCAGACAATTAAAATGGAAGTTGCGCTCTCTCTTTGTTGTTTGTGGTTTGGTTTCTTTTTTTTTTTTCCAAATGCAGGCTCTTGCACTTAGTGCTGAGCCCTCAAGAATTTGCCCATTTGGGTTAAATGACCTTTTGTAGGAGATTAAAGAGCTTAGGAGGCATATAAAACCTGCCGTTGCCTTGTTGGACACTAACGCATCCCTTGCCTGACCCTGTTTTCTCAAACGCTGTCCACGAGCTGCTATTATTAACTTCAAATGATGCAATGTGTGCTGAGCACCCCTGCAAGTCATGCCACAAATTAACTTTTGTCAAGATTCACTCAGGCTCAGAAGCAGAAAATAAAAAGAAACACTTTTCATCAGCACTATATTTTTTCAGCAAGTTCTTTATAGCCACCGCCGACACAAGACGCACCTTACAAGTAAGATCAGTAAAAAATGCGAGTTATGGAACCAATCTTCTGGATTCCTTACCATCTTTAAGATCTTCCTAGTTGACTGCCTATCTCCTATTATTTCACCTAGCCTTCTTCAAATGCCTTCTCCAGTGCTTCTGCTGTCACCAGTATGTAACTACCCTCAATCTGGCCCAATAGGTGAGACTGTATTTATCAAAGTCCTCTGACAAGCATTTAGGCGAGAAGACCAACTGAAAAGCTTTCTGAAGGAGAAATCTAGGCTTGTTCCAGACTTGTAGTGAACTGTATGAGTTTATTTGCCTAGTAGTAGTCTTAACTTGTATGTCATCATGTGATAAGGTTTGGAGATCACTAGTTTCATGGAACCGAGTAACTTAATTCATGTCATAGGCAAAATGCGAAGGCAAAGGCTGCACCTCGCATAGCTGGTTTAGCATGTTGGTGCTCAAAACTGCCGATTGGTGCTGGGGAAAGAAATCCAAAGCAAATTGCATAAAATATTTTGACATCGGGTAATAGCCAGGTATGTCACTCATCAGAAATCCAGACAGGTAACAAACCTCAGGCCAGGTCACCTGATGGGGTGACTGCTCAGCAGACCAGAGCCAGTGCAGAGAACGCATGAGAAACAAGTGGTGCAAGAGATGAATGACCATACAGCCCAAAAGAATCATGCTTGACAGACATGAAATAGGGTATAGAATAAGTTAATACTCTGATGTCATAAATATACATCTGTTTCTTCCTAGGGAGCACAAGCAAGAAACCACCTGGAGTTGAGCAATATGAAATAGTTTATCCACGGAAATTGCACACAGTACATAAAAGAGATGTAAAAGGAAACAATGAGGTATTAAAAGACAAAACTTTTTTTTTTTTTTATGGGAGATGGGGAAGGTTTTCTGGAGTCAGAGTATCTTTGGTTTTTAAGGGTAAGAGAATTTAAAGCCAGGTAATCTTGCAAAATGAAATGAAAGAGAAAACCTGGAAGAGCGATCCCATGTCTGGTAAAGACGGGCAGTGAGATGCGCTCAGTATGCAGGGAAGTACCCGTATGCCATCAGTGACAGTTCTGTACTCATATCTCTGCAAAGATGTAGGTCTACTACTCAGATTTTTAATAACCAAAGGACATTTTAATTTGAAGTAAATTAAATCAAATGCTTAAAACTAAGCATGCTCTTGCATACTTCAAGAGAGTTGTGAAAATGTTTGAATTTAAGCATCCGCTTCAGCACTTTCCCAAATATGCAGGGTATGTGCTTATGATTATAGAAATACGTTTGCAAAGTTGAATTTGTTCCTCTAATTAAAAAATATGAAACAGAGTGATCTCCTGCTTATTCTATAACTGCCAGAATACTTATTTTTGGTGGGAAGAGAAGGAAAAGACTGCAGTTAGCAACTTAGTAAGAGCCAGTTCTTAGTGAGGCCAGAAATTGTAACAGTCCATATTCTAACACTTAAATCTGTTTACAGACAAAATACGATGACACAATGGAGTATGGAATCAAAGCCAATGGGGAGGAAGTCATACTGCACCTACAAAAAAACAAGTAGGTTCAGTTCAACTTTTTCCTTGAGCGTTATTCCTCACTGTGCATGGCTCTGTAGGGCACTCAGGATACAAAGAAATGGGATTTAGGCTCCTGTGAGACAGAGGTATTTTGGTAAATACAGCCTTTCAACTCCAATGAAAGAAGAAGAGAGGAGAGAAAGCATCATGTCACGATTTGGGTAATGTGATACACGTGTATGACATTGTCATGATAGAGTGACTCGCCTATACTGCCAACTCTGCTCTCCCAAATGGCTAAATTCACTGAATGTTTAAGGTTTTCATATTATTCAATAAGTTTTCTGTGCCCATAGATAGTCTATGGGTTATATTTATTTGTTCTAAGCTGGTAGAAACTACGGAGAAGAACAAGAGAAATATCTACAAAATGGGGCTGTCTTGGCTCTATATGGTTTTCCAAAAGGGCAAACAGTACTAAGAAATTCAATAATCCTTAATAATTTGGCCTCCAGAACTCCTAATAAAACCTGGCATTGCCAAAACACTGTATGGAAACCGAAAGCGAGGAGAGTTTGCCTCCTCGGCTGAAGATATCAACAGCGTTTCATCAGGCCGTGCAGAGGGTTCGGAGAAGCAACGGGCTTTGTTACAGAACAAAGTACACAGAGTAAAGTCCAAAGCTGTAGAGCAACACAAACAAAGAGCAGTTGTGATTTTCTGCTTGCTGGGTCCACCGTAATATTTAATGTGGGAGCAAACAAGCCTGCTTTAATAGGCGCTTTTCTAACGACTGTGTAAATACAATAGTACTATAATCAGTTCATGTTAAATATAGACTATAATTAAATGTTTGCCCCTATTTTAATCTAATCTAAATATTCGGGGGTGGAGAGGGAAATTATATTATACTAAACCCCACTCTTTAAAAAGAAATGGGACTGTGGCAGTTTATGGTAGATGCCCAAACAGGAGTGAATGCAGGCTTGCTTTGCTATTGGTTTAGTAAGACCACAGCCCAGGCTTAACATTGAGCATCCGCTCAGTGCTCTTCTGCACAGCAGCTGGATTGCGCAGAGCCGTGTAGGATCTGGCCTTCCAGAGCAAATCACAAATGTGTACGCTAACAAGGAACCCAAAGGCACAGTAATTTATTCCACAGTCACTATGTCCCCTTTTGAAGGTTCAGGAACACATATGTGTACAAAAATAGAGTTTTATTTAGGCAGAAAAGAAAAATCAAGTTCCAACAGAGTGATTACAAAGATGAGAACTTGTGCTAGCAAAGTTATAAAAAAGCTGTGAGCAAAAAAAAATTGGACAAATGTATGTTTGCGTGATCTCTGCACAGAATCTCTTGGTTGTGTGCCCATGTACACATAACATGTATGCACGGGCACACGTGAAACAGAGGAGGCAGCTTTTCCACTGACCTAGATCTTTGCTACTTATAGTCAGTGGGGGCGAACTGGGAAGAGAACAGAACAGTACCATTTCACACACACTGTGGAGTGGTGGAAACGTCTAAACAAATTGGAGGCCAAAAAAAAAAATCAATATTGCATATGTAATGATACATTTACTTTCAGATCTACTAGGAGATTAGCTTATAGCAATGAAATAAGTAGGCTTTAATTGCTTTCTTATTTTAGAAATGACCCTTTGTCTGAGTAAGGATTACAAACAGGCAGAATTCCCCACCCAGTAGCTTTGCTTCCCTAGTTTTTTGATACTAATAATAACCTGAGTAATCATTTCAATTCCCTACATACTTTTTGCCTCATTTCTAGATGACTACAATTTATTTTGAATAATAATTGCACTTGACTCTTTGCAGGCATCTATTAGCTAGAGACTATACTGAAACAGTTTATTCTGATGACGGTCGACAAATAACAACAAGCCCTCAGATCAAGGTAATGAAAAAAGTTTCCTTCCCTCATACTTGAGGAAGTCCATATGAAATTAATGAAATAATAGCACATATAAGACAAAGAAAGGATTTTTAAATCCAGGTTTTAAGCACTGTGATTTAGGATGCCTCTGAAGGGACGGGAAAGATGCGACCCGTGAGTTTGGCGGGGCCACACTGAGAATCAGATACACAGTCTGCCTTTCAAGAAGATGACCACTTTTCACCTTGGTGGCTGATGAGTTGTTTTCTGAGCCAAATCTTTCTCTCTTGTCAGGAAAGGGAGTGGAGCCAGGATGATTCCACTGCTTTCTACCTTCTGACTTTGCCCTCCTGACTTTGCTTATTCTGCGCAACTCCGGGACTCGCTTTTACAACCTAATCTCCATGAGATCATAGATTCAGATAAAGCCACATTTCCTCACTGGCTCACGTTACCACCCACGCTCACAGCAAACACGCTGCAGGTTACCCCAGGTGGTTGCTCTGAGCCATGACAAATCAGTTATTCAGATTCAGACACAAAGGAAGTCACTGTAGAAATTATTTTTAATTAACTGGGCGCTCATGGGTCTTTTCTCCAACAAAGCTCTCACCTGAAGCTTTGTGTCCAATGTAATGCTCTGTGTTTTAACACCTGTAATTTGGAATACAAACCCTAATTGTCTGTCATGGAGCGATTAGCAGGAACAGGAATATCCTGAGTGAAGTAAATGTGCATAACGGATTCTGGGTTGGGTTTTTTTTTTTGGTGAGAAAATATGCCATTTCTGATTGCTTCGGTTATTTTCACTCCCTGAATTGATTCTGTGAAAAGCAAATAGCACCTACACCTGGTAAAAGACAATCTCAGACTGGCCTACCTGTGCAGCTCACTGAGTAAGGAATTCCTGCATTACAGATACTTTATGATCTCTGGAGTTGTTTCTCTTGTATCCTCAAAAGATGGAGAGTAATTCTCCACTTCTTTCTCTAGCGATTTTCACTTTGTGGATGTCTTTTTCACCGTAAAAAGTTGTCACGGTGTCATGGAAGGAAGGCAAATAAATTGTAAACTGAAACAAAACAGCTATGAGAAAAGAAAAGGCACAGCGCAGGCAGGTTTGAACACTAAGTTATAGGTGACTCTTACAAAATCTATTAAGGAAAATGCTATGGGTAAAATTTTCCACAATACCTCAGTGACTTTGAAGTCTCTCTGAACACAGAAGTGTTCATTAGACCCCAGATCCTTAAGTCAATTAAGTCATGAAATTTTTTCCCCTAATCATATGTTTTAATGTAATACATGCATTTTAATCTCATTGAAGTTAATGCATTTAATTGTTGGGTTAATATTAAAGGGTGTTTCCTTGAAGTTTGGCCACAATAAAATAATCCAGTATGGACCTTAATTCAGCAAAGTACATCAGTGTATGCTTAATTTTGAGCAGTGAATATGCATATTCTTTTTTTTCATTTACTGTGAGCCCATCATGACTGGATTTGTCACAATCTGGGTCACTCTGTTGGCGGATAACAATAACGGTATTGAAGCAAAAGTGGAAATGGTCACCAGCTTTTTTCATTTTAAGAATCTCCTCAGACAGCATAGTTTGTGGCAGCTTGTAGCTAGAAAGGTAGCTATGTCTCCTGGAATCACTGGATCTAGGCCAATTCACTGCAGCCAGTGAGACATGGCCCAATTTGACAACGTATTTTTTCTTTCCAAACAGGATCACTGTTATTATGAAGGTTATATTCAGAATGACACTGACTCCACAGCAAGCATCAGTGCTTGCAACGGTTTAAGGTAAGATGGAGGTTTGGTTCCCAGAGGGTACCAATGGCAGAATATACGTACACTATGAGGATAAATTTTTTAATTTAAATAGAAATACATAAATAAGGGGTATTATCTTTTATTCATGCTTACGAGAAAACTATTTTCCCAAAAAAAAAGGGAAAGAAGGGGAAAAAAGTTACCTTTCTACTTCAGTTTCAGAAACATCTATACCAATAAATTTATATGACTAATTCCACATTAGAGCCGGCCATAAATCATAGCAGTAAGCACCAGTAAGCTGGTGCTTACAGTAAACCGTTAGGGTTGATGCTTCTAAGCTGTAGGAAGCTCTGCTGACACTTCACAAGAAGGCGACATTATTTTCAGTGCTACAGCAGTTACAGGGTCAGGAAGTTCAAGCTTTTGTTTGAAAAGCTCGTTTAAAAGAATGTGCTCATTTCTGATCACTGAAGGCACAGTGATATAAAATAAAAATGCAAGAGGATGGCTGTTGAGTCTGAGAAGCTGCAGCAGAGCACTTTCCCAGTGGTTAACAGGGTTTTGCCAAAACCCAGACTTCCTCCATGAACACTTCTTGCATATCTTTTTGAGTCTATATGTTAACAAAGAATACTTATTTTGACATTTGCTGCTCGAAATGATTCAAAACTCTTAATTCTTTTTAATATTTCAGCTTTTCATCTCAATTAAAGATGAAAACCTACCTTTGAATTCCCCACTGAACCGAAATTCACTTTTCAGTCAACTGTTAGCACAAAACCCCCCAAATTTAAATCTAGTTCATTCCTAAACCAGTTTCCTTTTGACTGACAGTCTCCTACTCAGAGACTCCACTGACCAGCCAAATCTTCCAATTGACTCAGCAGCTTTGATTTCTGCTTCTAAATTGTTGTAGACTCTGCCTGCATGTTGCCAAACCATTTCATTGCATCAGTGCGTGCAGTGGTCTGTACGCTCGGGCTAAACGCTGTTAGAGATGATGTTGCTATCTTGACTCAGTCCTGTGGATTCAAAAGATCACAGTCTAACTAATTTTCTTAGTGGGTATTTTGAGACCCATGGTCAGAAGTACCTCATTGAACCCTTGGGAACTTCAGACAGAGACGAACATGCCATCTATAAGTATGAGAAACTCGAACAAAAGTCCATAAAAACCTGTGGTCTAATCAATAATACCTGGGAAGCGGATTCAAATGACCCCATCAATGATATCTTCAAATCCAGCAACAGTCCAGAAGTAAGTACGTAGTCAAGCAACAGTACCGTAAGTACATGTCAGAAAGAAATTGCAGCCGTAGGAGAACTCTGTGAGTAGCAAAGTCTCACTTTGTCTGGTGGCACCTCCAGAAAATAAGCGATCACAAACAGTGAAGCATAGTCAGATCTTAAAAAACAGTGCAAAATCTCACAGATCTGAGACTTCGGAGTCACCACCTGAGTTAAGCTCTCCTGCATGTACTAATAGGTGCCCATGAGCATCTTTAAACATTCAAATAGTTCTTAATATCTAGCCTGTCTTTCATCATTTTAATATCTAGGCTACCTTTCATCATTTTAAAACAAGGCAGTCCCATTCTAAATGACTTAGCTAAAAAAATACCCTCATAACTAACGCATGAATTTGAAATTCTGAAGGCTGAGACTGAAACGGGCCTTAGAAGTAATTTAAGTTTATCTTTTCTTTAGATGAAAGCATACCTGAAAGCAAAAAAGTATCTGGAAGTTTACATAGTTGCAGACAATGCTTTGGTAAGTACTGAAATTATTTTTTCCATTTGACCAGTGTTATAGTTCAGCCCCGATCGGGACCAGACTATGCAGTCTCTCTCTCACTCCCCCCACCCTCCAGTGGGACAGAAGGGAGAATTGGTAAACAAAAGGCAGCAAAAACACAGGGGTTGAGATGGAACAAAAAAAAAATAAATTTAAGAGCAAAAACAGAATAAACCAAAACAGTGGTGGAAAACAAATACAGTACAATGGCTTACAACAAATCCCCACACCCAGTTTCTTCCCACATAGAAGGAAGCTCCCCTCAGCACCCTCCTCACTGATACACTGAGCGCGATGTCAGATGGGATGGAACAGCCCTTGGGCTAATTTGGGTAAATTAACCCCAGCTGTTAGCTAATTAGTTAACTATCCTAGCTGGATGCCCCATAGGGGCCACCAGCTCTGGTTCTCCTCCCAGCTCAGGTGAATATTAACTCTATCCTGGCCAGAACCAGGACAACCAGCTAGAGGCGAGTGTTTCGAAGGAGGTACTGCTCACATCCCTGGCTCCTACCACAATTCCAGTGCTACCCTGACTTGGGTTGGGAATAGGATTTCCTCAGGTGACTGTTTTTTTTTTTTAAATCCCAGCTGGAGATGCCGAGAATTCAGGAGACACAATACAGTGCCTGTCCTCTTCAGCAACCTGCACACACAGACACATTTTAAAAGGGTTTCATCTTGAAATACACTGTCTGATAAAATAGTACATTGAAAAGATGATAATAAGTAGACCAGGTGTGGTGTGGTTTGGAATATTCCTTTTCTGAATAAATAACTTTTCCTCTCCTTTTCCTAACATACTATATTAATTTTTTTTCAGTATAAAAAGTATGAGGAAGATGTTAAAACTGTAAGACAAAGGATATTTGGAATAGTCAATTACATCAACACGGTAAGAGTAAATACAGCGATGTGAAATTGAAATAGAAGCGATTTATCATTTTTTTCTTTTGCAATCATAATGAATTTCCATTATCACATGTAGGAAATAATGGAAACTGAAATTCATTGTAATTTATGAAACAAATTTAACGTATCCATCCATATTATCCTGTTCTTTGCCTTCAGATATGAGATTTCTATAAAGAAAGATTTACATCTTATGTTCTTAACCCTTATTAAAGTGAATGATTGAAATCCTTCAAAAAGAATCAAGCGATTCAGTTATGTATGTCTTTTGCAAGTCAAATTCCTTAAAAAATATTGCTGGAATTTAAAAGGTTTTTAAAGTCTTTCTTATAGTTGATATGAATGTGGGGGAAAATGAGATTTCATATTTTCTTTGTTGTTTTTTGGTGCAACTTCAGAGCCTGAGTGGGCTATACTGCAAGTGACAAAAGTGAACCAATTACTAGGATAAGTTTTTGTTTCACAAATCTTCATAATGTACTTAATTTTTACAGCAGCACTGTTTCTCTGCTGCAGGTTTATAAGGCCATCAACATCTACGTGGCTTTAATTGGCCTAGAAATCTGGACAGACAGTGACAAATGCCTCCTGAGTCGTGCTGCAGGGTTCACTCTGGACAGTTTCTCAAAGTGGCGTCTATCAGATTTATTAAAGAGGAAAAGAAATGACAATGCTCAGCTCATCACGTGTGTATCACTCTGATTCCTATTCACCTTTCTAAATACATTAAAGGAATTTATTCTTTAATAATTGGTCGCCAACCCATCAGAGATGCTGTCTGTACTGGACCAGATTTCATCCTTTCCAGTACCAACTTGTACTAATTTTAGCACAAAAAGATAAATGCAGGCTCTCTCTTCTTGCTTTTATTTTCTTCATGGAGCATAATCACCTGCTAGGACACAGTATCTAACCTTTCTATCTGAATCTCTGCAAAAACAGGCAACGTGGACTTTTGCTCCATCCCAGTCTCTCCTCTTCCTTGCTTGGTCACAGAACAGTCGTGTGTCCTGGAGACTGCAGCACGGTCTAACGACCTAAGCAGCCATGACATGGAGGTTAACGGCTGGGAAATGCACGTTGCCAAACTAAACCAGCCCTCACTTCGCTGTTCTGGCTCACGTTCAATGGCCCTGATTCATCCAAGCACTTTGCTACAATTAGAGCTCCTCCCCAAACTCCTCACGCTCAAACAGATGCTTTAAGTCTGATGAACTGCAATGCAATTTTAGTAAAAATCTAAAATGAAAAGTGAATTCAATTGATTTCTGATTTGCAGTTAAATATGGTATTAAATCAGGGATGCAAACTCGAGCTGGAACTTAGTCTATGCTTAGAGCCTTCAGCCTGGGTAACGCAGACCTGACTTCAAATCTGCTTCCTGGCCACAACCTCGCATTTCATTCTGCCTTTCTCCTTCCTTCCAGAGGCTATGACTTTGAGGGGACAACGATTGGATTAGCTTTTCTAAAGTCCATATGCAGTGACACATACTCTGCAGGTATTATTCAGGTCTGATTTATTTTTGTTTATCTTATTTTTTTAAAGGCTTTTCTATGCTTTTTACTCAACCAGCAGAGAACATTGATGAAAATTATTGGGTACACAACACTTTCAGTTCTCTGTCTGGCTCATATCTTTATTTTATTAGGCTGTAGAAATTCACAGTCAGAGATTTTCTTTTCAATGAAGTGCAGAGGGTAAAGAAAGTACAAATGGTGTGTGTGTTATCTGAATACCAACATCAAACTTCAACACATATATTTGGAGTACCAGGCTCCAATAGAGTCAAAGGAGAGAAATAAGTGATTTTGTGCCTCTACCTTAAGGTTTTGACTGTCATAATGTATATCATCAGTTTAGCTGCTTAATTACAGCTACCTGAACTACTGTACTTAAACTTCAGCCTAAACAGGAACACAGATCCCAAACTTTACCAACAACACCAGGAACTCAACTGTTCCACCCAGCTCCAGAGGCCGGGCTTGTTGGTAAGAGTAATAACCCACATGAAATTCCAGCTTTCCCACACCATAAGGCAATCCTAGGATGACTGTAAAATCAGAATGCTTTTCAAGGTGGGAGGATGCATTTTGTAGCAGCACGATTTGCAACGTCATGCTGGAAGAATATCACCAGTATGCTGCCTCGTGCTTTATGCACTTCCACTCCCACCTGCTGTTTTACATCTGGATTTCATTCAAAACAACCTAAGAGCGAAGACGAAGCAAAGCATCTGCCTTTCCTTTCTTTGCACGCACAACACTGTTCACAATAGTTACCTCGGTGTAATGAGTAATAATTATATCGCACACAGGTAATTACCCTAAGCACAGAGATAGGTACCCAGAGAAAGGATTAAGAATTTTGGATCATAAAATCATAGAACGGTTAGGGTTGGAAGGGTTCAGTTGTTACTTGGCAGCCTAACTTCCTCATGTTTAAGTAAAAACTAATTATACCAAGTTACTCATGTTCATTAGCAGTATAATCTCATTGCTGTTATAATAGAATCCAGCATAAACCGTGGCATAGGTGCATGCATGGAGTGAACAACACACCAGTCCTTCTGCAGCAGTAAGGATAACTTCACTTGAAGAAAAATTGTCCCATTTCTTAGCCACTTGGCTAGTCTGATGTTCTTACTTCTTCTAAAATACCCACAGAAATAATAGCCCTTTCTTATCTCTACAGGATCACAACAGAAATGAAATTGCAGTTGCAGCTACCATGGCACACGAGATGGGACACAACCTTGGCATGAGCCACGACACCAAGGCCTGCACGTGCAACGCTAAAGTTTGCATCATGACAGATACCGTCAGGTAGGAGTTGGGATAAAACACTGGCGGCATTTGAGGATGAGCTTTGGATAAGCTGCCACTTTGGCAAATGGAGTAATAGTACTTTTGCCCTCTGAGATCATTCCATACAAATGATACAAAAAGAAGAGAAAAATGAAGAAATTCCAGGTCCCTGTAAGATATTTCCAGATAGATACCTATACGCTCTGCCCCACCAAAAAAAACCCAAACCGACCCAAAATTTAGTCATTTTTGGATAGCATTAGCTTTGCATGCTTGGTGGGGGCCTTTGTGTTAAACCATAAATCATTTCTTCATGACAGTGATGGCAGCATGAAACTGCTGTGGTGTCTCTGACGACAGAGCTCCCCCAAGATTTACCTGAAGTATATTTTTGTTCTCTACCTTGAAGATATCTCCTGTGAAAACCACACAAAGTGCTTGCACCTTCAATAAACACCCGTTAGATAGGAATTTAATTCAATTTTAGTCTCTAGCGGAAGACCCCGTGCCTGTGTTGTACAGTCCAGTGGAAAATGCCTGAAGCATCCAGGCACAAATTGTGTAGACCAGGTTTAAATCTTTGAGATGTGGGATTTATTATATGCAGTGCTCACATTTAGTACATTAATTTTTTCTAATCTCTTTGTTTCCACACTTTTTTTTTTCCTGCTATAAGTAAGAGAGAGCCATTGTATTTATATTAATATATGTATATTTGGAAAAATGGTTGCACCCAATAGTTTCGGAGATGGTCACTTGTTTAATTTCTCTTGTAAACAGTATTGCTTTCCCCTGCCTGTGCTGATCTTAACACAAATCCTCCTGCTTTCTCAATACAGTTCTATCATCCCCAAGAAATTCAGCTCTTGCAGCCTCCAAAGTTTTGAGAAATACATGTTGAGTGACATGCCAAACTGCTTAACCAACATCCCAGATGTAAGCAGCATCATAGCACCTCCATCCTGTGGAAACGGCTTTGTGGAAAAAGGAGAGGAATGCGACTGTGGCACTCCTGAGGTATCTACACAACCAGGAATAAAATAATACTTGGAAGAGGCTGTACAGTAGCTGGTTTCTGGTAGTTTCCAAGGCAGCCAGTTGAAAGCTAGCTGAAATATTTCTGTAGAAACTGCGGTCATCAAATTGCTGATCTGCAATGCAGTCACCCCTATGAAATGTGTGCCAAATGCTGATAAAGACAACTGCATGGTTTGTCACACTGCGTTGAGAGAGGAACTGAGAAAGGGGAAAAGCCACACACACAAAACCGTCTCGGTAGAAATAACCAAGTTCCCTGCACAACTTCTAGCAGCACTTTTATAATCAAACACACTGTGTATTCTTTATGCGCTCACTTACAATGGCTAGCATGTCTTCTAGTGAGCACAGTTTTCAGAAAAGCAAAGCGCAGGTCCTAGCTATCCTTCCGTCCCGCGATAACCAGGTAGGGGATGGTTTGGTGAGAACGCAGTAGAGAGGGGAGCAAACCGCGAGACGTGCACCAGAGGTCTGATTGCTTGTTCTGTCACAGGAGTGCACGAACGACTGCTGCGACCCCGAGACATGCAAACTGACTGCAGGCTCCAAGTGTGCACATGGAGAGTGCTGTGAAAACTGCCAAGTAAGACTCCTTTTAATCTCTAGCTTCTCATATTTTCCAAGGTATACGTATTTTTTCTTTTCCCCATGAGAAAGCAGTAATACACCTTTCAAAACAACCAGTCCTCTGTACTTGTAATTACCGACATAGCACTGTAATGACAAGCACACGTTGTGCATCCCAGACTACACCACAACTACCAAGTCACTCAATCTTCCAACATCCTGGAGAAATGACCATTTTGGTTACCCATTTTCTCCTGGAAAGAAAAGCTGAGACACAACCAGGCAAAAATCATGTCAATTGATATAATGAACTTTAAATGAGATAGGGATCTGGCCTCTCATGCAACTTGTACAGTGAGGATGAGATTTGTCTCCCCTAATTTTAGCCCTCTATGTCAGTGTGATTTTTACATGGCGTGGAAGAGCACCATGTTAAGTGTGGCATTGCTCTCTCCCTCCAGTATAAAAAATCAGGAGCTGTTTGCCGAGCAGTTAAGCACGACTGTGACCTGGCTGAGATGTGCACCGGCTATTCGGCGAATTGCCCAGCGGATCGATTCCGTGTGAACGGCTATCCCTGCAACTACGGCGAAGGCTATTGCTACATGGGTACCTGTCCCACCCGAGAAAACCAGTGCAAAACTGCTTTTGGACCATGTGAGTACAAGTTGGTATTGAAAAACAAGGCTGCTTAGGATAGAGAAAGACAGAGGCAGACATTGTCAAAGCCCTTTTGTAAATCAGGAACAGAATATCTATATAAATGAGTTCTCATTTGTAGCATACACTTTATTTTTATTATTCTCTTTCTATTTACACTGCAAGATGATTATTATCATGTGAGCTGAAGCTCAGAGCAGACAATACAATGTATTTATGGAGAAATGGGAAGTGGTAAGGATATTCCTCTTTTGCACAATGCTGTTAAGATATCTTTGGAATGGAGCTGGGTGAGCATTCTTTGTTTGATAGCAAGAGGAAATGTCTGTATTTCAAATGAATGTCCAAATTTAGCAGGCCTTTACGTTTCTGAAGGTATGTGGTGGCTTACTCTCTTGCTAGTCCTAAACCATCTCCTGTTCTGACTATGCCCCTTCTCCAGGCAAAGTGTGTAGGTTTAAATTAGAATCAGGGAGAATACACAAGCTAGGTTCTGCTGCACACACACAATAACATTGCAGAATTAACGCATGAAGTGCCAGAGAGACAGTTAGGTCCACGGGCAACATCACTGGGAAAGGCCATTTCCTAAACAGGCAAAGGAAACTGAATATTATTGGTTTTCACAGGCAGAGAACCTAAACTGATCCCATTGCATTCTCCTCTTTCACAGATGCTACTGAAGGTGCAGCTTCCTGCTACCGGATGAACGAGAAAGGGGTATATTATGGATACTGCAAAAAAGAAAAAGGTAGTCACGTCCCATGTGAAAAAAAGTAAGCACTGTGTTACAGAATTTGCTGGGATTTGGGAAGAGAGACCATCCCTATTCAAACTAAGAGTCAGAAGCAAAGAGCACGCTACTTTAGATGGCACATATCTCCATTTGTCCCCCGATCTTGTTCAGTTTGAATATTGTGGCAAAGACAACAGTAAGAAAACTAGTTTCCAAATCTTGAGATCAGTCAGAGAAAGAGCAAGTGAGTACATACATATGTGCAAGCCTGCTTGCGAGGATGACTGTGTGTGCATGCATGCATGTGCAAGTAAGTAGAGGGAAGGGATTTTTGGATAGGGAACTTGAACCTCAGGTGAACCTCCAAAGTTGAGGACAGGTCAGTTAAACACTCATTTCTGCAAATTACTGTGGCTCCCTAATAAACTCCAAAGGCACTAAGAACCTGCCACCTTCTACTCATAAACCAACCCAAAAACATCACAAACCAAAATTCCTTTCTACAGTTTTTTGAGTTCCTGTATGGGCACAACAAATTCAAGTGGAAGAGAGACCGGCTGAGATAGTTTTGCTGTGCTGTGTCGTTGTTCTAGCAGCTCTTGTTCTCCTTCCAGAAATATAATGTGTGGAAAGTTGTTCTGCACTGGGGGGAATGAGATGCCTCGGGACGGGAGCCTGGTGACTTTTGAGTCCTGCAAAGCAAGTTTTCCTAGAAATGGAGAAGTAGACCCAGGGATGATTCTCGATGGAACGAAGTGTGGGAATGGGATGGTTAGTACAGAAAAAGCTTTTCTCCTTATTTTTCCCCTCTTTCAGTCTTGCTTATATCATTAGCTCTTTCACCAGACGAGAAAGATTTTAAACAGGGAAGACTGGAGTGGACACTAAACTTCTCTGATCTCATTTCCCACACCTTCTGCCTTACATCTATCATAAACCAGTAACAAAGCAAACAGGAACTGCTATCGTTCCCATTTCCTTATGCTTGACTGCTGTCTTATTATTTTTCACTGACACAAATGTATGTGGCAGCAGCAAACTATGTCTGTATGAAGGGTTAAGAGATCATACATGGACAAGGGATGAGCAACAGACATCATCTACCTGGACTTGTGCAAAGCTTTTGACACTGTCCCGCATGATATCCTTCTCTCTAAACTAGAGAGACATGGGTTTGATGGATGGACCACTCGGTGGATAAGGAGTTGGCTGGATGGCCGCACTCAGAGAGTGGTGGTCAACGGCTCAATGTCCCAGTGGAGAACGGTCACGAGTGGCGTCCCTCAGGGGTCTGTGCTGGGCCCGGCCCTGTTCAACATCTTTGTCAGCGGCATGGACAGTGGGATAGAGTGCACCCTCAGCAAGTTCGCCGATGACACCAAGCTGTGTGGTGCGGTCGACACGCTGGAAGGGAGGGATGCCATCCAGAGGGACCTTGACAGGCTGGAGAGGTGGGCCCGTGCCAACCTCCTGAAGTTCAACCAGGCCAAGTGCAAGGTCCTGCACCTGGGTCATGGCAATCCCAGGCACAAACACAGGCTGGGCGAGGAATGGATTGAGAGCATCCCTGAGGATAAGGACTTGGGAGTGCTGGTGGATGAGAAGCTCAACATGAGCAGGCAATGTGCCCTCGCGGCCCAGAAGGCCAACCACATCCTGGGCTGCATCAAGAGGAGCGTGGCCAGCAGGTCGAGGGAGGTGATTCTCCCCCTCTACTCTGCCCTGGTGAGACCCCACCTGGAGTACTGTGTCCAGTTCTGGAGCCCCCAACACAAGAAGGACATGGACCAGTTGGAGAAGGTCCAGAGGAGGGCCACGAAGATGATAAAAGGGCTGGAGCACCTCTCCTGTGAGGACAGGCTGAGAGAGTTGGGGCTGTTCAGCCTGGAGAAGAGGAGGCTCCGGGGAGACCTGATAGCGGCCTTCCAGTACCTCAAGGGGCCTACAAGAAAGATGGGGAGAGGCTGTTCAGTAGGGCCTGTTGCAATAGGACAAGGAGTAATGGTTTTAAAATAGAGGGGGGTAGATTTAGATTGGAAATTAGGAAAAAAATTTTTACAATGCGAGTTATAGAACACTGGAACAGGTTGCCCAGAGAGGCGGTGGAGGCCCCATCCCTGGAAACGTTCAAGGCCAGGCTGGATGAGGCTCTGAGCAACCTGATCTAGTTGGGGATGTCCCTGCTCCTTGCAGGGGGGTTGGACTAGATGACCTTTGAAGGTCACTTCCAACCCTAACCATTCTGTGATTCTATGATTCTATACATATATTACTGTCTTTAATTATTTCCATAATGGATGTGCTAGGCATCACTGAGTGCTGTGTTCAATTTCTCTGCTATATATTTCTACTTGTTGGGGGGAAAGGATGAAGGATTGAAGAGGAGTGGAAAGTAGTGATGTCTGTACATCTTTGCAATTCCCCTTTGCTATAAAATACCTGAAGGTCAAATTAAAAATTATATCCACATATCAAATGCCTAATGTAGGTTTAAGTGATTTGCAGACCTCTTTCTATGCCTCGTTTTACTCTCCATCACTTTATACAGTAATTTTCAAGCTCTGTGTACTCTGAAAGCTATAAATCACTTTGCTAACATCTGCCCCGTACATGTCAGGTGTGCAGCAATGGAGAATGTGTCTATGCCGAAGACGTCTTTAGATCAACCAACTGCTCTGCCAAGTGTACTGGACATGCTGTAAGACATGAATATTTGATGCTATTAATTTAAAAAAAAAAACAAAACCAAGAAAATTATGTGTGTCAGATACAGACCTTATTGATGACAGTATTTAAGTCACTGGGATAGGAATTTGCAAAAGCTGCGGGGTTAAAAGCTTTCTATATTTTTACAAAAGCAAATCTAACCCGATCGGTATCAATATTTTTCCTAAGGAGATCACAGGAGATGGACACAGGTTCTGTGTCTTGCCTCGCCTCTGAGCCACAGTATAACAGCTATTCCTTTAGGTCGTCTTCTGTTTTGGGAAGGTAATTGTGCTTATCTTATGTGAACATTCAGAGACCTGCAGATGTAAAGACCCACTCTGCTGCTTTTTGCCTTCCACTGTAGAAACACTGGCAAAAAGCACATGATAGCTATCAGGCCTGTCCTTTACTGTATGAAACTGCTACTCTCTGAAATTTTAGTCAAAATTTAGGGAAAGGAAAAGGGGTTTCCAGCCCTGCCCTCAATAAGCTTATCAGGACCCTGATCCAGAGCCACTGAAATTTTACGACATCAGCCTCACCCATATTTCCAACCTGAAGATATTCCTGGCTTTGTGCTTCCCTAGGTGTGTGACCACGAGCTGCAGTGCCAGTGCGAAGAAGGATGGGCACCACCAACCTGTGACAGCTCGTCAGCCCTTACTGGTAAGCACTGGATGGCCACAGACTGGCTACCGCCATCCGCTGGCTGAGAGGAGCCGCTCTAAGTCCCAACAGCCCGAACTCACGCTAGGGGCCAGACTGTTTCTTTGCAGATATTGCATACCTAGGTCTGATTTCTGCACATCCTTAAGTCACTGCAGCTTGTATGAATGAGTAGAGCAAGCTGTTTTTCTTCCTAACCTGACAGAAGTGATACATCCAGGAGATTATTTAGAGTAGCAGGCTTTGCCTGTCTCCATTCAGAGATAACAAGCACAGCGTATTATCTCACTCAAATGCAAGCAGAGGCAAGCTCCCAGAGGCTCTGCTGTGAAGGAGGGAGGCAAGATCATTTCTTTATCACAGAATTTCACAGAATTATTATCAAGATTGGAAAAGACCTAAAAGATCATCCAGTCCAACCATCATTTGCAGGGAGCTGGCCTTTCACTGTTCTCACTAGAGCACCATCAGCTCTCAACATCGTGGCTTGGTTGAGGATTTGGAATAGCTTTGTTGGAGGAAAATTGTGAAGCCTTACTTGTATACAATGCCAAAGGCCTGTGCCCAGTTTTCGGTAGCACCCTTTGAGAAAGAGGAGAGGAATGCCACTGAAATGATCTTTGAGGACAGCTGGAAAGGGCTAGGTTTGTTTGGCCCAGGGGCAGCCCAAGCAATAAGGCCGGTCTTCAAGTAATGCAAAAATGGCAGGAATATATCCTTTTCCGTCACCATTTGTGGCAGGAGAAGCAGCCGAAGCTTGAGCAAGAGTGAGGACAAACAGGGTCTAGATCTTGTGGGGAAAAAAAAAAAATTAGATTGCCAATGGTCATGATGGGAAACTGCTTAGTAACAGTGGATGTTTTAAGAAATAGCAACTTGTGCTCTCTCTCCCTGACAGGCTTCGCTATTGTTGCTGGTGTGCTGATTGTCCTCGCTGTCACAGCAAGTGCAGCAGTGTTACTTATCCGCTTCCGAGTATTCAAGAAAAGGTAAAATGCTTACCCCCGTTGGGGAAAAAACCCACCGAACCCTAAAGTCAAGCAGCTTCTGGATAGGTTTTACGCTTGGGTTTTCAAAGGGGGTGGAGGGAATCAGTCACTGGAAAGCCAAGGCAGTTGGTCCATGACCTTTGTTGAGCTGTTTCAGAAATCCCGTAGTTGGGAGAGGACTGAAGACTTGAAACCGTACCCCTCAAGATTAATCCTAAATAGTTAAAGTAAGGGGAAGAAAGACAGAAAGAAAGGACATGGCTGTATAACACACCAATAGGAGAAAGGCAGGCATTCAACTTCAGCACCTTTTTTTTTTACCTCAGAATAAGATTTACAGTTATATGTAATATTTGCACAGCTGCCAGACCAGAAGGGGACCTGGAGCCACAAACCAAGTCTTTGTGGATCAGGAACAAAGATGCAGAGAACACCCTGTCCTGGCGGTACCTGCCCAGAAGGTAAGAGCAAGGAGGCATGGCATCACCTATAGTCTCCCCGGGACTATACCTGAGGAGTCAACCCATCAAAACTTGTCAGCCCAAGGGTGCTACACTTCCACAAGGGCTTCAAAAGCTTGTCTGGGGCTGAGAGGGAGGGAGCGGGGAAAGCACATGGCGCTAAGTCACCAAGTAATCTCTCTGCAGTAAAGGGGCATGCAAAGATAAAGCACAAGGCAGTGGTTCCATCCAATTTAACTGTTCCCTGTTTTCAGACAAATGATAAGAAACTCCTCCTTCCTGTACCTCCACTGCAGGAGAACAAACCACAGCTCCAGAGCGTAAGTACTTCTGGAGAATTTCTTTGCTTTCATATTGGCTTTGGGGAAGACAGCACGTACCACTTCACGCCATGGTGGAGACCCACAGTGACAACCTGATCCCGAAGGCTGGGGAAATCACTGCGCTCCAGATAAGGCCCTGCATGTTCTCTCCGGGCCAGACAGCATAAAGCATCCCAGATCTGCTTCCGAAATGAATGCATCCCTTTACCCCTAGTGATGTACTTTTTATATGGGACACAAGCCTGCACACTCCCCTGGGAACAAGTGGATGCACACGTATGCACAATGTATACAGGGTCAATGTGTTTCGTATTATCTTATTTTACAGCCTGCCCTAAGGCCAAAAGGGCCCCCACCACCTGTTCCTTCTGCCAAACCAACCTCTTCTCATACAGAGGAGATTTTTGTAAGTATAATCCTGCAACTTCCCACATCTTTCATCTGAGTTGCAAATGACTATCAGATGCTGATCAGTATTTTCAGTTTCTCACTGTGGTTGAAAAATATCAGACATTCAATCACATATTCTTTAGGGCAGGAGTCACCACAGGGATTTCAGGCGTAAACACAATGCAAATGATGAGCATCTTTGCTGCTGCAGACATCTGCTATGATCACTGTATTGTGGAGATCTAGTAGTCTCTGAAGATGCCACTTGTGAGGGGATCTCCATTAGTATGCACATATATACACACATATTTTGAATTCTTAAACAATTTGGAAACTAGAACACTAATATTTGCCATTAATAAACCCAAAGCATCCCACTTAAATGAAAATTCCACCCTCAAACGTTTACCGTCTCAGCATTTGAGCCCCCTGTCCACCTGATCCAAGGGTGTACAAACCACCTTCACACTACGAACATAATCACATGGTACTGCCTGCAGAATGATGGACCAGGACTAAATAAAAAATAATTTTAAAACTGCAAATATCGGCTTGATTATAAAATATACTTAAATCTCACTGTCTTTAGAGTTCTCTCCTCGACACACACCTCGAGTATGTGATCAGCGTTAGCTCCCTTAGCAGTCTATTTGAGCATGGATACTCAGTACAGATGAATTCAAATATCGAGAATAGTGCGGTTGTCCCCTGAGACAGGAGATCTATATCCCTTGTGCATTTGTGTTATTGTGCCTTCTTGTACATGGACAGATTAATTCACTCCTAGCTTTTCCAATAGGAAAATGCTGTGGCAAATACATGAGATAACAGTAGCAGCAGCTGAGGTCTGTGTTAGGAAAGCCCAATGATATTTAAACGACTTTTTTGTTATAGGCACCAGAGAGAAAACCTCCTCATCTCCCAGTTCCCAAAGGCAAACCTCCACCTCCACCAAAGGTAACCCATGTGAATAGCACTTCTTTCGGGATGTAATTCGCTGAAACTGCACCGGGTTCATTGTGATTTAACTCTTTCTTTTCCATGCAGGCTTTAAAACCTCCAATTAATCCCAGAGTATGAAACTTCTGAAGTAGAGCTGATCAAGATACCTGAAATTTTCTGGGACAATTTGTTTGTCCCTTGATTCCTCCACTTTTGGCAAAGGCAACCAAGACAGTCTTCGTGTTTTCTTTAAATAAAAAGAAAACTGACAGCTGCTTTGAAAGAAAAAGGTTGATTTTCAAACAGCGAGGAACTCTTTCGTGATGACATGAAGCTACTGTCCAAAAGGAAACGAAGTAGAATCACTACCCACACTGAGGTGTAGACTGGGAGTAAGTTATGAAAGCCACCCAACACATCTTAACTCCTAGGCCACCACCGCGAGACGTGGATGCACTGCATCTACACTGCCTTGACCTAAGATCAAGGAAAGTACAGCTACTGTATGTTTGTAAATTGTACACTTTTTGCTACCTTTCTGGATCTTTGGCAGCCTTCTCTTCAGCCGCACACCAGACCTTCTCATTCACATGCAAGTTGCAAGTTCTGAAAAAAGAAAAATCCTTCCTGCCCTTTGGAGAGAAGATTGCGGGCTCAAGGCCTGAACTAGCCTTGGAATAGTAAGGTTACACTCTGGAAATGGATTGATTCTGGAAGGATCCTTTTGGATCAGATCCTTTCATTAATCCTTAGATTATCTGTTAAACAAGATGCTCTGTTGAGTAGGTAGAACTAGAGATACGCTCAAAAGCAAAGCACGCGGGACTCGAACCACTTGCTGCTTGCAAGTGCTCCCAGAGCTCGACCTGTGCCAGTCCCAAAAGCGCTCCAGCTGCCACTATTGCCCTTGGACAGAAAAATTTAGAAAAGCACAGTCAACAATATCCTTAATCATTTACTTCATTTGCCCCTCAGCTCCAAAAATATCAGAGTATTTCTCCCTTCCAGGATACACACACCTTGGCGTTTTCCTTTAATTGCTCTTGCACCGGGGTATGTTATTGTAGAGCTGCTAATGAGAACCTGGCTGGGCAGAGGGGTTGTTATTGTGGGACAGCGTCGCAGCACGAGGCTTTGCACACTGGGTTATTACTGAGGGGTTCTTCATGCGTTCTGGCCCGTTGGCATCAGCGCTGTTGACACTACTGGCCTGCTGGCATCCATCTGCATGATACCGTTGGCATTGATGATAACAACGCTGTGAGGGTGCTGGCACTGATGCTATTGTTACCGTTGGCACTGGTATTCTTCATGTGGTTGGCATCAATATTTTTAAGTTAAAGCACACAGAAGTGTTTTTCAAGGAACAAAAATTTTACCAGGAAAAAGAAAAAGGAATTAAAAAAAAAAAAGAGAGAAACAAAATTGCCCTGGACCCAAAGTACTCAAGATTTTATAGAGGTTCCAGTCTGAACTGGACTGGGGTTTGGATCAGGATCAAAACCAGAACAGAGATCCAAATCACGTGGCTCAGGAAGGCAGTTTCCAGCCCTTGGGCACGGTGGCTTTGCTAGAGAGGAGCACATGGCTGCCAAACTGCCAAACACGATCTGGGGCCTCGGTCAGCATCCTGCACGCTAACCTCTGCCTGCGCATGGTTCCCACCAGGCCTTTAAAAAAGCCCAGCCCTCAGATGGGCTGAAACCTTCTACTCGAGTCCGCAAAGCGGCTCACACCTGCCGAAACTGTGATCCACGTAACCTTGTTCAGGCACTGAACACACAACTGTACAGTCGCTTCTCAAACGCAGAGCTGGGTCATCTGCAGTGCCCCTTACTGCAGCAGAAATGCAAATTTAAATAAAATCAATTTCTTATTTTGGGCTAGGTGCTTTGAGGTTGCCCATCAAGCTCTGTAAAACACAGATGTGAGGAAATTATAGTCTTGACTTTAAGGAGTGAGGTGGGTTTTTTGTGTAGATTTTATTGGAAGAGCATAGCTTTCTTCTGCTTTGGAGAATTGTATCATTGTTTTAGTCAGAAATGGATTTTAATCTGTGTTTGACCATGGTGTAAGGATTCAGAACTTAACTTTTTATGAACTTTAATTAATGTATTTATGTAATTAATGTACTTACAAAGATTTCTGTGTTAAAAGTATTCTATCTAAACTGGAGATGGCTGGTTTGCTTTTTAAAGATCAGCATTCGCACATGAAACACATGACAATAGGGTAAAGCGGGATAATTTAAAACATTGCCAAATACCTAAAACTCCCAGTTTGGACCAAAAAGATAATTCACAGGTATTGCCAAACCCTGCCAAGTTAGCCAGTAAATCTGAACTAAATTTACAATAAGGGTTGACAAGATAGTACAGAAAAGTTTTTCTGACACCTTAAAATCAATTTCTTCATGTTTTCCAACCTTGTCTGCTTTGCGAGCCCTCAGGAATTTTCCAAGGATGTAAAAAATTGAAGCAAGCGAAAGGCTAGAGACTTGCTTTTTTTAAATGACCTTTCTAAGATTCCACTCCCGAACCGGGGAGCCTGGGCTTACTTTCTTGTGCAGACCTGTACGGGCCCAAACCTCCGCAATACCTGAACATTCTCAGTAAACCAAGCCTGCAATCCAGCACCCAAGCAGAGTGCAAGCGCTGTACTGAGACCAAGCATGCCTCTTCAGCAGCAACCTGCAGCAGAAATCTAAGAAAAATATCTAAGAGCATGTGCCTACAGCAGTTTGTGATTTACAGCTTCTCCTGGCCCCAGCATCCGCAGGACAGGTGACAGCATCTCCCGCAAAGGAGCTCAGGCTCTGTTCCAGCTAGGCCTTGCACAAAAGGTGAAGGTTGTTTTGTGGGTACAATCCATTTTTCCATTATGCAAACATGACATCTACTGTTAAAATGCCTCTACTGCAAGGAAAGCGAACCCAAGAAACCTGGAGACATCTCCAGCACTCCAATTGTCGAGGGCCTGCAGCACGCAGCCCCAGCGTGTAAGTGTCACGCTTTCCAGGGAATTGCAGGCGTTTGATCCGGGTCCAGCTGTTCCCATATTCCTGGGTCAGGGTCCCTGGCTCTGATCTGCCGCACACGTGGCATGGCAGAGCAGTCAGCCCAGCTGCTGGCGCCGTGTAGGAAGATAGAGGGGGTTTTGGCAGAGTTCATCCCCACCAATGACCTGGCCCTGACTGAATCCACATTTGCTATGCAGGAGCTGTGTGCTGGACCCTTCTCTTGCTCCCAGCCCAAAAGCAAAGCGTTTACCACTGGTTTGAGGTTTGTTTGGATTGATTTTTTGGGTTTTTTGTTTTTTTTTTTTTTCCTTCTGTATGAGTGGGCACTCTACTTCCCCATCTCCCCTTACTTCATGGGAATACAAAAATGCCTTTTTTTTTTTTTCCTATTTCTTTTAATTCTAAGCTTACCACTCTCCGTCCCTCTTTCCCCTCCCTCCGCCTGCCCCTGATGGATGCTGCTACCCAAGAGAGAGCAAACCTTTTGCTCTTTACACCCCCAAATCAGTCTTTACTTTGAACACATCTGGGCGATTCTTGAAAATAAGGCACACACGGACCATCACAACAGACCGATTTCCTCGCTCCTTCCTACCTGGCCCTCTGAATTGTCCACTTCGCTGTGCAAATTCCACACTGGCCGTTAGAGGGCAATGGGGCATGGAAAATTAGTTTCTCTTGCTCGCTATCCGATGGCTGCTATCACCTCAAACCAATCAATTCTAAATTTACTGCATCCTCTGACCTTGGGCTATAGATTTGAGAGACATTAACAAGGACATCATCAGCCAGGAAGAGTGGGGAGATGGGAGCACATTCAGGTTTTCAGACACAGAGGCACCAGAGAACTAATAAATCTGCTAAACCCAACCCTCCAAACATGACACCACAGACAGCACGTGCTTTCAGCTCTACATGGTAAGAGGCAGCCCTAATTGATCCGGGTTTTATTGACCAGAAAATAAAACATCGTCCCACCAGCCCTTACCAAAAAGAATAATAAATGTTACTTGTAACTTGAAATTAAGAATTTTTTTTTTCCTCTTTTGCTTCCTTATACCAATAGATCTTTCCTCATAGTACTGCATAAATCAGTTATCCTCATAGTACCGCATAAATCATTACCCTCTTAATAAATCAGTGAATAAAAGGCTGCAGATTGAATCCACTGATGTGCAAATCAGTGAAAATCCATGGAAATATTGAACATGTCCTAGCTGACACACCCTAAGGATTCAGACCTTACTGTCTGTCCATCACTAACGGCTCTCCAGTGCTACAGAACAAGGGCTCTTGCTAGGATGGCTTTTGCCACCAGTTGATAATATCAGTAAATGTGAACCTCAGCCATCAGCTCCTTGGTGTTATCTACCAGTGGCTGAGAAATGCCAGCCTTTAATCATCAGTTTTTTGATAACTTCCCAAGTATGGCATTGCTGGATGCTTCTAATCTTCCTCTGGTGCCAAGGAAACGGGATGCTCTGGGAAAGGAGCGGGGGCGGCTGTCAGGTTGCCAGCAATTGCCCTGGCCCCTGGATCACTTCAAAGCAACCTTCAGAAAGGTGGCACAGATATTAACAGGCTGTTACTGACATTTGATCCATACATAATTCCACATAACGCATGGCCCCAGCTTTTAGAAGGTCTAGGGGAAAAAAAAAAAAGTAGAGGCAGAAATATTGATAAATGCATCTGCAAGAGCTATTGAGAAAGGGAAGGTAGTTCCCATGGGATTGGTCTAAGCCACTGCACCCAGGACCACAGGGACCTTGGTCACAAGCCTGACAGAAGAGATCTGAGCGCACAGCACCAAGCCACAGGATAAATGAAAAGAGTAACACCACTTCAGCAGGACTTCAGAAATGGAGGCGTCCCCCTCCAGCAGTCAAAGCCTGCTGTGAAAGAGTGGAGAACTTTTCTAAGCGAGCCTCAGTATAGGTGAGGACAGAGATCAGGTGGGCTTCCTCTGTGCTGCAGATACAGAAAAGATCTCTCTTACGTCTGTTCATGCATGGAGAGAGAAATTAGCAGCTCTCTGCCATGCACTGAATCTATTTTTTCATGTCCTTAAGTGCACTGGAGTAATGTGTTTTCCATGTTACTTTTTGCAGCTATCACTGAGAGACGTGTCCCTGAATCCCATCAGCGGGTACGTTGAAGTGCTGCAGTGAATTGCTAAACATGTTTTATACATTAGCTCATCAAAAAAAATCCCTGCTACCCAGCTCCATTCTGCAATTAGGCTTGATTACAGTATAAAATCCATGAGATGACTTGAACAGTGGAGAAAACAGAAAAACCATAGCGTTGTCTCCCAGCCAAGGTACTGAAACAGATGAACATGATTCCCCCCCGTTCAGAGACGCCGACTGAGCGCCTCCATGCTTTGCTGCAGGCATCTAACTGTTACGAGTCCACTCCTCTCCATCCTCTGCTTACGAGGCCCTCGCTCCCGACACACACGCCTGAAAACAGCAGGAAAACTCCCACTCCCTAGGTGACGTTGGTTATGTAGCTTCAAGCCAGATGTCAAGGCAACAGTCCCTCTTTGATCCTCGGACAGTGCTATGAGACCGACTCCCACACCAGTGAGTCAGATTTCTTGGTTGAAACCAAGGGCTGGCTTTTCAGAAGGGTTTAGCATCTTCCACACACCCAGCACGTTGAACTCGCTCACCTGGAAACACAATTCCAGCCTTATGTTCCTTGCGCTTTACCTTGGCATATCCAAAACAAGGACACCAGCTCCTCTTTCCTCCCCCCATGTGCAGCGTCTCCCAAAACTCAGAGGCCCTCACTTGCCTCCGCTGGCCACAGAGCGGATGTCCAACCCCATTTTTGGGCTGAGCCATTGAGACCAGTTCTCTAACCTCCAGGCTGTGTGTGCCGTTCTGGATCCCCACTCTCTTTTTTTGTGCATTTACAGCAGCCCACACACAGGGGCCTGTGTTGGCCTTTTCTAGGCTATAACAGCCAGGATGACTTGCAATAACAACACTAAAATGCATATTAAAAACCTCTGCAAAGGAAAACAAATAACCCTGCGCAGGTCCACGTACACTGCAGCCGCCCAGCACCCCAAAAAAGGGGAGAGGGAGAAATAGTCGGACCCCGGGCCTGACTGATCCGGCCGTCTATAGCTGTAATTGGCTGTGAATTTTTCATGCGAGAATCAGCTGTGCGCTGCAGGCACGTAGCCGGATGGAAAATGAAGCTGAAATATTAATGATCCACCGCAGAATGCAGGCAGGAAGAGATCTACAAATGAGGACAGGAAACCTTAGATAGCCAAGTGGGATTGCTCCCTTTTTGTCCAAAACATCGGTGAATTAAAATGGGCATGCGTTGTCCCAGAGGCACTGGGAAGGAAGACCGCTGGATTCCAGGTTTTGGGGTGTTCAGCAGTCGGTCTGTGTGCCATGCAGGGAACCTGGGTCAGCTAAACCTTTCTGGTTGTCACCAGACCTTCTCGGCCACGGCTTGGCCTGGATTAGCACCCCTGTGCCAAGAGCAGTCTCCTTCCCAACCGCAGGTCTCAGCAGCACAATTCGCAAGGCAGACAAAGCCCACAGAAAAGGAGAAGGGGATGTAATTGTGCACTTATTAATATATCTCTGTCTAGACATTATAACATGGCAGACATCCTTCCCTCACTGATAAGACCCGACCCAAAAGCCAAAATTTAACCAGAGTGGAAACACAAGACCCCTGTTAGAAACAAGCCAGAGCTCTGATTCACACTGACATTACGTTTTTTGTTTCCCCTGAATGATTACATTACTATCTCACATCTATGCCTCATTCATGCCCCCATTTCCTTGCCTTAAAAGCCATCCTGACACGGGGTTGGAGTCATTTACTTGATCACTGCCATTGTTAGGAATGCTGCGATCAGGAGAATAGCGCCTTCTCATTACTTATTGAAAATGTGCCAAGCAGCAGAGACGTTTGTGAAATATATGCCAAATTGTGCCAAATGGAAAGGGAAAAAAAAAAACCAGAGAAAATGGTTGCATATGTGCACGTTCTGAGCATCTGCTGAGTACCTCATGCCACGTAGGAGTAGCACAGAAGCTTCAAATTGGTTTAAAAAAATGAATGGGCCACCAGTTGCCTCTCTACACCAGAAATAAACCCGTTAGTAAGTGTTACTCAGATTGAAAAAAGGTGATAATATTTGGCCTGCTGAGTTTATGCATCATGTCATGTTAGGAAAGTCACGATAGGATCCTGGGTAGAGGAAGCCGTCTCAAACTTGCACGGCATCGATCACTGGGATTGATTCTGACATGTTTAGCCAACTGTATTTATGCAAACCTATCTCAGGAGCTGCACTAGAAGGCAGACAGTGGGAGGCTTTGCGAAAGCTGGGGGTTTGGACCACTCTTCGTCTGCGAAGTGAGAGCTGCTGGTGCTCGACCCTGCTGTGAAGCGTGGGTGGTGCAGCGGGTCCTGTCACTGGGAGTCTCAGAAGAATGAAAACCCCAGCTGGCAACCTAACATTGCTCACTTTCCAGGGAGCTGTGGCTGGCACTAAGGGCAGACCCCATCCCTTCCAACCAGGGTTTGCTTTGCAAACCCACCCAATTTTGGAGCAGGTGTAATCTAAGACTTTGACTTGACCCTTCTTCTTATCTGAAATTGGTAGCTGTAAAAAAGAAATAAACGCCTGTCCGTTCTCCAGCAAGATTTCCTCTCCCTGGGCAGGATTCAACCTTTGACCACTCTCCAGAGCCCACACACAAGCGAGTTTTAAGCTGACACGCTGCCATACACGAATCTTTGACCTGGAACGGCACAGAGTCCCCACAAGTCACAGGATTTCCCATAATAGGGTAGCAGGAGACAGCCCCAGTTGTGCTGGTCCCCAGCTTCCCGTCACAGCCAGGAAAGCATCTCCTCTCCATCGCGGGCACTGCTGGGGAAGTCTCATCCCACCCCACACCCACCTGGCAGGCACCTTCTCAGCTCATCGCACCCAAGGGCTGGAACACACCAAGAGATGCTTGCTGCTGTCCCTGCTCAAGGAATAAAGCAAGAAGTCCCGCTCTTATTATTTATAAGTATCAGGCTGTTCTGTTCGTATTCCCAGGGTTTTAAAGATTCGAAGGTACTTCATGTATTCCCGTGGAATATGTATTCGTATTTAAGTACAAATCTGTGTAGGCCATGAAAAGAAAGCTGTTTCCATCCATGGAATGCTGTGGTACAAGAAGATGAAGGCTGTGCACGTGTTAACGGTGCCATACACATGTGGAACCGCTACGGACACAAACACGCCTGTGTAAACCACGTGGAACTGCACGGTAAGTACAGCGCACTGGGGATTTAATGCCATCTCTATGTATAAAACACATGGATTTAGAAAATATTTAACATAACATGGAAATCTTCGTTTCAGAATGTTTTTATAGAGCTAGGCAATTGGGTCAACCTTATTTCTCCTTATCCCATGTATGATTCGAGTTGTTAATTCCTCCTTTACAGCCAGCTACGGTCTCTTCCAGTCAACCCTTAGAACTCTGGCCAGTGGGACCTGGGGTGTTTTGCACATGACATTTATAAAAACCCTTCAACAGAATTTATTTTAAATTATTCTCTCAGAAAAACAAGATCTACAATCAGTTCTGTACCTGAGAAGCAACTGAAGTAATTGTTACCCTTAAAAGAAAACAGTCAGGAGGTTTTCTTCACTTATTTTTCCCGTGTGTATGCTTTGGCTCACTATATTCAGCTGGACAAAACTTACTTCATCTTGTGGTATTTCTGAAATTAATACAGCTACTGATATTTATCCAGTGGAAAAAATGGTCCTTTCTTAAACATGATTGTTGAGGGGTTTTTCAACCTTTGCAGAATTTCTCTATTTTAGAGCGAGAACAAAAGCAGTTTTATGTCCAGTTTCCCAGGAAAGGAAAGTACTTCCCTTTCTTTAGTGTTTATATTTCTGCTTTATTATCTCTTTTACACAAAGAAAAGAAAGAAAGGAGAAGGAGGGGAAAGAAAAAAAAAAACCAAAAAACCATGACCTCTTTCCTCCTGTCCAAAACGATCTCTTTTCATTAGATCAATTAGAAAACTCTAAATATTTTTATGCTGGTTTTTTTTTTTTTAAAAAGTACATTTTTAAAGTCTTTTACGCTTTTCCAACCAGGTCTAGAAACTTTACCAGGGGTCTGGTTTCGCATTGTGAACGGGGAAGCAGAGGTCAGGGAGCAAAGCCGATCTGGCATTAAACCACAGACTCACCAGCAGAAAACTGCTTAGCTTTCAGCACATACTTCGATGTTACAAGAAAGTTTTCTCATTCTCTAAAGCATCATTACTTCCACTTATCTTTTCTTTATTTCCCATCTTACAGAGCACCTCCAGCTGTGACTGCATCCTGCCAAGCCAGTGGTCTTCATCACAGCCAGGAAAGCCATGAGTAGAACAAGCTACTTCCCATGCTCCAGAATCTCCAAAAAAGAGCCACCAGAAACAGGCAAAGAACACCACGGAAAACAAAAAGATCTTGTTACACATCAAAATACGACTTCAACCAGAACCAGAAAGATTTGCAGCGTTGCTCTTGTTTCTTCCTTGGCAACACTCGCAACCCAGTTTGATCCCTGCTGAAGTCGGTGGCAATGGCTCCATGGACTTAAGGTGACCTTCACAAACCCTATTTGTCTCCCAAGCAAAGCATTCATCCTGTTTTCTATTTTTACTGTAACACTAAAGCTTCATTTTCTGACCGAGCCCGTGTTGAACTGCCTGACAGACAATAAATATAATCACACTTAAGGTAATGGGCAGGACACCAAACCCAAAAGCTTTTATTTTCATTAAACATCATTAGATGTGGCATGTCTTTTATCAAATCTGTCTCCAATACTCACTTTATTAAAAAGTCCCTCAACCCCAGACTGCATAATGTAATCTGCAAGGACAGACAGTGAGTTTATGTTAAATACGTTAGCAGGTGGGGACACAGACTCCTGAAAAAAATAAAAATAAAAATAAAAATAAAAATAAAAATAAAAATAAAAATAAAAAACCCTCTATACAAAGAATCTTGAAGGACTTGCAAAATGAAGATAAATTAATAATTCAAAGTGTGTGTGTGTTATTTTGCAAAGAGTACAAAGAAATTACGTATTTTAGCTAAAAAATAAAATAAATAAATACTGTGAAGTCTTACAAAACCCAAATCAAGGTGTTTAGATGAACGTGGCAGTTAAACATTGAGATGTCTTTGAACATCTGACCGCAGTACACAGGTAACAAGCAGCTTCCAACTCTCCAAACACACCAACAGGCACAACCCTGGGCTCCAGGGATTTCTCAGGACAGCTACAGGAGTTACGCAAAACGGATGGCTGCACTGAAAATCCCCTTACCTCACCTCCCGTGCTAGCTTTCGGAGCCGTGGTGAGAAAATAAAAAGTTTTGTTTACCTCAGACTGTGCTTATGAATTGAGCGTTTAATTTCAGGACATAGAAGCGTAATTTCTCCATTGCAGAGATGCTACTGATCTGAAAGACTGGGGCTGGGGTTGAGGGTGTTCATGCAATAGAAACTCTTCCTCAATCGTGTAGCTCATGTCCTACACGACTTGGTGACTCCAGGAGCTAAAACTTGACTTCTTGCAGCTTCAAACTGCCTGGATCTGTGTGATTGGTAATCTGTCTGCGTACAGAGGGAAAGACAGGAGAAGGATCAGGAATCTGTCCTTCCGCTCCCCAACTCCCACAGACACAGCAGACTCTCAGCTGTAAGAAGTTAAGACTAGACAAAAGCTTTAGTTTTTCCTGTGCAGCTTTAAATTCTGCACCTTTATGTTCCATTTAAAAGCTTTGAGTGCAGGTAAGGTAATATCTCTTTGCAAGCATGCAATCTAACCCCAGCTTGCCTTGCCCAGCCCTGCCTATCCAGCCTGGGATGTTGCCACGCGCGACGGCCAAGACCGGCATCTCCAGAAGCAGCACGGAGCCCTGCTCTGCAGGCGGCAATGGAGTCACACGCTGATAAGGAAAAAAAAATCTCTTCCAGTTCCTGACTGGTCTGCAGTCATCACACAGGGGTTTGAATTCCAAGCAGCAGTCCAAACTTAAAATCTTTGCATTATTTTAATTCCAGGTATGTTAATTATTTAAATACATGTCCATTCTAGAAGCAGCACTTGATCTCTACAGTATCTTGTGGCAAATCTCAACAGAAGGAAAACTGATGCCTAATAAATCCTACACATCAAAAACTTTAGCTTTGGCAAAGTCAGAGATATTGAAGTGGGGATATACTGAAGCTAATTCTCAGTACTTCAGCGCAACAAGGAGAGAGAATAATTGCTCTTATTTTACATCTGTAACAGACAGGCTGAGTGTTTGTCCTATAAATCTTAGCAAGAAGGTTTGTCTTCAATGAAACACCTGCTGCAGCAGGGGCATGCCTACACCTTTGGCTGTTCCAGGTCTGAGATGAAACGTCCCCTGCTTAAATCCAACACCTTAAGCCTCTTTATTAATGCCTCAAATCAGCAGGAGTGATGAGAGTCCTTCCACAGCAGGTATGGGAAACCATGGACAACAGCAACTGCTTCACCTCGAAGAATTAAGAATTAAGAATTTCTGAAATTTACCACGTTATGTGTCAGAGTTGAAGATGTTTTTGCTGCTTAAAGGTTACGCGGTTCACCCTTCACTCCCTCTTAAAAACAGTTTAACCTTTTAAACAGAATTTTTTACAAGAGAGAGAGACATGCAACAAATAGGACAAAAGTATTTCTTGCTGTCATATAATTCAGGATTTAGGGCAAAATCTTTGAATATTTTGCAAGATTACATGAGCATTATAACTTAACAAACAAAAAGTAGGTTCCAAATAATCAAGCAACCCTTCAACATCATCCAAGATAATTTTCCTTTCACAGTACCCAGGGAGAGACAGGATTTCAAGGCAATCTTGTCCTTCCTCTATGCAGTAAAAAAAAAAAAAAAAGAAAAAAGAAAAAAAAATTACAATGTGACCTCAAGGCATGCTCCTCTTATGTTAACCTCAGTATCTGCTTTATTTTCAGAAAGGCTGAGTCTGCAGAAACCTTTGTTGGAACATTCCCAGAGGATATTGCAGATTACACTGGGATAGCTGACATGTCCTGCTGCTAAGACAAGCAATTAAGAAAAACTAACAGAAAGAGGGGGAAAAGCATCATCAAGAAATCTCATGTCAAGGTTAAAAATAATGGATGGATTAAATGGAACTGCACTCCCAATTACTTCATTCAGAGAATTTATGGTACTCGATTTCACAGTGTAGAGGGATAGATGAAGAAGTACACAGATGAACACAGCAGGTTTATCTTCCCCATAATATTTGTTTTGTTCTATGCATTAATCAAAAGCATGTGGACACTCAGCTGACAAATGGAAATGTTTCCCATCATTTCTATTTAAAAGACCTATTTAATTGCAGCAATTTTACTGCAAAGCCCTTTCAACTCAGCCATAATTAAAAAGCCACTTGCTTCTTCGCTTACAACGTAAAGGCAACCTGCAGACTATGAATGGTCTGGAATTGCCTCCCCCCATCCTGTAACTGACTCCTGGCCTCTCACACGGCAGTGGGGTCTCACCTCCCCCTCTGAGCCGGCACCTCTGACGGAGGTGATGAGGGCTTGGCTGGTGTTGGGGTTGTAAATGCAAAGCACTGGTTGTAAATGTTGCCCCAGTTCCCTGAAACTTGATGGTACAATTTGTTTTTAATCCCAGCTGACTTTTCCATCAACACACCCTTTTCCTTGGGCTCACCGCTTCCCTCCTTCCAACGACGTCCTAACCTTTAAAAAAGACTGAGGTCAATCTAGTTTTAAATTGAAACTTCTAAAGTCTGTGTGGTATCTTAGCATATATTCAGCTTTTAATTAACCAGTATCTTATCTTGCTCACCCTCGGATACTTTTCCTCCTATTGCATTTCTCCCACTCCATTTCAGCAAGGCAGAGAGATAGCAATGCACCAGCTAGACAATGGCATCAGCATTTGTCCCTCACAGACAGGACAAATGACGTCGTATTTTCACAGTCTGACCTTTCTAAACTACTTGCTATTCTCAGATACATAGCGGAGCATTTTCTTCTCTAGAGACCTACTGATGCCAAACCATGCATTACTGCAAAATACTCTGCTTTAAACATACAGGAAGATACAGATGTAAATTAATTCTGAATAATACATCATAAATCATGCATTTTTGCCCACTGAATTTTCTTTCTCCCGCATTGCAGTTGAATCCTTGCTGGTGGAAAAACACTGGCCCAGGTTGCCCAGCGAGGCGGTGGATGCCCCATCCCTGGAAACGTTCAAGGCCAGGTTGGCCGGGGCTCTGAGCAACCTGATCTGGTTGGGGATGTCCCTGCTCCTGGCAGGGGGGTTGGGCTGGGTGGGCTTTAACGGTCCCTTCCCACCATCCTGTGATTGCTGCTTGCAACTCCAGGCAGCCCACTCCAGCAGTTCATTCAAATAATATTCTCAATGGAATTTAGAAAGAATTAATTTTAATTAGAGGTCAATTAAGAGCAACAAAGTATTGATTCAGAAAAATACATGAAAATATTTTAAAGTTAATGAATCAGCTGTACTACATACTCTAGAAAGCTTAAGAAGAGACAGTGAGGTCTACAGGACAAAAACTAACATTTACCTTCTAAATGCTCTTCTCTAAGTCGGGATTGAACATTGTTACCCCTCTGTGCAGGTTCTACCAAATGGAAACGCTCTACAGCGCCTGTACAGCCTGATCTCACTGTCAAAGGCACAATTTCAAGATGAGTCTGCGTGTTCATCAAATCCCTGCACATTGAGTCTCTACCTAAATATTTCCTCCTAGATTAGACTTCTTTCCTGTTTCACCTTCCATGCGTACATATTTACATCAATATTTACCATACTGAAAATAAACGCTCATGAGGACGATATTAAAAGCTGCAACACTGAACACATCAAACGGCATGGAGAGATACATGGGAGAAAACATAACTAAGGGAGGCTCATGATGACAACAGCTTGGATTGTATAGAAAGTGCTATCGGTTTAAAATTTAAAGATTGAAATTTATTTTTAAGAAGATTTTGGTTTTCATTTTCAACATAGATTTGTATATATTGTGAAAGTATTCTTTTATGTGTGTATATAGATGTCTATACAACGCTCTCACTTAGTAACATATATAATACTATAAAGATACTGTCACTGTCACCTATACTAGGTCAGTATAGGTAGTATAGTATATTAGGTAGTATAGGTCACCTATATTACCTATACTACCTATGTCCTCAGTAAATTGGGAAATCAGACTGCAGCAGGTGACCCCATTGCACCCCCGGTTCTGCCTTTCCCCAGCTCCACGTGGGACCAGCTCCAGCTGCCTTTGTGTCCCCAGAGGGGATAGCCATCGCTACCCTCTCTTTGCAGCCCCTGGACACGCTGGGATGAGAAATGCTATGAACAGTTTATCTTCTGTAGTTTCAGTGCAAAATTAACTTTATTTACCAAATACACCTTAAATGGGAGCATATTCTCTAATATTAACAAAGCCTCTGGGTCTCCCCTCTTGGTTATTTCCAGACAATCCACAAACTACGAGAAATACCAATCGGGGTCGAGTGCTAGCGCTGGACACTGTCACATCCCTGCATGCACATGAGATGAAGAGCCAAGGAGCCCTCAGGTGCCAAGTTTCTGTCTCTCTGACCAGGGTAAAGCAAACTGGGCAGAAAAGCCTCTGTCTTCTGTCTCCTTCCCCATTTACACTGGCATCACGCCTAGAGGCGACCGGGCAAGGGGCTGCCGCACAAAGCAATCGGGCAGCCTCACCACAAGTGACAGTTGCTGCCGTACAGAAGTCACAAGTTGATGAGAGAGCTGGGAACTGACCTCTCCCCTTCCCAGTCAAGGGGCAAAAAGCTCAGATGAACTTCAATCAGCGCAAAGCAATACCCGTGGTGTCAACCAGGGTGATGCAGCTGTACAGGCTCGCAGAGATGCTGGGATGGCACACACTGAATTAGCGAAGCAGCAACAGACGGGCCCCCTTCTTCCCCGCATCACCAGAAAACAGATCTGTGTTGGCAGCCAGCACACGTACTCCAGACGGAGACACTCAGGTATCCAGATCCTCGTTGTCTGTCTCCTGCAGTCACTTCTGGACTTGCAGTTGCCCTTTGACTTCTTATTTTTTTAAATTGCTCTTTGCTGTCAGATGGGCTAACGGTCTATGGGGTCAAACCACTACTGGACGTCCCCGTCAAGCTGGTTACAAGCTGTCCTGCCATCAGCTCAGGCAAACACGTGGGAGAAGCAGAGTGCTCAGTGTTGAATCATTGGTCTTCTGGGTGCTTTTTATCATTTTCCTCTTGATACTTAACAAAATGGCCTGTCAGAGGTGTCAGTATCTTCAGCAAAAACACCCACAAATAAAGGACCAGGCCACTGAATGAGGGCTTGGGTTACCAGATTGAGCCCTGGGTTTTCAATCCGTACATCTGCATTACTAGGCACTTTGGCCCAGCACCCATATGGGTAAGACAAACTCCCGTTAAGGTCAATGAGAAGTGTCTTGTTAATTTTAGGGGACACTATGCATGTCTAAAAAATGCAGAAGCAAATTGTAGGAGGTACTTTCCAGCGCCTTTCCTCCGAGAGACAGCGATGCCCTTTGCTCAATGCCAGCAATTTGCGGCAGCAGAGCTTTAAGAGACAAAGCAGACTGGAATCCAGTCAGTCTAATTTCACCTGACCTTTTCTGCTAAGGGTGGTGTAGGTGGGGAAGAGTAAGATGAACTCGTTTCCTTCACAAAACATGAGCACAAGTTATCCTCCTAATGTTTTGTCTGTCTTTGTAGAGATTGAAATAGTCATTTGTTACAATTGATGATACTGGGGAAACTTAAAAACCCTCTTTCTAGGGTTTTTACTTCCACCAGTTCATTAGGGTTTGTCTCGACTGGGATCCAGATACAGAAATACTGCCTGGATCTCTGCATTCCTTTCAGGTCCATAGACTGAATGAAAGAATTTAAACACCAGGTTCTCCTTTTACTGATTATTTGATTTAACATTCGAATTTACTCTCACTGAGCTCTTTAGAAAAAGGAGGCAATTTTATATTATATTCTATAAGCAATAAAGGATGATTTCCTTATCTGTTTATTATATTAAGTTGCTTTAAATATATCAGTGTTGTAAAGCTCTATTATACTGACACATTCGTAAAGTAAGGGAACGTCACCTGAAGGGTAAGTGCAGTAAATTCGTTATATGGACTACATCAAGAAACTGCAAAAATCTTTGCCATTTCCCAAACAAGGGTCTCCAAATCAGTAGGAGTCAAGAGTATTAAACTTCATTTATTGAGCTAGACGTATCTGAAGTTATTAGACTTCTCAGTCCATAAACAACAAGCCAGCAAGACCAAAGCCGCGTAAAACCCTACCGACAGCTATTTTCTCTCTGGGACACAGGAACTTCCAGTCTTTAAACGAAAATAATGTGAGATACAACCCAGCAATGAGTCTCACTCCGAAGTTTCCTGAAGCTACCTATTCTATTTGCATGAAGTTAAATGATGATGCTGCAGAGATGTTCATACATTGAACCACAATTTAGACGGGCGGGAAACTGAAACCAAGCGTTGCAAGATATTAGTAGGACAGCACACAGTTTTGTCCTACTTTTGGATACTTTTGACAAGCTCTTGAAGGTTGAAGAGATCTGTTAGACAGAAGGTGCAGCCTTATGTATGAGAAGAGATGAATAACAACTATTGGCACTGCGGCAAGAGAAAGTCTCAGCTGCAGGAACTAAACAGTTGCATATCGCAATGTTGTCAGATACACTAAGTTATTCTGTCAAAGTTCTCTCACTTGGAAGCAATCTGGCTATTTGTTAAAATTACCACACAAAGCTGACCTAACACATGTTCAGACTGGGAAATCACATCTACCTCCCACCTTTAAATTGAATTCTTATAAACTGATTTCACTGTAATTTCACTCAAACCTATAGACTGAATATCAACCTGTAAGTCCCCATCGTACGAACACAGGAGCACTTCACTGGGCAAGACAGGGGTTCAGCTAACATTGGCTCTGACAATATCTTCATCACAGTACTAAGCAGAAATAATTTTTAACAGAGTTATGGCGGGTATCAGAAACCATTATCCTCTGGAGAAGCTACATGCATCTATTATTATTTTGGTCAGAGCTAGCTCCACTCTCCTTGCTTGGCACTACATCATGCTGCGTAGACAATAGCCCCTTTGTCTGCAGAGAAGCGGGAAAAACAATCACCCCGGCTAGGAAGGGAAACGGAGACGCAGCCTCAGAGATGAGTTGAGCTGTGGGGATAAATAGATGCAGCTCTGCTGAAGACAATGGCAGCGAGCCCGCAAATCACAATGGTGAATTTTGCTGCTATGTTGGCTTTTTTTTTTTTCTTTTTTTTTCTTTCAAAGATTAAGCAGTTTCCCTGGTAAGGGCAAAAGTACATCAAAGAGAGGCTTTCTCCGCAGAAACAAATAGCAGAACCTGAAGACATGGATGAATGAGACAACTTTCCATAGCATTTCTCATTACAAAAAGACTTTGAAAAAGAGAACAAATTCTCTGCAGCAGAGAACACTTAAACTGAGCGCGTTACGAGACAGCTCGCTCTCCATTACAACAGAAGCAATCCAAACTGGAAGGTTACTCCGCTAAAACACCAGTTTAATTCAGGGCTACGGCGTGCGATTTTTACGCACAGCTCTGCTTCTTTGAGAGACAGCGCAGCAAAGTATCAGGTATAGATATCAATTGAATAAAGCTCTGCTCGTGCAGCTAATTTTAGCACATGGTGGATTGTGGTAAATACATCAGGGATATTTATAAAACAACACATTGCAAAGGTTTAGTGTATTTACAGAGTAAACAGTATGTGGTACGGGGAAACCAGGCTATCAAACACCAAAAGAGGGAGGCACATTAGAGCAAAGCTGCTCAATAGTAACGCTGAAAATCAAACTATAACCAGAAATGAAAGCGAATTCTATTCCTAGCCGAAACTAGGATTCAGCATTCAGATCTACAATTCATTTTCTTTACTGTTTACTCTAGTATCTCCTTCAGCAAGAGCCACTTTCCCTTCTCACCCATGCCAGCAGTTGCCCTTCTCATGACTTCAAGATAGGCCAGCCCACAGTTTTTAATTCTTTCCCTTATTAGAAAGCACTATCTTGAGTTCAAACTCTTCTTTCCAATGCTTTTTACTGATGCTTGAGTTTCATTATAAGTATTTACATCAAACAATTACCCTAATTATATTTTCTATTTCCCAGCAGTTCTGGGGCAACTAACACTCACACGAGATCATTTTTTTCCTCTACTCCTGTTGGATTTTTGATTTGCACACATTTAATAACAGACAACAATCCATTAGGGATGGAGTTAAAACGACTGCCATTAGTTATTTATTGATTTACTCTACAGAGCAGTAGGGTATGAGACACAGACATTTTGCTTTTCACTGGCCCATTAGAATTGCAGTAATAATCTAAAACAACATTGCTCAAAGCTTTTACATGTTCCTCAGCTACTCTGAAGCAAAAAAATCTTCGCCGTCTCATTTTGTCAATGAGCAGTTTAAAAGACATTGTACCATTGGTTATCCACTTAACAGCTGCCAATGCTAAGTAAGCATAGACATTAATATGTATCTCCTGAAATGGCCAGAGGAATCACTCCTGCTATCAAAGGCAACGCAAGGCACAACTGAAAAGATAACGAAAACTATCTGCTCCTACTGATTTAGGTTTTTACTCACCACTAAAGAGCCCTTCACTTTTTAATACTGATACAAGGGAACCCAATCACTGCACTGACGTTGACGCTGGCTCAAATCTCTGCTACTGACAAACGAAATAAATGCTCCTTTCCAGCTTACACTTATTGTTCCAACACCTTTTCTCAAACAAACATCTCTGTTTCTTCACTTATCCTGTCAAAGAAAGTTTATTCTTTGCTATTTTTCCATCTTTTTTTAACCCAAGGGACTTTTACAATCATGCCCTAGTGAAAACATTACTACTAAACATGCCTAGTACTTAGCATGCGTTTTATGGGGCATGAAAGTTGCAGAAAGCAGTACAAGCAAAATTAATGTTGAACATGTTGATAACTTGGCTATGAAGAACATCAAACACTTAATCATGCGACTAATAATTATACCAAGTACATCATAAGATAGCACAGCACTTACAATATCTCCCTAAACTAAATGCAGATCTCCCTTGTGCTCGCTCCTTTTATCTTCCAAGACTTTAGGGGAAAATTCTTCCTCATGCAGAGGGTTTGTGCAATGCCTACGGGCCCCTTATTCTCACTTTTTCATCTGCATTCACTGGGGTGCCCAGTGCCTTTCAAGAGCTTTTCTTAGTACCAGTTCTTCCCCAGCCCAATTCCGTTGAAGTCAAAGCTTTGCCAATTCAGACAAACCAAGGAGCGAGGTGTTTAGGGAGCATGAAAGCACTGAAAATTTACAGCAGAGCACCTTAGCACATATAACTAAGCCAGCTGCAGTCATGAAGTATGATTTTAGGGCCTTCCACAAAGCTTATGCTCAAATAAATCAGGTAATTCAATAGGAGTTGAGGATACAAGATCTTGCAAGATCGTATTAGATATCAGATTAGATATTAGGAAGAAATTTTTTACAATGAGGGTGGCAGAACACTGGAACAGGTTGCCCAGAGAGGCGGTGGATGCCCCATCCCTGGAAACATTCCAGGCCAGGTTGGCCGGGGCTCTGAGCAACCTGATCTGGTTGGAGATGTCCCTGCTCCTGGCAGGGGGGTTGGACTGGATGACCCTCGTGGGTCCCTTGCAACCCTAACCATTCTATGATTCTATATCTGAGTGGATGTGCCACTCTTTTAAGACTCCTCAGCACTTCAGCTGCTCTGCACATGAAGGTTTTATAGGCTGTCTCAGCTGCCACAAGTGTTCCCTTAAAAAAAAAAAAACCAACATGAAAAATCTCATGCAGATGTGGAGCAACGCCTCCTCCTCACAGTTATAAACTAAACTGATTTGGTTAACTACAACAGCTCCATGGTTTTACAAAATAATCATAGAATCATAGAACGGTTAGGGTTGGAAGGGACCTTCACTGGCTTGCATCACAAGTTACCTAGACCCCCCTCGTGTCCTGTACAAGTCCATCTTGAAAATGCAAAACTAACTGGATAGAGCAGCAGGTCACACATGCTCAGTCACCAGAGAAAGAAAATGTTCATTCAGTACGTTATTACAGTGCTCCAGAGATAAGCGTGCTCAGGACACAAAGGAATTCAACAGATTCTGAGGAAGACAATTAATTATTTCTGGAGGTTTTCCAAGCTTATTAAAAAAAAAGTCAAGACTAAAACTCATTCAAAGACAAACTCCAGCTGAAGTTTTAAGATGTTATCATCATTTACTTCCTTAATGAGATAATATTTGTCTGGAAAGAACACAAAGTTCCAGGCAGCCTGAATTTCTCTGCAAGCGGCTTTCAAATCAGTCACTGTAACAAAACCAAATGTCAACGTTCAGCGAAGCCTCCTTGCAGGTACACCATGGGCCAGGCCTGTGGCTGCAGAAATTGGCCCCATCTCCTCCAGTGCGCAGATTAACATCCCTGAAGATTTGGTTCCATGGGCTTGGCTCTCCACTACATTACACCGGTATAATTCTGAGCCGTTCCTGCCTAGCCCAACCAGTATGACAGCAGCTAGATTCATCCTGACTCATAAAAATAGGAAAAATCAGCCAGAAAGGGGAAAAGAAAAAAAAATAAAATCATAAACTCAGATATTCAGTTAACAGCTAAGGAAGCTTAGCTACAGCACGGTGGTTCTTGCCAATCCACATTCAAAGGAAATCATTCCCGGCACTTCATCACAGATGTATCATTACATCACACACTACACGTGTCATGTGTGGATTCCAGCAGGCATTTAACCTTGCTGAACTATATCCCTTCATATCTCCTTTTTCCAAACTATTTTTTGACACACTGGGTTTCCTTTTGATCTTTGATTTTGACTATATTCAATGCACTGCAATCTAAAAGACACCATTAGGACAAAGATAATTGTGTGTACAGATGAAGGATCAGAACCATGTAATCTCGTTACACTAACTTTGCGATGTGAAGGGCTGACAACCATTAAACCAAAAGTACTAGAGCAGATAACCCCAGATCTATCCCCATTCATTTCATACGCTTTGGCTCCGACTTTTAAACAGAAAGTTTAAAAGTTCAAGTTTCATGTTGAATAAGGCTCGCATCAGTTTGCCTGCAACATCACAACCAAAGCCATTTAAGTGGCAGTGCTGTTCTAGGAGGATTTGATCTTGCCCTTGAATTTAAAACACAGAGGCCAAGCTTTGCATCAGCTATTTCAGTGGAACACGCTTCTTCCAAACACTGCAGTGATGAAATGAGAGTGCAGTGTAACAACAAATTAAAGTCCTTTCCAAAACAACCCACCCACCTCAGACACTGATGCTGTGTGGCTGAAGCTTTAGAACTGCAGGAACGAGCCCTGGCCCCTCTCCCTGCACACTGTGATGGCTCAGGACTTAAACCTTCTCCTTCCAACCCTCTCTCTGCTCAGTCCAGCCGCTGTCTCGGGCAGGCACTGTGCTTGCACAGTGACTGGTGTAGCTGGGGTCTTGCTGCCTGGTGTTTATTCTGGCATAGTCGTAAGAGCACTAGCTCTACTAGAGTTACCAGAGCTATCTGCTAAAGGACTGAGACCAGAGAGAAAAAAAACTTCCTTCCAAATTGACTATTTTCAGCTCTAAAAGTGCAAATAAATCACATGATCAAAGACTTCTTGGTTGCAATAAAAAATAAAAACCACCAACCTCTTCCATTGAGTGACTGAAGCAACAGCAGCCCCAGCTGGACGCTGTCATCCAGCGTAATTTCCCTCTTCCCACTGCAGAACATCAGTGCAGCCCATTAGGAACACGGCAGGGATGGCCACGTTACCTCATGGACTGCTACGCTGCACACCTCCCAGATTCACATGCCAGCCCTCAGAGTCTGGAGCACCTCAATTGTCCTTCAGATTGTATCTGAGCGCATCTCAGCTGCCCCTGTAGCGTTCTGGGGGTTTGGGTTCGATTGTTCAGTTTTTTAATTGCATTCTGGCAGTACTGGCAATCTCTGGGCAAAAGAACAAACAGTCTTACGTATTTCAGGTTCCTTTTTAATTGTAAAAATGTCCCTGTCAAACAGTTCTGGAAATAAAATGGTTAAACTCCGGAGCTGGAGTACAGCACTGAGGGGCAGCGCTAAAAGCTCACGCAGAATCTGGGATTCCTCTGGCACAATTTCCAGCTCTAGGCTCTGTGGTTGTCTTCGCTTCGCTTGTAGTGAGCAGGACTGGAAAACGGCCCCACTGCAGCTCTGGGTATAAGCTGTTTTTTTTCCTTCTCTCTGCTAGCTCGCTCAGCTCTAGATTTAGTTATAATTCCAAATACGAACTTGGAGGCTGAGTACATAAAAAACCTCAAGATCCTGGGATGAGACGGTTGTTAATTCCCACCTGTGTACCATGTATGCTCAGAACACGTCTGCAAACTACGAGCACTGCTTTCAAATGATTTTGAAATGTCAATCCTCGGTTCCTGCTGCACCTTGGCTTTGCCAAAGACAACTCACAGGGACGAAAGAGACTAAATGAATGTCCCATTATTGTCAGGGAAGCATCGACTGATCGGCCAGAGCTTGGAAAGGGCTGACACGAACAAGTCCTTTGCCTTGGAACACAGAAGCCCCTTAGCAGAGGGTATAATTGTAGCTGCAGCACACTAGCTGGGAGAAAATTACTCATTACCAGTCAATAAACTCATCAGGTCCTTAATGTTGTATCTGTCAGTATGGTATCTTCTTGGGCATAAACAGCCCTATGGCCTTTAATGCTGCAAACTGCTTTCCATTCATAACAGAAACATGCTTGAATTAATGAAGTTTCAGAATATGAGATGGAAAAAGGATTAATAGTCAGACAGCAATAAAAGCAGATACAAACACTTCCCAGCATGGCTCAAAGCTCCAGGTGAGTCCACACACTTTACGCTAATTGCCTCTATTAACCAGGTGCTGCAAAATTAGATAATCCGCATTCATTGTAGGTCAAATCCACCCAAAGCCCGGGAGCCCCATTTAAGTCACAGTGTGAAGCCTTAAAGGGGAAAACTAAGCACTGTTGCGAGAATTTCCAGTTTTACCACCTTTTCACCGCTCCCCAGCGAAAAGGCTTGTTCACCTGCACACAGAATTGGCGGCTTCATTTCCAAGCCTCGTGCGCTTGGCACCCCGCAGCTATTTGTGCTTGGCACGCGCGTGATCAGTCAGCGGGCACGGAACCATGACGTTGTTCCACAGTTGCAGGGCAGCCCACACAGCCCTGTCAGACCACTAACTCCCATTCCTCTCTCATCCTCATCCCCAAACTCTCTCTTTCCTGGTACCCTGATCTGAAACAGCTGCTTTTCCACTCAGAAGTAATCCTTACACTGATGTCCTAGCTCTTGCGCAAGCTTTTCCGGACCAATTATTGCTATCAAATTATGTAATTAATCCTTACATTTAAGTATAGGAATCTAATTTTTTTTTGCTGAACAACTCAAAGTCATCAAAGACAAGTTTCCTTCTTGATCTAGGCATACAGAGGTACATCAAGGTTTCAACTTTTGCCCTTCTGTGTTTCCATTACTGGCATGGAATGTGCAATGCACTGCAAGAAAAATATGCTAAAGAGTCTTTTACAGACAATCACATTCAAGGCTTTTATTCCCCCGACTCTGGCTCCATAATCAGAAAAAAAAGGAGGTTAGAAGTACTAGGATAATTTGCTAGCTGATCTTTAGCTGCCATCTTTTTGGTGTCATACTGGAATTTCCAGAAAAGAAAAAAAAAAAAGCAAGAATAAAGTTAGTGTATTGCATTTATAAAAGGAGAGAAACTTAAAAATATTTGTCATCTTATAGGACAGAAAGGTTATGGTTTTCAGAAGGAAATTTAATAATATATTTTTTTTACTCAGTCCTTCCACAGAGCTTTCTATTCCAATATACTTCAGAACTTAGAATTATGTCCCAATTTGCTCTCTAAACGTCATTTTTACTGCATTCAAGCACTGGAAGGTGTTCAAATTCAGGAAAATAATAAAAGAAAGTACTTATAGTCATCTCTAGCAGAAGACACAGTCTGCAATCGAGTCCTCAAAGACAGATCGTTTTGCCTACAGGAAGCTAATGGGACTCTGCAGGGGAACAAAGATTCCTCCAGACAGTAATCCAAGCATGTCACCATTCGAGTGACAGAAAGGCACCATCCAGGACTGGCCTTTGATTAAGAAACAGCCATCCCATCTGGCTTTGATTTATTATTTATCCCACTGCCAGCATAGCAGCATCCCTCTCTGCAGCTTAAACCTGGCTCTGCTGCTCCGCATCCAGCAGCACCAGGTACCTCACTAGGTAACCAGTACTGCTGAAATACAGCAGAGTAAGCCGAGCTTGTTTCACAGACTGACACGAAAACACCCAGGTTTTTCCCATACGGTCTGTGCAGGAGCATGCTTAAATTTATGGTGCACGGATTCAGGCACCCAGCTGCAGATTCACCGGCCCATCACCAGGATTTGAGGTCACTAGAAATGCAGGTATCTCTTGCAGTTTGTTGAAAAGACAAGGATATTCACCAGTGAGATACATGGCTGGTAGGATACAATCCAGACTTCCTGTACTGGAAAATAATGGCTTGTGATTAGAAAGGAAGTGGTACCCATACCGTGGAAAAGCTCTCTGTGGGGAAAAAAAAAAAAAAAAAAAAAAATTTTTCTTCTAATAGGGAGTGTGACTTGGCCACCAGAAGTGAATTGTATTTCCAGAACTGCCACTGATCTGCAGAACAACCCTGAGCAAATCTTCTGTCTTCTGCCTGCACCAGTTACCTTCCCTTCCCAGTCTCTGCCTGTCAGCCCTACTTAAGCCACAAGCTCTCAGGCATAATGCCGCTACCTGACTTCATTTTTGGGTGGTCCACGGTGAAAGTATGAACACAAGCTCCCATTCCATAAGGAACACGGAAATCTTTAAGGTTCCCACCTCACTTCAAAGCACGTTGCTAGGGAACATGACTATTCCCAGCTGCTTTAACACCATCCTGAGGGATAAGTTTTGTCCCAAGGTACAACGTGGTAAATTAAGGTTAATTCCAGTAAATTACACCAATGGGGCTTCGAATTGGGGAGTTCGAGTTTAGTTTTACCCTAAGATACATCAGGCAGAATTCCGCCGAGGCCAGCATAATTAGAGTGCTGTAAAAATAGCGCAAGGATGTAAGAGACAGCCCCTGAGACTGTGAAAAGCACAGAAAATTGGAAAATTCAGAACTATACCTTAATATATAGATCTAGGGGGAAAAAAATGAAAGTGTAGGCAGAGCCTGCTTGGCAGACAAGACAGAAGCAAGAAGTGGTATTTTGGTATAGATTTGCCAATTCCGAGCAAATTCATTTCTAGAAGTAGACGGAGCAATTCTGTGAAGCTGGTAGAGTAGCTCCCATCAGACAGCAACGCAACCGAGCCCTGAATCCGGCCACCAGCTCTGCCGCTGAAAGCTCTTACCATCAGACAACACCGTTTCATTTTTCCCCTCTGCATCATCATCAGCTTTCAGCTTCCTTCCTGTTACATCTCTCTGCTGGGTTTCTGAATTCCAGTCAATACTGCATTAGCGGATATACGTTACTGGGTGATATATATACTCCACACATGAGGCACAGGAGGTCTTTCTGATGCAGAGAGTGGCATTTTGACAAGACTGTCTGCAGAGGCATTTTGACATTTCTTAGAATTGCCATTTGAGAATAATTTTTTTCCTTGTACAAAGAGGGGGAGGAAAGAAAAACAACTGCAGCACTGTTGATCGTGGGCATAATCTGCAGGCTGATGTCAGATCTGCTCATGCTGACCTAGATGTCCCGATGGACTTTCTAATTCATGCTGCAGATACTGCAGAGATATGGGTGGGGTTTTCTAGATGGGAAAAAAAAAAAAAAAAAAACCACATCTACTGTAGAATAAAGAGATTTAAAGATATAACCACATCACTGCCCCGTCAGAGAACCCGTGGATTTGCTGTGCCGTTGAAGTAATTTATTTAAGTTAGACTTGTATTATGCAGATTAATTTTAAAAATCATTCTAGAGACTGCTTTATTACTTCTGTTTCATACGATTCAAAACAAATTCACAGCATTTTGCAAGCGAGAGATGCAACAGAGCATGCAACCCCATACACACACCTTCTGCTAGAAGCAGAAGAAACAGAACCCAACCTTGTTAGAGTGCTTTTCAGTCCTAATCCATTTTTAGGAGGTGGTTTTGGTTTGTTTGTTTTAAAACAAATGAGGATCATGCAACCACTGTGTGTGAGCACAGCCTGTCAGATACCAAAGTATATGCTCGCTCTGAAATATCCTAGCCCAGAACTAGCAGCTTATCAAAATCATTAACCTGCAATTTTTCTGATGTTAGTGGCTTAAAAGCTTTCTGTACCACAGAGAGCACTCAGCGCCTTGGGTGCAAAGCACTCCTGTTTCTCCCCCCAGTTTGAAGGTTGCTCTCCTGCCACCTCACCTGGATCCTCAGTGGTCCCAGATGAACAGCACGACTACCACACCTCAAAACCCCGACTCTAGCTCAAACCTAATGGAGTCCTTTTGATCTACTGACCAGTTGGCAGATTTGGCAAGAGATGCTTATTCCTACAATTTTTCAGCATGTTGTTGGGCAGAGTTGAAAGGTCATGTTATAACGCCTACACTGAGAGACTGGCAACAGGCACAAGCACAACCCTTACGAGATCTTGCAGAACCTGCATAAAGGCACAGCCCGAAGACAACAGGGAGGGAGACGGGCTTCCTTGGCTGACAAAAAAAACCTGCAGTTTTTCATGCAGTGATGACTGCATTTCCCAAAGCATCCTACGAAAGCTGTGTACAGCTTCTAGATCCCTTCAGCAGACTGGTACACCTCTTCAGGTCCTTCAAAATAACAAATCAAAACCCTCAAATAAGCTCAGTCTTGCTTAAACTGCTCACCAGAAACCCTGGCTGGGGCTCTGTCCTCAGATGCTGAGCCACAGTGAGTGTTATCTAGAGCAATTACTGGAACATAAAACTAGATGTTACATGTCTACCTAGTGTAAACGCTCCTGGGATTGATCACAGATGAGTATCAAATTTAATGTCACGAAATTCAAACTTCTTCTCAAAGAAAAAATTGATTTGTGGGCAACTTCTCTGTTTTTCCTGTTTTGCCAATGTTATTCGCTAGCCCCATAAAAGTTCTTCCACCTCCAAACTGATCTTCATTTTATACAGAGAGTGCATTTGTATGCCTTCTTATCCTTAGATCTCCTCAGTAAAGTAAGCAGAGACTTGACAATCCCAGTTTACAATTTAAGCTTTCCATAGAACAGGACCTCCGTTCCCCTGATTTAGCTCAGAGCCCTTTTCTGAACCTTCTCCCCTCGGTCTATGGAGTGAAGTGAAAGCAGTACACGATGAGTATCAGTGACAGCAGGGCGCTACCCAGAATTTGTCAGCACGAAGTCCCATCAGTTTCAAAAGGCTCTTACAACCTTCTAGAAATGTGAGCGACAGACACAAAGACGTTGCCAGTAAAGATATAAGCAGTAAGAGTTTGCACCTTCTTCCTTGGCCAACAGCAGGTTCCCATTTCTCACTCCCTGGGCTGGTGTCCCAGTCAGGACTGTGTACCCCCTTTTACATTTCCACTGGCACCACACCCCACAGAACCAGCGCTGATTTGTGCCAACGCAAAGCAGAAATACAACGCTGCCTTCAGAACAGCAGCATCCAGCACCGAGCTTGGGTTTCATCTTACCAGACAAACAGAAAGCTGCTCGCCGGCGCTCGGGACTGATCCAAACCCACAAAAATCTCTTGGCAGCACCGTGCAGTGTTAATAACTGTGCAGTGCTCATTATAATAATTAATGGGCTGACACCACACTGTCTTTGTGTTCTCGTTGAATTCTACCACCACTTTTGGTTTTTAGCACATAAATGCAGACTGTATTTTCATTTTTGAAAACAAAATGCAAGCAAAGAAACAGGTCCGCACTAAGATGTGATGAGGAAAAAATTACAAAGGAAATACCATCAGCAAATCCTCAATATCACCAACAGAAAGTGCTGCTTTAAAGCAGCAGAATAACCTTAGAGAGTCCAGCAATTTGGGAACGCTGCTTTTTGGTGTAGTTTATTGTGACAGAGGTTTTTTCTTGTTCCACTGCAGAAAGGAGATCCCACTGGAGTGATGCAGCGGGTCCATGGTGAGAATAAACCAGGCTGCTTCGCTTCCGCCCTCAGCAGAGGCATTTTAAAAAAAAGCAGAGCTTAATGATTATTGCAATTAATCCAGCTGAAGTGATCACTCACTGCCTCTAGGACTGAACTGGGTTATTTATGATGGCTGGATATCCAGAGTATTACGGAGTGTTGTTTCAGTCCTTATAATTAAGTCATGGTAATTAAAACCGACCTCATGCTTAATTTAATGTAGCTGATCATTAATTTCATGTGTGAGAAAAAACTAGGCAGACAGATGAAAAACAGTATGCTTGCTTTTTTTTTTTTTCCCAGGTGCAGCTAAATCCCACTTTGCCAAGGGAAATTATTTTTTAGAATTGCAGTGCAATGTCCCAATAATGCCCGCGTTCTAATCCAGTGTGCGAATTGCCATCAAAAACATATGGTAGGAACAGATGTGAGGGAACTTCCTGTAAGCCACAGGAGAAAGGGGGAAAAAAAACCTAAAGATAAAAAAATAATGAAAACACTTATTAACAATTTACACTTACGAACCAGCTCAAAAAGACAGAAAAAAAAAGAAAAAGTAGGTAAAAAGACACCCATATATGGATGTGGTGCAAGTAGAAGTTACAGCTGTATAGATCACTAGAGGGTGGCCATATCCAGTGAACAGTGCGGCGAAATCCAGTCACAGGCAGACTGGAATTCGATCTGACAAAATGGAGAAGCCTTCTGGATTTCACTGTCTTCACCAGGAGCAGAGAGCTCCCACCCCTGCAGCATCAGCTTGTACTAAGTCAGCAGACTTAATTCTTACACTAACTTGAACAGCTGCCTCCCACCTTTGTGTTTTCCACCTTAGATTGCTTTTTCTAGTCCTAAACTTCAGTTTCATAAAAATTTAAGGTTCATCTTGGCAGATGCATCATCCCTTGTCTTGGGTAATGCTGTAAAAACTACAAAGCCTGAGACTGCAGATGCGTTAGTCCAAAACCGGTCACAGAAGAAATGAAGTGCAAGAACCCAGGCAAGCCCCTCCACGTTCTGGACAGGATCTCAAGGACATAGTTTAGAACCACTGCTGACTCTCCAAGTTTTACAATGCTCTCAGGCAGAGGGAAAAGAGTGAAAAGTGAAAAACTGACATAGTGAGAAAGAAGGTGACTTACCCAAATGCTACAGCTGGGAATAAACACAAGATTCCCTTGTACCTGAAGTCACTGCTCTAGTCATTGAGTTCTACTGCCTCCAATTCATTTACCCATACACTCAAATTAGCCAAACACCATTAGATCTGAGGACTGACATATTTCTTAACAATAAGCGCATCCTATAAACAGATATTCTAAAGATATGCATATGACAGACTCCCTCCATCAATCTGACCACAAAGGAAAACGAAGTTTAAGATCTGCTGAGGAGTCTTTCCACGTGTTGTCTCTTCACTTTGGCAGCTCTCACAGAAGTGAGCATTACATCATCTGGCTGGATCCTTTAACCATCAGCATGGGAGCAAGCATCCCATAGATCTGAAAGCCTGCAATACCTCTTAACAGTGCCTCTGAATACGCAGTCTGTTCCCTCAGACTAAAATTAATAGCTTTATTGGCAGGATGACTCAGGAAGCTGTAGTTAGGCTTGTCTCGTCTCCCTGCATTTGCAATGAGATTTCCCTGATTTATTTTATCTGCAGTAATTAAGGCAGCCTTCTCCATCACTACCACTACACCGTGAAGACTTAAAAATAACACAAGAAACAGCAGTAGGCTAGACGAACGGATCAGCAAGAAAATTGCTCCAGGCAGTTAAAATTTCACTTGAATATACATAGAACAATTTCCGCTGCTTTGGTGTCCTTCTTGCCTGTAAGACAGCACAGCAGGGCTCCAACCCTGCAAGTGGAACCAGCCACAAGCACTGCTTTTATTTTGGGGTAGCAGTCCTCAGCATCCTGTTAGGCAAGGCTGCTGTGCCAGGCAATACCAAAGACAGAGCCCTTTGTGCAACAATTGCGGTATCAATAAGAAAACTCCAAGGTGTCTTCTAAAAAGAGATACTCCTAGGTTGTCATTTCTGCAGTATGACAAGAGTTTTGTCCTTGCAGAGGAAGAGTCACTACCTCCCTGTGAGGCAGGTTGGTGCTGGGAAACCACAGCGGCTGCTGCAGCAGCCGCTGATTTGCTCTGTGCTTTGGGGAAAAGCCGCTCCTCACCTTTGCAGCCCTGTTTGGAATAGGAAACGCAGCACTAGCGTGGCCAAGCCGCCTGCATCCCCTGCAGACACACCCATGCATAACAAAGCTGCTCAGGTGCAGTCTTCCACTGGCAGGAACCTTGTTAATAAGAACCTGCTTCAGCTGAGAGCAGCCCTGGGACAAAAGGGCACACGCAGCTCCCCTCCACAGGCTTCTCAGAAGCAAGGAGGGAAAGTAAAAATCCTCCACCACAGAGTATCACAATTGTGCTAGATTTTACACTGCACTGAGTCCCAGCAGTGATTTTAACCCTTCGCGTGCTGTCTGGGCCACAGAGCCATGTGTGATGGGCTCAGAGCCCCAAGGCTGGATGCTACGGATGTTCCCACCACACCGCAGCCTTGGCAAAGCTCTTCAGGGCTGGGTCCACAAGGAAGAACAGGCACGTTCCCACCTCCTTTGCCTTGGAAATGGGCTCAGGATTTGTTTCTTTCACAGCCTTTTTCCTATTAGTTCCTGTTTTCTGCTACTTTCTTCACTCTAACAGCTATTTCAGGCACTTAACAACTCGGCTAATTATGGGAAGGAGCCACACTGCAATCTCTTGTGCTAATGAAGGTTTGTGCAATTTTCTGGAACTCTGCTGTGAATCCTGCAGTCCCCACTCCCTCGCTAGTATAAAAACCCATCTCCCTGAAACACACGCTTGCTTAATGCTGCTAGTCAAGGTCAAGCAGCCTGTAATAAAAATACAGTCACCAGGAACTGAACAATAAGTACAAACTGGAACAGGGCAGACTCACAGATAACGTTGCCTCTCACACTCTGCTCTGACTGACATTTCATAGAAATAGAAATGCAAAGGTTTGCATAGGTTTATTGCAAACTCCCTCCACTCTGTGGAACTGATGCTTCACTGCTCCGCAGCTTGTGTTGTCATTTACACCCAAACCATGTACCATTCTACTAATTTAGTCCCAGTTTACTCCCTCCCTACATGGGCTGAACAACTTCGCAGAGGGGAAGGACAGCAGCAGCGGTACCTCCGGACTCAATCCGCTTCCCTTGAGCAGTTTATGACTTTTTCAAATCTTTTGGCTCATTGTGTTCCCTGGGAAGATGCACATCCTTATTTAAGTCACAGATGTGGCTGAAAGCCTGCATGCAGCAGGTCGGAGGAGAAGAGACAACCTCACACCATTTCAGTTTGTACTGACTCAGCACCAAGTGCTTTTCACTCCATTTATTGTGCACAGCACTGAAGTGCAATTTTTAGTAGTGAATTAGCTACACAGGCTATCAGTTCTCTTGCTTCAAGGCAGAGTTCTCAGGAAGGAAATGCCCACCTTAATTTTGTTACACACGAAATTACGTTCAGCGCCTGAAGGTCTGTTTGCCTTCAAAACAGAAGCAGCAAGCTGGGTGCATGAGCAGAGTTTGACCCCGGCTCGATCATTCCTCTGTGGCAGAACGGTTGTTTCTATCCCTGCATGGACCCATACCAGAATTCAAAGCCCACACTTTCACTCTAACTGCTCACCACACCCATATAGCAGAGAGTAATAGGGAACTAAAATAGGAATGGGATAATAAATAGCTATCTGAGTGCTGTTGTTCCAATATAAGGGTTCATAACAAAGAGCTCTGGGTTGTATTTCATTAGTCATCAACTAAATATGGATTAAAGTAGCAGCAAACTAAGATGCCCAGTATGTCATCAAGCAATCTCACAGGCTGCTGGAGAATTATTGTTATGCTTTCATTACAGTAATAAGTTTAATACAGAGAATAGTTCAATATCGGCATGTACATCACAACCATAGAAGATAACTGCCTGCCATTCCTCTTTCTCTCTGTTATTTTGCTCTACAGGTATCTTTGCTTGTTAATTTGTAGATTAGAAAGTCCAAAATTATCATGATGTAAGGAAGTATTTTGTTCAGAAAATTGTTTTATTTGCATACGTCTCTCAGATTTGCCATCTTTCAGAAACGCAGATTCAGCTACGACATTTTCTAACCCCTAAAGCTGTTGCCTCTGGCAGCTTCCCCATCAGCAGAGCCCAGATAGCACCAAGAATTCGGCGAGCAGAGTACCCAGAACTACGGGAAGCAAACCCAGAGGAGACAGAGACAGGGAGCAGAGGATGGAGGTGCTTCAAGACTGTGTTTTCAGTGAAAAACTCTAATATACCTTGGTCACTTCTAGTTTACTACTTTCCATCACCAAACAGTCCTCTGCTGGTATAAACTGATGGCAGCCCCTTGTGTTCACTGGACCTATACTATCGACGCCAGCCAAAGAAACACTTGTCTATATTTAGCCACTATGAGATGCGAAAGCAGCAGGTAAGGCAGCTAGGAGATTTATACCCAGCCATCTGCAAAGCATCATACAAGTTTTATAGCATCGATCCAAGGCTCAGAGTCCCCTTTAGTACCCTTCCCCTGAGCTTGCTAAATTCTTCTGGGCTTTACAGTGTTTTTTCATTTGCATCCTGCAAAAGCACAAATGCTTTCTATGAAAGTTGCACCACATAGATTAACATTTCCTAATGATGAAGTGAAGTACAGCCCCAAACTCAAGGGAACAACAGCCCCCAGTCTTTATTTCAAATTCCCATTACAAACCTTCAATTAGTTTCCTGGAATTTTTTTCTTCCTCCCAACCCTGACAAATAGCACGAGTTAGCCCACTTACTGAAAAATATGTCATTATAGCTTGTGCAACTCTGAAACCTCTGATGGAGCATTAATCTTGTGTGCATGGGAGACAAGAGATCTAATGATGAACTAATCCCCTGAAAAGTGAAGCAGACACACTGGGCTGTGAAAAGGAACCCCTTAAATCATGGGGATTATGGGGCCAGATTTTGAAATCTAGGGATACCTCTCAAATCCCACTGACTTAAAAGGCATTTGAAGGCACCCTGCACATTTTAAGAGCAGCTTTACTAAAGGATGATGCGTAAAACAAGTAACTCCCCGCTGGTGTGGAGTTCAAATAGCAACGCTGCCTTTAAATAAAAATTAAGCGCTAGCCAGAAGTTAACGGTTGGGACGTAGAGCTTAGGACCATGCTTGCATTATTTTATCCAAATGCCATGTTAGTGTTAATTGGCACAGCTACATTGACTTTAATTGCACAACGCCAATTAACTCTAGTTGATGTTCTGGCACCCACATGCTGGGATCCAAGCAGATGAAAGACATAAGAATTAGGGTTTTCTGATCTGCATTTGAAAATATGCCTTTTGGATTAAGACTTTGGACACGTGAAACAGAGGTTTGTGGGACAAAGTGACATTAAAGCCATTAAAAGGGAAGATTTGTGTCTCCAATTTAGACTAACACATTTGAAAAATTGCCTTGTTTATATTTGAGACTAAAGTAAATCAAGGAATAAAGACATCCATGGCATTTTGTTGTGTTTCTTTTCCCCAGCCAAATGAAATTAAACCTAAAAGCCATATTTATTTACTGCATATGCTTATCTACAATATCTATTTATTATAACAATTACATCAGGGCTTACAGAGCAACAAATCTGGTGCATTATTAAAGCCTACAGGTTTGCAATTTCTGTGAGTAAACACCATATCAACACACACTGCAGGGACATTCGTTGGGTTGTCACCAGACTTCGGACCTAGAAGGAGCCCTACGTATTGGCAGCCTTCGCAAAAGCCTGCAAAACAGGACACAAATTATGGATCTTCAGCAGTGCTGCTGGAAAAGATGCAACATCATGGCTTCCATTAGGAAATACTGGCCATTTTGGGTTTTTATCTGTCTAAAAATACACACTTTCAGGACGGGGTAGCCAGCAGGAATCACCTCTGACCACTCAGCCCATACGCTGTCTGCCTATGCGGGGATACTGATAAATGTTTTTTTGAGATGAATATCAGATTGTCTCAGAGAGGCTACTAAGAAGCTGCTAAGGACATATTTGAAACGTGAAAGTCAGCCATAGAGTAAAATCCTATTTTGCAGAACGCTGGACATACGCAGGGAGAGACACAAGTGCTGGGGTCAGGTGCTTACATTTAAAACAACCAGATGAAGGAGAAAGCATTGTTACGCTCAGAATACTGAGAGGGAAATGCAACATATGAAACAAAGTATTTTAGAGTATTTAAATACTAAAAGCTCATTGAATTTCCTTTAGATTACGTTGAAAAATTCCAAGCTAATGATTTATAGTCTAGGCAAGCTCAGGGCTGAAGAAAATACAAACTTACATTGGCACCACAATCCAGTATTTCCCTCTGTCTTGTACAGTACAATAGAGGGATGACCCTGGACTATACACAAGTCAAATGAAACGTGGCTGATTGCTAATATTAGTGACTTTTCTTAGCCATTTGCCTTTTAAATAAAGCTGTTTGTTATATATCCTCACCCAATAGCTTCACATCCATTTTTTCTCTTTTCTGTGGGATATGTACACCAGAGTTTATCTTACATGGTATTCAAAAAACCTAAAGAGAACAGATTGTGTTTGAAATGCAAAACAAAACCAGATTAAGCCTTGATTTTTTTTTTTCCTTCAAAATATTATTTGACCTAAAGGCCACCAGTTTACCGTGAATTCCAACCACATATGGTATTGCATGAGCCATCCAGTAAGAGCTCTTGAAACAGCACGTCTGAACCCAGCCCTTTGCTCATTCCCTTTCACAGCACCTCCAGGAACCTAGGATTTTAATCCCCTAATGTAACTATCTGTCACATTTTACCAGTAAATTTGATAGATTACGTTTGCTTTGTTTTAACGAGCTCTCAGGCATGATAAAGAGATCTCAAAAGCCCAACCAACCATCTATAATTCATTCCTAGCGTACACACACACCCAGTACCACAGAGCTGTGTAGGTTTATAAATACACGTAGAGAAATCCATGTAGAGAATTTGGATTCACAACATATGCACACACTCGCATCTGAGCATGAGAAGAAAAAAGCTGCTGTTACTTCCTCTTGAAACAGACTGGGGGATCAGGATGCAGTTCTTAAATACATGGCGATGGCTGTCAGGTATGGCTTTCTTGGTATACTCAGGTGAGCATGAGAGGGTTTCCACCTGCAGCATCCTCCAGTTTTAAATCCATGCCCATATTTGACCATAGTTAGAGCTTTTATCAACATAAATACAGACCTGAAGTGGGCAAATAGATATATTACTCCTAAGTGAAAATATCAGTGAGGGATTAAACAATGGGCTTTAGGACCGATCTCTACAGCAGTAGTAAGCATGCATACAAAAAAACCCCCACAAACAAATCTGTTAATTTATGGCAGCATATGCAACTTTCCCTCCTTTATGCTAATTTAATCAATACAGAAACATTTGAACAATTTTTTCAATGATCAGATCATCAAAATGCCCAGGAAGAGCCACCTGACATTTACTTTATCAAAAGGAAATGGCTACAAGTAAAAAAAAAAAAAACTAAAAACTAAACGACAGATCCTTATGGTGCCAGAACTAAACAAGAATGATTGAATACCTATGGGCATAGAGGGCAACTGGTAGGATGAGCTAATTAGGTCTTGCTGCACTCTAATCTGGGGGAGTCCACTTTCTTTCTCCACAGAGGAGTGATCTCCATTACTGATAAAATTAGTAAATTCCATTAACCATTTCCAACTGCTATCAATAGCAATGATGAGACTTACCCAAAATAGCCCGGCTTCATGAAGACATCAGGGTTAGTCAGGCGAGCACCAGCTAACCTGCTTTCCTGCAACAGCCCCAGGGCATTTTACCAAACCCTCAAGTTCCCGCACCCACTTAGTCTCAAAGTTACAGCCAAATTACATATGACTGTGCCCCATTTCTCCTTTTCTAGTACAAATGAGCACCCAACATCAGAAGGACATGGACCAGTTGGAGAGGGTCCAGAGAAGGCCATGAAAATGATGAGAGGGCTGGAGCACCTCTCCTGTGAGGACAGGCTGGGAGAGCTGGGGCTGTTCAGCCTGGAGAAGAGGAGGCTCCGGGGAGAGCTGAGAGCGGCTCCCAGTGCCCAAAGGGGGCTGCAGGAAAGGTGGGGAGAGACTCTTCAGCAGGGCCTGTTGTGATAGGACAAGGGGTAATGGTTGCAAAATAGAGGTAGGTAGATTCAGATTAGATATTAGGAAGAAATTTTTTACACTGAGGGTGGTGGAGCACTGGCCCAGGTTGCCCAGAGAGGTGGTGGATGCCTCATCCCTGGAAACGTTCAAGGCCAGGTTGGATGAGGCTCTGAGCAACCTGATCTGGTTGGAGATGTCCCTGCTCCTGGCAGGGGGGCTGAACTAGATGACCTTTGAAGGTCCCTTCCAACCCTAACCATTTTATGAAGTATGGACACCTGCAAACACAACTGCAAAGGTGAAAATGAGAAGTTAATCTTTAGGCCACCAGCCATGCCATGCTCACACTGTATGTCTCTCCTATCTGTAAGCAAAAGGTAGCTTCACCCCCAGTGAAAGAAAACACGCTACCTCACATCTACCGCAGGATAAGCATGCCCACAGACGAGCTGACACAACGGATTTACCCCGCGTAACCTGCACATGCACATAAATCCAAAGCCCCTGAGGTCTGGACAGATAGTGCATTAATGTATGGACGCCTGCTCAGAGCCTGCAGCAGGACACACACCGCTATCAATTATACATCCCCAGCGCTGAACAGGCACCAAACGCAGAGGTTTCTCAAGTGACTGCACTGAGCATCTGCACACAGATTCGCTGCCTACCGGGGACAGAAGCCCAGAGTAGCATTTTCTACCTGAGCAATTTTACTTCATCTATGCAAACATGCCCTGCTGCTGTAAAACATAAATGTTTTACTGCATAAATGAGTCAGAGCTCTAGAAAGAGGCAGTCACGCAATGTGTCAGAGCCACTTAATCCAGGCAGGCCTGCCTTTACCCTAGGAAACCCCACTTGCTTTTTAAGTGTCAAAGTTTGTTTTTTCAATATATTTGCCTATTTTCTCAAGTTTGACTGGTGTAACTTGAGCTCTTAAGTCAAGCAAACCTGAAAGGACAAACCCCACCAGGACGTGTCCGTTTACACACGCAGCCCTCATCGCCAATGAGCTGGGATACCTGACAGTAACAAAGGGATTAGGAGTTTACGGTAGAGCTACTTGCATTCTACAGGTGAGAAGCTGGCACAAGGAGATGATGTAGGGAAAACCAAGGCCTAGAACAAGCCGAAGTCATCACTGATTCAGCTTCAGAGCCAAGAACGTAGACTTGGCAAGAAGAACCAGATCTATACAAGGAGACCTTCCAAGTCAAATTTCCATTTGCGTTATTAATAAAAAAACCTCTTAGCAAACAACTAGAAGAAAAATTGATTCCATCCTCTAGCAGAGTAAAATCTAATCAAGTTACACAAGGTGACATCTCCAAAAGCCAAGCATTTGATTACAAGGATGGGTGTTTAATTAAAAGAGCTGTGTACTCCATCTGTAAAGCTGCAGCTCAAGGAAGATGCTGCTGATTAGATCCCTGTGGTCAAAATAACCTTTGCTGACATTTCTTCCAGGACAAGCACAAACTGGATTATCACAGAAGCAATGGGAAAGGACAGTGCATTGTGTAATCTCTTGATTTTGTTTCCGCTTGTAAAGCCTTGGAAATCTCCTCTCATCTACCAAGTTAAGTAAGCAAGTGGGCAATATTTGGTTTTGCTTTTTTGTTTTTATTCATAGCAACATGGACTGTCCTATAGCAATGCCATAACTGTAACAGCCAGATGTCCAGGGCTTAAGACAAGATCAACTACTGCACTCTGAGCAAGTGCTCATCTTCCAGCACTCTTCCTCAAGGTACTATCCCTGTCTAACAAAGAACTTGAGTTTTGGGCTGATCCCATACACATTTAGAAAATGGCCGCTGTGATGTTACAGTAGGAGTTGCAAACCCATCCCAGATGGGTCTTCTGACAAGGTCTGGATACCACAGTAACACATCACAAGCTTCTACTGAGACCTCCCCAGACAACATTATGTTGCAGAAAGCTCAACCAGCCTCATTCAATGCATTGCTGAGTAAAAGCTGCTCAAAAGCTGTCTCTACCTATGGTTCCTTTCTCACATTCATCTCTCACCTCTGCTGATCGTCACAAAGGCAGTAGTTTTCGAGTGTCACTGCCCTTTAGGATGATCTGGTGCAGTAACACCCACAGGTCAGAGGACAGCATTGTGGATGGAGGCACGTATCAAACTCAAAAGCAGCAAGCAATGAAGCCATTAGAAAACACAAGCATATGATGCTGTTATTTCTCACCCCCCTGCATCCAGCACTCCTCAAAAAAAAAAGTACTGTGGGTTTATAAGATAAGGAATAATCATAGCAAAGACATCTTACTGTTTCCAACTCAGAACATGGAGAATCAGACCTATTTTATACTCACACCTACAGTGAGCTCCTTGTCTGAGCAGGGGAAGGTGGTAAAGTCAGAATTGTGAGTTTGCCCCAGCTTGTGCCCTTGGCAGGTACCCTTGCCATGGCCCCTTCAGCGCCTTGTCAGTTTAAAAGGAGACAGAGAAGAGGACAAAGGAAGGGGGGAAGGCACGCCACAACAGCAACAGCAGCATCAGGACAAGGTTTGCTCATGTCTGCCTGCTGCAAATGGGTATCTGATCCCTCAGGGTAAGAAATCAAAGGCAGCCAAGTGTGGCACCAGCCACATCCCTGTCAGCTATACAGAGTCGTATGCTTTAATCAGACTTCCCAAATGATTACTTTTCCATAGGAAAACTACAAACCTTTTGATCAAAAAAAAAAAGCAGTAAGAGTCCTAAGGAAAAAGCTAGGAGCTAATTCAGCTATACATCATCGCTGACATCTTGACCTAAATAAGACATCCCTGTAGAGTTAACAAGGGTGTAATTTTATCATGTGCAGAGACACAAAAGCGAGCCTTTTAGTGATCCAGAAATGAGTGTCCCCAGGCTAGGCTGATGCGGATGCAGGAAGCACTCCTCATTGACTGGATCATTGCAGATAACATTGAGTTTCTCTGATGATCCTTCCCGAAGGTTGAGACTAAAGGCAACATTTCCTCTGGAACTAAACCATCAGAACAGTTTTCAATTAGAAATGAGTGTTAATCAGGACAGAGGATTGCATCCTTCATCCTTATTCAAAGGGCAGCTGGATCCTTTAGAGATGGACAAAGCAAGGAGTTTGACTGAGCTGTTAATGCTCCAACTCAATCCTAACACCCAGCTGCTGTATCAAGGTACAAGAGAGACCCAGCAAGCTCCCAGCTTTACCATACATGCTCCTCTACGATCTTCAGCAAGCACTAGATCCATGAAGTGGAAACAATTATCCTGCCTTGGTAAGCAATTTAGGATCTCCTGCCCTTGGCTGCGGCAGCAGTGCCTGTAGTTAGAAGCAAAAACTATTTTCTTGTTTTGTTTTTATTTCAAATCGCAAAGAGGAAATATTTTCTTCAAGACATTCCCATTCTAAAATATCCTGTTTCTTAACACAGCATCACACTTAGGTATTTTAACAGTTAAATTTAAACAAAATTACTCATTTTGAAAAATTAGTAATGGAAGCAACTTTTTATAAAAAAAAAAAAAACAAACTTGGAAATGAGATTTCTATTCAACTTCAGCTGAAGCTTTCACATTCTGAAGTTACCAAAGCAACAAGCCCCAAAATAACAGCATGGGAAGCATAGCAGTTCCCATGGTCTACTTCACTCTCAAGTAAAGGTCTTGTGCCAGGACTTCAGGAGGTGGTACTTAGAGTACTTTCCTATAAACATTTTACAGGATTAAATAAGATTAATGGACATGTCTTTGTCTAGGAAAATGCAACCTGCAACATTCACTGAAACAAGCAATAACAGCATTTTTGCAGCCATGCAAAGTAAAATGAAATTAGAAAGTAATTGGCTGTAGTTCAAAATTAATAATTGTTTGAATGAGCACATTATAAATACAATGTATAATCAAAACCAAAGGACATATTATTTAGCACGAAAAGTAACTACAGAAACATCTTTTACAGCATTAATCTTTTGCAGCACCCTGACTCAGAATATGAAGCTAATCTTTCTGAATTTCGTTTTATTTTTTAAATAGAATGAGGCGTTGTGTTGGGTTTGGTTGCTTGGTTGTTTTCTTAACATAATTGGATGGAATTGCCCAGGACTCATCATCTGTGCGCAAGGGGAAATTAAATAAATTCTGAAAACAATCATTCTATAAAAAACATTTTATTTCATTTCAACTCTGACCATAACAGCACTTCAAATGAAGACAAAGGAAACTAGTTCAAGGAAAAGGAAGTGAGGAAGGTTTTGTTCTCATTCTGTTTTCTTCTCCTTGCCCGCATTTCAGATGCTGTTTGGAATGCCACAGGGACCTGCCTTGGACTTGCTTCCCAGTCCAAGTGTGCTTTTGAAGAGACAAGGGTGAAGGTGCTACTGAGGTACCAAGCAGGTCTACTAACACTGTCTGGCTTAATTTGAGCTGGAAGACAGAGGCAGATCAGAGTGCGTGTAAACTCTGACAAAACGACGGAGCCCTCATCAGTCAGGCTGGCAGAAAACAACCCAGTGGGAAATAAAACAAAAAACCCCACAAACCAGTGCATCCTGGGAAAGCTGCTCAACAAGTAACAATCTTTTGCTTCTATTATCACCACATCTTTGGTTTGTAGATACGTAAGCACAGCCTTACCATTAAGTGTGTCCCAGTTTTTTCCTAAATTGGGACTTTTGGAGGTGTTCTGGTGGAGCTCCCTCTTATTTAAAGGGAAATAAAATTACAGCACAATTAGCACGATATCATGCAGCTGCAAATACTAAGTGAAACATCTCTGCATGAAATCTGAAAAACTAGTCCTTGTAAATACTAATGCCTCTTTATTACTTATTAATTATGAGAGATTTCTTCTGGAAAGACAATTTATTCCACCAACTATACATTAAGGCAGTGAGAAGAGCAAAATGCCATGTCATCGCTTTTCATTCACGCACATCAAGGTGAAATTGGAGCATAAACCTAAATGGCGATACACCCACTATGTTCCACCCCATATATTCTGAACTTCAAGACCCCCATTCCCTCTCAACCCATGTCACCAAATCTCTCTCTAGAGGCATTGCCTGTGACATTAATCTTTGTGAGCTCTATTATCCAAAGGTCAGCAAATCTAACTGATACTTCCTCATACATTAAGACACTGTAGATTCTAATTATTATTTGAGGATAGCGATATTTTCATTTTTCAGATGATGCAATGAAATAAATCAGTGTCGCATGTCTCTGTAGTGAAAAATAGTCTAATTCAGCTGCTTTTGCAAATCTTACTTTAATTCTCTTAAGTGACTCATCCTAACTGGAAGCATCCATGGATCTCATCTTCCTAAATCACTCTGGTGTTTTCAGAAATCCCCAAAACACAAAGGATGAGTCACTTGTCTAATCCATCTCCTTCTCTTCTCCAGGCTTCCACTACGATCACAAGCATAGGAAGGCATGTCTTCACCACAGGACTCTGCTACAGCTGAGATGCTTGGTGCCCCATGCTTCAAAACCAGAGTATGGGAGGCAGCACGATCTGCCCTTCCCTTATCCAAGACCTGAACTTCATAACACCAGCCTGCACTGGCAGAGGGAGGAGGTAGTGCCTGTGGTATTGAACAAGTGCAGCACCAATCCCAAGAGAGTAGGTGGCAGCAGCGGCGAACAGGACATCTATTTGGAGAAAAGATGCAGAATCTAGCAGGCAATGCAAGAACAAGCTGTGATTTTTGAAAGTTTACTCAACTCAAATTTAACCATCTCTGTCTCAGTTCTGGAGCTAGGCAGCCATTTGATGTCCAGAAGAAGGAAATTGTGTTTTAACCTCTAATTGCAATGAATGGAGAAGTCACAATTAATTTAAGAGAAAATGCAAAGCAGATTTACCACAGGATGTCCTATGAAGCCATTAGCATCCCAGAACAATATTTAGTTAAAGGAGTTTAACAAAGGCTAATGCATTATTAATGTGAATTTATCCTGCCTCTCAGCTGTGCTGCTCATAGAAAAACAGTTTATAGATCATATAACAAATCACCTCTTAAGGACACAGTAACATGCATTACTTCATGAAATACCATGGGGTGACTATGCTTTTCTTCTTAGTGCACAATTCTGCTTCTGCAGCTTTAGCTTCTCATGTATTTTTTGAAGCTTCCATCTTTCTCCTTCTGTGCTCCACATGTCTCCAAAATTACTTTCCAAATGCAACTAACAAGAGCATTAAATCAAATCACTATTATGACTTCAGATTTTTTTTTTTAACATTTGCTGAGGCATATAAAACCAGAGGATTGCTCGTGGCCCCTAACCAGTCACCTCTAGTCTCTTTGCATTGCTTTCACATCCCCAGAGCTTATTAAACATGAGCCAGAGATTTGTTTTCAGCAGGTGCAAACTAGTGCTGTTCAGCATCGTAGCAGATCTGTACTCGCTTCTGCCAGTTGAAGTCTGACCTCTGAAGTGTATTAAAGAAAAACAGGAGGCTTTCACACGCATAGAGTCCCAGCTTCATCTGTTGTGTACCAGCGGCTCCCCTGCACTTGAATGCTTAATGCAGGATGGAAGCTTGGCACACGAGAAAAGAATTTCACGAAGTTTTTCCCCTTTTGACCCAGAGACAGGATGCATATCCTCCTCTGTACTCTCCTCTGTCATACTAACAAGAGCAGGATCTAATCTTCTGCCTGCCCTGTGGTAAATCCTGCTCTTAAAAAAAAAACCCACAAAGAGAAGAAAGGACATAAAGGCAGCTTTGCATTTTATATTTCATTCTACAGTGCAAAGTGTCAAACACAGAAGAATCACAGATACTACTTCAAAGCACAAGACAAGTTGTATTACATAGACTACTGCAGAGTAAAGAACGAAAACAAGAAACTCCAGCCTCTTTATTGCAAGACAACATCAGTTCATGCTTAAGACTTTTTTTTTTTTAATCTTGCTGTGAGATCATTCACAGTCCTAAAGATCTTGGTAATTTATTGTTCTAATTCATCATACTGGCTGCAAAAGCAGAAACACGCAAGAAAGATGTTCAAATACTGTAACAGCTACTACGCTGACTTGAAACAGGCTCAATTTTCCTGCCACATCCATGGCAGCCTCCTCTGGGGATACAGAGAGCACACGTCCTGAAGTGCAACAGTTAGTATCTGCAGACACACAAAAAATCAGCTGTTTGGAAACAGCTCCCGTCTGCTCACATAACTTCAGCTAGTTTTCCACTGTTAGAGTAATTTAATGTATTTCAAAGGAAAATCTGGCCAGCTTCACTTGGGCATCTACTTTAGCTCTTTGGGTTTCAGTGGGACATAACGTTAAGCGTGGCTTTTTTAAATTCAGCCAGCTCACAAAGCTGTATAATTTTGCTGTGCAGCTACTGTTGGGAGAATGAGATATGCAAGAAGAGAACTCTTTCCCATGTCTTCACTACTTCTACTTTGATATGAAAGGTTTTTCTTTTTAATTAAGAAAAAAAAAAAGAGCAGTTTACAGCTCCTTGCAAGATCACAGCTCTGATGTACTCATCTTTGAGGTTTTTCTTTTCTTTGCCAGAAGAAACAGGAGAATATGCAGGATTAAGTTACTTACACACTCGAGGCTTAAAAACACGTAATCAATCTACAGCCATGCTTAACCTTTCCAAAGGGCTTTACAAAGAACTGGACAAATATTAATGAATTTTGCTTTACAGAAGTTTGAATTACACAGGAAGGGGGGGGGGGGGGAGAGAAAAAAAATGACAGCTTATTCAAGAGTACAGGGCATGTAAAAATGAGTTTTCCCAACCCCTAACATTGGTATCAAGAATGCCTTTCCCTGCTGCTCAGGCATCAGAGGTTACTGGTGCTCAAAACCCATAGCTGGGGCCAGATCAATCTCCATAGAGCCATCTCCCTGCAGATCCAAGTTCAGCTGCACCTACCCAACAAGCTGCCTCACCCTATTAATGGATAGGCATCTTTCTGAAAACAGAGACATTAAAGGCTCGCCTTTTTCCTTGATTATTAACCATGTGGGAGGGTCAGCAGCATGTAACTGGTTTATTAATTTACAGGAGGTTCAGTGCAGCTCCGAGGAAGCTGTGAGCCAGCTGTGTTCTCCTCCACTTCTGTGCTGCACAAGCCTTTACTGGAGCAAATTAAATGCCACCCCTCCTGTAACGTACGGGCTGCCGTGCTTGCACAACTGTTGATTGTTAGCCGATACCCATGGCTTGCTCTGGCAAAAATAAAGACAAGCTCTGCTACAGCATCTATTGCTAGAGGCAAAAACAAGTCATATCCTCAGTTATTTGGAAAGAGAAGGGGCTTGCAATACACCTGCACCAGTGCATTACACATTTGTTCTTTGCCATTAATCATAGCTGAAAAGAGCATAAGAGATAGCTACATGCCCTAAAATAAAGTCATTAAGCACATGCTTATCTAAGCAAATGAGTAGTTGCAACAAAATGGATTCACTTAAATCAATGATGCCTAATACAATGGTCTAGGTTTCATTACTATCATTCATTATTGTATGTAATGTGGTTAAAATGCCAAACAAAACAATGAGCTTCTGCATCACTGAGCTGATAAAAACCGTCACTATCAATCCCAAATTGTCCTCATGAAAAATAAATATAATCTTTGACACCGGTCTTGCACACCGATCAGAGAGCTGCTTAAGCCCATGGGATAAGTCTATATTTCAGCAGGGTTTTATGCAAGATCACAATCATAATAGTGACGCTCAGAGATGTACATAGCGATAGCTTGCTTGGGCAAGGCAGCATTTCACCACTGTCGCAGCCAGATCATCTGCCAGCCACTGGATACCATTCACAGCCACGACTAGAGACAACACAAGACCTCAAATGTTTGTAGACTGAAGGAGTTAAATGAACATAAGAGAAAATAAGGGACTGCACAGCATGTCAGGGTGAGGCTGGGAGCTGAACTCAGGTTCTAGCTCCTGATTTTCTGTGTGCACGTGAAAGCCTAGGTTTGATACCTGTGTTATATGTAAGTTGGTAAAAAAAAAAAAAAGAGGCAGCTGTATGTTTGCTACAGAAATAGCTGATCCTGGTGGCTTTCACCATCACTGCCATTCCAGAAAGTAAAGAGGACTAATTTTTCTGAGTCCATTTAAAAAATATTTATGGCCTTCCTCAGCCATTCTACAATGCAAAGTGTCGAACACAGGCATTCTCATGAGAATTCCTGAGACAGTGACGTCAGCATTTACTAAATGTTAAAGAGTTCAGTTTAGCTTTGTATTTTATGAGTGAGCATTTTTATGCAAGAAAAAAGGTGCCATAGGAGCAGTCTCGCTGCAGCAGCTTGGCTCCCTGGTCAGGTAGCCACTGGACTAGCAGCGAAGCTCTATACTATGTAAGCCGTGGGTGATAAGGGACAGATATGGATCATCAGCAGTTACTGATGAACAGTCTGCTGGCGGCGTGATAACAGATCACAGCTATAGCACCTCTTCCTTCACTGCCATCTCCATATTGCACATTTTGAGCTTTATAAGCTTGGAGAAGCTGCCCAGAAACCTGTCTGCTCTCTTCAGGTCTAGCACCAGGCTGTACCCTGAACATCAGCTCCTGCTGAAAGGCATCTGATGTATGAAATGAACTTCTTGGCCTCACTCCAGTCTTGAAATGGTGATTGCTTTAATCCACAAAAGCCACGGCAATAACTGGCACCTTTTTGTTAGTGAAGAGCACATAGACCAAGCCAGTCTCCTCCTTTTTAACTCCTAAAGGTCATCCAGGAAAAGAGCTGCTGGGGAGCAGCATGAGGGATCTTGCTCCCTGCCTGCACCCAGCCCAAGAACAGAGATACTGCCAGCCCAAACCCCTTCATCTGCCTTCCCCAGTTTTCCTTTGTTCAGCCACGTCTGCTCCTCGGGCACCCCAAACAGGGGGGAAATGCAGCTCTGGGGCGTTATCTACAGACTAAATTGCTAACTGCAATCGGTTTAAAGCTGACTAAGACCAAAACAATGCTGAAGCACAAGCATTCAGAAGAAATTGAGCTGCCTCTGCTATTTGAAGTTATCATGCAATTTGCATGTAGGGATCTCTCTTGCTGCTATCATTTACAGTAGCTGTACAAGGATTATAAGGACATTGCAGACGGATACTGCAGGAAATTATCAACATTTCCTCCACTCTTCTAATGAGCCCTTCCCACCTCACGCACACATGCAGACTCCCCGCTGTGCTGAGCTTCTGCCATGACAATAGGTTCAATTAGCTGCAGCAGTGTCTCATATAAACCTAGAAGACCTGATTTATTTATTTTTTTCCTTCAGTTGACACATTGACCCCAGCAGAGTTCTGGTAAAACGAGAATGAATCCACTTTCGCGTGATAAGTAACCAGTTACAGGTGAGCTTTTTTTTGTCTGCGGCAAAGATATCAGTTCCTAGATCGTGACCTGATTCAACATATGGAGTGGCTCTATGATAGGTCCCTTTAGGCTAGTATCAAAAAATTCATCCCGTTACCTAGCTTGTGACACTAATTTGCATCATTCCACATTATCAAAGCACTTATTTCAGCTGAATATTCATGGATGCTTTGCTCCATGTTTAATATACTCCACTATCAAGTGAAAAGGCACAACCCTCTTATCGGAAAACAAATGCTTTTCTGTTTCAGAAGGCAGGACACAGATACTAAGAGCAGCTCTTACTTTGGCAAGGTATCATACAAGTCCACAGAGCTTAGTTTTCAAGTAATGCTCGTTGCTGAACAGGAAACCAGACACACTGCTCCCCGCCTGGGAAGCCGTAAGGTTAGAAGCAAAAGTCTGAGCAATCTTCCCAAAGCCAGAACTGAACACCTGCAGGTTTAGAAAAATCCATGTCTAGAGCTAAACAATGAGCTCAGATGCTCGTGCTTCGGTTCCAGCTTATCCTTCAGGGTGCTGCTACAGACCAGACAAAATTTCATCTAGCCACTTTTACAAATCAGTAGGCAAAACACAATGCTCAGTATGTCCAGCATGGGACTGTACTTCAGAATTTATTCTTTATCACATGGAGATGTGACATTGTTTGACAGAAAACCAAAAACCAAAACCCAGAACTTTTGGTGAAAACCTAGCAAAGAAATTACTGTGACAAACCATATCAGTGGAAAAGAAAAAAAAAAAATCTTCCTTAAAATATAATCACATTCTTTGCTTTAGGATTGTTGATTTCCAAGCAATGAACCGCTTGCTTTGATAGCTGAGCTTGGAGCAGAAATTGTCTACCGACAAAAATAATTTAATACAGTGAGCAAATTTCTATTTCTCTCCTGCTAATAATGCACATATGCAATAAGTGGAAGTCATGAGACCAATGAAAACATGTTGAAGCATCAGTGAATACAAATTTTAAAAGCTCTTTGGTCTCCTGACACTGCGAGAACCGTGCTCTTAAAACTATTTTGTAGCTACCCTGTAATGCTCTTACATGGTCTAAAACAAGATGCAGGTTGGTCCTGTACAAAGTTTAGGTAAATAATTTTGCATTTACCAAGGTAAAAACATGCACACGGACAGTTATTGAGTTAGAAGTGTGCTGTATTTACTGTAGAGCAGGCAAAGTAAAACAACGTAGCCTAATGCACAGCGACCTTATGGGCTGAAGTTTCACCAGATGTCATTAAAACTTTAAAGAGTAAATTTTCAAAGATGCAGAGAGTTTAAACATTCTCCACTGAAAGTCAACGAAGTCAGGGAGAGATAGAAGAGGAAAAAAAAACCAAACCAAAACAAAACACACAACTATGTTCTTACAGGTACAAATACCTACCAAGGGAGAGCAGAGCACCAAAACGCTACCCGAGGCAAATACGCTTTTGAAAAATCCCTTTTGTACCTACATGACATGGGTAACTTTAAAGCAAAATAACTCAGGAAAACTTTCTCTCTTATCTGATGCAAAGGCCTGGTCTTATTGAAGAGAACAGAATACCTACAAGGAAAGCAGGAGGCAGCCTTGCATGTAACCCTGCTTTTCACATATGACTGCTTAACTCAGCTCCGGGGACACCCATTTCAATACAGAGAGCTCATACGCAGCCAGAGATACCGGAATGCCACGTAAGATGACAAAAAGTCAAAGCAGCTATTATATTATTCTAAGGCATTTCGTTGCATCAGGTTTTGTTCAGCAGTGTAGTATTAAATCAGCAAGAAGATGTTTTCTTTTTATTTCTGAATATGGAAAAACATGGGAGTTATCCTGCACTAATCAACCCCCAACCTACACGACAGGATTTGGGGTTTTTTTTGGTTTTTTTTTTTTTTTTACATAATTTCTGAAGAATCCATTTTGTTTTCCAGAAAATAAGCCCATTTATGATAGTTATAGGTATTGTTTTGTCAGCTTTCAAATGTGTGTGAGATTTAGCTAGGCAAAATGCCAAGTACTGGTGCTTTCAGGCAAAGCCGTTTATTTAGCACAGTGATGAAGAATTTACTGATGCTCCTGAACTTTTTTTAATTTTAATTTGTTTGAGTTTTTTTTTTTTAATCTCTCAAATCTATCTCTGTGTTCTTCCTCCAGATTCATGACAGAAAACTGAACTCTGTGTATAACACTGGTGTGACAGATTGGAGTAGCAGAATGGTGGAATTGCCATTTGGAGCTGTGAAGTCGCATTTATTTTCAGCTGACTCTGACCTTTCTGCAGTTAAGCTTTCCTCCTTTATTTTAATACACAGTGCTGAGCTTTTATTATCAATAATGCAAAAGATGAGAGGAAAGCAGAAGTTGGCCAAGAACGGCCAAAAGCTGATTGAGTAAATCAGCAGATTTACTACACCTCTGATACTCACACATCACCTTGTACAACCATTTCATAGTAATAGGGCAAAATATATTTAAAAATTGTTCCCAAGTATAGTTCAGTAAGAAGATGTACTGAAGCTGGACAAAGTGATTTCTAGATTGAGAGTAATTAATAAGCCGAAAAGCGAAAATGGAGAGGAGTAGAGTTTCACTCAAGATTGTTTCCAAATTCATTTCTTAAAATGGTGGAAACAGCTTGGAGAAGCAGTTTGCAATCAAGATCATTCCCCATACATCCTTACTAGCATTCAACAACCATGCTGTTGTAAGTGCAAGAGCTTCCATTCATAGATATCACCACTAAGAGGTATTATTATGAGCACCTATTTACTAAGACCACATCTTTCCAGCACGTATAGAAGATCAAAACACCCATTTCCTTTTGGGCTGCCCAGGAGGAAAGCTGGTATTTGCAGGAAAAAGGAAAGTGCCAGAACTCAACAGCTCTTGTAGATTAGGTCCCTTTTCAAAATTCATTCTGGAAAGTAAAAAAAAAAATAAAAATAAAAATAAAAAAAAAGCTGCATATTAGCAGTGTCTCCTTCAAAATTGTTTTTGATTAAATTATTCTGGTTTAAATTTTCAAATGAGGTTATTCGCTCAGATCCATTCTGAAATAACTCTTGTTAGATTCACATCCCATCTCACTCCAGGATAACTTGTTTATAACAAGCTCTTGGAACATTTGTTTAGCAAAACCACACATGCTTTACATTCAAATATGGTAAATCATTATTTTCCTATAACACAAGGAAAATCCCACCCCCCACCCCCTTATGAAAAGGATTCAAGATCCATGGGGATGCACAAGACTGACAGTGCCGGATGGTGCACATATAAAGCAGTTTTCAATGAGAGCTATGCATATGCAGTAGTCCCTGCCCTCTCTTAACTCAGATTCTCCCCTAACAATGCTTTGATAAAACTTCAAAAGGCCCACATTTCTCATCAGAATGCAGCTTAGCCTTCATTAAGAAAGGGGTGTGCTATTTACTTTCCAGAGCAAAGTCATGTTGCCTCTAAGGCCACTGCTTAAATAATGAATAACAACTCTGTCAGGGAAGAAGGTTAAAAAAACTGCAATTAACTGTATTAATTTTAAAAATTCTTGCGTGAAGAAATTTGTACACTGGGGCAATGATGCCAAGGCAGTAGATTTCAGCATCCTCCACCCTAACAATCAATTATCCGATTACAATGCCCTTGGCTTGACCATTGCTTTTCTCTGCTTAGCGCTGGGCACTGACTGAACTCCTCAGTCCAGGGCTCGGCAGCCTCTCATTGATTATGTGCAAATCATTATTCCCTGTAGCCATGGCATGATGTTCAGTCACCACAGATCCTGGATGCCTGCCCTGGAGACTTGGAACAGTCATTCTAGAAGAAGGCAATGGCAAAGGTGAAACTGATAAGAAGAAAAGCTGTGATGACTCAGGAGGATGCTGAAGATGTAGCTGTATATATGGATAGCAAAGCCATTCAGATTTATATTAGTTACACATGTTTTAGAGCAGACACAACCCCTACCTGCCTTAGAAATAGAATAGATAAGCGTCAGGAAGCAGTTTTTCCTAAAAGCAAGTCCCTCTACAGATATTTCTCAAAGGATTCACTCCATTTTTTTTTTTTGCTGAAGCAGCAGATAGTGACCACAGTCAGAGCAAGGGTATTGGACTGGAGCACTGCTTTGATCAATATGGTAATTCCTATCTGGCTGCTCACGTTACCCAAGGTGAGTGCTAATGGGTCCACACAGCATTTTTTGATATCTTGAAGTGACAGATACTGTGGTTCATCAATTCAGTAATTTTATCAGGAGCGCCAGTGATACAAACGCTTTTGAGAATAAATAGTCACCTGCTGTCTGTCAAAAAAAAAAAAAAACCAAAAAGATCTAAGTGTAAAACAGGAATAAAATTAAATACTCAAAAAGTCTCCCTTAATTTTTATCTCTCCGTACATGATGACCTAAATATGTAGTATCACTATTTTAAAAATGCATATGCGTAGTACCAATTGCCCTAAGTATGTGCAGTGAACTTACATCACCAATGCAAAGCAGTGTATTTGGACAATGAGTATGTGACATTTACACACAGCTGATAGAGGACTTGATCCTGAATAACCCAACGAACACAAATAACTAATTGACACAGAGTTCCCTCGTACAATGAAGGAGTTGCAGGATTTGGCTCAGAGTGTAAGGGACTGATTAAAGTCAAACAGAAATATTTCATACGGCTTCAGTGGAGTTCAAATGGACTGTCAAGGCAGCCTCCTGCACTGAGATAGCTCAGACACTTTCCCATAATTTTGTCATTTCTTTAGAGCAGTGAAGGATGATGCTGAAAAGGAATTCACACTTTTCTTGCCACTGACTCCTAATTATTGAGTTGAATGAATAGGTTTCTGCAAGGTTTACACATGGGTGCAGGGCAGGAAGAGGGATAATTTAGTACATGTATCTTTATTAAAAATTGTACTGAATCCAGGAATTTGGTATTGAAGTTGTTCATCCAGGCTTAGGGAATATTAAGAATATATGAAAGGATACCATGCAGTTAGTATTGAAATGCAGTACCGAGTAATCATATTTTATATGTAAATATATAAATGTGTGCCTGTATGCATACTCACATGCTATACTGGAGTTGCAGCACCTGCGTCAGCACACATAAAACATAAAAAGTATATTTGTACACTTTAGGGAGATAATGGGACATGAAGTGGGAATAAGGACTTAGCCAAGCTAAATCAATACCGGCTTCCCATCTCTGGGAGTTATCCGTGTAATCTTATTACTGCATTAGGGGCTACATTATTTTTTGTATTGGGATTAAGTCTACATACATTATGGAAGTCATGCGAGAGACAGAGAAAGTCTATGGTCCAAAGTGTTACAAGGACCTCCTGGAGGTGTTGGGGGGGGAAGCAGCTTAGAACAGTGCTAATAAAGTGCTTTGGGCATAACATTACCTTCATGCTGTCCTTGAAGGTCACTGACTATCACTCATCAGCATAGCTTCTGTTCCTATTAACTAAATTCTGTTCCTCAGGCCAGATGACTTTAGATTATCACCTTGCAAAGCAGACTTTGGCTTGATTTCTACTTCTTCAGCTTTTTAACCTCCTGGAGGAACTTTCCCTGGCTACTCCTTCGGAGGGTACAAATAAGCTCCAAAATATGTGGCAGTAGCCCCATAACACTCTCACCTTCCAATGAGAAGTGTTTCACTGACACCAGTTTGCCTCAGCTGAGAAACCTTTGCAATGTACTCTTTAAATTCCCAGGAAACCTCTGATCCTGGGTATTTCACCACATAGTCATTAAAAGTACATTTTTGACAAGAAAATAGAATACTAATGTTTATTATTTTATCTGATTATTTGAAATCTGAAATTCAGCTAGGTAAGAGACTTCTCTCATTTGTTGCGTTTTCACAAGGAAGTGGAGACCAACTGGGAGAAAACTGTTGCCATAAATAGTTATTTAAGGATTCCCTGAAGAGCTCCTTTTCTAGACAGCAAAAGAAAACTCGGTGTAAAGACATGACTGAAAATCCCTGACAGAGTTTTAAAGGATGAGAGTTACAGTTCAACCAGCTTTTCTTTTACCATTAAGGCCAATGCAGTGATGCTGACTTGAGGTTTTTTCAGAGAACGGTGTTGCTAAATTTAAGAAAACAACAGGGCTGCTTAATTCATCACACCTTCTAATTCCACTGCAGATTTTTTCAGCTATATACCTGTGATACATAGCTGAGAATAAACGCAGAATCAGCAGAGAAAGAGGCTTGGATGTAAAAGTGCATGCTGAGGGTGTTGTACAGAGGCTTGTACGATTAAGTACGAGTCCATTTTGGGGATTGCTACAAAAACAAACAGGTAATCATTAACAACAAGCTGAAAGGGCAGTGTGTACTTCATATAGGATGAAGATGGATTATACTTTATGGGCACAAAGGAAAAAAACCCACCATTTATCTTTGAAAGGCTTTATTTATTCTAGGGGAAGAAATAATAATAACAAAATCAAAACAAAGAGCCAGAGCTAGAATTTTCTTGAAATAACACAATAAATCTCGGGGACAATATGCGGCATCAAGGCAGCTGTCCTGGAGGAAGGAGCTTGTGTGGGAGAACCGTAGAAAGCCACAGCGCCTGCACACACGGATAATCGAGCAGACTGTGCTGCTGAGGACTTTTCACCTGACTGCCCTGCCCAGATGAGCAGGCAGAGCACAAAGAGGCACTACACAGACAGCAAAGGACTATTTTGAGCATGAGGATATCAGTCTGTCACTGGTGCTCTCCCAAAGCAGACCCAGCTTGTCATCCAGGCAAGCAACAGAAGAGCCTTGGGTAGCTCCTCACAGACTCCTTGCACCCCTTTTCCAGCATCTAAAAATCACATTTCTGCTTCCAGCTCTTTCTACACCCAGAACAACATGCCGTGAGAAGGATTGACAGAGTGCCATCTACCGTTACAATTTAATTTTTTCCTACAGTTAAAGGGAGAAACTGAGAAATAAAATTAAAATCAGGAAGAGCCCCAAAGCAAGAATAAGCTAACCTGGGGGATCTTCAGAAACACGTGCCACAGGCAGCTCAGCACACAGCATTCTCTAATGAGCTCTAAGACAAATGAGGTAACAGTGGAGTAAGACTATTTTTTTGTGGCAGGGATATATGAATAAAAAAAATAGATATGAATAGGCAGGGTGCTGGTTTGTGGTAAGAAGGGAAGCTCTGAGCAAGGAATCCATTTCCCAAACCCAGCCTATTTAGGGTTTCCTTCAGCATGAAGTTTCCCAGGCCTCACCACCTAGATTGTCCTATCTGATTAATACTTTCCTTGCCCAGGTAAAGGACAAAAGCTTGTAGCAAGTGGGAGTGGTACAAATGGCTCAAAGTCAAAACCACGCTTCTCAGACTCAGAAAGGAGAAGCCAAACCGGGAATAGGTCTCAGGGCTGTCCAAACCACCAATCATAGAATGGTTCGGGTTGGAAGGGACCTTCAAAGGTCATCCAGTCCAACCCCCCTGCAAGGAGCAGGGACATCCCCAACCAGATCAGGTTGCTCAGAGCCTCATCCAACCTGGCCTTGAACATTTCCAGGGATGGGGCCTCCACCACCTCTCCGGGCAACCTGTTTCAGTGTTCCACCAGCCTCAGCATAAAAAATTTCTTCCTAATATCTAATCTGAATCTACCTCCCAGTCCTTCATTAACTACACAACTCCATCCATCAGTTAACCGCACCTCTCACTGAGATGGAAAGATAGACATGCTTGAACCAGAAAGATCCATTCTCTAACATATGTATCAAGGCACTCATGCATCTCCAAAAGCCTAAACGTGATGCAGGTGGGGACAGATGTTTAATAAGGTTTTCATATATACAGAGGCAAATTTCCAACGGCTTAAACAGCACCCTTGATTTCTAGAGACACACCATATCAAAAACAGCAGCAGAGCCCATAACCAGGTATTTGGCAAACAGCCCAAGACAGAACACTTGTACAACAGCTGCTTATGCCATTTTGGTGCTTTGAGGCTAGACCAAGCTTGCATAATTTCCATCCACTGTCTGGTCTCTCACTTTACCTCCTTTGCTCCCACTTAGGGACGAAACAGAGGAGCAGTTTAGTCATAAACAGTTAAGCACTCAAAGCTATGATGAGCTGTATCACCAAAAATGGACATCTTGGCCCAACATGAACTGCTTTCAGCACAAGATGGGATTAGAAGCCATGCGTGAAGATGCTGTTCTCCACCAATTCTTATTAAAGATGCTTTATGTCTTGCTCAGATGTGCTCCATTTAATCAAATGAGAGCTAAATGATACTCTGCTGCTGGCATCAATCTGAAAATTATTTGCACAGCAAGATACACAGCTAAAGTTCTGAATAGAGGAGGTCACACTTTTCATTGACATATGTGTGTTGACAAAACCCTTATTTCCTGACATAATTCTGAGGAAAACAGAATTATTTGCTAAGTATGAGAAAATCCATACCAGCAAGACATTCAACGTCCTCCTTCCACCTTACTCTAAGAAAAGAGGAAAAAAAAAAAACAGGGTTAAGGTTCTCAGGGCTTTGAGAAGTCTAACTGGGAACTTGGCTTTAATTCTGTATATTGATTTCTGCATCAATATGCCATTATCTCCACAATATACGATAGTTGAAATCCAGACAATGTTCCAATTTATTGCTATTGCTTTTTTTAAATCTTGTTAAATCACTCTTATTGTTTCTTCCATCTCCAGAGGTACCTAATGAACAATCTTCAAGTCAGTCATTAAGTTTTCCAATCAGGAAAAATGTGAACTGTGCAAAAAGCACAGGGTTTTTTTTTTAAATATATATCAATGTTATAAATCATAATAGTCTTAATGTTTTTGATCTTTAAGGTCCTTTGCCATTAACTTCAGCTTGGTTTTGAAATGCTCAAGAGTTCTGAAGATCAAGAAGCTGCACCTGTAAGGAAACCATGGGAAGTTTTCATGGGAAGGTTGTAAGTGAACGGATAGCTTGTTCCTAAAGCAGCATTTTGGAAATACCACTGTTGTGGCTGACCAGCAACACACAAGAAAAATATTCAGACTTAAAATCCAAAAAGGAAGTTTCAAAAGCTTCACAGTATAAAGTAGAGAAGTATCTACATCAGGACTGATTTACATCACCTTGGGATATGCCCCCTAGTATTTTAGGTATGGATTACGTGTAATTGCTTCCAAGTCACCCTAGACATTGAATACGGCACTTAGATTCTGTGCTTTCTGCAGGTTCTACTAAATGAGCCTAATTCATTACAGATTCATCTAACTGCAAATTACTCAGCCTTCGGGAAAGGAAAGCAATACTGGTTAGGGCCTTTCTTTTATATTAGTCTGTCCTACCTCTGCAGCCTCCAGTATTTTTTCAGTTCCTTCTTTTTAAGTACAATTGTCTTTACAGTAAATGCAGTGAATTTTCTGAAAGGATACTGAGTTTTCCAAGAGGCAGAAGAGGTGTACTGGTTGGATTGAGACTGTTTCCTGAAGACCTTTCTACTCTAGTTCAAGGTTTATGTTGAATAGCAAAAGCCTTCAACAAATCTTGGCTCAAGAGCTCATGTATACATCCAGGTATATAATCAATTATTTCGCTAAATTTACAAAACCACATAGGCAACTAATTTCTGTAGCCTTTTCTGGTAACTCTTACTACCTTTATCATCTGGTACTTTTTAAAAAAAAACCAGGAGATGCCTTGATTGCCTCATCTGGAGTTGCTGAAGTGCTTTATGGGTGATCTCATGAATGGCCGTGAAATTGTTCATTTATTCTGAGAAATGGATCCAAAGAAGGGCACAGAATTAGCATGCAAGATGCCTGCCAAAAACCTGCCTGTTCTTCCCCCAATTTGACAGATTTCTGATCACAGCCACATTCCTTACGATAAATGCTACCTAGGAGGTCAGGAAAAACACCAGCCACGTGTCCATGAACCTCAAATATTAGTGTAGGCAAAGGATTTCTCATTTTATACACCCAGGAGACTTTTTATTACAGTGTTCCTTTGGTTTTATCTCTTTTTTTTAAAATCTGCTATAGAATAACCAGATTCATAAAATGTCGAGGTAAATTATAAACTGTGACCATCTATAAAAGAGGCATCTTACAAAATCTGGGGAATTTTGCAGTGGGCTATAACCTGCATGCATTCCATGACCCTGGCGATGGTGCCTATACCTGTCTATACGTTACAATGCAATCTTAAACAAGCTAGCCCTGAAATTTAAAGCTCAATCCATAAGTTGATACAAAGTTCCAGTCTGGACCATCTTGTTCCAGTTCAATTCTTTATCCAAACAGCTCCTAGTTTACCTAACTAAACCCCTTAAACATTTCTTGGTTAACAACACAAGATTCATAAGCTCTATCATTTTAAAAGTAATGTAATTTTAATCCCAGATTTCCACACTAGGTTAATATTCCTCTGTTTCACCTAAATTTCCATACTAGGTCAATGACAGACCAAGATGCAACCCATTCTGCTCCGCGTTTGGGGCTCCAACACCTCTTAACAGCATAGCCAAAGTCAACACCATCTCCAAGCTATTTACAAAGAACCTAACATCTTAATACCTGCCTAAGCATCCCAGACAAATTCCTGGGATGACGTGACACTGCCTTTGGAACAGCTCTAGCACTACTGCCATCCAACTTTCTCCCAACACACCCCAAGTGTGAAAGTCTCAGTTTTCTGTACCCTCATTAAACACCTTAGTGCAGCAGGAAGAAGCAGGTCAGCTATCTAAACACAGTTCAACACCTTCCAGGCTCGTCACAATGCTAAGCGGCTAAAGGCACCCGGACCAAGCAGTTTGGTGTTACAATCATTGAAAGTCTACCAGGGTTCAAATCCTTCTTGTTTTATATCCCATCCCTCCTCAGTGGGACAGCTGAACACACATTTACTTTCTGGTTTATGCAAAACATTGTAATTAGGCATCAACATCTATTAGTAAAATTTAACCCTGATAAGCTAGTGGGCAAAAGTCTTCCCAATTTTACTACAGCTCCAATATCTTCTCTAAACTCTTTTTCTGAATCACTATGCAGTTGAAACAAGGTCTAGGCTTCTTCAATCTCATGGACATTTGAAAACAGTCCTGATGAAGCCCATGGCATTTGTACTGAGCTCTGCCTGGTCCCCACCACAAATACACAGAAAACTTGTTCTTTATTGCCTCTTTATCACATCATTTTAATATTAGTGCAATGGCATGTCAAACAGAGTCAGATCTATCTCTGCAGCAGCATAAACTATAACACAAGATACAGGATATCAGACAAACCTGCCTTAGGATTTTCTACCTCCAACTTTTACACTAAGTCCTCATGCTACATTTTCATCAATCCCCATTGCCGACCCACTCCAAAAATGAAGCTTATTTGGGTAGTTTCACACACTGTTACAGTCCCATCTCTCAACAGCAACACAGACACACCTTATGCAAAACAGATGAGAACAAAGCCTTCAAATGGCAGCAGATTTGGGTGCATGGAAGCAGCAACCCAAGCTTTACCTTAATCCCTGCCAACCATGTAAAACATGCTCTGACAGAGCAATTCAAGGACTTCTTAATGCATTGGGTAGCCTTTCATTTTCCCTTTTCTGTGTTGTATCTTAAATACTTCTACAAATAAACAGTGGCTCCTCATAGCTATTGTAATTCTCAGATAACCTCAACATGAAAAGCTCTCCTTCATGTAAAGATGCCTGCCCTTTAGTTTTTCTACACCACAGCAATTTCAATGCAGAAAAGCATCAGATAGCTGACACACAGCAACCCAAGAGTTATCGGTGAGTGCAGCAGTTTGTTGGGGTGGGCTGGCAAGGTTGCATCTATGCACAGGCAGAGAAGTGCCAAAAGAGGGCTGCACAAACTACTGATGCATTGCAGATAAAATGCAGAGCAGCCACGCTGTTCTGGCAGCAAGCCTGTTGGAGTGGAGAGCAGGAGCTCTGTCTCTGGGGTGGAAACACACATGTTCCTGCTTCTCCTGCCTTCCTTGTCCCACATAGCCAACTTTTTTTTTAAAATATCAAAGACTGGTTTTAAAAAGGTATATGTGTGCAAGTACCCTACAGCTGTTTTACAGAGCTTGAACTTTTTGGATATTAATCCAGCTTTCCCTTCGTATTAATATAAATACTCTGTCTTTAGAAGAAATATAATCATTTAATTAGCCAACACTCCTATATCATTATATTAAATTGTCCACTTTACGATTTATACAATTGTATACTTCAGGAGATGGCACAATAGCATTTTTAGCCCTATTGCACACACAGGAAAAAAAAGACAAAAGAATAGAAGTGACACTACAGTCCCCTCCAGGGTCTCAGGTCAAACATAGCCCAAATCTGTCGCCACTGAATTAGAGGCAAAATTTACTGACATCCATAGGCAGAAGGTCACAGGAAATGGGTAAGAGAACAGGTAACACGACTCACACCAGCTTTTCCATATGGTCTCTGGATCTTATTGTCTCCCTAGAGTGAAGCCACTTTGTAAGAAAGCTGATACAGAATTAGCTTCTCTAGTGTTGCTCGACTTGAGATGAACACAACTTCCAGCATCTCTTCGAGCCCTGTTGGCCCTAGGGAACACTGCTGCAACTCCACAGCACCTGGCACCAGCACCCAGCTAAGCATGAAGTCAGATTCCACTTAGGCTTTTATAAATCAGACTGAAGCAGGCTTATTCACACCTCTTTGGCTCCGGGTAATTTCTTTCAAAATGCACTTTGCTTTCCTAACACGTCGGCTTGAGTAGAGCCTGAAAATTTAATTCCAAGGGCTTCTCTGCATCCTTTCCACCCCAATTTTTCAAGCCCCAAAGGATCCAAATATTCAAAATCCTGTTATTTTCAAAGGAGAGTGGTGTTCATTAAGACTCTGGATTCAAACCTGAGTGCAGTGCAGAGATTTTAGGGCTGCTGAAATATCAGTATTTTATCCTTAGCTTTTTCTTCCTTTTTTTTCCTATGTGATTTTTTTTCCTACTTTTCTTCATCAGAAAAACACATGCAACCTCACTAGTCTTGCGAGATATCAAGTTTAAGAAAGCTAGTTTTTCCCTACAAAAACATTGATGTTCCCTACTGCTCTCCAGTTAATTCAGTGACATTCTAAATCTAGACCCACATCTAGAGGTCAGCTCTGTATTTCATACATATCATCACAATGTGCTGAAACACAACTGACGATCTAAAAATAGATATCCTTTTAATTGTCAGTCAGAAATGTTTTCTTGGGGAAAAAAAACCCTATATATTCTTTCCTTACTTTACACTTGCTTTCCTGCCTTATGAAAGCAAATGAGAGACTGAGAACTTGAGAAAAACAGATCGACAATTTAAAAAAAAAATTAGAAAATCTTCCATTTTGTGACAGAGCTATTGTTTCATATTATCTGCAAGCTCATAACTAAAAGCACTCAGATTTCAAAGATCACTATGACTAACTGGAAAGCCTGGCAAGCTCTGAAGTTGGCAGTGTGTGATGGTGAGGAGGTTTTTTGTCTAGTGTTTAAATCTCACATTCTGCAGCACAAGTTAATGACAGCAGAAGAAGTGTTCACTAACACTTAGCTTTTTCTCATTTGTTCAAATTCGGCACTCTATTTTGCATGCAGTGGATTTATAGCAATTGACCCATCCTATGAGCTCAGCGGTAGCCTCAACTCATTAATTCCTTCAGGATTCAGCTCCTGCTCCTCCCCATCCTGCCATGGCTGCTTTGCTTCATGGATTTGATTCTATTTGTGTGATGTTCTAACTCAAATTCACTTTGAAAATAAAAAAAAACCTGCAATGTCAACCCTTCTGGCTGCCTTTTCCAGTAGTCTATGCAATACCCTCTGCCAAATTGCCTTACCTACTGTCATAAAGAAAATTTCAAGCGTTACTTATGTGCATTCCTTGACACCAGCCAACTCGATAGGAAGGCTTCTTGCAGTGTTCAAGCCTAGCTTGAGCATACCAGACCGAGACCAGATTTAAGGCAAAAAAAAAAACCCAACGCATCAGCAAAATGAGCTTTCTTTGAAATCACTTTCAGCTGGCTGAACATCAGCTTGCTGTAATAGCAATCAATAGAACCCCATCTCTGAATAAAATGTTGTAACCAGCAGAGAGATGTAACAGAACTGTAGAGTCATGCTGCTGCAATACATTAAGTTATATAACAGTCATAGCCCAGTCTCACACAACTTCTCTCTAAAAACTCCCTTTTACCCAAAGATTGTTTCTATCCATGGCATGAAGTATGTGCCTAATTGCACTCATCCGACAAGATTTTCCATGTGATGATGTTTTAGTTGCCAAGACTTCAGATGCTTCTGCTCTACCAGAAGACCAGCTAGCATCTGCACAGCATGGTGCTGGACACTCTATAGCACTGAAGACTGAATTCTCACCACAATAAGGCTTTTTTTCACCGCTGAACTGCTGAGAAAGGACCCTTGCATCAACAGAAACAACTGCTCTCCCAAAGAAAGGCCAAGCTGAACAGGTCAGAGAATTACAGATGTGATGGGTGGGAGCAGTGGAGGATTAGGAGGTCCATCTTACAGATAAGGAAAGTATAGGGAGACTAAAGCCCACAGCCATAAAACCACTTTGGCTGGGAACTGCCACTGCTCTCTTGAGTTTGATAACCAAAGAGTTCGTGCCCCAAAATACAGAACTCTATAGGCACCACCATCTCACTGAAGCCATGGAAGACAGAAACCTCTCTAGGATAGTTTTATCCATCTGGATTTAAGTTGCTCAGGATCACAAAGAAGTTTCTAGCAGAGCTGATACCTGATGCTTAATTCCAGTGCTGCCTGATTTAGGGATCTGATGTACTCCAAACATTTGCTTTGTAGTCTAAAATCCTGATTCCTGAAAACATCTGCAAAAAAAAGAAATAAAAGTCTAGCCTTCACTACTGGACTTCAGTTCTGCACAAAGACTCAAGCCAGCTGATGTACAGGGCACAGTAGGGAAATTTGGCATTTATCCCTGGGGAACAACAACATGAATACGGGTAGAAAATTGGTATTTTATGAGGGCGTAGAGGAACCAAGGCAGTATGGCAGGAGTTAAACCAATTTTTCAGAAGGCTTTATCAGTTTTCACGTGTCCCTATGCTCCTCTCTATCTCTACAGCCTCGTATTCTCTTCTCTTCAACTGCCTCTCAGCCAATTTGTCTCATAGCCAAGTACAAGCATATGACCAACCAGCCATTTCAATTGAGGGGAGATGCTGTGTGTCACAAGGGTTGTAGGTGCTCAGCTTCTGCCTGCACCATGAACACTCCCCACACTGCAGTAAGTTTTTCGTACCTGCTGAATTTTGTGCTCTGCAGACTGGGAACACAGTGAAAAAAAATGGCAAGAAGCAGTGCTGGCAGCAGCTAGCACATTTGCAATGCCAGCGTAGTTCCTCAAACATGTATTTATTCTCTTGGCTACCCAAATTAACCTCCTGCCCCCAGAGATGAATGAGCAGAGTGAAGAGCAGTGCAGCTCCTCAATGAACTGTGCCAAGGGCTCATTTGTGACAAGGAGTAGGTGAAAAGGGGGCAAAGGATAGACACCTTTCTATCTCATCCAATATTTGCTGGCCAATGTAGAAACTCAATGTATAGAAGACAGCTGCAGTCCAGTGCTGGTATTAATCTGTATTAAATTTCTACTCCCCCACAGGAGAGGGAGAAAGCTGAGAGGACATTGATTACAGGAGGCAGACAGACCTCCTTTTTGAGGATGGCCGAAGAACAGGATCATTGGCTATAAACTGTTGAAATCCCCCACTGGTTCCTTGGAGGAGATGGTTCATTCTCTGCACCAGCTGAGGATCTCCCCAAAGAGACACACTGGTTGGGAGCAGCTGGTGTAAACCTCTCCCTATTAACACTTCTGGAAATAAGTCTTTAAAATATGCCTTGTCAACAACATTGGTTTGGGTTCGACTCAGACTCTTCCTTATCAGTTATTGAATACATAATACAGAATAAACCCCAGACTTCTGTGTTAGTAAATTCACTACCTTCAGCTCTGTCAGAAAGACCAGGTTTCCTCACAAGATTCTCCCCCACTCCACTTCAGGAAAAAAAAAAAAAAAAAAAGGTATTTTAGTCACTTCCCAAGTTACACAATTTCTGTAATCTTATTTTAAACTTTCTTACAAACAACTTCTGGTCATTTAGATCACTTCAGAAGAATACGTGTGCAGCTGAGAATCTGATTTTGATTTATATGTCAGCTTATTTCATCAGCTGCTTTTACCAGCACTAACACATTCTGGCCCAGATCCTCTCAAAGATATTAGGAGACCAATTCAATTTAAAGAGTATTCTGCTACCTCATGTCCTTCTAGCTCCTTCAGGGAAAGTGGAGCCTGTAAAAGTCTTATTGCAGGATATTCTACCACTATTTTGTAGGGCAAAGACTCTCCTCTTCCTCATTTTTCTGCTTTGTGTCTTTCTTATCAAAAGAAGCCTCCACACAATCAAACAAAAGCAAAAAGTTGAACAAAGTTACACACAACACATACAAACATAATAACATATTGACCATTGCCAGCAGTCAATGAAATTGCTCAAACTCACTACGTATTTTCTACTTAATACCTTCAGGCAACTAATTCTCCCAATATATATTGAATATATTGGGAGAATTAGTTCTCTAAGCACATAATGGCATTTTTTTTTTTCATTTCCAAAGGGCTTTGATAAACCGCATGTGAAAAGCTTCAAAACACCTGCATGGTTATGCAGACAAGTCAAAAGGTTCCTGTTCAATATTGCACCTACACACAGCTAAAACTCTGTGCCCAAAGAAATATCTGCTACCAAGTCCTAGGTAATCTTTCTCAGTAGAGAAAAATATTCTGTGTGCTACAGCGGAAAAAAAAAAAAAAAAAAAAATCATCATTCTTAAGGGTGTTGCTTAGCCACCCAAAATACATGACCAAAAGGAAAATGGAGACCAAATTACAGCATAGCAATTACTCCACTAAAAATATAGAGCATTCAATTCTGCACTGAGGATAATAACCGTATGAACTGGATGACCTTTAAAGGTCCCTTCCAATCCAAACCACTCTATGATAACCACAAGAAATAACCACCCAAATTCCCTTCTCAATCCTGATTTAGACCAACCCCTTTTCACAAAATAAACATCTTTGTCTGTCATGTAAGTACCCTGTCCACTAGTTTTCCCTTTTTGAAGCACAATTATTCTCACCTATCACACAATAGGCATAATGAATATTCATAGAGCACTCTCAGACCCCTGGTGAAGAGGCATTATTGCTATATCATAATCAGTTCTGCAATTCCCTAGAGCAAAGATGGAATCTCAAATCATACCAATAATCAGCCTTATAAAGCCCTGTTCAGTTTTATTAGGGAATGACACATTTCCTTCAGTACGGCCTCTCTGTTTTAACAGCTTGAAAGCAGACACTTGACGTTCAGTTCTGTTTCGCAGTACCACTGTGCTGAAACACGATGGATTCAGATTGCAAGTAAATCACTGCAGCTCAGTGTATGACTCCCAGTTTCTACAGTAGGTGTGAGAAGAATCAATCCTGCAGATACAGCTAATTATAAGACTAAATAAGTGAATTTCACATTAAAATCTGAGCAAGCCTCTCTGTTTCGCTGTTCATAATGCATAGATAAGAATTCTTGCCACAGGAACCAGGAGGAAAAACTCCTCTGGGAAAATAGATCACACCATCCCCATCTTAGTATTACTCCAGTCTTCAAGCCTGTGATGACACTTGAGAGGTATTTCCACTTCTTGTTAATTAGAAGTACAGGTAACATTTGGGAAAAAAAAAACCAAAACAAAACCCACACCAAAACAAACCACACAGGAGCTACCAGACAGATATTCAGCTGATACAAATTGGTGTTGTCTGTACATCACTGGACCAATTACACCAACTGCAGATTAGCTCCGGGCATCAACACAACTATTTCAAAAGCACAGGAAGCCCCCAGATGACACTTTAAGAAGTGTCAGGTAGCGAATCTTCTTTCTAACAAAGGAGATGATATGCTAACCTGCTAGACATGCTCACATGGAAATTTTCCTCCACACAAAAGGGATTTGAAGTCACAGATATTGGATGCTTACAGGGCACAGCTGTTCCCTTTCACAGCTTCACCCTCCTGTGCATAATTAACCTGCTCTTGCTCTCCTGACAGACAGTCAGCCAGCTCAGGATAGCAGCTATGTAGATAACTTTACAATATTGAAAAAAACAAAAAAACAAAAAAAAAACAAACAAAAAAAAAACCACACACACCAACCTCTTGCTGAACCAAAGAGTGCATGGTGCAGAAGTGTTGCCAGTTTGGCTGACTTACACACACTACATGATCTAAGACCTTCTGATTTTGATGCCTCTACTTCAGAGACCTTTGAAAACTCAATAGATTAACAGAAACAAGTCAGCACTAGCTGGTGACCTCCCTCCCTCACTGCCTGCTTTGTAAAATTGAATTACAAGCTGCCCAGAGGCAAAGCAAGAGGTGAGGAAGAATAGATAGCAGCTGCCTGTTGGGTAGCCCCAGAAACTCTCCTGGTTGCTCTCAGACTTTGAGTTGAGCTGCTCTGTTTGAAAGGAAGTCCTCTGCTCAGCAGAGACCAGTGAGTCAGAAGCGTAGGCTGTGCTACGTTAGCAAAACCCGAGGTCTGAAGAGAATAACAATGGGCTTTCACTCATCTTCCTTCCTGTATCTAATTACAGCACCAAAGCAAAACCCACTGTGCTTGTATCCCTGCCCTTCTCCCAGTACCCCTCAGGCCAGACACCTGCTTACTGCTGTTCAGCACAAGATACCACCTGCAGAATTATTTCATTACTTTTTTTAGACAACTGATACATATCCTTCCAGGACCAGAACACTCCTAACAAGTGAATGTCTCAAAAATCCCTCCAGGGGGTCACTGTAGCAGTGAGAGTAAATAAACTCCACAGACAGGGATGGAGATGGTGCCTTACACCTGAGAACATCATTGAGTTGCAGGTCACAACAGCCAAAAAAAAAGAACAAACACTTACATTCCAGCTGCAGACAGGCAGTAGGAAGGCTGGGAGAGGGTTTTTTCCTCGTTTCACCTCTCTGTATCTGGTCTGTTCACAGGTCAGCACCCATCAGCAGCATCCACAGGGGTAAGGCCAGCTCTGAAGATACTGGGGAGCAAACGAAAACCCAGTGAGGGTGGACTTACACTGGGCCTTTGAAGAGACTATCATTTATTCTTCTGCCTCTAGGCAACCAGCAATGTAATCAAGTAATTACCTCAAAGCAGTGAGGATAGGGACTGTTGTTCTTCTTTAAGCCTTTTCTGTCCACACACAGAGGAACATTCATAGAATCATAGAATGGTTAGAGTTGGAAGGGACCTTCAAAGGTCATCTAGTCCAACCCCCCTGCAAGGAGCAGGGACATCCCCGACTAGATCAGGTTGCTCAGAGCCTCATCCAACCTGGCCTTGAACGTTTCCAGGGATGGGGCATCCATCGCCTCTCTGGGCAACCTGTTCCAGTGTTCTATAACTCGCATCGTAAAAATTTTTCCCCTAATATCGAATCTAAATCTACCCCCCTCTATTTTAAAACCATTACTCCTTGTCTTATTGCAACAAGCCCTACCAAACAGCCTCTCCCCATCTTTCTTGTAGGCCCCTTGAGGTACTGGAAGACCGCTGTCAGGTCTCCCCAGAGCCTCCTCTTCTCCAGGCTGAACAGCCCCAACTCTCTCAGCCTGTCCTCATAAGAGAGGTGCTCCAGCCCTTTTATCATCTTTGCGGCCCTCCTCTGGACCTTCTCCAACTGGTCTATGTCCTTCTTGTGTTGGGGGCTCCAGAACTGGACACAGTACTCCAGGTGGGGTCTCACCAGGGCAGAGTAGAGGGGGAGAATCACCTCCCTCGACCTGCTGGCCACACTCCTCTTGATGCAGCCCAGGATGCGGTTGGCCTTCTGGGCCGCGAGGGCACATTGCCTGCTCATGTTGAGCTTCTCATCCACCAGCACTCCCAAGTCCTTCTCCTCAGGGCTGCTCTCGATCCATTCTCCACCCAGCCTGGATTTGTGCCTGGGATTGCCATGACCCAGGTGCAGGACCTTGCACTTGGCCTGGTTGAACTTCATGAGGTTGGCACAGGCCCACCTCTCCAGCCAGTCAAGGTCCCTCTGGATGGCATCCCTCCCTTCCAGCGTGTCGACGGCACCACACAGCTTGGTGTCATCGGTGAACTTGCTGAGGGTGCACTCTATCCTACTGTCCATGTCGCCGACAAAGATGTTGAACAGGGCTGGGCCCAGCATGGACCCCTGAGGGACACCACTCGTGACCGGTCTCCACATGGACATTGAGCCATTAACCACCACTCTCTGAGTGCGGCCATCCAGCCAACTCCTTATCCACCGAGTGGTCCGTCCATCAAACCCATGTCTCTCTAGTTTAGAGAGAAGGATGTCGTGCAGGACAGTGTCAAAAGCTTTGCACAAGTCCAGGTAGATGATATCCGTTGCTCATCCCTTATCCACCGATGCCATCACCCCGTCATACAAGGCCACCAAATTGGTCAAGCACAATCTGCCCTTGGTGAAGCCATGTTGGCTGTCACCAACCACCTCCTTGCTCTCCATGCGCCTTAGCATGGTTTCCAGGAGAATCTGCTCCAAGACCTTACCAGGCACAGAGCTGAGGCTGACCGGCCTATAGTTGCCCGGGTCTTCCTTATTCCCCTTTTTAAAAATTGGGATTATGTTCCCTCTCTTCCAGTCATCGGGGACCTCACCAGACCGCCACGACTTCTCAAATACGATAGCCAGTGGCTTGGCAACTTCATCCGCCAGTTCCCTCAGGACCCGCGAATGGATCTCATCAGGTCCCATGGACTTGTGCACCTTCAAGTTCCTCAGATGATCCCAAACAATGGGCAGTTCTTCATCCTCACAGTCCCTGCTTGCACCTTCTACAGCTTGGGTGGTGGGACAAGAACTCTTATCGGTGAAGACTGAGGCAAAAAAGTCATTGAGTACCTCAGCCTTCTCCATGTCCTGGGTAACCAGGACACCAGTTCCCTTCCGGAGGGGGCCTACATTTTCCCTGGACTTTCTTTTGTCCCCTACGTACCTCTAAAAGCTCTTCTTGTTGTATTTTATATCCCTGGCCAGATTCAGTTCTGCCAGGGCTTTGGCCTTCCTTACCTTATCCCTGGCCACTTGCACAGCCTTTTTGTAGACCTCCTAGGCTACCTGTCTCCGTTTCCACCCTCTATAGGCCTCCTTTTTTACTTTCAGTTGGTCCAGGAGCTCCTTGCTCATCCACGCAGGCCTCCTGGCCTTTTTGCCTGACTTGTTCTTCGTCGGGATGCACCTCTGCTGAGCTTGGAGGAGGTGCTCCTTGAATACAGACCAACTTTCCTGGGCCCCTCTTCCTTCCAGAGCCACCTCCCATGGCACTTGGCCCATCAGGTCCCTGAAGAGGCTGAAGTCTGCCCTCTTGAAGTCTAGGGCAGAGAGCTTGCCATGTAGTTTCCTCGCTGCCCCGTGGATCTTGAACTCCACTGTGTCATGGTCGCTGCAGCCAAGGCTGTCCTTCAGTTTCACATCCCCCACCAGACCCTCCCTGTTGGTGAGCACAAGGTCGAGCATGGCACCCCTCCTTGTCGGCTCCTCTATCACCTGCAGGTGGAAGTTGTCATCCACACATTCCAGAAACCTCCTGGACTGCCTGTGCCCTGCCATGTTGTCTCTCCAGCAGATGTCAGGGTGGTTGAAGTCCCCCATGAGGACCAGGGCCTGTGACTGTGAGGCTGCTCCTATCTGGCTGTAGAGCACCTCATCTGCTCTGTCCTCCTGGCCAGGCAGCCTGTAACAGACCCCCACCATAACATCCCCTGTCCATCCCCATCCTCTAATCTTGACCCATAAGCTCTGTCAGCTCCTCCTCCATCCCCAGGCAGAGCTCCAGGCACTCCAGCCAGTTGCTGATATAGAGAGTGACATCACGTCCTCACCTCCCCTTCCTGTCCTTTCTAAAAAGCCTATACCCCTCCATGTTGATGCTCCAGTCATATGCGTCATCCCACCACATCTCCATGATGCCAACGAGGTCATAGCCCTGCTCGTGTGCACGCACCTCCAGCGCTTCCTGTTTATTCCCCATGCTGCGTGCACTGGTATAGAGACACTTCAGCTGGGCCCCCGACAAAGCCAACCTGCTGGCTGGAGCTACAGGGGTGCTATTGGATCACAATTTAGGTTTATTTGCACTTACCTGCAATCCCTCCTCAGCTTCCAGACCCTCAGTGCTGGCACTGGCACCATGCTGACAGCAGTGGGCTGAACTGTGCTCCCCCTCCCCCAGCAACACCAGTTTAAAGCCCTCCGGATTCAGGGCAAGGCTGGTTCTTCAAAGCTGACCCAATGCATGACTGGGGAAAAAGCCAGCCCAAACAAACTAGAACAACACCCTCCCAACTACCTTATTGGGACAATTAAAGCCTTAAATAGCTCTTTACTAATTACAGGGGGATGGGAGGGGCTAATGAAATCATTGGGCCCCAATGCAGAGAAGTTAATTTGTGGCAGCTGAGGTTCTGGCCCTTAGTTACTGCACTTCCTAACACACTCAAAACAGAGAAGCTGGCTGTATTGCAGCTTGTCTTCAAAATTACAAACTTGTTTCCCCTGTAAAATGAAATTAATCCAGGGAGATCGATCAGCAGAACATTTCCTGTCAAACCAATAACACTTTCTTACATAGCTTATCTGGCCGTCTTTGAATAAATTACCAACCTGGATCTTAAATGTTTGCCTTTCTATGTGTGTAATGAAAGGCATCGTATATTTCGTGAGCTGTCCTTGCAAAAGCAATTTTGACAGTCCTGGTAACAGACGCCTTCCAAATGGAGGCATGCCTTATCAGTTATAAATAAAGCAGCCTCACCAGGATGGGCAACGCAGCGCCCGCAGCCTACTGAAGTTTTTCTTAACTACCATCTTGCCTGGATCAAATCCAAGATTTTGTTAGAGAACCCACTGTTTTATTTAGGAAAACAAAAGTGCTGGAGTCCAAGAGATGGAGTAGGGGGACAGAGTGACAGAGAGGCAGCTCCGCAGAAGCTCTGCTAGGCCTGGCTCCAGCAGACCCTGAGCTGCTCAGCCCCTCACCAGCGAAAGGCCTGCCATAACGCTGCTGAACGCGCTCCTGCTCCCCACACCTACACCCAGGCTGGTGGTGGGGTCCGCCGGGACCGCTCTGAGGAGAGGCCGGGGCTGCCCCGTGCCGGACGCAGCTGAGGCCAACCAGGAGGCTGGCGCTGTGAGAGCGCAGTTCGGACAGGGCGTGCAGGGGCGAAGGGAAAAAATGTGAGAAACAGCTCTGTGAATGGCAAAAGGGAGAGACGAGGGGGTGCCACGTGTAATATCGCAGCCCCTGGAGAGGACCAGGGAAAAGCATGAGGCAGAGAGGAGCTATAACCCCCTTTCCAGTCCCCCTGCACGGCTCAGGGGGACAGGGAGGAGTGAGAAATTAAGTCGAACCTAAGGGGTAGAAAGGAAGGTATTTTAGTGTTTGTCTTTGCTTCTCACCATCCACATCTATTTTAATTAGCAAAAAAAAAGTACATTAATTGTCCCTGAGTAGAGTCTGGTTTGCCCATGGCGGTGATTGATCAGTGATATTCCTGCCTTGACCTCAATCTAGGAGTTTTCTCATTTTCTCCCTTCATCTTATTGCTGGTACGCAGCCCTCGGCGGTGAGCGTAGGACTGCACTGACCCTTCATCTCACACCTTCCTCTTTGTTCACCGTTTGCTATCTGGCACTAGTTAGGATCTCTAGGAAAATCTTTCCTGTGACTACTGGTTTGCAAAACCCTTTGGACAAGAGCATTGCTGCCGAGTTAATCAGTTTGACGTTCATGCCATTACTAAAACAAATTTAAAAGCACATTAAGCCTCTTGTATCACAGATTTTTTGCAAGCTGCAAGCTCCAATACCTTGTTTATACGAGGCATTTGCTAATTTATCCCCGATATAAACAAACCCATCCAATTTAGTAGGTGGTGGAATACACATCAATCTGTTTTACTTCTGTTATTAAAAAAAAAAAAACATAGGCATTTTAGGATCACAGGAATTGGATAAATTATCTCTTTATTTCCTCATATTTTTAGAATCAACAGTGGGCATACAAATGAAGGATGCTTTGAGATGTTTATTTCTAGTAAGATTTTTATCTAATGGTCTTAAAAACAATTACAAAAGCAATCACATCATCAGCTACACTGGATTTTTGGATCCTGTGGCTGGGTTGGCTCATCCCATCTCAGCACCACTACTCCCAGGTCTCAGGCACTGAAAATCCTGTCAAGACCTTCAATTAAAGATTGGAATAAACCCTGAAACATGAGATTCACTATTCCTTCCAAAGCACTTCTCAAACCTCGCTACAGTAGTCTAGATAATAATTTCTTTTTCTCTGGTGCAGCACATCCCTTCTCTGAATCTATGTGACAAACAACAGTCTGGTCATGTGCTCCTCAATTTCTGAGAATAATTTCTGAGGGCAAATGTATTGCTTTTGAAATGCACAGCTATACACCAGTGACATAACCCTTTGAAGCATCTGTTCCTGGTGAAGCTGATCCCTCCCATCACTTCTTGAAATATTTACTTTGAACCTTAGTGCTTGCAAATTGTTCTTTGAAATGTTACATCCCATTTTGGTGTCTGATAGGGCCCAAATCTTTTGAAAATCTAGCCCTAGTGAAGAAAGTTTGGAAACAAAATGTGGCTCTTTTTGAGCGATCTCATTCTTACTGAAGCATTCGACACCTTAGTGAGACCAAGACCTGGCCCACAGTGGAGAAGTTAACAGATCCCTGCTGTGGATATGTGGAACGTCCGTCACATGAAGTCAAGGTGTTCTCCTCTTGATGGGATTCTTTTTTGCCTGTATATTTTTGTTAGGTTTTATATTTAGTCTTTGGCTGCTTCATGCCTGACTTGCTCTGATATTTATAGATGCTCTTACACAGATAAGCTGAGAGAGAAAAAAACAAAAGAATATGTTAAAAAAAAAAAAGAAAAAAAAAGGTTGGACTTAACAGTGCCCTTCAAGTCCTTGAATTCTACCCAGAATAAAAGAAGGGACGAACAAATAAGGGCATTAGGGCATGGCTGGGGTTAGATACCACCTAGTCTTTTATAACAAAATGTTACAATAAAAGCATAACCCTGGGAAATAATTTGCCTTCAGGTTGATGTATTTCAACTGCCTCAATAAGCAATTGAGTTTACGTGGGTGAAGTTTTATGGCTCTAATAAGAAAAGCTAGTTCTCTGGCACTGATAAGCACTGGAGACTTACATTAGCTTTTTATAAAGAACGTAAAAATTGTAAAAATCTTTGCACCAAACTCCACACAGGAAAAAAGCACCTTTCCATATATGTGCTTCCAAATGGCCTGTTTATGGGATTGTGATATAATTTGTTTACATTTGGGTTATTCTTTCAGGTTAGGTGTAACTAAAGAACCTATATGCCTTCTAAGAAAACATAATGTCATATTTTTCAAGATCTCTTTCCTGTATTTCCCTACCTTTTATCCTCATAAATAATTCTTCACAAAGCCACGAGACCCCTAATCAGATCAGGACCCCACTAAAACAGAGTCAATTGTCCAGATACTTCAATATATTAAGCATCCAACTCCATGTGATTAGAAAAAAAATGCAGAAAAGAGGACAACAGCAAGTTCCAGGTACTATGGAGATTAGATGAAGATGGTCGTACTACAGTGATTTGGGTTAGTGTACAGGGATTTCTTAAGGAAGCCATTCATAGAAATGTGCAGAACACACCGACTTCAGAAAGTCTAGTTCTGAACAGAAGGTAAAAAAAAAATAGCAGATCCTAAACTGGCATAAATTGCTGTGACACTGATTTCAGTGCTGCTGGCTTTCCAACAGCTGCAGGTAGAACAAATCAGTGTCCCTCAGTAGAGCTTCCCCAATCTGCAGCTGCTGAGCATCAGTCCCTCAAAGCCCAATTTATTTCCTTGGAGTATAACACTGTTCGATACAGATGTTAGGATACAGGAGTTAGCGAGCATGTCTGAGCGTGCACTGGGGAAACTGCCTGTCAGGGCGAGGAGAAAAGTCAGTCATCAGTCATTTCTCATATTTCTTTTGCAGGCATTAATAATGCTAACAGGGTTGATGGCTTTCTGCTTGTCTGCTAGCAGCTAAGTGGAGAGGTATCAAAGAAAAATCTAGGTCACAAGTAACCTCTACTTACGCCTTTTCTTTAAGGCTGTTTGAACAGGACATACAGGTACGCTCCTTTATCTGGGGAACTATACCTGCAAAAAAAAATACAGTGCTTGTAAAGTCTCTAGAATATCAGCTTTATGTCTTCTTTACAAAATGAGGACACCTGATTCATCTCACTTTCTTCTCTGGTTAAAAGGACGCCAGTTTTTATTAAGCCTGCACAAGCTGGGACAGGATCGGTTTGCAGGAAAACAGCCGAGGACTTGAAATTCTAGTGGCTTCTTAAGAACAATTCAACTGCAGCACAAATACCCCTCAGTCTTTCGAGTGTTGAGTAATGCTGGTTGTTTTATCTGACTTCAATGGATATGCAGTCGCTGTAAGAATAAAGGCCAGAATACGCATCTCTGCCTTGGCAGGATTTTGAAAACTTCTAGGGGTTTTCAATCATTTATATTTCAGCAGCAATTGTTTCCAGATTCATTAAAAATTATTTGGCAGATATCTTGCGTATTAGCACAACTATACATTTAATGTCCATACACCAAATCTCAGTAAAAAATAAAAATAATGCGATTTCTAGCACTAAATCTTCCAGATTCTTCACAGAATTCAAAGTCTTCAGGATGGACTCCACTACTAAGCAAAAGAAAATAAAAATAATTCTGTTAAAGCAATACAGTTTCAAGATTTATTCCTTTTAAAATTTCAGGCTCAACACAGTTAATCATGTTAGACAGCATTAAACTACTGTCTTTAAGAATTGTTTTTGTTAGGGTTATTTTCAACTCATGTTGATACTTTTATTTTCCTGACAAATATTTGGTCTTCTGTGTACATTTAAAAGTTACATAGTATGCTAAAAAAAAAGAAAAAAAAAGGGAAAGCAAGATTTATTCCTATCTGTGCCACCAATTTTCTCTACAACACTCCATGGCACCTGTAAAAAATATTAGTATTATTAGTACACCATAACAGCCTCAAAACTTGTAGTAAATAGGGTATTTGGGGTGTTTAGGTCCAGCATGGGCAAACGCTGCAGTGGTTTTGCAAAGGAAACACGAAGCTTGCTCAGCTGATGCACCATCACGACTACTGACCCTGCACCAACATCCACGAGCTCTGGATGTGGCCCTTGGGTCAGACTCACAAGCATCCCGCTTCAACCAGTGTGAATTAAGCACAGCTCCAGTGAGACACACGGGATTGCTTCAGACGCTCGGGCAGTAAAAATTGTTATACCCCAGGGTAAGGAAGAAGCAATAGATGTTTTCTACAGATGAAAATCTGTGAAACTCAAGTGCCTCCCATGGCTGTTCCCATCTTGCTGAAGCAAACACACCACCTCAGGCTTTCAGCTTTAGCTAAAAACATGGACCCATCCTGCTCTTTTAAAATTTGCAGTCTGGTTTCTGTTTTCTTCCTCCTTTTCTGCATGCATGCTGCTGACTTTTACCTTGTTATATTACTTTATATTCAGTCTTGCAACTTCCTACCTCAGTAAATCTCTACAAATCAAATTTTGCTTTCACAACGAGAGCTGTATTTAGGAACAGACCCAGGGTTTTTCTTCATCTCGTGGTTCAAAAGGTTTCTTTTTCCTTCCTGTAAATCCTGTCCTGGGTCTGAAGATTTATCAGGCCTGAGTCACCCGTAACACACTTATCACATCACTGTGCTCTCTGCAAAGATGCTTGGGGTAACAACGGTCCAGCCTGCACATAGCTTTGGTGATAACTCTTCAAAAAGCAGAATATTAGTGTTTGAGTCGGCATCCGCTGGAAAACCATTGCAAAATTACTTTTGTCTTCACATAGGTACAAAAATAAATCCTACACTGATGTTACTTGAACATTTTATTTTTTTTTTGTCTTTCACCTGTTTATGTAATGGCCTTTGTTAATCCCTTGTTGCTGAGGCAGGGAACACTCGGGTATTTAGAACTATCATTTTTGGCATTTGAGAGCTACCTCCCAGAGGCACCGTTTGCCTCTGTCACTATATATAATTTTTTTCTGCTCCTCACCATCCCTTTCAAGAGCTTTTATTTCCCCAGCATCAGACACAGGTCAATCTAGTGGCAGCTAATGTCTGGTTAGAGGAAAACCTCATCTTGAAAGCCTTGAAGTGATGTGTAAAAAAACACCCTCTACTTTCTCCTCTGTTTCTTGCCCACCAGCACTCAACCTCCCACTCCAGACAGTAACTCCCCTCTGGTTTTCTCCTACTGCAAAAAGCTTGTTTCGTTTTGTTCTCTATTTGTGTAGCAGCAAGGTAGCGGCTGGGTTTGTTCCGCTATAGCTGAAGTGGTGAAGCACGTGGGTTTTGTCCATGCAGCACTACCCAGCAGTTTAGTTAAACTGGGACAGCACTACATCCTAGTACGTCGCATCTTCACATAGATATTGATTGCTTTGGGGGAAGAGCAATAATTTTACTATGCTAAATTGAGGATGTTTGCCCCTAATTGCCTTCCTCTCTGAAGTTTGCTCCACTGACCTCCCCAGCTCCCCGTCCTGCTCAGTCAGAGACTGCTTCCTTTGCAAAACAAGTAGATCGCTTGTGTGACAAGGTTTATCATTTAAAAAACCTCATTTAATTGCTCCTTTGATTGAAAATACAGTTGCATTTCTATTGCCCCTTCCATCTGTCAAAGGCGATTAGCTAGAAATCTTATAATTCCTTGCATAGTCCATGAAATGAATTTCTTTTTATGGTTCGGCAGCCTGAATGTTTCTATTGTAGCTACTCAAGACAGAAAAACTGGTTTTAATAATCCTTTTCCTTTCGCACTGCAAGGGCATACAATTCTGCTACATCCATCCTTTTGCCTCCTGAACACTCCCAGTTTACATGAGCTATAAGTGGGTTTTGCAGTCAGGTCTCTGCTGCAGCTGGAGCAGTAGTCGAGATCAGACTCCAAACAGCAAATCCCACACAACTTATTTGAATAATCTACCAGGTCTTTCACAGAGGCATGGAGTATACTACCATGGTCCTTAGGTCCTAGAGGATTTGCCTCACCTGTCAATACCCCAAATTCACAGGAATAAGAGGGTTTGGATGACCAATTCTAGCATCCCCTCAAAGCTAGATTTCTAGAAAACAACAAGCACCGCTCCTAAAAGCCTTGCAAGTTTTTAATCAGGAAGCACATTGGACACATCCTCATTTCTGCTAACTCCTAAATAAATCTCATCTAGACAAATCAGGAAACTCCTGGGCCCCCCAGATATTCAGGTTTTTTGGAAATGGAAATATCTATGCCACTGAGAGAATTTTACATGGTCACACCCAGGTCTCTGCTGGCAATAAATGTAGGGGGAAAGTCTCTGAAGGAAAATCTTTGTTAAGCTACTTTAAAAGTAAAAATCAATTGTACTTCCTGCCTTCGTTTGCGTTCTCATTTATTTTGCTGTAATCTTCTTGAGTACTACCAGCCCAGTCACTTCGAATCAGAAGCACTCCAGGAGTTTAACGTGCAAGCCAAGGTTATCTTAAAGCATGCGCACAATCCTGCGGCTGCTTCAGCATTCCTCAATGACTCCTCCAGCGACTCGCATCATTCGCTGTACGCGCTGCTGGTTTGTCAAAGGCCACCTTGCCAGACCCTGTAAAAGTGTTTCCAGCTCCAAGAATCTGTGTGTTATACACTTGAGATAGCTCAGACATCAGGTTACATTTGATTATAGCGTGCAAGTGAATAGGTAATGAGGCAGGACATGAGGATTTTGCTCTGGTTGAACTGGTTCTTTAAGAGCAGAAAGCAGAAAGATCCCCCTTGCTGTGCTCTTTGCAGATGTGCAGCCAGCTGTGTACTTTTATTTGATAGCTGAAATCCCGTAGAAGATGAGATGCAGGATACAGAAGAATTTTCACCGGAAGTTTCCCCAATACATCTTCTCTCCTTGAGTTTTTGCAGTAGCTGGGTGGTGGCACTGCGTGTTTTCATAGAGAATCTGAAACAGAAGATTGTTATTGAAAACTCCAGAGCTTTTGAGTAAGACTTAACACATCAGGATCTGTAAAAAAACTCACTACAGTTCTTGGAATTCAAATATTTTATAGAAGAGTTCTGCCTGCCAGTTGCCTGATCAGCTTTAAGAGCTTGGCTTCACATAACAGGCTGCAAACAGTTCCCAGACTTCAATAAGGGGTTTTCCAATAGCGAGAGCTTTGCTGAAGACTCCAGTACCTGCTGAATTCTGAATATCATAAGATTTCTTCAAGAACAATCTGCACAAGTATTAAAAATACAATATCCAAGGTCAATCATGTTCCAGTTTATCTCCTAACTGAGGGCTTTCAGAGGCTCATTGTTTCTGCGTATGTTTTTATGGAAGTATTTGGAGCTGTATGCTTGTAAGCAGGCTTTGGTACTATTGCTGTCGTGTTCTGAGGCTATTACAGCAGCCAGAGAACAAGGAAAATAAGCTGTTACAGATATGGACCACGCCAAGCCCTAGATGCTCATACAGAAATTTTAAACCATGCCCGTTTGATTAAATCACAACTGAATTCACATGGCCTCTGATTAAACTGACAGGTAGGAGGAAGTGAAGGAAGAAATCAAAACAGGGTCTAACCCCACTGTTGTGCTTTTGTTTAGTGAGGGGGGCCTAAGGTGGTAGCTTGTGTAGGAAACTGCTAGAAGTTGCTCCCCGAGTGGACTCAGCCGAGCCTAGGGCGGACCTGCTGCTGGCCACGGCCGAGCCGAATGGTAGCAGAATGTCCCGTGATAACGCCTCTGCGATAACGTATTTAAGAAGGGGAAAACAGAAAAAAAAAAAGAGAAGAGAGAAGAGAAGATGTGAAGAAGCTGAGTGGGGGCAGAGGTGCAGAGGGAGAGGTGCGAGCCTCGTGGGCCTTGCAGGCGTCACCCTCTGGCCTCTCACCAGGCAGCCGACTGGGCTCGACTCGGCTCGGCCCGGCTGCAAGAGGTGGAGAGGAGATGAGATGGATGATGTGAAGAGATCCTGAGAGGCGTCTGCCAGCCTGTTGTGAAGAACTTTTCTTATGAGAGAAACAGCTGCAGACGCCAAGGTCAGTTCAGAAGGAGGGGGAGGAGTAATGCGGCTCCTGGCCAAGATTCCCCTGCAGCCTGTGGTGACGACCATGGTGGAGCAGGTTGTCCCCCTGCAGCCCATGGAGGTCCACGGAGGAGCAGAGATCCACTTGGAGCCCGTGAAGGACCCCACGCCGGGGCAGGTGGATGCCTGAAGGAGGCTGTGGCCCATGGAGGGCCCGCTGGGACAGCTGTTCTGGAGGGACTGCACCCCGTGGAAGAGATGACCCACGCCGGAGCAGTTTCACGAAGGACTGTGGCGTAGGCGTGGGACCCCACAACAGAGCAGGGGAGGAATGTGAGGAGTTTTTCCCCCGACCATGAAGAAGCGGTGAAAAACAACGCGTGATGAACTGACCTCAACCCCCATTCCCTCTTCCCCCCTGTGCCGCTCGGGGGGGGAAGGTAGTAGAGATAGTGTTAAGCTTGGGAAGAGGGAGGGGTGGAGGGAGGTTATCTTGTTCTCTGTCTCATTCTCCTGCTGTTTGTAGTAATAAATGAATAGTTTTCCCCAAGTCGAGTCTGTTTTGCCCGTAACGGTAACTTTAAGGATTTCTCCCTGTCCTTATCTCAAACCTCGAGCCGTTTTCCTTATATTATCTCTCCCTGTTCTCTCGGAGGGTGGGGGGGAGCGAGAGAGAGACTGCGTAGTCTGGTCCCAGTCGGGGCTGAACTACGACACCCACCCAAATATTGCAGCTTAGAATCCTCTCATTCTTCTTGCCATCTCCAGAAGCTGTAATAGTGTCTGCATGAGTAATCTGTTCCGGTTCTTCTTTAACTGCACAGCAGTTGTTAAATTTTACATTGCCTGACACCTCTGGATGACAGCAACAGAAACTCCCTTGAACAGCTCATGCCTGACATTTTCTAGCAGATTTGCTAATTAGCAAGGGGCAAGGCTATTTGCCATGCAGGGTTTATTTCTGTTGTTTCATTATTGACAGGTTATCTGCTTGCCATGGTGAAGCATCTTTCAGAACTGCAATTAAAATACATGAGTTGACTTGCCCTTCTTTCTCTTTTCTAGAATTATCTTGCTGTCTAGTGTTTTCCTGCTGCTTCTACATGCTGCTCACAGTTCTTGCAGAAGGGAAGATCAAATCCATCCAGAAACCAAACAAATCCATATTGCACTCTGGCAGCATGGATTTATTCCATCAAATACTTATTTCTGTGTCAACACTCAAGCCCACATGAGACCCTGCTTCAGTCTGAGTTGGCCAAGGCATCTTGGCTGTATTTGAAGTTTCTCATGGACAAGATTAAGCTTTTTACTAGAGATTTGAGTGCTCATGATGTCTAGGGAAGCATGAAGTAGTCGCTGTTTGGATTAGAGTCAGACTTTGAAGACTTAATTTCTACCTCGGCATAGATTAAGAGCTCTGTGTTTTAACTACACTTTGTAATTAGAAACACACTGCAGATCAAACAAATACTATTACTATAATGACTGTATTACATTACCGGTCCTGTCTTCAATGTTAACAGGTTTTTTTTTTCCAGAAAAATTGCAGAATTTCTTGCTGAGATCAAGGATTATGCATCTCCTGAAGTTATTCCTGAAGAAGTTACATGCGCTGAACCTCCAGAACACAAAACAGCATAGTGCTTCCTATTTTGGCAAGGAGAAAAGTTGCGGTTACACAAATAACCTGTGAAAAATGGTCCAATGATGACTTAGCCTGCATTGTCTCCTATATACTGCATTTTGCCTCAGTTTGCAGGTAGAAGACAGAAAAAGATAACTAAATCACTTACCGGCATCCAGATACACAGCTCTATTTCTGATAAACATCACAACAGAATGCTTCCTGTTTGCCTCAATAATATGAATTCATTCCTCACCTAATAAGCTAGGAAACAGTCCTATCTCAAGACTTATCCTTACAGTGCTGACTGAAGAGTTTCTGTTACTCCACATATCATTAACCTAAGTATATAAAGCCCTTTCCTGGGGGAAAAAGTGTTTGTTTGCTGAGAAGTAGCAGAAACAGGCAGAAAAGATTAATTTTATGCTTCAAGATTTAGTAATGAATTAAAGAAATCCTTCCTGAAGGCCATGTCAAATAAAGACATCAACTCTAAGTCAGCTGAAGTAAGCTGTGAACTAAAAATAGACTGCTTTATGAATTGGTATATTTATCCAAGGGTTCAACTGTTACTGCAGGTGCCAAACATAACAAACATACAATTACATGAGAAAAAAAAAAAAATCAAGACTGCAGTTCCATTCACTGTTTTGAGTAATGCTGCAGCAGATTATTATATGTATAATATATATTTTATTGGCTAATAATGGGTTGGTCCTGCACATCTCAAGTGAGGAAAATACTATTGATGCTTATGTTTTGAACAGTACGTGCCTCTAACCAAGTACCTAATTCTACAACCGGCTCTCAAGCTCTCAGGGTTCAAACAAAACATCTGCACCTGGCTTCAGCTGAGTTCCTTTGCAGATCTGTGATGGTAGGTGCCCAAACACAGAGATAGGTTGCTACTCTTAATTTATTACCTTTTTCTTAAAATGAGGTCTGATTTGAGAACCAAGACCAGCACCTACACGTGAACATTTTGCCCGACTCACCATATGTAAACTGAGAGAAACGCCTCATCCATCCTTTGTGTTGGTATGATCAGGAAAAGAAACTGATGGGTGATCCATCAATAAAAAAACATCACTAATCAGCTTGACTCAAGCCTGAGATTTTTTGGTTTTTTTTTCCATAGCTACTAATCTTTCCTGACACGAAGCTTTTGATCAATTGCTTAGACAACAGAAAGCCCTGATTTGCAGTGCCAGCAGAAAAGCTGTCTGTTCTGGTGGGCCAACGCATCCAAACACTCCTGTACGGTGTCCTTGCTGAGATGGTGCTAAAGGAAGGGCTGGCTTGTGAAATCCCCCTGGCTTGCCTTGCTGAAGACCCATGTCCATCAGTTGTGGTCCCGGTTGTGGCTTGGCTTTTTGCGTTGAACTAGAGTGTTAAGCATGTTTAAAGACTGAAATCAATGCCAGTTACCCTGCTAGCACAAGATAAAGCAAATTAATTTTAAGCAACTCCCCTAGAACAACAGTGTGCATAAAGAGAGCAGGTGGGAGAAGAATTTGGATCCTGTAAACAAAACGATTTACACTAGATCCTCAACTGATACCTACTGATCTGATACCATCTCAAACCACCCTGCCAAGCTGAAGTGCAGAAGAAAATTGTCATTGCAGCAAGGCAATCCTTGAGCTCTTGACTTCCAGAAAAAATCCCTACCTTTCCCCCTCCCAAAAATAACTTGAAACAGATTTATGAAACAGACTCCTGAGGATTATCTTAAACTGAAGAAATGGAATAAATCTCTGGATAGACTGCTTGTATATGCCAAGCATCTGTTTAGGGATCATTTATTTTTAGTCACAGGCAAGACCCATTTTAGATCACACTGAATTACCACCCCTTATCTCCCATGGCTACTTTTTAATATCTCTCCAGGATATTGCGCAGGAAGCCACGCCACTCGCTTCTGCAATAAGGTACTGTAAGAAGATTCAGAGCAGGTAAAAAGTGTTATCAGAGAAGTGGGAGCACTTTTGTTCTGCCTTCAAGATGTCTCACCTGAGGTGAGCACCAGGGGCTGAGAACATAAGGCGTCTTCACAGAGGTGTCGGCAACCTTAAACCTGACAGCTGCTCTGTCAGGGTGACAGCAAGCCAAACCTCTAGGAAAGTCTGGATTCAGTCTCAAATACAGTGACTTTATGCTTACTCAGACCTTGCTTTGTCACCCCTCGTTTACTGAAGCCTGGCCAGACCCCACTGTGAGTCCGTTAGCACGTTTTCAGGGGCTTGCAGCTCCTGTGATAGCCCACAGCAGTACAAACGGGTCAATGCCAACCGCCGTCTTGATATGCTGTGCTGTGCACCCATGGAAGTCACTGTCTCTCAGCCAAAAGGGCAGAAGCTCATTAAAATATGCTAACAAGGTCTCTTACTTCACCTTTAATGTAGGAAGGAAGTCACTTCTGTTTTCTCAGTTTCCTTTAGAGTCAGTCGCTCCTGCCTGGGAAGGTGTTTAATAGATTATTCTATCTGTGTTCCACCATCTTTTAATTTCTTAGTGTTTGATTTCTGCCTGGGTAAAGACAGAAAAATCCAAGTTAAAACAGACAGCAAGCATTCCCCAGTGACCTGGGAAAGAAAACTTAATTAATGCTTGGAAATCCCTCACATATCTCAAAATCAGCCAGCATTTGTGGAGAGGCTACTGGGTTCTGAGTTGATTGTTCCAGCTGAAGTAGGTATTAATTTATCTGTTAATAACAGCACCCCAGTCTCCTTCGCAACCAAGCTGGCACATCAGCACATTTACGAGGGCTAACACAGTTAGAGCGGGGGGAAGTCTGAGGCCAGGAAAGCCAAATAAAGATGGAAGTCTCCGGGTTTGCTGTGAAAGCAGAAGTGGTATTGATCTGCTTTTTGGCCTTTAAGAAGCCAGTACCCCCAGGAGTTGGCAGGATGAGCTATCTGTCAAGATCATAAGCCCATAGCTCTGTTATCCCCCATCCTCCTGCTACAAAAATCAGAGATGACCATCAGCCACTGATGACATCTCACTTGATGAATGTGGTGGGGGGTGATGGGAGATGAGGACATCTCCCTTATAAGTCTCACCAAGCTAGAGATCAGGCTAAACATTTCAAAACTAGACTTCAAAATTTACACTGTGAAAATTAGCCACAGACTACCCAGGGACACTAGCTTACCCAAACATCTCAAGGGACAAAGGCAGCTCCTTCCTCTCCAGCAAAGCCCTCAGGGATGCTTCACAATTTGCTTCCTCCTAAATTCCACAGCACTGCCTAAAAATCCAGGCTGCTTTAAGGTATTGTAGATACCCTCAGGCTACAAACACAGAGAATCACCTTAGAAAAACTTGACCGTGGTTACCAAGTGTGTAGCATCCCTCAAAGAACCCCAGAGCTCCTGAGACCACAGAAATGAAGGAGCTCCTGCCCATGTCCCAAGCAGGGACTGCGAGGATGAAGAACCGCCCACTGCTCAAAGAGCAGGTTCAGGATCATCTGAGGAACTTAAAGGTGCACAAGTCCATGGGACCTGATGAGATCCATCCGCGGGTCCTGAGGGAACTGGCGGATGAAGTTGCCAAGCCACTGGCTATCGTATTTGAGAAGTCGTGGCGGTCTGGTGAGGTCCCCAATGACTGGAAGAGAGGGAACATAACCCCAATTTTTAAAAAGGGGAATAAGGAAGACCCGGGTAACTACAGGCCGGTCAGCCTCAGCTCTGTGCCTGGCAAGGTCTTGGAGCAGATTCTCCTGGAAACCATGCTAAGGCACATGGAGAGCAAGGAGGTGGTTGGTGACAGCCAACATGGCTTCACCAAGGGCAGATCGTGCTTGACCAATTTGGTGGCCTTGTATGACGGGGTGACGGCATCGGTGGACAAGGGATGAGCAACGGATATCATCTACCTGGGCTTGTGCAAAGCTTTTTGACACTGTCCCACACGACATCCTTCTCTCTAAACTAGAGAGGCATGGGTTTGATGGACGGACCACTCGGTGGATAAAGAGTTGGCTGGATGGCCGCACTCAGAGAGTGGTGGTCAACGGCTCAATGTCCAAGTGGAGACCGGTCACGAGTGGCATCCCTCAGGGGTCTGTGCTGGGCCCGGCCCTCTTCAACATCTTTGTTGGCAATATGGACAGTGGGATAGAGTGCATCCTCAGCAAGTTCGCCGATGACACCAAGCTGTGTGGTGCCATCGACACGCTGGAAGGGAGGGATGCCATCCAGAGGGACCTTGACAGGCTGGAGAGGTGGGCCCGTGCCAACCTCATGAAGTTCAACCAGGCCAAGTGCAAGGTCCTGCACCTGGGTCATGGCAATCCCAGGCACAAATCCAGGCTGGGCAGGGAATGGATCGAGAGCAGCCCTGAGGAGAAGGACTTGGGAGTGCTGGTGGATGAGAAGCTCAACATGAGCAGGTAATGCGCCCTCGTGGCCCAGAAGGCCAACCGCATCCTGGGATGCATCAAGAGGAGTGTGGCCAGCAGATCGAGGGAGGTGATTCTCCCCCTCTACTCTGCCCTGGTGAGACCCCACCTGGAGTACTGTGTCCAGTTCTGGAGCCCCCAACACAAGAAGGACATGGACCAGTTGGAGAAGGTCCAGAGGAGGGCCACAAAGATGATCAGCAGGCTGGAGCACCTCTCTTATGAGGACAGGCTGAGAGAGTTGGGGCTGTTCAGCCTGGAGAAGAGGAGGCTCTGGGGAGACCTGATAGCAGTCTTCCAGTACCTCAAGGGGGCCTACAAGAAAGATGGGGAGAGGCTGTTCAGTAGGGCCTGTTGCGATAGGACAAGGGGTAATGGTTTTAAAATAGTGGGAGGTAGATTTAGATTCGATATTAGGAAAAAATTTTTTACAATGAGGGTTGTAGAACACTGGAACAGGTTGCCCAGAGAGGTGGTGGAGGCCCCATCCCTGGAAACATTCAAGGCCAGGCTGGATGAGGCTCTGAGCAACCTGACCTAGTCGGGGATGTCCCTGCTCCTTGCAGGGGGGTTGGACTAGATGACCTTTGAAGGTCCCTTCCAACCCTAACCATTCTATGATTCTATGATTAAATACCCTGAGAGCAAGGTGGGGCTGGGCTGGGCTGGGTGAGAATAACTGCTGGTGGTAATGCAGGATGGGTCAGAAATATCTGTGCTGGTAATTGGTTGGGGATAAACTCCCAGCTGCTAAAAATTGGTATAGTTCAGTTGAAAATAGGACTGCAGTTTTTACACTGAAAAGATTATAAAAAGTAAACCGTAAGGAATATCAGGCACTTTATATGAGCACTTTTAAATTGCTTTAAAATACAAATGTCCTTTATAGGTCTTAGAGAAAAAAAATTAAATGCTGATCCTGGAGCAGGTTTTTTATCAAGGTCAGAAGTTCGGTTATGATCTGAAGCTCCTCAGAAGGGAGCTTTGCTCTCCTTCTCCATCTCCAATCACTTTTTCTTAAGCTGTTGGGGCTCAGTCAAAACAAATTGTATTTTAAGCCAGCCCAAAGGAGAGAGGGGATGGAAAAAGCTACATTTAGGAAGTGCCATTCATACAAATAAATAAACAGAGGAGGCTGCAGCTGACTTTCTGTTTTATTTCTTTTTGATTTGTTTAGAAAACAAAATGAATGCAGTGTGTACAAAGCAATAGAGGCTTTGCAAATCTCCTTTCATTCCGATGCTGAGGTGATGTGTCACGTTTTCCTTTATTATATTGCTTCCTCCTGGACTTAAAACTTGGACACAATAAACAAATCCACTCCAGAAAGCTGAATCTTGGCAAGCAGGAAAGATCAGTTTAATATTAAAATGAAGGATTTTGGCTTGCTGTACAAAGAGCGGTGTGGACAGAGTAGGAGTGAGTGTGTCTTTAGCCTGATTTGCATTTCCACAGTCCTGACACAAAATGTTTTCAAAGTTCAAATCATCATTTTCCAGATGGTGAATATAGTTGTACAGAGTTTAAATTTAAAAATTCATCATGGCATAGATATCCAAGGCTTCTCCATAGAATTAGGAAGAATCTGAAGACACTGAAATGCAACTGAAAGTCACCTGGAATGATAAATTAAGTGCCAGGAGCACTTGAGGCTTTCTGGCAGACTTCATCTTACTGTTCACGGAGTGGCTGATCTGCCCTTCTGCTGACCCAATAGCACATGAAAAGCCCAGCAAGGACTAGATCTGGGCTTTTTTTTTTGTCTCAAATGGCTAAGAAAGTGCATCTGTGTGCGTAGCCCTCAACTCTCTGCCTCTCTTCTGCTTTCCAAGTCCTGTTCATTCCTCCTTTACATCTCCAGAACAAGGTTATAAGCCTCATCTGCTGTGAGATATGTTCACCTGATTCGTGTTAATGTGAAGCAATACTAGGGTTGCATGGTGAAATGTGACCCTCGTTGTATGTGGAATCTTTAATTATCCTGTTTGTTCTTATACAGCCACAGGCTTAGGGCAAACAGGAAGATATGTACATAGTTCCAAAGCCGTGTTTTTGTAACTGTATAGGTAATGTAAAAGTTTTGTTTAAAGTTATAAACGTATTCGGGAGGTTTATTTAAGTTATTAAAAATGTGTTCAGCAGGATTCACTCCTGCCTTAGTAGTTTGACATAATTAAGGATTTTACCTGCTTAACAGCGCTGTTTGCACAAGAAGGACACTTGACAATGGAGCGAACAGAAGGCGGGAAAGGCGGGCTGGGGCTGATGGCCACGGGCACGCGAACAACCCCAAAGATGGGACCCGCGGCTTCTGTACTTTTAGCCAATTAACACCTGTACAGCGGCCAGTGATACGGTTTGGCCAATCAGTACCTGCCGCGAACGGTGTGAGTAACCAAGGGAGCGTAGATTGTGAGCTCCCAAAAAGGAGACAGGCACGATGGGGGACCGGGAGAGGTTATCAATACCGTAACTGTAAACTAAGGGGTGCGCGTCTTGGTGGAGCGAAGACTCCGGGCACACCCAGCGCCGTTTGCTTGTTTCTAATCAATAAATTGGAAACTATAATTGGAATCCTGTTTTGGGACTCAACTCATTTATAACATCTGCCCTCGTCAGTGACGGTTTTGCTACAGCCCAGAGTCATCAGGGATAAATGCGTTTCTTAGAAAGTCCCTGGGCTCTCATTGTAGCTTTCCAGTTGAATTTGTGTGGGTTGAAATCAGGTTCTTCAGATTATTATAATTTCTGGTCTTTCTCCATCTGTGACTTGCAGATTTGTTCGTTTTAAAAACAGCAGTGGAGCGATGAATGGTATTAACAGAAGCAAATGATTTTACAAGCTTCACAAAGTGCCGTAAATCTAAGCCTTAAAGGTAAATTCTCATAGCATTCAGAGTGCAGTTACAGCTGGGAAAGCGACTGTAAAAATGAACCCTTTTAGGTTTGCTCATGGAGGATGAAATGAATTCCTCCAGACCAGCGTTTCTCAACAGAGAGCTTGAGTGAGGTTTTGTAACCTGTGGTCCTTAAATTACAGCCAGGCTCCTAATCACCCCCTGTTCGAGAGCCCTTCTTCTGGGCGCACGCTGTCATTGATGCTCTGCAAGCACAGACCAACCTCTGGGCAAACTCGTCACCCGCGGACACAGACCCACGACCAAGCTCCTCTTGGTGACATCTTACCGTGTGCCAGTGCCAGTTCCCGTGGGTTTTCTTACTCCTCAGTGCCTTGTGCTAAAGGAGAAGCAATTTCCTTCTCTTTTCTGGTATAATCCCCCAAATTACCGTCAGGAAGAGGCGTGCCACAGGCAGCTGTAGTCTCTGAGCGTGATCTGAGATGCTGGCACACATCTGAGATGGCATCTGAGTGGCAGCACGGGTCAGCGTACAGGTCACTGTAACGCAGCTCGGAGGTTATTCTGCAGCTGCTTTAGCAAGAAATAACAGCTTGAATTTTTGTCTCCTGAACAAGAGCGAGACTCTGGTGTCTAACCCTTGGCTCTTTCACTTACAACTCAATTTTCAAAATGCCTCGTGTGTACCAAAATACTTCCGACTGCTTTTTATTTGTCTCCTGAATTCAACACATCAGATAAGTCAGGAGCTGCGAAATAAATTGCTGGAACATCCTTGCAGCTTGAAAGCCGTAGCATTTTTACCTTCACCTTCATTTCATGAAGACAATAAATACTTTCCTATTCCCATCAAGCCTTTGTTGAAAAAGCAAGGCTGATGCTCCATTAATCACTGACGTGATGGCTAGTCATCAGGAGAGCTAACATTTCTCTCTCTGTTATAATCATTGAAACATCAGGGGACAAATGGCTAATTGGGAGGTTTTTCCCAAACAGGAGAAACCACTCAGTGGCTGGCTGTCAATTAAAACTCTAATTCCATCTGAAAGTGACGTTGTTAACAGAGCTGATTTTGAACAGCAAAGAATTTCAACTAACAAATTAAGAAATTCAGTAAGAGACTGACTGGGTGAGGAGCCCGGTTTGGAAATCACAGCCTCCCGCAGCCTGGCTACGGCTTCTGGCAATTTAATGTTGCTGACGGGAGTTTTCTCGGCTCCTGATCCCAAAATGTTTTACAATCGTGATGGAGTGCTTGCAAGCAGAACAGCTGATGCACAGGAGGGGGACCTGCCTTCCCCAAGGTCAGGCAATAAGCAGACGATGTCCAAGCAGCAGCACCAGGTGCCAAGGACTTTTAGTTACTAATTCTGTGTGGAGTTTTTAGTTGGTTTTTTTTGTTGTTGTTGTTGAAAATGCCGTCTTTGAGCTCAGATTGCCTGGATGCCCCTCACTTTAGTTATTATGCAACTGAGTGGTTCTCCATCAGCCGTGAGCCTGGTAGGGATGCACGGATGCTCCCAAATTTGTACACCAGTAGTCTGGGATTTGAGAGGTTTGGGAAGAAAACCCCTGAGATGCTGTTTACTCCGTGTAGGAGCATTCCCCATTCTGCCACATGCTGATGTTTCTCACGCTCCAGATTTTCTGCACAGCATTTTTTGGCACTTTGCTTCCAAAGAGCCCGTATTCCAGCAGCACTAAATGCAGATGGTTTGCAGAGCTTTGTGATCAGAAGAACACAGAACACAGCAAACCCCCTTGTCGACTGATGTAGCAACGGCAGACAAGTGGGAAACCTGAGTTGCCTTCGGAAACGTCCCCCTCAGTGTCATCGGCTCCCCCAGCCGTGGGGAAGTGGGGCTCCATCATGATCTGCTTGTTTTCTGGCTTTACAAAAAAAAAAAAAGCAGCATAGCAAGCTGCAGTTTGACCTTCGAGATCTTACTGTGGTTGGGAGCGAGGTAAGCAGTTACTGTGATTGAACGTTGGTCTTTCCCATTAGATTTTCCAGGCAAGGTAAGTGTGGACTAAGCAATTCTTTTCTGTAGAGGTCAAGGTGCCTCTGACCCAGCCTGCTTCCTTAGAAAATCAGAGATATTTTTGCACACAAAAGAAAGCCAAGGAGCACAAAGCCTGACACAAACACTTTCTGATATCTGTATTTCTATACCAGTTGGAATCCACTGCCTGTAGAAAACAGACCGGTAAGAGGCTCCTTTCTGTCAGAAGCCTAAAACGCAAAGTGGCAGATGAACAGGTCTCATACATTTTCTCTTTTTTTCATGTGTGATATGGAAAAAAAATTAGGTGCAGGCTCCAAAGTACAGATCCCATTTTTCGTGATAGGTATGAACTCACTGCACTGCCACTCACTTTCTGTCCCTGACAGTAATCCCTGCGTTTTCAACAACCAGAGCCAAAATTAGGTTGCATATTTTGCAAACAAATTTATTTTTTCATGCTCTATATGCTCCCCATGCTGATGACTGAACCCAACTTGCATTAATATTTATGAAAAATCTCTGATATCAGAAGCACCTGGACCAAGCACAGCGTTTCTTGACAAAAAGAGATTTGCATTTTTGTGTTATCCTTTGCAAATATGTGCCCTAAAGAATACAAAGTGCATTATGGTGTTTATGCCACATTGTACACCGATAGAAATATAGCATTCCTGTGTGCAAGTGAACGTACATGAGCCTGTATAATGAAAAGAAATATTAAAATGTGAACATCAATTCTGGTGATTAACATTTAATACCAAATAAAAATTCAGATTACCAAAGGATACAGAGTCTAATGTGTGAGGCTGGCAGTTAATTTAACTTGGTAAATAGCTGTGTGAGAACTGGAAGTGGTATTTGCAAACAATCTTTTACCTTGACTTTTATTTTTTTACCTCCTTGGCATGAATCAATGAAGCTAAATTTTAAAACAGAAAAGTCATTTAGGAGCAGCTTTATTTTAAACAGGCTTCATAATAATAAAAAAGAAAACACATTTCAAACAGAAAATTTGAAATGTTGAATGTTTTATTCACTTATTTTTGTCTACATGGGCTTTCAGAGAAGCTGATGTTTCTGGGAGTAAGCAGCTCTCCAGAATAACTAGCAAATACAGAGATGATGTCTGAGAAGAAAACATCCCATAAAAATCCCTGTGTGATTTTTTTTTTAAACCATGTTTTAAGCAGGCAATGTGAGGTTTAAGTCAAGCTAGACTATTTTAAAAGTCAGTGGATGAAACCAGCCACAATCAGTTGCTGTGAGCGCGGTGCTGCATGCACTGAAGTGCTTGGGAGTGGCAGGAAAACCTCTCCCATGAGAATTCCTTTCGGGACACGCAGGTCATGCCATCACCCAGCAGCTATGGTCCACCTTGCTGTGTGACACCTGGCCGGCCACCGCTTACACCCAGAAAAGGAGGGACCTGCCACCAATTCCCCTGGCAGCCCCTGGACCACATCCTGCCCTGGCAATTCCCAGATTCAGTGGCTCCGGCGCCTGGTTTCTGCCTCCTGCAGAACAGAGGGTGGGAGGATGCTCGAGTGCCTGATCAATATTCTGAGTCGTAGCTGGGTTATTTAATTATCTGGGGATGGACTAGTTTTAAACCAGATTTTCCAGCTCAGGCTATTAAAAAGCTTTTCCTATAAATATCCCTGCTGCACATCAAGACCCAAGGGAGGGTCCCTGCACTCTCGTAATCTAATTTGTGGGAGTGGGAGTTCAGCAAAGAAGTGCATCTGAGCAGGAAGCTTTTCAGCCTGAAAGCCACCTCGAACCCCCTCCTGTCCATTTAGCCCCAGCCTGCGGAGAAGGTGCCTCCTTCTCCAGCCTCCTCCGGGCCCGGCGCCTCCGGCAAGCGGTGAGAGCCGTGATCCACCTCCCCTCGGGAATGCGTCCCCCGGGACAGGGTTGCCTGGAAGGCCATCAAGAGCCACTTTGGCTAATTGCAATCCTGGCTTAAAAGCATGAAGGGCGCAAAGCAAGAGCAGCCTAATGCAGGACCAAAGGTTAATGCACAATTACACGAAAGCATTTAATCTTACAGAAAGGGAAAGGTGCATTTATTTATTTATTTGCTTGAGTTTGCCCCTATAAAAGGAAAAATCTGCTCCACAACCAAGTGAGGGAAGATTAAAACGGAGACACCCCCTTGCTCCCCAGCTCCTGTTCTCCCTGGCAGATGCCTCTCCTCTTTCCCCAGTGTCCTTGGTGCTGTCACGGGTGTGTCTCCCGTCGCAGGGCACGCTGACGCAGCCCCGAGCAGACATCGTCTCACCAGGCTCTGTCCTGAGCTTGGGAGGTCCCAGGGCTCCAGTCTCTGGATAGCATACCAAAAAAAAAAAAAAAAAAAAAAAAAGAAAAAAAGCAAATGGCAATCAGCTCCCAGGCTACAGCACAGAGGGGACTGAGCTGTTGTGATTAATGAGAGCTGATGCACATCCAAGACCAACTTTCTCACCGAGTGACGCGCAATAAAGAAAACTCCCTGCCAACGGCATGTTAGGTCAGGAAGGGGAATGAGAATAATACATCAGCTCAGCAGCAGTGCTCAGAAAGGGCAGCATGCCTAAAGAGCAGGCAAGACCTTTAATAACAGAGATTTCTCCCTGCGCAGGAGGCTTTTGCTTTCCTGACAGCCCACGCCAGGAAGGCGGCAGGGAGCTGAGGGAAGTTTGTTCCTGGGTGAGGTCTGACGGATGATGGATGATGCTGGCTGCAGCCGGCGGCTCTTCTGGGGACCTGCCACCAGGCTGGGCGGTGACGTCTGAGCTGCGGCTCCGCAGTAGCGGCTCGGCTGCTGCTCTCCTTAAGGAGTTTATGGGTGCAGAGCCTGATCCAAAACTTAAGACTCAGAGAGACTGGCAGCTTACAGAAATGGGTCCATGTGGGCTTGATCTTCCCCTCACATAAAACTGCGAAGTCCTTGGAACCGTAATAGATTTGCAAACCAAGCTGATTCACACCAGCAAAGCATCTGCTCCCTCAGCAAATCTGCCCTCAGAGGAACTGAGCAAATTTATGCTTTCAGGGAATCTGATCCTAAATTCGTAGTGGGGTTCTGAGGTGACAGTCATCCCCTGGTATCAGGGCACTGGTCTGTCTCCTGCATTCATCTGAAAACCTTACCTGCTGTGCCCATCTGCTCCGGACATCAAGATCAATATTGTCAGTGAATAGCATTGAGATCTGCCCACAAGACCATGAAGTCAATCAAAAAGTTTGTAGAATTGTTTGTTCTCCCACCCCTCAGCTTTCGAAGGCTGTTAGCGCTAGCTGAAAGCACTGACCTCTCGCTTCTGCACAGCTGTTGTTGCGATGAGGACAGTCTTACTCCCCTCCCAACGGGCCAGAGAGCCACAGCGCATCGAGGCACCGCCTTGGCAGAGTTGGGCAGGGGGGACTCCGGGGTCAGAGGTGGGGAGAACGGCTTGCTCAGGCCCTCTCGATATCAGTTATTTAGTAAAAGATGAGGGCCAGCAGTACAGCCAGGGCAAATCTTGTCTGATGGGAAAAAAAAAAAAAAAAAAGCTGTGAAGTTTCAAGAAAGGAAAACTCCATGTGATGCTCAGGACCTGGTGGAAAAGGAGAGGCAGATGGTACAACGCAAGCCAGGCTGCAAAAGAGAGACAGAAACACTACCTTGAATTCAATCTTGTGCCTGTTTCTTCCTCTGTCCTGGCTTACCGGTCGTTTATTTGTGCCCCTGTGCGCTCACAGGCGAAGTCTCTCTGAATGGGTGCCAGCCCTGGAGCCTTCCTGCAGACGGGTTTGTCGCTGCGGCCAGCACACTGCGGATGGCTGAGACATTGCTGATGAATGGGATGGGGCAGGGTCTGCTCCAGAAAGCAATAAACCACTTCAGCTGGGAAAGCTCAAAAAAAAAAAAAAAGTTTTAGCCTGACCCATGCTGTAATATTTCAAGTGGTGAGAATCTACAGAAATGAGATCTACCGTAAAGCTGTGATGGGCTGTGCAGGGAACTCGTAAAAGCAAGCAGGACTCAGCACCTTCCAGGGCATCTGGGGTCCAACACTGTCTCATGCATTTCTCCTCATGGTAACTCTCTAAGGAGAAAATTACTGTTACCTGCATTTTACAGGCAGAGAATTTACTTTATCCCAAAGAACATGTCAAACAGAATAGAGAATGAAACCTCAGCCTCCTTAACCAGAGCTCAGTGTCCTAAAAATGGAGCCATCCATCTCTCAACAGGCACCTGCAGAGAAAGCAGAAGGCAAGCAAACTGCGAGCAAAGTTGACGTCCTTTCCTGCATCTCCTTTGACCCTACACATCCCAAACATGAGCTGCACATCACGGGGCTGGTGGAAAGACATCTTCCCAGACACAAGGTCCGACACATCCGGGTGAGCAGGGCTGGCAAAGCCCGCAGGGTGAGCGGGGACAGGCGCCAAGACTGGGGGTCTGCAGGATGGCGTGCAGCGTTCCCCGCTCTCCATTTCATGACTACAGAGCTGCCTTCAGGCAAAACACAGGCACTTAGTGACTCAGAGTCCACAGGGTCTGATCCTCATCTCCAGTAATATCATTTTACACCTGCGGTTGTGTCTGACTGCTTTAAAGACTTTGCCAGAAATAAGAAAAATCTGATAGATGCTGTTTGTACACACACCTCACCCCGTCTTTTCCCCTTATCCGAGATGAATATTACCAGCTACAAGCCAGAGGTTGAATTCCCTTTGAAGATGCTGGTGGGTACCGTGCTTGCCATTAGTGAAACATCACTTTTACCAACAGATTTCTCATCAAGACCCCCCCTGCAATGCCGTATCAATCGCTGAGCAGGCGGAGGGGCTGGGGAGCACCTGTGCTCCTCGCCTTGCTCCCCATGGCCGCGCAGCCTTTATGAGGATGTACGGGAGAGGCTGTCGAGAGGTGATGTCCTGGAGGCGGGCGGCCCTTGGTCGATCACGCCCGGAGTCAATAAAGCTGTTTTAGCAGCACAGCTGCCGTCCCCCCAAGACGGTGACCGCTGAGGCTGTTTCTCAGGGGGAAGGGGGGAGATCAGCTGGACTCTTCTGCTCCGCGCTGCTGTTGCTGGGTCATTTTCTGTTGAGGCATGAGACTCAGGGCACACAGGGCAGTGTTTCCCCATGGGCAGCTGCTGAAACAAAGGAGGCTCCTGCAGTTTCAGATGAAAGAAGAAACGGTCCCTGTTTGTTTAAAAAAAAAAAAAAAAAAAAAAAAGGGGGGGGGGGAAGAAAAAAGATACACTTCTGTGTAGAATCTGATGCTAGAGGTGCAAAAGATAACAGCAGAACCATTCCACACACACAGAAACGTGGCAGCCACTGACATCCCATGGGAACAGACTATCTACCGCAGAATGACTGTGATTTCATTTGTCTTTATTTTTAGGCTCTCAATTTGAAACAACTCAGAGAGAGATAACTGCTGGAAAGAAAGCACTTCGGGTTTTCTAAAAAGCAGACCTCCAACAGCCACACCAGCACCCAGCTGATCTTAGCAGCCAGCTCAGCCCTGGACCAGACCCAGATTAAAAACATGGTGCAGGATATCAGCACATGTCTTTTAACCTCCCTGCTTTTCTCTGAGCTCATGAGGCACCCAGACACTCTATGTCTGGAAAAAAAAAAAAAAAAAACAAACCCAACAAAAAACAGCAAAATGAATCAAGGAGGAAGAACAGGGTGACTCTGTCATTTATATTTAGCCCCAAAACGGTGCCAAGCCAAATGTAGGTTACTGTACCATGTGAATCATCCCGCTTTGAAAAGCAGGGATGAAAATGAGAGACGTGAGAAAGGGGTGGGGGTAGAAGTGGTTATAAAATCCTGCCTTGATTGACTACGAGTTGTGGTTTGCCAACAGCCTCTAGACAGGAGCATGCAGCCTGTGATGCGCCTGTTCCCACTGTGCTGGAAAGGATCCGCCTGTAATTCCCAAGGGCTGTGCCAGCAGAGTACTGCAAATACGCCAGCACTGATAAAAGAAACAGGAACAGCTTCTCTGGTTGAGTATCTACGGCTGATTCCCCATAAAACAGATGGAAACGTTTCCTCATGGGCAGGGCACAAGACTCCTAAGGCTCGTTTCCTTCCTAATTCTCATTCTTCTCTTAGCTCCATCTCTGTAGAAGGCACTTAGTGACCCCCCCCTTTTAAATCTCTTTGAGACTGAGTAATGAAAAATGCACTGGAAGGAGGTGTGTATCTTAGTGTCAGTGGGAACCAGCAACCCTAAGAAACAGATCCAGAAATTAGGAGCAGCTTGGTATTTCAGCTGAGATGGAGCCCACTGCCAAGGGGCAGCATCCTCTGGCGACCTCACTCGGGTCTCGAGGCCGTGGCCCATGTGCAAGTGAGATGACGCAGTGGGTGAGTGTGACTGGGAGTTGGGGGCTAGCAGTCCCTGCCCATGGTGCTTTTTTAATTGGCACAGTGATAGATAAATGTGTGTGCTTTCTCCCCTCTAAGCGTGATGATTTTCACACTCAGCAATAGCATGAAGGTCCCTTGAGCTTTGAGCACCGGTCTAAAGGTAGGAGAGAAAGACAGTGTACAGGGTCAGCAAAAATAGTGGTGATAAACAGAGGAGAGGTTCTTGCAGGAAGGAAGGGAAGAAATTTTAGCAGTAATGTGCCCAAACAATGTAATATAGAAGCAGAAGAAAAAGAAAAAGGTTGCTGCACGAGCAAGTAACATCCCCTGCCAGAAGCATCACTGAAGTTTCAGAGAGGTTTGCCCCGTTCCTGCAAGAAAACATGCTCTGAAAAGAAACCAAGAGGCAGAAACTAGGACACGAGCTTCCCTCTCAGTAACATCTCGTAGGTGGAGGGGAAAGAGCAGAGCAAAGCCTCGCTAACACGTGGGGGCCACCAGGCTCCAGGTGCCACGCAGTCCCCGTCGCATCCCTCCCACTCACCGCACTGCCCTGTGCTCTCTCCTGCTTCTGCAGTGCGGAGATGTCCGTGTCCCGTTTGTCACCTGGGGTTGGTACACGGCCGCAGCGCTCGCGTGGGGTATGATGGAGAGTGGCCCACAAAGCATCGAATCTCCGTATCGCAGAACTGAAGAGAGGTGGCAGGAGAAAGGACAGAGCATATCTGGGAGAAGAGAAAAAGAGGGAAAGAGGGAAAACATTTGGGCTAAAACACCCCCTGGAAGGGCGGGTTAGCTCATACTTTTATATCACATCCCAGTTTGAGGAGTGCTGTTGAAGCAAGCTGCTCTTAGAGGAAGTGAAAGATTTTTGCTCCTTGGGGACCCCCAAGATGTAAGGCTGCTGCAAACCTTGGGGCTTTTGGCATTTTTCTTGACAGCTCCCCAACTGCTTTCCGTGCTCCAACCCTTAGGGATCCATCACCCGCTGTGATGTTTAAGGTAATTCTGTTCCTGCTTACATCAAAGAATGCATGCCATGAGGGTTGCCAGGGCCAAGGACTTAATTAGCATTTGCTCTGCAAAACTGAAATAATCTAATAGATCTGAACTATTATTAATGGCATCTCCAGCTTTGGTCTTCAAGGTCATTGCAGAAGGGGACTGGAAAATGCTAATGGTCAGAAACCTGATGGGAACCGTCCACAGAAAGGTGAAAGGTCTGAGAAGTCTGATTCAGCCACCAGGAGAAAAAAAAAAATATTGTTTTTCATATCACCTACTTAGCTGGACTACTTTAGCCTTTAATTATTTGTCTCACACATTAATTGCCATACATATTAATAACAGCTCACCCATCCAGGCTGCTCATCCTCCGTGTTTGGAGGACCGCACCTTGTAGTCAGCGCCTTTTCCCCGGTGGGGTTGTCTGAGGAAGGGAGGAAGAACTGCAATCTTGTGGTCTGCAGTGCAATAGCATAGTAATAAAAGCTCTTTCGGACCCGTTGTGTGTGTGAGGGATCAGCTCTCAGTATTTCTTTCTCAATTAAAAGAAAAAAAAATAAATCCCTTCAGCTGTATTTCTGTAGTCCTTCCATAAATGAATAGGAAATCTCACTTGCTAGCATACAGCCCCTTGAACAAGGCTACAAATGACTAGCACCTGAGGTTTCTTTTTTCTAAAATTATCTGAAATTAAAGTTCTGAAGAATTCAATAGAACAAAAAAAAAAAAAGCCCATTCCTCATAATATTCTCATAGAGCTCTATGCCCATTTTTCTTTTGAAAACACCATTAGCCCTCCACATCAGACAGCAAAATGTAGTGTAAGGAAACGTTTGCCTTAGAAGGGAAATAGTCTGGAATACAGATGGTAAATATTCATGGGAAGTTGCTAGCCATGAAATATTTGGTGGAAAACACACAGTGAGCATTAATAAATTAATGCCCAAGGAATCCATCAAGGCAAGTAATAAGTATTTTTGCAACCTAGCTGGAAGCATTCATGATCCAGACACACAGATCTTTCTCTCCATGCCTTGTGACCAGAGAAGAATTATTCCATATCTATAAATCTGCGGTGATTCCAGGCCAGCGCGGGCGGCAGCACTGCAGAGGTACCACAATCCAGCTGCTCCAAAGAGCTGCAACATCACTGCGCATGGGAGAATTGTGTTTCCCATCTAACGAGTGCTGTAATGAATCATGGCCAGTGCCTCATCAGAGATTTCCAGCCCCGAGAGCATCCCCATCTGCCAGCCGAGCCAGGGGGAAGGCTCCTCTCCCTTCATCCTTCCGTAGGCAGATACCTCGGGGACGGCTCAGGGAAAGCGGCACCGCCAGCGCTGCCAGGGGCACAAACCAATGAGCGCTTGCCATCACACAGGTTCATTTTACTGCTTCCCTCCTCCCTGACACTTCCTACCCCCCAGAGAACACCTCTTCATTTTTATTTTTATTATTCCGGCTCTGACCATCTTTGTTGCTGGATTTCAATATATAAAAAAAAGGTAAAAATTTTAGCCATATCAGCCTGATGGCACTGCCAGGGAGATGGAGCATCCCTCATTTGTCAGGATGTGAAGAAAATTAGGCCACACATTTCCCAGTCCCCACAAGCTTCTAAAGAACGAGGTTTTTCTGTAGATAAAACGCATTAAATAACTGCATAGTAGCTCCGATGTTTAGTCCTCAGAGTTTAAAACTTCACTACTTGAAAAAAAAAAATTCTATTTTTGTATCTGTCTTTCAGAACATGTTCTCTACATTACATATAAATGCTATCCATTAACATTAATTACGCTTCAAGCCCATTATCACTTAGGCATCCATCATCATCCAGAACATCCTCCACACCTCTCTCCTCGCCGTCTTTAAGATGTGCAGCAGCACAAATGCCTTTAAGATGTGCAGCAGCACCACTCAGCTGTTCCCTTCAGGAGTTTTTCTACAGCTTTTTAAGGATAAAATGTATAAAATCCCCTCCTGTAATCAGACATTTAAGAATATACCCCCTCAGCACACCCCTGCACATAACTGCCTTTCTTCTGGAACCAGCATTTCCTCATGACTTCCGTGGTCACAAACTGCACATTCCAGATTTCCCAGGTTCTCCCCAGTTTTCTGAAGGCAGAACGTTAAAAAAGCCTCGAAAGCAATCTAGTGGAGAACACATCGATGAAACAAGTACTTGGGCATGTTTAATTCATCAGGGAGTGGCTGAAATCGCTGGAAGGAGAAGCTCCAGCGCAGACTGCCTTGCTGACTCACACGAGCCTGGCTTCAGAGCGTTTTGGGCTCACACCCGCAGAGATGCAAAGGCGAGAGGGAGAGGAGCGACCCATACGACCGTTCAGGCTGATGGCAACACCAGGAAGGAGTCAAGTGGGCCTCTTGCTGTTGGGGGTGTCCCTTGACCTGAACCTTGGTAAAAAGTCCTCCTTTTTTCCCTTCTTCAGTTAAAATCTAGTCATTTTTTGATGTTAAATACAAATTGCCTTCAAATGGCTTGATACAAAGAGGCATCTTCAGATCAGGGGAGCGGGGAAATCAACCCCTCCCAGAAGCAAGCTCCTCCGACACATCACACGTGGGGACAGAAGAATCACATCTCTCGGTTGACCCTGATGGGCAAAGCCTCGGGTCCAGCCTGAAGCCCGTCCGTCGTCCCGCCAACTGCTGCAGGATGCCACCCTCCCACCAGCATGCACTTCTCCCTCATGAACTTCTCTGGTTCTTCACATTTTCATCCTGATTTTCAACCAGCCATGTGAAGCACCCAATTTGCTCCAAAAATCACCTAGCCCAAACAAAAGGCAATAAACCCTTCCAGACCACCGCGGCAAGGTCGCGCAATTACCTGTCATGAATGGAAATGACTCTGCCAGAGAAAATTGCTCTGGAAAGGGAACTATGTTGAGAGAGTCTAATAGAGGTGGAAAAAGTAGAAATGAGCCCCCAGCTTCTGAAGAACAGTGGGGAACGAGGACAAGCAGGGTGACAGCAGGATCTCTATCCAGCCCTGTTCAGGCCGTGGATACTGGCTTACTGGTTGGATTTGGTCAAGTCACTTATCCCCTGAGATGTCCATCAGGTGCACTGGTTTTTGGATGCGCGGGTAAGGGAAATGTCTCATCTGTGAAATGCATCTCTCATCACACAGCTGGTAAGGGGGCTTTCCCGGCAACTGTGCCCCTTAAATATCCTGAAGTACAGAAAAAAAAAAAGTAATGCAGTGTTCAGAGAGAGAAATGCACAGCTCTGCTGTGTAACAAGAGGAAGGAGAATGATTTTAAGAACTTCCCAATACTGTCAGGCCTCCAGTTTGCTCAAGGCACTGGTGATCTCTCCTGCACCGCAGTGGTTTGCCATGTAAAACAGAGGGGCCAACGCAGGATGCGAGGTTCCAGCCAGTGCGGGGGGCTCTGACCAGCCCCACCTCATCTGTCACTGCTGATCTCACGCACATTGCTTATTCAGAAAGAAAATTTTTTAAAGTATGTAATTTTTTTTTTCCTTGACCTCTGAGACCTATTGATTACTGCTCTGTAAAACAAATCAGGCTCCATTTATACTTATGGAACATCCCTCTGCTGCAGCAGAGCAGCATTTGAAGGGTAGATTGAGCCCCTCCGCAGTTATCACACATAACTGCTCCAAATGAACCTGCCTCCGTTCCTCCTCGTGTTGCTTCCCAAACAGCTTCATCCTAATTAAAAGACATTTTCTCTAGTACGCGAGGATGTTAAAAACTGAAAATGAAGATGAGATCTGGCAGGCAGAACGTTTCTTTCTGTGTTTAAAGGAGGTAACACAGTTCCTGTGGGTGAAAAACAACAATCTGAAACGCGTCCAACCCTTGCTGCAGAAGGAAGAAAAGTAAAAAAAAAGCAAGCAGTTCTTGGCATTCATATTTTAGTGCTAAGAGTGGCTATTCTGGGCTTGCTCTACAACGTCTGTGCCAATTAACGTGGGGTCTCTCAGCGTGACTCCCATCGAAGGCAGCAGCGGTTCTCGCTGAGGGCAGGCGGTCCCGACACCTGCGGCCCAGGGACTCCGCTGGGGACGGGCACAGCTGCGTCAGGGACAGAGGCAGCGTTTGAAACGGTGCCAGCTGTCACCTTTTTCTCTGTTATTAATGGCAAGAGGTGTGGGATTAAGGCAAGAGCCAAGAACTGTCAGGAAAGAGGATGGGCATTTCTCCAGACAACAAATAAATACCATTAATCTATTTGTACAGACAGGATTCAGTGTAAAAATGAAGTTGCACAGGCATGTTGGTTGCAAACTGGGACCTGAAGGCAGCAGACACACACTTTGGGTGTGAAACCAATCAACCTGACCAGCACCAAATGCTCGTAAGGTTTCTTTTGGAAAAGGCAAAACGCTTTGGCATTAATCCTGGAGTTATTTCTCCTTGTGACCAGCCCGCATCAGGACAAAGCGTCAAAGAAGGCATACAGCTGATGAGAATTATTAGCTCTTCACTATAGTCTTTCATCTTGACAGAAAATTTCTTATTGCATGTTTTGATTTAATGACCTGTTCAAACAATTAGCTGAAACAATTAAAATCCAGGGCTAGGAGGAGTGGGTTTGACTTATGATGGGAATGCACTAAAAACTCAGTCCAACAAATTTGTTCATCTCCCAATCAAAAGTTTCCAAAATCACTAAACTTTCTTTTAATATTGCTATAATTAGGGTTAGCCAAGAGGTGGAGAACATTGAGATCTAATAAATGCACCACGAGAAAACAGATTGCTTTGCAGGATGCTGCACGGCGGAGTGATTAACACGGCAGCCTCAGGGCAGCGGTGCTCCGCCGGGAATGCGGAACAGAGCAGCAACCTCTTGGGGCCAGCCTGAAGCTACACTGAGCCCGTACTTTACATATGGATTTTCTATAGTATATAACGAGATGTCTGTTCATCCCTACTTCTGATGGGAGCAGTAGGGATGATGTAATAACGTTACCAAAATATAACAATAAAGTGGTTTTGTTTTGTTTTTTAATGTGGACTTTATTTTCCACAGCCAACGGATTCCTAGTGAACATTTTGTTCTAAGCTGAGGACCACTGGGAGCACCAGCCCGTGTGCGTAACGGCGTTCACATGGTTCTACAAGCAAGTTATGCAAAAGGCAGCACCTCTGATGCGTGATCCAGTCCGTGTAAGAGAGCAATACTGGGGAGATGATAGAGTAGAGGCATTTCTTCCAAAGGCAAGTTACCAGGGTTGTGAATGCATCTAAAATCCAATTATATTTTAAATATTTTCTTTTTTATATATTGCATATAGCAGCCTCAGCTGAACAGCGTGGTTATAGACGCCTTTCCAGCCCGTGCAGCAGTCAGATCATGTGGTTGTTTTTCTCCAAGACAACTCATTTCCCAAAGAAAGGTCAGAGGAGCACGGAGAGGAGAACCAGAAGGCCGTTCCCCCTGCGCCATCACGCTGGGCAGGGATGTCCTGGTGAACTCTGCGTACAAAATGGTGGCAGGGTTGGCCCATAAAGTTCTGTTTTAATAACAGCATGCTAAGTTATCCTTGGTTTATTGAAAGGCATTTAATCACCAGAGTGGACACCACCAGCACGGCAGCCAGTACTGCAAACTCCTCTCAGAGGCAGTAAAGTTGGCTTTGCTGTAGGGGATCAAGGTGAGACTGAGCTGCAGCTTAAAGCAGAGCATTTCATACATGAGTTCTTCTCATTACCAAGAGATGATAAAAACACCTCCCTCTTACCTGGTAAATCTCATCAGTGGATCTCAAATGCATCGCGACAAGGACGGTTTCATTCCTTTCGTTATCTCCATATTCATTAGGAGGAGAGGCACAGCAAGATGAAATGTGCAGCCACGGTTCCCCAGTGAACAACGGCAGAGGTGGAAAGTGGGGCCGAATTCGGAAACCACGCTACCTCATTACTGGACTGAGGATTTTATTAACACCACCTACAGTTATTGAAATAAGAGCTGCTCATGGAAAAAGTTCGAAGTCCCGCAGAAGAAAAAGCCGGCTCAGTGGCTCTGCACCACACACATAACAAATACGCCACAGATTGCATTGATGTTATACAAATAATGCTCATAACGCAAATGGAAGGAAGAGCACAATTAGGCCAAATTACTGCCCACGGTGGGTGCTGCAATTAAGCAGCTACAGTGTGCAGGTACCTCTTCTCCCTGGTAGGCAAAATCCATGGAAGATGTGGCTAATCCATGCGCACACAATCAGACAGTGTTTTCTTTCAGCTCTGGCAGCAGCTGATGGAGAAGGGTGGCTCTGGGTGCCAGTGCTGTGCCGCAAGCCCTAAAACTGGCCATGATTTGCTATAGCTGATGGGGCAGACCTTGCCCTGCGCTGGTGCCTCCAGCACTGCCACCACCATTTGTCTGGGGGCCCGGGGAGGTTCCCCGCATCCCACACCCACCCCAGGGCACGGTCGTGCTCAGAGTCAGTGAGACAGGCCCCCTCTGCTTGCAGTGCGTGATCTGCTGGGGAGAAAGGGGCTGTAGCAGAAAAAAATAGGGAAGCAATCTGAGGAACTATGTGATCCATCCAAGGTGAGGTCTTCATCCAAGCCTGGCTTAAAAAGGAAAGTTATATTCCCTTCCTTCTCATCAGGGGGCTAATGAGGACGTGCCTTCTCTGCCCACACCATCGGCTCGCCAGGCTCCCATGCTCCTCGGCGGGAAGCTGCTCTCATTTGCACTGGTGCCACTGACGTTAGCAGCCAGCCCCTGGGATTTTGCTCTCTTTCCACTGTATTTCTGTGGCGTGTCACTCCTGGCAAGGGCATAAATTTACTCCTGATGTTCCCTGGGATGAGCAAAGTCTGCTCTGATCCCCAGTGCCAAATCTGGTTGGCGACCGCTCTTGTGTGCGGCGCATCACCCCCTTTCCTGACAGGCGTGTTATCGCCGGCCCTGGGATGTTATATTAATGCCTCTAACCAGATAGCGTGTAAAGATGGTATTCCCCAAATGACAATGAAAGCGTAACAGATAATTTCATTTAGAAAAAGCTTTTGATCTGGGGGAAAGCTAGTTAAGGAGATTGTTTTATGGCAGTGCAAGATCTGTCATATGAGAAATGAGTGGTGGAAGGGATCATTAAAATCCAGCAGGATCTCGCCAGCTGCCCAGGTCTGACCTTAGGGAAACTCCCATCGAATTCCAGTCGAAGGACAAGCTGTGTAAGGCTGCCCGGCCTGTGCCCGCTGTCTGGGGCCATCGACACCACGCTGGGGACAAACCAGGGAGACTGCGATCCCGGGAGAGCCACAGATGAGAAAAGGTGAGAAATGTCATCATGGTCAGGCTGGATGGAGTTTTCTATAAGCTGGCACCACAGCATGATCTATTCTACAATTCTGTGATCTCTGATTCATGTTATGAAGTTATAACAATTGGACATGGCTAAAATAGTAGGATGTGATTAAACTTTATGGAGGACTAAGGGGGAACAGCAGCATCTACACAATGGGTGTTGTTTCTGCCATTGATAAGAGAGAACATTATGTTGGAATAGGAAAAAAAAAAAAAAAAAGACCAGTAGAAAAAAAAAAACAAACAATGTGAGTCACGGGAACAAGTTTGTGCAATCTTGACTGCTGGCACGCTAACGAGAGGTCTCAGGACACAGGGGAATGGGATGCACTGATGCAGAGGGAGCAGACTATGACATCTCAGAAGAAATGAGATTATTAGATAAAGCTTTCTCTCATTCTCCACAAACATTAAATAATTCCCATTTGCTATTCAAGAAAATCGGGTTAAGAGATCAGCTGGGATAGGGTTTTTTTCGTTATTTTTTTAATTCCAAAACCTAGACTTTACATCAGACAAAATTTCAGACATAACCTACACTGCCAAGGCACGGAGCATTTCAAATGACAGTGCAGAATATTCTGACCTTGAAATTTACAGGTGATAACTTTTAAATCCTTTTCTCAAAGAGTTTTCCAAACACATTTAATTGACACGGAGACAGTTCGGGAGAGATGATGGTAATTTGAAGCTTGGAAATTAAAAAGAAAGCACTGCAGCAAATTCCACCAAGTTTGCACATCATGGTCTTGTGGCATGGCTGCGACCCCAGCATTTCTGAAGGTCACTGGAATTTCTGTTTATCTATACCTTGTCTATCCCTGCAGGTCCTCCTCACCCTCCCCTTTGTAAGGGTAAGGAAGAAAGAAGTCTGAGTGGTGAACACACTGATAGAGGCTCAGCTCAACAAATCCTTACAAAGCAGGATGAAAAGCCTACAGGACTCCAATGAATACAACGCTTTCAGGGACTATAGAATTGCATTTTTTTTTCTGGCAAATTTAGAAAAAAACTCATCTTTGATGACCTTTCCTTCCATTCCAAATGGAAAACAAGCTCCTGTCTTATCACAAACTTAGAGTCACTGATGTAATCAAAAGTACAACTCTCCAGATCAGTCATTGATTTTTTTTTTTTAATGTACTAAAAATTACCTTTGTTCTTTCCATTTTTAAATCACATTATGGAATTATTTCAGAACTGCCACAGGCAGCTGCCTGTAAACATCTCTCTCCCACTTCATCCCTTCAGGAAGGGTAGCCTTCCTCTCCTGTCCTGCAAGCCTGTCCCGTACGCTCCACTTTGTGCTTGATACAATCCCACACCATTGCTCTTAAACTTGTTTAAGAGCTTCTGAATTTTACTCCAGCTGAGGGCCTTGAGACAAAAGGAAGACTTATCGCTCCTCCTTAATCAAGACTTCAAAGGAGCGCTATATATATTTTTACAATAAAATTAGTTTGCAAAACGGATTACTAAAGTTATTGATTTTTCTGCTGTGAGTATCTGCATGATTCAATTTTATTTTTTATTTATTGCTTCCTTCCTAATCAGCTCATAGTTATTTCTGCTAAGAATATTCTTTAGATATTATAAGACTGAAGAAATTGAACTGATGTTCCAGACCAAAAGCAGCTCGGGTTTCTGCATGTAGCTTTAAAAATACAAGGAAAATCTACAAAGCAAGACCATCTCCATCATTCCTTATCCAATTCAAGCTTAGATCATGAGCTTGGCACACAGAGTTCGCATTTCTATCACAAAAACCAACAAGCCGTCATCTCAGACCATGGGCAGTTTCAAGAGAAGATGCAGTGACACACAGGCTGTGTTTTTTTGTGACTGCATATGAGAATGTCAGTCCAGTTGCTACAAAGAGCAGTTTTACATTTGCAGTTTGATGTGCAGCTCTCATCCAGCAATACCCATATGCTGTTGGAGGAACATTTGCCTCTCACATTTGGTTAGTCCAAAAAGCTGAGGCAGGTCACAGCAAGGAGTCCTAAGAGCCGAAATGCCACCGTGCCATCACAATGCAGAGAAAAGCAGAGAGACCAGGTTGCCCGGGGTCCTTTGAGATAATTCACATAACGAAATTCTCAGATTTTTTACCCATAAAGCCTTCACATGAGACAAGTCCTCCAAGCAGGACTACTTTAACGGTTCCTTCTTTCTTAAATTTGCTGTAAAATATTCTTACCTGAGAAACCTCTTCAGCTCTCTTCAACATTTACTGCAGAGGTCCACATCAGACAAATCAACTGTCTTTATACACAGCATCTAAATAATAACTGACCCCTCAGAGACCCCAGCAGCCTTCTGCAAGGTAGGCTCTGCCTCTAGCACTCCTTAAGTAGAAAAATAAGGAGTCATTGCAGTTACACAGAGCCGTCACTGAGCTACAGCCTTGCATTGCCTTTCTCTATGCAAATCAATTAAACATCCAGCATGAGAGCAATTAACCTAGATACTAATTAGACTAGCAGAGAGAACATCTTTCCTTGTATCAGGCCTTTTATTTTAGAAATTAATATCATCCATATTTAAGTGTGTTTATTTGCCTCAATTAAAAACAAGTCAATAAAAGAAAGGAAAGTCAGATGTCCCAGGGAAGAAGTGGGATGCAGCTGTTGCTCTGTGAGTGATAAGTGCTGAAGAAAAGCTGGGTGGAAAAGCAGAGTGACAGCAAATGGAGGAGATAAACACAAATGCATCTGGAGGAGCCAAACCCACAAACAAATGAGTAACAGCTGCCACAGACCATGGAGTATAACTCCTGCAGATGAGGGCCACGCACTGCGAGCGTCACACATTATTGCTCACAGATTAACAAAATAAAACCTTGCCAATTACGGGGTTCATCCCCAATTAGAGCAAATGTAGGCATCTCTCTGAAATGAGTGGAGCAACACTGATTCATGTTTGCTCTCGGTCTGCCCCAGAACTCCCCGCCTCCGCACCCATATGCCACGCAGAGCTCCCAGCCCATTTACCCCATCGGCGGTTTTGCTGTGATAAAATCCACCGAGTTTCAGGTTCCATGACAGGCCCGGGATATTCTGAGCAAGCTAGTTCAGAGAGAAGATATTTTGAAAAAAAAAAAAAAAAAAAGATCCTCAGCATCGATGTGGTTTGCACATCAGCCCTAGAGACAGCAGCCAGGGTTTCTCGGCAAGACCTTGCCGTCTGCGTGCTGCTGCTGTATTGAAAAATGACACTTCCGTCCCAATCATGCCTCTAACTGCTAGCGTGATGGATCTGTTGGGATAACCAATGTCAAAGTTAGCTGTTGCTGGGGCTAACTTCCTCGGATTTCCAGCCTGCAGTACTTTTTCCTCCATTTTTCCTTGGAAGCAGCACTCTAGAAATAGTTTTGCCCTGTGGCAGTGTTGCCACGTGCTCTGTACCACTCCAGGAAAAGCGCTCCTGAAGCAAGCGTTGTGGACACTTTTCAAAGTTATATTTTTAGAAAGAGAGGGCTAGGAAAAAAAACCTCTCAAAATGAGATAGGAAGAGCTATTTTTGATCACTTTATCACGGAAAGATTTCTACTCCGCCCTGTGCTATTTTCTGGATGGCGACTTTCAGGATAGTTCAGTTTGAACCATCAGACAATACACACCAGAAAAATGACCGGTGAGCCATAAAAGCAAGCAGAGTGGAGCAGCATGAGGGGAACAAAGCCATGTTACTTCCTTTGCTTTTCATCTCAGCCAATTAACTCTGAGTTTTTCTTTGCCTGGGCCATGGCTCAGAGTTGATCCTTTGCGGTGCCTGGTCTATTGTGTGCCTGAATCCACTGGTCCTACAAAAGGCAGAATTGGGTGATTTAATACCTTGAATACAGACCAATTTTCTGAGAGAGACTAAAAAACCTGCTATCAACCATGTCCTAATTAGAGAACATCAGTGTATGATCCCACCTCACTCCTCTGCCATCCTGCTAATGCTACAACTAATGCTACAAGTTATGATTGCAGAAAACGGGTAACTGGAGACTGCGTTTCCTCAGCAGCACACAATTCCTGGGAGAGGCACGGCCTCTAGAAGATGGCACATGTGAAATTCAGTACGTAGTTTGGCATGGGATCAAGAAACTCTGGTTTGGATTTTAACCAAACAGGCAAGGCAATTTAAGCTAATGGACCTCATTACCTCCAGTTCTCTCTGACAGATTCATTTGCAACAACCCACCGAAACTGCTTTTAAACCATGTAAACCGTCCAGATGTATCTCTGTTATGAACTCTTTTTTCAATCCAGGGATAAATCAGTGCTTTCAGTCTCACCAAAGGCTGTGTTGGATATTCCCTGGGGCTGAGCACCCATCCAAAGCATCGGGACACTCTCCACACTCATATCTGCTGCACCTGGATCCAGTCCTCCCCGTTGGCATGCAAGTTGATTCTGCTGAGGTACTGGGATAAAGCTGGCTGTGAGGAAAGGGTTAAAAGACAGTGCTATTAACAGAAAGGCACTGAGCATCATTATGATTGAAGTCCTCAGAGCGGTCTTATGGCTGCTACATTTTTTTCAATATTTTCTGATATGGAGGCAGAGGATTTAAATCCAGTACTGCACCCAAATCCAAACTCTGGCCTTATAGCAGGGCCATAGCATCCACGGTGCCTCCAGCTGATGATACAGAACAGGACTAGAAAGGAAACTGAGGCTCAGCATCTTCACTGAAGCTCATTCCTTTTCTTAAGTGGGTGCAAGTTTGCTTCTGACTCTGTTTCATAAACCTTCACCTCCAGACTCTTTCTGCTTAAAAAGAAGGGCAGTCTTATTTCTGTTTTGTCAGGTTTTGGGCTTCTCTGATATGGGAATCTACAAAGCAAATCTCTGGTAGGAACCAAGCCTTCCAGTATCTGTCTAACGTACACAGCCATAGATTCGGAAATGTTGTCATTAAGGAGGGTCACAGTTCATTTGTGTGCTGAGGCTGCTTTTCACACAGCAAGTTCATCACACGTCTGTTGCTAATTGGTCAAAGAGCAGTTTAAAGGAGCAGTGGAGCAGAGTTCACCATCCATTTCCAGTAGCATGGACAGGGGTTTTGCTAGCCAAGGACTCTGTATGTTGCTTGAACAGATTTGTGGAAAATTAGAGACTTGAATAGATGTCATGGAGACAGAGGCACAAAACCTCCCTTCCCCTCTCACCCAAGTGCATGCCGTTATCCCATATAACACCAGAGACAGCTTGTCGTAGCCACAGCCCTTCATGAAACTGCTCTGGCGTGGGTCATCTCTTCCACGGGGTGCAGTCCCTCTAGAACGGCTGTCCCAGCGGGCCCTCCACGGGCCACAGCCTCCTTCAGGCATCCACCTCCCCCGGTACGGGGTCCTTCACGGGCTCCAAGTGGATCTCTGCTCCTCCATGGACCTCCATGGGCTGCAGGGGGACAACCTGCTCCACCATGGTCTTCACCATGGGCTGCAGGGGAATCTTGGCCAGGAGCCGCATTACTCTTCCCCCTCCTTCTGAACTGACCTTGGCGTCTGCAGCCGTTCCTCACAACAGGCTGGCAGATGCCTCTCGGGATCCTTTTTACATCTTATTCATTTCTCATCTCCTCTCCACTTCTTGCAGCCGGGACGGGCTGAGTTGGGCCCAGTCGGCTGCCCGGCGGGAGGCCAGAGGGTGAGGCTTGCAAGGCCCACAAGGCTCGCGCCTCCCCTTCTCTGCCCCCGCTCAGCTGCTTCACATCTTTCCTTCACTTTTCCTGTTTTCCCCATCTTAAATACATTATCACAGAGGCGTTATCACGGGACATTCTGCTACCAATTGGCTTGGCCTTGGCCAGCAGCGGGTCCGCCCTAGGCCCAGCCGAGTCCACTGAACAAAGGTGAGCAACTTGAGCAGTTTCCTACAGAAGCTACCACCTTAGGCCCCCCCTTACTAACAAAACCAGAACACAGCTGCAGTAATTTATAGTGGGATCTGAAGTTTTTATTGAATATCTTTCTATTATTAATCGTAAGACTCTAGGCTAACTTCCTCACTGGAGTAATTTGGCATCGCTGCTCCTTGGTGAATTCACACAAGCCAAAAAAATTGTCCTTTTGAAACAAGGCAAGAGGAGGCCATGAGAGAGAACATCGCATTTCAGACATTAGAAAATCAGTGTGCAATGCAGCCTTTTAAAAATGCAAAGAAAACACCACTGAAAAATGTAGGCAGTACAGTAAACATTTAGCTTTTTGAAGTTAGTAAATGGCTGAAGTACTTTTGTAGCTGTGAAATCATTCTTGGTATTGACATTGAGGGAAACTTAGGTCTGTACATCTATATTTTAGCAAATAAATCCAAGAAAGCGAAAGCAGCAATGAGCTCGGTGATGATCTGGAGGAATTTTCACTCACTGGTAAACTGCAGGCAGATGCTGCTTTAGGACTGCAACACAAAGCCTTTCTACATGGAGAAAATAATGCAAGTGCCTGGAAATGTTTGATTTAAGGTCTTGAAATATGTCCACTGGCTGAATGGGAGTGGTGAAAAGCAGGACGTGGTAGGAAAATGTTATTGTGAAACAGTTTTGTCTTGAGAAAGTCCGGTTTAGAACAGAGAGAAAAGGAACGTATAAATTTTTCAAAGCACAAGCATTCCCCAGTAAAACCTTTGTATTTTATGCTGTGGCACACTCTCAAACAGCCTGGCGTGGCTGCTTCAGTCAGGCTGCCCAGCCTCGCCACCGCTCCCGGCTGCTCCGGGACAGACGGAGGCAAAATGCCAGGGTTCAGTCCCCTGCCCTCCGCACGTTCCCTTTCCTTCATTGTACCAAACATCCCCAAATGATGCTGCGGGTAATTTGTGAATGGTCATGATAAACCATCCTCAAACCCCTGCAGAATCTGGTATTTTAAATCTTGAACAAATTACAAAAAGAAACCAAAAAAAAGTAAATCCTTTTGAAAGTTCCGCTTCTCACGAAGCGGGATGCCCGCCCTGCTCTGTCACGCGATGGCCCAATCCTGCAACGTGCTGTGCACTCCTGAGGGTGCTTCCTTCAGAGCCAAGGTCCTAAAGCCTTTTCCAAGAAGCATCCGACACCATACAGGACTGGGCCCTTTGCGCATCAATCCAAGTGTTTTCCTCCATAGCTGTCGCTATAGAGATATTATCAGGACGTATCCTCAGCTGGACTGAAATGGCCATCCTTGCTCTCTTGACTTGGCTGGAATGAGACCAGTTCACGCCAGCTGATCATCTGGGCCATTATTTATTACAAGTTTATGGTGACCAAATAAGTTTTGAGGATGTCAAGCTCTTCAGCTGACACAGACGGGTGCAACCTCCTTGGCTTGCAGAGCCCCACCCATTTACATTACTCTGTGGTGTGGAACAGAAAAAGTGGACGAAATCCTGATTTCCTTCCTCTTTTTTCACTCTGACAAAATTCCTTCTGATATTACTGTTTGCTCTCCTCGCATGGATATCGCTAAGACCTACTCAGGCTTAAGTTGCTTAAGTGTAAATCTGGCTTGTGTTAGAAACAGGCAGCCACTTACCAAGAGAAACCTCCTTTAGGCTGATAAATATTTTTTTTAATAGTTCCAGCAAACTGCATTGTGTTATCTGTCCGGTTGTCTGAAGACTGTCTCTCTGTAACATAAAAAACCCACCCCAGCCCCCTTTTCTCCTACTCATCCGATTCTATAATTTTTTTAAGACGCTCAAGTTAATTCATTATCATTGGATATATTTCATACTCCTCTGTCTGGAAGCAGCCAGGCTGTTGTGCAACTCCACCTTCTGTATTTTCCTTTGCTTTTTTTTTTTTTTAGGGAAGCTGCAGAACTCAGTCTCATCCTCCTATAGTATTTCTTTAATTCAGGTTTGTCAAAATTGTGCAAGCAAGATGAAAATCCATGCTGCTGCTTTCCGACTCCTTGGGAGTGCCTGTTCCCTCCCTTCTTCTGCTCCAAATTCCGAGACACCAGGCTGCTGTTTGCTCCGAAGCAGCAATGCCTGTTTGTTAAACTTTGAGGCCAGGAGTTCTCTACAAGCAGAAATATTATTCTGCATTTTAAAATCTCCAAAGCAGAGACTGAGAGAAAGGAAAAAGGGATTAGCTGCTCGCCAGAACCCAGGGAACATCTCAGGCGGATTTCCCTGACTCATCCCAACCTTCAGATCACCTTCAGGACAAGGGAGCTGGAGCACTGCCCGCCTGCATCCGGTTGGAGATCGGAGACGAACATTGTGAGAATGTGGCTGAAATTAAAACAATGTATTTTATTCCAGAAGGATTTCTGTACATGCTCGTAAATGTCTTTGTGAATGCAAACTTTTTCTCATCTAAATATCCTGATTTTTAAGGTAATCAAGATGTATTATGAAAACTATTGTATTCTATAAAAGTTTGCATTGCTTGAATTTCAGTATTAAATAAATAAGTCAAACGCTATCACTGCCTGATTATAAAGCAACCATTTATTTTGCATACTGAGTAAAGGGGTTTAAACCAATCCACGCATCAGGGTATTTAATGAAAGGGAGTTCTATCACAAAGTTCACTCTGCCCCTCCTTACGGGCTGCTCAACACCATTCCCTTGTTTTCAGAAGATTAAAAGGATAATAAAGACTCCCAAGCACCTCTGTTAACCATATGCTTCCTTTTCCAGTAAGTTTTCCATATGTATAAACACACAATCTGCTCCTTCCCCCACCCCAGTTTTACTTAACAGGGAAAAAAAAGCAGTAATGAACCAGATCATCGTGTATCTTTTTCCCTAAAAGAAAACAAAATGCAATGCCATAATAGGCAGCAATTTTGGTTTGACTTCCCATTAAATCCAAAGGCATGCTTCTTGCCGATGGAGAAAACTTTTACAAAATTAATGGAACACATTTAGAATCCATGATGGTTTCAATTATAAGAAAACCTTTCATCTGTGTTTGTCATCCAAAACCCCAGAGAGGGTAACCAGAGGCTCGGGCTGCCTGTGTTTGCAAATACAACTCAGCAGATACCTCGGGTAGTTACTTCTCCGCTGACTGCAGTGCTGCAGTCCTATGACAGCATCATATTAATGAGCCAGCAGACAGCGCGCTCCGGGGGGGTCGCAAAGTTTAACCCTGTCCCTCAGACTTCCCCAGCTCTCCACAGCGGAGACCCTGCGCCAGCAAACCCAGAACTGCGGATGTCCCAGCTTAGCAGCGAGAAAGCTTTTGCCTGCTAAGATCTCCTACGTAAGAATTCGCAGACTGCTCCACACAGGCAGACCCACATTTTCAGCACCTTTCTGAATGAGGAGTTAAAATCTCCCCACCACCCCCCCCCGCTGCTCCCCCCAGTATTCCACCACTCTGCAATGGGAGCTGTAGCAGGGCTTTTTCCAGCACCAGTAGATGGTGGGGTTCTTGGTTTTTTTTTTTTTTCTTTGCAGCTTGCTGATCAAATGCCTGTGTAGCTGTAATCCATCCAAGGGGAGTTCAGAGTCTGGGTGTTAGCTACTCACTGCAACGCAACCCATACTGAGCATACTGCACCGTGCAAACACAATTATTAACAAAAAAAAAAGAATTTATTTCTAAGCAATGCACCATGCGTTAGATCCGAATGAGGGGGGGGGGGGGAAAGAGGAAGAAAGGGGAGGGGGAGAAGAATGAAGGTGAAGGATTTGGGATGCCGTGGGTTTCTCCATCCCCGGCCGCCGCCCGGTTGCCCCAGCACCGCAGCGGCGGCATCCAGCTCCCCGCAGCGCCCCCGTCCTGCGCCTGCCCCCCCCACCCCGCCCCGGGAGCTGCCCATGGTGCTGCAGCCCCGGCCCCCCGGCCCCCCGGCCCCCCGGCCCCGGCCCGGCCCTACCCTGCGGGCTCCGCCGGCCGCGCATCCACCGCCCCCGGCAGCGGCCCGGTACCGGCACCGCGCTCCGCTCCGCCATGGCCTCCGCGGGGGCCGGGGGGAGCGGGGGAGGCGGGGGAGAGAGGAAAGGAAGAAACGAGAGAAATAAAAGATAAATAAGATAAAAGAAAGAAAGAAAGGAAATAAGAGAAAGAAAGAAAATTTTAAAAGAAAGAAAAGAAAGACAAGAAAGGTATAAAAGAAAGAGAAAAAAAGAGATAAGTAAGAGAGAAAGGAAATAAGATAAAGAAAAGAAAGAAAAGAAAGAAAAGAGAACGAAACAAAATAAGAGAAATAGAAGGAAGGAAGGAAATAAGGGAGAGAAAGGAAATAGAGAAATAAACGAAAGAAGATAAAGAAACGGGAGAAGAGAAAGAAAAGAGAGAAAAGAGAGAAAAGGACGAGGGTGACGGCCTAGGAAAGGGGGGAGAGGGGAGCAGGGGCAAGAGGGAAGGAGCTGGTGAGAGGGGCAGTGGGGGGAGGGAGAAGGGAAGGGGGGAGCGGGGCAAGGGGATGGGGAAAGGGGGAGCAGGGGGAAGGGAGCGGAGGAACGAGGGGGAAGGGAATGGGGAAAGGGTACCGGGGGACCATGAGGGGCTGGGGGCCGGGCGGTGGGAGCCGGGGCAGGGGCGGGGAAGGCGGGGCGGGAGGCGGGGCCGGCGCCAGGCGGGGGGCGGGGCCACGTGTGCGGGGCCGCCCCGCTGCCGCCCGGCCGGGGCTTTATAAGGGGGCAGCGGCGGCCGGAGCCTCGCTGCGCTGCCCCCCAGCCCCCGAGCGTGTCCCCCTCTCCCCTTTCCCCCGCCGCCATGAGCTACACCATGGAGGCCCTGGGCAACCCCTCATACCGGCGGGTGACCGAGACCCGGGCCACCTACAGCCGCGCCAGCGCCTCCCCGTCCAGCGGCTTCCGCTCCCAGTCCTGGTCGCGGGGCTCGGGCAGCACCGTCTCCTCCTCTTACAAGCGGCCCAACCTGGGGGTGCCGCGGGGGGGTTACGGCTCGGCGGTGCTGAGTTCGGCCGAGAGCCTGGACCTGAGCCAGGCCTCGCTGCTGAACGGGGCGGCCGAGCTGAAGCTGAGCCGCTCCAACGAGAAGGAGCAGCTGCAGGGGCTGAACGACCGCTTCGCCGGCTACATCGAGAAGGTGCACTACCTGGAGCAGCAGAACAAGGAGATCGAGGCGGAGCTGGCGGCCCTGCGGCAGAAACACGCGGGGCGGGCGCAGCTGAGCGACGCCTACGAGCAGGAGCTGCGGGAGCTGCGCGGGGTCCTGGAGCAGGTGAGCCACGAGAAGGCGCAGATCCAGCTGGATTCGGAGCACATCGAGGAGGACATCCAGCGCCTGCGGGAGCGCTTCGAGGATGAGGCGCGGCTGCGGGACGAGACGGAGGCCACCATCCGCGCCCTGCGCAAGGAGATGGAGGAGGCCTCGCTGATGCGGGCGGAGCTGGACAAGAAGGTGCAGTCGCTGCAGGACGAGGTGGCCTTCCTGCGGGGCAACCACGAGGAGGAGGTGGCCGAGCTACTGGCCCAGCTGCAGGCGTCCCACGCCACGGTGGAGAGGAAGGACTACCTGAAGACCGACCTCACCACGGCTCTGAAGGAGATCCGAGCCCAGCTGGAGTGTCAGTCCGACCACAACATGCACCAGGCCGAGGAGTGGTTCAAGTGCCGCTATGCCAAGCTGACGGAGGCGGCTGAGCAGAACAAGGAGGCCATCCGCTCTGCCAAGGAGGAGATTGCCGAGTACCGCCGGCAGCTGCAGTCCAAGAGCATCGAGCTGGAGTCAGTGCGTGGCACCAAGGAGTCTCTGGAGCGGCAGCTCAGCGACATTGAGGAACGCCACAATAATGACCTCACCACCTACCAGGTAGCGGGGAGGCCTCTGGGGCTGCACCCAGTCCAGTTTGGGTGGTGAATGGGGGGTGGTGGCAGTGCCTGGGTACCAGCTCCCCAGTGAGGGATGCTGGGGTGCGCAGAGAGGGAGCTGGAGGCGATGGCCACAGCGGGAGGGAGGTGTCGGGGAGGGCGGTGGGAGCTGGGTGGGTCCTGGTCTGATCCTGGCACTGCCTCCCAGGGAATAAGTTTCCAACAGCCCCTCTGAGAACTTTTTCTGCTCCGGGTCTGTGTGAAGCCTGTGTCTGTGTCACAGAGGTTTTCTGTCTCCATTGCAGGACACGATTCATCAGCTGGAGAATGAGCTTAGAGGAACAAAGTGGGAAATGGCACGTCACTTGAGGGAATACCAGGACCTCCTCAATGTCAAGATGGCCCTGGATATTGAAATTGCTGCATACAGGTACAGTAGGGTGATTGCGGACGTGTCTGGAATATTAATAGCACTGCGGATGCTGCTGGCTTGGGAGGCTTTGCCACAGACAAGAAATATCTGCATGCAGTGAACACAAGTAAAATTAGAGCTTGACTGAATTATCACAAGTGTTTCAAAACCTACGCAGACCCAAGGAGCATTTGCAGTAGGAACCCAGAGTCCATTAGGAACCAGCTCTGTAATGGGTGGCAAGGCTCCCAGTGCGCTCCGTGGGCACGGGGCAGCGTGACTCAGTGCAGTGGCACTGGTGCCGTATTCTGCCCTTGTTTACCAAAGCAGAATATGCGGTGAAAGACAAGTTTATTTTTAAGTCCTGTTTGCTTTGCATATGTCAAGCAATTGCTGCTTGTCACTTGAATTCCCTTTTATCGTGTGAGAGAGACAGTGCACTTGCTTGATCATGGTTTCAAGCAGGGAGTGCTAATCTGCTTGTCACAGACACTTTTGCTGTTCTTGCTCAACTTTCCTTTAAAGGCATCCACTCTAATCTAGAGCAGGAACATTGCTTGACATTGCCATCACCTGGCAGGTTTTTTTTAGTCTCCTTTGCATTACTTCAGAACTCTCATTGGAGAAGGGCTGATTTTTCTGGGTCACAGGCTTAGATGAAAAGCGTGCATGTGAATATAGAAAAGTAAAAACAAAAACCCATCTCCAGATCTGCTGAAATTCCTGAGGTTGTTCAGAGACGCACACAGATACCCTAGGGTCTATAGCTGTTTGCTGCCAAAGTAGCTGAATAAAAGTCTCTCCAGTTTTCCTAGCCACACAAGAAAGGTAGATGCCCACCAATATTTGATCTGGGTCTGTTGGCTGTGCCAAATTCCCAGTTTTCCTAAGTCATCATGTGCCCTGTGAAGGGAATTATTTTGCCATACTCAGTGCTGACTTACACCATGCTAAGGTTTCTGATGCTAAAGATGAATTTCAGCTGATCAGCCCAAGGTGTTACACTTGGCACATACAAACCAAGCTAAAAGCTGTTTGCTGAGTATGAATTTTGCAGAAGAGCTGATTCCAGGAAAGCTGAACTGGGGCTGTGAGCGATGGATTATGCCGATCGGCTCTAGCATATTCCCTGTACAAACAGGTTTCATCCTGCTGATAAAGGGAAATATTCTAATAGCTGTCTCTTACATTGGGCTTCTGTGCTAATTTTTTTTCCCCTTCTCATTCCCTTAGGAAGCTACTGGAGGGCGAAGAGACAAGATTCAGTGCCTTCTCTGGAAGCATTACTGGACCCATATTCACACACAGGCAACCATCTGTCACAATAGCCTCCACTAAAATTCAAAAAACGAAAATCGAGCCACCAAAGCTGAAGGTCCAGCACAAGTTTGTAGAAGAAATCATTGAAGAGACAAAGGTAGAGGATGAGAAGTCTGAAATGGAAGACGCCCTGGCAGCTATTGCAGAAGAAATGGCAGCCAAGGCCCAGAAAGAAGAACAGGAGGAGGAAAAAGCAGAAGAAGCAGCTGTAGAAGAAATTGTTTCTGAGAAAGCTGCTGCAGAACAAGCAGCTGCACCTGAGGAAGAGGAAGCAGAGGAGGAAGAAGAAGCTGCAAAATCTGATGCAGCGGAAGAAGGAGGCTCTGAAAAAGAGGAAATCGAGGAAAAGGAAGGAGAGGAGGCTGAAGAAGAGGCGGAAGAAGCTGAAGCCAAGGGCAAAGCTGAAGAGGTAGCAGCAAAGGCAGAGAAGGTCAAAACACCTCTCTCCAAGTCACCCCCTAAATCCCCCCCTAAATCCCCTGTGATGGAGCCGGCCAAGGTCATCCAGAAGGAAGCAGCTGCAGAAGCAGAAAAAGAACAGAAGGTGGAGAAAGGTGCTGAGAAGCCAGCCAAGGAGGAAGAGAAAGCAGCATCTCCAGAGAAGCCAGTAACACCAAAGGTGACATCTCCTGACAAGGCAGCAACCCTGGAGAAGCCTGTGACACCAGAGAAGCCTGCAACCCCAGAGAAAGCAGTGACCCCGGAGAAGCCAGCAACCCCAGAAAAGCCCCGCTCTCCTGAAAAGCCAGCAACCCCAGAAAAGCCAGCAACCCCGGAAAAGCCCCGCTCTCCTGAAAAGCCAGCAACCCCAGAAAAACCCCGCTCTCCTGAAAAGCCAGTGACCCCGGAGAAGCCCCGTTCTCCAGAGAAGCCGGCCTCCCCGGTCAAAGATGAAAAGGCTGTGGTGGAGGAGACCATCACTGTTACAAAGGTAACAAAAATTAGTGCAGAAGTAGAGAAGGAGTCTAGGAAAGAAGACATTGCAGTGAATGGGGAGGTGGAGGAGAAAAAGCAAGAGCAGGAATCCAAGGAGAAGGAGGTTGAGGAGGAAGACAAGGGAGTTGTCACCAATGGCTTAGATGTGAGCCCAATTGATGACAAGGGTGAGAAAATTGTAGTAACCAAAAAAGCCGAGAAAATCACTAGTGAAGGTGGGGACAGTACAACCACATATATCACAAAATCAGTGACGGTCACTCAGAAGGTAGAGGAGCACGAAGAAAGCTTTGAGGAGAAATTAGTGTCCACCAAGAAAGTGGAGAAAGTTACTTCACATGCTGTAGTAAAAGAGATTAAAGAGACCGAATAAAATAAATAATAGCTAAATTAAAAAATTAAAGAGCTTGGGTCGGTGCAAAAGGTTAAGCCATATGACAGCTGCAAAATGCATGTGAGTGACGCCTTCAAAGCAGAACAGGTTCTCTCATGGAGGCTCCAGACACACAGTATTTTACTTTTTTGTGCAATATAGGGGAGGGGGGGGGAATGCATGCAGGCTCAAGATGTACTCCCTCCACAGAGCTTGGGGATCTAAAAAAATAATACTAATAATAGTGCATGAGACGAATTGTGCAAAGGAAGCTTTTGAATTTCCTGAGCTGTTGGAGGGACATATCTGAGGAACGACTTAAGATGTATTATGCAAAGAACCAACTGAGCCAAAATCAAACAGAAAACAGTAGTAGAATATTCATGAGAACCAGAACTCTCCTAGCCTTAAAAAAAAAAAAGCTACTTATAAATAATTATGTTTACCTCACTGGTGCAATTAGGGTGGACTTTTGCTCATGGGAGAACCTAGTTGACATGCACAGTACGCAACCTTTTGTTGTTTGATGTAAAAGTCACAGCAGTTCTTGCTCAATAAAGGTCAATACTGAAAACATGAGTGGTCTGACTTTTTTTTTTTAAATTCAGATCCTTCCATAAAGTTTGGTACTCTGTCCTCAACAGGAACAGACTTGTGTGGGTTGAGTAGATGCTTGTGTTTTTCCCTTGATTTCTTCATTTAGAAAACAAGTTTGAATGGGGTATGGTAAATTTCCTGTAACATAAATACTTGAGCAGGCTTAAGCGAATGCTTAAGAGCTGTATCCTGTGCTTTCTAGAGTAAAGAGGAATCCATTGAATGCCACTACCTGGCTTCTGGGTGCTCAGAGGGGTTGCGATGGCTCTTGTGAGCAAGGGGAGGGTCTCTGAGCAATCCTGCTCATACGAAGTGTGAGAGTTTTAAGCTCTGCTGCAGGTATGATTTTCTTCCCTGCACACTAGCCCCCACATCTAAGGAGAGCCTTAAAGATGTGCCAATTTCCAGATCTTTCCTGGGTTTTCCTGTGAGGCTAGCCCGTCTGTGAGTCACAACTGGTTGTGGTGTCTTCTGTGATGCTGCTTTGTCACTTAAGTGTGCAATGACCCCTGAAGTAATCCCAACCAAGACACCATGGGTTCATCAAAATGGGGTAGCTTCTGATAATTTCTTTTTCTCCTCATGCCTTAATTATATGGGAACATCTTTATCAATTCTCCATCTCAAATGATCAATGGGTGCAATTTGCCTCTGAACCCAAAACTCCCAAATTGAGAGCAAATAAATTCCTGGAAAAAGAAAACTGTCCCAGAAATAATAGTGGTATCATGTATCAAAAATATTCCTAACTAATTTTTTTTAACATATTTCTCAATTCAAAGATAGCTGTAGAGATGAGACCCTTCCAGACTCTGAACTGCAGCTGGGTAGGGCTCAGCTTACACCTGGTAGGACTGAGAGATAAAAACAAACTAAAGCATTTTTTTCCATTTCCAATAAAAATGCCTCGTAAGTGTTGCCCTGTGTCTACTGCTACTTCCAGGCTGGCTTTATTAAGAAGAAAGCCAATTAAAGAGCCCTCTAAAATCCCACTACATGAAAAACAAACGGAGACAAATGAAACCAAGGGAAAAAGAGGAGGGCCCCAGCTCCAATTTGCGGAACTAATATGTCTTATTATGGGATGAATATTGTGTTTCTTTCAAAAGGCAAACCAAGAACTCCTGCCTTACCTCCCGTAATTAGCAAAGAAATGCAAATAATTCTTAAGCCTGGGTTCAGCACATGGGCTGTCCTGAAATCTGTTGCCTAATTGAGGGTCTGATCAAAATCTCAATGATTTGCACACTCCTTCCCATTCTTTACCCCATCAATAACTGAAGATCAAGTAGTTTTTAATTGAAAGGGTTCTGCATATTCTTCACTGGAGAAATTGTAAAAAGGCCATGGCAGATAAGGCTTTCAAATAAATCTGAGTGTCTTTGTAACGAATGTTTCTCCTGCTGATATCAATAATGGAAATCTGTTCTCACCAGCTTGCTGGGTGAGTGATGTTTAATTAAAGCAGAGTTAGCAAATTAAATGGCAGCTTCTGTGTAGTGAGCTTATTTGTGAAAGTTATATGTGCATGTGACGAAAGTACCAAAACCTTATCGAACGAGATGTTAAGTAGCCCAGTCGCACTCACCTATTGTCGGTACACGGTTGCACCAAGGTACGTTAAAATACAGCCATGCCCAATGGTTTGTGAGCACTGAAGCTGTTTTTCTCTTGGATCTAATAAAAAATGTAAAGAGAATAATGACACTAAAACCAAAAACTAAAACAGACCAATATTTAACATCAAACTTTCTCTTTATCTGCTTCCAAATAAGTTCCAGAATCTGCTAAAATGTCACAAACCGTGAATTCGGGCGTCTTCAGCACCGAGATGAAGAAGGGTCACCTTGACCTGTGCATCAAATGTTGATGTCAGCAGGAGACTCAAGAGCACTTGAGTTAACGTGGGCTTCTGCCGGCGCAGGTGGGATGCTGGGCTTGTTGTTTTACACATTACCCTTGCTTTTCAGTTCTGCTAGGATACGGGTCCAGGACCTGGAGACCATTACTGTGTTGGTTTGACTCTGCACACGGGCGGTCCAGCCAGGACTGCAGTGTCCCGCAGAAGGGGGCTGTATCGCCACTTCTGCCCAGGGCGCAGCGGCTTTCCCAAATGGTTTTGGGAATTCACTGCAGAGCCTGCGTGGGAGGCAAACCGCTACCCCAGACTACCCACTGGCACGGTGTATTTCAAAATATCCTCGTTTCCCCCCTCCTTTTCCACCCCAAAACATATTGCAGCCTTTAGTTATTACCCAGAATTGCATTTTTTTCTCTGCCCTAACACACAAAATAAATTTGTGAGTTTAGCCTATTTCCCACTGCAAATGTTTCCGTCAAATCCTAAGAGAAACAAGCAACTGGTTAACACATTTCTAAATATTTATAAAACCTTAAGAACCGATTAATATTTAACGTTGCCAAGAGGTTTTGTCTGCTGACATCTGCAATCAAACAGTTTCAAAAGCGAGCCTAATTCCAGGGCAGAGATGCATAAATAGTATGTTATTTACCTGTTCTGCACCAATTACTTCTTCAGACTGTGCGTAACCAGTGAAGGGATTAATTGCTTTCAGACACAGAAGTTCATTAATCAATAAGACAGATTTTGTGAGGGGAAAAAAAATAATTAAAGGAAGTTACTGTGAAGATTTTTGTGTCTTATTTAAAGTGGGCTAGCAAGACCCTGATGACTTCAGGAGCTGGAGGGCTCTAAACCAGGATCTTTTTACCATACTGGGTGGTGGAGATGCTACAATTAAGAGATTTTGAGCATCCTAGGACTAAATTCCAGGTGGAAACAAACTGGGAAGTGTTACAAAACACAAATAGGTTGCATTTGCCAGGGAGCTGAGTCACACACTAGAATGTTCTCCAGGCATCAGGGTCTCTGCTTTTCCCATTCACGTGGGCTTGCTTTCTTCCTTCTATGTTTGGGATTAAACTACCCTTAACTAATGTCAGAAGGCAGCAAATGACCAACTGTCAATTATTTTGTTACTGGAAGGTAAATTCCTAGAATCTGGATATTACATCTGTACAACTTTTCCCCTTGCTGAGTGGGAGGGGAGTGTGCGTGTATGTGTGTCTCCAGAAAAGCACTCAGGACCTCCTTGTAGTTGTCTTCCCCGTGATGAGATCTTGCCCCTGTCTGCCCAAACAGCAAGAGAAAATTCAGGGATGGACTTGCAGTTCTCCTTGCAGCTGCAACTTGGGTTAAAGTTTCTGTCGTGTCTCCCTCTGCCTGCTTTTGCTGCATTGCGTCAAAGCGAGCTCATGGATTTCCAAAGGTAAAACAAGCGTTACCGGCAGGATTCCCACAACCACAAGAGCATCTCAGCACGCAAACGCCCACTTCCATCCACCCTCCCTCCAGTTTACCTTGGCAGCAAGGCAGGACTGGGGGTAACAAACCAGGCTGGATGGTCACTGCAGCTCGTCACTCTCTGCAGCTCGTTGCCGTGTCTGTGACTCACACGTTTCCCACAGAGTCGTGAAATCTCTCCTCTAGCTGCAATACATTAAAAATAACATCAGGAGCGGGGATCGGATGGAGATAGACTGCAAGGAGAAATGTTTGCTGGTCTCTCTCTAAAGCTGCTGGTTTGAGAGCATCCCTGGCAGCCTGGTTGCAAGCTCTGTGGCTTCACAGAAGTGAACTGAATGAAGGAAGAGTTTAGCTGCAAAAAAAGAACATGTAAGAGGAAACAAAATCAGGTATTAAAAAGTTAAAAGGAGCTCAGAGTGCTTGGAGAAAGGCAGGATGGGGCAGTGGTTTTAATATTCACCAATCTAACAGGGGTTTGACTTTAGTGGCTGTGATGAGTTCTAGTCTGGTACACAAGATGTTTTTTGCTCTGTAGGAGCAGAACCTCTCCCAACTGAAGTGCTGTGCTAAGCATTTTCAGGCACTTAGGTGAATTCCCCAATAGCATCTCTTCAACTCCATATTCTGCTGTCTGAACTAAGGGGACCACACACCAGAAGGAGCAGCTCTCTTGCAATCCCACCAAGAGCTTTCAAAAGCACCAAGCAAACAGCGTGGTCAAGTCTCTGGCTCATAGTACTCCAAGTACCCCCCACCACTTTCCTGGAGACAGAAAATAAAATCTGCTTCGTGAGTGTAAGTCTGCATAAGCACATATAGAACGATCTCTTTCAACACTGAAGAGGGAGATGCTTTTGGAACACTCCTAAATTTGTATTAAAAGACACATCTTTTCTCTCTGAATGTAGCCATTGAGGAGAACCAATGCAAATCACGATACCACAAAGTTAGTGTACAAAACTAAAAGTTACCCCAAAATCCTATACAAAAATCCATCTAATTGTGACTGTGAAAAGTTTTAATGCAGCCATGTAATGCCTGTTTTAATATGGGTTTCCATGGGTTTAGTTCATTCAAAATGGTTTAATTCGCAGCATTAGTCTAGTACTTGCCCTTGTATCAAGGTTTAATTTTATCAACTTTACCTAATTGAAAATAAATAGGCTCAGGCATTGACCTTGCTTTCAGAATTGCCAGGCTTTGCTCCTGCTTGAGCTGTTCCTATTTTGTGCCTGATTACAGATTAAACCTTTCTTTAGCTCACACTCAAAACTTTAAAAGTCCCTGACAAATTCTCAGAAGAAAATGAGCCTCTTCGGTCCGTGGCGGGTTGCCTTGAGATAGCACCCTATAAAGGCAGCTTATTCAGGTAGCAGGCACCTCCCTTCTCCCTACGCTGTCCTTCCCTCTAACGCCTCACCACAGCTTTATTTTTTATTTATTTATTTTTTAAGTATACTGACATTACTTGAAGTCTCAGCTACATCTGCAGTCATTCTTCCCTTTCACCACTCATCTGTCAGACATTGACCAGCTTCCTACCAATGCTTAACAGCCATGGCTGCATTTTGCTTCTGCACCAGTTTGTTCAAATTTCTCATTTTTTCAAAAGGCAAAAGGGAGCTCGTGCTTGTGTGCGCACAACAGCCCAGTGAGACACATCACAAACCTAACAGCACATTTAGACACTAGTGTATTTCTACCATTTTAAGACTTCCATGCAAAATTTTACAGCCCCATCGAGAAATTTTGTCCACCCATTAGTCCCCCAAGCACAGAGACAGAAACTAGCGTCCCATATCCCGTTACACGGGCGTAATGGACGAGCATGATACACCACTTCATCAACCTTTTAAGTGCATTAGTGACACGACACACACAAGGAGTCTGTGTAAGCATTTCTGTAACTTTATTGACTAGCTTTATTGCACATACTTATTGAAGCCTCCATTATTTTACCCACTCAAGGTTTCCATAATTATTTTAAATGCAGGTTAAAGATAACTTTCATTCCCATGACTTTTTTCCCCCCCAATTTTAAATTTTAAGGTTCTGAATCACCCAAGAAAGACATAACCCCCAAATTCATACGTGTAGACCATGCGGCGCTCAAGGAGCAAGCCAGCGGGTGCTCTGCAAGCATACTGATACTCTGCACAGAGAGAAACATCATAGATCATTAACTTTAAACCTCAGTGGTCACTGAATTAAATATGTGAGACTGCCATTTTAGCTCAGTCAATCATCATTTATTCTGTTGACCTGATGAGAAAGCTAGACTGCCTGAAAAATCATGCTTTCTTCTTCACTTCACTCTCTTCCTTTCCTGTTGCTTCTTTCTCTTCCTTCTCTTCCTCACCAGTTTCCTCAGCAGTTTCCTGAGACTCCTCCCCTTCTTCAGCTGCTGTTTCTTCCCCTTCTCCTTCCTCTTCCTCACCCTCTTTGGCTTCTTCAGATTCTTCCTTAGCACCTTTGAAAGACAAAAAAAAAGTATTTCACATCTATGTACTGTTCCTCATCCCAATTTAACAGGAGCCAGCATACCTGCACCCTTCAACCCCACACATCTGGATGGCAGCCAGCTAAATACAATGGGGATGGCAAATGATTTTGCATAAAAGCAGGATATTTATCTACGACTTGCAAGGGAGAGCAATAAAACTACACAATCAACTTATCCTCCATTTCAGAGGGAGTGAAACACTTTACAAGTCTTTTCAAAATCATGGCCTTGAAAAATATTGTCTGTGGACTCATTTCTTTAAGCTTTATCCAAATATTTGAGTTCAAAAAGGAATCTTGCCATTGGTATCCAATTGGCTCCTCAGCTATCATTTCATTGTAATTAATCTTTACACTAACAAACTCTTAGAACAGTTCAATGGTAACCAACACATTTCAGGCATGTTTAGGTTAAATCCTTCAGAGTTGCATCCTTCAGTTGCATACTGAAGTTTGAAAAAGCAACTCTGGATAACATCCCTTTTACATTTTTAATTAGAATGTGAGTTTGGTAAATAAATTATGGGTGGCATATACTTTGGTTGAACAACAACAACAAAAAAAAAAACCAAAAAACCCACAACAAAACAACTACCTAGACCTCAGGCAATAGATATAGCTATCCACTGAACTCAGCAGTTACATCCACAGACATCAGCTGACGTTCCTGTTATCACGAGCTACTCTGGGAATTAGTGTTTAGCTCAGGATATCCCTGTTCCTTCTTTCTGAGGATGTCTGTAATAGCCAAGTACTGTCTGCTGCCATATGAATGTAACATTACACGCTCTTAAAGAATTACCGTTCTTGGTTGTGGAAACTTGAATGGAAAAAACAACCAGTGATTTCCAAGGAAGTATAATCAGCCCTATACTCTGCCTGATACTGAACATTTACCTTATCTTCCCTTCAATACTCAGGCTTTCCTGCTTAAATGCTGCATGTTTAATCCTACAATCCTTTGCTCATGTGAGCAGACAATGAGAGAGGCCTAATCATTACACTTAAGTCACCAGGATATCTGGGTTTTACCCTGTATGAGCAGGATGAAGCATGAAAGAGACGGATTTGAGAGTAACTCTAAGTACCTTCCTCCTCTTCTTCAGCCTCTTCACCTCCTGCTTCTTCCTCACCTTCCTCTTTCTCTTCCTCCTCACCTTCTTCTGCAGGGGCTGTCTTGGCTTCTGCCACTTTAGCAGCCTCAATTGTTTCCTCTATTTCAATCTGCTCTTCCTGGACATGACTGGAGTAGTACGTGGGGAAGGAACGGGTCGTCATCAAGTAGGAGCTGGACTGGAGACCACTGTAGGCAGACCTGCCAAAAGTTGGGGCAGTCTGGGTGTAGCCACTGGTGATGCTTCCAACACTAGTGAAACTGAGCCGGGTCTCTTCACCTTCCAGCAGCTTCCTACCAAGGAAAACAGCAAGCAGAAATGACTTAGTTATGCCACAACAGTATTCAGCAGATTCAGCTATGGCTGCTTTGATACTGTGATGCTTTCAGCAGCACAATACCTACAGACTGCACACCTAGGAGTGAAAAAAAAACTAGCCCATGATGAGTAACTATGTGGCAATGCTACCCTATCTTCTCAGAATAATATAAAAGTTTCAGAGGCGTGCGTTACTGGGGAATTAATATTTTTCCCTGTTAGGAGAAATAATGGGGAAAAAACCTCCGGGATTAGGTTCCTACAGCAGGTGAAGATAGAGGTGTAACTGGGTTGCAGAGAAGAATGCAGATCTAACAGTTTGAGGTTATGTTTCGCTATTAGAGAAGGTATTTAGCCATCTTCTCAATATTCCCCCTTGTGGCATTCATAGAAATTCCATTTCAGAATTTGCAATTTCTAGCATCTGCAACAAAGCATTATACAGCTATTTAGCAGCAATTCTGCTGTTAAATATTTGCTTTCCAGATCACTCCTCTAAGTTCGAAACAAAGTCTGTTCTTAAAAGCACGTAAGGGATTTCCAATTTTGAGCACACAGCCATCTGTATTAAGAAGCTCCCCGATACAAAAATCTCTTCACTGTTAGTACAGAACAGGTATTTTTACCTGTAAAGATGGAGAACTGAGATCATATTGCTGAGCAAAGACTTATGTATGCATATATATACTATTGTATTCACAGAAGTTTGCTATGCACTGAAGATTTTGCTTAAAGCAAGTATTTTACCACAAAAGCACTGCTTCTTCCAGCAGCAAGACAATGGAGAAGACCTGATTAAACTCTGGTATCTCTGAAAATTTCTGCTGGAGTAATGATAAAGAAAATAAATTCTCTCACAGAGAGAAGAAGGGGAACCTGATCCGAGTTCTGACCTACTGAAAACATTCCCCTCCCTATCATACCTATACGCTGCAATTTCAATGTCCAGGGCCATTTTCACATTAAGCAGATCTTGGTATTCCTTCAAGTACCGAGCCATTTCACTCTTTGTGGTTCTCAGCTCGTTCTCCAATTTGTTGATGGTATCCTGTTGGAAGTAACAACATTGACAGTGTAAAATTCTTAGTTCTCCCACATCTAGCAATAATACCTTGGAAGGAATTTCTCCAACGCTATTAACTTTATCTTGCTCTGGCAGACAGAGAAAATTAAAAGCTCCAACTCCACCCTCAGCTGACAAGGTCCTGCTTGGCAAATCCCACCTTCCCCGGCAAGGTTTTCCCACCCCGGTATCTACAACTTGTTATTCCAGTGTTAAGGGCCCGATCGTCTGCTATCCAAGGACTAAAGCACGCATGAGATTCTGTCTGCGTTTAACCTCTCTGTGCGTTTTCTAGTTTTAGCTGAAAGATATATTTTTCACAGTGACACGGTGAAGGGTTTGTTGGTGCCCAGATAAGTGATGCATCACGCACTGCGGCTCTGCGGCACTTTGCGTTACAGCTTTATGACGCCTTACCGCTCAGCCACGCGGCACAGCCGCAGAATTTGGGCGTGAGGAAAGCCCCCCTTCCCCGCACACCCCGACCCCTCCCCTCACCTGCAGGGCGGAGATGTCGGCACTCTGCTTCTCTTCCAGCTCCTGCAGCTGCTTCTCCAGCGCCTCGTTCATGCCGCGGGTGGCCTCGATCTCCAGCGTCTTGGCCTTCAGCAGGCGGCGGCTCTCGGAGACCTCGTCCTTGGCGGCGCGGACGGCGTCGGTGTTCTTGGCGGCGCTCTCGCTGAGGACGGTGAAGCGGCTGCGGAACCACTCCTCGGCGTTCTGCATGTTGCGAGCCGCCAGCTTCTCGTACTGAGCGCGGATGTCGCGCAGGGCTGCCGAGAGGTCGGGTTTGGCCGACACGTCCATCTCCACGGAGAGGTGGGCGTACTGGATCTGCGCCTGCAGCTCCGCCAGCTCCTCCTCGTGCACCTTCTTGAGGAAGGCCAGCTCGTCCAGCAGGCTGTCCACCCGCTTCTCCAGCTCCGCCCGGGCCAGCGCCGCCTCGTCCGCGCCCTTCCGCACCTCCAGCAGCCGCGCCTCCGCGTCCTCCCGGCTCAGCACCTCCTCCTCGTAGCGAGCCTGCAGCCCGCGCAGCGTCTCCTCCAGGCTCTCCCGCTCGCCCTGCAGCGCCTGCTTCTCGCTCGTCGCCTCCTCGGCCGCCAGCCGCAGCTCGCGGATCTCCTGCTCGTAGAGGGCGCGGAAGCGGGAGGGCTCGGCATGTTTCTGCCGCAGCACCAGCAGCTCGGCTTCCAGCACCTTGTTCTGCTGCTCTAGCTCGTGGACCCGCTCGATGAAGCAGGCGAAGCGGTCGTTGAGGTCCTGCAGCTGCGCTCGCTCCTGGCTGCGGATGGACTTGAGGTCGTTGCTGATGGCCGCCACCTGGCTCAGGTCCAGGCTGTCCACCGAGTGCAGGAGGGAGCCCGAGGCGGTGGAGGTGGCGTAGCTGCGCCGCACCGACACGGAGGAGACGGGCGCCGAGAGGCTGGAGTACGCCGAGCGCCCCGAGCTGTAGCCGCCGCCGCTACTGCTGCGCATCGCTGAGACATGGAGCCGCGGGGTCTCGGCATACCGTCGCTTGTAGGAGGGGAAGAACGGGTCGTAGCCGTACGAGCTCATAACTGCGCTGGAAAGGAGGCTAGCAGGCGCTCTGCAGAACGGCGCTGCCCGACCGCCCCTATTTATCGGCGGGGAGGGCGGGGAGGCGCAGCCGCCGGGCTGGGCTGGGCTGGGCTGGGGAGGAGCGCTGCCGCGCGGAGGTACAGCCCGCTCCGCGCCTGCCCTGGCTCCGCGCCGCGCCGCGCTGCGCTGGGGGATACGGCTGGGCAGGGTGCAGCTCCCTATGAGCTTGGTCTGGCACGGCCCCGTTGGGCCCACCTCACATCGCTCTCACCTGGGGCCTACCTCGGGCCCACCTCGCCTCAGGCCTAGCTGCCCCCCCTACCTCCGCCTTTCAGGCTTGTGCTAACGCCCCTCTTCTCCCCTCTTCCACTTCCACTCAAGCCGCCCTGGCAGAACCCCTCTGGAGGTTGCTGCAAACCCCATATTGTGGCCGGGGTCCTGGGGAGGCCCAGCGCCTCGGTGAGGCTGGGGTGTACGCAGCCTGCACTGCACCTTAAAACCCCCAGGCCACATGCATCAATAGCGGGCTTTTTTCCTTTCAATTTGCAATTTTCCCAGGATGGTGTGCCCTTCAAGCTCCTGCTGTCCTCACCGTGTCCTTTGTTACAAGTGGTTCCTAATAACCAGGCTCCTAATAACATGAATGAAGAAACAAATACGGGGTGAGTTCACAGTCCTATACGTTACCATCTAGTTATCTAGTTTTGCTTCCTCTATTGGCAAGACTGCCTGAGACTTGGACTCCCAAGTACTGAATGTTTATCCTTGCCTAATCTGGCTAATACAGAGACTAAAACTGGACAGCTGCACTGCAGCTACCTCTGACCCAGATTATTAGCCTCTGGTTGATTAAAACAAAACCATATTTATGTAGTAGAGATTTATCAGAACTAAGCTAGCACTATGTTGAGCACAGACTTCATCGGATGCTCAAAAAGGCAATGATAATTTGTCTCTCTGAGTCAGTATATTACAAAACAAAGTCTTCAAACTTTTCTTGAGGATGGGGACAGAATAAATGTAGGCACAGGTTGGGGAACACTTAATTAAGAGAGAGACATACCACAAAAATGCTTAGTTGCTTTCTAAAAAAGGGGGAAAGACTTAGTATTATACATAAATCAATCTGTATATCTCTTGCTAATTGCAATGATACTTAAGTATTTCTGGCACAAAGATATGTTTGCTTAGTACCAGTCATCTCCTAAAGGTAGAGCAGGGTTTATTTAATCATGTTTCCTACTGCCTTCTAGTGATCTCAAACAGAACATTACCTACTGTGTGATTTCATTTCCATAGTTTTCAGGGTACTTGAATATGAGAGATAATAAGCTGTGAAGATTGATGGCCTATCAGAGGTACAAAGCTGCAGTCTCTTCATTTGAGCTCACACTAGATGGAATGAACTGCACTAAGAACTAGTAGAGGCTTATGCATTGCCACATCACAGTAGAGCTGACGAGAGATTTTATTTTGCAAGTCTAAAGTGTCCCCATGAAGATCAATGGAAGTGCTCGTGATTTACAACACTGCAAGTGAGGTGTCTAGTCAAAATTTTATTCCAAATTTGTGATTTACATTTCAGTAGCAGTTGTGTTCATGCATGTTAGAACAGCTATCCATTATTCAGACATGGAATACACAAAGTGCAGCAGCACAGGTATAGTTTTATGTGCTAATACATTTTAACTTTAACAGGGATTGGTTTTGATGTTTGCCCAAAGAGGTCGGTTGCGTAGCTTGCAGAGCGCCCAGGGAAGAAAGCAGCAATACAGACATTATAGCAGATGGAAAGGTTCACAGCGGGCTTGATCAGAGGTTCAGTGAGCTTCTAAACGCAGATTGTTCTGGGATGCTCAACCAGTGCAAACTGGCATACCTTGTTTCATGCCAATGGATTTATGCTCATCTCCCCTACATTCAATTTAAGCATAAGATTTAATTATCAATGATATCAAGTATCATGCCATGTATTAATAAAGGAATCATAGAATTCTAGAATCTTAAGGTTGGAAGAGACCTCCAAGATCATAAAGTCCAGCCATCAACCTAACACCACCATGCCTATCTCAGCTTCTAAAATAATTCCCCTTCATATCCCCGGAAAATAAACTTTGTAATTGCAGGCTGTTAATATTCTTTCTCATATTTTTTTAGAGAGGAAAAATGCGTGGAAAACCCCTTCTGCTCTGCCAGCAGTGTGTGCCAGGAAGGTGGGAAAGTGTCTCTGCAGTGAGTTTCAGTGGGACTCAGAGGTAAGGATGAAGCTTTGTTACTGTAAGGAAAAGAAAGCTACTACTGAAGGTATCCTACTTTGGAAACTTGTATTTGCAGGTACAGGGTCATGCTGCCTCTGATTTCCCCATTCTCTTTGTCTGCCTTTTGTTGCTTTTTGCCATAATGCAGAGTGTAATCTGGCCCCTTGGTACATTAATGTTAGAAAAATCATTGAAGTAGTAGTGAACAGAGGAACAGGATAAAGACTGGCTTCCAGCTAGAATGAAATGGTCAGTGCCATTTGTCTCATCTTTGTTTAAGACCGTGTTGAAAAAAGCAGGCAGGCAGTCGCTAAAGATGAGCTGAGTCACCCAGCAGCTTAGCATTATGTCCCTTTCCATCTGCTGAAGCTAAAGCTGCTCTCTTGCTGTTTGTTAGGTGTGAGTGTCATTATTTCATCTAACAGACTTTAGGTAGAAGAATCCCAAGGCCAGGTTCACCCCTTGAAAACTTCTCCTAGGCTGGCTGACCTAAATAATGCAAATTATCATGATGAATGATACCGAAATAACAGTAACGACATGATCAAATGGCATCTATGCAAGCCACATACTACTGCTGCTTAAGCAAAAGCAAGCAACTTCATGACAATACATTCCTGTCCGTACATTTTCCTCTGCTCCATACTGTGTAATTAATATGTACTCAGTCTAGGAACGGCATTTTCTCAAGGAAGAGTTTAGGTCTAAGCACTGTGCTAGGTCCTCACTGAGCACCAAGAAGTTATTTGAATGCAACCAGAGTCAGTGAAAATTCCCCTGTGCTGCAAAACACTTGGGCATTGAAGCACTTGGGCATTGAAGCATAGTGGGGTTTGTCTTTTTTTTTTTTCCTTCCCTTTCATCACAGCATGTTTTCCCCAGTAGAAAATGTAACAAGTATGTTTGGGGTTTAGGTGGATGGCGGAACACAGCCTTCATTGTCTGCTCCTTGTCTCATTTCAGAAGCATAAAAAGAGCTGTACCTGCTTAGTTTGAACTTGCACAGAAATTGAGAAGTGCCAAGTCGGAAAAGCAAAAGCATTGTTTGTTCTTTTTAAATTTTTTTTTTCTACTCCATAAAGACACAGCTCTGAAAGAGGGGGTAATCAGGCATTCCCACTGTTGAAAATGTTACATAGTTCTCAAGTGTTGTACAGCATCATATTTTTTATACAATATATAAAATGAGATGTGAGAGCTGATCTATGCATGGTGCCTATATTCGCAAAACAGGCAGCTGAGAGTTACTATACATAGTAAAGTATGATTAAGCAGTTTCCTTTTCCCACTGTTCTGTAATTATTAATAAATCTGCTGCAAATTCAAAAATCAACATATTTGCATTCAGTGGCGCCATGTTTTATGGATTGATTGATTTGAATTGATAAGATTGATCAGAGCAGTTCTGGAGGAGAAAAGGGAGAGCTGGCACGGGGCCACTGTAGCAGTCAACGCTTTGTGCCAGTGTTCAGTGCTGGGGGAATGCAGCAAAGCATGCCTACGGCCAAGCTGTCCCCATAGGCCCTTTTATTGATCTTGTTGCAAAAACTGAAAGAGAGAATTCTTATTGAAGCCCCTGGGAACTACCCCTGAGAAGTCTGGTTAAGGATTTTGGAGTTGCCCTACAACACTTTCTGTATTTATAGCTACTTTTTTTCTTTAAATCTTCTAGGAACAAGGGGAAACCCTGAAGAACTTTCTTTGGGCTTTTTTCTCATGTGTACTAGAATTTCTGCATCTGTTTGGGCTGTTTCTAAATTTTAACCCTATTCTGAACACACTTGAAAACTGTTGTTGTATGTCACTAATAGTCCACCTATCAGGGAATATTTTGACAGTCACAAACAGGAGTAATGGGTCCTGTTTTCTTTGCCTTGTCTTGAAGTTAGGAACCCAGTTCTTATGTATACATCTAAAATTAAATCAAAATCTCTGAATGAGTTGAATTGAAATATGCAAATGAAAATACTCTGTTCTACTTAGGTTCTCTTAATTCTGCTGCATTTTTATTTTATGAATTAGAACAAACCTTGCATTTTAGGAAGTCTGCTTCAGCCCTTTTAATATGAGACAATACCAACATGAATTGTCAAAGGCCATGCGGAATTTTGTCTGCAAGGACTGAAATACAGTATCTGGCAGTTACAGAAGAAATGCTAAAAAGTTATTTCTTTTGAACAGTTGTTTGCTTTGTTTGTGCCATATATAGTAAGTGCCTGAGCAGCTTTCATTATTTTATTATCGCTCACACCGATTCTGTTTTGCTGCACACAGTACTGTTAATTGGCTCACTTTGAGTTTGTTCTGTCTGTTGATTACAAGAGCTAGAGAAAACAGCCAGCCACTTCTTTCATCTGAGCTCTATCGATGAATGCTTAATTAGAAGATTCATTAGCTTTGTTTACTCTTTGGATCAGGACTCCAAACTAGGCCACAAAATCTGATGGCAGATTCCTCCTTGCAGTTTCAAGGATTAGTTTTTAACTCCCAGAATCAGTTAAATAGATGTCCTGCTTTTGTTTGATTCCAGCAATTAGACATAAGCAAAAAAGTTCTTGGACAAATGAAACTCCTCTACCTTGCCAGCGGCGGAGCAACGTACATGGCCTGAAAAAGCCCACTCAGCCCGTTTTGAAAGAGATCATTTACTCGTTTGCTTGCAAAGTCTCATTGCTTTGAGTGGGTCTTCTGCCAAGGTGAGAAGTAAGGGGTTAGACTCAAGAGACTGAGGGCCACATCAGAAGCTGCTTCTAAGTTGGCACTGGGCTGTTGGCTTCACTGAAGTCCTGCCACTTAAGGCTATCTGACAATCTGAGCTTCATCTTTTCCTTTTGTCTCCTTGTCAGTGTGCGTACCTGTCTTAAAGCTGTCACCTGAAAAGTGTTATTTTATGATGCCATAAAATACAAAAGAATAATTGTGACAGTTCTCAGCTGAATCAATTTATGATGAATTGCAACAGAGATTCCTCCCCCTCCTCCATGATTCCGTGAGTTATAGAAGACAATTCTTATTCTGTATTCATTAGTATTAACTCATCAATCTTAGTGGTTTTAGCATCCATTTACACTGGATTGTGAAGATTAGAATCAGTCAATCGGATCTTATGGTGCATCATAGAGCAACTGATAGGCATATCATGTAAGTATCCCATCGCAGTAACGTGCTGGGATTGGAAAAAAGCAATAGAATCAATGTCTGTGTCTTTACCTTGCTGGCATTTGTTAACCTCTAGCATGGGGTTTTTTTTCCCTTTCAGTGGCTTATGTAAGTCACTCCTTATATTTTTTATTTTTGTCTTGGAAACATTTTTCACCACATTAAAATATTCTTCACAATGTAGTTGAACTGGTTTTCAGTCTTCAGTGTTTCTGAATTACTGTTCTCACCTGATTCCTTCTCAAAATAATATTAAATTGAAAGTGAATGCAGTTGTTTCCGCTGACTAAAAGCAAAGTGCTCTGCCTACATATCTAATTTATACCAAGCAATATGATTCAAATGGAATTTTCACATGTCTCTGAATGCCCAATTCCCACTGAATCCCAAATGAATTTGGACACAAAACTCCTTCAAACTCCTTTGAAAAATCACAGCTTGTTACAATTGTTTTTGCAGAAAAACATGAGTTACATGCCTTGTGTCATGCATGTGTCTTTATCTATGGGGGCAGCTGAATACGTATGCCTAGAAATATTCATTTCCCCATGCCATTTATACGGTGGTGTTTTCTATATGCAGTCTGCACTCGTGCATGTTAAACAGTGGACTCAGTTACAGACCTGAGACATTCTCATCAGTACAGTGGACTATCTGAACGTTAAGGAACAAAGACAAAGTGAACTCTGAATGTTGGTATGCCCCAAAGAGCTGCTCTGGAAAACCAGCTCTATGAGTACTGCAAAGTTTAAAATGTTCAGGGGAAATAATTACTGTATGTAGTTTTGTTTGGGGGATGTATGCTGTAGGAACATGTGCTTTTACAACGAGGGTGGTAGAACACTGGCACGAGCTGCCCAGAGAGGTGGTGGATGCCCCATCTTTGGAAACATGGGTGGATGAGGCTCTGAGCAACCTGATCTGGTTGGAGATGTCTCTGCTCCTTGCAGGGGGGGTGGGCTGGATGACCTCTGAAGGTCCCTTCCCACCCTAATGATTCTATGATTCTAACACTTTATCTATAACTCAATTGTTCTTTAAACCTTTGAGAGATTTTTCTCCTTGCTGCATATGCAGCAATAAAATTTATGTGGAATGTACACAAAGCCACCTCTACCTTTTAGTACGTGTATAATCTCCCCCCACACACATGTGCAAGCATTTCTTAGCAAGATATAAGCATCCGTTATTTAATAGTCTGGCACGCACTGCTGGCCATAAAACAGAAGGAAAGTGAGCAATAAAACTGACTGTTGTACCGCAGTGTGTTGACTGGTTAAGTTTCACAGCAGCAAGCTGAAGTTGCTCAGCTCTGCAGTGTATGAATAAAAATTACTGAATTTCCGCAGCCAGTGCACCTAATTTCCTACGGCAGACCTTCTTGCATGCATCATTCTTGATATTCTATTTGGTTATTAAGGATGATAGTTAAAGATTTATGCATGTGTGGGACAGAATATGAAATGCAGCCTATTGCTATGGTTTTACACTATTATAACTTAATTGAAACCCTTGCAGAGGTCTGTAGGGGTTTAATCTCTGGCACTTCTCCTTGTAGAGAGAAAATGGCTTTGCACCACTCTAACACTTAGATTAAATTGTACAGCCTGATTGAGAGGCTCTCGTGGCATCTGTTAGCTGTGAGAATTCCGTTGTTTTCTTGATACTACTAATCAGGAGAGATGCGTCGTTGCTGGTTTTTTTTTATTTGTGCAGTTTTTTTGAGGGAAATAGAGATATTTCACTTCCATTAAAACTGCTGCTGGGTTTTTTCTTTTTTTTTCTCTTTATTGAGGGTGGGGGAGTGAAAAGGGAATTGCTCAAAACTGGAACCCTGAAATTTGAGTCACGGGCAGATCTTGTGATCTTTCATGGCTGAATAATAAAAATATTTAATTTTTCAGGGTTTGGAGTTTTGACAAGCTCCCAGGCTTTCGTCTTACCTTACTACATCTGAATAGCTATAGAGTTACGTGACAACCATTGCCTTCTATGATTATAAAGCCTAAAATATGGTTTGATCAGGATTTATCGTACTCAATCTTTTCAAATTTCTCCTATCCTAGTGATAAGCTCTTAGCCCTTTCTGTGACTAGTGGTAAAAACTTAAATGGTGAGCCTAATGTAGCTGTTCCAGACATTTTGTTTGTCTCTTCTAAGCATTTCCAAAATGCTTACATGGATAAATCTTTACTGATTCTTTTCAGTTGGCTTAATCATCATAACCATATTTTTCTTGTTTGTTAAATGAACATTCATTAACTCTTTTCACAATCTTACCCTCTGTCTAATCCTATTCCCAGGGTATGTTTCCTCTATACTTGATGCCAGTAGGAGTTTGGCGCCTGTGTTCTTCTGGAGATCTGGACCTTAAGGACTTCCAGTTTTAGTATTTTCAGCACTAGCATTGTCACTATCTTCGACCTTTTAAAAGCCCTCAGGTTAGCAGAAACTTGCAGCATGAATTTGGCTTTTGTATAAGAGAAATATATTATTGAAATAACAACTTCAGAAGCACTTAGCATCTATAACTAACCGGTCTCGGTCTGTTTATTTGGCGTTGCCAAAAGCTGCTCAGTCATTTGTTTTAGTTACTACAAAATCTCAAAGGGGTGTTGTGGCTGTTGAGCAGATGGTTATAAGCGTTACCTTCTAAGTGACTGTCTGCTTCCCATCTGACAGCAGAAATGGTGAAATGTGCACTTACACTGGCCCCAGTAATTAACAAACAGGGATGTCAGAGATTATTTCATTTTTCTAGTTGCTCCATTGCAATTGGGATTAAATTCCTGCAGCAGCTGAGAGAAGTGCAGTTCCTAGGTCTCCACAGTAAAAAAAAAAGAGATAAATCTTCAAGGGTCTGCTGATTCACAAACATGGCCATCAGAACTGACTAGAAATGGTATTAACTTTGCTTTTCAAGGAGAATAACTCGGCCATTTATTATGAGGTAGGATAAAGCACTGGAGATGGTGCTGTGGAAAATAGCTCTGAGTAGACAGGGGATTAGGAGAGATGAGGTAGCCAGATATATCCTTTTATCTCTCATTTTTCTACTTCTGTTGATGGAATCCATAAGAGGATGTTTGTGAAGCTATAATAAGCATATTTCAAATACTGAAGCCAAACATGAAAGGTCATGTTTCACCTTTCGATACAGCAGCCTGCACTACAGAATAGTACAGCTGGGCTGCAGTGTAAAAGCTCTTTGTTTGCACTGAAGAGTTTTATGGGTCGATTCTCACTGCCTCCTGGTTTGTGCCAAGTTGCAGGTGGGGTGACCTTTGGGAAAGCTGAGAGTTAGAGCTCTGTGACTTACAGCACATCAGTGTAGTGGTTATATGTCCTTGAACAATGCTCTTTTTCTGGTATCTGGGTATTCAAATGGTAAAATGGGTGGGAACAAGAAATGGCCAGAAGATGAGATTGTAGCAAAGGGTTCTCAAGTATATAATTCACTAAACCATCAAAATAGGAGTGTTCTGTGCCAGTTTGAGTTGCTACACCTAGATTAGTTCATGCATTATAAATCCAACTGAGATTATCTCTTCCAGTTCAATGCTTTGAATTGGAATTCCTGGAAATTCCTGGAGCACCTCTCCTATGAGGCCAGGCTGAGAGAGTTGGGGCTGTTCAGCCTGGAGAAGAGGAGGCTCCGGGGAGACCTGATAGCGGTCTTCCAATACCTCAAGGGGGCCTACAGGAAAGATGGGGAGAAGCTGTTCAGTAGGGCCTGTTGTGATAGAACAAGGGGTAATGGGTTTAAATTAGAAGGAGGTAGGTTTAGATTAGATATTAGAAAAAAATTTTTTACAATGAGAGTTGTAGAGCACTGGAACAGGTTGCCCAGAGAGGTGGTGGAAGCCCCATCCCTGGAAACGTTCAAGGCCAGGCTGGATGAGGCTCTGAGCAACCTGATCTAGTCAGGGATGTCCCTGCTTCTTGCAGGGGGGTTGGACTAGATGACCTTTGAAGGTCCCTTCCAACTCTAACCATTCTATGATTCTATGATTCTATGAAATTTTCAATTGGTAAAGGATAAAACCACAGGATAATGCACCTTTCAGGGGCACTTCAGAAATTGTATGAGTAGTTTATATGCACTGTCACTGTGTTAGAGGAATAATTCTGTGTGCATACATTTTTGTTGTATTGTTGGGAAATGTTTCCTTTATGTTCATGGGCTAAAAAGCTGTCTTGTATCATGAGAAAAACAGATCTAAGCACAGTCCATAGAAACAGACCAAGAATGGTTGTAATCAGGTTTAAGAAAGTCCTTGTGCTTTGTGTAATCTTGGGCAAGGCATTTACTCCTGAGATGCATTTGCAGCTCCTTTGCTCCGGCAAGCCACAGCATAGAGGCTGACTCTTCAACACCTCAGATTCCTAGCTAGCATTTTCCTGTCCAGCTTTTGCTGGCCTAATTACATTGCAAGTTCTTAAAAGCAGGCTGTCTCTCTGAATTTAGGTACATCTAGCAGACTGATGGGGCTCTGCAATGTATGGCACTATCAATAAAAATATAGCATAGAAGTAGCACTTCTTGATCAGTTAAAGTGGTTTGTCATCGTAAGGAGCAATATGCTTTAAAAGATTTCAGTGAAGATACTTGTACAAGCTCTAGGATGTACTTGTGCTTTTGAAGTACTGGGAGAAAGATTTCAAGATAACTTTTTATGATTTCAGGAAAAGATACCTAGTTTGTTTGTTATACCCACTGCACGCTCAACATGGAAAGCAGTTTCATTAATTCCTTTTGTGTTTTTTTTTTCCTTCAGGAGTGGCTACATGCAACTTGTTTTTAATCTTTCTTTTTCTTTTGAGTGTGTACATGAAGATAGCAAAAAGGAAACTGTCACATTATCCACAACATCTAGGGACACTTTCTGTAAGGCTGGGCTGCTCCTTGTGTTGTATTGATTCAGGTGATCTGTGAGCATGGCAGTGCTCTTGTTTCCGCTACTCTGAGCAAAGAAGTGGCACAACCTGGGTTGTTCCTGTACCTAATATGATCTTTCAATCTGGTAACACCTGAAGTTTGAATTAAGACCAGTAAGTCTGGAGATCAGATGTTGAGACAACTGATTACATGCTGTGAGTCTGCAGATTGTGCTAAAGAAGGAGAAGCTGTTCTGTCAGCTTGCAGCCCTGGAAACAGCTGCTTCTGCAGCACTGCACAGCCTTTATTTGTAGGTACAGCACAGCCGGAGAGAGGTGAAAGTGTGGTTTGGGGCTGTCTCCTCAAGGTGCATATGTGTGAGGTAGCTGAGGGGGGAGAAAAGAGAAAGGGAGAAGTTATTTCTTATAGTAATGCAGCCTGATGAGTAAGACAGGAGACAACCTACGGAGTTCAGTGTCCCCCAAGGTTTGATGCTGTTGTGTTCAGAGACAAAAAAAAAAAACAACCGCATTGCAGATTTCATTTAGGCTGGCCAAGACTGTACAACTGCATCTAGGGCTTGCCTTGAGGGGTAGAGTTACTATCCATATAATCTGACCTAAATCATTCCTTCAGGAAGCTTGTCATGCCTCAGAGCAGCCTGCAGCGCACTGAGGAATCCTGAGCACAGTGGGAAAGGCAAAGGCTGCAGGAAGGGTTAATTCTGGATTTGCAGGGCCCTGGGAGGGGACCGCAGGAGGTTGGTGCTCCCTGTACTCCTCCAGCGCCTCCTGCTGGGAATTTGCCCCAGGGAGCTGCAGTTCAGGGGGGGAAGGGAGGGCAGAAAGGGAGCAGACACTTTTTTTCCTGGACTTTTCAGGGAAGGAGACGCAATCTGCCTGCCTGAGGTCTGCTAAGGGCCTAGGACTGTTGTGTCAAGGATAGCAACAGAGGCAGGTGCAGTCCAAGGGAAAAACTTAAGCGAAGTTTCTCTGTGCATCCTTAGGGAGGGATGGGACATGGTAAAGGGGGATTTGACCTTTTGCAAATGGAAAAGGAGGGAGCAAGCTCTCTTGCATCAGCCCTTCTCAATGTCCTCTGCCTGTCACTGCAGGGTTGTGATGGTGGGACCCTGTGCTGCCTGCCCCGTAGTGGGAATTTAAGGGTTGATAGAGGCTTACTGTAAGCAGAGACGGGATGGAAAAAGGAGACGGGATTGTTTGACTAGCTGCTGTCAAGTGGAGCTTAGAGAAAGCATTTCTCAATCTGCCTCTTCCCTCCTCCCGCTGGGAAGCTGCTGCTTCTGCAGCAGGTCCGGTTTCTGGCAAAAGTTCAACACTGCACCAACTTTCAAAGAGAGAGGAGAAGGGAGGGAGAGAGGAGGAGAGGCCCGCATAGAGGAGGAGCTACCATGTCCCAGGCTCCCTTTGGCCAGGAGCCTGACTGCTGCAAGCAAGAAAAGAATCTGAAAGAGCAGGTCTTCCCTTTCCCATTCAGCAGCAATGCTTGCTTTCCCCTGGTTTTCATAAAGTTAACATATTTTCAGGGGCCTTATTGCCTCCAGACGTAACGCCGAGAGATACTGTTTGTGGCTTGTACTACATAAAACTCTCCCCAAAGCAGCCAAAAATTACACAACTAAATTGGGTGACTGCGGTATCCATGAGATCACAACAGTTTTCTCCCAGGGAAAGTTTTTTGTTTGTTTCCACCCCCCCCGCCAAGTGTTCTGAGAGAAAGGGCCAGGTAAATTTTGGTGATGGGGGAGAGGAGAAAAAAGTCCATTTACTACTCCCCGAAAAATCAACAACACTCAAGAGGAAAGTGTTAAATAAGGAACAGGAAGGTAGGATGGAAACAGACAGGAAATCGGGACAAACCTAGCAGAACATGAGCAAATGGCTTCTCTACAGCCTTTGCCAAGCTTGCAGGGCAGTGTTTGCGGACAGCAAGCGCTTCTCCCCGCAGGAGCTGGGCCCGCATCTGCAGTGGCGAGAGGCCAGTTTCCCACTGGTCAGCATGAGGGGATCAAGTTCTCACCTGCCCTTGCACACTGAGCAACTCTTGGGTGACTGTCAAAACAAAACACAAGATTCCTGTCCCACATGCGCCTTTGTGTGCATGTCCTGTAGGAGAGCAGCTTTAATTGTGTGGGTCTGGACATGCAGTGCTATTTAGTTCTTTTTTTTTTTTTTCCCTTTTCTGTTCTATGACAGTTATTAAAGTCAGTGGTATGTGGCTATGGGATTAATAGGATGTAGGAGAAAAACAGGAATCAGCTGCTCTGCTGCTCCCCCTGAGTAGGAGGTGAATACGGCAGAGTGGGAGTTAACAGCATTCCTGCAGCTCCGAGGGAGTGTGGTGGTCTCTCTGGGTTGCAGTGGGGAGAGGGGAGTATGGCAGCTTTGCTGATGCTCTCCCTGGAGCCAGGCCCTAGGGAATGGGCTCCATGGGTGTTCTGGGACGGCAGTGGCTATGGAGGGAGCTATGGCTCTTGCAGTTATTTGCAGGGAGATTTTTGGGCAGAGAGACCAGCCCTCCATGAGAGGGGGCCTGGCATAGCTGCAGTCTCTCCCCTGCAAGTATTGGTTATGGAATGGCAGGCCTTGCGCTCACAGCCGGGGAAGGGCGGTGGCTGCTGGCATGCTCCCTTTTTGCTGCAGAAGGATGCTGAGTCACTTCTGCAGCGCCTGCTCCTCCTTTTGAACTCCCCAGTCTTTCCTAGTCTCCCACAGTGAAACTGATGGAGGCAGCTCAGACTCCTCTTCTCCTCCAGCCTGACTTCTTTTTTTCTCTCTCACTTTTTTCCCTTTCTGGGTGCCAACCAAAGAAGACATTGCTTTAAAATGAAAATTTATTGCTCTAGCTGCCATAAGGTGATGCTGAATCTATTTCTCCTTTGCTAATGGATCTTCCTGTTCCTCCAGAGAGCAGCAATAATATTTGATGAATACAGTGCATGCTGCAGCAATTTTCTTCTTTAAAGGAGGCCTCCTGGGCATTGAATCAGCAATGGTTATCCATCGGGCAGACAGTTCTTGGAAGAAGGGCAGGGGCGGGGGGAACATAATTTTTTTGTGTGTTTTGCTGGAATAGGCAGCAAAAAAGCACTCTGTACCTCTACTTTTCACTGCCTGCTGTACAAGCTATTCCTTTAACCTCTTTTTCCTCATGGATTGCTGCAGAACGTCTCAGGAAAAGTCTGAAAAATCGCCCAGTGCACACCTTTGGGGAGGATGCTCTGCATGAAAATAGGAAGGTGAAAGCTGAACCTCAGTGCAGGACTGCGCGTGTTTCACAGAGGCAGGGGCTTGGGGAGAAACGGGTACTGACTGAACACTGATGGCTGGCATCAAAAAACTTCCATCAACATTTCACTCTTTGTCCTTTCCAAACATCAGTAGCAGTTAACATCTGCAATACCAGATAGGAATTTATTAAATGAAGGGTCCTGGTCTCCTGAAAATCCGAGTACTTGTTTGAGCCAGCTGTCTTGTCAGTAGATGATGATTCGTTGCTTCATGTCTTACAGCTCTATATTGAACTATCCTGTAATCTTACTTTTTCGTGTTATTACAGAGAGATGTGAGCACTGCATTTCTTCCTATTTTAAAATCCTGTTTTCATTTGTTCAGAACTTCTCTATTGAATATTAAAAAGAAAAATCAAAACCTAATTTTTGCTTTAGAAGCTGTTTTGCCTTCCCATATTTTAAAGCAGGGGTTTGAAATTTAGTAATGGTGGGCATTATTGCACAGTCGGACCTTGTTTCGTTATGATGCGTTACGATGAAGCCTTTTAATGAAGTGATAACGCAGTTTTTTCCAGAACACTTGTAGATTTATACAGGAAACTGAAATTTATATATTCATCTACTTTTTTTTTCCTATTCCTTTAGTGTTTAACCCCATGTAGTGTCTACAGCCTGCAATCCAAATTCTGCAGGGAATACCTTTATATTTTATATGGGTTTTTTTCCCCATGGTGATCACACTGTAATTAATTCTAAAATGCATTAAATGGTGAAATATTGGCAAGAAGAAACATTTTACCACTTAACAAACCATTGAAAGTCAGTTCCTCCTCCTCCAAGTTTTACGACGAAGTAAGGCCAGTTGTGGCCAGTCCTACAATAAATCTGGCTTATTAGCTCTTCCTGTCCTGAAATCTAACTATAGGCTTAAAAATAGCCGTGAGACCAGCAGGCACATTAGCTACACACACACACACACAAATATCTTCATCATTAGTCCCTCCTGCTTCTAAGTCTAGCTTTTATTTTAGTTCAATGGTCACTGCTAGCCACAAATCTAAATGTAGTGAGCTGTCCTTGGCACAGCCCTGCTCTAAATCTCATCAAGTCCTAATCCTACCTTGTTTGGGAACATGACTTTCAGGGATAGAAAGTCATAGAAGGATAACAGCTTGAAAACTTGTTTCTGAGCTCTGAAACTCTGGCTTTTAGTGAGCTGCTGGTCAGATGCAGGAAAAACCTTTTCCTTTTTCTCAGCTTGTGTTCCAGGATCTGCTCACATACTTATTGTTTCCTTTTTCAAATCTGTTTTTAGCTCAGCCATTCCTAGCTGCACGTCTTTATGGGTATGCAGATGTTATATAATGAATAAGTTATTTTTCTTGTAGAAGACAAGAGGGTTAGAGTGGAGGCTTGGAATTGGGAAATCTTTTTTGTCAAGTCCTCTGATTTTCATAAAGTTATTTATATAGACAGAAGTACCTATCTGTCTGCCTGTAACATCAGTTGCATCAGGCTTCGAGATTTGATTTGAATAGCTTTAAGGGGATTGCTCAATTTAATAAGGAGTTGTGTGTAGGAAGTCTACCGGTCTCCCTTCTCTGTGTGTCTCTGTCTTCCTCCCAGACTTATCATCAAGGTCTCTGAGCCGAGTAAACTGCTTTAGAGCATTTGGAACTGATGCCTATGACTCTTCACTGGGAGCTAGTGGGCAGATCGTTCCTAATGCACTTTGGGTAGCTACAAAAGGAGTATTAAAGACAGGGCTCTTGAAATGTAATAGTTTATCAAAGAAATAGAATTAAAGGATGGAGGAGAATAAAGAGGAGAGGAAGCATCAAGGTTTTTCCAGAAATTTATTTCAATATGTTTCTATAAGTTTGATTGACTAATAATAGAGTAAAACATTGTCTTATTCTGAAGCTTTTAATCTACAGATCTGAAGATGCATCACAAATACTAATCAGTTAGCTTCAAAGGAGGTTTAGATTGTCCTACCTAAATATTAGTTACAGCACATTTAAGTGGTACTGGCAATGTTTTCTGAAGATGGCAGGACATTTTTGTAAGCATCTTATGTTAATGCACTTGATTACTGATTCTGGTTAAGAATGGTGTCTTTCCAAATGGAAAATACTAGCTGTGTCTTTCCTGCAGTCTGTCAACATTTGGAATGATTATGCGCAAAATGAAGACTCTTACTTCCCCAGGCTAGTACATCAGAGATGTAAACCCATCCTATTAAAGGAGTAATTTACTTAACAAGGCACAAAATTGGCTTGCCGTCCCATGAATAATTGGAATAAATATCTGCCATCTGAGCCCTTGCTGCAGCCGCTAATACCGATTGAGTTTGCGAGGTTTGGCCGCACCATGTGTTGAAAGGGCTCACATGTACAGACTAAACTGCCTTGTGGGCTGGGAATTACAGATGGGCCTCCTCGAGATCCCAGAACATGCCCAGTGCACTTGTATGGCAAATCAGACAGATGCGATCAGGGGTGAGCAGGAGGTGGAACAGGCCGTGTTGGGCCTCTATCAGCCCAACATAGAAAAAGCTTTCTGTTCTGTTGTGGCCTGAGGATTCTGTGTGCCTAACGCCCTCTGTAGTGGAACAGTATATATGTGATCAGCTGTGTGGGGATGGGGAATATGTGTACTCTTTAACATCCTGACCTTCACTCTTTATGGGATCTGAGGTCTGGAAGAGGGGCAAGAATGTAGAAATTATAACTTTTCATTACATGACTCTTTGGATTTCAATAATAAAAAGTAGTCTTGTTTTCCGTATATCATAATAAATCCATTATTATGGTAAGGAAGCAAAGAGAATTTACCTGAGGTATGGCTCAGTCCCACCCTAGCTATCACGGTAGTATTGCCTAGCTTAATATCATAAAATGTTTAGCACACGGACCTAAGTAACATTTAAACCATTTCTGCATTTCTTCTGGGTTACTTTACCCTGTGAAACATTTATCTCCCTATCTTCCACCACTGCCACCCCCACACCAGAGACCCACTCTCTAGGAACTGTGTTTAAAAATGATTCGCCGCGTGTGTTTGAATCTGCCAGGTTTAATTACAGTGTTCCATCTGAATGAGATAATACAGAAGAGCAATTGAGGAGAGTCAGAGAGGTCCTAGGATTCAGATTGGATCCCAGATGTTTTGTGTGTGAAAGAATGGTGCAGGCTATCAATCGGGGAGTTTATAAATGGGCATCAGGAGGCACATGGTGATTGGATGTAATTACTTCACTGGAGAGGATGGAAGCATGAACTAACAATACAAAGTTAGGGGTCTGTCTATCAGTGTGTTAAACAACATTCATTTATTAGCATCTCAGGATATCTATACATTATGGATATGACGTTGTCTGTTATTACCTGCTGCCTTGCTCAGGGCTAAAATTTGAATCTGTGAGCTTCGGAGCCAAATATGTCAACGTAAGTAGTTGAAGGTAACGAACTTGGTCCCAAGGTTGGTGTTACCAAAGATTTATTTATATTGATGAAGCACTCACTGAACAGGCAGTTTTACAAGTTTGAGTAGTGAGACCAGATCTTCACTTGTCCTCTGAAAATCCAAGCATGAGTAGTTTTTTTTAGGAGTAGCAGTAGTATTATATAAGGAAGCTTTCCAGACAGTAGCACCCTCCTCATAGGGACATAAGCATAGTTGCTAGACCTCATGACTCAAACATGACAGGAGTCTGGCAGACACTTGTACATTAGTTCTCACAGAAGTTGGGCGTTCATTTGGGGCTCTGGCTAAATCTTTCAATTTACTATTGTCATAGCAATAAATAAATAAATACAAAGACAGAGACTCAGATGATTGGTTTTGTTTCAGACAGGCTGTCTTCCGATTCTTCAAACGCTGCCTTCCATGATGAGATCATTTCAAGATCTAGCACTTAAAAGTCACATTGCTGGACTAATACTGCATCTAAGAAGATAGGTGAGTGCTGCTGCTTTTCTTGGTAACATGCTGTGAATTATTTATGCCAACTCTTTGTTGTCCTCAAGGCTTTGATGAAGGAAGAAAAATGCATGAGTATGCAGCTTCACTTATAGACCAGAGTAAAATAGTTTACAAAACAGATGCATCAGCAGGTGGTAGAGTTAGTTGCAAGCTATTGTAAGGGTAGACTGACCACATATGTGGATGTCATGTATTAGCTGAAATTGTAGCAAAATCAAATATGGCAGATATATTTATGGACTTTCAAAGAGAGCTAGTCACGTAACATGCTTTTATGCATTCCTGCGAGTCCCACAATGCATCTTTTAGCAACTTTGTACTTCTAAAGATCTTTGTAGTAATGGCTGTAAGTAATTTTCTTGTCCATGGGAGAGCAGGAAACTGAATTTAGTTACATTGTTACCCGAGAAATAACCTATTCTTGTGATATTAACTAATGCCTCTAATAAATGAGAGAAAACAAATGGGTGCACAGCTACATTCATCACAGAAACAAGTTAAGTGCATTTAATTTTTATAGGGTATTATAGGGACATTATAGGTAATATAGGGAAAGACAGGTGTCATCCATTGCCCCAAATTCTGCACGTCTTTGCTTATGCACCTTCTCTTACTGCCTAAAACAATAGCCCATAATAAAGTAGGTTGCTGAGGAGCATGTAGATTCTATTTCACATGCAGCTGCTGCAACATTTTAAATTGAATTTGTTAAGGGATATAGACATCAGCTCTATTAAATTATCTGCCTATGAGAAATGTGGGATACGAGGGACCATTAGCAAATGCCATATGCTAACCTCAGCCTTGTCAGCACTGTAATGTAAGTTATGAACAAAGGCATATTCCCACTTGTAGTTACCTCATATGAAAGAGACTTTACGGGGTCATCACATCCATTGTTCGCGCAGACCAAGGGATGAGGGCTGGGCGAGGGAAAGAGGACACAGACAGATGCAAAGCCATGTGATGGATATGCCTGATTACAGCATGAACAATGGCTGAGGAGAGAAGATCATGCTGAGCTCGCTGCTGTGACTTTACTCAAAATTTAATGGGCCCAATCTGCCACCTTTGTGTCCAGCAGGAATTTTGCCATTGATGGGAAAGGCAGCAAAATAAGGCCCAATGTCAGACATCGGGTGACATCATTAGTGCAGAGTTTTGCTGCCATTCTTTTTAAGAGACACAAAGGCACCAGTAACAACACTTCCACGTGCACTCGTTACTACTTCACAGAAAGGTGAGCCAGCTTTACAACATTTTGTCTTCTGCTCTAAAATGACTGCTGTACAGTTCCACCTTGAGGAGTACCCCTCAGATGTCATGACTTTCAGTTCGCTTCTCCCACGTAGTGGCCTAATTACTAGTCTACCTTCCTGCCTGGAGAGTAAAACGTAATCAAAGGGTTCTGAGGCTGCTCTAATTAGTCCTTACCTTCTAAAAGCTGGGAATAAAATCCAGAATTTTTTACCAGCAGACCTCTGTTCTAGCTATTTGATTATGCTATTTCCTTGAAAAGCTTTTTATTGCAGTGTTTCAATCCAGTTTAGACTACTTCTCTTCAGACCACCTGATCTTGCTTTTATTTTGAGAGGTATTCAGGATCGCACATTATGGTTTCCTGGCTTAGGACCAGACTCTAGTGTACCTTCATATTAGAAACAATATATAATGTCAAGAAGGAAACTGTCTAGAACATAATTACTTGCAGTCTTTCTAGTAATTTGGAGTAATATTTAAGGTTAAATTTCATTCCAGGTAGTCATGACAGCCAATCCGATTAGTACTGTTTGTGCACTGAAGTCATCTTTGATATTAGATTATTGCTGCTTTTTCCCCTATCAATTTTTTTGTCAGTGTTCATTGATTAAGCATGCTGCTCCAGGCACAAATAAATAAATAAATATGATCAAGTCCTGCAGCTAATCAATGGGCTGGGTTTAAAAGCCTGCAGATCACAGTACAAGGGCAACTGCTATTGCGGGTTCAGCAGATGTGGCTGCAAGCTGTGATTTTTGCATGCAAATGTGATTTTAAAATAAAACAGTGTCTCCCTGCATCTCAGCTCTCTGGTTTCAGAAATGACCTGTTCACTCAGTCTTTTGCTGGAATGCATTTGTTTAAGCACCATTTTATGCATCAAGGCTGGCACAATCAGAAATTTGTTTCAGCTTTTCTTACTATTCTGGTCTTTGCACAAGGCAAAAAGGATTTAACATCAGAAAAGCCTACTTTATCCCATCTTCATTGATCAATATCATTGGACACAGTGCCCTAATTTACACTGGCAAAGCAATTAACTCTCATTATTTTGCCTGATTCCCATCCTGAGGGCACCAGGTGGAAGCAGTGTTGAGTCAGTGCGGAGGTAATGGAGATGAGCAATTCAGTGGATCTTTGAACACACTGTAATCATGATGTGCAGAAGTGTACCTTTTATTTTTTGTCCATATGTGTGTCTCTTGACATTTACTGACATTCTTACATGTGACATTTTGACATTCTAATAATATTCTTAAGGGTCCTTCCAACATTAAGATGATACTAAAAAGCTGAGAATGAAATAAACTGATTTGTGAAGGTTTTGTGGGAGGAACTGTACAAGCATAGATTCCCACAGAGGTAACGTTTTAAGATGGTAAAGTAAGTAAATAATGGAAGAAGTTTTGCCCAAAATGGCACAGTGCAGTAAAGAAATCTGAAGCTGGCTGTCATTTTCAGTTATCCATTAGCTGGTGCTACTGTCCCTCCTTACAATCCCACGCAATAATGTAGTATCCATATAAGAAAGCAGACTCCAGTGCTGGCTGCGATCTCACCCGTAAGTGGTTAACTCCATCTTTATCAGCAGTCTGTCATAATATATTACTATATCCTAAAGTAGCTAAAGAAAGTGAGAATGTTGTTGATTTCTATGGACTTTTAATTAAATTAAATGTCCTCACACAAACCTGCTTGAATCTGTTAGAATTACTGGGGACTTTGTCAACAATTCTGCCCAGCTCAGAAGAATATTTATGCCCCTGATTTCTTAAGTCAGCAGGAGACTTGCTGTGAAATGAGGGACATCTGTGCACCCCCATACTTCTATGGAAAGGTCATAAATGCTTAGAAAATTCTGAGTTGTCATACTGGTGCTTTTAAGTCAATAACAGCAGTGGCTGAGTTCCACAGGCAGCCATAAACTAACCTTGTGTTCTAAATATCTGTTCATTAAATACTGTGTTTCAGTGCTCAGTGATGCTTATTTCTGCCTACCTGTGTGTCCTTATTTACTCTCTTTTCCACAGCCAATACTTCCTCTAGTTTGCTCTTTCACATCTATAACAAATGTGTTCTTTTGAAGTGCAAAGCAGTGTCAGAAACTGTTGTGTGGAGAGAATTCTGAGCAGAGTCTGTAGCTGTGATGAATCTTTATTTTAATAACAGGTGGGTTAACAAACATGAAAGGAAAAGCTTCTGAGGAAGAGAGTCTTGTCTGCTTCTTACCAGGCTGCTAATATTCTCAACCACAACTGCTTTGAACCATTATGTTCCAGTATGCACTACATTTCCGCCCAAACTTTTTATAGATCTCGTGATTTTTAAAGGAAGGGGATATTGGACCACCAGACCAGTGTAAGGTTATAAAATGTTACCTGAAAAATCAAGAATCATCCTATAGGATTTAAATTTTTATTAGCAAATCACCATGTGCCAAATCCTGCTTACTTTACTTCTATTTTAACCAGAACGTTTTGTAAGGAACGGTTCAAGAGGGATTCGGCCTTGTGTCTTTCAGAAGATCATTTTTGACTAGCCTAGCTGTGGCACGTCTGCAGAAGTGCCAGTGCCTGTGAGTTGTCCAGCGATCAACAGTGACAGCAGAACATGACACTGTTGCGCGTTGGCAGATAACAGCAAACAAATTGACCTTATGTATCACATATGTCAATAAACCAAGCAACTCTGTTCTTTTGAAAACTACTCTCTCTTTCTCTCTTTCCTGAGTTCTCTCTTCTCCCTGCCCTCACCCTCGCTTTCCCCTCCCCCCCCCACCCCCAGTAGGTAGAATTGAAGGTTTGTAATGTAGACACTTCCCTTTTGGTTTAGATAGTCTTCACATAAAAAGCTACAAGTCTGCCAGTTTTGAGTGCTTACTCTGAAGATGAGAAGCCAAGGGCTGCTGCATGTTATTCTAGGCTCTGAGACCAATAGTCCAGTAGTAGTTGAGTATATCACCTAAGGTTGGGGGTATCCTGGAGCAGAATCCTTTGCCTTTAGATATCCTTTATTCCTCTACAAAAGACTTTCAGAAAAGGGGATGATTTATTTTCTACAATGCAGGGGATGATTTATTTTCTACAATGCAGATGCGCTCTTTCTTTACCACATTCTTCATTTCATGAGGTAATCCTTTCTGTACCGGTCACCTCAGTATACTAGCTGACCTCTTCCTGAATGATTCCCATTTTAAATTGAATTACATAATGTCAGGGAGTTTATTTGGGATTTTCTGTTTTCTTTTTTAGAACAAGGATAAGTAAGGAAAAGGCTAACATGCCTAAGAGCCTGCATATCTGAGACTTCAGGAGTTGAGCATTGAAAGGCAGCTACAACACATTATTCAGAAAATACTAGACAGAAAATATACCTAATGAGTAGGATCAGGGGTATCTGGACTCTTTCTTTAATGCCAGTATCTTTGTACTTCTCGCTAGCATGATTTACAGTGCCTTGAATGAATTAGTACCTGAGCTTCACTGGTCTTGAAAGAACACCTATGCATCATCTTACTTTGACCGGGCCGCTAATCACATCCAGGAGAATTAACAGGCATGTAGCCATAAATTCTAGCGTTTAAACTTCAGATAAGGATTGGAGGTGAAAAACTGAGTTGGGAGCCAAGTAGATGTTGTAGCTTCCAAAATACATTCTATGTGTTTGGGCAGAAATCTGGAAATCACAAGGCTGAAGTGTGCAGAAGTTGTTTTTAACTTGGATGATCAATAGTTCCTGCCCGAATCACTTGTTTGCACTCCCAAGCTTATTAAGGATACCAGGAATATTGATCTCTAGGTCTCTTTACTCCAAATTTTAGATCTGTGTTCAGATAGACCCCTTCCCCATTCAGCTTGCTAGTGAAGTGACCAGAATTTCCAGTGGTCAGCCCTACAGCATTCTCATACTGAATGCCCAGAGGTGAATTATCTAGTAATGGAAGCCAGCTTTTCAAGTATCCAGTCAACAACTGAAATGGAACAAAATAAGGGTCTCAAGCAGAGCATCTTTAGCCAGTAGAGGTTAAGGACGCTATGTTAATAGTGTTGACAGTAGGAAGAAAACAATTTCTAGTCCGGTTAGCTTTGTCCAGTTCGGTCTAGAGAGTAGACAGTAACAGAGAGCCTTTGAGGAAGGATTAAAACAAGATGAAAGAAACAGAACTTTATCTTTGCTTTCTTCTCATAGATCACTAACTGTAATAACGTGTATCATCAGCTGCAGTGAATTAGGAAAGCTCCACAGAAATCCTCTTTTTACCAGCTTGAACATCTGGGACAAAACATGGCTTGTGTGCTGTAAGTTTATATTGGTGAGGACCAAATAACTCCCTGCAAACATCCTTGAACTCTCAGTTAGTTTGGACCTTGATTTTTCTATCTGTAAACTGTAAAGGATCTATACATGCAAAAGTAAATGTGTATATAAGTGCTTGAGTGCTGAAGGAACCCTCTTATTTTGTTTCCTTACTATTCCAGCATACAGCATCAAGTCCTGTATCCAGTAGTCTTTATTACTATACAAGGGGTTTGCTTTCATTGGCACAGTTAGTGGGAAAGGTGTCTCTAAATATAGGTATAAAAAATGTACAGCAGTCTTCCATGCTTTGAATCTCTCTCTCTGCCATACATATATATATATATATATAAATATATATGTCTTTATGCCCACCAGTGATTCCACTGGCTTGATTGAATCATTGCTAAATTACCTGAGGGTAAAAGGACAATCAGACCCACCTGCCTAACAGAAAGCACTGTACTTTATTTTCATTCTGACACAAGTGAGGCTTCAATGCTTCAGCTGTCAGCAACGAGACAGTAGGTATCACCCCTGGAGCTGCTACACACAAGCAAGAGCACTGAAAAGCTACTGACAGATTTTTATTTCTGTTAATGGGAAGTTTAGGCATTGTTGTGAATACAAAAGAACATAGTTTTCTCCATTGGGTACGTGTGCCTGGCTTATGCGCAAGAGCTCAATGTCATTCTTGTTTGCATTTTCACAGGGCACCTGATTTCTTCTTTATAACTGGACACTTACTGAAAGGAATGTTTCACTGCTTTCCTCCACACTTGTCTCCATTTTGTCTTTATTTTCTTTTCTTTCCTGCAGCCGCAGGCAATTATACTGTTAACAGAGTTACTTGTGATGGGAGATGGGAGGAAGGCAGAAATCTAGGCTCTGAAACAGAACAGCAAGCTGTGCGCTTCTGCAGTGCACCCCTCTTGTCCATGCTGCAGAGTCATTAATAAAGTCCCGTAGGTTTCTCACCGCGTGCTCTCCGGCTCAGAATCTGGGCTGCCATTCACGGGGGAGTAAGGATAATGCTGGTTCAGCTCTTCCCAAATTCAAATAGGTCTGACCTCTGGGACTGCTCTAATTTACTCTCTACAGCAGCTCTCTTGCAAGCCAGTGACAGACAACTTAGAATAGGTGAACTACAAAATAATTTGTCTGGGTTTCCTCAGATCCTTGCAAGTAGCTTTATTCAATGGTAAGGAAGAACAGCAGTCAAAGATAAATATTTGTGTGTAATAGATTGATTTGTTTAGTAATCTAACACAGACAAAATTTTAATCTTGTGAAGAAATTGAGGTCAGTTGTGAAATTAAAGGTGTTCCTTTAGAAAATGTTTCTCTGCTTTACCTTCAGCAAAGTTCCACTTTTCCTTCATTCTTCCAACTGAAACCATTTACTGAGGTTGACCTGGATTTACACATAGCTGATTTTTCATCAACAGTTTAGTCAAAGCCTATAAGAGAACCTCTGGAAACTGTGCCTCAGTTTACCATATAACTGAGATGGATTTGGGAAAATTGCACTGTCATGCCTGCCCTGTATCAGATCTTTGCAATGAATATCCAGGAGGTAAGATTCTCAGGCAGGCATTTGCAAACCCTGTTCTCTGCAGCAAGCGCTTCCTATGTGAAAAACAACAAACCAAATGTGAAAAACAACAAACCAACATATTCTTTACACATATACACGTATATATGTATTGAAACCTTGTTCTGATGAAAGGGGGTATCTATAGTGAACACAGATCACTTATATCCTAAGTTTCTAGCTTAAGTACTGCACAATTGGATGCCTCCTTTTTTGAGACAGTTCACTCTGAAAAGAGTTAAGCTTTGCGTTTGTCGACAGCATTGCAGCAAAGGGGATGAAGTAAGCCTGAAGGGCAGAAATGATGTACTGCATCTTTAACAGGGTGTGTCCAACCCACTTGCTGCAGTCTCTGCTGCAGTGAGGTTGAAATGGGGCTCTGGCTGGCTGCCTTGTTAACCCTCCTTATTTAATGAGACCTGGAGACAGTGATCATAGGCAGACATAGCGTTAGCATGGCTGTTGGTCTCAAGCTGACAATGAGCCTGTGAAGGATGGGAAACTTCGTACAGTGCGTATCCCCACTTTAGTCACCCGTGACTTGACTTTGTCCAAAAAAAGTTTTTCACTGATTCTGTGCTTTAGTGAGTTAAAAGGTTCTGTTGTATATAAAAAGGAGCTAGCCAGAGATTTCAGCACTCCGTAGCGCGTTACCATGTTAGGAACTTCACATAGTCATCAAACATTTTCTGCAGTGGTTGCTGGATATTGCGGAATCAATTTAGCACTGACAAGAAAAAGATTATTGGGCTGTGGAATTTCCTTGAGATTTTTAACAGTCTCTTACACTTATTTTATGTGTAGTCATAAAACACACTGGCTTTTAAAAGTACCGAGAAGCAGCTTTTAGAGGATTAAAAGACAGAAGTGACTTTGAAATTGTATACTCTGCCTTCACAACTGCAGTGCCAGCTGTACTGTGCTGGGCAGTCATCGATGGCAGATAGGTTTAGTTATGCAGAGCTTTCCATAGTCTCCTGAGTGCTTGTTCTCTTTGTATAAATACATCCACCCATAACAGAAATAGCATCTTTAAATCTTGTGAATTTGTGTATTACGAACTTAGTAGACAGTATTTGCAGTTATTTTTATGTAAGAAGATGGCACTTTCTTAGCCTATCTTGCAATTTACTATTACTCTGACACAACGTGCTGCTACAAGAAGAGTTCCAGTGTCACCCAATGTACTTGCTGTTTCATGCTCAAATCTCATCCTTTTTTAATTGATCATAATATGCATCCAAGACTTGATCTTTCTTCTAAGAAACTGAAGCAGTGCCAGGTGTTTTGTTAACCTAAATCCAAAGGTAATATTTAACCAAAGCAAAACAATAATTTAGAATCTTATTTTAATAGCAACTTGCAGATTCTTACAGATTCATGCTGCTAGCTCATTTGTATGCATGGGCTCCTGAAGAATATGTGCAATCCTGATAAAACCCGTCAGGCTTCCTGTGAATATTAAGGACTGATCGCAAGGTCAGCCTCCGTAATTATAACATGGCAGACATAATTTCTGCTTGTCTGTGAAGTGTGCACTGTACTTTTGGCACTGGAAATGAGGTAAATTGTTCTGTTTCCTCTGATGTGAGAATTCACAATTCTAAATCCTGTGGAGACTTCAGACAGGATTGCAGAAAACTGTAAGCAGATGGTGTTTCACTTGGAATTATACAGCACATGTATTTTCAAAGAAAGTGCAGAGCTCACTGAGCGATGCTACAGAACAAGAAGTTTTAAGCGACACTGTGCATCAACTGTGTGAACAGTAAAATGCTGCTGAATCATCTGTAGCTTTACTTTCGCTTATGTGAACTCTAGTGCCACCAAGTGCCAGTCCACCGCAAGAAAGCAGCCCTGCCTGCTTGGCACGGATAACTTCCAGCTGATCTTTTCCAGGGAACGCAGTGATCTGCAGCAGGTGGGATCAGAGCTAAAATAATCTCTGAAATATAGAAATACGAAGGCTTGAAGTTGGGGTTTACAGGATGAATTCTTCCAAAGCCTTAAAACTCATTGCAGCTTAGCTATTAATAACTGGTTTAGACACATTTTCAGCTTAAATTTGTTGATTCAAATGATAGAAGCAATGATTCAGTGGTTAATATGCCAGACGTAGCTCCTACAGCACAGTTTAGACAAAAAAAAAAAGTACTGGATGCTGCTTTGGTGATGTCCTTTTCCTCACAAGCCAGAAATTCAGCAGATTTCTCAGCAGAATTGTGAACGGGTGGCTTGAAAGCCAGTGTCAGGTTGCTGGGCTGGATTTTGCCTACAGGGAAAGAGCTGGAAAGAGCCTTATTCTGTTGGCCTCTGAAATGCCGGTTCTGCAGGTGACAGAAAAAGGAAAGGAGAAAGGATACTAATGTAGCAGCCTTAAAGCAGTGATGGGTGAGACAATACATCATGTGAATGCATTAATCTTATGTAATCTTAGAGAAGCAAGCTTACCAGAACTGACGTAAATAGAGAGCTGGAACATTTTTAGGTATATTCTCTTCTTGATTCTCAAGTGGGCTGTATCTGCCAGGACTCACTGTGCTGGTATGTTTTTTTTCTATACTACTCAAGGTGATTCAAGTTTGTCCTGCATTCCTTTGCTGTTTTAAGAGAAGGGAATAATGCCTGGATTTTAGAGCTCAGGTCATATAAACTCTTGCTGTTCTCTTCCCATGGGTAGAGCTTTACTGAATTGCACTATCTCTGGCAGTGTATTGTCAAGAGTTGGGTCTTTTTTTAGTCCTTGATTTCTTTTGAACAAAATTTGGAAAATTTTATACTGGCTAATTATACTGCACTACTACAGCAGTCCTGTTAATAAGACTAGAATACTTTTATTAGATGTTAAACCTGTATCAGTAGACAGCCTTGAGTCTTTTGCATGAGATCCCTCTCAGAGTGGGGGCTCTAGTTCAGCGGAGAACCTACAGTGTATTTTCTAGTCACTATTTGCATATGAAGCTAACTGACATTTCCTCAGTGGGCAAAAACTGGAAGTAGCCAAGTGATAGATAAGGCTTTACAAGTTTCTATCTTAGAAGAAATAATGCAGAGTCCCCTGGCCCAAGCGAGAGGATCCTGCACTTCACCAGGAGATCAGCCTGTTCTCTGCAGTGCTGCAACAAACATTTCTGTGTTCATAGGATTTGGCTTCATCAAATTGCAGATCAAGTCTGCTTCTGCCTTCCCTCCCATAAAACAATACATTGAGCTGCTACCTATGAATCAGTCATCCCATCTGGTACGCACTGAAACCAGAGCTGAATCACCAAAATGGAAAGTCGGAGCTGATCCCTTAATTGATGGATTTATACCTTCCGATGTGCGAAACATCCAAAGGCCTGAGTGCTGTCAGCATGTCATTGAAGGCAGCAGAGTGGTGCTGATTTACAGCAGCTGAGATCCAGCATTCTCATTGGCTTTCTAGTACAGACTTGGACTAGTAATTACAGATTGCACACCAGCACACATAAGAAATGTACATATTTTCTCTCAGGACAAAAGGTTCCATCCTTTTTGTGCAGTTCTGTGGGTTTTTTCCCATTTCTTAAATAGGGTAAGTGTGTCTCTAATGTCTGTCTCAAGACTGAGCTAGTGTTCCAGGCTAAAGGCTGTCATATCTCTGTTTCTGTTACTGCATAGGCTGATAAGAGAATGTGTGTCTGATTCGAGAATCCCACCGTGCTTAATCCTCCACCCTGAAAGCTGGTGTTGGATGAAGGACTTTTATCTTACTCTGATTAGTCTTTGATGTCAGTAAAGCAATAATATAATCAACTCTTCCTGCCTTTCTCGTGGTGCAATTTTGATGAACAAATTAGTTAATGTTTTTGGAGTGCTGTGTTAGAGATTTATTTGGGCTGAATTACTTGGGCAGGGTATTGACAATCTGTTCCTCTTGGATGCCTATACTAAACTCAGTCATTAAAATCCAGGCAAACAGGAAGACAGAGGGCAGCTTTTTCTTACCTACTACAGAGGGTTACCAGTTGCCAGCAAGTAATTTTATTTTCTCTTGCTTGGTTGGTTGACCCGGTTTGCTACAAGAGGTGCATATATTTCTAAAAGCCCAGCAACAGTGTTCCGACGTCAGTCCACACACACTTCTGAGCCACAGAAACAGAGTGCCTTGTCAATGTGTTCTCCTTGGGAGGGAGCTACGTTATGCTATTGTAGGGATAGGCTGTGTCTTGGATTTCCTGACTGCGGAGAGAAGTGAAAGCACGATGCTTGGCTTGCCTAGAGAGGAGGGTTATAAACAGTGCTGGCGGTGGGTGCACGGTACCTGCTCTGTGCTGAGGGCGTGGATCTGAGCACAGCAATAGATGTTTCCCTACAGGAACAAGTGACTGCTTGTCGGCTGATGACAACTTCTGTGCATAGCAAAGTGGCAGAGCCACTGTCTTCCATAGAGCAAAACACTATTCCATGCACGGTGGTGGTTCCAGTTCCTGTAGGACTTGTGGAGCAATCTATGGTAGTGAGTTACCACTCAGGCAGTTGGCAGTGTCTTGTCTCAGTGACTCCTGGTTCTTCTGGGCTCCCAAAGTTACTCAGAATATGAAGTTTCACTAAAAAAAAAAAAAAAAAAAAAAAGGACTGTCTTAAAAATAAAATGGGATTGGCATAGTGTACAGAGGAAAGCACGTAGAGGGTATTTGTTACATTGCTATGAAGTTTTTCTTCAGCGTGGGTTTTAAAAATCCAGTGGCTGCTTAATCCCTTTTAAAATTTTGTACTGCCACTTAATGGCTTTGAAAAATGCAGATGTTTGGAGCTGTAGTTCACGTGCACATCTATCGAGAACCCTTATAGAGCATGACTCTGCAAATGCACTTTTCATTCTCACACAGCAAATTCAGAGTAAAACTGAATGACAGTTTCATCTCATCTTGTGTCTCTGTGCTGGAAAAGGTAGTTTTTCATGTAGAAGACAATTAAGTTTCGTTTGCTGTTGATGTTTGCTGCAGAAGTGTTTCAGGCAGGCAAGGACTTCAGTAGTAGTAGACTTTGCAGAAACTGAAACACCGCACACTCACTCTTCAGCTCTGCAAAATTACTCCTCCTTCATGGATTTATGTGGAACTGTTTTCATTTGCTTTTCTTTTGCTGCTGCCAAGGGACCAAATTGGTCCCAAATATCACAAGCTGTGCTGTACCCTTGCCATGAAATGGTCCAGGGCTGCAGTGCAGTGAAGAGCATCCTCTCCTACCAGAGGCTCCTACTGCCTGCTGGGTCTGGGCTAGCACTGTTGTTTTCTTTGCTGATCTCTTGCTGGCATCTAGTGTTTAATACGTGTAATAGCGTCCGCTCGCACGCGTTTCGGGCTGCGGTAACCTTCAGGGTTTCCCCTGAGACAGAGCATTTGTAGATCTCTTTTTATGGAGAATATCCCCTCCCACATGAGGACTGTAGGCTTAGACCTTTTAAAAGAAGCCATTTCTAAAACCCCGCTTCTCCCTGCGTCCCAGTGCTTGCCTTTGGTTTTGGTATTTAGTGAGTCTTTTCTTAAATTTTGATATATTTGTCGTTAATTCTCACTCTTAGGGATTTAGGGTCTCCACAGCCCTCAGGGCTAATCTCCACTTCCCCATAGCAGAGATTTTTCCCTCCCAGTACAGTTGTAAAAGTTTTGCTTCACTGGAGGGATGAAACAATCTCATGGATTCTTTGTTAGAAACCCTCATGCCATAGGAGCATCAAGACAACAAAGAGCGTGTCTGTGAACATTACTGGCAAAAAGTCTGTGTTTGAGCTCTGTGTCCCTTTTGTGAGCTTTGTGTGGGAATGGGAGGGGAAGAAGGCAGTGCGTGGAACAGCCGTGACCAGCAGCGTGTGAGCTGAGATATCTCAAGGGTTAATGCCAAAGGTTTTCAAACCCGTAGACTCTACTGCTCATGGGTGTACTTATTTTGCCTGTTCCATCCCATTCCTGCAAGCAGTGAGAACCAAGCGTACTTTGGTTCCTTTTTTTCTCTTTTTTAGTCCCCTTTATAAAAGAAAAAACACCTACATTCAGTATATTGTGTCATGTAACTGATGCACTGCACAGAGCCAGCGTACTGTCTTGAAGGTCTCCATATCAAGAGAGGTGCAGAGCTTTGAATGTTATCTAAATTTTTATTTCTAGATTGGAGGGGTCCCCAGGAGAAGTAGTATTCTGCCTCTGGAGAATCAAAACTGAATGAGCTGTTACAATCTATTTCCTTTAAAAATGAAAGCCTATTTCAAGCCGAAGAGAATTGACTTACAGAGAGGACACGTAAAGCTCTGAAGACGGTCTCTTATCGGCAGTACTGCATGCATCAGGCAGTGCCCTAGAAAAAGCTATTGTTGTGTTGGTATTGTTTCTCAGTTTTTGGTTCTCCATATTGTGAATGTCTCTTTCCTCTTTTTCAATGGGAGAAAAGGGAAATAAGAAAGTTGAAGAAAAAAATTAGAAAACTCATTAAAAAGAGTCAGTATTAGATGAATGGAGAGTTCTTAGGGCTATGAATGTATCATTCATGTGCTCATTTACTGCTGTGCAAGTGGAACTGAGTCATAAACACACAGTCTTTATTTTTTTTATTCTAAAATGTGCATCATGTAATAAAATTTTGTGCTTGTTCAGAGCATTTCCTATAAAGATCTCTAAGCTGCTTATGCAAATAAATCAAGCCCTGCAAGGAAATAGAGGGGGTTTGTCCTTATTGAGGATGCAAAGAATATGCTGTATCTAGAACCCTGAAGTTGTAGATTAGTACTTCTGAAGGGTTGCATATAAACATTAATTGTTTGCAACAAAATAAAGCACATCTACATCTTTACACCCTAGGTCCATACTAAGTGCAGATTAGTCAGAGCCACAAAAGATGTATCTGGGTATCAGACTGGGTGACTTCTTTGGTGCCTTTGTTGTTTGTGATTAGGTCTAGGAGCTGCAACATTTAGTGTTAGCTTGAGCTCATCAGTCCTAAGATCTTTATTTGATTTTTCTTTGTATCAGCATTGATTTATTATTTGAGAAATCATTACATATGATAGTAGAGACAAACAGGCATCAAAGTCCTGTGAGATCAGACTCAGATCCTTCCACTGTCTCTGTTCTCTGTCCATCCCCAGATCATCAACCAAATGCCTGCGACTTTTTTTTTTTTTTGGGTAAGGAAGCAACCTCTGAACCAAGGCAAAAAAAAATTACTGTTTTTTTCTAGAATCCATCTGAACTCCTGAGGAAAAAAACGCTTTACTCCTGCATGTAGCAGGCTTCCAACTTAAATAGGCGGGTTTAGATTTCTAGGATCCTGACTGCCAAAATCAGAGGCTTGATTTTGTAGTACTTTTCAGATAGACTTCGCAGGAGCAGAGGAAGAAAAAGAGTACTGCTTTAAAAAAAAAAAAAAGGAATTATTAATTGCAATCTGCTGAAAACAACTCCTAAGGATTATTGGAAACTCATTTCCAGCCTTGGAAATTTTTATTAAATCTGACCACAGTACCCCCTGCTGAGGACGCTTTCGGGAACAAGCTCTTCAGACATTAAAGATGTAAGAGATACATTAAATATAAAATAGTCAATATCCCTGATTCTGCTGTGATGGATAGATACCACAGGCATCACAAGAGGGCTTCTACTAATAGGCACTTTGGAATTAGCCAGTGATTCTTAATGAAAATGCCTGCCAGCACTTCCTCCTTTTAATCTTTCACATGATCTCAAAAAAGGAGGGAGGAGCAGGACTACTGGCACAAAAGTAACACATAAATTCAGAGTTTGTAAGTCTCTTGGTCCTTGTTGGTTTATTGCAGTTGTGGCGCCAGCTGAAGGTGCTGGCCTACGTGACAGCAGAAGCAGAAAAACTGAGCCTGGATTCATACTGGGGTAAATAAGCAGAGTTTCTGTTGAAGATACTAAACTACTGGCTAGAGCAAAATGTATCCTTCATGGATTAACGCTACTTGCAGTTCATACTGTTACACCAAGGATTCTGCTGAAATCTGCATCTTACTCTCGTCAGTCTGAGTTTCTAGTGATTTTGTCTCTGCTCCTCAAGTGCTGGCAAAACTCTAGTACTAAGACAGACTTCCATCACAGCTTTCCTTGCTGTTCCACGCTTTGTAAATATAGAGTAATTATGTATTCAGTAATCTTTTCCTTTATCCTTTAGTCTTTTGCGATGAAACGTCTCTTACAGGTCGGTGAAGAATGCCACAATAGCAGCAATAACAAAGTTTATTCTTCTATCAGGAAATTAACTGCAATCTGTTGTATCTCACTGATTATAAAACCAGTTTAATTTTCCATAGTAAATGGGAAGAATATAACATAATAATCCCCATAGTACATTGGCATTGAAGTTAAGTATTTTATCAGCAATACATTTCTACAAAACATTTATCTCGGCAATAATTATTCAGTCAGATAGCACAAGGGGGGCCAGGCGTATTCACGGTGTGAATGGTGTCATAAAACAGATACTGCCCTGGGGATGCTTTTTTACTCTTCCAAATCTAGCAGAATTCTGTGCTTCCTTCTCACAGTTCCAAAGCATTCGCGGAGCTGCTATATGCAATTGCTTACATAGAAAACAATATTAGACAGCGTGTAAATATGTTTTTTAATATAGTTAGGACAAGGGGATGAAAACATAACCCTATGACCATTTAGTTCTGTAGAGATCAACAACTAGATGAAAGAAAAGTCATCAGTATTAGACGTGTTTCGTAGACAAATACCAATTTGAGAGAGTTTAAATCAACCCACCAGTTGTGAAAGTGATCTTTTTTGAATTTGTAAATAGAGTTCTATCTCCAGCATCAAATGCTCTTTAATAAAATAGCAAAAGAATAAAATACAATGAGTGTGGGAATTTGGAATCCCTAGGTTATCTCCCAGGCTCTGAAAATTTCTTTAACACAAAGATTGGAGGAAAAAAAAAAAAAAAAAGAAAAAGAAGATATTTTGCTTTTCCCTTCCCAGCAATGAGCCATGGAATATAGTTTTAAAGAGCAGTGCCACCTCAACTGTTCTTCCTCTATGAGTTCGAGTGTCCTTTTCAAAACCAGTACCCAGTCCTTTTAGCCCATTTTCTGTACTTTCCTGCACCTGTTCTTTAGGCTGATTTTCTGTGAAGTACGGAAAGGAAATAACTTCAACATTTTTGAAGGAAGAGCTACTTGCTGCATGCTCTTCATCATTCTTAATTTGTAAAGTTCATGTCAGCAGCTGAGGGAGTTTTAAATAACCCAGACTTTAACTAGACACCAGGCTCAGACGCATACACAGATTTCCTTCTCTGACCACCTAATGAGGAGTTGATACTGGTCATTTCTTTGGAAGTTGCTGGTCTGTTTCAGTAACATGCAGATCATGTCTCTGTCCCTCTGGCCACAGAGCAGAACCTCAGTTAGTGTAAATCGTCTTAGAAACAGGGAGTTTGGTGGACAATTGCTCATTTACAGCAGCTGGCTCTGTATTCTGCTGGTTCCTTAAACCTGCTGACTTTGCTCACGGAATTTTATGGCAGGCTTCGTGTGAGTAGCTCATACCTCATCAGATCAGTTGTTGACAGGACAAGGTAACAGAGATCTTTATCTTACTTCACAGATTTTGTAATACAAGCTTGAAGTACCAAAGGTCTATTTCTGTCAAACTTTCTCATTCTATTATTCCCTAGAAATAGTCACAAATTCCAGTCCAGCAATTTTGATCATGAGATTTAACCCAAGGCTGCTGACTTGCAAAACCTTTTGTGAAACATACAGCAGTCTTTCAGGCAAAGGGAATTGCAAGGTAACCTCTTCCTGTGCCTTCTGCTGGCCTTTTTGAAAGGAGCTCGAAAGCAAAAGAAAACAATTTAATGTTCAGCTGGTGGGAAAGGTCTTGGTATAATTCCTTGAAATGTATCAGTCAGATGATCAACTGAAATTAATGTCACAGCCCTCTTTGACATTACTGAGGCCAACATTTGGTGCGTGACGTGTGAAAAGCAAGCAAAACAATTTATTTGAATGAGGCTGTGCTGATTTACATTCATTGAGGATCATGACCATTGAATGAGTTACTAATATGAATAATAAAGTCTGGCTTCCAGCAGTAATTCATTCATGAGCTGAAGCTGAATTTGCTGCTGGCCCGTGAGGATCTTTCTCAGTGCATGTGGCAGCAATAAATGTACTCCAGTGAATTATGGATGATGAAGATAGTTAAAAGCAATTTAACAAGTGAGATCTCTGAATGCTTTACCACTTGAAGTATCATTTCCCATTGTGTTTCATTTCAGGAATATTGGATTTAGGACTTAACAGTACCTAGAGGAGTGAGGTATATTGGCCTTCTCACACCGAGCTGGTGTCGATAAGTAGATGAATGCATGCACCATGCTGGCATTGGCAGCGTTGAACACACTCTTCATTATTGCAGATGTGGTGTTACACCTTGCACTTTCTGATGAAGCAAAATATCCTACTGAGCTTTGCAACTAATGCAAAAGTTGATTACATGGCTGATGCTTTGATTTGCATGGCTAGAATTCATGCCTGAACAAAGGGAGAGATCACCATGTGGATAAAATGCAGACTAGATGGTAAGATTCTTCTATCTTTCCTTAAAAAGAAACAGGTGGAGGGAGGGGTAGGGAAGCTACGCTTTGAAATTGTAATAAACTCAGACATAAAAATACAAAGCTATTAAAATGGAAACGCTAACTAACTGATTACTCAGAACCTGTTCATCTGACTTGAGGATACATCAAGGCAGAACTTTTCAAAGCTGCCTAAGGGTTGTTATAGTCCCCATTCCTGTTTAATTGAAAAGGAGTCGGGTTTCAGTAGTCATATGGCTTTGGAACTATTTGCACAAAATCGTGAAACAGAGATGATTACATTTCCCTTGAGAAAAAGTGATAAACCTGTCTAACAAACTATTATCCAACTCAGCACCGTATTATTCCAGCTCAGCAGCAGCAAAATTGTATTGGAATCAACAGCTCTACCCCTTTCGGACTGAAGAAAGGCAGGGCTGACTTGGAGGCAGACCAGGGGAACTGCATAGCACTGCAGCTGCAGACATGTCCCATGCTAGGGATACCAGTCATGCCAGTTGCTGCTGATAAGGGGAAGTGAAGTGCTCTTGACCTTTCCAAGAAATCTGTGCCTGCCTCTTATTTGAATGCAGATCCTGAAGTCATTACAGCTGGGAGATTTTGAACATTACTGAACCCAACAGAATAAGCCATGTGAAGACAGTATCTATGCAGCTTCTGGATTTGAGCTGCCAAGCTTGTGTGGCACAGTGCTGTGAACATGCACTGTGAGGTCTTTATTCATTTGGACATACACTAGCAAGTCTAAGCCTGAGTGGCCTTCTGAGAAACTTACTGTTCCTACATTAATTTCAACAGGCATTAGCCTTTAAGGTGCTTCAAAAGCCCTACTAGGCACCTTTCAGCATCATTAATCATCTAAATACCTTTACAAATGTATCGCCAAGGCATACATCAGTTTTGGGTGCGAAATCTGTCCAAATCAAATAATTGCCTTTGGTACTTTTACACAAAAGCAACAACTTTTGCCTAGCATCCTCTCCATTACTCGTCTTCACAAATATTGTTTACCCGTAGCTCTGCTTCTTTGTCAGCCTAGAAAACTGTGCAGGATAACGGTGTGTTATCATACGCAGTTAGCCTCCCAGGGAATTTTCTGCTCTGTTCTATTCAGAGAAATACTATATGTCCTGCTTACAAAGCAATTTATGCTGTATATAAATAAGATAAGGGAACAGTGAACACCCGTTCATGTTAGACCTTGGGTCAATGAAGTGTGTGCACAGAGCTGCTATGTATTTCTTCCAGTGACGGAATTGTTTCCTTCCATCACTGCAGGAAGATGGAACATACTGAAATGTATTTGCAGAAGAGAGGGATCTTGCAATACTGCATGAGCTGGTGAGGGTTACACAGTCCTTTGCTTACTCTCTAGTTGTAAATAGGAGAAAGTACTTCTGCACAAGTTTGATTATTACATGGAGCTAAGGTATGACAAAAGATCATAGAATCATAGAATGATAGAATGGTTAGGGTTGGAAGGGACCTTCAAAGGTCATCTAGTCCAACCCCCCTGCAAGGAGCAGGGACATCCCCGACTAGATCAGGTTGCTCAGAGCCTCATCCAGCCTGGCCTTGAACGTTTCCAGGGATGGGGCCTCCACCACCTCTCTGGGCAACCTGTTCCTGTGTTCTACAACCCTCATTGTAAAAAATTTTTTCCTAATATCCAATCTAAATCTACCCCCCTCTATTTTAAAACCATTACCCCTTGTTCTATCACAACAGGCCCTACTGAACAGCCTCTCCCCATCTTTCCTGTAGGCCCCCTTGAGGTACTGGAAGACTGCTATCAGGTCTCCCCGGAGCCTCCTCTTCTCCAGGCTGAACAGCCCCAACTCTCTCAGCCTGTCCTCATAAGAGAGGTGCTCCAGCCCTCTGATCATCTTTGTGGCCCTCCTCTGGACCTTCTCCAACGGGTCCATGTCCTTCTTGTGTTGGGGGCTCCAGAACTGGACACAGTACTCCAGGTGGGGTCTCACCAGGGCAGAGTAGAGGGGGAGAATCACCTCCCTCGACCTGCTGGCCACGCTCCTCTTGATGCAGCCCAGGATGCGGTTGGCCTTCTGGGCCGCGAGGGCACATTGCCTGCTCATGTTGAGCTTCTCATCCACCAGCACTCCCAAGTCCTTCTCCTCAGGGCTGCTCTCGATCCATCCAATCAAGATGGGTTGTAGTTGCTGTAAACCTCAGTTTAGTTGATGAATATTTGCCCTTTCTGACAGGCGTGCTGGTGCAGAATAATCCAGAAAAAAAAAGAGTGCCAGTGAAATTGGTGGCAGATAAATAATGACTTTGTTGAAAAATTGTTTAGAAATATCTCTGTTACGTTAACAGAACAACAAAATGAACTTACAATAGAGAATTGCAAACTAAGTAACAAAACTAGCATTATCATGCAAATGTCTGCCTTATTTGGGTAACAAAATCAGTGAAATAATCAGCTATAGATGTATCTGGGCTGTGAGATTTTCAGATAATATGTTAAATATTGTTCCATGATAAAACATGTACAGGCAAATGGATAAAACCACTGTTTTCTCCTATTTGTGGTATATGTATGTATTTGTGTATTTAATTGCTTATTTAACTTACTCTGCTGCTTTTTATTTATGGTTTCTGCTGGTGATCATAAAATAAGGGTCCAATTCTGAACCACACCTGATCATTCGTCAGCTAGAGGAACTGACTCATTAAATTAATGAACAAATGGCTTTAGTTGTAGTAGCAGTTTTTTAGTTGGTGTGGTAAAACTACTTACTATTTTGCTGAAGAGCATGGTTTTATTATTTTAAGTTTTTCTCCACACTATTCCCACGTCCTTTCTCTTGCTTTGTTGTAAACTACTTGATTCAAGTGCCATTTTTTGTCTGTATGTGCACAGAACCTAGCTAGATGAAATCCAGGCTGGTGACTGGAAGAGTTCATAAGTGTTATCACAGGTAAAATCTTGTTTTCTTCCCTTTTCCACTCATTCCACGAAGGTCGGTATATTCTTTAGCTGTTGTACTTCTTATTTGGAACACAGGAGGGCACTAGAATTACGTCTCTTAAACTCCAGTTATGCCACAAAAAAAAAAAAAAAAAATGCAGTTAGCACTTCAGAAACTTCTCTGAGGTTCTTTCAGATAACTCTGTTAACTTCACATTTTGAAATGCTAGGTTTAGATAAAGGTTTTACTTCAGCCGTCTGATAATTTGCAAATGGGCTGTTCTTTCAACTATGAAACTCTGTTTGGGGCAGAGAGCAGGGTCCAGACTCTGCACCATTAATGGCCCTGGTTAAACAGCACTTGGGCTTTAAAAGAAAGAAAGAGAGAAGGAAAAAATATTATTAAATGAAATAAAAGGCATTCTGAAATAAAACCTACTTTCAGTGATAGCTGAGATTGCCTCCTTCATGTGCCCCTGACATTTGCAAATCATTATATTTAATGAATCATTCACCAACTTTCCCTTCTTCAGTAATAGAACCAGCTACTCTAGTTACTACTTGTCTATCTTTCACGCTTTGCTCTGTTTTTCATTTGCTGCCAAGAATTTGCTTTACCTGGGTTGGAAAATACCGGCACACCTCGGCCAGCTTAACTACAAAACGAAGAATCTTAAAGTAAAATCGAGGTTCTAGGCTCTCAATTCGATTTGATTAGAGAACCTCTAGCCAAAGGCCCTGGCAGGCGGAATACAAGTGGTCTCACATACTCATGTCAATGTCTGCAGTAACACTTTTCTTCTTTAATAATCTGGCTCAGATCTAGGCGCGTTCCACAGCCCCTCTCTTGTCATCTGCAAGGTACTACTCGTCAGGATGTTTCTCTTCTTTATTGGGGATGATGCTACAGAAAGCCATGGCTAAACATAAGTAAAATGGAAAGAAAGAAAACTGTCTTAACCAGAACAGAAACAGATGTTTTTCCCTTTCTAAGGAGGGGCATTTTAAGTCGCTTTGGATGTTAGCACACGCATAGCACCTTCAATTGCAGCCAGGAATGTTTACCTCGAAGCACTGAAACTTGTACAAGACTAACACTTCAGGCATTGCTAAAGCAGCCCTCCAGGGGCAGCTGGAGTGTTCCTGGATGGGAGGGAATGCAGGGTGATGCAAAAAAAATGCAGTCTCCTCTGCATCGCTTGTTCTGTCGTATGCTGTAGAGGGCCACAGAAAAGCCATGTCCCATTTGGAGCAGGGAGTATTTTGGAATCCAGGTGGTCCAAGATCAGAGCAGAGAGGCCTAGAACAACCGTCCCCTGTTTATTTGTCTTGATAGCCTAGTTGCATTGCTCTTTGTGTTAAGGTCTCGAAGCACTTCACAATATGAAGCTTCTACAAAAAAGGTCTGGGTGAATCTTCCAGAGTAAAAGGATTTGCAAAATATCTCAATGTTTGCTCTTCATACAAGCTTGGAAGCCCCCATCCTGTGGTGAGGGGACTGGGATAGGCAGTGCCCTGTACTCTCTGTGAGCCCTCAGCTCGCTACAAAAACACTGCAAGGATTACCTTTAGTGGCATTACTAAATCTTTAGCGAGAGGAACTGCAGGGCTTTGTGCGTAAGAACAATGACTTCAGAGATGTGCCAGTGCAACATCTGATCATGGTTGCCTGCATCTGTCTGCGTTGAATTAGCGTTTTATAAATAACAAATTAGTTAACCAGTTCCAGCTTGCAAATCTTTTATTTTTGTCTTGTAACTTGTTCTACACAGTGACAAACTCTGTGTTGAAGCTTCAGGTGCTGTTTAAGTGTTGAAAGAGCCCATGTCCATATTTCACCTCTAAGCCGCAGTGTTCTCATGTTCAGAGGTTCACATGTACACGTCTGAATATAGCTGGGAGCATCTCAGTCCTGTCTTGAGCAGCCTTTGGAAGAAGATCAAAACATCATTTTAGAGAAGGTTTTGGTTGTCTGGTGAAAACTGGGTGTAACGTTACTGTGCATCACAGCTAGATGAGTAACGCACTGTGTGTGTGACAAATTCATGGGCCACACATTCTTGACAGATGACAGATCACGACATATTGTTAAAAAACCAGTACATTGTACAATGATACTGTGGCTAATGGTGGTATCAAGCATCCTTAAAATTCTGGCTGGCAAAGAACAAGTTTATGTGTTAGAGCAAACTACCAGTAATTAATTCTTATTTGTATTACTCTGCCACTTAGAGGCGCCAGTGAAGATCAAGGCAAATTAAACTTACAGGAAACACAGGTGGGAGAGCCTGTAGTACAGAAAGCTGTTTTGAACATACAAGAGGGCTGTATGCTGGGAATCTGAGAGATGGAGCACCACGTGGAGCCCAGGGCACCACGACAGCTGAGCAATACAGCTGCCCCCAGTGCTTCTCACTTGTGATGTAAAATAATAAAAAATATTCTCTCCCCAGATTTTCATGCTTCAGTGCAATTAAACAGGTGGTTAGGTTTTAAAATATTCTGGATGATCACAGTTCTGATTGCCTTCCATGGGAGATGGGCATACAGCAAAGATCAGGCACTAACAAAAAAAATGATCTGTTTACTTACAGCCCCAGAGGGATGATGAGAACCTGGATCTCCTCAGTTTGGACCAAATCACTGCCACTGTGATTTGCAATGGTGCTGCTTAATTAAGGGTATAAGGAGTAGGTGTTACTGAATATCTCTCAGACAATTTGCCATAGCATAGCCAACATAAATGCAGCAGCCAGCCTGTCTGGTTCAGGTCAGAACGTCAGACCCACCGCACAGGATCCAGGTAAGTACACAGCTTATGTCTCCGGATCACCAGTTTGAAACACTCGAAATATCCAGTTCCCGTTCAAAACACTGGAGTCAAGTGGAGGTTTACGTCATCGAGTGCCAAGGTAATCTTACAAAACAAGAACATTGCATTTTTTGCAAAGTGCAGTCCTGTGACCGTTTTTACAGATGCTCGGAGTACTTTTAAAATAACCCTTTTGTTTTCTTAGTTATTAATGAATTACTTTTTAAAAAGCTGTATTTTAGGAAACAGTGGGGAAATGTCTGCACACTTGTACATCAGTCTGTTAAGCAGCACTAACGGGAACCACGAACCGCAGCTGCCCTCCCTCCCCATTAGCGTTTCCCCGGTGTTTGCCCTCGTTTCTCCCCCGTGCCCCATTACCACCCGGCAGCGGCCGGCGCCGGGCCGCGTTCCCCGGGGCGGGGCGGGCCGGGAGCAGGTGATCCCGGCGGGGCGGGGAGAGCCGCCTTCCTCCCTCCCTCTCTCCCTTCCTCCCTCCCTCTCTCCCTTCCTCCCTCTCGCTCGGCGCGGCGGGGGAGGTAGGAAAGTTGGGCGGCTGCCGGGAAGTTTCGTAGCATGGCGGAGCGGCCCGGGGAGCCCGGTCCCCGGCAGCGCGGCGGGGCGTCGGCGGTGGCGGGCGAGCGGCCGCGCTGAGCCGGGCCGCGCCGCGGGGAAGCTCCCGCCCGCCGGCATGGCCCGCTGGATCCCCACCAAGCGGGAGAAGTACGGGGTCGGTGAGTGCCAGCCCGGGCCCCCTCCGCTCCTGCCTTCGCGCCACCCTCGCCCTGCCACCTCCTCTCCCTCTCCGGCTCCGGCCCCGCCGCTGCCGAGCCCCCGGGTCCCCTGCCCCGCACGTTCATCTGCTTCCCACGTCGAGAGCCGTTCCTTTTCTCTTGCGCGCCCTCCAGTCGTGTCTCCTCCACACACTTTCTTAATTCTATTTTTTTTTTTTTTTCTCCCCCGGTTTCTGCTCTCTTGCACTTTCGGGTTTCACTCTTTGAACCCTTGGGGATGGAGGCGGTGGTGTGTGTCCGGTTCCCATCCTGGGAGCGCTGAGTTTGTGGAATCCTGCAAGCTAGGGACTGACCTTTGTAATTCTGTCTCGCTAGCATGTTTTACAGTGAGGAGTGCTCTAACTTAGCAGCAAAAATGAAGATGTGGATAGAAAAAGTGATGACAGGGTAAGAGGGCTGTAATGAGCGATCCAGGACTGTGGGGGACATCCTTGCAGGGGATGTCCCCTGCATACGGCGAGGAATGGTGAAAGCTTTACTGACACCTTGTACCTACTCCCCTGTCCTCTTCTTTATGTTTTAAAGGAGATTATTGAATGCTGGCTTTTTTTTTTTTTCTCTAGGAGGAACATAACCAATGGTGTCGCTGATAAGCTCTCCTTTTCTTGAGAGTTTGACAAATTGACAACCGCAGGGTTTTGAGGTTGCTTGTGAGAACTGGGCAGTCAGACATAAGCAGGAAACCACTAATGACACAAACAACAACTTCTGGTGGTTTATTTTAATGAAGAGTGGTCTTCTGTGCCCCTTGTGTTCCAATTTTCTTGATGTGAGAAAAATTTTTAATTTCATGCTTGCAAAGTGTTAATTGCCTTGAGTTGCATGAGGTTGTCCTTTCAAGTTTCAGTCCGTGAGCTTGAAAGTGAAGAACCTCATCCTGCACGACTTTGCACAGCATGAATTTGAAATCAGTTACTCACTTGGTTACAGAGTGGCTTTGCAGCCACTTATTGCAGGACTGTGGCTTAAGCTGCAGAGATATTATACGCAGCACAACCTTATCTGGTTTCTGCTCTGGTAACTGGGAGGGTGTGGAGTACTGCACACCTGAACTTTGTTTCTCGCTGTGTAGGTAACAGCCTAGGCGATTTTTATATGGGAAGCCCGTATGTATGAGATTACTCTGAGCATGAGAAATTGTAAAATTTTGGTATTATAATCAAGTAAACTATGTAATGTTAGTGTGATTGTCTGTGCTAGATTATGATGGGATTTTTTTTTTTAAGCACACCTTTGAGCAAGGCTCTTCTATCTCAAGAATGGCCTTGGGCAGTAGGATGAATCAGAGGCACTCCTTTAGCTTCCTTTTTCTTAGCTTCCGGGGTGAATTTTTTTGTGCTGGCTTGAGCCATTTGCTGATTATGACAGCTCCTCTCCCAGAAAGGGCACTGGCTTGTGAGTAAGCAGGGTGGAGGGGAAAACTGCCTCTTCCCTTATGTTGCCAATCAAAAAGTGTGCCTGTGGGAAGAGTCCCCTTCCTTCTGTGCGTTCAGACAGCTGTGTGAAAAAGATACTTCTTTCCCTTGTATGCAGACACAGGGACCAAAGTGACATAGAGTCTGTAATGCTTCAGCTCTTGCGTTTAATTTGCAGCCAGAACTGACAGGGTTAATCCACAGGCAGTAAACAGAATTATTTATGCAGTGACTGGCTTTATCAGGCAGTGGTTGATACATGGCATTAATGGAATTGTAATTTTGTCAATTTGATGTTTGCAGACTTGTCTGTTTCCTATCTACGCTTGCATCCTGTACTCTGTTTAAGCTTCGCGCTCAGGTAGCAGTCCTCAGTGGGTTTGTGCTTAATTTGAAGAAGTCCATTAGGATTGAGAGGGAAGCGTGAGCTTCTTGGACCATTAATCTGCCTGCTAACCAAGGTGCCCATTAGTACCAATTACAAAGGTGGTTAAAACGAGGGTAATACTGCTGATTTGTATGATACAGGCTGTTAGACGGTAACAACTTTCAGTCACTGCTATCATGGGTAAGGTGATAGCTGTGAAGCGTAAAGATACAAGTTTATTCTTTTCAGAAAGAACACACGCATCGTGGCTGTTAGTAATCTGTGCTTTGGAAACTATTCTAGAACTATGTGCATTTATTTTAAGCGCAACCCTGTAAATCATGCCAGCGCAGTAAGAAATTCCAAGAAGTAAGCAATGTGATTCAATGTCACTTGTCTGATTTTTGCATTTCCATTCAGAACGGTTTATGTCCTGGATTATTCTGCAGATTTATTGGTTGTGGGTTCAAACTGATTTGCTGCATTCTAGTTTTGTCTTCAGTTGGTTTAGCATGGATAATACAGATGGCGTATGGGCTGAGTTTGAAATGGCAGACAGCAGAGAGTGCAAGGTTGGAAATTGTAGCATTTTTAGGGAAGCGTACGTGAGAGACAAATGGCTTGCAGTTTCTCACTTGCAATGAATTTTCAACCCAGTAACAGATGGGATTTTGGAAGCTTCAGCCTTGTGAAGGGACAAAAGCACTGCTGATCATCTGATGGGCAACATCTTGCCTGTTTAAGTAACAGGATTTTCTGGGTCTGACAAAGCTTCCTTGCAACATGCTTCACCTCTAATTTGGGAAGGAAAGATACTATCTGGTGCATCTTCATTTAGTTTGGCCCAAAACCTGCCCAGCTTTCAAGGAAGTAACCTATTCCTGACCAAGTGCTTCTCTCAAGGTGTCATTTGCAGAATGCTTTTCTGGACTCTTTGGTGTGCTCTGGAGGAAAGAATACCCGAATGACTCCCTACAATTTTAAATTTTTATTATTAACTGAAGGTATAAGGAATTAACAATGTAATTATTTTCTTTTTCTGCTGGCAGTAACATGGGCTTACATTAACACTTCCGTTGTAAAAGCAATTCTTTCATTAGTCATCATCTGTTCTTAACATGTAAGTGTCCTTCGTGGACTGGAGGAGACTATTAATAGTTTCAGTACCAAGTATGAGACAGTCTGGAGTCAGTGGACTCATAAACTGTTCTGTTCTGGTGTAAATCCAGGCTGCTCTCAGAACAAGCAATCAGACCTTTTTCTGATTCCTTCCTGCAGACATTGTGGTAAGCCAGGTCAGGGAACTGAGCCAGCTCAAAACCAATTTAGAAATGAAAAGTGCTGAGTTTTAGCCAGAATGCTTTCCAGGTGACTGTAATGATGCATCAGGTACACACCCTTTATATGTCACCTGTGACTGCAAACCTACAGGATGTGATGTGTTTGTTTATAATGATGTAGTTGGGTCTGTGTGTGTGTTGTTCAGCCAATCCATAAATCTGGACTTCCAGAACAAGAAATTATCAAGTGAAGTTGCGTTGAAAGAGCTCTGAGACACGAGGACCAGAACAGCTTGCGTTTTGGTGAAGATGGTGGCTTGCACCTGGATGCACTGGTATGGCTGCCTCTTGAAATGGACATTTATCCGTAATTTCGGGATAGTGGCTGTTTCATAGAGCTTGTGTGGTAGGCCTGGGGAAGGAGCAGGCAGGTTATCCTGGCTGGTCCTCTGCAGTTACGGACCGTAACGGACCATTCACTCCACGTACCACAAAATGCTTCAACCCAACAACAAACTGGGAGCTTGCAGCAAAACACTGAAAGCCACAAATCGTGATGTCCTGCTTAGAAGGAGCAAGTAAAAGCTTAGGCAATGTTTGTTGCCTGTGATCTCTCCAAATTGTTAAATGTATAACTTACAATATTATTATGAGCCCACGAGAGCTTCACTGGTCAGTGAGGGATATCAGTGCATTGTTTGTGTTTAGTAATCTTTCTAGGCTCTGAGTAAAACCAGAGTCATGTTTTGTTTAGAAAATGTCTTAAAATGTTGGGTTGAAGGGAAGCTAATGAAACAAAGTGGCTCAGTCACTCTGTGGAAAGTGTTTTGATCTGGTGCATTTTTAAAGGCAGGAGGCTGGGAGGGAAAGATTAAGAAACTTTTGGACAGCTTTAACTCCTCTTCACATCCCATTCCAGGGATTTCCATTTTGCACTGCAAGTATGCAGGTACAGGGGGGCTCTTTGAAAGGGGGCGGCTTGATTTGATCTGGTTCCAAAGGAAGCGTGGCCACTTGCTATGGCTAAAGTACCTCAGCCATATTACCAGTAGAAACAGTGCCAAACAGCAGATTTTGAGTTTCAATCTGTCATCTTTTATTTTGTTGGGCTTTTTATAGGTTGTTTGTTTTTGTTTTTTTTTTTTTTTTTTGTAAACTGACAGGTAATTACCCCTAATAGTTACTGGTGGCCTTTTAAACCCATTACATTTTTCCCTGCCGATGGGATCGGAGCAGAGGACTATTCTTGTCGTGAAGAAGTATTTACTTTGTTGAAGTACCGTGTGGTGATTGTAACTCAATCAGCTGCGTCATGGCTTAGGAATGGCAGTAATTTTTCAAATGTAAACCAGTGCCTGCCAGCTACATTTGTGATTTATGTGAGCAGAAATGCAAAGGATTGGAGAGGAAGAGAGCGCGCTACAGAGTAAGATTTTCTTACTAATGGTTTGATTTGTGATAACTTCTTATATGCTGGGCCATCAGGTCTCAGCTTCGTGTTCAGACTTCTGCAGAGTTATCTCAAAATACAGTCTGTGATCAAAGCAGTTTCATAGTACTGCTACTAGTACATCATGTCAAATTAGAGCAAAATTCTTCTCTGTTTCAACTTGCTGCTTGCCTTATATCTGTCATTCCAGCAGGATGCTTCTAACTGAAGTCCACCGTTGTGCAGCAGGTTCCTCACAAGGGCTCTGGAAAGATGGAAAAGTGCAGATGGAAAGAAAGATGGAAAAGTCACTGCAGAAGTGACTCTCTTCCTCTCTATTGATAGAAATACTCTATAACTACTTTTTTTTTCTTTTTTTTTTCCCCTCCATTTGCTTTATTATGATTTGTGTCTAAAAATTGTCGTGTTGATGGCAATACCAGCAAAACTTTCAACAAGGAAAAGTAAAACCTTGACGTTGTTGACAGCAAAAAGTTTTGAATCTTCAGAGTGGTATATGACACTTTAGTTCCCCGATTTTTACTGCTGTATCTACAGTTTATTTGATGTGAAAGTTGGCTGTGCTACTTCTTGCCTCCATAGTCCTTTCTATTTTTTCTTAATCCCTATTAGCCCGAGCCTGTCTTCTCTTACTTCTGGTGATTCCCTGTGAAACTAATCCTGTGGACTTCAAAGGCATTGCTGACATGAACAAGACTTGTAACCATTCCTTTTCTTATTCTTGCTTTGAAAAGCAATAGTTCTAGAAGTGTCTGGTGACTTCTGGGTGCTTCACCTCTTGGACATCCACCTTGAAATGTTACCAACAGTCCTGATGTTTAGGAACTGTCATACAGTTCATCTTACTGACAATCAGGGCCTTTTGTGGATGCTCCAGATCCTCTCTTGAGGCATCCGGAACTGCTGCTGCCTTCTAGAGTTTTGGCTGAGCTGTCTCCTGCTGGTTAGATGTGGGCTTAATTGTTCAGAGGCGTCAAGAGGCTTGGTAAGTAGCGGTTTCAGCTAGAGCCGAGTGTGCCGACCAGTTCTGAATTTCACACCAGTCTCTTTGCATATTCTTGTGATTTTTTCTTTTGGCATCGGGCTGCATTTGCTAGCACAAATGCAGATAGGAACTATGGAAATTAAAAGTGAAATAATAAGTTAATGAACTGAAAGACTTAAACCAATAGCATATTGATCAAGAAGCAGTAAATGTGTAATAGTCTTTCCCTGTCATTCAGAAGTTGAGAAATGTACACCCCTTCTACATGCAAGCTTGCCAAAGCTCCTTTAATTGAAAGTCAACTTTTTTTTTTGTTTTGCTATTTAACTTCCAATTAACTGGACTGGTATGACTTTTCTTTAAATTAGTGCTTTTGGGGGGGGCGGGGGGGAGTTTCTATTTATGTAGCTTGTTAAAGACACAGCCATGGCCAAGCTTAAAACCACCTCAGTCCAAAGTCATACATGCATTTATCCCCGTGCTACCAGAATGTTTTCAGGTCCAGTGCATTTAACTTATGATTGAATGCCTAAAATACTGTAATGAATTTTGGTGCATTTGCCAGGAAACGTGCTAATAAATCTGGAACATAAATACAAATTACTAAACAGCTTTCTAAGTGGCCAGTTCACGGTTGCCTTCAAAAACTGGAGATGTTACAGAGTGCTAGTTGGGCCAGTTGCTTAAATGATAAAAAAGTCTTTTTGGTCCAGTACAGCCTGTACCTCCTAGGAAGATCTCCCAGGAATAGCGGGGGGAGCGTTGTTTAAAGGATGAGTTGCTCTGGCAGCCTCTCGAAGCCTTCAGATAGGTGTCTGGCACATTGTCAGAACGTATCTAAAAAAAGTAGTGATTGTTCTCTGGAGATTATTCTTTGGCCACTTCTTATACTCTCAGGTTTCTGGAGGTGTTGCTGCAATAAAAGTGGAAAGTGCTGAATCTGGGCAAAAAGTTCATTGAGATACAATGGAGATAATAAGTTTTTTGCTCTTGGGAAGCTTGGTACTTTGATCCTCTGTAATAATAAAGCAGTTTCTAACTTCAGCTCTAAAATTCTAATACTGTTTCAGAACGTCACAGGCAAATAGTGACCAACTAGTTCTGAAAGAGCATTTTTTTCCTGGTTGTTTTTTTTTCAGATGCAAGAGTCAGTAGCTTAAATATTAGAGAGATGATTCTTGCAGCACTTCCGTTCTCATTGCTCTGACAACTTTTCCTTTTTTCCTTCCAGAGTAAGACCCTTAGTTCCCAGCCAGGATTTCCTGTTCATAGAATCATAGAATGGTTAGAGTTGGAAGGGACCTTTAAAGCCCACCCAGCCCAACCCCCCTGCCAGGAGCAGGGACATCTCCAACCAGATCAGGTTGCTCAGAGCCTCATCCAGCCTGGCCTTGAACGTTTCCAGGGATGGGGCTTCCACCACCTCTCTGGGCAACCTGTTCCAGTGTTCTATAACTCACATTGTAAAAAATTTTTTCCTAATGTCCAATCTAAATCTACCCCCCTGTTCCTCATTTCAACACTGTTCCGCTGTTTGCCATTTGCTTGTTACCTGAGATAGGTTGCAAGATAAAAATGCATTGGAATTCAAGGTCTCTGGAAATGTGAAACTGTGTATCTCGCTATGCAGTGCCAGTTCTCTGACTGGGGCTCGTGCCATTTTGCAAATATGAATCAATGAAACCACAAGCAGCCATTGTGGGAGAGTTATCTGTTACGGAGCCCGCGTTGAATGAGGACTGAAGGTACGAAGGCCAACTGAAATCCCTATGATTACGCTTATTAGAAATTCTAAGTGTGTTCTCCCTGCCAGCGTGAGTTACCTCAAGTGCCAGTTTCCACAGAGGTGCTCTCCAGTGAAGGTAGAGAGCTTTTTGTCCGCACATCTCAAGTTTCTTAAAATGCAGTAGGCCAAGCCACACTATGAATTCTTTTCGTGGGAATTGTGAGAGAGCTTGTCTCTCTCTTTTGAGCACATGGATGGAAGGGGGAAGCTGTTGGATGCCTGAGAACGCTTGTATAAAAAATGTGTGGCTGTAGTTCTGGTGGGTTACATTTGCAGCTGATGAAATGGGATCCCTTAGCTTTATGTTTTCTGTCAGCTTGAGTTCAGTGCAGATACGTGTAGGTGTGATGCTAGCAAGAGACAATGCTAATTTTTAACTTAAGTGAACTTCATGGTGAAGACTAGCCTGTAGGCACAGTTGGACTCCGTGCTCAAGTGTTTTACTCATCACACCTCCTCTCATCTCTCCACCCTCACTCCCTCTGGAAGCAAAACTCATTAGATAGTAACACTTGGTTCTGTACTACGGTAGTGTTTCCAAGTTTTCTTTCTACTTCCTTTGATGTTTTGCCCAGTAAGAACTAGGACAGTAATTTAAAGCCAGTGGCAAATTCACTTAATTCTTTTGAAAGTGCCAGTCACTTTCAAGTTGGGAATTAGCAGAGTAGTCCAATTTATCAAGTGATGGGTTTAGTTTTTTGCTTTTACAAATCTGCTGGAAAATTTCTTTGCAGAAGTTACTCTTGTACTTCATGTGTCCAAACACAAGTTGCACATTTGCAGGCTTGGAGGAAAAAAAGAGGTGATTATAGACAGACTTGGTAAAATTCAGTTGCAATTGTATGTGTATTGTAAATGAGCATCTGTTTCTTCACATCAAAATGGAAATGTTCAAAATCAGAGGTTACTATTGTGAGAACTGGATTTCAGATCTCTGGTAGGTACATGCAGTTGTTAAAACTAGAATGTAAGTACCACAATGCTCAGAAGGCTGTAGGTAAGAACCCCCCTTTTTTTTTTGTAGAGGACAACCCAAAGAGTGATGATGTGCCCACTTTCTTCCAAGTCTTTCTCCAAATGCACAATACAGAGAAGATGAATAATATTGTAAGTTTATTGAATTCCCATTATATCATTAAGCTGACCTGAATACAAAGCAGACTCTGTTTCAGCTAATGCCAGTGGCAAACCCCTTGATTTCTGTGGTCATATGATAGTTGAAACAGTGTTGTAGGGTTAGAACGATTGCTGTAAAGGACAAGACTATGATTTTATATATTTTTGGGAGAATGCTAGTTGTTCAGGCTAGACGTTACTGCTCAGATTTCAAAGAGGCAAAATAACGCTGCAGGGCTTGGAAGATACGCACCTTATAGTGATATCAAGCCCTCTTTAACCTAATAAGATCTGTAAGCCACCTGTCATTATGGTATCTACTTCTCCTAGCCTTGCCGGTAGATGAAAAGGAGCAGCCTTGTCTGGCATCCTGCACGTTGAGAAGGTCATTGTGTCACAGTGAAAGCAGTTGAATGTGTATCTTGGTAAGTGAATAAAGTATTTAAACACACTAGGTAGGTGTGTTTTGTGAAATTAGAGCTGGTAAAAGATGCAGCTTTGATAGCACCAGGATCTGAGATTTCTCTGTAGCGCAGCAGCAGATTGGATACTGAACAACATTGGCAGCTGTTCTGCACCTTTCCTCCCTGAACCAACTTCATGCTGCTTAGAAGTGAGTACCACAAAAACAGCACTGGTGATTTGGTGCCACTGGCTTCCTTTCTTCTGTGTCGACTGAAGGAGGGTGGGCTTGATGAAATTGCAGGGTCTTCCAGCAGCTGGACTCGGAACCATCTGCTTTTGGCAGGTGAGTTCTGAGACGGGTGCTCCTGCATCTGTTCATTCCGCATGAACGTTGACGTGCTGTTGCGTGTTGTTTGGTTTGACTCAGCCAAACCTGAAACAGACTGCGGCTTTAAAAAGTGTCTTACACTGTGGCTAACACCTCGTTATTTTATCTTCCCTTTTTTAATTTATCTTCCCTTTTTATGTTTGAATCCTGTTAGGCAGGCACCCTTCTCATGGACGGCAGGAAGTAGATGGAGGCTGGTAATGCAGTGGGAACAAAAGCCAAGGGAATTCCTCTAAACCCCAGCCTAGGTAATAGTGCAGACGACTTAAATGGTTGTTATAGAAACAAGTATCAAGGCAACCTGATAAAAGTTTACCAAAGTGTGAATCTTCAAGAAGAGAGGCTAGGCTATTTTTCCATCTATGTATCTGTGAAAGGGGACATTTCACGATGTTCCAAGGAGACTGGAATTGCAGGTCTAGTTGAAGGAAATGCTGCTTTTTTTTTTTTTTTTTTCCCTTTTAATCAAGCACTGGATTAAGCTGGGTGTAGTATATTCAGGAGCAGGTTGGCTCCTACACTGCTAGTACCGATTTATTCCTCCATCGGTTCACCGCACACCCTCTTACTCCAGACATAAGCCGAGACAGCTAATGTAGATGAATTCTTTATCTGAGCTTCAAATCCCTTAGGGCCTTTTAGAGTGAAAATAATGAAAGGAAGTAGAGAGCCTGGTGAAGAAAATTACACAGATAACAATTTGTATATGTGTTACCCATATGTAAAATGAAATGCATCCTTACTGTTATTTACTGTGACTCTGCTGTGCATTATTCTGGTGCATGTTTTTAGGAAAATGCTTTAGAAAATTACTGCATGTGTAAAAACAGTGGAGCTTTAAACTCCACATTGAGATGAGTAGAAGAGAAATTTGGACTTTGGAGATGGAGGGTATTTGTGTAACTTGAGATCACAGTAGGTTGTTGCAGATCCTGGAGGCGTGGAATTGAGTGGGCTCTTTAGTCAGCAGTGAGGTCAGAGTTGGTTCTACCATGGCAATGTTTGCCCAGGGTGTATGTGTATGAACACCTGTCTGAGTGCATTTGGAGAGACGTGTTTTCTGGTGGTTTTCCTGCTGTAGGTTTTCTTTGCTGTTGGTTTCCATGGCCTAGTTGTGAGGAGGAGGCAGAGGGGCCAAGGCTTCACAGTTCTTTCATCTAGACAAAATGTGGAGCTACTTCAAAATGTGCACTTAGTGGCAGAAAGAGAGAGATTTCAAGATTTTTCCAAGTATATATCTGCTTGTATACAGCAAAGACTGGGTTAGTGCACCATAGTGCTATAACCAATGCACTGTAGTCTCATTGTGCTAGCCACTGGCATAAAAGTAGGTCCAGAAAAGTCACTGGTCATCAAAAAAAATGACTGTAGAGTCTCATCAGTATAGCAGAGGGTTTCTCTGCGGTTCAGATGACAGAAGCAGCTGCAGTTTGGCTGCCTCTACCCTAAGCACGCTTACAGAGACAAAACAGTTTATGCTGTGATGACTTTATTGCTGGTACCCAAATCAGTGTATGTTCAGGATCTGTATCTCTGTCCTGTATTGCAGTATAGATGCACTGAGAACAGGATCGCCTTTATTTTCATACAGCTACTGCGTTACAAACACTTTGCAATAAATAATTGAGGGGAAGCTGACTAATGGGAATTCTGTAGACATGAAATGATGAAGATTATTTCTTTTTCCTTTACAATCGCTATGTCTCTTACTTCAGCAGTTCTGAGTCATCTCAGTTTGCCTGATCTGAATCTGCTAAGAAGCTCTAATTAAAATATGTGGGCTAATTTGTCGTTGGGTCTGCCACTTGCTCTGGAGCATTGTTATGGAGCTGACTGCGGTTTTAGCCTGTAGAGTTTAAAGCCATAAGAGACCTTGTGTAATGCTTGTGAAGCCATCCATATTCCCATGGGCTGAGGTTGTTAAGTTGTTTTTTTCTAAAACAATCCAGGCTTTAAGAGATTAAACCATTGATCCTCGAATCTGATCCAATCTATGATGGAGAGAGAGAGGAATATCCAAAAGTTAATGACGGCATGACTGAAAGATAAAATCTTCCCCAGTCTCTGATGTGGAAATTAGTTTGATTTAGACTGTCCATGCAGGACAGACTCTGCAAAACCTTAGACTGTTTGCCTGTCCCATCTCTGGGATAATACTCTGTTACATAGAGGAAATCAGAAAAATCTTAGACTTTTGATCAGCTGTGCATCTGGCAGACACACTTCCATGTTCTCTGCAGGTGAGCAGGTGAAAAACCCGTATTGGGTTTGGTGGTTGGAACAGCCTTAGGCTGGAATTGCAGGTGTTGGAAGGATGTTGAGGACAGCGTGGCTCTTCCTGCTGTTCTCATGGTTCTCAAAAGAAAGGAATGAATATAGAAACTGACAGTTACAGAATCCAAATCAGAATGGCCATGCCATATCCTCCTGCATAGGCAGACTGTATAACTTCTCAGTTGATTTAATGCCTGTTTTTAAGATAACTCAGCTTCAAAATTTTAAGGATGAGTAAAAGTACTTCCAAGTGTGTTCCTGTGTGTGAGGTCAGCCTGAAACGGTAAGTCTAAAGATGTTAAAGGTTTGCCTCTAGCTCATCAGATGAAACCTAATGATGGCTGTTAATTAAAATATTTCTGTCTGCATAGTCCTGTTATTCTAGAATATTTGCATTCAAAATGCTAAACAGTCACTTGGAACTGTGTAGAACTGAGATTGAATGTCAGCATCAGCCAATTCAGGAGTATAGCTGCTTTTTTTTTTTTTTTTTTCCATAAAAATCAGTGAATATGTGTGTTTCAGTGTGGAGCCATGACTTTTTTTTTTTTAAGTAGTCTGACATATCAGTCTTAATTATGCTATTCTCAATTTTTCAGACGCAAATTCCTGGGAAGTTACAAGAACATTTTTGCTCAAACATCAAAAAGCCTTTGTTCCTATCAAGAATTAATTCCTTGGGCAGTTCCTTGGTTTTTAAATAAAGCGACTGTTTTTTTGGTTATATCTTGGCACCAGATAGCATACCAGGCTTCTCCAAATGGGGCTGTCTGGCATAAATGCCGTTTCTTAACACGGGGTTGTTGCAGCATAAAAGCGCATGCTTCTGTTTCCGTCCAGTGGTTTTTGACTCTTGGGTTGAAAGATGTAATGAGATGAAGTCTGGTTGTTGCAACAGCGCTGAATGTGATTCTTTGTTCCGGAGAAGCAAGGCACAGCCCTCTCCTATCAGATAGTGGTGAGGGCAGACCTCAGAGAAGTGGGACACGGTGTTTGGAAGCGGTTATCGTCTCTTTGTAATGCACGGAGTGGTGGTTATTTCGAGCCAAGTCAGAGATAACAGATCTTGCAGTGGCTGTGTTTTTCAGGCCAATAATCCGCATTTCACATGCATTTAAACAAGTTATTGAGGAAAGGATTCCGTTTCATTCTGCTTTGAATTCCACACAAAATAGCATGTGACAGTTTCTGCCTTGTTCATTTTAGTTTCAGACATTTTAGCTGAGCTTCGCTTTTAGAACAGTCTTGAAAACTAATGACAGTCTTGTGGTTAAAATGAGTCTAGGACTTAATATTTGGTTTTCGTCTTTGAATATGCTGTAGATGAACAGTATGACATTCAGCCTTTCTGTCCTCAGTTTCTCTGCATGCAAAAGAGAACAACTGCTGCCTTTCCAACATGCATCGGTGGTACTGTGAGAAGAGACTGCGTTAGTGCAGGAGATCCTTTGTCCAGAGGTGTTCCAGCTCTGTAACGTGTGGCCAGGTACATCAGAGTTGACTGCACCATCGCCTTGCTTCCCAATGAACGTTGGTGGTAGGCACCAAAGAAATAAGCCTGACACTGGAAACCTATGCCAAACCTCCCACTCACTTCACTGAAAGCTAGATCGGGCTCCATGAGTTGCTGACAAACCTCTTGTAAATTAAGGCTCCTCCCAGGACTCTTGGACAAAGTGAAACTTTGTGGGTTCTCAAGGTGTCTTTTGGGGTTTTCTTAATGATACAGTTGTGCTGCTTCTTGTTTTCTGCTCATGCATGACATGGAGGCTTCTTCCTGTTTTACATGCCACTGTCTAGCGTTTCACAGATCAGGAGTGCATGCTGTGATTCATCCTGCGCTTTCATTCAGCTGGAGGGTGTGACAGAACTAAACCTGCTCTTCCCATCATAATACTGCTGTGTCCCAGCCCATGATCAAACTCTGTGCCTTCCCAGAAGCTTCCAGCTTGCTGCTGGCTGTTACTCAGAGCCCTGGAAAGCCCAGGCTGTCTCAGGTTTCCTTTGCCATTTGTGGAGTCTTTGCTTCTAGTGATGACTGTTGCGTGATGCCTCAGTGTAGAGCAGTGCATCCCCCCGACATCCAGCATACACCGGTTGTGCAATGCCTTTAGAGTTCCTTCCCAATCTATTTTGAGGAATCATCTTCTGCCCTGAAGCATGAAAATTGCTTCTCCTTATCTTCACCTACATTACTCTGGCTGCTGTCATGGGTCACAGAGTTATCTGTTGCCGTCTTCGAACCAGCCCCAGTGTTTACTCCTCTGACCTTCTGTCTCGATGAATTCTGTAGGCTGGATGCATTGTTGAAAAAAACACATTTTTTAAAACTTACTTTCCACTAATCAAGCTGGGGGAGGGCTGCCTTCATGTAAATTAAATAATACAACACGTTGCCTGTAGTTATACTCAAAGAATATTCTCATTAAGATAAACCCAGTATCTCTTTCCTGTGGATCATGTTTTCCATCTCATCCTCTTTGTTTAGGTTAAGTTTATGAGACTTCAGTGCTGCTTTTGCAGGGGGGTTGGACTAGATGACCCTTAAAAGTCCCTTCCAACCCAAACTAGTCTATGATTCTATGATACAATGAACAGAATCACCGTTCCAAAGTGAATTTCAAGGACAAAATCTCAGCTGAAGTTTAACTTGAAGGGAAAAGGCTTAACTTTGGGGACAAAAGTCTCTGTGTTTTTTTTTGTTTATTTGTTGGTTATTTGTTTTTTTTTTTTCTTCCTTTCTAGTTGTACTGTCAGGGTGTTACATGAAGGATTTTATTTTTTCATGCCATGACCATGTTTGTTATGTGCCGCTTCCTTCTTCTTTTAAGTCTGGGAGAGGTCAGATTAAATACACACCATGAAGAAGAGGCTAAGCAGTTCAAGTCGCTGCAGATGAACTATTTTGGACAGGACTGACTTCAAGCAGCAGGAGCATCAGTGCAAAGCCTAAAGCTCCCAGGGAAAATATGCCAGCAATTTGTCTTTTATAACCTTGTGCACAACCACTGGGTAGGAGATTTTATATACAGTCACCCTCTATTCTTGCTTAATTCAATCTAGCAAAGCAAGATAGTACAAATCTTGCCTTTTTTTTTTTTTTTTTTTATGTGCAGTGGCAGAAGCGCGTTCCTTCAGCTCGCAAATTCTACGTGTTGGGATCTGAAACCTCTCTGGTAAAGTAGGGAAAGAGAAGGGAAGGGAACTGCAATGTTTAGTTCTGTCTTGTGGCTGTTGTGATCTTTGGTTGAGGGGAACTGCAGTATTTAGTTCTCCCTCTTCTTGTGGCTGTTGTGCTCCTTGGTTTTGAATTAACTGTCTGTATTCTCAAAAGAAAGGCTTGTCTGATGCCCGCCCACCTTTCTGTTAGACACTTGGTGCTGCTCAGACTGCTTTTGTCTGAAGCTGAAGCAGCATTTTATGGAAAAATACAGACTGGTATTTATGTAATGTCAGTTTGTCCCAAAGAAATCCAAGGCATCTAGAAATTGTATGTAGGAATTCCTATACGTACTAGCAGACGTGCGTTTCCAAACAGCAGTGACTTCTCGTAGAGAGCACAGCCATCAAACAGGAATCCCAGACAGCACTGTAAGATAGTCCAGCTGTAACCACAGGAGGAAACTTCGGTAGACAGAATATAATCAGCCAAGTTAGAAATTGGCTAAGATGCTGTGCTTTAAATCTTGGAAGTCTGTTGACAGTGCTGTAGGATTATTAATGTCCATGGGCTGCCTGATGCCTGGCCATCACCTGAGGAACGACACCCGCTGTGTAGCACAGCGTCCTCGCAGCATGTTGTGGGCCAGCAGTGACTCAAAAGCAAGCCTGGATTGTTTTATCCATCCACACCGCTTCATGCTGCACCTTGGGGAGACTGGGAGGTGTCCCATCCAAGAAAGGGATTGCAATACCCCCGCTTAACATCAGCGACTTGGCAGGTTACTGCGGCAGGAGGCACGGCCGCAGGGAGCTCGCTTTCCTGTGGGTTGGTAGCTGCGCTCGTATGCTGACCTCTGCAGACTCCTGCAGAATTATTTTCTATATCTGGCAGAATGTTTTCTTTTTAACTGAATCAACTATAATATTAACCAGTTCTCCCGTCAGTTTATGATCTCGGCATCTGTCAATACAAGGTAGTTCCTCACGGATTACTCTGATCTACTCCTGTATACGTTTGTCTTTGTCTTTGCCCGTAATGCAATGCAAATTTTTCTGCTAAAATGTTGATGAGATTTTTATTTTGGGCCTATTTGGGGGATTATGCCATATACCTCATCTTGACAGAAATTATAGGTGTTGGCGAATTTCCTGACATAGGAGCTCAATCTTTTCTTTATTTGTTTAATTTTCAGAGAGAGTTCTTCAAATACAAACCCTCTGAAGTCTGAAGAATTTTCCCAAAGCCCCCTGAAAACATTTACATGATTTATTTGCCTTTTTTTAAAAAAAAATAAACATTGTGCTTACTTCACAAATACATTTGCTTGGGGAACAGATTTGGAGACCTAAATATGATGCTGCTGTGTGTGAGGGGATTGCGTTGCTGCATTTAAGATGTGATCTGTTCTTAAACCGGTGTTTTAAATAAATAAATATGATAATCTCATTTTGGTAGAGAAGTGGTTTGTTCTGACTTAGCCAATCAGTTCATTGAACCATAGCAAAACATTTTCCTGACCGCTTTGTGTTTTGGTTTTTGTTTTGTTGTTTTTTTTTTTTTATTTGCACTGGTTTGAAAGCGAAAACTTAAACTTTCTCGTGCTGACAAGCCTCCAGCAGCTCTAAGGAGGGCTCCCCTGCTTTGACCAGTAAAACTCTGTGCTTCAGGGAACTTCCAGAGAAAAGTCTCTTTAGAAGCATGGGCTTCTGGACTTAATCCTATTCCCACTGGCAATCCGATAAGATTTCAGATTAGCCCTGTTGTTGGTAGGGATTAAATTTGCAGAGAATCTCAAGTTTTCGTGCTAAGATTGGTTCTTGCTTGGAAAGAGCCTTTAGTAGTCTGAGGCCTTTAATATAAAATAGTGACATTTTTCTTATGACATCAAATTTATGTTGTTTTGCCAGCGCTTGCGAGTGCTACATTGCAGTTAGTCCAGTGAAACGCTAATAAAAAATGACAATTACCTAACTGATCCATAACCTCCGCCTGGGGTAATGGTGACCTTTACTGGGTTGTCAGTGAAGTGGGAAGATGCAGCTTCTTAATACAGTGTCACAGATCTGTGTTCTTAAAGGTAAAAGGCAAACTCTGGCTGTTAACGTTTCTTATCCTTGCAGGAAGTGATGATGCAATCTGGAAACAGATAAACGATGTGATTTTCTGGTGTATTGCATACACAAGATAGCGTAGTGATGCTTTATAGTGCTTTTTCAAAATCATCATCTGCCTTTGGCAGGTGCCATGATACCAGACTTCAAAATCTGATTACCTCACAGCTTTCATGATTGTGTTTTTCACCTCTCTCCCCTCTTCCCCTTTTTAGCAATATACAATTATGATGCTGTCCAGGATGTGGAGCTCTCCTTGCAAGTTGGCGATACCGTTCACATTTTGGAGATGTACGAAGGTAGGTTGCAGATCATTTCCAAGGACTTTGCAGTGGCTTTTAAAAGTAAATATGACAAGATTAAGATTTTTTTTTTAAATAGTGCAAATTTCAGATCTAGATTTTCAACTTCTGATATGCCTAAAAGTGAAGGGTTTGCTACGTAGCGTTTGCTGTATGCACTTGACTTTTAAAATGGTGTTAAAAATACAAAAAATACAGAAGCAGCAATCGCATCTGTGCTGTTCCTGGCAGAGGTTAGTCCAGGTAAGATTTTGCTAGCGTCTCAAGGAAAGGCTGCAAGAGGAAGAGGCTCTTTGTTTCTGTTTTCACACCACACCTGTTTACCTTGGCTCCTCCTGTCAGGCCAAGCGCTTGTTTAGTCATGTGATGGAAAATAAGAACAACTTTTTAAAAAGCAACTTTTAACCTGAATTAGTTCTTTGATCTGAAACTGCAGAGGGAGTGGAGGAAAGAAAAGGAGGGGGCAGGTCTAATTGTTTCAAAAGTAGTGTTGGTTTAAGACGTAATATCACAAACTGCTATATGTGTTTTAAAAAGCCTCCAGTTATGGAGCTTCTGTGCTCTTTTTTGTTTGCTGTTTCTCAGAGTACTTTACTGGGAAGCTTTTCATAATACATGCCTTAATGTAAAACATCTTGTAGAAAGGAAAACAAAATTCCTGTTTTAAACAAGATGAAAATTACAGGTGTGTGTTTCATATCTACTTGTTAAGCTTGGCTGTTTAATGAAGATTTCAGTATTAGGAACGGAGCACAGCCATTTAATTATTTTAAAGAATGTACTAGCCACTACTTCATTTGGAAGGCTCTCCAAAGTCTAAATACTCTTTCCAAAATACAAATTCAATCGTTTTCGCAGGCAGCATTAGCTCAAAAAAGTTCAGTATCTCTGCTGGGAACGGCAAGCTGCTTGTTTAGCAATTTGTTCCTAGCCGATTGTTCTTTTTCCACTTCTCTTTGACCTTGACAGTGGAAACAGCCTGCCAGTTCCTACATGTCAAAGCAGATTATGTTGCTGATGTGTGTTTTTACACTGATGTGTGTGCTAGTGGTGAGTGTGTTTGGCCAGGGGGAGAGGGAGGGAGAAATGGGAAAAAAAATAAATCTGTATATAATAGTGCTAATTTCAGAACTGGTTTTGCAAAAAGACACGAGGAAAAGGGAGCATCAGGGATGAAAACTGCCCTTATGAAGAGGATACATCTTGTACTTCCCAAAATGTTGGAATATTTCTTTCTCTTTTTTTTAAAGCAGCATCATTGTTTAGTCCTCCTACTTGGTCTGTAATCAGCTGTTTAACAGAGAGACAGTGAAGAATAGGAAATGAATACCCAAATGGCATCCCTTTTTTACCTGAAATGTTCCAGTTTGGAACTTCAGCCTGAGAGGATTGATTGTAAATTGGTTGGGAAAGTGAATGTGTTTGGATTATTTTCATATGCTGAGCCATCCGTGTGGCATCCTAGTTTGTGACTGAGGCACCTAGGAGTTACTGCAGTACAACTAAATAGTTTTCCTGAAGAGACTAACTAAAAATTCCGGCTAGACATTTGTGAATCTAAAGGAAGAGATGCAAATTGTCTCTGAGATGGTAACTCTGCTGCAAGTCTAGTCTTACTTCCCATAAATTAATCTTTAAAACTCTGGATTCTGATATTCTATCTGCTTGGGAGGAAATTCTTACGTCTTATTGTATCTATTTTTCTTTGGGGACATCAGCTTTCAGCTCTGTTTCCAGTCATCTGTGGGTTGTGTTTTTGAGAATTAGTGTTCTCACAAGAAGCCTTTTCTGTTTCTCCTTACGTTAACGATGTATACTTACAAATACAACTCCAGTCTGATAAAAGTGGGGGTTTTTTTCCGCTAATCGCCATTCTTTTCTGGACACACAAGTCTCAATTTAGAAAAAGGTTCCATTTAACCAGGGCATTGGCTCATAGATGTGAAGTCCTTTTTTTAGTCAGTGTGAGTTATCCCTGCAGCTCCTGGCCGAGGGTGTTCCTTAGGCTATCAGTAACATTCTTCAGGGAATTAAGGGGGAATTTTCCAGGATTGTCCAGAGGCTTTCATGTCATGATAATAGCCGCTTGGAAAATCTTGCTCCTTGCTGTTGTTCCCTACCTAAGGATGCACAGGAGCACCTTTTGTGAGTTACCAGAAGGTTCTCAGGGCTGTTGCACCATGGTTCCGTTCCTGCTCTGTTGGTTGTCTAGAACATGCCTCCTTTTCCCTCCTAGTTGGAATCAGCAGATATTCATTCCCCAGCCCTGTTCAGCAAAGGCTCTGTATCAAACAGCCTTCACTTGAAAGCGCTTTGTATTCTGCTTCTGGGGCTTTGGCTCCGCTCTGTCTGTAAGAGCTGAAGTGCACAGTTTGTTCCGTGACAGTGCGGCAGCAAGGCTGAAGCTTGCGCTGCCTTTTGGTGTTATCAATAAATGTTATCTGACTCTAAACTGGCTGAACAGCTTTGAGACACAACACTGATACAGCTAAGACACTAGGGGAGGCGTGTGAGGAGCAAAGAGCAATAAAGTGAATTAAAGCACAAGCCGGCAGGCGTGGATGCAGTTTGCAGGCCTCTGTGCTACACAAAACTCTGATGTGATGTGGCTTTGCCACAGACCACGGTGTCTCGCAGAATCTTAAGGTCTAGGGCCTGCAGTTTTGTGCTGCTGTTGTACTGCTGGATGGCCTCACAATGAGAGAATGCATCTGTAAATTGAGAAATGCCTGCTCGTTTGTGCTAGCGTACACTATCAGGAGTTTGAGGCCTATTACAGGCCTTGTGAAAGTGGTAAAAAATTTGGGATGAGGCTCTGGCATTGCACTTCTGTTTAGTAAACCTTTCTTTTCCCATACTCGAAATAGATGCTTTGCCTAGTGTTTTGTCAGCCCCAGTTACAGCTGCACGGTTAGGCCTGGGTTGTGAGTGCACAAACAAGGTAAGGGAGTGATAACATGGTAGGCTGTCTGTTCATATTGCTGGGCTGCAGCTTGCCTATGTCAAGGATTCGTCAAAGGATGGGTGATCATAGAATCATAGAATAGAATCATAGAATGGTTAGGGTTGGAAGGGACCTTCAAAGGTCATCCAGTCCAACCCCCCTGCAAGGAGCAGGGACATCTCCAACCAGATCAGGTTGCTCAGAGCCTCATCCAGCCTGGCCTTGAACGTTTCCAGGGATGGGGCTTCCACCACCTTTCTGGGCAACCTGTTCCAGTGTTCTATAACTTGCATCGTAAAAATTTTTTTCCTAATATCCAATCTAAATCTACCTCCCTCTATTTTAAAACCATTACCTCTCGTCCTATTGCTACAGGCCCTACTGAACAGCCTCTCCCCATCTTTCTTGTAGGCCCCCTTTAGGCACTGGAAGACCGCTGTCAGGTCACCCCGGAGCCTCCTCTTCTCCAGGCTGAACAGCCCCAACTCTCTCAGCCTGTCCTCATAAGAGAGGTGCTCCAGCCCGCTGATCATCTTTGTGGCCCTCCTCTGGACCTTCTCCAACGGGTCCATGTCCTTCTTGTGTTGGGGGCTCCAGAACTGGACACAGTACTCCAGGTGGGGTCTCACCAGGGCAGAGTAGAGGGGGAGAATCACCTCCCTCGACCTGCTGGCCACGCTCCTCTTGATGCAGCCCAGGATGTGGTTGGCCTTCTGGGCTGCAAGGGCGCATTGCCTGCTCATGTTGAGCTTCTCATCCACCAGCACTCCCAAGTCCTTCTCCTCAGGGCTCAATCCATTCCCCGCCCAGCCTGGATTTGTGCCTGGGATTGCCATGACCCAGGTGCAGGACCTTGCACTTGGCCTGGTTGAACTTCATGAGGTTGGCACGGGCCCACCTCTCCAGCCTGTCAAGGTCTCTCTGGATGGCATCCCTCCCTTCCAGCGTGTCGATGGCACCACACAGCTTGGTGTCATCGGCGAACTTGCTGAGGGTGCACTCTATCCCACTGTCCATGTTGCCGACAAAGATGTTGAACAGGGCCGGGCCCAGCACGGACCCCTGAGGGACGCCACTCTTCCCTGTAAACAGTAACTTCAGCTTGGACAAGGTGTTCAGTTGAAGTGAAGGTTTTCAGAGTTGAAAGGCAGACTGAGTAGTTTGAACTAAAGGTTTCAGACGTTTCCAGAAGCAGCTCTAGCATGCTGACTGCAATGCGGGTTGAACTTAGGTGGGGAGAACCTGACTGCTGTTTGCTGTTGGGTTGAATAACACCATCCTTGAGGCTGCACAGTGTTTCCTTCAGTCCTGGAAAGCAAAAGCTGTGGCGCGCTGCATTTTTGTCAGTCTGCCACAGTGCAGCTTGTATATGGCCTAAATTTGCATATTCAGTGTTTTAATTTGTTGCCTACATTGGGATTTATTTTAAATAACCTTTGAAATGTCTCAGTTGGGCTTCAAGCAGGCTGTGAAACACCAAGGTGTATTTGTTACACGTTAATATCTGGAGGATACCAGTTTTCTTAGACTTTAAAACAAATACACGGATGCCCTCTGCAAAGCATGGGTTTGTTACTGTAGGTGTTTTGGTCATGATATGCTCTTGCAGACTGCAAAGCAAGGTAATTTTTGTTCCTCCTTTCTCTGGCTGTCTAGTTGCAGAAGGGCACGAGGTCTTTGTACAAAATAACTTTTTCCATTTGATGATAAGATAAGCAGTGCTGATCCTGATTGCCAAATATTGTCACAACTGGGCATATGCTGCAAAATCCAAGGAAAGAAGGAAACTTGCTGCATCCAATACTTTTGAAAGCTGCTTCAGTGCAGGATTTACATACCCTCTGGGAATCTGTCCTTGAGTAGGGAGCTGGGGAAGATACAGTTCTATTCAGGGGAATCTTTTCTAATCTGCAGGATATATTATTATTTCATGCAAGCTGTGGGAAACAGCCGAATTGTGGATAGAAGGAATGCATGCCCACAGACTGTGATTCCAACCAGTTTCTTCTCCCAATGAAAATAAGTTTGCATTGAATTTGTTCCTAGTTTCAGTCTTTTCTCTCTCCTCTGACCACTGGAGGTAAATGAAGCCATCTCCTCGTTTTATTTCAGAGCAGTGCAACGGTGTGTGTTGTGGTACTGAGAGACAGTACACTACAGTGGAAGAGGAACAGAGACCTTGTGGTTAAGCACGTGACCTGGGATTGCATCACTGTATATTTTCTAATTGTCTAAACTATTGTAATTTGAATAATTTTTCTTAGATTTTCTGATCTTTTACATACTGCGTAAAATCCGTTTAATGAAAGGTAAAATTGAGGACCTGTGTTCCATTTAAAAAGAAAACAAACCCCAAATTTTATGACATTTATTTGCAAGACTCTGTTGTCCTTGTGTTCTTAATCAGATTTCAGTTCGAAAGAGTGGTGCAGTAGCTGAAATTTGCCATGTCATCTTCAACTGGAAAGCCTTTCTACATTTAGCACATCTCTGCTTGGAGAAAATGCTCAAGAGAAACACTTAGTCTAACAGTCCTCTGAAGCTGTAGGAGATTTTTTTTTTCCTTTAAAGAAGAAATCAAGTAATTAATTGACCATTGCCAAAAGCTTTTGTTCCTTTTAAAATGATGAATAAGATTATTGAAAAGTGGAGCAGAATTTTGAAAAAACTGTATGAGATGCTTGCTGAAATAGTTTTGCATAATAATATACAACATACTTTTATGGAATGATTGCAAAATCTTTTACAGGAGTATGGTTAATGCCAGGAGACCATTTTAAATATGAGGGAGCTGTGGTATAGGAGAGCTGAGAAACTGTGTCAAATAGAATTGAAATAACTGTGAAAATGCTCTTTTAAATTCCACGAGCTTTGTATCACATCCTGAATAACTTGTACTTGACCGTTCAATTAAATACAATTTGGGTAAAAATAGAACCTAAATCTTCTCATCCCTAATCCAGTACCTTATCCGTTGGTCCATGATCAATGTGTAATCTTCATCCTGTGGAAGGAATGGAATTTCTTCTTTCTTGCTAACTTACTACTGGAATATTGGAGATGAGGTAGTCAAGCTGATTCACCTTCTCATTGCTGGAGAAAAGGGCCAAAACGTTGCTTTAAAAAAAAAAAAGACCAAACACAACCCCCCAGCGCACACACAATTCCAGCAAAACTTAGGAAAAAACATCCTAAGCTCTAATTCATGATTGAGGGATCTCAGATCCATTGTTCTTCATGGAACCTGCTTTGTTAAATGTATAAATGTACGGTGGAAAAAAAGAGAAAGGAAAAAAAAAAGTGCTACCCTCCCCTCCTCTCTTCTTTGGCTGATTATTCCCTTAAATCCCTTTGCCTTCTTGATGCTGCTCCCGCTGTCAGTCAGCTGGACATAATCAGTGAATCAGTGATGTTGTCTGTCTTGATAGCTCTGAACATCATTCATGTATTACAGACCATAATCTGTACCTTCCATGTTTGCTAGGACATAGGGTCAATGTTTTCGGTTTCAATGCAAGTAGAACCTTAGGAGAAGAGTCATAAACCAGTGCTCTAGGAGCATGGGTGACTGAGAGTTGAGGTCGTAGAGTCTCTTGACGTTTGGATGCTTTTGGTGGGTTAGAGTCAGTGAGAAAGTGCACGTTTGCATCCTGTCCCAGAACATTACAAGAGACATGATGTCTGCACATCAGCATCAAATGGAGCAGATTCTTCTTCTGAGATGTTCAGTTTATTTCCAGTGCGGTAACTTCTGCAGGGCTGAAGGTGATAGAAAGTGTTTGGCAGAGGGCAGGTATCCAGTGGAAAGAGTGCACTTGATCACGCACAGCTCCTACCTGCCTTGCTGAGACCAATGGTGAAGGTGAGGATGGAGAAAAAACACCGTTCTGTCTCACATGGTGTGGAGCTGGAGGAAGAGTGGCAGTGAGTAGCCCACAGCTGTGCTTCTATCCTGTCTGCTTGTGCAGCAAGGCTTGCTCAAGGACATAGGAAACACAGCGTTTTATTCATACACTTGCATTTCAGGGATCGTGAAGTCAAAATACCAGTCAAACCCCAGGTGCTGAAGGGAGAAGAAACGTACATCAGGAAGCGACACGTGCTTCTGAGTCTTGAGGATCGCAGTTGTTCCTTTGTATCTTTTACTTTCCTAGATCTTATCAAGACAATGTTGAGAAACAGTATCTTTCCCAGGGCAAGCAGTTTGGGCGGTTTTTTGCCTTACCTAGTAGAACATTCTCTTTCAGCCTTCCTTTGAGGGAAGACTTTAGACTGAATCATAGAAGAAAATGATGAACCTAACAATGCGAAGATCAAGCACAATCTGTATGATGATTTGGATGAAAATCCACTTCATAGAGAAGAAAATGTTAAAGGAATGATGTGGGGTTGGACTCGGGACACTTGAATATATTTCTCTTTGCCAGATACATGCTGCATGACCTTGGGTTGGCAGTTCTGTCTGTGTGTGTCTGCCTCATCTGTCAGACGATCATAGCAGTAGTTCTGTGCTGCGTGTATAACTTGTCAGCTTTATGGAGCAAGGATTGTCACTTTTGAAATGTGTAGCACGGAGTGGCTTTTCCACGGAGCCCTACCAGTACAGCCCACGTGGATATGCGGGGTGGAAGTGTCAGTTCATGGTAGGAGCAGACACCCTTCTACCCTGCTCTTAGGAACGAAGCCTCCTACAAACTGCAGAGGTGTCCTCACAATGGTAGATATCAAATGAGCAAGATCGGTATGTTCATGATGCAGAGTCATGGTGGGAATGACAATGTGTATTTAATTGCTGAAGACAGGAGAATTTTTTTTTTTTCTTTCCCTTTGACAGGCTGGTACCGAGGATACACTCTGAGAAATAAATCTAAGAAGGTATGACCTCACTTTTCAGTAACTCTGTTTTTTATTTCGCACCTTGCCAGACCCCATCCGGTGCTGTAACATGCTGTGCTTCTGCTGTGTTTCTTATCTTAATATTGTGCAGGTCTCCTGCTCACTCTGTCCTTTTCCTTAACGATAGAAATAAACGCCCTTGAGCTAAATGTTTCAGAACCATTAAGTGGGTACTCCTCCGTTGTAAGCATGCAGAGTGTAGTTTGCACTAGCAAAATTCACTGTTGCATATCTGGATACACTAACTTACTGCTTTATTATTATGGTCTTGGACCTTTACACATCCAGCATTTGTTATATGTAATGGTAAGATTAGCGTTTTGATTTGACTTGGAAAATATTCTGAAAATTATGCATGCATGGATCTCAGCCAAGCTTCTTCAGGTTTGTGAAACCAGTCTGAAAACTGCATGGAAATCTGGTTTCCCATAGGAATCCTGGCACTTCTCATGTGGTAACATCCTTCACAGTCTCTGTTTTTGAGGGGTAAAGGGGAATGAAAAGAAAATAGAGAAGGTTTGCAGCACTCCTAAAAGGTTGGGACTGGTGATTTCCTACAAATGCTGTCACGTCTTGTGAGCTTTTCTAGAGAACCACAGGTCCAGGGAAACCTGGCAAGTGACTCAAAAAATACTTTGTAGCAAGGGCAAATGAGTATGACTGATAGTTTGCAAGAGTTTACCACGTTTCATGCAGGATGATGAGTGTCATTACAGTGAAACAAGGAATTAACTTCTCAGAGGTGCTGATATGAGATGCAGTGCTCAGGCATGCAACCTGGTGCTCCTTCTCTTTCCTGTGATACCAGGACTGGTGGACCTAACACATTTCTGTTATAGATCAACAGTAAACATCAGTCACAGTTACTGCTCTGCTGTTCGTGCTCTTACGCTCTTCCCCTGCTTTCTGTCACATGCATTTTTTGTCATGTCATATCCTATGGTGTGATTTATTTATTTTATTTCTCTATTTGTTTTTAGGGCATTTTCCCAGAAACATATATCCATTTAAAAGACGCAATCGTGAAGGACCGAGGGTAGGTTGGAGCTTCTTGAGATGTACTTTTGGTAGCAAGAACAACGGAATGCTGTTTCATTAAAAAAAAAAAAAAAAATCAAAACTTAAGTAGTGGTGGTTGTAATGAATGCTACTGGTTTGTGTGCAGCAGGGCATACCGCCTGTGCCAGACTTCTGGAGCTGCAGAACTTTCTTTTTTCAGAGTATTATAGATAACAAAACAATTGTAGGCGTAGGTGCAGGAGAATACTGCTTGCAAAAGTAAGAAAGCTCTGCTAGATGAGTTAGTAACGAGGCAGGTCAATCAAGTTACATTCAGCTCCTCTAGGGAATCCTGCAAGTCATAACACACTTCTGCTCGCAGCCAAGCAGCCAGCAGGAGCGTGAATTCCTTCCTGTCTTGGAAAACATTTAAGGAAATGACTCCTCATTTGATTCTTAGAGCTGATTTTGTGATGATTATAGCGAGAGAAAAACAGCAGTTGCAAAGGAAGAGACTTTTAAAAGTACTATTTTTCCTTCTGGGTTTGGGCGTTTTTGGTTTGGTGGTTTGGGTTTTTTTTTGTTTTGTTTTGTTTTGTTTTGTTTTTTTTTAAATAACTGTGGCCAAGTTACCATTGCAAGAGGTGATTCTTCCAAACTTAATTTCTGTCTGGTAGGAATTGCCTTTCTGGAATAGATCAGCTGACAATAACAAGACTGAAAGAAACTGCAAACGTATTTGCATTAAAAATAGATAATGAACGTGCATGTGTGTGTTGGAGAACTAATTGAACAATTTAAGAATCTTGGCATCATGAGTGAATTGTGTGAATATCCAGCCCTCTGAAATTTCTGTTTACACATTTATAAAAAAATTGTGTTTTACTACTGAGTTTTAATCTTGAATATAATGCCTGTTTTGTATTTTTTCCTTTATATTTTTTTTTTTTTCCTAGACAACATGAAACAGTGATTCCAAGTGAATTGCCTCTTGGGCAAGAGCTCACTTCTACCCTGAGGGAGTGGGCAGTTATCTGGCACAAGTTGTATGTGGTAAGTTCTCTTCAGTGGCTCGTATTTTATTAAATGACCTCAGATGAGATGAGACTGGGCTTTTTGCGGGGCATTTTAAGACTTTGAATAGAACATTAAGGAGAACTGTAGAACAATCATTATTGCAAAATTATCTTGAGAGGCTAAAACTGTTCTGCTCCCCACTGAATGGGATGTTTGATCACAGAACTGCAGTTTCGTCCGCGCTAGTGTTCTCTGTGCTCGAGTAACTGTGTGATGACGCAGCACTGATGAAGCATTGACTGGCACATGTCATCCTCATGTCCTGTTAGCTGGTTGGAGCTGCATGAGAGTCACACCTCACTGGTGAAATAAGCGTTCCTGAGGGCAGGGTACCTCAGTTGTGTGAGAAACCATGACGTCGGTTTAACTGGACCTTTAACAAGTGTGAACTCTGTTTTTCTAGAAGTATTGTAGGTGCTTAGTAGAGTGGTTGATCCTCACCGCAGAGTGGCCACAGCTCAGGCAAGGCAGACAGAGGATGGGAAGAGAATTAGGGCCAAGTGTCATGTGGGAAGATTTGTCAGAAGTCACAGGATATGTTTAGTTCTCAGTAGGGCTGGGGAGAGACCTCTCATCTGCTAAACCTGTTTAGTGGCCTGGCCGTAGGATAGCCGCCTCAGAAAAGTCGGAAGCCAAGGTAATGCGTGGATTTGGTAGTTTTGGTGAGGTAGGTAGGTTCGTGCTCAAAGAAACACAGCTGGAGTTCACAATCAATTGCCTTCTTTCGGAGGTGGTTATTAAGGCACATTAAGGAGAGTCAAACTGGATTTTTCTTCAGTTAGTATTGAGTTCAGCCTGCATAGTGTATGCTCTGAGACTTTAATTGAGATCAGAGAACGGTTTTAAATTAGCTGTAGCCACTCAGTTTATGGAGAGCAAGCTCTCGTACAGAAAACTCCACCAGGCCACAAGTACGTTTTGTTTGTGCACCACGAAACCACAAGAATTTGTTCCGCCCTCTGAATTTAATGAGAAGCTGTATGTGACGCTATTACTGTATTAGAAGAGAGTTTTGCTCCTGGCTTTTTTTTTTTCCCTGAATAATTTTAAGATCCTAGCCTCAGAATCTATTTTTCTTAAGAGCAGAAATCTTTCACGTGCCCATTCTTGACCAACATAAGTCTTAGTAGTCTTGGAAAATGTTGTGGTTTGAAATAAATTCGAGTTTATTTTAGTTTCCCCTGCAGTATATATAAAAAGAAAAAAAAAAAAGCTGCAGGAGGAAGGAGTTATTTGAGGAAAAAAAGGAAAAAAAAAAGGAAAATACAAGGGATTTTTTTTCCTTCGGCCACATTTCATTTCACTTCTTTAATTTCTGTATTTTTCAGCAAGCATTGCACCAGTAGGTGTATCTCCACTGCAGAATAAATATAAAAATGGGCAAGTGTTTAACTTCATTTAATTAATAGGAGTTAGCTAATGTAAATAGCTGTAGAGAGAACTCAGCTGCAGCTGTCAAATTGAGATCTGCTCTGTATTTCCCTGCAAGCTAACGCAAGTTGCCTTCTCTTTGCAATTATTTTTACATAACTTAGTAAACAAAGAAAAAAAAATGTTTTCTTAAATATACCTCTAATATCTTCCCTATAGGAACTAAAAGACTCATCTAGCCTCGCTCAAAGTAAAAGGAAGCTGGCTATTTATAACTCCCTCTAGATTTGTGTTCTCAGTAGCTTATATCATTCATGCTCTTTGGAGAGACCGGAATGGGAAAATAATTTGCATAAGTCTCCCTTTCTGCTGTGTGGGAGCAGTTGGGGTTCGTAGTTAAACATTAACAGCTTCGGTGCAGAGAGCTGACGCTGGTCAGCTGCTGCCGGAACCTACCAGCAATGTGCCATTGGCCAGTTCCCAGTGGATGCTGGATGAGACGCAGTCAAAAACCCCTTGACAGTCGTTTTAGAGCTGCATAATCATAAATTTTGTCCCAGTAGATTAAAGTTTAATGTCCTTTGATTTGTGGCACTTCCTCTGAAAAGGAGTTGCACTTGGTGCTCGCTGCAAGTCAGAATCGTGCTGGTAACTGGATCACGGTGCAGTGGTGAAGAGAGGGTGAAGCCTGTGTTCCCTACTGCATGGTGTAAATGACGTAGCTGACGCTTTTAATGGCTTAATTACTTACTTAAGCATGTACTGCTACAAATAAGGTAGTAACGTAGCTATCCACTTCTTCATTAGAGCATCAGCCTTGGGGTCTGAAACTGAGGGAGAGAGGTGCCTAGTTTTATTAGGGTGGAACCAGTAAATAGCACAAGAAGCATTTTCATTAATTAAAGATGATAACAGTAGAAATGGCAGGAGGACACTTCACAAAGCAGGTTTTGATGTCCTGTTCAGTTGATGCTTTGTAATTACAGATGCTGCATTCATAGCGAAACATGAAAATGCAATGACTGCAGCAAACTTGAGCGAGTCCCTGCGTAGACTGGAGAGGTTGTGACTGGGAATCCAGATGCGATATTTTTATAGTGTTTTTGGACAACCTCTGGCATGGTAGATTCTGAGCAACTAGTAGTTGCTTCAAAGCATGGGATGAGTCAAGACTGCATTGCATTAAGTTCTGTTTAGATGTAAATAAAAATGAGTGCTCTGAAGAGCAGATAATCTTCAGCCTTGTTTTTTGATAGACGCCAGCCAGAGAGATTACTGTGTTTCCACAGAGCTGCTCTGATTTCCATGAAAATCTTGTCTGGAGGTCAGCAGTCCATGCATGAGTTACCAGTGGGTAGAATATGAACCTTGAAATATAACATGCATACTAACGGGGAAGCAGTGTAGAAGAAGCAGTGTAGTGGAAGCAATGTACTAGAATGCAATTGTGGTCATTTAACATAATCTCTCTGCCCTGTATATTAAAAGCATCCATCATAGCAATTTTGAAGTGCTGGAAAACAACAGAAGTCTATTTTTTGTCTGTGAGGTTTTTCTGAATTAACATCCTGAGGAAATGGTGAAGACCTCGAATCTCGAGACACTTAAACTTTGGCAGTGCGAAGTACTGGAGAATTTGTTTCGTGGGTCTAATCTCATAGTGTCATGTGGTGCTAGTTTCTCAAATATTTTTAATTAAATGCAACTTGTATGATGGATTCAATTGAGTACATTTCAGAATGCTTACTGAGCGCATCGTTTTCAGGCTATCGCTAGCTTAAAATTGTCCCTTTTTCCTGTAGGATAACAAGACAACGCAGTTTCGGCATGTCCAACAAATGACTTACAGCCTGATAGAATGGCGGTCACAAATACTGTCTGGGACCCTTCCCAAAGATGAGCTGGCTGAGCTCAAGAAGAAGGTCACTGCTAAGATTGACTACGGCAACAGGTGAGCTCCATACTACGTCTTGAGGGCACGGGGAGTAAAGGCTTTAGATGGCTGTTAATACAAAATGGTGGGAATGACCATGCGAGGGGAACACTGAATGAGGCTTTACATTTTTCCTTGGAAAGGGGTTAATTACACCTCTCAGATCCCATCAGAATGTGCCTGGCCTGGCAGGTGGGCATGTACTAGTTGGTTCTTCATATGCCAGCAATCTCTTTGACTTGGCAGGAAACTTTACCTGTCTTAATGCTGCAGAAATGCTGGCACACAGCGGTATTTCCCAGGGAGCACAATTTGTGCCTGGCTAGCTGGAGCCAGGATTTGGATGCTGGTTATGAACTAAATTGCTTTATCAGCAACTGAGTAATACAGTTCTATAGGCCACCAAAACTCCACCTTTCATTGGTTTGTACAGAACAGGGATTGTCTCCAGAACTCATTTATCTGCCTGTCAGACTTGATTCAGGTCAAATAAGTTAATTAAGAAGAAAGCTTATGGCAAAGAATAATAATTAGCCATAATCTATAAGCTTGATAGATATACATATCTCTTTTTGGAAAAAAAAACCTTTAAGTGAGAACAAAGATGATGTCATCTTAGAACTAAGTTACCTTACTAATTATTTTTCGCTTTAATGGGAAAATGAGGGTTGAGGGATAAGTGTTTTGGGACAGGAAAACCAACAATGTGATTATTAGAATGAATGGAGCTTGTGTGTGTTCGTTGCCTAGTGCAGTCCACAGTTTAGTCTGTGGGTTATGCTCTCTGTCACCTTTCCTTCTTAAACATTATATTGCTCCTTTTGTCCTCGTGCCTTGCGTGCTACTCAGGATCCTAGGTTTGGACCTAGTTGTACGAGATGACAATGGGAACATCTTGGACCCAGATGAAACTAGCACAATCTCTCTCTTCAAGTCCCATGAAACGGCATCCAAAAGGATTGATGAAAGAATTCAGGAAGAGAAGGTACATTTCTTGTCGCTGGCTTTGTCCTTTTCAAGTAACTAGTACTTGCTGTATTTTTAAATTCCTCTTAAGAATATTGTGCCACTTTGGCAGCAGAACTAAATTCTTCTGTGTTTGTTTTTAATGGGAGTACTCTCCTCCTTTGCAGTCCCTGCAGCAGAATTTGGACCTCCGAGGGCAGCCAGTATTCAACACAACACATACGTATAGCCTGTACGTGAACTTCAAGAATTTTGTCTGCAATATTGGAGAAGATGCAGAGCTGTTAATGAGCCTCTATGATCCTGATCTTTCCAAATTCATCAGGTAGAGTTTTGGTTTTTTGTTTTTTTTTTTAGAAGCATAAGCAGTTACAACGGTCATTCTAAAGAAGCCAATAGATCCAGCAGCTGAGTTTTTCAGTTCTGTTCATTGCTGCCGCAGTAGTGGTTTGGAAGGGGTTATTTAATTTCAGGTGAGATGGGAGGTCAAGGTTCTGAGCCCATGCAGTTCCCTCCATAAAGCTGGACATTTCTGTGATACATGAGTCAAAATCCCAAATTGTCTCTTTATGGTCTTAAAATTCCCTGCTGTTGTCACTACGCTTGATGCATTCGATTAATCGCTTCCTGTTAAATCATGTGTATGCATGAGGTTTGCTGACAGTTCAGTACAAGTTAACACCTAAAGTTAGGCATCTTGTACTGAGAGGAGAAGATACGGAGAACTTTGTCAAGGGAGCGTGTATGTGTCTCCATCAATGAACTTACCAGCTGTGGACATGCAGTCAGAGTTGTGTAGGGAAGTAACCGAGAGGACCCGTTCACACCGTGCCTGCCTTCTGCCTTTGCTAAAATGAGTCGCTTCAGAATCACTTTGGGGTAGAAGATTTTGACAGAATTTTTCAAATATTCCTCAAAGGTCAAAATACTTCTGAGCTTTTCACCAGGTAATGGGAATGGCAAGTGTTGATTTATTCAGTATATTTTTTTCTTCCTTTATTTGCAGTGAAAATTACCTAATTCGTTGGGGCAGTAATGGGATGCCTAAAGAAATTGAGAAATTAAACAACCTTCAAGCAGTCTTTACTGTAAGTTGTTGTATTTACATTCTGGGAATGTATTGTTTTATTTACATTCTGGGAATTAGTGGAAGAATTGCACAGGAATGGAGTAACTTCTGACTAGTAGCAAAGGTGGCACAAACTAACTGCCTGGTCATCAGGGTCTAGTACTTTGGCAATTAACATCATTTAATCTCCTTCCAATACTATTGCTGGGCTGTGTTATCAAAGAGTAATGGAATGTTTAGAAATTGCTGTGTGGAAATCACTAGTGTTTTTCTAGCTTGGGGTTTTTTGATTTGTTTTTTTTTTCTTCCCTAGGGCTCAAAGGGAGCAAGTTTTACTTTTAAAAAAAATAATATATTTCCTTTTTTATGTATCTAACAAAAATCTAACAAAAAGTCAAGTCTTGCTCTCTGTCTTCCTCTCTTCCATTTGTAAAGAGATTGATATAACTTTATTTTAAATAATTTCTAGGATTTAAGCAGTTCTGACTTAATCAGACCGAAAATCAGTTTGGTGTGTCAGATCGTGAGGGTGGGGCATATGGAGCTGAAGGATGGGAAAAAACATACGTGTGGACTCCGGAGGCCCTTTGGTGTGGCAGGTAGGACTAATTCAAGCAATGGAGAAAACAGCACAGCCCAGTGACTGGGACAGTGGGCTAGGAACTGGGAAATATGTACTGTATTTCAGCAAAGCCTCCTAACCTCTTAGTGTCAGCATCTCTGGGTTGAAAACGCTGACCCTGAGCTGTAGATATTACCCCTTTCAGACCTTGTAGTGAAAGTTGTATAGGAGAATGAAGTACTGTTACTGTTCACTTTTTGATTTGTCACCCCCCAAAAATGATAACACACCGCCATCAGTGCGGTAGACAATTACAAAATAATCAGCGTTTGAAATCTAAGTATGATTTCTTTGCCTTGAAATGCCCCAGTCCCACTTTGTTTTTATCAGAGAGTATTTTCATATTCACTCCCGTAGGCTGACCTACACATCAACGAGAGAGTGCTTTTTAAAAAGTTGAGATGAGTGGTGCTCTCTATTGCTGTTGTGGGTGACATTAGCCCAAAATAAGCCACTGTTGTTTCCATTCTGGTAGGGGAAAGCTCCCTCTGTATTCTTTAGCAACTTGGCAAAACTACGTGATGAACTTGTGTCTTTGCAGTGATGGACATAACTGATATCATACATGGAAAGGTGGATGATGAGGAGAAGCAACATTTTATTCCATTTCAGCAGTAAGTACTGGCCGTCAGAGTTCATCACGTATCTGACTGATTTAAAGCCATTGTCCTTTGGAGAAGGACAGATTTGTATGGGAGCCTGGCAGCGTACCAAGGTCTCTACAAATAGATTAGCTTATGGCAGCAGTCAGCTCTTTGAAGGAAAAGATTTTTGTCAGTCCTCTGAAGCCTTTGTTCCCCTTGGTTGACATGTCTGTATGATAAGCTAAATTGCTTAGGGGGTTTGGCAATGCAGCTGGAACTGCTAGGTACCCGTGTCATCTGAGGTAATAAAGAAGGGCACAGTGCAAAATAATGTGAGGTCTGCAGGATGTGACCTTCAGAACTAATAGGGGGTTGAGAGGCAAGATTCTCAGAAATGCTCGAGCGTAGAGAACACAACTCCTCCTTGGCACTATTGGGTGGTACCTTCTGTATGGTCTGCCTCTAAACTTTCCAGATTACCTTTAAGGGTCAGTGAGAGGACAACAGAAGGGGATTTCTCCCTCTTTCTTGGGAAGAAATTCAAGCCCCAATATGTTTTGCATTTCTGTATTGCTAGTCAGACTCGTGTTTTCTGCCTGCTCCCTGATTGCGCACTTTTTCGGCACATTACAGTAACTAATTGTTTGGGTAGACTCAGCCTTGTTCCAGTCCTAAATATGGCAATCTGTTTGGTGTAGCCATATGTTATTTCAAGGTGTTCTCAGGGGAGATTTTGTGGGGTTTTGTGGTTGGTTTTTGGTGCACCCCACTCCGCTTTCAGGGCCTGAAAGGCTGCAAAGAAGGATGTCTCTTCCTTTGCAGAATCATGTTAGTCTGCTGTCTTTTTTTTTTTTTTTTTCTCCTTTTTTTCTTTTCTTTTTTCTTCTGTTCTAATGAAGCTGAGTTTAGATCCGAATCTGGACACCTCTACAAGGACGGGGAGCCTGTGGAGACATAATTTTGTATATGCTCTGGTTCACTGTTGATGGTGTGGGTACAAGAATGAAGTCCGGTTCAAGATCCAAAGCTCAATAGACATGTTTGTGACTAGGGACGGGTTCATTGCTCGTGTGATATCACAGCAGTCCTTAGCTGTGTTACCTTATCGCTGGTTAATCTGCGTGGTCTCTTAGGGGCTGCTCTGAGGCACACCTGAAGACAGGTCTCAGCCCATCGTCAGATGCAAGGCTTTGTGTGCTGAGCTCTTCCTGCATGGTAGCCCATAGCTGGGCTTGTTCTCACAGGTCTTCAAGGCAGGCAATCTATGGATGGAAACCACCAACAAAGCAGAGCTGGCTGTGTTTATGGCTGTCCTCAAGGCTGCTAGTTCAGTGTGGTACAAATGTAGTCACAGAGTCTTTATGTCAGTGTTACTTATCCTAAGCCTGAGTTAGTACTGTGATGTCTTTCCTAGTTTGAGAGTTTAAATGTATTTCCATTGGGTTTGGGTAGGTGAAGAAGGAAAAAAAAAAAAATCCAATGGAATCCTTAAAAAAATATTTATTTGGAAAACAGTCAGCTGTTGGCCAGCCCTCCTCTTGCAGAGCACATGTTTGATGTTAGTCTGTCTGCTTCCCGATCTCTATTGTTTTCCTTCTCAGGATTGCCATGGAAACATACATCAGACAGCGGCAGCTAATCATGTCCCCACTGATAACTTCCCATGTGATCGGAGAAAATGAGCCCCTCACTTCTGTCTTCAACAAAGTCATCGCTGCAAAGGAAGTGAATCATAAAGGGCAAGGTACAGCAGTGGGGCGAGAAGCTAATATAAAAACCTGGTGCAGGGAAGGTTCCCCTTGCTTACAAAGGAAAAGAAGTGGATTGTGAAAGTCCAGGGATCAAGGCTTACTGGAGTTTGCTACCTTCCCTGAGCCAGACATATGGTCTTTGTAATGGTTGTCACCCCAGCATATTGGATGCTAAAGAAAAGGATGAAAACAGGAGCTGTTCTTACTTGCATGAAAAGCGCTTCTCTAGCTGATGCCTCATTTGCTAGTGATGTAATATTTTTAAGATAAAACTATATGGACATAAAATATTTTGAAGTGAACATGACTGCGTACTCTAAATGGCTTTGGGTTTAAACTGCATTATTCGGGATTCATCTGCTCTTGCTTATGTGTCTGACCTTCACTCAGATATACTAGCGCCTTCATCTCAGGAAGTTTGTGTTTTACTGCAGAGAACCTGCTTGCCCCGTAAGGTCATATTCAGTGTTAGGGAGGTAGAGAACTGGGCAAGTGAGAACCAGCTTAGGATATTTAAGACATGTTGTGAGGAAATCACATGAAGAAACAGTTTTCTGTTAAGCATGGGCTTACATTTTGTGGCTTTGTACTTGTTTTTTTTTTTTTCAGTAAACAAGTGTTACCTTTCTTCTCTTAGGACTTTGGGTCTCCCTGAAACTGCTTCCTGGCGATCTAGTGCAGGTTCAAAAGGACTTTTCCCACCTTGTAGACAGATCAACTGCTGTGGCTCGCAAAATGGGATTCCCTGAAATAATCCTTCCTGGTAGGTCCCATATGGCTCTACATTTCCATGGAGTGACAGAGTCAATTGAAATTCTAGAATTTCTGCTATCAACAGATTTATTTTAAAGCTATCTGAAAACTTGTTTCCATTTTTCTTGAAATTGCCAACTGATCTTTCATTTTCTGTCAAAGAAGTGAAAACATAAACTTCCTTTCTTGTGTTGAAAAATGATAGTGCGTGTACTTCTTGGAAGAAAATTTCTGTTTAGTCAAAGGGACAGTTTTGTTGCATATAGGTTTGACCCTGCTCTGTTTAATACATTCCAAGTAGATTTAGCCCTGTAGAGCTCATTACATTAAAAAAGTTACATAAAGAGGAGAATGGTACACTTTAAAGGATTTTGTATGATTTGAGATGAAGATGAAATAGTGTGGTGTTGGCTGTTGTTAATTAGCTGGTGACAGTAAAGTCTCAGAAGAAAAGGATAACATGCTATCCCAGGATGTTAAATGTTAACCTGAAAAACTGTCTGTATGAGAAACACAACTCACTAAGCACTATGAATTCCAGGTGATGTTCGAAATGATATCTATGTCACCCTGATCCAAGGGGAATTTGACAAAGGGAAGAAGAAGACTCCCAAGAATGTAGAAGTCACCATGTCTGTACATGATGAAGATGGAAATCTCCAAGAGGTATGGTGGCCTTTGCAGGAGGTCACAAGGTTGCTGTGTTTGCTGGATGAGAGCTCTGGTCCATAGGATCTTATCAACTCTGTGCAAGAACTGTGTGGTAATGAACAAGACATGTTATAGGTGATCTCAGTGACCAAATTTGAACACTCACTGATTTTTTTCTTTTTTAATTAATAAGAGATGTGAGATGACATGCATTGAGTTCCCTTGACTGCGAAGCATAGACTTTGCGTAACTCAACAGTTATATGCTCTGAAAATCTCTGACTCAAGATACTTCTTGCTTTCATTCTAGACCTTACTTTTTCTTTTCCCATCCCCTCCCTTTGTCTTTTTGTCCAAAGAAAGCTATCCATCCTGGTGCTGGTTATGAAGGTGTCTCCGAATACAAGTCTGTTGTTTATTACCAAGTCAAGCAACCTTGCTGGTATGAAACTGTAAAGGTAGGAGTGTGTCATTTACAGTCTTGCTTCCTTTGTGTAGAAAACAGAACTAATTTGAAATCAGTAGGTGCATCAGTAACAATGTCGTGTAAATTGACTGGAGATAGAGAATGCTGTGCTGCATTTTTAATTGTGTTATCGTGTGCAGGTGTCCATTGCAATAGAAGAAGTCAGTCGTTGCCATTTAAGATTCACTTTCCGTCATCGGTCGTCACAGGAATGTAAGTATCAGAAAATAAGATCTGTAGGAGTACTGTACTCTTCCGACTCTCATTGAGATTTTCTGAGTATCTACCAAAGGTAGAGCGCTTGTACTTCTCCTTATTTCCAGTGTTGTGGATTTTCTTGCAAGCAAAAAAAAATAATTCAAACTTTTTATAGCCGTAAAAAAGGTTTGGTGCCGGTTTTGTTCTAAAACTGAAATTAGATAGGGAGCAACATGTTAGCCCCCTTGAAATAAAATTGTCAATGCTTGTTGCTGCTTTGGCTTCTTGGTGTGTGGTGTTGTTTTTTATTTATATCAGTGCCTTCACAAAATTCAGTGCAAGGCCTGGTGGGCTTCTAATGGTCTTCCTATAGGGGAATTTCTAATTAGGTTAATGAAAGGCTAATGAGAAAGATAGAGCCAGAAGTTTCATCAAACAACTTCAGAGCCCTGAAACAAGATCAATAATGTGAGACTAAGCCCTTGAAAGGCTGTTAAAAAAAAATCTGTTAAGGTACCTGGAAGATGCAGTGACACACCTCCACATCCATACCTCACAAGCAGATTTGCAAAATCCCAACCGAAATATCTATACATTTGTATATTTCCATCTAGCAGCATGATTAACCACTAAAATTGTGTAGTGAGAGATGCTTCAGCGAAGTCGTTTCTCTGTGTAGCTGCAGATACCTACCAAGTGACTTGAGATTAGAGGGAAGGAAGGAGACCTCTTTCTGCTGTGGGTCACAAAGTTTGCTAACTCCATGGTGTTACCGTATGATGCTATTAAAAAAAAAAAAGAAGCTGCTGCACGTATTTAGAAAGCTGCATTATAGATAATATGGGCATAAATAAGATGATTCCTAATAAAGATTTTTCTTTCTATTTGCAGCTAGGGATAAGTCTGAGAGAGCTTTTGGCATGGGCTTTGTGAAGTTGATGAATGCAGATGGAACAACACTGCAAGATGGCAAACACAATTTGATTGTTTATAAGGTAGCTTGGGCATTTGCAGTCTTCACTTCTGTTTAACTAATGGAAACAACTTTTGGCTGATTCTTTTCCTAGCAGTGTAAACATTATAATTGAAGAGATTTTTAGTAATTTTTCTAGGATAGTAGGACAGTATTTTTCTTTCCTTTGTGAGTTGCCCTCAGCTCTGCTTTCACTGATGGGTTTTCTGCCTGCAGCTATACAAATGTGGTACATCCTTCTGTGTCTTTGTATAGAGCATTTTTCCTCTAACATCGTTCACCTAGACAGCGTGCAACAAACAGGTGTGGTGAACACCTGCTTTGGAGCATCAGTGTGTGATGGGAAGAGAGACCCGATGCCTTTAATCACAGGAAGAGGAAAAAGTTAATGCAGTGCGGTAGAAAGCTATGAAGTGAGAGGTGTGAGGCGGAAAAGCCCTCCTAAGCTCTGTGGCTTGAATCACTCTGAGAAGAGCTTAGTTCATTGGCAGTATGAGCAACTTCTGTTCGCTAAAGTTAGAGACCCAAACGGGCAATGTGAGTAAAAACTGTAGAAAAGAAAAGGTGCTTAAAACCCTCTCTGTCTGTCACTGTGTGGAAGTGTGTCTGCAGAGGAGAACTGCAGGAGGTCAGATGAGATGTGCTTAGCGTGAGATAACCCTTGTCTTTGCTGTGTTCAACCAACAGGGTGATAACAAGAAAATGGAAGATGCTAAATGCTACTTAACTCTTCCTTGTACCAAATTGGAAACAGAGGAGAAGGAGACCCCCTCGGGGAAAAACCTTCACCACCTAGCCAACTTCACACCCACTAAAGATAGTACAAAAGACAGCTTCCAGATTGCCACTTTGATCTGCTCCACCAAACTTACCCAGAATGGTAGGTCCTGCATCAGCAGCCTAGCTGTTTATTTGAAGTAAAGAGGGTGCTTGCTTTATGCAAGTTTTTTGGCGTGGGCATAGTGTTTTAGCTTTAATCTTGCTGTTTCGTGTGTCAGTGGCAGCCCGGTCCCAGCACTGTTGGCATCGTGCTGCCAGTACAAGCTACAAAGATGTTTATGCAGCCACTCAGAGACCATGTCACTTGGATCTTTTATCCAAACTACCAATGTTAAATTGAACAAATTTGTCAACATGTATAGAAATGGCACCTGTCAGTGATAGTGTAAAGTTGCTCTAAAGTAAACAGAAGTATTGGTAAGAAAAGTCATGCAGTGCAATAAAATGCCTATCCTAGCTTGAGATAGCTTCTTTTGCATCAATGAGTAGCCTACAAAATTGTCTACCAAATGCCTTGCATTATCACATTACACCGGGGTTTCCATTTATAGCAAAACATAACTTTCTTGCCAAGACAGAACCACGATCTCAGGGTAATATTCTATACATCAGTGTGCCTTTTCCTTGTAAGCTGATTCTAAAAGTATCCTCTAGTACTTGTTCTGTATTGTTCTGCAGCCGTGAAGTCAGCTGTGGTGTTGTTGTAATCTGTTTCTAATTGCTGATGTTCTGTCCTTGCTAGTTGACCTGCTGGGTTTGTTGAACTGGCGTTCTAACTCTCAGAACATAGCTCACAACCTGAGGAAGCTAATGGAGGTGGAAGGAGGAGAAATTGTCAAGGTACGCGTAGAGATTTGAGTCTACTTGGTATGTAAGCACTTACGTATGTGCTTGATGTTGACCTTGAAGGGTTGTAATTGTGTTGTGGCCAAAAAGGCTTGGAGAGCTGTTCTAGCTGCTGAGCTTCGGAACAAAAGGTACGCTTTTCCCCAGGAACTCTCATTAGTGGAATTCACCAGAATTACAGAACTTAAATGTTACCAGGATCAGGGAGATAGTGGTGACTTTATTTTCCCCTGTATCCTGGTGAAACAGAAGACACATTCAAAGCCTAACTGTTAATTTTAAGTAGTAGCTCTGGGCCTCCTTTGCGAATAGGGACTTGCTGTGGATTTAGGAACAGAGTGCAGAGAAATTGCAAAGAGCTTATAGTCAGAGTAGGACTAGACCTGAAATGTGGGGAAATGCCACAGAAAATAGTCTGCTGAAGGATTTAGGAGGTAAGACTTTCCATGGTTCCAAGCATGGATCTCTTAGGCATTGTTCAAGGTCATGTTTTTACTTAACTGCTGAACTACTGAAGGAAGTGCTGCATCATTGCAAACCAGCCTTTATGTAAAAAGTCATCCCTCAGTACAGCGTGTGTGGCTGATTCGGCCCACTGCAAGTTTTAACTATATGGGCAGAATTAAGGGTATTCAGTAGGTCCCTTGCTAAAGAAAAAGGCAATGGAACAGAATAGAAAGTGGGGACATGCAAAGCTGCTAAGAAGAGTTCCTCCTTGCTGTAGCGAGGGAGAATAGCGGCATGTGAGTGAGTTCAGGGCTATAATCCCTTTTAAAATCTTCTTCATGTACAGCTTTTACAGTGGGCTAGGCTGGGAGGGGGAAAATTATCCAAAAGAGTAGGCTCTTGTGCAGGATTCCAGAAGTAGTAGCCTTTTCCAACCCTTTTACTATTTTTTTTTCCTCCTCTAGTTTTTGCAAGACACCCTTGATGCACTTTTCAACATAATGATGGAAATGTCAGAAAATGAAACCTATGACTTCCTTGTGTTTGATGCACTGGTGAGTGAGGCTTTTCTTTTCTTTTTTGTGGATTTAGAGTATTTGTTTTTCAGCCACATTTTCAGTCTGTTCCTGGTGCTTGCTTTAGATGAGCCATTGGTATTTTGCTCTGAAAAATATATTTAAACACTTCTTAACACATTTTCAGGAGCTAGGACTGAGGTACGCATTGAGCTTTTTAGTGACTGCACTGAGAACAGTAATAAACATTTACATAATTTATAGTAATTTCTTCAGATAACTTCTTGCATTAAGACAACTTACAAAAGAGAAGCTGTATTAACTATCTGAAGGACAAAGTGAAATGATTTGTGCAGGGTCATGATGGTGGAGGATTTGTGCTGTGTTGGGAATAGAACCAATGCATCCTAAATCCTAGCCCAGTACTTAGGCAGTAGGGTGATGGCTCCTCTGAACCCTCATAGAAGGATTGTAATGACTGAGTAAAAGACTTCACAAGGAGCTTTCTGCGTCTTTGGAGAGGCTGCTTGGTATGTGTGTGAGGCGCTGGCTTTGGCGTGCAGTGCGGTAATGAAGCTGTGTGCTTTATGCTGATCAGCAAATACGTACCTGCCAGCTCGGGAGGAAAAGTGAAGTCAGATAGATCCAGCCGCCATTGGGCAGAGGAGTGAATACAGGGGGACAGAATGTCCTGACTCTAATGCATGCCGTTGTGGTACTGAGGGTTTGCTATGGGTATAAATCATCAGAGTCTCAAGTTCTAGCTTGAAAAGCATTATTTCTTAACTTTGAAAACCAACCTTCAGCAGCTCTGTGCCTGTTTAACCTGTGCTGTGACAGTGTCACATAAAGACTGTGAGTAGTGCTGCTTCCTGTGTCATCAGTGCAACTTTGAGAAGTGGCTCCCTTTCTCTCTTCCGATTTTCTACCCAAATGCTGTAGTCACACACACGCTGCAGTATTTAGTCACTATTAGAATCTGAATAACACGATCTGTAGCATTAATGCTATTTAGAAAGCCAACCAAACAAAAACTGTGACCCAGCAAAATAAACGGCATGCAATTACAGACTGAGTTACGTTTGAGTGAGTTAGAGGTTGTGCGGCTCTGTACATATATTTCCTTTTGAATTTTTGGCAGGTATTTATTATTTCTTTGATCGGAGACATCAAGTTCCAGCATTTCAACCCTGTACTTGAAACTTATATTTACAAGCACTTCAGTGCAACCCTGGCATATGTGTAAGTACTGGTAACCGCAAACCCACAGGCTGTCATTCGAACAGTGTCCCACTGATAAATTTGGTAAACTACTCATGCAGTCGGTCAGTATACATCTCTCCCTTTTAACTTTTCAGTGCTTTGGTCTAGTATTGCCATTAAAAAATTGGAGGGGCAGGGGTGGAAGTTACGGGTATATGCAGAAGGCGATGGAAAATATCTGAAGTTGGTATGTGGCAGGGTGGGGGGTGTGGAAACTGATGAAGGAAGACAAATTCATAAGAAATCTGGCCTGATAGGTATTGCTGCTTGTGGAACTGTTTTGTCTTGCCGGTATCTGCCTCAACGTTTTCAATCCACCTCTCTCCAAGAGTACTTTGAGCAGAAGAAAGTTTGAAATAGTCTGTGTGCTGTGTACTCTATTACAATTTTGGGGGTATGTCTGAATGGGGTCACAGGCAGCAGAAGTGGAACCGGCCATGGCTGAAATAATACGAGCAATGTTGTGGTTGATGGTAGCAGAGATAAGAGCGGTATTCATCTCCGCTGTCTGCCTGCAACCAGGCAGGTTGAGGAGGCCACAGACTTCAGAAAAGGGCTAAATGTCATGGTGGGGTTTAAACATGCAGATTACCTGAGATTACACTTGCATATTGAAATTCTCTCACATAGACCGTCATTGGTTTAGAAAAAATTTGGATGTTTGGGTATGAACAGTGGGGTAATTCTGTTTCCCTGTAGCTTTTTTATCTGTAGAACTCAAAGCGGTTTAAAAAAAATGCATTAGTCCTGTTTTACCAGGGAAGGAAAAAGCTGGTGCGCAGAATTTATTTAGGTACGTGTGAAAATTTAGTCTTTTTCATCAACCTGTTGGCTTCATGTGCTTCAAAATGAGGATTTGTTTAAGTGCTGTAGCTAGTCATGGCTTACATGCCCAGGGATACCCAGGAAGCTGCTGGAGAAGCCACGGATAACACCCAGATCTTTTGATTTTCCAGCTCCTTGATCTAGCAACCCTCAACCCAAAGGCCATTACCCTTGTGGTAACAGGCAACTGAAAAATTTAAAATGGAGGGCAAAACCAGAAACCAAACTCCTTTTTCCCTCTAAAAAATCTCTTATTTTTACTGATACACATGAATTCCTAGTTCTGAGTATTCAACCTCTTTTGATGACTGTCAACCTGAAGAAAATTTTGTGGGGAAACGTGATTCTGCAAAGCTCTGAAGTCCCCACCTTCTGGATTGCTTTCTTCTTCCCTGCCATGGCCACACAATCACTGCTTGCACGTGTTTTTCTTTCCTTCTCCCTATAACCTCTGGAAGATTCATCATTCTTATTTCTCTTTACTATAAATAAACTCCTTTGTCTGATTAGGAGCACTGTATCTTAGCTTTGTTGTTCCCTTGCCTTTCTTTCCAGCTTAGCTTGACAATGAGATACCTACATAATGGCAAGTGGACTATAATATTAGATAGTGTCCTTCGTGCACCCCACATGCCAGGATTTGATGAAGCAGGGAATTGGATGCTGGCAGTGTGGCAAACCGAACAAGCAAGTGCAGAAGCTGTTGTGTACGTGGCTGTCACTCACACACTGCTTTGGGTGCTGTGGGTTCTTTAACGAAGAGAAGAGGATTTTGTCTGAATATTAGCTGCCATAGCATTCACAGAAGATTCTGATCTTCAGATTTGGCAGAGACTAGATAGCAAATACTCATAATATTGTGTGTAACTTCTGTCTGTAGTTCTGAAAGCACTCAGTAAGTATTGCTTCTGAAGAATTTTTTTGTTACACACTTGAGAATGCTAACACACGGAGAAGGTGTCAGTCCGCTTTCAGTAGTAATGGGTTTTCCAGATTCCTGAGCACTTTGCTTTAGGAAAAAGAAAAGCAGATCAAGAAGCTGGGGTTTATAGACCAATTTGTAGAATCTTCTGAGAATTCATGAACTGGTTATGAAAATCTGGGCACCCCGTGAAGCCAAAGCTTTCAGAAGGAAATAAGCTGTGAAGAGGAACCCCTAACCATTATCTATTTATTAGGCTGTAGTTCCTCTCTGGAATAAGGAAGCTGGACTTACACAGAAACTTAACTGTGTATTTATTTTTCTTTTTATTTTATTTCCAAAGGAAACTCACCAAAGTACTGAACTGTTATGTGGGAAATGCTGATGACTCCAGCAAGACAGAATTGCTGTTTGCTGCTCTGAAAGCCTTGAAGTACCTGTTCCGATTCATCGTTCAGTCACGAATATTGTACTTGAGGTGAGACCAAGGTCATTGCCACCCTTATGTCTCCTCTTGGAAGCTGATGGAGTTCCTTCCAGTCAACACCACTGGAGGGGGTATTCTTCAGCATATCCTCTATCCTTGAATTATTAAGAGGAGTATCTTTCTGCCCTTTGTCTACAGCTGGAGAAAATAAGTTGAGTAAAAATTTAAATAGCCAACTTGAAGGCAAGAATCATTTAGTCACCTGTAGCATGCAATAAGCAGCAAATGGTAGTGCTGAAAAGGAATCTTGTTATTTTTAAAAATAAAACACATAATCACTTCCTCATTTTAAGAAAACTTAAGAAACAAATGCACGCGTGGTTACTTGTTAGGTGAGGTAGAGTGACACGTTGTCCAGTTAGGGTATGGTCAATGCCAGCAGTTTTACTGTAGCCTCAAAACATTTTTTCAAAGATTTACAGTGAATGTTTGGAATCTTTTCCTCATGTTCATTCTGACTTTTTTTTGTTTAATGCTACTTGATTCTTAGAACCCAAGCAGAATTCGATGCAATGGAATTTTTTAAAATGCAGCTTTTCCCTTATAACCAATTTTAGCAGGAAATTACTGCAGAGTCCCCACTGCCGTTTTTACACTCAGTCTTTGTAGCAGGAGATTGCATTAAGATGTTGTTCCACAGGATAAAATCATATTTCAGCCACTGTGACACTGTTAGCCCAGATTTATGTGTGTAACTTAGCTCTTTCTGTTCTTTGCAGGTTTTATGGGAAAAGTGAAGATGGGGATGAATTTAATGACGCAATACGCAAGCTGTTCCTCTCCTTCAATGTCCTCATGGACCGGCCTTTAGAGGAGGCTGTCAAGATTAAGGTATGTGTAATTTCCAGGGAGAGGTAATATTTTTTTATTAGATCAACTGATACAGTTTGAGGGGAGAAAGGAGGCAGAAAATGGGACAAGCTTTGAGACACGTAAAACCCATTCAGATGAGTCACACCACCTCTGAATGTCTGTTTTAATGAACTCTATGTGGCAGGAAAGGAAGATTTAAACCCCAAAGTTTGTTAAATAAGATGAGAGCTGTGGTTTTGCTGAAGATCCTTCAGTACCTGCTAGGATGAAAGCTAACAGCCAATGAAGATGTAATCTGCTGCAGTGTGGAAGACGCTTCCACATAAGCTTGAGGGTGTTGGAGATAGAAATGTTAAACCACTGCAAAAATCAATGTAATGCTGGGATTCAGAATAATGAAAAAATAAATGGCTTCTAAATCTATCTGAGATTTTATACTTGGTTGTTTTTCTGGTGTCAGCTGGATTATGAACCTTCTGTTTGTGCTCTGAAGAGGAGCAGAGCAGCCATAGGCTGCTAAATTGCTAAAAGCAATGAGGCCTTTAGATTGCTTGCTTTATTTCAGTTCTTCGAGCCAACATGCTTTTCTCTGTTTGAAGGAAAGATTGAGTCTAAACTTTTAATTAGCACTTGGGTGATTTAAAGCCCAGCTTTGACTCTCATACGGCTGGCAGCAGCCATAGAACATCGGAGACACCTTTACTTGCTGCTGCACCTCGTTGTCTGGATGTTACATTTAAGAAAGCCATACTCATGCCTGGATAACTTATTACTGTGTACCTGAACGTGCTAAAGAATGCAGAACACCGAGTCACTTGAACTGGTTAGTGCTTTTCATGTCAGGCTGTAAGGAGCTGAATCCCTGGAACTGCAGGATGTTTGCAAAAACTGAAGAACTTGGCTAGCAATCCTTCCTCCTTCACGTTTTCTGCTCTGCGCTGCAGATGTGTGGTTGCTGGAGGCTCTTTGGATGCGTAGATTTGATCTTATGCCAGTTCTCTACAGGTGTCTGCATATTTGCTCTTGAAAATAACCTATATTTGCCGTGTCAGCTATGGGCATTGTTGTTGAGACTTTACACCCTTTTAGAACAAACTAGCTGATCTAACTCTTGTTTCCATGTGTGTTTCATGTTCTTGGTTTTTGGTTTTTTTTTCTTGCAGGGTGCAGCTTTAAAATACTTGCCAAGCATCATAAATGATGTCAAACTAGTATTTGACCCTGTTGAGCTCAGGTAACTGTATTAAGTTTTTTTTTTTTGTCTTCTAAAGGCAGCTCATCTGTTGGGAAGAATTTTGGAAACTTTCCTAAAAACAACCACTCTGTGACATGATGATGCACGTACTGTACATGAATTTGAGGAAGCGCCTGCAGGGCTTTAGAGGAAGTCAGTTTAGTTCAAAGGAATCTATGCATTGCAACTGTTCTTTCTTAAGCACTTTGAGATTTTGCTGAAAACCAAAATTTGAGGACTAGGGAGTGATATGCTGAAATGTTGTGCAAGTTTCCACCAATTCTTAATGATTAGTTCTGAGGTAAACTGAAACGTGTGGCAAAGGCATAGCCCTGCTCAGGAAAGCAAAAGTTATATTTGTTCAGGAAATTCACAACACTGTGGATTTCTGTTCTTTGTTCTTCATAGCTTTGCCCAGAACCTCCCAACCATGCCTCCGTGTTCTGACACAAATAATTTGCTTGTAAAGAGTAGACAGACAGCAAATATACTTGGGATTTAATTTAATGGAATCTCGGATTGAAATGAGTCATCACTCTTGATGAAAGGGGCATCTGGAAGGATACGCTCTTGCGAATGTATAGAGCAGTGTTCTGAGTTTCAGCAGTGGTCTGCTAAAGATTTGCAAAATTCTGCTTTTGTTTTGTATGAAAGTAAGTGGGATTACCTTATGCTGGCAGTGGAGGGCAGATAGCATTGCCTATTTATAAGCTTTTGTAATACATCTAGTGTGTCTTGGGATGCAAGCTTCATTTTAAGAGGTGTAAAAGAGATTAAGCCTGCAGTTTTGACTATGGTTCAGTTTTAGTAAAAGTCTTATACTAAGTTTCTTGAAAAGAAGGTAAGGCTCTTTAGTAATTTGCCTAGAGGCTGCTTGCAGGTAATATGTCACACAGTGCCAAAACTGCTTGACCTGCCCAGATGCAGGACTCTGTAAGTGTAGCATGGAGTCACATCAGATGAAAATGCTGACCATACTTTGTGTTTTGCACGCTAGCGTCCTCTTCTGCAAGTTTATCCAGAGCATTCCCGACAACCAGCTAGTCCGACAGAAGCTGAACTGCATGACCAAGATAGTGGAGAGTGATCTGTTTAAACAGGCTGGTAAGTAGCAAATTGAAGTCTCTGGGTTCTGCATGGGGCCACATACTCCTAAAAACAAAATGTCTTTCAAGTTCACATATTCTTTAAGTCAGTCAACAGTGTAGTCTGCCATTAAATCCATCTTCAGAAATATTCCTTGCCCTGGAAAAACTGAAACATTTTTTGCTGTTTTGTCTTTATACAATGCCTAATACTGGAGGGTCCTGATCCGGTGGGTTGATTTAGAATGAGGCAGAAGGTGAGAGTGCACTGCTTGATGCTACACATATAATTACTCTTTATTTATGACTCTCTTTACTCTATTAAACTCAAGTGGATTTAGGCATGTTTTGGTGTCAAAGATAAAATCATGAGCCAAAAGATACTGTGTGGTATCCATGTATACTGAATGCTGAAGAGTTTCCTGAGACTGACAGGATGTGGTGCTCTGTTTTATTTTTCAGAATGCAGAGATGCTCTTCTGCCACTACTCATAGATCAGCTAAGTGGCCAGCTGGATGACAATTCAAACAAGCCTGACCATGAGGCCAGCTCACAGCTACTTAGCAATGTTCTTGAAGTCCTGGATCGGAAAGATGTGGTGAGCACAAACTGTCAAGGGTGCAAATTAAAGTTAATTCTTCTTTTGAGGTCTCGCAGTGAAGAAATCTTCTCAACATATGCTTTAAAGAATTACAAAGTTCTGATGAACACAGATGAACACAGAAATTGTGTTGCATTGCTAAATAGTTCTTCGACTCTCTTTGCACATGAAGTAGCTGTGTCTAAAAAGGAGGCTTCAAAGGTTGAATTAGTGGTTATCACTACAGTACAAAAAGCATTTACTTTCCTTTCTGGGGACCACAATGTTGTTCCCAGCTACTTTGGTGGCTTGTTGAATTATTTGGAGCGAGTCACGGAAGTATTTGGTTTCTCGTTTTCTCTGATACAAAATAGGGACAATGATCGTTATTCAGTCAGGAGAATACAGCTGCTCGCCACATTGATCATGAAAACTGATCCGAAGTTGCTGTGGGAAGAGCAGTTTGAACTGAAGAGCAGTTCAGTTTAGCTATGCCGGGGTTAACTGGTGAAGCTGGTATGAATCAATTATGCGAGCTTTCCACCAAGTGTATACCTGCAGTACTGGAACTGACTGCTTATGTGTTGTAAATATCCTTTTTTGCATCCTCTAATGACAATTAACCACTGCCAAGGCGGTTGTCCCACACAGGGAGCACTCCCTAGAACAGCATATATCAAGAATTGTCTCAAATTTTCCTTACTGAATATCCCCAGGGGCCAACTGCTGTCCACATCCAACTGATCATGGAACGTTTGCTGAGGAGAATAAACCGCACAGTGATTGGAATGAGCAGACAGTCTCCACACATTGTGAGAGCCTTTTACTTGCTTCACTTATTATTTTGCCATTTGTTACAGTGGAATTAATTCTCCTGGGAGATTTCAGTGTGTAGTAGTGGTTTATGAAATCATCTTTCCGTTTCCTGCAGGGCTTCTGTGCCACTATAACATGGCTTTTGGTGGTTTTCTGAGACCAGGTATTAGGATACAAATTGTCCTACTCCAGCAGCAGTTGGAACTGAGTCACAGTCGGCTGTGCTTTCAAGGCCCTTTGGGCCCTTGTGCACAGAAAATTTGGTTTCTGTGGATTTTCTAATACACAAGGAGTCTTTGCTGAAGAAATGCTCTTTTATCACCTTGGCTGAATAGGATTAAATGCTGAAGGAGAGGCATCTCTTAGGGGCATTTCTGACTACTGTGTGGCATCTTAGAAGGTGTAAGCAAGTTGGTATGTTTTAATTTACCTTGTACTTTATATACAGAAAAATGAGAAGCTGGGCGTATATAGCAATATCTTATTTTTGATAACTCTGAGGTCAAGTTAATGCTATTACCAATATGTCCGCTATGAGAATTACAGTTTTCCATAGTACATTTGAAAATCATAGAACCACAGGATCATTTATGTTGGAAAAGACCCTTAAGATACAATGAAGTGGTTCATATACATATATATATATTACACTGGTTTGAGGTTGTGTTTTTCTTGCAAACTATGATCCCTAGGGAGAAAGAAAGCTATAACCAGACTTCATATTGGGAACTTAGGAAGTCTTGGTTTGAGATAGAGGACTAAACAGTCCCACAGACTGATGTCAGGACATAAATGAGCAGGATCGTGATCAGGGGGACTTGGTTAGGCAGAACTCTGAAAGTGTATGCTACACTTCAAACTTACAATGCTTTAATACAGAAAAATAATCAAATGTTTTATTTTTCTTATTCTAGGGTATTTTTGTGGCCTGCATGACAGCCATCCTGAGGCAGATGGATGATTTCCATTACAACCATTACATCAATACTTTCAAAACCAGGCAGGACATTATTGTAAGTCAGCCTGGCTGGGGGATTAGCTCAGTTCATAAAGAATGACGCTCTGCTTCTGAAAGGTCACTTCAAGTTACTGTGCTCAGTTTGGACTGATGACACTGCATTCATCAGCAACGGCTTACGGGCACTGAACGCCACAGCCACCGGGGATGTGGTCACATCTCCCTTGCTGGGTGTACACACTGGATGCTGCTGACTCAGTAGAGCCTGAGAGCAGGGTTTGTAGCATTGAGTAAAAACACATTTAATGACAATTCAAGTCTGCGCAAGTAAAAAGTCAGAGTGAATTGAGATGAAAAGGAAAAGCGTTTTCCCCTCTCTGGCTCTCACTGTATCTCTTTGTGATCTTGTTCTCTTTTTATCTACTTCTTTCTAATTCTTTCTCCTCCTCTAGAGTTTAATTAAATGCTTTAGTGGGCAGCAATGCAAATAGTTCCCTGCATGATAAAAACTTTGTACAACTCAATATGACTTTCAATATGAAATTAGATGAAACATTAGGTTTTTATTTTTTCGAGGCCCTTAGATTTAACAGCTCTGTCCAGATTTTTCCCCGAACTGTCCAGAGCAAGTCAGAACCAAATCCAGTATTTATGCAAGTCTCCAAAGCATGACATAGCAACTGTTCTGGCTTTTTTTTTTTTTTTTTTTTTTTCTCTCCCCTTACTCCTTGTTTAGCAACTTAGAAGTGCTTGCTTATTTAATACTTGCTGAGGAAGAGCCTGCAGTTATATTCTTCCTGTAAAAGTCAGATCAAAAACCACAGGAAGACGTTTGTAATTCATTCTGGATGGCAAGGTGATCTCTCTTTCCCTTTGCAGTTGGAATTTCTGGCAATCTGTTGAGCAACATAGCCACCTACAGGACACACACATTTCTGTCACTCTGCATCTGAAAGGCCACTCAGCTGCATTGTCTGTAGAGAGCACTCATCATCTAGTTTTGGAATTACTTTTTATATTCCTCAAATAACTTTTTGTGAAGGAAGAAAAACCAAAATCAGGTGGATTCAGGAATTCTGCTAGTGCTCATCAAGTAAATGAGGGAGAAGGTTTTCAGTGGGGTTATGTGGAAATACTGTGTCTGAGGAGAAGGGTGCTAGGAAGACAAATCCTGATAATTTTGGGGAAAAGGTGGATTCAAGGCTGAATTGTAACAAATTTTATGTTGAATGGGCCTCAATTCAGAATTCCAACCCTAAGCATTCTATGATTCTATTATTTTTTTCTCTTTCCTGAAGAGCAGTTGAGCTAGTAGGAGACCATTGTAACTGAAGTTCAAGGTAAGATTAAGCAGGTACTTAAAAGCTTTCCTGAAGTGTAACCTTCAGATTGAAGCTCAGCTTGTAAGTTGGAGATGTCTTGTTTTACCATCTGGTTTTGCATCTTCTGACTCAAAAAGGAGAACATTTCTTTTGCATTTCTGTGTGTATAGGTAAAGCTTCTACACAAAGACATATCAAGAGGGTGAATCATGTAATCATACAAACTACCTGCATTTGATTTGACCAGATTCTGACCGAAAAAAAAAATTGTAATCTAATGTTTACAAATCCTTAAATCTGCAGAAGCAAGCCCATGTTTGTGGTGGTATAGTAGTTGTTAATACCAATAGACCATTGCCTTTGGTTTTACTGCAATAATTTTTTTATTTTTGTTGTTTATTGTTGGGTTTTATTTGCTTTGGTGTTTTCAGCCCTGGCATTGCATCATTACTCGGTTGGTTGAACCCTGTTATTAGTCAATTAATACTTCAGGGTGCCCCATGTCAAGCCCAGACCTTTCCATCAAGCACTGATTTAATAATGCTTAGAGGATTTTTCCTGAGGCAGCACCAAATGCCCATTCCTCTCTCTACATTGATGTCACTTGCCAATTGTTTAGAGCAAGCTGCTCAGCTCAACAGAATATTTTTTTTGGTGATCCTTGCACAGTGGTGATTTCTCATGTGACCTTCTTTGTGTCCCTCTCATTTTTGAGTGCTAATGTGCTCTCTTTGTAGATAATAGAATCCATTTAAATGCTCACAGGTAGCATTTGTATCGGTAGAGACCACAATATAGAGATCAATATTCTTGACATTACCTTCTTTTGCTCATCTCTCTCCTTTTCCCTTTTCCTTTTTTCTTATTCTACAATTCAACCTTGCCTTGCCCAAGTCTTAAGGTGTGATATGGCTTGGTTTTGAGCAGTTTAGTATTTGTGCAAAAAAAAAAAGCGTCTTTTCTACAGTAGTGTTCTAAACCACGTGTCTGACGGCATTTTTGTTAGCTCTGTTTAACTATCTGTAAACTGAACTGGAAGAGACTTGACTGACTGGGGAAATGAAAATACGTTATAATTTGCATCTTTATAGAAGATACTGCATAGGGCTGTTAGGCTGTCATGATTCAGACGTTTGGAAACAAGTCCTTGAATATTGGTTTTGCTTTTTAATCCAGCTTGTGCACCAGAGCTCCCTACAACACAGCTTAATTCAAAACAGTAAAGACAGATTTAATTAAACAGATCAACATCTTATGTGGAATTATTTCTGCTGCTGTAATAGAAGGAATGAGATGTCAGAAATAATTTAATTATGGGAATATACCCACACAATAAGAGATCTTTCTTAGGAGGTACAGGGTATCGATTGCTAATCAATGCAGTAGTTAATCAATGCGATTGCAAACATTTGCATTTCTCTTTATTTTCATGTGGATAAAAGACTACCATATTCAACCTGATGGGTTGTGTTTTTTGTTTTTCCAACAGGACTTCCTGATGGAAACATTCATTATGTTTAAGGATCTGATTGGAAAAAACGTCTATGCAGCTGACTGGATGGTCATGAACATGATGCAGAGCAGGTACTGGGTCATGGCTATTTTAGATCTTGCTAACGCTTTGGAGCCTTTCTGGTTCTGAAAGGAGAGTGACTCACACAAGCAGGCTTGCAAATCACTGGAGTTACATAGGCTTGTTTTATTTTACAGTTTCAGGGTGATTTAAATTAGATTTCAGTAAATTGTAGTGCCTGCACATTTCTGTTGACCAAACTGGAACTCTTTCTTCTCTCGCCCAAAGCCACACCATCAAAACCGTCGCATCTTTCATCCAGTCACTTGATTGCTGCAGAGTGCAGCATAGATCAGAGATGCCTTTTTGGTTTCGGTTCTGGGAGAATCACATGGCAAACGTAAAGCTAGAGTTGGACATGAGTGTTGTCTAGGGTTTAGGGTGCTGGCCTGTAAACTAGAACTACCCAGGTTCACTTCTGTCCTCTGCTGCGGACTTTGTTTGGCCTTGTGTGAGCCAGTGTCTCCTGCTGAGTCTGTACAACTTGAACAGCTTTGGCTCACTGTCTGCTCTGTGCTAGGTAGCAAAGCATGGCCAAAATCTGCAATCCATGACACAGCAGGGCCTTGTATGCCTGTGAGTTTAATGTTCCCACAGGCGGTACCAACAGAACTGGGTACCAGAGGAAGAAACAAGCATGTAACTCCTGTTTGCATGGCACAGTCATGCAAATCATCTTCAAAATGGAGGCAGCGTAGCTCCACTGTGTCGTTGGGGTGCAGTGTGGAGAAGGACGTGAAAGTGGGAAGTTACTTGGATGCTTCAGTGAGGATAGGCCCAACTTAAGAGAAGGTACCACTGCACTGTCAAAGAGATTGGATGACTCAAAAAGTGTTTTGTTTTTCATCCACCTTCAGTCAAGGTTTCTTTTCTTCAGAAACAGAGGAATAACTTTCCCTAAATGTCCCATGCTGGTAAAGAGGTGAAACAGCATGATAGAGGAATACCTGTCTTGTTTCAGAGCATCTATTCTTATCTCCTGAGCCTACATGTAGGAGTTGTAAACCCAGAACTGCAATGTTATTTTTTCAAGAGCCACCTTTTATTTTATGTTTTTATCTCTTCCAGGGTTTTCCTCCGGGCAGTGAACCAATTTACCTCTGTACTCAATCGTTTCTTTCTGGATCAAACAAATTTTGAACTGCAGGTAGTAGTTCTGTTGTTTCTGGATTTTCTTATGGACCCCAGTCCTGAAAGGCAGGAAGAGCAAACAAACCCCACTGTTAACAGATTTGTTAATATGGAGCATGCCTGTGGAAAATGTCCCTAGTCTTCTCTATAAAAAGCAGTAGAATGCAGAGCAGCTCTGAATTACAGAGCAGCAATAAGTTGCAATCAAATAAAACTGCTGCAGGCTTCACAAGGTCAGGTTGAGCAGCGTGCTGACTACAGCAAATTGGTGCTTGACTAGTTCAGAACAGAATACTGTGTGGGTGTACCCACTGTCACTTCCTTCAGTTGGAAAGTACAAGCTAAAAAGAGTGAGAAATTTGGGGTTGTTGTATGCTTCTGGCTTGCCTGCTGTAGCTGAGAACACAGACTTCTCCAGCTCACTATTGGTACGCTTACACCTAACACTTACTGGGAGACTGCAGCATTTGGGGCTGTGTAGCTCTGATGTGCTGGGTGTTGCTTTTCCTTTGTCTTCTCCTATTTTAGACTTCTTTCTCTTCCACAGCTCTGGAATAACTATTTCCATTTGGCAGTGGCCTTTCTCACTCATGAATCCCTCCAGCTGGAGACCTTCTCACAAGCCAAGCGCAACAAAATTATCAAGAAGTGAGTTTACATTTCAAAGATTGCCAGGCCTTTTTGCTTTTAAGAAGCTTCATTTGTCCTGTTCCAGACATCTCACATACAATCTCAGAATGAGGTGAAGGATGCCATGGAAGTGCTTGATTAATGAGTGATGATAAAAGAAAGGAGAGGTGACTAGGACAGATGTCAGGTCTTTACGCTGTTGGATGCCTGAGTCTGGTCAGACAGATCCTGAGCTGTTTGCGCTCAATTAAAGCACCTTGCCAAAAGATTCTTTCCACTGTAAGGCCTGTAACAGAAGGCTCGCCGTAGTTCCTAGAGCAATACCTTGTGCTGTTCCTCAGCCATTATATAAGGTAGATAAGCGAGAATCCTAAAAGCCCTGGAACTTTTTAGTCCCCTCTGTTTGCTTTTTCTGTTTTGAAAGTGAGAGCAGTTCAGAGGCATTCATCAACCCAGAAGTAGCAATTTTTAGTAACTTGGCCAAAAATAGCTTTTACTTCTGCATTTAGCTGGAATCAAGTGCCTAAATATATCTCTAGATCTTGACACGGAATTTTATTAGGGCATAAATAGTTAATGTTTGCCATTTTTTTTTCTACAAGAATGAGGGCTTTAAGAAGCCTGGTAACTAAATATCCTTGCATTCATTCTCTCAATGTCAGCACTTAAAGCTTTAGGGAAAAACACCAAATACAATACAATTCTGGGTGGAATTGCATGAAGCAGCAGGTCTGTAGCTTTATTCTGCTCTCAAGGAGTCTGCAGTCTTTTGCCGTAATGGCACATGGCCATTCTCTTCCTCTGTGCGTTGAGCATTAGCGCTGGGTAGGGTAAGGAAGAAAAAAGATGAGGTGAACATCTAACAAAAGGTATGTAATATTGAGGAACTCCTTGGTAGACTCTTGGTATAGAAGATAGTCTGTGGGACCCCTTGGTATAAATGCCCAGCATGTTCAGGTTTGTGTGTGGTGGTTTTTCTGAAGGAGAGGGTAATAGATATCTGGTTTTGCCATTAAATTTCTCAGCAACTTTGCAAAGGTAATTTCAGTGCATAGGACTCTTTCATCTTTTTCTTTCTAATATTTTTTTTTCCTAGGTATGGGGACATGAGGAAAGAAATTGGCTTCAAAATAAGGGATATGTGGTATAACCTGGGTGAGTTCCAGCCAAAGAATTATCTTTGTTCAAGCTCTCAAGCTAGGTTTCAAACCTTTTATTTCTTTATGAAAGCTGCCCATGTTTAATGTGGGGAAATACACTTAAGATTCAGCTGTTTCAGAGCACAAAATCTCTTTTCCTTTTTCTGTGAACAGCTTGCAAAAGCTCGTCTTTTCTCACATCAGCTGCTGAGAGAATTTCTTAGATTCCCTTGTAAAGGATGTTCTCCCATATGAAGGACGAGTAGAATTTTTCAGAGAGCCTTTTGTGATTTGCAACATTGCGTGCAATTCAGTTCAATTATTTTCTTGGTCTGTTCCTGAAATTTGGAGCTGTAAATGTTAATTCTACCTTAAGTAGCCATTATCCACGTAAAATACACGTTCTAAGCAGAATATGTTTTATGGCCTTTATTTTGTATGAATAATGTGCTTAAACTTTTGAATATCCAAATCCTGCCATTAGGATGTGTCTGACTTTGGCTTTCTTGCAGGTCCCCACAAAATAAAATTCATTCCAGCAATGGTAGGCCCAATGCTGGAGGTAACCCTAGTCCCAGAGCCGGAGCTACGGAAAGCTACCATTCCCATCTTCTTTGATATGATGCAGTGCGAGTTTAACTTCAGTGGGAACAGAAACTTCCATATGGTAAGGGAGCCTGCTGTCTGGTACAGATGGTCTGCAGTATGCATTGGACAAGAAGGAGACAAGAACATTTAAACAAAAACAAAACAATCCAAAAAAAAAACCCACAGAAAACAAGCATTGTGCCAAACACTTTGGGAAGTTATTGTTAAGTGTTTTGTAGGAGTCAGGACTCTTCAGTTCTATCCCTGACTGTACTTTGATAATTAATTAATTCCTCTGTTTTCATACCTTTTCTGCATTCACAGGTGTGTGAATACCCACATCGAAATTGTGACTCAATTTGGAGACCCTAAGAGAGTACTCTAAAAAAGCACTGTCCATGTACTTTTATAGTAACTATAAATTCTCCAAAGACAGATCTTTGGCTGTAAATGTAACTTACTATAAAGAAAACTGCTGCACAGTCAAGTGTTAAGACTGTGCTTGCTTACATACTGACTGATTCCTCGTTAACGTCAAATTTGACAGCACATTTGTGAATACTGGTGCCACCGTTAGGGAAAGGAGAACAGTGATACGAAGGACAGACGTTATTTGCTTGAGGCTACACAGGTGAAAGGACAGAGCAGGGAACAGGACTCGGGTCTCTGAGTTCCAACTCTGTGGTAACTTCTCCAGAAGTTACCTTTTATCGCTGCTGAGAAAGCACTAAAAAGTAAAGAAGAAAAAAGAGGAGCTTCGCTTTTGCCCTGAAGCTTCCACTACTGTTGCTAAGGACTTATTCTTCCAGCTTTCCTCCGGGAATATCGGACATTACCATCTCAACTGGCAGGCAGGGGATGCTGTAGTTGTGCTGTAGACAGCCTTCTCCCTGGAGATGGGTGGGAGCCATCCATCCAAAAGGCAGCCACCTTGGCATTTCAGACTGTTGTCAAAAGTGACGTGCATCTCCCTGAGCACCATCCTCACACCAGCTTAGACCCCGGCTTCAGTGTGCATATGGGATCCTTCTTCCCTTGGGGCCATCAGTCTTTGGTGAGGTTGGCCCCAGGGTCTCAGGGGTTTTTGGAATCGGCAGAAGGAAGCGGGATGTGTGTGGCATGGATTTTCCATTCCACTGGTATTTATATTCTAGCTACAGTTATAACTGAGACTATGTACTTGACCTGCTTACGCATAAGAGGGCATATCTTCATGGCTAGACAGATAATCACACAGGATTTGGTTCTTGCATCGTGGGAAGTTGCTTTAGTAGTCACAAGTGTTTCCAGTGGCCAGAGAATTGTGACTTGCCCTTAACTAATGGTAGTAGTTCAGTTTCTTTAGACTGAGTGAATGACCCCTGTCATCTGTCAGCTGGCTGCTAGAATGCTTCTGCATCCTAGTAAAACTGAATAACTGATGGGGGAGAAGGGAAGAATTACCCCAGAGCATGACTTTCTAGTGACTGTTGGATGATAGAGGGAGGATTTGTTTTCTTGCTCCCATCTTATCATCTTGGCTTCTTACCATTTTTATTCTGCTCCAACAATGAAAGCATCCTCTAGCTTGGCTTGTAAAAACAGTATCTGTTGGCAGAGCAGTTCAGAAGCACCAGCCACAAGCGTTAGTAATGTTCAGACCACACTCTTGAGAGTTGCTATCTCTGTTGTGGTTTGTTTTTTTTTTTTTGCCTTTGCAGTTTGAAAATGAGTTGATAACCAAGCTGGACCAGGAAGTGGAGGGTGGCCGAGGGGACGAGCAGTACAAGATTTTGCTGGAGAAACTGTAAGTTTATAAAGAACATGGACGCTCCGCTTCACCCCTTAATTGTCTTTTTTTCTAATGCAAGGAAACCCTAATTCATTACTCCAGTGAATAAAGAGGCAGTGCAGTTGACAGTGATCTTAATACTATACAGATATTCTGAGACTGCCTGCCTTGCAATAATGCTTTTATCCTGGAGCAACAACTTGCACATCTATCCTAAACTTGGAGATGAAAGCCTAGAGGCAGACGCCAGACTGGCAAGGGGTTGTAAGTGGAAAAGCTTAGTGGCTGTTTGGGTAATTTACACTGAAGTTCTACTTGCCGTCGCTCAGGACTCTGAGTGTTCCCTTCCTTCTCTCTGTACACCTGCAGCCTCCTGGAGCACTGTCGGAAGCATAAGTATCTGTCTGCTTCTGGAGAAAAGTTTGCTTTGCTGGTCAGCAGCCTGCTAGAGAACCTGCTGGACTACAGGACAATCATGCATGATGAAAGCAAGGAAAACCGCATGAGCTGCACCGTCAATGTACTGGTATGGGGAAGACTGGATTTGGATACGGGTGCTTCTTTACTGGCTTTTGTGGATTCTGAAGAAATTTATTTGTAGAATTTTAAGTAATTCTTTCTGTTAATGATGGGCCCAAATCTGGCTACCAACTATTGACAGCTATAAAACGTAGAAAGATGTACAGTCCAAAATCAAGTCACATGGCTGGTCCTTGTCTACATGTACTTGTCTTTCATCTGAAGTCCTGAAATACAAGCAGGAAGGATGGCTAGCTGATAGTTTGGGAGATGTGGGCGTAAGTCCCTTTTCCACTGCAAAGAGCTTATATAACTTTGGACAAGTCGCTTTCTCTCTCTTTGACTTACTCCTTTTCTAGAGATGATAGTAGCCCTGCCGTATGTTAAAGGGGTGGTTGAAGGGATAAGTGCACCTAAGTAGGCAAAATAACAGCAAAAAACCTTTGCAATATCTAAAACTAAAGCTTGAGTTACTTGTCTAGAGGTCGTTATGCAAATCCATAGTGCAATCCATTGTACAAGTTTGACTTTTTGCTACTCTTGGCAGAATTTCTATAAGGAGAAGAAACGGGAGGACATTTATATCAGGTAGGCTGTTTCCCTCCGTCAACCTGTATAGAAGCCTTTATTTCTCTTAGTGTTCTGTACACTGATAGAGGAGTCCTTCACATCAAGTAAAAATTGCTTTTTGCTTATTTAGATATCTGTATAAACTCCGGGACCTGCACACAGACTGTGAGAACTTCACAGAGGCAGCGTACACTCTCCTCCTCCACGCAGAGTTGCTCCAGGTATTACACTGAAGCAAATTTAGTTTCCATGTCGGGACATGGGTTTTAAATGAAGTGCAAACAGCTCAGAATAAACAATTCCTTTTTTCTTTTTACTTCTTTTTAATGTGACTTTGCATTACCTAGGTTCTAGTGGTCATAAGGAGCTTCACAAATTTGCACAGCAGCTAAATGAACAAAAGCAAAAATGTTATTAGCATCAATTTGTTATATACTGTTGGTGAAACAGTGCTAAAGTGAGCTGGGAGAAAAATCCGTGTTCAAGGTCATGGTACAGTTTTGGTTTTTTTTCGGCTTCTATGTGAACAGTGTAAAATGCTTTAGCCTAAGCCATCTTAATTTGGATGCAAGTCAAGGTCTTTGTCTTCCACAGATTAATAAAGCATACACATTGTTAGTGTCTCGGTATAAGACCTTAAGCCAAAATCACACCAGTTTTGCAGATATAATTAAAGTCATATAAACATTTTAAAGTTATTTTTAAATATGACTAAAAAAATTATACACATTTAGATGAATTCTTAAACTGATTTCAAAGGAACTTTTAATGTTGAAAAAAATTTGCACATAACTGAAGCTTTCTGGCTGCTTATGTGCAGAGTGGGAGAGCATAATCGGATGTTTTTCCGAGCAGCTGCCTGGAGTGGTTTAAGAAATGACTGCTTACTGGCTACTTGTTATTCTTACCATGCTGCTGAGATGCAGTGCTTCTGCGTGCATTCCTTGTTTATGTTGGTGAGCCAACTCAGCTTATATCACTGCAAAACTTCCTTACTCTCCCTTTACATTGATGATGGATTTGGCCTGAACGCATCCCTGCAGAAGGGGAGTCTGTCCACTGCAAGGATTTGGGAATCTGAAAATGTTCCAGTTCTTTCACCTTTGCCTTTTTTCCTCTGTCCTAGTGGTCTGAGAAGCCATGTGTCCCTCATCTCCTGCAGAGGGACAGCTACTATGTCTACTCACAGCAGGAGCTCAAGGAAAAGCTCTACCAAGAGATTATCTCCTTCTTTGACAAGGGCAAAGTGAGTGTCTCTCCAGTGTCTTACAGTTCACTGGTAAATACTTCGCTTGTTGGATGTAGCTGGTAGAAGTTGGTTTTAAGGGGAAAAGCAGACATGATTCCATAGCAGGCCTTTGATGCTTAGGCCTGGCTTTCTTTAATAGAGACTGCAGTACTGGCATTAGTGGGGCATGTATTTGTCCTGGTGGTAGCTGACTTCTTCCATTACATTGTTAGGCAAAGAGCATCTGAAAAATTAACCCTGTTGAAGATAGTGGGTAGATGAGAAAACTATGTGTTTTCCTTTCTTTTTCTGGCTTTTGTCAGGTTTTTGCATTGCATTGCTCGTCTGGCTGACGCTGAACTTGTTAGTTGCATCTTGGGTAGATGGTTTACCAGGGCTAAGTGAGACAAACCCAGGGAAGCCTGATGCAAGGGGTGAAGTGTTAGTGACAGAGGAGGCCACCTGGGCTTCTCTCATTTGCTGTTCAGACATGTCCTTCCGTGTCCTTGTGCCTCAGTTTTCCCTGTCAGGAGTAACAATAGAACTCTTGCTTGGTAAATCACTTCCAGATATACAAATCAAAAGAGATGTGTGACTATAACAATTATTGCAAAAAATATACAGCGTGGAGTCTGAGGGAAAGTTGGCAGTGCATTAAAGTGCTGCCTGAATTAAAATCAGCTGAATTTTTGTTTACCTGTCTGTGATAATGGATGCTTTTAACTGAGTCTTTTATTTGTGTTCTTCTCCCACCTGCCTCGCTTCACCCACCACGGAGATGTGGGAAAAAGCCATTCAACTAAGCAAAGAGTTGGCTGACATGTATGAAAACAAGGTCTTTGATTATGAGGGACTTGGTCATCTCCTGGTAAGATTTTTTTTTTTTTTCCCTCCGTTTTGAACATGCTGCTGACTGCTTAAATTAATATTGTTGAGCAGGATAAGCCCAAAATACATTTATGCTAAAGACAAACTAACCAACACTACTGTGTATAAACACAGAACTATAGAATCATCTTGGTTCTGAATTATGGTTTTTAGTAGTTAAAGATGTAGCCAGATGGTCTTTATGTTCTTTCATATGAGAATCATCTGCCCAGTTTTATTTCTGCCAGTTCTCTGACATTTGTCACTATTTGTGTCTGCTGAGTTTCGGAACATATTTCTTTTTAATTTGTTTTGCAATAATTAAGGATTTCCAGTATCCTCCTGAAATCCTAAAAAACATGGCATTGTTCTCATGTCTGCAAACCAGGAAATGAAGTTGATTCTGGCCCAGACAAACCAAATATTTAACCAAGTAAATGGATAAGTATGAGATACTGTATAAAAAATCTCCAAAGTAAAAATGCTGGTGCTGCTTTTCTTTTTCAGAAAAAACGAGCTACTTTTTATGAGAATATTATGAAGGCAATGAGATCTCAACCAGAATACTTTGCTGTTGGATACTACGGTCAGGGTTTCCCCTCTTTCCTCCGGGTAAGAATTCTTCAGCACTCAAGTTCTGGAGTGGCAGGTACTGCCAAAGTCACAACTTCTGCAAGGCTTCCAAGAAAATTCAGATGCCAGACTCCTTTTTTCCTTTGAATGACACAGAGAGATCTGTATCCCTTAAGTATATCAAAGCATTTCAGCATGTAAAAAGAGACAAGCAAGAGACCAGGCTTTTGGTGTTACCAGCTTGTTATGTTCTTGTATGGACTTAAACAGAATCTACCTTTTGTGTTTGTGCCCTGTACACTTCCTCAGAATTATGATTGTTGCCATTAGAAAATGTTCAGCTTGTAAAGAATTTATCCCATTGCTTTCCAGCCTGAATCAACCTAATTTTCAGGACACGGATCATTTCAGTGCCCAAGCACGTTAGTGAGAGCCTGTCCCACGCAGAAGGATTAAAGTACAAAGATGCTTCCTGTTTGAGATTGCTGCTAAGCATTGCTGGATCAATGCTAGCTGTAATACAAGAATCTAGCCGAAGTGAGTCAGATGGGCAGGGTACAGCATACTAGAAAATATTTCCAACTATTATTTAAAATTAAGGAACATTTACATTTTCAGACTGGAGTTGTTTGATGTTGCTGGCCTTAAATGGAAGCCAAGCTTAATAAAAAAGAAAAATGTTAACTTAGGACTGTGGAACTGGGTGGCAGAGAAGGCTTTCACCTCCAGGTCATGTTTTTTAATCCATTCCTTCCAGAAACCACCACTGCTTGGTGGCCAGTTTGGAAAAATAATTGGCCATGGTCTACTGGTAAGTCTGTGGTGCTAAACTGCCATAGTTTGGCATTTTGTTAGTGGGAACTGAAGGGAGTCAGGAATGGAACAGAGGTAAAACTCAGATCTTTGTGCGTAGAGAAATCCCCCCGTTAACTCATAAGTGGTCTGACAAGGAGCATGCAGTTCCCTGCAGTATAGAGCTTTTTAGGACACATGTTCTCATACTTAAAATCAGTCGCCTGAGATTTCATGTGTTGAAAGTGTGAGTTGTTGGAGTGCTAGAAAGCATGAACATGTTCAGTAGGACTTGTATGTGGAACAGTTGATTTTCTAGACAAATAGGAGGATGCCACCACAAATAGGAGGATGCCTGAGAGTTGCTGTGTTGTCACTCCAGCCTGTGTTTCTTCTTTCACGTGTCCTGTTGTTAGACAACCCTTCATATAAACTAGATCTCTGAGACTGCTCTGTGTGTGCCTGAAAAGCTCCTTCTCATTGCTTTATTTATTGTTAATTCTCTTTTTCTTCTGCTACCCATAGAATAAAATTTTTATCTATCGTGGCAAAGAGTATGAACGAAGGGAGGACTTCAACCTGAAGCTATTGACCCAGTTTCCTAGTGCTGAGAAGATGACCAGCACTGCCCCTCCAGGAGAAGAGATCAAGTCTTCTGCTAAACAGTGTATCTTTTGGTTCTAATATGTCTTGGCACATTTAAGATCTGTCTCAATTCCTAGAATAAGAGAATTGGTAAACAACGATAATAAGTGCAAAAGTTACTGCTCCAGGGGGACTTTGAAGGCTGGCACTGGGCATGAAAATGAGATTATCCAGAATTGCAATAGTGAACTTAAATGTATTGAAAAAGAGAGACAGCTTGATGTTGTCAGAGTTAAACGACTTGCTGTTTGGATGGAACCTTAACAGATTGCAGGTCAGGATTTCTTGTGCTGCCTTCTCAAGCCAGGTGGTGCTGACTGCTGTAGCGTGTGTGTGTGTGTGTGATCCACTTTGGTCTTTCTAGGTGAAAGAGGTAAAATTCAGGCAGTGAAAGTGGGATATGAAGAAAGTGGAAATGTTCTCTCTTCTTGCTTGCACTTAACTAGCATTTATGAAGCGGCTGGGGTTTTTCCTTCCATAGAAGTCACCCCAAACTGTGTGGCACAGCACTAGGTTTAAGATCCTCTTTCCCTTAATTGTGAGCATGACCAGGCGCAACCTAGTGAAGATGCTTCAGATTCCTATTTGTGACTTCCAGTCAATAGCAGATGTGCTCCTGGAAGGTGTACATCAGTAAAGCCCTAGTTACTGGGCTCCTGGCCTGTGTTATACAGGCCAGCGTTACACAGGCCAGACTAGAGAATCTGATGGTCCATTTTGGCCTTAAAAGTCTGTGTACAAAGGCACAACTCAAGCAGCGATACCAGATGCTTCCCTTGCAATAAGCCTGCCAAGCACTGAATCCACATAGGAAATTAAAAATCAAAAAATGCCTCTTCTGTTGCTGCTTTGTTCTAGCTACTTCCTTTGCATCTGTTTGTGTTTGTTCTAATGGTTTTGGCTCAAGATGAACCTGAACTGCAAAATTTGGATCCAGATCTGAACTCTTCCAAAAGTTTGGGGGTGTTTGGTTCCGGGTCTTTGGCATAGCCCCATTCTAAAGGGGAGCAGCTGCATAGCTTGGATTTGGTACAGGTCCTTCTCGGACTCTTATAAACACCTTCGGAAAAGATTAGGAGTTTGCCCAAATCACTGTTGTATTAGGCAGGGGTTGATGGTTCTGTAGTTTGTTTTAATTTCATGCTTTTTTAACCTCCTTTTTCTTAGGTTCTTTTTTGCTGTTGCTTAGAACCTGCTTCCTGGCGCTTTTTTATGATAAAACGCCTTGTTCTTCCTTTGGTTATTTCATAACAGTGTACTGGAGATATGAAGTGAGCTGTACAGGGTCTCGGGGAATGCCTGCGCAGTTAAGACGGGCAAGCCTTCCCCAGGTCTGAGGTAGAAGCTGTACAGCATGCTTAGCGTGGCGTGAAACCCAAGTTAATAAGCTCTCCTGAGAGACAGAATGTATTAGCTCGAGCTCAGTGCTTGATCTAACGTGGCTGTGCGGTTTTGGGTTCAGATTTGGCTCCTGTCCAGCTGGCTCTTCAGTGAGGGCAGAGTGACCTTGCTTTTGCTTTCAAAACACTGCCTAGAGCTACCCTCAGTGAAACGGAGGATGTACGGGCTACCCTGCCTGCCAGTAAAACATCGCCACTTCAGAGTGCAGTTGGCAGGTGATTCAGAGAAAATAATCTATTAATGTGGATCAAATTGCTTATGCTGTACTTTTTCATGGAGGTTTTTACTTCTGTGAAGCCTTCAGTACAGTCCTTGAAACAGAACTGGGGAGGAACAATATTGTAAGCTGTTGTGCTTGGGGATACTATCACTAACTTTTAAATATATTTGCTTCACTGTACTGGAAGAATCTGAGAAATAACTGTGGGGTGATGTGGGAGAGAGAAGACACAGATGCATGCATTACAGAAGCTAGTGCAGATTCTTGTTCTCTTGTCCCCAAAGTAGAATTCAGTAGCACCCAGGCTTCCCAAGCATTTCACCGGGGAATTCCAGTAGTTGGAAGTATTCGTACAGCCGTTATCTTTGTGGGATTTTAGTTCGTGAGTAGCATACAAACTACAAGAAGCAATATAATGCCTGTGATTGTCTATGAACTGCTAAGTATTTTTCTTCAAACATTACAAGAGCACAGGGGATTGTTGAGAAGTTTGACATTTGGTGAAAAAAGGAAGGGTATTTCTCTCCCTCTCCTGTTTTCCCAAAAGGATTCATAGTTTTTCATCCTTAACTGTAGCTGCTCAGATGTGCAGTGCTTTATTGTGAAGCCTGTGATGAACCTGCCACCTAACTATAAAGATAAACCTGTTCCTGAACAGATCTTAAAGTAATTTCTCTTCCTTTTACCTCAACACTTCCTCTGTATTTTTCTCAGCTAGGCTAGGCACAAGGTGGAGTGCCTTGGTGTCTTCTGTAAATTTGTTTCACAGTCCAGTTTAAACTTGCTTGGTTTTGAGAGGAAAGAGAAGAACATTTATGTGAGGAGGATGGGAGGTGAGAAAACTCACCGTTTACTCTGCTTCTTTCTCTAGCTACTACAGAGCAAATGAGGTACAGCAGTTCACGCACTCCCGACCAGTCAGGAAAGGGGAAAAAGATCCGGACAACGAGTTTGCTGTGAGTCCTTTGCTTTTGATGCCAGCTGGCTTGGGTGACTGTGCTATGAGAAAACACTTCTGTTCATGTATTTATTTTGTTGGTGACATTTTGAACAGCACTGTCAATTTTTTTCCTTCACCTGTTGCAATGGAGTTTTTCTATTAAAGTGTAGGAGAGGCAAAGGGCTGAACTTCACATTGCAATCTTTACGTAAAGCCCATGTGATAATGTCAAAGGCTCCATACCTTAAGTTGTAATGCTCAAAATCCTTGATCTAGGATCCATAAATATTGTGCTGCCTAACTGCAGCTTCCTACAGAGTGCAGCTGTGTGTCTGGTAGGTCGTGCATGATGTAGCTGTCCTTAAGGAGGCCAGCCTCTAACCATAAAGGATCCATTCAACTTCAGGCCAGCTTTGAAGATTTGCAGTGGAGAGTTAGCCTTGGATGTCGTGTAATAGCATGTTTCCTTGCTGCCTGTGAGGGATGCTGTTGGGCATGTTGTATATAATTCTGGCTAAGTATGCCATAATCGTGGTCCTGCTAGTGGTGGTCCACATGGAAGACAACAGCCTACTGCTGCTGTTGTTGATACCATTTAAATAGCAGAGGTGGTATTTGTTGCCCACAATGCTGGATTCCATCCCAGTTAGTGAAGGTGAAAGTCACTGTGTAAATCCCACCAGCTAGTGCTGGAAGCCTGGTTTCGTACTCTACTGCAGAAGAGAACTGAATTGCAAGACCAGTATTTTCTTTACATCTTAGAATTTTTTCCTTCTCTAACTAGAATATGTGGATAGAAAGGACAACCTACACGACAGCTTATTCATTTCCCGGCATCCTCAAGTGGTTTGAAGTCAAACAGATTACAACGGTGAGTTCTGCTTATGGACTGGGTCTCGACCCCTCGAATCTTTTGTGAGGTAAAGAATCTTGCAACAGTTTGGGCTGCTAGTCCTTCCACTGTTGGATGTGGCACACCATAACTTCTCCTTTAGATAAAAGCAAAAGTGTATCTTCTTTGACGTGCCTGGTTTTTTATGCCATTTTGCAGACAGCTCTACCCAAGGCAGCAAAGTTCTACGTTGACTGTATAAGGCTTGGGAGAGTGGTTACTCCTGTACCATACTCCACAGTCAGCAGCCAGGTCCTAAGCTGTTGTTCCTTCAGGTGAAGGTATAGGATCGTTCTTGCATTCATCTCTGAATGGCAAGATAGTTAGCATAGGGGGTCCAATATCCTCTGCTGAAAGTATTGGGTTCCCACTCATATACAAGGAATTATTTAACTTTACATTCAGCGGAGGCAAATGAAGGTTTATTCTGTCTCTTCTTTCCATCAGGAAGAGATCAGCCCCTTGGAGAACGCCATAGAAACGATGGAGCTAACCAATGAGAAAATCAGCAACATTGTCCAGCAGCACGTCTGGGACCGGAGTCTTCCCATACACCCTCTCTCTATGCTCCTGAATGGGATTGTGGACCCAGCTGTCATGGGTGGATACACCAACTATGAAAAGGTCTTTTTCACATTTACCTGTAGCTCAGTCCGATTTCTGCAGTGTTGAAGAGCTGGATTGAAACATGAGAAACTCGAGCTCAGATTTCAGCTGTTACTCAGACATAGTGCATTCTGTATCTGTGTCAAGAAGTGAAGAAAAGAACAAATATAAGAGATTTCCACTGGATTGCAAGGTGGAAGATCCTCCTGCTGTTACTGATAAGTTTTAGTGCTATGTATCGCCACAGAGATGAATGACTCAGCTCTTTTGGGCCTCGATTACAGTGGTGGTGGTAATGTGATCTTTCCTCGTGGGGGCATTGGGGTGCTTGGTCAGCCCAATGAACGGTGCAAGTAACAAACAAAAGCAAAAGAGCCAGCGTTTCTCCGTTGTATTAATATAAAATGGTAAGGCAAAGGAGGGTTCCTCTTTCCCGCAGATAATCTGGAGTCTTGCAGCAAAGAGCAGGTATTTCAGGAAAAAAAAGCAGTATATCCTATCCAGGCTTATTCAGTTGACTTCAGTTGAACAGTGGATGTTCTTCTTTTTCGGGATGTTTAACTTGAGCTGTCCATTCCCAGTATCTAATGATGGTATTCCCAGCACAAAATACATTGCTTATTTCCATAAGCTGAAAGGATGGTGTTAAAACAGATTTAATTCTTCTCAGATGTGTTCCAGTCACATAAAATGAAGTGCAAAAGTAGAACGGGAGAGGGTCTGATCTATCTGGGGTCTAACTCTGCTGATTCCAGAGGAGTTTGCATGCTTTGCCAGGACCAAATTTGGCCCTAAGTCTTCACATTTTATGAATTAAGGTTGACATAAAGTTTAGAATTACGAAAGTGGGAAAGCAGTTAAAACTAGGAAACACAAAGTATCTGTGACCACATCTGGAAATACTCATTTCTGGTTCATATTTTCCTATTTCAACTGAAGATCAGTACAGAACATTTGGCTTTTGTGGGCGGCTAAAATCTTGAGTTTTAATTGTTTCGTTATAGCCAAAAGCCAAAGTCTGCATTTTTAACATGCGCTTTTCTTCTTGCAATAATTAAACACTTTCAAGAAAAATCCACTGGGACCTACCTGGCAGTCCTTTCACAGGCTAACCTTCTGTTGACATCAGCCTTTTTCGGAATCGTACCGCTAGGCCCATAAACACTTGTGCATACAGTCCAGTTAATGGAAAGCAGGACTAAGAAATACATGCCGAGGCTGAAACAGATCAGAGATGCATTTTAAAAGCAAATGAAAAATTATTAGGGATTTTTATCTAGGAAAAAAAAGAAAAATTAAATTCTGCTGACCAGGAATTGTGATACATTTCCATGCAATACACTGCAGCACATAACGGGAATTGGCATGATTTTAAGGCTTCGGTCCAGGAAAGTGTACTTGTGTTTGTTTGACTCTAAACCGATACCAGATTCTGTTGGTTGAAGGTAAACACGTAAGGAGTGTAGGCTAAAGGTGTTTGAGTCCAACTCAACACAGTCTTCATTTCTACTGAATCTTCCTAACGAGCCCCATGTGAAAATGTTGTACTTGGGGTCTTAAATCAGAGAGCCGAAGGAAATTGCAGGCGGGAGATGCCGTGTTCACGGTTTTGCAACTGGGGTTGTTCACATGTTATTGTGTGCTGCAGGTCACTGAATGCCAAACATGAAAGGGACTTTCTGAAGTGGGAACTCAGAGGCTGGGTCTGCTACTTGGGTTTGAGCTACAAGTAATGCAGCCTTGGTTGTTTGAATCAGTACGGTGTTATGAGAAGGGAATTGGAATTGAAGAAAACCCTTCTGACAAAGTAATTTTTTTTTTACCATATCAATGTTCACTGAAAAAAAACAGTAAAATTTGGGTTTGTTTTTTTTTTTTTTACAAAAAGTCTCTTTTCTTCACAGTTCTCAACAAATGAATCTTTATCCCTCAGCTTTGTGTCAGGGAGATATTTAAAGCAAACTTTGCTGTAAGGAATAATGCCAGTTAATGGCTTTTAAAGTACAGAGTTAGCTGTGAAAGCCATGTAGTGCCTGTATCATCTTTGCTCTTTGCTTTCAGGCCTTTTTCACAGAGAAGTATGTTCAAGAACATCCTGAAGATCAAGATAAAATTGAACTGCTTAAGCAACTAATTGCTTTACAGGTATCGTATTGGGAAAAACTGGGAAGCACTATGTGTGAGTGCAGGTGGTTTTGCCGGCATTGTTTTTTTTTTTTTTTGAGATTTGATGCAGATAAATGCTATAAGAACAATCTGAATATGCCTACAATTTTTTTTTTATTTTAAGGAAACTGCTGTGTTCTAGAATTGTGGCTTAGAATGTTCCACATACCTCGTGTTGCTCTGAAATGTTATTCTGGAATATTTGCCAGTGTGGCATAGATTGTTTTCCTTTGTGAGTGCAACAAAATATCTCTTACCTTATCATGAAGTCATCAGAGCTGATGTTTTGTCAGTCTGACCATTGAAAGTTGTCTATTTTGACCTGCATAGCAATGAAAATTTGCCCTGTTTTCTTGTAGTTCAAATGGCATCCCTGCAGACCAGGTTTTACATATTTCCACAGAACAGAGCCCAATTAAAGCTCCCTCACAATCACACAGCTGTGGGGGCTAAGAAGTGACACTCCAACACTTAACACGCTGTGTTTGCCAAAGCAGAATATGGAATCTGAGTGGCGAAGAGAGGACCATAGGTGTAGATGGGGAAACTGTTCATGTTTCTTGAACACACGAAGCTCAAATGAACAGTCAAGTTACTATAGTGTCACAAGTTGAGTCAGTAGCTGAGCTTCCTTACCGTACGATGGCTTTTATTGCCTCTGCAAGCTTAAAACACATTGCTTTAAGTCCTTTGATTGTATCTAAGATGTGTAACATGCATGGAAAATTCCTTCTTGGAAGAGAAGAGCTGGTTTGTCCTTTTGTAGTTTAATTTTGTTCCTCCTTTCAGATGCCATTGTTGGCAGAAGGGATTAGGATCCATGGTGAGAAGCTGACGGAACAGCTGAAGCCTCTGCATGACAGACTGACAGCCTGCTTCAAAGAGCTGAAGAAGAAGGTGGAGAAGCAGTATGGCGTGATAACTTTGGTAAGCGTACCTGGTTGTTTAGTGTTTTGCCTTAAAGAAACACAACTTTCCCCTTTTCCACTTGTGAGTGTTACGTGAATTATCCCAAACATGTTTGTCTGCAGCCTCCCTCCCTCACGGAAAGGAAACCGAGCAGGTCGGGCTCTGTCGTGTTGCCCTATATCATGTCTTCCACGCTGAGACGCCTCTCTGTCACATCTGTGGCATCTTCTGTGGTCTCTACATCTTCCACATCATCTGATAGCACTTCCTCCAGGCCCAGTTCAGATGGGTTAGTAATCAGCCTTTACTTGTGATTTACAAGAGTTGGATATGCCTTTGCCAGAATGAGTTAGTCTTAAAATGAAGATCTATTCCATACACAATAGCGATACCTACACATTTAAAACTTTAAATGGAGGCCAATGTTGGTTTTCTATTCTACAGATAGGGAATTTGAAGCACAGCTAGGGATAGTTCTGGGAATTGAACCCGCGACTGTCTGTCTTTGGAGTTCCAACGATACTGAAGAGGCAGTGCATTTCACATGCATGCTATTTTTGTTTCCCAGGAATTCTGGAAAACAGAGGTGTAAGATACTACAAGATGATTTAGTTTTAGATGGTCCTCGTTCCACCTACCTGTTTGCAGTTGCATGCATGGCGTTAAAAGGAGTTGTCACATATGAAAACATTTTCTGATGCCACTTCTCTGTACATCTAGTTCACAACTGTGATAACCAGGCAGTCTAGGTGGCTTTCTCAAAGTGTCCTGGTTTCAGCAGGGATGGAGTTAATTTTCCTCTCAGTAGCCAGTGTGTTTTGGATTTCGTGTGTGAAGAATGTTGATAAAAACACTCTGATGATACGAGTTGTTGTTAATGAGACCAAAGACACTGTCTGACCACCACACAAAGTCACACAGCAGACTTGGTGGCAGGGTTCAGCATAAAATGCAGGTCTGGCTCCCTCTGCAAGTACATCATACTTTGTATGTAAGGCATAATACTCAAATTGCTAGGGTAACTTAGGAGCACAAATCTCACTGAAAATTCCATGGTCATAACTCAATTTTTCACAATAATCTCATGCAAACTAAGTTATTTTAAAAGGTAGTGCTTTAAATGTCTGATGGACTAATGCTTTGTGTTTTTTCACTCTTTTGGTTTGGGCTATAGATCTATTCTGGAGCCCCTCTTGGAGAGAAGAATATCAACAGCTTCCAGAGCTGAGGAACTGCCCATGAAAGATGATGGTGATAACCGGATTAGCAAACTCAAGCGGAAGGACTGGAGTATTAGCAAGTCTCAGGTTATTGTAGAGAAGGAGCCAGAAACGGAACTGACTTCCAAAATGGTAAAAATAATAATCGCAATAATAAAATCCACAGCAGGAGATTTTAGTGTTCCCGTTGCTTTCAGCCATGCTTGTCATTGGAAACTTCATTAAATAGTGGGAGGGGTTCAAATACCGAAAGCCTTGGTCATCTGAGTAATTCTTGCCTTTTTATTTGGAAAACTTGTGTCACAGACCAAACTGCAGTTTGGCTTAAGGTACAAACAGGAAGCGTGAGGCACTGATGTTTCATCTAGGTGGTCAGTGCCCTCATTTGTTGTAGGAGCGGAGGACTGCGTGATGCACTCAGCACCATGCAGAGTTGTTCTGTTTTTGTTGGAGCGAGCAGATACTGATAACCCACTCAAAAATCCAGCTGGCAAGCCAGATGTTCAGCAGCTGTCAGTCAGCATCAAACGTACTGCAATGTGAAGATCAGTTAGAATGGGGAGTTGAAAAAAGATGGTCTGGTAGTTAGGTCACCAGCTTGGGACTATGGAAAACTGCTGCTTCTAGTCTGTGCTCTGCTCCAGACCTCCTGCGTGAGGGCAGGAGTGTTTAATCCTTGAGCAAATTATTTGCAAAAGAGGAATAAAAGAGAAACTGTACCCCCACAGGAGTGTTGCAATGAGAAATGTATTGGAGACTGTTAGGCATTAAGGTTGACAGTGGGATTCAGAATGTTCTCTTAACACAAATGGATGAGTTTCAGTCCAAAAGTGGAGCTGTATGACCTTGGAGTATTCTCCTGATTTATGCAAAGATTATGTTACACTGTCAGAGAGTATGCAAGAATTAGGCGTGTGAGTATTTAAGTTGGTGGCCCAGTGATACTGATGTGACTTAACACAGGCTGTGTAAATAATGAGAGAACACGAGGAGCTCTATTTCCCTTTCTCTCCCAAGGTCTTGGCTGAATCTGGCAGGAACAGGTTATGCTGCTATATACTCAGGAATTCTCATCAAATCTGAATGATGCTGCCAGTGCTTGGAGCCTGCAGAATATTTATGAAAAGAGGAGCTGTGATTCTAGAATCGTGTCATTTGGTATTGACAGGCTGTCCACTCAAGAGGAAGGTCTAGGTTTGTAAATATTAGAGGTACAGGAGGTCTGGCCTCTGGAAGAGCTGCCATTAAATTAAATGGGTTTAACCTGCACATTGTGGTGTTGGCTACCGATCACTTTAAGTGAAACTGGAGGGAAGAGGTCTGGGAGAAAGCCCATTTGTATTGACCCGTTCACTAGGACAGCAAGGCATGTCTGTCCAAGACTTGGCGTTGCAGAGAGCTGAGAGGTGCAAAACAGAATGCTTGCCCTCCCTTCTGACCCCATATCTCTGAGGGCAAATGACATGTATGATCAGCTTACTGAAGCGGGTGAGCAGTTCAGGGTTATATTCGTGCTTAAGAACACTGTAAAGTACAAAGAAAGCTGTTTTTTCTAGCTGGGCCGTTCCAAAGCTGCATAGTACAGCTCAAGAATTGGACAAACTGGTTTTATGCAGCTCTTGACTGAGCTGCTAGAGAGCTAGAAAGCCAGAGGGAAGCAAAGGCTCGCGGTATGTCCAGCAGCCTTCGTCTTTAGAAGTTTTATATTCACTGTACACCAATGTGTGGTCCCTTCTGTGCAGTGAGAATTACTGAACTACTCAGTGATGGAGAAGTGATCTCTAAAAGACCCCAGTGAGTTTAATTAGATGTGTAAGTGACAGCCTTCTCTGTAAAGCAATAAACTCATATTTAAAAGGACCATAATATTAATGCACTGGCCCCTTGGGACCATGTTCAGATGGCCTCATGATTGGAGTGAAGAGCACAGAGGACACACGGGACGCTGGAAGAAACTGGAACATCATCTCCCGAGTCCCAGATGCAAGGGATTTGCTCCTCAAAGCCTGAAGACTTGTTTCACAGCCCCGAGGAGCTGGATGATACTCGCAGTCCTGACTTGCACTCAGAATTTCCTTTTTTTCCTTCTTGGAAAGACTTGTTTTCCCCCAAACTTGTTCACAGAACTGCTAGTCAAATGCAGCAATTTTTCAGCTTGATGTCTTCCCTTCTTAGTTAATACACTGAGGTCATGAAAAACAGTTTACTATTGCTACCTGGTCCGTAAGGTCCCACGGAAAACTGGCCGTGTCACAGGAGCACAGCATATGCCTTTTGACGTGGCTTAGCCAGTGCTGTGGTTTCACTTTTACGTTTCACCTGAACGCACCTTTCTGTCTTGCACGCAGCTTTTCTGGAGCATATTGATGCCTTTGTGACAGCTCTGACTACCTGATACGTGTGCAGCAACCTTGCTGACTTCTGAAAGTTTTCTTTACTCTTTGTTTCAACCAGGGCATATCAGGAAAAGCACAAAGGCCAAAGAGTCTTCAATTAGGAGACAACAGACTGACTTTGCTTCAGGGTTCTTCACTCCAGCAGTCAACACCTCTCAGCCCGCCACCCATCACTCCCAAAACCCCAAGAACCCAAAGTAAGTTCTGTCACACAGAAATTGCCAAATCCTTCAGGGCAGTATCTGCAGTAGTAGGAATTATTGCATATTTGCTGGGATAACCAACGGGGGAGGGGGAGAGGGAGGGAGCAACTGCTCTGAAGTAGTTCATAGTCTTCCAGTGCCTAAAGGGGGCTGCAGGAAAGATGGGGAGAGACTGTTCAGCAGGGCCAGGTGTGACAGGACTAGAGGTAATGGTTTCAAAATAGAGGGAGGTAGATTTAGATTAGATATTAGGAAAAATTTTTTCCACTGAGGGTGGTGGAGCAGCCAGGTTGCCCAGAGAGGTGGTGGATGCCCCATCCCTGGAAACGTTCAAGGCCAGGCTGGACGGGGCTCTGAGCAACCTGATCTGGTTGGAGATGTCCCTGCTCCTGGCAGGGGGGTTGGACTAGATGACCTTTGAAGGTCCCTTCCAACCCAAACCATTCTGTGATTCTATAGAAAGTGACTCTGGGCTGTTAATGTTTGTAGATATTTTTGTCAGATAACAGAATTAGCAAAGGTACTGCGGTCATACTTGACTTATGTATCACTTGTTAAAATTAGAATATCAGATTAATTCCAGAGAACAGGTTTTAGCTTTTTCAGTTTTTCTTGTTTTCTCCTGCATTGACTTATGGGAAGGTGTATTAAACCTCATGGTGAACATCACGTGCCATCAGTGTGGATGCTTGTAAACGCATCAAGTCAGGTGGTTACAGCACATACGAGAGAAATATCACCAGTGAGATCACTGGGTGGAACTGCATTGATCCAGCATGGTGTTTCTGATCAGGTCTATGGCTAAATTTTCTGAGCAAGCCCTGAAGGCTTTGTTGATTAATGAACAATAACTCCCATCACGTGGCAAAAAGTTTCGGAAGAAGTTGCTCTGCAGCTTGGAGACTTGGCTAATAAATGTTACACCTGAAAGAGAAGGAATTTATTTTGAAGAATTTGTGAAATGAATAATTTGCACAGTTGCCTTCCTTGCATATCCAGTAAGCCCTGTAGTTAATTCTGAAGCAACATGTAAATATGGCTAAGGGAAAAATGACAGCTGTAGTGTCACCACGGACAACTTTGTTGCTTGACATTGCATTTCTCACCCTACTGCCCTTTTTTTAAAGGAGCAGAAGTTCATGTGTAAGACCTGACTGTCCTTCCTCTTACGTGGATAGAAATTTAGAATCCAGCGTAGAAAATGAACTAAACTAGCATAAAACTGTTGTGGTAGGATTAAAATTAAAAAAAAAAACACCACGGTAGGGAGACAACTAGAAACAGAAACAATTGCAGGAATACTGTGTGAAGAGAGATCTGTGAAACCTCACTCTTCTACTTAGCAAGTGCTTTTAATTGCCATTAGCAGCAGGACAGCTTCCCAGGAATTCTTCTGAAGTTCGTGTACTTATCTACTCCATCATCCGGAGTTAAAATCAAAGTGAATTCTCAGGTTGAGGCCCAGGCTGAAAGGAAACCCCACTGAACACTGCAGATGTGATAATGGATTCCATTTTCCATTCTCTCAGGCATGCATTTTTCACAAAGCTTAGGTTCACTTGATGAAGATAGAACTCTTCTGGGCATTTTGAACTTAGGGGAGATACAACTGTGACTCTACTCTGACATATGCATTCAGGTTTAGCTGCTAAAACAGAACTGCTAGCAGATCAAAAGCACAAGATATTAAATGAATCTCCCTTAAAATCCTACATGCTCAGTCTCATTTCCCGTTCCTTTTCCGCCTACTTTAATGTCTTTTCTTATTATTGTTGTGGCTTCTAGGTTTTCCCTCATTGCAAGCTGATGGATTGGCAACTGCTAGCTTCCAGAGTACCCCGCCCCCACCTCCGCCCAAGAGCAAGCCCTATGAGAACAGCAACCCGAGGAATTCTGCGGAGGTGAGGAAATGAGAGCTGACAGCTTTTTGGAAAACAGCTTTTGAGAAAGAGACACCAGCGGAATTTTCCAAGCTGCTTCTAGGGTGGTGCTACTTGAAACTTGTCTAATCATTTTACTGGTACACTCCTTGAAACCACAAAAGGGTAAAAAGTTTTTTGCTTTGAGAGAAGGCGATCAAGTGCAGTGCCTTTCTTCAAGTGGGAACTGTGTTGTTTTTGGTTAGGCAAATTGTGTGTGGGGGTGGGAAGATACATTGAAAACAAACAAGCACAATGATTGAAAAGTTTCAAAAACATGATCAACGTGAAATAGCACAGTAATCTGGCCCTGAAAAAGAAGGGAAAAAATATCACATGCTTTCAGAAATTATAAATGTATCCTTTGAGTCCTCAGCTCAAAAATCTGTTGTATTAACATCTTAGGCACAGCCGTTTTCTCAATTTCATGAAGTTGATTTCCTTTGTCTTTTTTTTTTTTTTTTTTTTTAATACAGTATTGCTAATGTTTCTCTTATACTACGGGATTCCAAATGGCTTGCAGATACTTAACGTGCAAATACTCTGGTCACTGTGTCAGAATCATTTCATCTGCCCTTGAAACGCAGGTGCTTCTGATATGAGACTGTAGTTATTAACCGGTGCACAGCAACAGACAGCATCCTTTTGTCACTGTGAGAGGGGTGGATGTCTTCCCTAGTCCAGTTTGCAAAGAGGATTTACACGTACCTCAGCGAGCCAAACTGGAATTTGACCAAAGAGAGTTTAAAGAATGATCGCACTTAACAAAATGTTACCTCTGACAGCACAAGAGCACCACATAACAGCTGATCCTGTAGTTTTGTTAGAGATAAGACACTGGCATAAAGCCTTGAAGCCTGGGAGAAGTGGGAGATTTTCTACTTTGCCCTTTGTTTGGTCAGAATTGACTGTGCTTCTGAGAAGGGGCAGCATAGCTGCTGTAGGTGGTGTGAACGGCAGAAATGTGCTGGCTCTGGGGATTCTGTGGGAGTCGCTGCTTGAAGAGGATTAGTAAAAGAGTCTCCTTCTCTTGAGTCTTGTAAGAAAACTAATTACTAACATGTTCTGGCTTGCAGCATTGGCCTTGGCCTCCAGCCAAAGGAGAATGATTTGAAGGGCTGTAAAGAGAGATTGTGAAAGTGTTTTCTGAAGGCTTGTGTTACTTTATTGTTGTTGTAAAGTTGACTCTGTCCTCCTTCAGTTAAAATAGGCCTGAAATTTTAGTGGTCTTGGCTAAGTAAGGGGTGAGTCACACGAGTGTCTTGTTTACCTGGCCTTTCACGTCTCATTTTTTATGGGATGCCCCTTAAAAACAAGCAGAGAGGCAACTTGAGAGAAGCCACTAGCACAGTTTTCTGCGAGAACAAGAAACATCCTTCAAGTCCCTGTGCTGGGCAGAAAGGCTGTGGCTTGCTTTAGTAGAACTGCACTTGCTACCATTTTGTGTAGGTTGTTGTACCATTGTGACTGGGAAGCATTTTACACCCTTTTGGCCTCTACTCAGCAAGCCAGCAAGATGAAAAATAGCTGAATTTTGTAACCTCGAGGGAAATGCGTTTGTTGCCATTTTACTGATAAACAAACATTGGGACAGAGGGGCAAATGGCTGTGACTTCAAGTCAGGCTGCAGAACTCAGAAGTAACTGAAGTATACCCACAACTAAAGCCTATTCTAGCAACGAAAACATAGCTGCTTCTGTTATCTCCTGGGTATGTGTCCCTGTTTGCCTCTGTGATCAATTGCATGTAGTACTTACTGAGAGGCTAAATTCAAAGATTTGGTCCTGAAGGAAACATCAAGTAGTACAGGACCCTTTGGATTTCTTGTTTGGTAAAGCAAATGTCTTCACTTGCCAGCAGTGTTTTATTTTTCTGTGTGTTTTTGTTTTATCTTCTCAGGTTGCTCCACCACTACCCAGCAGACGTGAAGCCAGACCTCCCCCTCCACCCCCAAAAACCAGAAAATCCAGCGTTGTCTCTTCAGAGCAAGGATTGCAGTGAGGATCATCACGTAACAGCAAGCGCCTGGAGTGAAATTGTTCCTTTCCTTAAATGACGTGTTGGGGCGCTCCGACCCTAAGGACTAGTGGGCTCACCTGCCGTTCCATTTGCTCCCCTTGGAGTTTTCTTTGGGAAGTACCAAAAGGAACTGTTGTGACTGTATTTCCAGCCTCTGGTTTACCTTTCCAGTACCGAGACACTAATCACATAGCAGGAGAAGTCACCCCACTGGAATTCTTGTCCGTCTTAGTCTTGTCTGCCCTGAGTTTTTTCACTGATGCAATTTCAGCTCATTCCTAGTGTAAATCTGTCACAGTAGTGATTTGCACCAGTGTTTGAAACAAGATAAGCCATACCAGTATGAGATGTGTGGCCTGATCTGGTTGGAGATGTCCCTGCTCCTTGCAGAGGGGTTGGACTGGATGGGCTTTAAAGGTCCCTTCCAACCCAAACAGTTCTGTGACTCTGTGTGTCCTACAGTATTTTCACATGGGTTCATTTCAGCTGTACCGCTGTACTTAACGCACAGATCCCTCCTTCAACCCCTGTAGCGTAGCTGAGCCCGGATTTGCATGAAGCGAAACAGATCGCAGCCATTCCTGAGCTGTGAAGTGTCGGCTCCTGAGATGTCAGGTGCCAATGTGTGATGTTCAGTCTCCTAAGATTCTTGATTGCAGGCAGAGCATTGTTAGCAGGATAAGTAGTGGTTTTTTTCATATGTATTTAAGATGAAGCGCAGACGTTCAGCCTTACACCATCTCTGCTCCAGCAGTGGCAGTTGCTCACTCCCAATGGAGAGTTCAGGTTCACCAGTACTTTGTCATAATTCCACTGCTGATTCTGGTTTTAACGCCTCAGAGCACTTGATATTCCTCCCTGAATTATGTTACCCGCTTGGTTTGTGCTTGCCCCTTGGACTTGATGTAATATTTAATTTTTGTGCTTTTTAATAGGGTGTACAAAGTTGGTTCTCTCCTGTGAATGTGTTAGAAGAGTAGAAGCTGTACTGGTATCAGCAACTTTGAGGGGATGGAGTGTGCAAAAGGAGTTGTATATACATCCTGACCTCAGAAACAAAGTCTCACAGTTACTGTAACCTTCACTTTGGCTGAGCAACTTCACACAAATATAATAATTCTCATTCTCTTTTTTTTCCTGCACCCGTTTGTGGCAGTATTGCACTTTTTCATATTCTCCCTTGATCGAGGTTGTTAACTGAACTTCACGGAGCTATTTAGATCTGGGATGCATCTGAAAGATTTAACAGTTAACCACCCATGTTCCTGTTTCTGGGATTACTCCAGCTCTTTGCAGTTTTTCTTTCCTTGGAGAATAGGATAATCTGTTTAGTTTTTCTTGTAGTTATTTATTCACTGCTCTGTCTGGATGTCAGCATCAGTCTCTCTGTTTGTATAGAGAAAATATGACATGATCGTAGGTTTTAATGTTTTTAAATTCACGTGATCCATGCAGAAAAAGGCTGTTGCACTCTCTCAGAATAGCCTGTCCTCACAGTTGCGTAGTGACTGAAAATTCAACACAAATATCATTGTTAGATGGGCCTTAGATACAGCATTCCCTTGTGCCTGAGCAGCTCCCGCTGGAAGCTCGCTGGTAAAAATCAGGACATCGCCATGGTGGATCCATCTTGCGCCTTTCGGGGCTCCTTGTCCTGGAGCTCAGTCGAAGGCCGCACGCCAGGGCGGGGGGCTTGCCCTGCTGTGCTTAGGCCAGAAAACAATCACGTCTAAAATTCTCCTGCAGTGTATTTCTACTCCATTCTCCTCTTAGAAGATCTGGATGACTCCAGAGACGGTTACAGCAGCTGGGTTTTGCTGTGTGGAGCAGGACTTTACTTTTCAAGCTAGGTAGTTGGAACTTTCTTTATCCAGCTGCCTGAGGTGCCGCATTCCAAGCAGCTGAAACACCGGTGAAGTTTGGGTTTTTCTTGATTTGTAAGAACAACTCTCTTGTCACATTCAGAGGATTTTGCATCCCCAGCCTGTGTGACTGGCCTGTTTATAAACATAGCTTTTGGAGTGACTGTTAGTTTTTTCTGATATTTTCCAGGGAAGGGGAAAAAAAAAAAATCACTTCTTGTTCTCTTTCATTATGGAACTCGGGAAACGGGAGCTTGCCTGCAAAGTTCAGATTTAAACTTTTTGAAAAGTTTGAAGTTCCTTAAAACTCATCATAAAGAGGGACTAGCTGAGGAGTTTGGATCCAGGGTTATTTCTGGTTACAGCTTGTGGCCTGTTTATTTATTGTCGGTATTGATGCAGACTCTGTCACAGGCTCTGTCTTGCAGGAAATAGTTTTGCTTGTTAACCGTCAGTGTCATTTAGCTTCCGATTGCCTGGCAGAAGTTGGGGAGACACTAAAAACTCTGCTGAGGATGTTGCTCGTGGTAGTAAATAGAAATACTGTTGGGCTGGGGTTTTTTGCAGGCCACTGCACCATTGTTCTGCTCACATTGCTTATATGGGTTTCATTACCTTACTGAGAAATGGAAGTTCATTAAGCCTAATGAAAGCTTTTCTCAGCAAAGCCCTTTTCAGGGAAAAACAAAACCAATGAAACCCATGGGGTGCTTTTTTTCAGGCTGAAGTAGTCCTTTCTTTTGTCCTTCTACATTCCTTTGGCTTCAGTGTGACTCCCGTTAAACCCGCAGAAGCTGCGTTTGCATTGCTGCCTGCGTGGCTCTAAAGCAGATTGCTTTCATCAACGGTCATACTGGATTCACGTCACGAAACAGATTGGGGACGTTTTGGAAGCTGCGCTGCAGTCACATCACATACATCCTCAGTTGCGCTTGCTGTAGCACATGTACAGCTGTCTGCTGGGCTGTGGCCGTCTCCGGAGAAATCTTTGAAACCTTTCTGGACGATGTAACCGTGGTTCACCCCCTCTCTGGTGCGTTGTAGGACTTGTCAGCTCCACACTGTGTTCTTGGACGTAGACGCTGCTTGACTTGAAAACCGTAGGGTTTTCCTGTCTCTCACTTCTTGTCCACTTCTTCCTCTCCTTGTAACCACTGCCTTCCTTCTGCTGCGCACATGAACTGAAGGAACCCCTGAAACTCTTCACTTGAACAAGAACTTTTTGTCTTTGGTGAGAATTTTGCTATAGGCAGAACAGCAGGATGTGGTCTGAGTTGTAGAAGAGTCCATATTGACCCCACCTGGGTTAATTCAGTGCCTTTCTCCATGTTCATCTGCCTGTTCCCTTATTCTTAGGTGCAGTTCCTTTCCAGAGCAGGTTTGCTTTTAACTCCTCTGCTGAGTCAGCAGAAAGGAGGGAGACTTTGCAGGAATCCCTAATGGTTTGTCTGTCCTGGGTAAACAAACTGGCTGTCAGGTTTGGGTACTTTTGGTTCCAAGTGACTTTTTTTGAGTCTTATTTCCTTACCGGTTTGATCTGCTTTAATAACTTTAACTCAGAGATGTACCTTGTACATTGATCAGGGTTTTTTTTCCTGGAGGAGGAAACTAGCCCATGCAAAAAGAGGTCACTGGAAGAAGTCTGACCTTGGGAGGAATTTTTCAGCTGATCTTTAATGACTTTTTATGTAATGCTCTTTAACTTGAGGAGACTTGGTTCTGACTGCTTTTTTTTTTTTTTTTTTTTTTTTTTTTTAGTTTTATAGAATAAGGTTTATTAACAGAGTACCATTTAAGTGTTTAATTATCCTTTCCTTCCTTGGATCACGCAGCTCCCAGTCATTAGGAACATGAGAAGTTGGTGTCTTCCCTGTATCCTGATCCGAGGTGGTAACATCTGAGCTAGCAAGAGGCTGAGGTCCCCTGGAGAGTGAGGGGAGCGAGCGGGATGGTGGCTGTATCCCATCCCAGCGCTGGCAGGAGCCTAGGAACCTTCAGTGCTTTGTGGCTGCACCAGGCCGTTCCTTTGGCTTTTAGTACAGAGCCAACTCCTTAAAAAGCAGCGAAGATGCTGCCTTCCTGGATGCTCTGCCTGCAGTTGCACGGTCTCACCTGGCAGGTTCCTTAAACTTTCCCTTGGAGGCTGTCCACACCATCCAGGCTTTTCTGCTCGCTGCCTTTGTTGACCGGCCAGTTGGAGACTGGGAGGAAAGGAACAGCTGGTGCATGGAGAGATTTCCCTTCCCGAGGTATTTTGGGCATTTCCATTGGCAAATTTTCTATGCCAAAAGGGGTTTAAGGTTGGAGGATTTTTTTCCTTAGTGTTCTTTTTCTTCTAGAGTCTGAAGTGCTGTGAACTTTCCATTTCTCCTCACACTGTTCCAAGCAGGAGTGCGGTTCCTTAACTGTATTCCCGACCGTGGTGGGTGAGGAGTTCTGTTCTTAGCTGATAGAAGTCAGCGTAGCTTGCTTAGAGGTAAGAGATGGGATTTCTGTACTGTGCCTCGATGATCTACGGCTTTGTGCCAGTTTTAGAAACAAGCACTGTCTTCTAAGTGTCGGATTTTTAAAGGCAGTTGGGCATTTAAGTGTGTGGATAAGCATGGGGCCTGACTGATTTTAATTAAGTGGAATTAAATGCCCACACTCTTCTGAGACATCCCACCAGACCCTTCATTTAGTTTTGTTTTTTTTTTTTTCAAGTGTGCTGTTCTTTGCAATGGTGCCTACCTGACTTAAGTTCTGAGATTTAATTTTCAGAGACAATTTAAGGTCTCACCGCTTAGTCTGCAAAATGAGAATCATCTTCCCGTGTTAATGAGGTGCTTTTGGAAATGTCATCTAATGTCTTTTAAACTGGAAGAAGAAGAGTCCATAATGATGTCATCTCTGCATACCAGAAATGAAAGCAAACAGCAGCGTTTCTGCCCAATTCGTAGTTTGGAATAAAACAAATCTCAAAGTTAAATATCCACTCTGCAGAGAAGAAAAAACCTAATCCCATTTCATAGCTGTGCTGTTCAAAGCTAGTGTTAAATTTCATGTCTTTTAGAGGATTTTTTTTTTTCTTTGGAGAAATATGCTCAACACTTGTTTTCTGGAGCTTTTAATTAAAATTTGTCATGCTGTGATAAATTCCTTTAAAAATGTTACAGGCTCTAATCCACATCAGGGGAAGAGAGAAACAGACAGCTTTCCATTTCAGTGGATTATTGGATTAGGAAAGGACACTGATTCCAGTGAGAACAGCTCTGTGAGCTGCAGTGGCAGAAAATACCATAACGTATATGCAGCTGATTTTGAGAAGCTGCCTCTGTCTCACAACCTTCGTACTGTGCAGCCCGGGGTACGTCCCACAGATTAACAGTGAGTTACACTTGCAGTGATAACGGCTCGGATTTTCTCTCCTTATTTATTTTTATAGTTGTAAATGGAAATAATAAGTTTAAGATGTCTGTAATTTAACTGTAGTCTTTTTTAATAGTGAAAACATTCCTGATCCATTGCTACTACCTTCTTTCTATTTTTTCTTTTAATTAAAGACTTCTCTATCTTACATTTACTGCTGCAGACCAAATTATCTAGTGGACCAGGGTGAGCTTTTCCTAGGACTAAATCAGAAAAAAGAAAAAATACAAATAATGTGATGTGGTTGATTGCATGGCAGGAGAAGGGCTTTCCAAAAGCACATGAGGGTCACCTCATTCTGCTCCTGTTGATGGTGAAGCGCCTTCGGGACAGTGTGCATGAGGACCGTAGAGGGTACACCGAGGAGGACAGAGGAGGAAGGTGGAAAGCATTGGTCTGACTGCTCTGATTGAAGGCTGTCACTGAAATCCCTGGACGTGCGTCACTGCATACTTTGAACATGTGTTTTCATGTGCATGGTCTGCAGTTTTTGTGTTTTTTCTAAAGAGGTGTAAGTCCTCAGCAGCTCTGAAATTCAGCCCACAATTGCATGGTGTCAATGGATGTAGGTTTACACTGTTGGTACTGTAAAGGTTTAATGACATGATAAACTCTGGAAGACGTTTGTCTTGCCATCGGGAGAATGTGGGTGTTCTGCAACATGGTTTTGTGAGTGTTTTGAGATCCTGGATGTGATGGTTTAGTTGTAATGCTCACCTCTGCAGACTGCAAATACCTGCTTCCCCCCCCGCCCCCCCCCCCCCCCTTTCCTTTAGTCCTCTGCAATTGAATCAGCAAAACATAACGGCTTTTAAACTGACTCTGAAGGAAGAGTAGGAGCTAAGCTTTGGAAAGGGAGTCTGCATCTCTGGGTAAATGACATGATTCACTAAGTCTGTAAAGCAAGGTGTATAAATTTTCACGTTTTTTAAAAATGTATTAACTGTTGTAAAGTTTGTAAATACCTTTTTAAAATAAATGTAGTTTTTATGAGTGAACCAGTAAAAGAAGAGCATAAAAGTCTTTCATACGTGGACTGCTGAAGTGCGAGTGGAATTACATCCCAACAGTAAGTTTATTCTTGAGTTTAACAAAATTGTATTACTCTTTTATCCAGAGGCCAGTGAGGTCAGACAGTGCCTTTGTCCAGGCGTTGTCTGTACGTGTGGAACAAAAGCCGTCACGTTCGAGCTTTCATTGCAGGACACACAGCTGACCCTGCACTGCTGAGTCCCCACCGCTGGACCAGAATGTGTTCTCTGACGCGTAAGCTAGTAATCCACACAACAATTATCTTCTACTTAAATGCAACTTCAGAGTATTTATTCACATAATGCAATCTAAGCAGAGGGCGTTTGAAGAGGAATTGTTTATAACATAGCTTTGAAATTTTATTCTGGGTCCACTGTTCCACTTCGCTTTGTGGGTTTAAATCTTCCGTCTAGCTTCTCCTTCCATCAGACTTTCCTGTAAACACACATCACATACTTGTTTTTAAAGAGAAGAAATAACTTTGGTGAAATATTAAAGCTTGGTCAGATGCTAAAATATTCATATTGCAGTCTCCATTGGAAAAAGAATTGGAATGACATAAATCTGACCCGACACAATCCCTCTGCCACCTGCCCATGGATCTGTCCGTACGGTGTAATGTAGCTGACACTCATAATGACCCTTTTCATCCCAGCCTGCGTGACCAGCTTTACATCTGTCGGTGGGTCCACCGCCGCAGCAGTTCTTGGAGCGCGACCCAGCAGCTGTTGAACACTGCGCCTCGACAGCAGTTTGGGACAAGAAGCATGAACTTGCACAAAGCGCCAGTGTGTAGAATGTCTCTGTGAGCTTAACCAGTTGGCCAGGGTACCAGAGACAAGAAAGCTGTGCTTGCAGAACTATTATGGGGTCATTTTGGAGTGTCACAGTTGCCCCCTTACCGTTCTCGGTGTACCTTGGTACTGCTGGAATGGAAACCGTGTTCCTGTGTCACATCCTGCTGGGTCTGGTCTGCTTAGATATTTATTGATGTTGTTGCCTCTGAACCGAAAGCCTGAGGTGTTTCGGATATATCTGCTGTGTGAATACATTATTTTTTTTCCCCCTTTTGTATCATAACTGGATGTATTTTTGTTTGTGCTCACTACCAGCTTCTCTAGGAAATTATGAAAATAATCTGAAAAGTTTTTCCATGGGGTGGACCATTTCGCCTTTCACTGCATAATATTCCTGCAGCAGCTCTGGGAATGTGTTACATTGGAGGAGCTGCATCTGGAAAAAGTGTTAATTGTTTTCAATGTCATTAAGCAGCTAGAAATAAGAAGGTGACATAGGTCAGACTATGCTACAGGAATAAGATGTGCAAACTATGTGTTTGATGCAGATGTTTAGAAGTTTTTACATTTATGTGCAAGATTACCAGCAGTTTCTGAGCAAACCTAAGAACCTGGTTGTGGGGTGCCTTCTACACTGCAAAGAAAGGCAGAAGTACCAAGGACTCATTTCAGCTATCCTGATAATTGTTCCACTGTCCTTTCCTGCCTAACATAGTTTCTTGCAGTAAAAAAAATATCTATACATCTGAACATAACATATTAAGCTACTGTTGCCGGCTCTTCATTCTGCAAGTAATGCTATTGGAAGCCAGAGTCATGGCCAAGGATTCTGCTTTATGTTCAGTATAAATAGGATTAAGGATGACTTTAAAAAAAAAAATATGGAGTTTAGGTCGTTTCTGCATGAAAATCCAATGGAAGTCAGACTCTGGCCTGTCTGCACTACCGTTTCTGAGTTGATGAGCCTTTATTCAGGCCGGTTCCTCAGTGAAAGGCTGGAGCGTGTACTTGAAACTTTTGCTCTTGGCTTCAAAAATGAAGCAGAGATTGAGTGTTGCAACTTTTAGGACAGCTCAGAGACACTTCCCAGGAAGTGGTGACCATCTGGCCTGATCAAGGTGTTGCTGTATTAATTAAAGAGCACATTTTTCCTTGAGAGTGTTCTTTCTGTGGCAGCTCGTTTGTATGTGAAGTCTCTGCTGTCATTGCGTTAGAGCATCTAATGGAAAATACATTTCCCAGTCTGGGGACCTTGGGAGCAGCAGCTTCCATATGGCTCCATCCTTCAGCTGGCAAAGTGCGCCTTTGAGGTTAAGCATCTATGAATGCTGCATGGAGTTGTATTAAGGCAGAATGTGTTTGACTTTATTTTGGTTTTAATTTAGTGAGTAATGACATAGCTACAACGGGAGCATCAAAAATAATGGAGTGCTGTCCTAGGACTGCAACTCTGAGGTACCTGAGCATGATGCAAATAGTAAGGGCAGAGCCAGTATTGCCAGGTGTGAACTAAATTTACATGCCTCTTCCTCCTCCACCACCACCTTTTTTCTCTTCCCTCCATGTACTTTCCCAGCCTGAACTGCTCCCCTAATTTTCCCGTAGGGATAAAAAAAATTGTGTTACTTACCATGGCTTCCTTCAGGTCGCTGAACCTGGACTGCCGATACGAGCCTGGGCATTCGCTCTTCTGCACTTCCCCTAATTTTCCCATCTCATTTGCAATCTGAATTGGGAAGTGATACAGCCTTCATGAAAGGAGGTTTTTCTGCTAAAGCAACTCTATTCTACTTACAGATGGAGATGAAACTGTTCCACTGCACCGTTTAAATTCACCTCTTTCTCAGGTGCGATGCTTGTGCTACAGCAAACGGAAAATCAGGATGCTGGAATTGCTGTCACAAGGGACTACACATGAAGTTTTAGGGGAAAACCACTGGTGGTCAGAACCTTCCAAGCCTGCTTTGTCATTTAATTGCTTACCATCTCATCAGTCACCACATGACAGCTGCCCATTGCCACATTCTCGATGAAGCGGATGGATGTTGTCATAAACCAGCCCCTCAGAGCATCGGTGGAAATTTAGGGAGAGGATGAGATCAGGTTTAACCTGGGACCCTTAACGTCCATCTCTCCTCTAGAGCAGGCTGCCCAAGCTCTCTCTGTTCTTTGTGCAAGGCTCTCAAATGTCATGGTACCCTAATGCTAAAGCCACAGGGTTGTTTTACAGTCCAGAACCCACCTCTTGAAACGATTCGACCAGGTTTTCGGCGTTCCTTTTTCCTCCTGGTTGCAGGCCGTAAGACCAGTGTTGAGCCAAGCAGATTTCCACGGACACGACAAACAGGAGGATGCCGACAAAGATCTTCCTGGACTTCTCCATCCTGTGAGAGAACAAAACATCTTTCTGATCACAATGACATTACAGCTCCATTTTTATCTTACAGAATTATGGAAATGTTACATTTCTGGATCTCCAGTTCTGAGCTGCACTCCAGTGGCACTGTGCCTATGCATGAGCCGCAGCCAGCTTTGAGCCTCTCAAAGTGTGGATTAGCTCACTGTAGAGAGATTTAACATCTGAAAAATTTGGATGAAGATCTCAAGATTTCTGAACACTGTTTCAGGGTTTTAGGAATGCCTGGACCTCAAAGGTTCCATCAAAGTACCTGCTGATCTTTGACAGATGTGTTCAGTTTAGCTGGTTTCTGTTCTGATGTCCCTGCACCTTTGCAGTCTCTTCTAATGCAAGTTTCTTCTCATACAAGCATCTACAAGCACTGAGTAAGTAAAAACAGAATCTGCTATGTAGTTAAAGGACATTACCTGCTTGCTGCGAGAGGTCGCAGAATAACTCCAGCTCTTCTCTGTCTGGAAGTGTCCTGCAGGTGTGCTTGCCATCTCACATTTATATACAGCCACCCAACAGCAAACTTTTCACAGCAGGTAACTTTATCCGATTCTACCTCACAGCCTGCAATTTTGATCTTAAAATTGAATGCAGCAGAAGTAAAGCACATAATTGGAGCACCCCTGGTGTCGCTATTAAATTCAGCTATTTTCTTTAAGTCATAAAAGTAACAGCCTTTCTTTTAAGAGGCTGTAAATCAGACATTCACATCTAGCTGGCTGCTCTTGCCCCATAGAAAATACACCATCTTTTCTTTCAGTGGCTTCTAATTTTTAAGTAAAACTTCTTGGGTGAGTTTGAATTTGTTGAAAGGGGCTTGCAGGAGTTGAAACGGATGAGGAATTCAGCTCGGTCTCTGTCTGTGTGTATCGGGCATGAAGGAAACAGTGCTTTGGTGCACGAACAGGAGCAGAGAGCGTTTTGCGTGCTGCGTTGGAAGTCCTCCTCCTCGATGTTTCAATGACAGTGCCTTGGTGTGCGTTGCTCTATAAAATGCTAAATAGTATGAAACTGAATGGCCAAGTGTGTTAGACCGTAAATGTGCTGGGGAAGGGACCCTCTTTGTGGTCACCAGGGGGTCTCTCTCATGGATAGGATTCCCAGACACTTATATATATAAACCACAAAATAATCTGTGTGTGTGTAAATGTGTGCATTGAAGTACCTGGAGAGTTCTTCATTCTGCAGAGTTTATGCACTGCAGTTTTATAAAGGGGTTGATAGCTATTTGCGTGCAGGAGTTAAATTCAATAATTTTGACCGCAGAAATGTAACTTTTTTTAATCCACCTGGCAGCTATTTTGACTTGCTATGCACTGTTTTATGTGCAATTGAATGTACCATGTTTAGTGTTCTTCAAACATCCTCTCTTCCTGCTCCCCTGACCTCTTTGAGATTAATGGATTAGAAGTAATTTAATAAGCAAATAATTTAAGGAGGATTTAGTGGCTAGCAAAGAGTAATTCTTCCTGCTCTAATGCTCCTCCTACTCATGGCAAGAGTAGCCAGCACTTACCTTCCACTAATAAACTGATCAAGCTGTGAAAATAGTTTCTTTCAGTGGGAGAAACGTTAATTCAACGTAGGCACATCACTTTAGAAGCAAGATTTTCTTGTGCCAGTTTTAAGCTCCTTCCTTCCCTGATGAGCCTAGCAAAAATTAAGGTTATTTAAAGATAAACAGAAGAGTTTGTTCATCCTGAGGGACAGCACTTAGAGAGGGAAGGGGGCCTGCTTAGCCCACTAATTGTACCTCCTGTTAATCCACCATTTAAAGCTAGGTCTGATGGCAGCTGACCCTTAACATCTTCTAACAACTGTCTCTCCACAGGTTTCTGGTACGGCTACAAAGCTGGCCTGGCAGAGCACGTTGGGAAGAGCACATAACTGCACTGGGTAGAGAGCCATTTCCCATCTTCTCTTGAACGCTGGGCCACAGTCATAAGTTACATAAAGGTTAAAAAAAGATTAGAGCTGGGTTTGTTTGCCCACAAATACTTTTACAGCCCCACCTAACTGCTCTGATTTTGGAAGAGGCAGAGTCTGAATGGAAGCCTGATCCAAGATCTGGAAGCGCTTCAGCCAGGGCCTGTCAGGCAGGTGCCAGCTTTGTGCTCTCAAAAAAAAAAAAATCCAAGTGTGAGGCTGGCTTTTTATCAGGTGATGTCTCTTCAGTTTTCAGACACTGGACTGTGATTGATAAATACACATTTTTCAGAAGAGCTCCCAGACCTTCCAGTGCACTTGTTTTTCTGTTCTAGGGAGAGAAATTTTAATGCCTGCCAGTGCTATTACGTACCTACATGTAAGTCAAGGACTTATTAGGAAAACCTGGGTTTCTGGATTCCCATTCCAAGAATCAAGACCTCTTTTGTCAGAGCTATTGGAAAGGCGTGTCCTAACCTGTTGAATCTCCCAGGTTTTTTAACAGCATTCCTAACCCAAATATGCACACTGGAGCTCAGAAACTGAAGGAAGAACTAGATTTTTTTTCCCCAGTTTTGTTCTCAAGGTGCTCTACAGCACTTATGCAGGTGTCCTGTAGTTGTATTATCACTGTTGTTCCACAGAGTTTATTGGACTGAAATAATGAGCAGTTTATAGACAAAAACCAAGGATAGGTTTGATTTTGTTGGTTTTTTTTTTTTTTTTTCCCCCCTAGGAGTGCTTTAGCACTTGCTTATTAAGTAAGATACAGTTTCGCTGCTTGTGCTGTGTGATGATAATCTCTAATGCAGAAAGAGTCTTTTAAATAGTGCACATACCTGTGAAGTGTGGTCAATGATCTCTGACTCCATCTTCCGTTGAGCAAATATGAAGAGTGGGGACAAAGAAAAGCTTTAAAAGTGTTGCAGATGAATGGAAAGTCAAAAAACCCCATGAGAAGTTCTCAAAGTGAATGTATCCGAAATATTGCAGCAATCCCCACAACGCAAGGTACGCTTGTTTTTCCAGCAGGTAAGCTGAAAATTCTTTTGCTTTCTGCCATAGTGCAAATTGCCTGCACGGAAGTAAAGCCAACTGAAACTCAGTCTTCTCATAAAGTACTTAAGCATGGATACTTCCTAGTTTACAACAGGTAGTCCTTGTGAGAAAGCACTGGTTTTCGATTCTGTGATCCTATTAAAACCAGGCTGAGGGTGACAGACTCATTAAGGGAAAAACAACTTCAGCTACAATATTTTTAAGCTGGTGTACAAGGACCCGTTGATGTTAAAAGAAGTTGTGTTCTCCACTAGCATGCTGTCCTTCTAGAAGACGTCACGTAAGATTGAGATTGTGTTTTGTTTGTTTTGTTTTTTTAAATTAAGACAACCAAGGCATTTTGATATTTCACACTTTTATTAATGCAATTTAAATTAGGCTGGAACCTGCTGCCTCTGCACAGGCCACTTTGGGCTATTCATACAGCTTTGTCGTGAAAGCAAAAGAGGTACCTTAAATTCATCTGTGAATGAACGATGCCACATGCTGTGAGTATTCAAAACATAGTGCTTCAGTGAAAGTTCAAATATATTTTATACACAGTGATTATGAAAATAGATTTTTTCCATACAATATTTTACTTCTGCCAGCTACAAAATATGATAAAGAAAAATATTTCATTTATTTCTCTAGCCCTAGGAATCTTCTTCTACTGCAACATATACATCACTCTCAATGAAAGCGATGAGGTGGGAGGAAAGGACTCCAAAATCATGCTGAAATATTTCCCTTGAAACTATAGGTTTCACCATGGTGGTGTCCTAGAGCCAGATCAAGAGGCCTGGGAATCTGGAGGAAATAAAATCCCCAATTCTGAACCACACGGCTGTGGGATTTTGAGTCCCAGAAGTTCACGTCATATGCCTGAGTCAACCCAACTTGAAAATAAGGGTGAATCCTGCAATTCCCCCTGAACAAATCCTATACTGGCCCTGAACTAATCTTTCTAGATTGATGGCAAAGCAGTATTTGCATAACAACTACTGAGACAAGACGACTTCTGTTCAGAGGACTGGAAATCTGTGCTGCAAGTAAACAATAACCCACTGAAAGGACTGTGGGACCCAGCCCGCTGCTAACTGTCCCATTCTGTAAGTTTGGGGAAATATTGGTTCTTAACTTCCAGCAACAGCTGTTATTTCCTTAGATTCAAGGTTAGTTTAACTTTGGGGTATTTAAGTAAGCATCTGAGGTAAAAGTTCTTGATGCACCTTTTTTTTTTTTTTTTTTTGGTATCGTTTCTTCATGTGCTTTTTGATTGTGTATAAAATAAATGTTGTTAGATGAGAACTAGATTGACACTACAGTGGAAACAGCTTATTAAATGAAGTGCACCAGCACGTAAAGAGATGCTGTGAGGCTTTCTGCCCTGCAGAAGTCATGCAGTTCCCTATTTCTTGCAGGTAAAGCAGTTGTGGAAAGGGGACTTTGCCCTATGCAAGATGCTTTTACAGCCACTGGAAGCAGGCCCAAAGTGGAATACTAGGATCTGGCTAAGAAAGGGATTACGCCCATGCTTTCAAGGATTCAGCATCTAAGAGTATTTGCATAGTACCATGAGGGGAAGCAGGTGCTGTTCAGTCATATACTGGAGAAATGATGGGAGGATGGAGCACGTGCGGTGGCCCCGGTGCTTAGCTCTACTTTGGTGACAGTATTATATTTTCCTATGTACATTTAATTTCCCACAAAGCATGAAAAAATCTACAGGTACTCCAGTTTAGAGCAAGATAATGTTGCCTTCCAGCTGTGATTGACAGTGCATTTTTCACACTAATTTGGAAAGCATTAAATAAGCCATCCGGTTTCTGAAAAGGGATGTTTTAGTTGTAACTAAATCTGTTGTGCATGCAGAAGCAGCTTCCACTGCACACTGTAGGAGATGATAAAGCTGTTCTATACCTGCATTCAAACAACAAGGCAATATATTTCCTATGATGACACTTAACTACCATTTTCCCACCAGAAGAAGAGCGTACCTGAAAACATCCCCTGGACGCTGTCTGAACCACATCTGCCATGGAGTACGCTGTGCATGAATGAAGGAACTAACTGTAAATACACTAGTTGAACTGTAAACTTGAACTTTGTTGCTACTATACATGAATAAGATTTTCTATTCATATTGCAGGTACAGATTTAATAAATAGAATTGCATATATTGTGCTTTATAAATTAAAATGCATTTCAAAGTGAGGCAATGCTAAACAATGAATCTATTTAACCCCCTCCCAAAAACAGCCACAGCTTCTGGTTTTAGAACAGCCCACTTCCTCACTCTGTTCACAAAGGTACAAACAGTGTCTGTTTCTACCTCTTAAACAAAAGCTCCCTCCCCCAAAAGTGATCAAAAAAGAGTTTACTTAGGCACTACTGCAAATATAAGTTGTCTAATAACCATTACTTAATAAGGGGAGGAGGTGAAGAAAGTCACAATAAATGTTCTGATTCCTTCCTCTTCGGCGGCTTCTCTTCCCTATCTGACACTCTGAGACATGTGCAAAGGTGTCAGCATCTCTTCAAAGATAGCTCCTTTCACATTAGATCCCCTCAGATTAGCTTCTTGTAGATCACAACCTGATAGATCACAATTCTAAAAGGTAAAAGAAAAATGAAGTGTTAACTGAATATACTCAGAACTTAGTTCAGAGCTTTACCTTAACTACATTTACACAGCAGCCACGTACACATCCATAAACTTCAGTGGAAACTTCTGGTCCACCACTCTAGTTCAGAGTTTTAGTTACTTCTTGTAGAGTAGTTCCTTATCACAATAACAGCTGGTTTTATTGTTGAGTTGTTAAACTTACACTCCTTCTATCAAATTATCTTCCACAAGCTACTAAAGCTTGCTGAACACGGCTAGAAAGAAGCTGCCTCTTGCCATCTCACCAAACATTACTCCAACTACTACTCTCGTACGTGAGGAAGAACAGCCCTGTACCCAGCTTGCAAAATAAGCCAGTTTGTCTGTCTAAGTAATAAGAGACAGCAGTGTACCGTGTGCCACCACTTAGGTAAGATTCCATCATTACGCTACAGATTATGTCCCAGGATAAAAAGAAAACAAACAAAAAAAACCACACAACGCAAAACCCAAGCAACTGCATTTCTCTTCAGTGACAGCATGATCTCACAGTAAGAGTTAAGTTCAGCAGTATTTCCATACATCACTTTTGAGATGATACAAGCCGTTCCTGGCAAATTCAAGTTTAAACTCCTCTTCCAAACAGAGGCTGGAATGAAATCTGATTCCCTAGACCATCCATAGCTCACTAAGAGTGAAAAAAGACTACTGCACTAATTTGAAGCTAGAGAACTCAGCCAAAAGCCAGCAATCCCAAAATTTTATCGGTTGACTAGTCAACTGATCTGAAATGAATCATAACTCACTTCCAAATCAGTTCCTGCCAAAGTTGCTCCTCTAAGATTACAGTTTTTTAGTTTTGCATTTTTCAGCGTTGCAACTCTTAGGTTAATTCCTGTCATTTGACTGCCTTCCATGTCAACACCTTTCAGGTTAGCACCTAAAACACAAAAAGAGTAGTTTTATGAGGAAAAACAGTCAGAAACACAGTAGGTCCAGAATGATGCTTCCTCAGAGCCACATAAATTGACAGAGGTCAAGGTAGACCTTGGAATTTAATGATTATATAGTCACACACTATATTTGTATCCTCCTCTCATTAAAGCATGGATTGTACAAGCCACAGCTGAACCTTTCACATGCCATACGGATTTACAAACACAAGGTCCATTTTCCACAGAGTACCTAACACGCAAAAACTCCTTACCTTCCAAATTAGCCTTAAGGCCTGATGGATCTTCAAAATTGCACCCTTTGAGAGATGCTCCTTCTGCATTGGAACACAGCATCTTTACCCCTTGAAGGTTTGCACACTGATAAAGAGATAGTCAGTGAGACTCAAAGTGAACAATACCAAAACCAATCTGTGTTCAGCTTTCACTTCTGTTTAGGAAGTGAACCCTATTAAAGCACAACAGCCTTGTTACTGGGAGGAAGTGAAAGAACTTGTTATACTACTACTTCTCTATCATCAGGAAGGCAGATAATTCTTACCTACTGCCATTCTTTTCATTTTTTTGTTACTTAAGATAGTTTCAAGAAGCTTTTGAAGTGATCTAACTGGAACAATTGCAGAAAATATTGAGGGATTACATGGCTTTCCCTTATCTGCTTGTTCCAATTCCTCTTTCCTTAAAATATCTAAAGGACAGCCCAGACTTTCCAAGATGCAACGATTCTTACATCAAGCACTGATCCGGAGAGGTCGGCTCGTTCAAGATTCGCACAGCACAGGTTGGCATGTGCTAGGTTGCAACGGCTTAGGTTAGCCATCTTGAAGTTTATGTAGCGAAGATCGAGACGTGAAAGATCTGCTCCACTAAAATTAAGACCCTAAAAACAAAACAATAAGCCCCCCAAAGTTAGAGAAGATAGCATGCCTTAGAACACAAAACAGTTAAGAGAATCATGTATATGTGCATGTGTATATAAATATACACAGAGATACAGATACACGACCATCTATATTCTACTACATAAGACTAAGGAAATGGAAATGCAGAGCTAGCAAGCATTGTCCTTGGTTATGCTAGCGCATTTTGCATTTAAATAGAACAGCTTTACAAATTGCTCCTCCAGGAAGCCTTCAACTTAAAGAAGGAAAGCAGCCCAAACAGCATGTTTAAATTTCATGTTAAGGTCACTCTACCACAGCCTGGAATCAAAAGTCAATTAAAAAGCAGGCAGGAGAACCACAAATTTGAATTTCATGTTGTCACACGACGCTGCAGGATATTTCACCATCAGACACAGGCACTACAGATCAAGACAAAGTCTGAATTTTCGCACCTGACATCGCAGCTCAGACTTGGTTGGGGTTGCCAGTAGGAATCGGACAAACTCCTTTCGAGATAAAGGAGAATGATCCTCAGCCGGCTGTGAGTTCTGTTGAGAGAGTTGTTTAAAAGCTAATATGGACAGGACTAAATTACATATAGCCTGGAAGAACAGGATAGGTGCATTCATGGATTAAAGAAAACAAGTTACCTTAATAGCTGTTTCTAGATGTTCAATTAGTGAATCTATACCAAAAAACCTGGCTTCTTCCAAAACACCTAACAAAACAAAGCAGGATATGTTATTTACAGGGAGTCGTTAAGCAAGAGAGCACTCTTTCCTTACTAGAGAAGGTGGCGTATAGCCACAGCAAGGACATGCCAAAAAGTCTGGGTTAATCCATCCTTACTATTGGAGGAGCAACAATTCAATCAACTTGCCCTACTTGTTATACCTTTTATACATTTTAGCTACACTAACAAAGCTGAACAGAGCACTTGTTGAAGGTTAAGGAGTCTCGAAGGAATGCAGAAACTAATAAAACTGGCAACCACATACGTTAGATTAGATGTAACTGGACAGAGGAAAAGCGAGCTTGCTTGCAGCTAAACAGAAAAACTAACTCAGAAAGGATGTTTCCAATACCAGTATTAGGTTAAAGGTATCAAATCCAGATTTACAGCTACATATTAATCCAGTACGGAGACTTTTTAATGCTCTCAAGATAAAAAGTTTAAAAGTGTATCTTCATTAAACCAAGCATGTGGCATTGCAATGCTTGAGAACAAATTCACCGAAGAAAAATCCCAAACATTTAGATGAGCATACAAAAGTACCACTGACTTTATCATGCTTACCTGAAGGCAAAGCTGAACTTCTAAAGAGTAATAATTTAGGAGATGTCATACAGGTAATACCTACCTAGCAAATTAATGCCATCGTTTACAATGAGCTGTCCGTGACGCAAATAGTTCAAAATTGGCTCAAAATACTCCGGACTGCGGTCAATTAAGAATGCTCCTCTGTGATCTTGCTTATTTCCCCAAGCATCTGTTTCCACAACATATATACAATTAAAGTGGAGATATTAATAGAAAAGCATTTGCTTCAGTTTCAGATTTTTAATACCAAAGGGTACTGGAATATAAAACATTTCACTTGAAAGGGCATTTCTTAGATAGAAGGAAGGAAAATAAGAGAGGAGGGAGGATTCACCTTAAAATGAAGTCACTCCTGCTATAATATCTTCCTGCCATACATAAGAATTATTGCTAGAATAAAAGCAGCATTAAGATTTTAGTCTGCCCTTGTTTCCTAAAGGCTGTCTTGTACAGCATTTGCCCACTGATTCTGTTGACAAAACCAAGCAAGATGCAACAATAAGAGGAAAATCTAAAATCAAACAAAGACCCCAATATATTAACTATGGATGGCAGTTATATTTTCAGCTTGTGAGGTAAGCATAACACGGGCAACGGAGAAATAAATTATTACAAAAAAACAACTATACATTCTGCTTTGATACTTTAACATTTTAACATATGAACAAGTCTCAAACTGATAGTGCCTTTTGCCTATTTTGCTAATTTGTCAGCTTAAAAAATAAAGTTTATTTCAATACACTAACCTTTATCTTTAAACATGTGGGCCAACATACTGTCGGGTTCTTTGTTAACCAAAGTGCTCCTAGAAAACAAAGGTAGCACAATTTTATTTTTATAATTAAATTTTTTGCTCACGCGACAAACTTGCTGGCTGGACTGTATTTTCTGCCCATGACAACTTGAACGTAACATTCCAACAGCTACAACACTGTACTGATGTAATTTCATAACAGTGTAATTGCAAAATACATTTCTGACTTAAAGTATTGTAAGGGTATTATAAATACAAAGTGATTTGTTAACTGGAATATTCCAAGAACAAGTCCAGGCCTGTTCAGGCTTTTCACCAGTTTTGCTTCATATGTAAACTCTTTAAGAATTAATCCGTTGCAGAATGGTGATAGCAAATATGAAATACAGAGAAAGTTGCAGAAGTCAAAGACCTCCTACTCCATAGTAAGTTATTTTTCTAGCTCTTTTGCAAGAGCATCTGAGGCCTCACCGTATGTACGCTACCAGCTGCTATAACTCCTTTACTGAAATCAAGTCCTTTAAGAACAAAAACAACCAGTTGCATTTTTTACCGTGTAGTGGTGAAGTATCGGCCTCCAACATTGAGCGTTAACCAATCCGTGTGCGACCCTGTTAGTTCTTCCTGAGGTCTCCCATCAGTCTGAGGATCTACACACATGAGAAAGACACAGTAATTATTAGAAATTTGGTGAATATTTCTGAATCCTCGATTCGGTAGGAGGTATCTTCTGAAAACCCCAGAAAATAAAATTTTAGATTTACATTAAAGCAACCCAAAACCTCTTTTTATTAAGCAAGAGGTTAAACATAAGAATTACAGAGACTTACCAATGAATGGTTCCCCTTCACAGACAAACAACACATCATCATCCCTGAAAGGGGAAGGGGCAGGGAGAAGAAAGAAAAAATTTTTTAAAATTAATAATGATTTTTTGTTCACCTACGTGACAGTGAGAACCCCTCCTGATTAGTTTCAGGTAAATGACAATCAGTTGCCATTAGTTAGAACGTCAGTATCTGACTTTTATCTTAATTTCACAGGTTCCAGTGGATTGTAATATGACTGACTTCACTAGAGATGTTATCGGTATCACCCAGTTTAGTTTTACCAAAAAGCTGCTTTTCTCCCCGCTCTGTGAGTATCCTGTGAAGCCAAAGGAATACTAGACTTTGTCTCCTTTTCAAAAAAACCTCATCCAAGTGCTGACTAGAATAGTGGGATTTTCCTGGTAGATAACTGAATCAACAGGGGAGGATGTTAAAGGGTTTAAAATGCAGCTTGTATCAAGCTCTGACTCATCGAGAGAGAAGTGCTTTGAAGTTCAAAACACAGTATTATTTCTCCTTGAGGCATAAAAGCACCTTTTGGGCATACTGGCTGCAATTATAAGATCTGATTTTAAGGAAAGCACTGGTTATTGACTGAAGTCAGAGGATGAATAGGCTAGTAAGTCTCTTAATCCACCTCCATGATTTGACTTTTATTGGATAAGCCTTACCTAATCAAAGCGATATCATCAATGAGTCCACCTTTTCCATTGTAAACACTGGTTGCTTTTATTCCAAGCTTATTACTCGCCACAGACAGCAAATCTGATAATGTCCCATACACAGCCACAACCTGCAGAAGAGAGAGGTGGCTACAGGCACTGGGTTCATGTAGCTCCTGTCATTTCAGACTTACTGCCAGCGCTGTCACTAGCTTCTTACAGAGGGAAGATATATATGGATCTTCACTAAAAAAAAGGGAAGAAACAGACTAACTTTCATGTTAGAAACAAAGCCGCCTTAAAATAGGGTGACTTACACGTCTGTCGCCCAAGATTCAACGTACTGAGGTGGCAGCAGCAGTGAAAGAACGAATGTTGACACCGCAGGAATATGATGATTTAAGGATTTATTTCTCTAAAGAAATACTGCTGTTTGCATGTTCCAAGTCCCTCCCGAATCCATTTCCCCCCCTCTAACACCGAAGATTAAATAGTGTCACATTAACTGCCTAAACTCCAGAGACGTGGATGGGAAAAATCCAGCAAGAAGTTCCCGGCCTGGGGCGACTCCCGTCAGCAGTCACAGCACCGTACCTGCTGCTGTGCGACACCCGGCTCCCCGCGGGCCGGCCCGGGCTTTCGGGCACCCCGGCGGCGCAGGGCCTAGGCCCCGGCAACCACCAGCGAGCCGGGGAGCGGGGCGGCGGGAGCAGCGAGGCCCGGGTGCCGCGGCCACGGGCACGGCGGCCCCGAGGGGCGGCTGAGGGCCCCTCCCTCCCGCCGAAACACAGCAGCGAAACCCCACTCGCGGCGGCCCCGTCCCGGAGCGGCGGAAACCCAAACACGGGCACTGCCGCTCTGTCCCGGCGGCTGAGGGGAGGGGAAGGGAGGAGAGATTGCCCCCCGCCGAGGACCCGACGCCCCCGCCCCTCACCTTCCCGTTCCGGGGGCTGCCGTTAACGAACAGCGTCACGCGCCTCATGCTGCGGCAGCGGCGGCAGCCGGCTCCTCCCGCCGCACCCGGAAGGCAGCGACCGCTAACCGACATGAACCGCGACCAATCACCGCCGCTCCTCGCCAAGCCCGCTGACCAATAAGAAAAGCACTCCACGGGACTAAGGGCGAACGGGAGGGCCGGGCGGAGAGATGCCGAGAGGGGCGGGGCGCTTCCGGCAGCCAATCCAGAGAGGAATAAAGCCCGGTATTTGCATAAAACGACTTGAAGCACAGTCACCGTTGATTGGTGCGTCCTGTCACGTGACCGCAGCTGGTTGGGTAGCGCGGGCTTTTTTTTTCAAAGTGGTCGCTCAGCGCGAGAGCAACGGTTCGTGGTTCGTCTGCGCGCCGGCGGCCAAAGAGCGTCCCCCGTCCCCGTGAGGCCCTCGGGCGCCCGGGGAGCGGGAGCGGCGCGGCACTGGCTCTCCTGAGCCGCCTTCCTGCCGCGTACCCTCGGCCGCCGTGGTCGGTGGGCGGGGGGGAGGCGCCGTTTGGATGTTGGAGGCGGGAGCGGGGCTGGGGGCTGTGGGGAAGCGCTGGGGCGGGCGTGAGGGGGCCGTGGTGAGGTGCGGGGTGCTTGGGTGAGGGGGTGTAAAGGAGTGGGGAGGGTGGGGGTGAGCACTGAGTGAATTGGGGTGCCTGAGGAGGGGGAACGCGGGGAGGGGAAGGTGCAGGGAGCCCTTGGGCGGGGTGCGCCCCGGAACGGCCCTGTTGGACACGGGTCCCGCACACCATCGGGTCTTGTTTGTGTAACCAGGTAGATGTAGGCATCGGCTTTTAGTGTGGACTTAAAAAAAAAAAAAAAGTTACACACGCACTATTTAACAGCTTAATTCGTGTTACACAAAATTCGGAAAAAAAGCATATATTTGTGGGACCAAAGTTTCAGACTGGGGCTTGGAGTGGCCTGGCCTGGTGGAAGGTGTCCCTGCCCAAGGCAAGGGGGATGGAACGAGATGATCTTTAAGGTTCTTTCCAACCCAAACTGTTCTGTGATTATTGAATTCTACATGGTTAACTTAAAATCCAAGAATCTAATTGCAAAAAATGTTAGCATCTTCACTTTTCCAATTAGTATTAAATTGTAACAGAGCAAAGTGATCACAGTGTGATTGTGCTTAACATATTTTATACTAATGGGAAGTTTAAGGTTGATAAAAAGTGGAAGTATAACCTCATATTTCCTTATTCATGAAACGCTTTGGTTGCAGGTTTACACTGATGTGTATTTTTCTTTATAGCGCTAGCTTTTTGTGTCCTTTCTTTGTAACTTTCTGGAGATGTGGCTTTCCCTTTCTACCATGCTGTTGAACACCTTGTTCCAGGAAAAAAAAACTAGCTTTGGTAGAAGTTTGGGAATGGTAGCAAACTCTCGCTCTTGCCAAATACCTATTAAAATCTTTTTTTTTTTTTATAGGTATTTGTGATTGCAAGACAGTAAAAACTGACTGAATATTTCTTGAAATAGATGACTAACAATGCATAGACGATCTAAGAATGTAAACGCTCCCCTGGAAGTTAAAGAAAAGGAGAGTAGACACACTGAAGAGAAGGAAGAGGCCTTTTTCCCTGCTCTGTCAAAACACCAAAAGATTTGCAAAGTGGCTAAATCAAAAGTCAGAAAGGCATCCCAGAAGGAGAATTTAAGTGATGGGAACCAGCTGCAGTTGCAAAACTGCACCCTGAAATACACAAAAGACCTTAAGAAGCAATCATACCACAACAAGGAGGATGTTGTTAGCCGTCAGTTTACTGAATGCTTTTTTGGTACGCTAGAAGGGAATGCGGTTGGTGAACATACCTTGCCTTTGAACAATAAGGAAAATTTGTCAAGAAGACGACCTGTTTCTCTGAGAGATGAGTGCTACTTGACGCCCAGTAGGGACAGAGCAGAAGAAAAATCTGATTGTGGCGTATCAGAGAAACAGAGGAAAAAACCAGTTGATTTTGCAACTGTAGCAATTGCTGAATTCGGGATTTCGCAAGAAAGTTTTGCCAAAGGGTCTATAGGTAAGGCTGGAGTGACAAATTGGACTGTTGTCCTTCTCAGAGGGATATCTGGAGGTCATCTAGTTCGACCCCATATTAAAAGCTACAGTTTAGATCAGGTTCAAGTTGTCTGGCTAAGTTTGAATACACCCAAGGATAGGACTGTGATGTGATGTAGATTTGATCCCCTATTTAACTTTTTTCTGTCCAATTGATTAGGTGTCAGTGAGTAGTAAGACAAATTCTTCAAGTATTAGTAGACGGTTCCTTAACTACCAACTGAAAAAGCAAAAGAAAGACAGCTCCTCACTTGGTGTATAGCTTAGTGGAATATTATCTTGCTTTTAAGAAGGTTAATTTGCTTTTGCTCAGGAAGGTTTCTTGAGCTGAGCAGCTAAGTTTGGATAGTTTCATAAATAGCATAAATCACTCTTAAAACAAAAAGGAAAAAATACTAAAAGCTTTAGATATTCTTACAAAAAATGGCTTTTTTTTTTTTTTTTCTCTCCTCCTGTCCTCATTTCAGGGATGTCTCCATCTTCATTAAAATTTAGACGAAGATCAACAATTGGAGTACAGGGGTCACCAGAAAATAACAGTCTTATTCAATACCTTGCCCAACAGAGAAGCAATAGGCAAAAAGAAGCTTTCAACCAGGTGAGAGTCTGTCTCAGTTTAGTTCTCCCCCCGGAATCAATATGTGCTGGCAGACACAGAAGGCAAGTCTCAGGAAGAAGCCAGTAGAAGGAATAAGCATGATCTTAATTTTGTTGACTTCCTTGGGCACCTTACTTTAGAGTAAGGAGATGTTAGAGGTTTGTTTCTGTAGAGTCTGGAGTCTTTTCTCCATGTCTAGCTTGCTCATATACTTTAACTTTTGTTTATTATAACCTCTGCTTTCCTGCATTTGACATGCTTGATTTTTGGCTAAGTAAAGTGTTGATAATTTAAAGTGAAGTAAATACTGGCATAAGTGACTTAGTTTTTAATCAGACTTGTTCTTAACTCAAAGTAGCATAGACTGTCAGAAAACAAGTTCTGGATATGGTCTAGAGGGACAGACTATGAAAGCCAGTAAAACTTAACAGATTTCTTTGTACAGTGTGGGTATTTCTCGAGCCAGTATGGCGTCAGTGAACAGAAACCAATCTTGGGAGAGGGATAGAGTCGTGCTCCTTGGAAGAAAGCCATGGGAGTGAGAGGAGAAGCTTTAAGATACAAGACATTGTTAGCAGAATTTATGACTTGTTTCAACAGAGGTTCGCAAAAAACTAGTCACTGGCCTTGTAGATAAGAAGGTTGCTGGAGTTATGTCTGTAATAGCAGAAGAATGCTGTAGTGGAAAATGACTGAAAGTAGTGCAACTTAGTTTTGCTTAGCAATCATGAATATGTATAACGTGATCAGTAATTTTATTGGGTGAGCTTGTATGTGGCATAACTGTTGATTGCACAAGAATAAAGAAAGAAAGGTAATGCTGAAGAAGAGAAACGTATAAAAACCCACTTGTATCAATAAACAGGGTCTCACCCCACAAGTCGAGTCCACGTGTCAGTACGCCACAGTGCAGCTTCTTTTTTCCATGTTTTTACCGTACCACTAATATTGCAGCCAGTTTAGGTACAGGATCTGCTTCTTCTCTGAGTTTGTTTTAATTCAAAGTATAAATACAAAGTAATAAAGCCCATGTCATCCTGGGGGGAAAAAGTCTCATGAGGTTAACTTTGTTTTAGCAGGTTAGTCCCTTTAACCGTGCAAATGTAAGGTCATTGAAAGACAAGATAGATGCCTTTCAATCATCTTTTAAGGATACTGAAGGGGAAACTGGCTTCTCTGGACTGTCACAAGTGGATGATGCTTCCCAGGAAGCAGGCTATTGTAAGTTGATGATATTTCTGGTCGATGATTTATCTTAAACGTTAGGTCTTCCATTAGACCAAAAAGTACAAAACATAAAGAAAAAAAATTTCTTTGTAAGGGTTGACACAGGGTTTTTTGTGTGTTTGGTTTGAGGTTTTTTGTTTGTTTAAACCTATCTTACTACTTAATGCATCCTGAATAGTGGTTTCTCAGAAAAAACCCCAGATAAAAATGAAGACTAGTATTTTTTGTGACTATTTTCTTAGTTTTACTTTCTAGGTTTATACTCTTAATTTACTTTTCACAAAGCATTAGTGTTTTCACACTTTTTCCGTGAAACTGAGAATGGTTTTTAAGACAACTGGTTTTAGGTGTTGTAACTGTTACATCCTCTGATTGTGATGTGCCGACTTTAGTAACTTTTAAGTGCGGCAATTTTAGAAGTTACGTTACATTACTGTGGTATTAACATCTTTATTTCTTAACGAAAATAGTAAGTGTTGCAAAAGCAAGTCAGGGCAGTACTGTGGTAACTGGAAAGATGATAGTGTAAAACAAACTCCAATGCTTTTCTAGTATTGATGGTCTTAGTAAAAAGAATAACTTGCTTTGTTTTGAAGATTTCGTAATGTTATTCTCAAAGTAGAACTAAAACATGTATGTGTGGTGTTCTTCCTGACTAGAAGATGACCTGGCTTTTTGAATCTCACCATCCTTTTGGTAAAAAAAAACACAGAAAGAGCATTCATTGAAAAATCTGAAGTTTGTCTTTGTGGTTTGTTGTTTGGTTTTTAATTGATACAGCTCAGAACAAAGTACCATTTACAGAAGAGCAGAATCTGGATCAGTGGAGTGAGAAGTTCACGTCAGACAACACAGGAGTTGATTTGAAAGAAAATTTAAAACAAAATTTGACCAGTCTCAGTAAGTCTGATCCCAAGATGTGCACCATCTTGTCTTCACACCAAGATGTGACTGTCACTGAAGCTGCTGCTGCTGTTTCAAAGGTACTTTTATAAGTGTGGGTGAAGAACGTGGAGAAAACAAATAGCACAGCAAATCTCCCTTGTAAGAATTTTACACCTTGTTATGACAAGTCAAGGGAAGCAAAATCTGGCGTGGGCACTGATCCGTTTGGACTGCCAGTGAATGCAGCCTAACATCAGATAGCTGCTGCTTGCTCTTCTGAGGCTGCGCTCAGTTTTCTTCTACATGCAGATGTTCAGTGTGGATGCTATGAGCTGTTCTAGTCAAGAAGATTATACTCTTTTCTGAAAATCACATGGACAAGCTTATTTTATTAATAATATTCAAATGTCATAATTCTTTTGAATCTGCAGCTGTAACTATGTGAGATGTCAAGTTCACAGATCTGGCATATACAGCTTTTTCCAGATGTCAAAACCAACTTTATTGATCATTAGGATGACTTCGAATCCAATTTTTGATCTTCACCTTTTATCTGTTTGGCAGTTATTTGACATTCCATGCAGAAAAAAGGATGTACTTGTATACGGATGGAGGAGAGAATTTGTCTTCTATATAAGTATCTCCAGTGACCCTTTTATTAGTGCCTTAGGTAAAACCAGTGAAGATGGGGTCCGTTTTCCTAGGTGTGTCCTCTGATGCTGGACCTAGCAGCTTCTGAGTTGTAAAATAGTGATGATAGTGTAACAGTTCTATGGAGGCTAGGAAGAAACTGCCTAAATTAGTGATTAGAATATACAGGTATTTCATTCTGTCTCGTAATCATTTCTGATATGTGATCCTTTTAAGCATTTAGCCGTGGTGTTTTGGGAAAATAAATTCAACTAAGTAGTGGACGATTGAGAAAACTCTGAAATCCTTGTCTATGAGATTAAAAAATTCTATAGTTCATGCTATTTTAAAAGGCGGCATTTGCAAGTCGTTTTTTATTTCTTTATCATATTGGTGGGTGTGTATACAAATAGATGGGAATGTGTGTATAATCTTGTAACTTTTTCTCTAGGAAGGGGTTTATGAGCAGCACAATCCCATTGAGTCGTTGGAGGCTGTTCTGATTAGAGATATCTTAGAAACAGGCCATGGTAAGAGGTTTCATCACTGTTATAATCTTTGTTATATTCTTATTAGGAAGTAAAAATATTTAGAATGTTTGTAAGGAAATGTTTCACAAGCAGTCATCCCCGGTCTCTCATCTTGTCTGCAATTCATAAGGCTGTAGAAACCTGATACAACTTTGACATAAAGGCTGATGGGGGAACAATAATAAAAAAAAGTACTGCAAACAATGATCTGTTCAAGTACTGCTGCAAAAAAGGCTCAAGGCCCAGTTTAAAAACTGAATTCAGAGTGTGTTCAGTGCAGCATAGCATTAAACGTGTTTTTACTTAAGTGCAATTCATAGGAAGGAAATAGCTTTTATGAGAGGAGCTGAAATATTTGGAAGGTGGGGTAGGGCCTCTTGGGCGGTATGTTAGCATTTTGATTCTGATAGAACAAGCAAGCTCAAACTGAGACACAGGCTGGGAATTATTGCTTAGAATTTTCCTTAATTTTGCTCGTCAGGCCATTTTTAGGGAAAAGTATAGTTGAATAGATCCTTCCTGTGAAGGAGAGAGGGATGTTAATGTACATAGTCCCTCTCTGTGCGTTACAGAATACTTTCTTTTTTTCCCACCGGTTTATATGGATGAGAGAGAAATCCTTGCGCAAAATGTCTTTTCCTTCATGCAGTGCTCTCTTTTTACTTTTGTATGTAAATTTCTCAAAATATGAGATGCAAATGTGGCACAATAATAGCAGAAACTTAGAAACAAATTGATTTTTTGTGTGATGTTAATGCACAGAATCTATGCAGATGTGTACATCTATAGTTAGTGTTGCTAATACTAAGGTCTTCTCAATTTTACTTCGCTCTTTAATTGTCATATCTGTCTACTTGCTCCAAAGATTTCAGTTCTGACCGCATCAGTAAAGACACTGGAAGTAATGTTGTATCAGATCTAAGCAGAAAGACAGTTAGTTTTGTGGAAGAAATGAGCCTGGAAACATCTGATGAAGGCAAGCCACTTGTTACGCCACCACAAACAGGAACTATTTCATTAAATGAGCATACACAGAGTGGCTTCCATCTGCGATCTGTATTGAAGAAAACGCCAATGAAGCAACCAATGGATAGCATGAAGGTTGGTTCACTGACTTACAGGGAGATATTAATACTAAGGATGAACTTCTGCAGCATTATTACTACCAGAAGTTGAATTGTGGTTAAAGGTACTATGTGACATGCATTGGAAATAATTTAATGCTGTCAATGGACATCTATTTGCTGTTAGGTCATCTTGGAAGCTTTGTTTGACACCTTTGTGTTATGAGAAGATCTGTATGTATGTTGTTGAGGTTTTTTTTCATTTAGAAAACAAGTAGGCTTATTAAACAATAGGACGGATCATTAAATGTTGGCTGCAGAAGAAGTTATTTTCACTTCTGATTTGAACAAGGACAATATTTTAGTTAAGTGGTATTAAATAGATGATTGTATCACTTAAATTTGATAGGAATACTCGAATGATGCCGTTGACAGAGGAGGAGGTGAATCTGTCACAGACTCCAACTGCGCAAAAATCTTTGAAGCGTTGCAAACAGGTCAGATTCCCCTTTTGTTTTTTAAGTAGGCAGAGTATTATGTGGGATCATAAGATTTTGCTCTTTGGTAAATCTGAAGAATGATATGCATTGACCACCACTGAAGTAGCTCATGCATGCGTTCTACTGTGTGAAGTGGAAAATAAGGTTGCTGAGGAAAATAACATCTATTAAAAAAGTAAATCCCACACCAAAATTTCAGAAAGCCTCTAATACCAAAATAGAATCACCTATTTGTCACTAAATTTTACACTTGTCAACTGTAACTTGTGGAACACCTAGTTATTTCTTGTCTTCTGTTTTCTTCCTTAATTCTTGATACTGTAATAAAGCTATAGTGAAAATTCTAGCTGAATCCACAGGACAGGTAAAGGTGGTATTTTGCTGTTTGGTTGGGGGGAGTGTGATTTTTAAGAGAATGTGAAGAACTATAAAAATACCTTGAAAAGCCTCTGGCTTATGGAAGTTCTGTTTTAAATTCGCTAAGCAGGCTATGTATTTTATTACAACAGAGAAGACTGAAAGGTGTAGCTCTGAAAAGCCAAAGAAGAAGAGAGTTACTTTTGGAGAAGTTCTAAGCCCAGAAATATTTGATGAAGCTTTGCCTGCAAATACTCCACTGCGCAAAGGAGCAAAGCCAGTCCATCATCCAGGATTACAAAGCAATAGCCGTTGTGCAAGGTCAAGTCTTATTGAAGAACCATTACCCCAGCTGAACTTTGATTGTGATGATGTAAGGTTTTGGGTTGGTTTTTTTTTTTTCTTTGGTGGTGTGGTTTTGATTTTTGTCGTGGGTTTTCTTGCTTTTGGTTTTGTTTTGTTTTTTTTTTTTTCTTTTTAAACTATAAAACCAGCTTCTTAGTCTCTGTGAATGTTCAATTTTTGTTTGATTTTTTTTTTCCTTAGTCTGCTTGGTTTTGAAAATAAATTGCTAAAATACTAAGATACAGTCTGCTTGAAGCTTTAGAATGGCATTGAGAACTCTATCTTTTGCTTTATGAATTCTAAATGTCATTATGACCTGTAGAACTATGTTTAAAGTTGAGTACTGGTATATTAAATGTTTTTGCCTTGGCTGATTAATATCTTTTTGATACTGTATTTCTTCTCGCCATATATAACAAATGAGCTGCCATGTTCTTTAAGAAAAAAAAAAAAAATTGCCTGGCTATTCCAAACACTAGTGGACAAGGTGTTTTTCAGAATCTGGTATAGTATATTGCCAAAAAATTGGACTTTTGTTTTAAAGGAATGTGTTGAGCCTCTTCAAGAGTCAGTGAAGAGTTCTGTTACTGCAGAAGACCTCTTACCTGTTGAAAATGCGGAAGGTAACCCCAACTTGTATTTTTGTCTTTAGATAATGCATCTTTCTATATCTGAAAATTGATAGATGAGACAGGGATTTTTTTTGTTTGTTTTAATACAGGGGATATATTTTAATTGTGCTAAAAGTTAAATCCTCTTGCTTTCTTCTAAAGGTCTTTGCAGTAGCTGCAGTGTTTACCTGTTGTTTAGGTTAACGATGTTATGTGACCTTGTGGTATTTTTCTGTGAAAGTGGCTGATCTGATTAGGCTTACTGCTTTAAGTAATTGCACTTAGTATCTTGTTTCTGATATTGTAATTTTGATATTTTTAAAATAGCAAGCAAGACAACAAAAAAAAAAAACCTGAAAGGGTGTTGTATATGTATATATCTCTGAAAGCTGTGTAAGTGCTAGTTATTTGTTACCAAATCCTCACAAGTTTTGTTTTCCTCTGTTTTGTAAAGCCAGCTGTTATTTTTATCTTGCGATGTTTGATAGTCCTCAAGACTAAGTTACTAGTTACTCAAGACTAAGATTGCTAAACATACTGTGGATAATGTTAGTAATTATGTGGATAATTTCCTCAAAATGTGATTAACTTTTTGTCTTGAAACTGAATCCATATTCTTCTTTTCTTCAGATATAATGGCAGAAACTGACAAATCTGGTATGAAAGCTCGTTCTTCTACTGCAAGGAAGGTCAGTTTTTTTGTTATTATATTTGGTTTGGTTTTTTAACTTCTTCAGGCAGAATTGTTATCTTTTATACCTCCTGATGCTTACAAGAGTTTTTGCAGCATCAGGTATGAGCATTGTATATATCCAGCTATATGGAAATATCTCATGCTAGTCTTAAGGAATTGTCATTTTTGAGTAAAAGTGGTTTTCCAGTTATTAAAAACATATTCGGTTGTATCATGATACTTAAGTTTACTATTTCTGTTGAATTTTCCAGGAACTTTCCCAAGCAGTCTGACAAAATTTAGAAGGTATTTTTTCATAGACTTTCATTCATAGGATCAGGGGCTGCACTCATGGGAATATTAAAAGTTATAATCACAGAAAATTGAGGAGAATTGAAACAAAGTTTTCAGTCCAGCTTTTCTGTGTGGTTTAATTTCTTTGAGATATAGGAACATGAGATAGAAGCTAATAAAGTCACGTTTATTCCGCAACCTGTGATGACTTCTGGTATCACTGAAAATGTGACTGTGTTCCCAAGTTCAGTGCTGAAGATCTTGAGTCTTGTTAACCTTCCTGTCTGCTAGCCATAAGGCAGACAGAATATCATACCTGTATCGCTTCTGGTTGCTGGAATTATAAGGTGCATAGAATTATTGTAAAACAATTCTGTAAGAAGTGCTTTCAGACTTTAGCTGGAGATGAAAATTTACTGTTTTCTCATTAGAATGTCGTTTTTCTACAATAGGACTATATTCTACTGTGTGAAGAGACTAGCTCTATAAATCTTAATTTCCAACTATGAGTGTCTAGCTCTTATGAGGTCATATATTAAATAACAGACTAATTAATATGTGGTTCTTATGACTGTTGGAGTGTGGTGTATTTTTTAAAAAAGTGTATGTATGTGCACGTACACATGCACCCCAACAACTTAAAATTCATGTTCCTCAGTGTAGCACTATGTCAGAAGAGATTGATTTTAGCATCTCAAGAGCTGCAAATACGAAGAATGCTGAAGAGACTAAAAATCCAAGAAAGGACAAGTTTCAAAGACAAAAGAATATAACAGTATCCACTTCCAAAAAGACACAAGTAAGCGACAGCCTACTGCAGTTGGTGAATGCTGCCTTCACTTCTCTATCCAAGCGTCTCTTTTCTTGTCTTTTATGTGATTATTTTGATTTTTGAAGTGAAGATTTCCGAAAGGGTGTTGTATTTCCTGTTGCTAACAATATTCTCTTCATTACGCCTGTCTTGTTTTCCCACACTTACTGCCTCACCTCTCTTTCTTACCGCTTGTTAAGGCTGACTAGCAGGGTTTAAATACTTGTAGGGCAAAAATACTTTATGGAGGTAAAGGAGGGAGGTCACTTTTCAGACTTCAGGAACAGGAAATGAGTTTATGGTTCTTCTACGACTGCGTATGCTTGGTAAGAGTTCTTTGAACTTGCCCAGTTATATGCCAGTTAACTATTGTAAAGATGTGAGACTTCCAAAGGATTTTTGCTTTCATGTATTGGAAGGGAAAGCATATATTCCTTTTCAGACTAAGCCTGAATGAAGACTCTGTAGTTTTGAGCTGAAAGACTAATTTCTTTGAGTTATAGATTTGGTTATGTGAAACAAAAATCAGGTCTCATGTTTGAGAAGTAATTCTCCTTTGCTTTGAGTTTTTAGATTATTTGTAGATGGTAGAACCAGTGGAACCTTTGTTTTAGAGGAAACAATTGCTATCTGTCAAAATCCAGTGATGATGTCACTTATTTGTTGGAAAATATTGTACAGGATCACTGTAATTACATTGTGCTCTATTCAGTCCTCTCAATCTTTTCAGAAAATAAAACGTAAAAGCTATGGGAAAAGAAGAAAAAAAAACGTAATAAAATCTTTATATGGGGAAAGAGAAATGGCTTCTAAGAAACCTCTTCTCAGCCCTATCCCTGAAATTCCAGAGGCTGTCTCTTTTGCCCCATCTCCAAACTCACCAAGGACAAATGCATTTTTTTCAGGTAATGTGGTGTTTAGTTTTGTTTTGCCTTGCTCTTTCTGTTCCTTCTGACTTTTTATTTCAACAGTTACATTAAAAACCTGTTGATAGTTATCTTGAGTTCTTTGCTTAGGTAAAGAGTCCAGTATAGACTTTTTACTTTTAATTGTTTCTGTTAGAGTAGAGTCCAGAGGATCTAATAGATTAATAATCTCCAAGTGGAGAAACTTGACTCTCGATGGACTCCAGTGTAAAGCTGTCAGAAAAAAGAGCCTCTCTGTACTTTGACTGGATACTGATATTTTTATAGTCTTTAAAACTGGTGAGTTTGGCATGAATAGTTAAGTAATATGCAGTAGCTTTTTTTTTTTACACTAGTTATATGGAATGTTTTTTTAGAAGGCTGCTTTTATGTAAGTAACATACTAAAAAGCTTTTGTTATCATATTTTTAAAAAAAGATTTTGTACATTCACAAGTAGAGACAACTAACATGTTTATTCTGTTTCAGAGGACATCTTTTTAGATAATACCAAATTCAAGAATGTTTGTGAGGATGTTCAACAGAAGCTAGTGGTTGAAAGAATGACAGGGAAAAACATCTGTGCAGTTGATATGGATTCAAGCTCTAAGGACCTGGACATCCTAGAAGCCAGTAGCTCCAGTGATACTGTGTCTCAAGGGTCAGATGGTGAACTGAAGACCATTTCTGGCATTGATCATAAGGTAATTAAGAAGCTTAAGGATATTGCTAAAAAATAAGTCAGAATTGTGCTTGATGTTGTTAGATCCAATGAGAAATGTTTTGGGGGAAGGAAAAAACCTAACTCTAAGTTATTAAACATTGGGACAGACTGCCTGGAGAGACCATGTAATATCCATCCTTGGAAGGTGGTATTCAGAGCTCATCTGAACAAGGCCTCAAGCAACGTAAGTTTGGCCGCACATTGGAGCACGTTCCAACATACAGGATTGTATATGTTGGCTAGGGTTTTTGAGAATGACTTGGTGTGCAAAACAGTTGCGGTTATCTAGTTGTCAGCTGTTTGAAACCACTTTTTTGTGGATTACCTGTTGTCTATATTTAAAAAGAAAAAAAACCAAAACAAACAATACTTTTCTTTTTCTTCCCCCCACCCAGTTTTCAAACACTGTGCCAGATGCAAAGTGTGGTTTCGATACATCTGACTATTTCCAACAAGGTAAAGAGACTGAATTTATAAAAGAGGCAGAAGAAAGTGATTCCTTGGTAGAAAACAAGAAATTACAAGAAAATCTACTAGATAAGGCAGAGCAGCTAACTGGGCTAGAATTTCTGGAACAACAGGATGCTAATGCACATGAGGGTGCTCAAAGAACTCAATGTCCACAAAAAGATTCTGTAAGAGGTAGTCCACCAAGAAGCAGAAGTAATGCCATCTATTTTCCTCCTGTTGAAATGCTGGAAATAACTGGAAACAATCTTCCAGTTTCTGCCTCTAATGTGGAAGAAGTCTTATGTGCTCCTCAGCTAAAAAGTGACTCCTTGGAGCCTTTTAGAAGAAAGAGTGTTAACAGTGGCGAAAAAAGAGTGAGGCGCAGCATGAGATTACAAAAAGATGCAGAAATTGAAGGACTTGCATGGATTCAAGTACCCAGTGAGATTGAAAAGAACTCTCCCTTGCTAGCTTCTGCTCACAAAATCAGGAAAACAATGAGCACATCTGTCCTTAAAGAATCTGAGAATATTCACCACAGAGAACAAAATCTCATCCTGTTTCCAGCACCAGGGAAGGAGAACAATGACTTAGTTAATCTTGTTGATGGTCCTTGCAAAAGATGGAGGAGGAAAAGCACGTGTGTATCCACACCTCAAGAAACAAGAACTTGGTCTGAAACCCGGAAAAGGAGCATAAAAAATTCTGTGTGTCGGAAGGACAGAAGTAACCAAAAACACTATGAGGAAGCAGAAATACCTCTTGAAAATAATATTTAGCGAGGTTTCGGCTACCTCTGATTTTCTAAAGTGAAGGTCAGTATTGGATTCGTATGTTATCTCTCTTAAGTGCTATTTTCTTCTCTCTCCCACTTATATTTCCTTACTTATTATTATCTTATTCATTTTCTGGGTAACTTAGAACTGATTTTTCTTGTCTTCATACCTGGAGTGCTTGAAGATCAGAACTGTGTGGAAGACCTAGCTTGGCTCAGAGCATTGGTCTGGTATACAGTCATGGCAGGTAGTCAAGAGGATACAAAATTTTTCTCCCATGATGAACTAACTGAATTTGGCATCATGTCTTTATTGTAGTCTACATCCTTGCTGATGTATTTTCACACTTTAGTGCTGTCTATTAGACCACTAGCAATTAAACACTCATAGTATTATAAAAAACTTGACAAGTGACTGACTTTCTCTGCAACACCAAGTTCAGTCATTTCAAGAAGGCAAAGTAATTTTTTTCAGCTGGAATGATTGCTCTAGGGGCTGATGAATTTTGTTGCAAGAGACAGCAGTTAGACAACATACAAAACTTAAATAACATTTATGCATGCTTTTGTACACGTATTACCACATTCTGGGTTTTTCTTGTCTTCCAATAAATGCTTACAATTGTACCTGCACAGTAGTGTGGGATTCTTGCCCTTGATTGTTAGACTGGGTATGTTTAGTAGACCATCTTGCTACATTGCTGCGTTCTCAAATGCACAATCAACGTGTGGAGTTGCTAAAAGGAGACATGAGAGCAAACACGTGTGACTTAGCTGTTTTAGCTGAAGAGGAACGAATTTAGTAGTTCAAAAATATGGTCTGTGGTGACAAGCTGCTACTTAGACAATTGGGAGGTGATATTAATCCATATTTTGCTTACAGGGCTCTTTTCTTTTTTGGAAAGAACAGGATTCAAGCTTAAGATCTTGTTATTTTTTGGAAGCCTGATTGAAGTAGATAAAAAGTGAATTTATCTTTAGTAGTTAAAGCATGCTGTTGTGAAGTATGCCCTTTCAGCTAGAATTGCTTGAAGTTTTGATGTTTCCCATGTGCTTGATCATTCCTTATAAATTGCTTTTGAAATCTGCATGAATTTTCTTCCAGATTTCAAAAATATCCTAAAAAAACCTCTTGAGATTCTCTGCAAATAAGAAAGAAATCACCTCTGGCTTGAAGGGGAGGAGTAGAAGGCGGGGAAGCTGTTACCATCTTCTGAAAAGACTTTGCTTTACCTTCTGAGCATGAGCAGGGGTAGAGTTCCTACAAGTAAGACTGAATTTTGTATTAGAAACAGTTAATGGATTCTGCTTCTCTGGTGTGAAGGTTGGTCATTTAACAAAAAAAAAAAGCTTTTAAATCTTTATTGTCTATAACATTAATTTAAAAAATTAAATTGGCTAAGGAAAGTGAAACATTCATCATACCGTAAAGCTGTACTTCATTTCTGGACACTTTCAATCTTCGGTGTATGTGTACTAAATACAGTGCGTATTATTCAGTAGTTGACCTGTGATCTTAATGTTTTCATTTTTCTAGTTTGAACAATGTAATAAAAAAGTGATGACTGTAGGTGGTCTACTTAAATATTTGCTGTTGCTTTCATTTTTCATACTGTTCAGTTTCAGCTGAGTGAAATACCTGTGCCAGCTTGAAGGAAATAGCTTTCTGTTGAAAATTATCTCTTCTGTGACCTTATTTTTAACATTATTGATGGAATAAAATACTTTATGTACTTGGCTGCTTAAAAGCAAACAGAACAGTTTCATTTTTATGCATGTTTTACTTTTCTCTACAGACATCAATCAGTTTTTCCCAAGACAAGAACTTCTAAGGCAACTGGAAAGAAACTTCCCTACTTAAATGCTGTTCATCTTATGCTGCTTTAGAAACATTACTGCAGTTATCAAAACAGTTTCCTTGATGTTTTATTTTGGGGTTTGCTGTTGTGTCACAATGAAAATTTTAGAGTTGGAAACAGAATGGCAGTAGTTGCTTGGGTTGAGTCTTGTTGTGATAGCAGTGCATTGGTTTACCAGGAGAGGGCAGGTTGACACGAGTTTTTGTGGTTGTAACTGAATTTGAAAGTAATATCATAATGTACAGAATCTTTGAAGAGATACTAGCTAAGGTTAAAATCTAAAGCTCATTGAGATTAAAGCTAATAATAGCTGGTACTTCTAACATCTAAAAAAAAAATCAAAACAGCAACTGAACTATGCACTGAAATTAATCTGGGAAAGCGAAACGCTTATGCGCTATATTCAGAGATGACTTTTTATATGGAAATCACATTGCATTCTTAAACAGTTGCAGCTGTTAAACAGTTAGGGTTTATGTAACAGGTTTTAGATAGCAAGTCTAGCAGTGGGGGAAACCTTTGGAGACTCTGGAAGTCAGATATTGAATACCAGACTCGAATAGTCAGGTCAAGTAAAAGAGTTATCCTGGAGGAAGAGGCAATAAGCTAGTATGAATACTAGAGGGCTTAATCTAAAATGCTGCCTAGAACGTGCTTTTTGTGATATTGCTGTCCTACGCATCAGTCACAGCAGCACTAGATGAGAATTGTCCCTTGAGGTTTCTTGAGTGGATAGGCTAAGTGCACTTTAGATGTCAAGTGAAGTGTAAGTAAAGTCAGAAATAGAAGAGCAAGGGTAAGGACAGGAAAACAAAGCTTGGATTTTCCTCCTGGCACAGCTTGGTTGAGAAGGGTCGTTAGGAATTACACACAGATGCTTGACAGCAGTTTGCATGGCTTCCATGAGGGTGAGGTTGGAACCTACAGAGAAATAAAGAGGTTGAAGTTAACAGGGCTTAATTTGGAGGGGACTTGAGAGGAGATAAGTCTTCAATTATGCAGAAGGTTGTTGTAAGTGGAGGGAGTAATAATCTGTTCTCCATATCCACACTGAATAGGACAAGACGTGTTTAAGATAAAAATGTCTCTGTTAAACATTAAGAAAAAGCTCCAGGAGCAGAGATTATTGAGCACAGGAAAACATTGCCTTGGGAAGTTGTGGAATCTCCATCACTGGAGGCTTTTAGGAACAGATTAAACAAATACCTGTCAGGAATGACATATGAGCCTTCCTAGGGATAAGGATAGGGCCTGGATGGCCTCCTGAGGCCTCTTCTGGCTATGTTTTCAGATTGCTAGAGATTAGGGTTGCAAGAGGTGATTTGGGACTTGCCTAATAGTTAAGACTTCAGATAGAATCTGTCATGGAATTAGGGAGCTGGAGAATTGCTAACACTGGGGGCTGTTTAGCATGGGAAGGAACTGGGGAATTTGGGACAAAGCTCTTCATGCAAGGCTAGAAGAATGGTGTCAGTACTTTAAACGTTCAGGTCTCATGTCACTCACTGCTCTTCCTCAGAAGAGTATCTCTATAGACTCCTGGAATAGTGTAACCTACACCTTGGTGGCTCTGCTGTTACATAGGCAGTGGGAACAGCAGAGCGAACCACGCTGTGCCATGCTCAGATTTGCTTTTCTAAAATTGTGTTAACAATAACCTTTGACTGACAGCAGCTTCACTATATTCAATCAACAGAAGCACTTTCTGAAGTGGTCTCTTGTCTTCAATGCCACGTTGGGCTGCAGGAATTAAAATGAAGGTGTATTGTGTGCAAGGGCAGACAGGTGTCGAGATGTTTGGAATCTGCAGTTCTAGTTTCCAGCTGTTAATTGCAGCACTAGCTAGAGTAGATTTTAACGGTCCATGTAGGTTAGCTTGGTCGCTCTAATGCAAACTGCAGTTTTATTTGCAGCAAGGTCATAGGAGAGAAGAACACACAAAGTCGGCAGTGTAAAACTGAGTTGTGTTTTCGTTTGCTCGGTGAAGCATCTCTGTGCAGTGTGTTAGACTGGGGAGTCGGCAGATGCCAGCTCCCAATGTGAAGGCTAGCGTTTCCAGACTTCAGTTTAAGTCACTTTTGACTTTTTGTGCAGCACTGAGCTCGGTGTCAGTCTGTGTATTACGGTGGCATCTAAATAAATTGGTGGTGTTGGCCCATCTCTTTCACCTCATTTACTCTCCTTGCTCTTCTGAAGGGAGGAGTTTTCTCTCTTCAGAGGCTTGTTATCAAGACTACTTTGTGTTTAAAAGTACTTCACTAACGCTAAGTGCTGTATTGTATAGATTTTCAGTGGCTTCAAGTATGGTAATAGCTGGCACTAAGTGAATATTGCCGAATAATTACATTTAGCAGATTGCCCTGTAATTATCATACTCTGACATAGAGGGCAAGTGGTTGGTCCTAAAAAGACTGATTATTTTGCCATTCTGTAATTATGATGTTGTTAATAATTAGAGTAACTATATATCACTTTCTTGCGCTATGCAGTGAAGTGCAGTCTCGATCCATTTTCAGATAGCTGAATATCTGACAACTAGTGGTAAGGATTATTTCGCAGTGGGAATGTTCTTCGCTTCAATTTGCTTAATGTTAGTGAACTGAATATACAGAGAATAATACTTATATGTGAAATCTTCAGAAGGTTTTAAAGAGAAAGTGCTAGTGTTTTCCAGAAATTATTTTGTGCCAATATTTTGCCATAATTAAGATGCACGTAAGTTACAAAAGTGGAGACAGTATGACCAAGTTTTCTCACATGTGAGGTAACAGAAAAAAAAATAGTTTTCTCAACCTGACACTCACGATAAGCAGGGGAAAGAAAATAACAAGAACAGTATGTGCCTTGTTTTAACTTGAAAATAATCAGTAGTAAATAAAGCTTCATCTAATCTGCAGTTTACTTTTCTCTACATGCTTCTAACTGGGCAATACAAGAGGATTCTGAAACACCTAAGTGCTGCATATAAATTTCACTAGTGTATGTTCATCTAGTCTAGTTGCTGTTCAGAAATGCACTAAAGTGTTTGTGCTCTGCTCTTCCTTCTTCTCGCTCTGAATCCTTTGGCACTCTTACAGTTCAATTAGACCTGGAAAGGCTTTAGTGATGAACTGATCTATGCACAAGGAAGCAAACAGAAAAGCATTGTTAGATCTATGTACAAGGAAATGGACGGGGCGGGGGGGGGGGGCGAAGCCATTGAAGTATGCCAAGTAAGTTTAAGCACACAGGAACAGGAGTGGGCAGTGAAAGAAATTTCATTTTCAAGCTGCTAACAGGTAGGTAAGCAATGGAAATAAATCTAAAAACAAGCTGTAAAGTGTACTTGGGTATTCCTTGAAATTGTGCGTTTTTTAAGTTAGGAGGTAAACAGTGCAAATCAAAATGTTTTAACTTGAAATAAGGTAAGGTCTAATTTCACTGTGTCCCAATGGAGAAGATGAAGTTGTGCCTGTGACTTATAGACAAGAAGGCTAATGTATTAATTTTGTAATTAAGTTCTGTAAATTGTGCATAACAGAGCAATTAACTACTTTAACCAGGCTTTGGAGGGGAAAGAAGAAAAACCTGTTTGCACTGGGAATGAGGGCATGGAACATATTCCTTAACTCAAACCTGAAAAACCTGGTGTTAGTCTTGGGTTATTTCCAGTGACCCCTTGACTCCCATCTTCCTGCCCCCTGCGCAGATTTGGAACTGGTCAGCCATTTTTGTTTTTGGAAGGGAGAGGAGACAGATATAATGAATGGCTTTTATTGTGCAATATTTCAAAACCTTTTTGACTGCATTCGGATGGGATGGAAAATGTTCTACCCTGTTCTGCAGCCAAAATAAACAAAACATATTCCCTAAACCTGGATGTGTGTTTCACTCAAACTGGCAGTAGTTAGAACTCTGCTCTTAAACAAGAATTTAGTTTGACAATTTTTAGGCTTTGTTCAGCTGAATGTAACAGCCAAAGAAAATACTTAAGAAAAAAATTAAATAATACACGTATTTACAGCTTGCAGGTGGCATTAATTTTTGTGGCTCATAGTGTTTAGTTTTAAGAAACCCTGTTAGCTGGGCTGTATTGTAGATTTTTAAAAAATATTCTTAATTGTCTTTTTTTTAATTAGTTTTTTTTTTTAAATGAGAATAGTCATTCTGAAGGCAAATGCATTTTATGTAGCTCCCTGATGGGTGATAAATAGTTGTGATTCAAGGCTTTAAAAGTTTAGGGTCTACCAAGGAACTGAAAATTCTACAAACACAAGACCCAGCAAACTAGCAGTAAAACCTCTTGACAGAAGCCTGCTATGGAATGGCTTCCAACTCCACTAAAGCTGAGTTTAAATACCCTCTTTATGGTGCAGGCTTACTGCTGGTTTTTAGCATCGCCTGTCAGTTCAGTGAAGACCTTGCACTGTGTAACCCAGATAATTCATGTTGTGCAACATGTTTTATAGTCTGAACAACCAAATTTATTAATAAAAACAACTTTTTAGTCACCTATGCCCCGAGGCCTCCAAGTATTGTAACAGTGAAGGACTAAAACTAAATTATCAAAGCAGACACTGTGCCTGGACAATCCCCACCCTGCAAACAAATCTTTTATTCCTCACAGTCCCCGCCTTACAAACAAAAATCCCTTTGAACAAATAATATGCAAAAGTCTTAAATGTTTTTAAGTAGATAATTTTAAAATCATTATTATTAAATCATTTAAGAATATAAATAAGGTATCTCAAAGTCTGAAGAGAAGTTGCAAGGACAAATAGTGATGATTCCTCAGAAGTCCCAATTAGTAAACTAGGAATCTGAAAACTGGGCTTTTTGTTCCCTTTGTGGTCAGGGTTTGGTTTTGTGCTTTTCTTGAATTAAGTTGTTACTCAGTTTCCTTGCTTTTTGTCTTTCATTTATTTGACAGCAGTTGTAACATCAGGGTGAAAAATATGGATCTAATATCGCCATCCATTAAATCAACTGAGTTACACTGAAGATACGTCTGAAGCCACGCTTCACTGTCATAAATAACCTGCCTATGTCATACAAATGTTTGGACAAACAAATGCACTTAGTTCCATGGTTAGAAGGTCAGTAATGCTGAGATTTGGTAGTAAATAATATTCACTAATGCAAATCTGTTAAGATTGTAAGGGAATTCATGTTTGAACTGTGACTTGGATATGTTGAGTATCCTCGTGTGTGCTATTGAGGAAAAAGTAACTGTGTGGGTACAAATATTAATGATGGATAAAAAGGTCATTTTACTCTCCCCTCCAGAAAAAAAAATTGTATCCATGGTGTGTTTTGCAAAGAAAGCTTTGTAAGGTTGATATTATTTTAAAATAGAGGGAGGTAGATCCAGACTGGATATAAAGAAAAAGTTTTTTACACTGAGGGTGGTGGAGCACTGGCCCAGGTTGCCCAGAGAGGTGGTGGATGCCCCATCCCTGGAAACATTCCAGGCCAGGTTGGACGGGGCTCTGAGCAACCTGATCTGGTTGGGGATGTCCCTGCTCCTGGCAGGGGGGTTGGACTGGGTGGGCTTTAACGGGCCCTTCCCACCCAAACTATTCTATGATTCTGTGATAAAAGAAATAGGTAAGATACATGTAGCTTATCTTAATGCTAAGCATTACTTAATACAAGCTATGGGATATAAGCCTCAAATGTTCACTTTACGCTTTTCTTTTGCATCTCCCTCGCTGCTTGCAGTGGGTAGAGGTCTGTTGTACCTTGCTGAGTTTTCCTGCACTGCTGTGTCCCACTGCATCGGGTTTGGAGTGGTGCTGCCTTCTGGTCTGCCTCGCTTATCTTGCTTCTGTCTTCCCAGTACTTCCTCCTCACACTTAATACACCGATGTTCAGCTCTTGCCAGTCACAAAAATTACAAGTTGGTTCACAGAGTGATGATCCAAAAAGGGAAGCAAAGAAGTTGGTAGCACAGAGAATGTATTCATATGCAAGATATTGCAAGTTAAGCAAATTAAAGCATTTCTGCTAGGAACTTTTTCTAATGCTTGGCATAGTGCCTCTTAATAGAGCCACAAAAAGCCTGAGTCACAGCCAGATCTGTGGTGTTAATTGTCTTGGAATTGCACCTTTGTGTAAGAGTTAAAGAAGATAAGGCTATGGGCAGAATTAAATATGTGGTTTCATACTGACACACAGAAGAGCCAAAGCCTTAAATTGTTCCTCTTTTGTTAGGACAGAAAATCTCTGCTTCTGAAAACTTCTTTTTTTTCCTCATTCCACTAAAGATCAGCAAGGGCTAGGGACTTGGGGTGGTAGTTGAGAAGACTTAAACTAAATCCTAAAACTTTGTTTCCATCTTTTTAGCCTGCCTTTCTTCTGCTTTCAGTATTGAATGCAGCACAACTAGTATGACTGTGCCAAAAGCTGTTTAAACAATATTAAGATGTTTTCTTCAAACTTCTCCCTAGGAAGATACTCTTTTTCGAGAGGAATGTTTTCCCTGGAGCATTACATCATGAATTGGTTCAGTTCCTGGAGTAAGAAATTGGACCAAATGGTGGAGAAGGTCTCCAGGGGAAACATACTTATGCTGTTAAGTATTCCCACCAGAAAGCTTAGAAACCGCTTACATATTACCATTCTGTCCACATTTAGCCTTTCACCTTACTGCAGCTGAACAGAGGGAAGGGGGAGGTGGTTAAACTTTTTTAAGGAAACTTGAACCTCCTTTGTTTTTGTCATTACATTTTTCTCTGCTCTTATTGTATCTTGTGAACCAAACTCTGGTAATGGAATGTCTCATTTCTGACAGTAATGCTGCATAAAGATGCATTTGTGTTGTATGCGAACTGTTAATGAAATCTTAATTATGAAAGCTTCCTTGGAAACTCTGAATGTAGGGGTTTTTTGAGGATTAAAATCCTCAAGAGAGAGGAACCTCTGAGAAGACCAGAGGATGGAGGGATTTGGGTGGATTAATGGGACAGCAGCCATATGAACAATGTCTGAGCTGTAAGAGTATTGCGTTTCCTCTTGTGTGTATGGACTGGTTCCCCATCAAAGATGGAGTCACTTGATATGGTTTCCTATATCAAATGAAAATCTCAGAACAAAGAGAAATATACTCCTTTAAGTTTAGTTGTGCAGATCAACACATTTTATATATATATTTATTTATTTATTTAATGTGGTACTTCTGCTATGTAGAACTATTCTTTGAAAGCTGATAAGCTTGCAGTTTTACCAAGGTCCACATTTTGTTTAGGTCCAGTTAAGGACCTAAAAACATATTCCAGGTGCAAGTTGGATTTGGAAAGTTTTGAATTGTTCATCTTGAGTTCACAATTACCTTACAGGATATAAAATGAAAATACATACCAGCGTAATAAAGCTCTGAAGAGTAACTTCCTGGACAAACATGTCCCAGGGCAGGACACTTAATGATTCATGAGTGGCTTGAATTGGATCGTGGAGCTGAATTAGAAAGGAGCCTCCTGTGATACTTGTGAGTTGTGTTCCCATCAGTATTTTGGGCAAACCGTGTTCTACTGCCCCAGGTTTGCTTGTTTGGGCAAGGAGAGGATTTTTGTATCCCAAATCTTTTGTTTGGCACCTTCAATCACGCTTTAGAAAAACACAAACAAGCAAAAGCTTAATTGAATGTTTGTCTCACACAGAGGGCGTGATACTGCACAGTCATAAGTGGCTAAAAACAAGGTCAAGCCCTACAGATGCTTTCTCTGTTCCTATTTGATATGTAATCTTCCTAAAATGTGGGGGGTTTTTAAAGAAAAAAATCACAAGCAGACTTTAACTGTTCATAACAAGAAGGACCATTAAACTGGTCCAGCTGCTGAGGGACTGGCACTAAAATTGGTGCTTGGAAATTGGCACAGGATTGTGAAAGACTTCTGCCAAAACATATTTAAATTATGTAATCATGTTAAATACATACTAATTACACTGCATATTTGCTACATTCAGGTTATGAAATCATTTAATAACTAAGTGTATAGTAGATAATGCAAGGTTGTGAGAAGAGAGAGTCTGTTCTGAAGCAAACTGAAATTGATGGAAATACTCATGTTGGCTGCAGTGGGTTCTAGATGAGAGCCTGTACATGGTGCTGTTATTCCAGTGCGGGGAGAAGGCATGATTGTAAGACAGCACTTGGACCTGTTGTCTGGAATCCTGATAAAACCAGCTGTTTAGATGTTTCCTTTCTGCCATCGAACAAGCACAGCGCAGTCCGTAACAGTGCAGGCTGCTGACATTGGCAATTCCCAGTGCTTCTGAAGCCCCTAACGCAGCAGATGGGCGGTTTGGGCTGCGATGCTTACGCCATCTCCAGAGCAAGTGACAAGTCCTGTTAGTGTTCTTCATTGCTGATGCTTCTCTGAAAATAAAGCTCGGTTGTCTGCATAGCATAGTCGGCTATGAGGCTGGACCAGAACTTGGTTCCCTCTCTACTCCATGCAGGATAGTAGTCCTGCAAATGTTCCCACTTTGGAAATTATCTGGTTTTGGAGAATTTGTGCTCTTAGGAGTTTGACTGAAATTACCACCAGCAATGAAGTTTAGGTTCTACCAACACTTTCATTTTAATTCACAAATTCTTTCCAAATAAAAAAATTGTCCTTTGCAGTAGATTTTTTTTTTTCTTCCATATCTCTCAGAGTATGCGGCTTCTGCTTAAAAATTCGGAACTCTTACAAATATTTAGTAGAATGGCCACTTCATCTTCCTGCTGCTGTTATCCCAATGTAAAAAGATATATTTACTTTTGCTTCCTTTCTCAACCGTTTTTTTTTTCACTGCAGAACAAACTTTTTAAAACTGATTACACCAGATGATTTAGCAGTATGGCCAAATAGTCCCTCCTTGATTAAGATAGATGGTAGCTGTATTTGGAGCAATCGTAATTAAGACTCCCATGGCAAGCAAGGAAAAATAACAAATTAATCTAATAAGAGTTTATGGGGAAACTCTTAAATTGAAAAGCATTCCTAAAATCCAAAATTCCATGACACTAGTGAAATCTTAGTTTATTAAAGCTCACAGAATTATTAAAATAATTTTATTGTATTTGTTTTCATATTTTTATACTTACACACTTTTTAAAAAATTATTTAAAATGTAGCTTAATACCTGATTTTTTCAACACAGAATATACACTTTCAGTTAAATGATGAGATTTTTTTTAAAAGTAGATGAACTATCTTTGTAATCTGTTTTTAATAGTCTTTTTACCTGATAAATGCAGGTGACAAGATCTTTCTGTCACAACATTTCATTTCTAGATTGTATTACCTTGGCTTGGTGGGGAATACCTTCTCAAAATAAATTGAAAATAAAGACTGCGTCATCTAATAAATGTTACCAGGACTCCTTGCCCTGAGCTTGTTTTGCTCATTACAGTCTAGAGCTCTTTTGGTATCGCACAAGTTCTTTCATACTTTGGTGCCTCAGTTTCTACATGTGTAAACGAGATGTCCACCTCCTGAAGGCAGGGGAAAGTGTATTCACAACACAATCACTGAGCTATTACTGTTTTAACTATTTCTGTACCAATTTTATCTCTGCGTGCAGAGGTGAAGCATTTAATGTCTGCTGGTCAACAGCATTAATGTTATTGCTGTTCAGGTGCAACCGACAGAAAAAGCCCAATTGATTTAAGGACGGTACTACTTTTAGAAGAGAGGTGGCTTGTTCAGCTTTTTAAAGTCCTTAAGATAATGTCTTTTATATCTATGATTGATTTATTTGATATTTATGCAGTTGGCTGTGGGATTTGAAATATAACATAAGCACTTCCTGAGATGTCAGTACTCCGATGTTAGTGGTCTGAACAAGGATGTAATTCATATCTGCAGGTGCTTACTCTGGTATCAAACACTTCAATAACATCATGCTTGTGGAATCCAGCGCTCCCCAGTGTCCCATTTGTATCCTGATATGCCCACGTCTTTCCTATGTGTGTTTTTCTTTCTTAAGGAGCTCTCATTTCCTTCAATAGGATATGTTTTATTTCATCCTTTTTCCTGCATTTACTCATATTAATGTCACCGCATTCACTGGTAATAGCTCGGCTTGGAAATAACCCGTATATCCCTGCAAACACTGGGCCTGAAATTCAATGCCTAGGATACTTTATGAAGAAAGAATAGATGTTTAAGAGAAGGGAGGTAATCGTTTGGTTTTGGACTCTGATGTAACCCGTTTAAAGGTGCATCAAGCATGCTGATGTGTTCTGCTAGGCAGTGTTTGAGAGTCCTGGAATGACAGTTTTCTGGGGCTTTTCTGCTAAATGGTCATACAATTTGAAACTGGATGCCATCAGAGGAATTTACACCTTTTCTAAGATAAAGAGACTGTAGGCACCTTTTAGGCTTCTCTTGGGAGAATTTCTTCAGAATGAAAAGGACAGAAGTCAGGTGATGGGTTCTTGCTCCTGAGCAAGTTCTGGGAAAGGACTCCATCGCTGTGGTTAGATGAGCTGATGCTCTTGGGACTGTATTTTCAGCTACACAGCTGACAGGGAGTTTTGCTTGCACTTTTTGTGCCATGAAACATTATCTTTTTGCAACTCCTTTCCTTCGTCCCTTTCTCCCATTTTGCCCTGTTTATGGAAACTGAGTTTAGCTTACAATCTGTTTAAGTGATAGTAGTCTCTTCACTTGCCTTGCAAAGCACATTTGCTTGTTTTGTGGGATCTAAGGATCAAGTCTTGTGGAAAGAAGGGATATTTAGCACTTCTGTGAAACTGCATTGTCCCTTTTCCAATTGCTTTGTGGATAGGAGTCTTAATAAGCCTCCTGTAGACAGAGAAAGAGTATGTGACATGGAAGGGCTTGGTTATAGGGTTGATTAGCAAACAGGACAGTGATAGGAGGGATCTCAGAAGCTCCAAAATGCCAGAGCAAGTTTTTAGTTAAGAGGCCACTTTGGAGAAGCATTTTGATTAAATATACTGGAGTGTTAAGTGCATGAAATCTTTTTATTTCCTGTCATTTTCTTAGTACAAGCATAAGTACCTTTTTTATTATTTTTATGGATGTGCTCATCAGCTGTAGCTTTTTCCATCCCTGTGGGAATTTCCCTGCCCTGAAAAGCTGAACTTCACAATATCTAGTAGAAACAGAATTTTTTTTCCAGCTGGTAAGTAGTGCAGCACCAGAGTCTCTAGTTGGCTGTGCTCTACTTGGGGAAATTTTACAATCCGTAATCTGTTTGAACAACTCACTTGGGTAAGTTAGCGCTTCGCTGTAAACTCTCATAGGTGACTCATCTGGGAAACTGCAATGAACAGAAATGCTACAGAAAAAAAGGGTCTTGTTTGCAACCTGAGCTACCCCCTTTACAAGGTATGGGATCTGTATGTATACATTTTGCTGTAATGCTGGCCTAAGTGTAATGTTTGTTCGCAGCATGAAGTGATCTGCGTTACTAATCCTTAGCTGGTGGAGTAGCCCCACGTTTACAGTGGAAGCAGACCCATTCATTTTTATTGCTACAACATTTGTATGGCAGCGTCACATAGATTTTCTCTCTAAGGCATTTTTGCATTAGGCTACATATAAACTGGATTGATTTAGAGATAATCCTTGCCATGTTGGGCTGACTCTGCCTGAGACTGTATGCTTTGTTCTTACGTTGTGGTTTTGATATACACGAAGGCACAAAGTGTAAGTCCAGAAGGAAATAAGCCCTGTAAACAAGCTTGTAACCCTCTTAGGATTTTACAACTGTCATTCAACAAGCCGCGTGGTGACAAAGTCAATGCAGATAAAACAGCTACCTTGTTCCGAAAGCACTGGCTCCTACTACTTGAAATAGAGAGAGCCACTTTAGCTTGAGCTGTGACCCAAAAGGTAATTTCTTCAGTTTAATACAATGGAAGACAATGGTGCAATGATGCTGAGCCATTTGGGGTTGGTATGATGAGAATGCCCTTTTCAGATCTGAGAAGCACAATCTGTTGGGGGATTGTTAGATACTTAAAACCTCACAGAGGGGGATTGGGAGAGACGTACAGTATTCATGTTATTTTACTCTCACAGTTTATAAATAGCAAAAACGCAATTTCCTGCTTTCATTCAGGGTCGCTGCAAGTCACACTGGCCTGTGGAAAATAGCCAGTTTGACTCATGTTTAAGCCCAAGTGCCACATGCATCTTACCTGCTTTAACCAAAGCTTTGCTTCAGCAAAGTGCTTAATAGCTCTGTCTTTCTCAAATTTCCCCTTCTTCCCATCACCGTACATCTTGTTTTTTTCATTTCAAGCATTTTCTCCTATGATTCAGCCCAGAAAAAAAAGGTAATTCTTTGCTACCAGCAGGTGGGGACAGGGAATAGAAGCTGTTAGCTCTACTATAAAGGAGGAGGAAACAAAACAAAGAGAAATGCATTTAATTTCCTCTCTTCAGCAGGTGGAATGAGTCTGCCTACCTGAATAAAGTGTATGTTCCTATCCTCCCCTCTGTGTAGCCCCTTCTTACTCTTTAGGTTTTTTTTTTTCTTGTAGCTGGCAAGACTTCAGTTAATCCCTCCGGAGAAATAGGCAAATGTGATTTGATTTGTTTTGGTTTGTCTTTATAGTGTTTCAAATATCCTAGAGCTTTTAATTCTGGGAGAGGACAGGTTTCCCTTCACAATTACTGAATGTGCTGATGGGAAGCAAAGAAATAAACAAGTACAGAAATCAAAATTTCACGATTGCCAAGGGTGTGCACTTCCTCTGTGATGTGCTGCGTGAAAGCCACACCTCAAAACAGTAAATCTCTGCAGACAAAAGCTTCTTAAAGATTTAACAGTTACTATGCATAGAGAAAAAACATTGGGATGTGCTGGCCTGTCCCTTTCAGACAGATTTAACAAAGTCAGAGAGCAATGCCTGCAGAGAAATGTGTGCATGTGCATGGAAATCAATAACGTAATGATTAAGTGAATGTGATGAACCCAAAACAGATCCACAACTTTTTAACTCCCCTTTTGCAACAGAGGCAGCTGTAACTCCAGATATGCTAAAATTCAGAAAGCAAAATACTCTATTCTCATTTTCTACTTTTTTTCTGTTTGAATTTTGTGGCTCTGTGGCCTTGTGGATGCTTTTCCCAGCCAAACCCCCCCTTTTCCCAAAGGAGGCCAGTGGCTAGGCCAGGACATTCAAACGGGGCAGGTGTGCTGGGAGGTGATGAGCAGCCTGTGGAGCCGCCTGGGCTCAGGTGCCGTGCGTTACCCCTACTTCCAGTCTCCTCCCCAGCACTGGGTCTGGTGACACTGGGCTTTGCAGAGGGTAAGTTCTCTGAAAGGATTTTCCACTCAAATTACTTTTTATACTTATCTTTTCCCCATTTCTGTGGCGTAATGAATGTAGTTGTGATCCCTGAAAGCAGGGAGGGAGAAGCTGTAAGCTTCCTGTTGGTGGTGGTGCTGTGTGGGGGACAAATTGTGATCCTGGAGCCGGCTCAGGGCAAATCCTGCTTTGTGCTTGGTGAATGGGATATGGGGTTGCTTTGTGTGAAGAAAGACAGAGTTTTAGATAACTGGTAATGCTTGTCTTCTTCCCCACGATGGTTCTGCTCAGTGGGTGCTGGAAGTTGTCTGAATGCTGTGGTTCTTTGGCTTTTCATGAAATCTGTTCCTTGAAGTTATTTTCCTGGCTAAATAACACCTTGAAATAAAAAAGGAGCCCAGCTCTGATAGCAGGGTTACCCTTACACTGCTTGGAGTTTCTTTTGGTTTCACCAGACTGCCTAGGCTTATTTCCTTGGAAGGTTGTAGAGGAACTGTGAAGTTTCACTTGCCATCCAGTGGAAAAACTCCAGTGCTAAATGCTTTTAGGTATTATCCACAGCCATGACGAGCTATGGGGTGTCTCCCAGTAATAATTTGATTCATCTCCAGTGATGTTGTTCTAGTTGTAGTCCTGGTTTAACTCCGCTTGGGTTCACAGTCTCTTCTGCTGGAAGCTGTCTCCTTCCAGAGCAAGCCACCAAGTCCGCTTTCAGATTCTCCCCAAACTTCAATCTGAGATCTCATTTCAGTCTGCTTGCAATTAGGACAGCAGGATATTGGGGTGTTTGGTCAGCAAAGATATAAGTTATGTTGGGCTTTGAATGAATTTCAAATTTCAAACACAAATTTGAGATTTGAAGGCTTTAGAGGATACGTTTTTGCGTCTGTGGTGCATGTTGTCTGTAAAAGAGCAAACGGAGAGGGCTGGCTTTCCTTTGGGTTATAGCATAAAACCTAGGATAATTGGGCAACATTATTTTCTCTGCACACTACTGGGTTTGAGGTAAGGTAAATTCAGGCAACCCATCTTGTCTTTCTGTCCCTTCCTCCATCGTTTGTGCTGCAGATCCCCAGCTGCAAAAGGGGTCTATCACTTCAGATTTAAGACACCTGGCACTTGGTGTTTTGAGGGGGAGAGAAGTGAGCAGATACACATTTTATGAAGAACAAGTTTTTTTAAAAAAATTGCCATAACTCACTAATTATATGTATCTGGGAAGGGAAAATAATGAAATAGAAGGTTAAGCATTGAGCTGATGCAGTATTATGGAACTGTAAACTCCAAATACAGCCTGTTAACAGTAGGTCCTTAATCCTCTGCATATGCAAGAGCGTAATGAACAGGATAATAATAAACAGGAACTGCCTTTTGTGGAGAGAGGATGATTTAACTGTGTCACTGTACCTCTAAATGAAACCTCTAAAAGCCTACAGATACCAAAGAAGAGACAGCAGGGAAGGCTTGATTTCCCATGTCGATTTGTAATGAAAAAGAAACTTAGAAGTCTCTAATGGATCAACTTTGAAGACCTTAGTGCTGCTTCCGGATCTGTAGGGAAGGACTTCTGTGGGTATTTCTACATGAAGAGAACCCATGAAGACATATTTTCTTGTCTTATTTGCAGCACCGCACCCTGAGTAAGGTGTGAAGTTGTGTTGCATTTTCTTACAGTTGCCCACTTCTTACCTTTGTTTCTGCATCAAAATGTTTTGAATAAAGTTGGTAGGTGCTTCCCTTTGGTTCATTTTCTTGCATTGCCCTGAGGTACAGGTGCACTCCTGCAGTGGATTTCAGCAGAATGGCTTCCCCCAAATTGTAATGATGTAGCAAAATAACCAAAAAATAAAACACTGAGTGGAAATAGAACTCTTAAAAAGTGTAATGTGATACTGTTCAGTGATAAGTGTTTTAGCTTAGCTTCTGAAAGCTGCAGAGCTGCGTTGGTGTGATGCTGTGCTCAGCCCAATTAACCCTTCTGCCTGGTAGGCGTGTTAGCATGAGCAGAGTGCCTTGCTAGTGCGACTAAACTGCTTCCTGTAAGAGCAAGGTTTTTAGAACTGGTTCAGGTGTCTCTGGACAGTTTTTGCATTGGACGTGACTACCAAGACACAGGGCAAGGTAATTCCCCTTGCTGTGCATCTCGTTTCCCTTTCACCCTTTGCTTGTTTCGTTCCTGGTTTTACAATGACTTAAACACGCGCTTACCTTTATGCACTGTGCGTAACCCTATTGATGTGCATAAATCTTGTGAGAATGGGGCTTGCACATGTGCTCCGGTAAATTTATTCAGCGTATGAACTCAAGCACATGGGTAGGTTTGCAGAAGATCAGGGCCTGGGATGCAGGGCAGGATGCTCTTTTAGTGTGTGCCTGGACGCTGCAATTTATCACAGCAGGGAACAAAACGCATAAACGAGTGCAAGGTGTCTGCCAGCACAAATCCCGTTGCCTTAAATTGTAAAGGTGGAAGTAATCTTTGAGGATGAGGAGGGTGAAGGGGAATGAAAAGTTATTAAAAGCAGAAGAGATCTCAAGGAACCCAACTCGGTTTCATTCTTACAAAGAAGCTTTGAATACAGTAGGGAAAAAGCGTTGGGAGTAATTATCCAAAATGGGTGGTATAAATCCGAGCAGAAAGTAATACATCAGTTTTAAAGCTACTCATTTCAAACTGTGAGTTAGATTTATTTGACCTGCATTTGGGAGCAAATATTAATGAAAGGGCGAAGGCAGCTTATGGCTCTTTCAGTTCTTTTATTTCCCACTAGATGTCTCCGGTGTAAAAACTAATTATGAGTGTTCTTGATTTAATTTAGAAAAAAAATTGGATGAAGCTTTTTTTTTATTATTTCTTTTAAAGTCTTGTGCTATAAGCAGTATGCAGCTTAACCCTTGATCTTTCTTCAGTAACTACGTCAGCCTCACATATGACAAGAGTCCACTTAGAAACAATGCAGTTAATGGGGTATTTTTTTTTTTTAAATGAAGAGTTGTCCAAGGATTATGACAATCAAATCTCTATTCCCACCAACTCTTTGATTCTTTGGTAACTTATCTCCCAGCTCTGATGACACATGTTCAGTAGTCTGTGAAACTTCCCTGCTCTTTATTTATCCCTAAATTGGCATGCTGTGTTTGAACTTGGACCTCATTTTGGGGTTACTCTTCTCAGGAGTAGCTTTATAAGGAAAAATGTTCTGGGTGAATCTGCGAAAGTGGTTTCTTTTGTCTCACTTACTGTTTGTTAAAATTAATGGGCTTCTAAATAAATACAAGGATCCACCCATATGGATCTCGCTGCAGAGTTGAGGCTTCATCCTAGAACAAAGAATTTCTGTTGGTACTTTTCTGTTGTTGGCAGCTGAGAAGCCATTAGAAATGTGCAAAGTAGGGGAGCACTTTGGGTAACAGTGGTTTGCTATTGTAGAGTCATTGACCTGTTCACACTTCATTTAAAACAAGTTTGGTTGATTTTTCTTTTTTTTTTTTTTTTTTTTAAAGCATGAATCTTGGTACTGTCTGCACAATATTTGTAGCTCTCTGCTGAATATCTAGCTACAGAGGACAGGCAGTTTATGTTTGGAACAAGCAAAAAGTCCATCTCCACACTTGAGCTTTCCGAGGTAACTACCAAAATCAGAATGTCAAGCCGGAACTAAAGCGTAGTTAGTTCCATTTTTGAAGACCTGCAGTTATATACCATTGTGCATGTTGTTTCCTAGTCCAGGCTGGCAGATTGTCGGAGTCTGTGACCAGGTGTGAAATTTCTCCACTGAGTTTGGCCTGTAATGATGATTTACATTTTTGGGGAAGATCTTAAAGGAGCCTGGTGTATTTTGGAAATTCATTGTTGAAACATTTCCATTAGCACTGATGGTGCTATTATTGCTGGAGTTTAATTGTCCTCGTGTCCATTCTTATCTTCAGCAGAAGAAAAGTTAAACCAGTGCAAGACATTTCTAGAAAACTTCATATTTGTTTCTTTTCTGCACCGTTTCAGTGTTGAGCCACAAGCTTGCTCGATAGTTGCAGATTTGAGCAAGACCACTACAGCTGAGAGTTTGTTGGGGTCCGAACCAGAGCTGGAGCTCAGATATTACCGTGGCCCTCGCCAGGCCCTAGCAGCTTGGTGACAGCTCCTCAGACGGAATGCAGGGATGTACAAATTCAACAGCTGTTTTATTGTCCTTTCCAGTCCCCTTTTACACTCGGCTATGCTCTCCCCGGATAGACAAGCCGTTAAACACAGCGTAATCACTGGCACAGCAGGTGTATTGAGATACAGACATCTAGTAATGTTTTAAATAAAAAGCATGAGTAATATTAATAATAATAATATTAAAAAGCAAACAAAAAACCCCACTGCCAGTCACCGTAAGAAAAGGTATCCACTGGGAAATTAATAATTGCCCTCTGTGGACTACATAGCATATGCTGGCTGCATCCTGCTGCCATTTTCTGTTAAAAACGTTGAAGTTAAATTATAGCATTATAAGGAAACACACTTCAAAACCTATGATTAAAGGTACAAAGGCAACAACAATCTAAACTGAAATGTCTTCATAGCTATTATGTAAATACGAGAGGTATGATGGATAGCAGAAAAACGTGAATAAATGGTTCTTCTATGCAAAGAACCCCATTTTTTTTAATTAATGATGATGAACCATAAACAAATATTTCGAAAGAGCTGATGACATTTTTCTGATCACTTTATTTTACTCTACTGTTCATATTACTGGGTGCTGGGATGCAATTTGTAGTGAATGAGTGTTCTGTGGTCAGTTCTGTGTTAAATATCTCAAAGATAGACATGTTGGAGTGAGTCCAGAGGAGGCCATGTAGATGATCAGAGGGCTGGAGCACCTCTCCTATGAGGCCAGGCTGAGAGAGCTGGGGCTGTTCAGCCTGGAGAAGAGGAGGCTCTGGGGAGACCTGAGAGTGGCCCTCCAGTGCCTAAAGGGGGCTGCAGGAAAGGTGGGGAGAGACCCTTCAGCAGGGCCTGGTGTGACAGGACAAGGGGTGATGGTTTTACGATAGAGAGAGATAGATTCAGACTGGATATAAAGAAAAAGTTTTTACACTGAGGGTGGTGGAGCACTGGCCCAGGTTGCCCAGAGAGGCGGTGGATGCCCCATCCCTGGAAACGTTCAAGGCCAGGTTGGACGGGGCTCTGAGCAACCTGCTCTGGTTGAAAGCTCCTTGCAGGGGGGTTGGACTACTTAAAGTTCCCTTCCGACCCAAACTGTTCTAAGATTCTATTAAAATGGTCAGGAAAAAGACGTACTGTCCCATCTAATTCTGTACTCCTAAATTTAATCTCTCTGAATTTAAGCCTTGTAATATTTCTGAGCAATTAACTTCATTGAATATGCTGGAAAAGATATTTCAAACTTCTTACACAATCTTCCATTTGTTTGCTTGGTTTTTAAAATCTGGCTGCTTGAATGGGAATGGAGTTCCTAAAAAATCTACTCTTTCTCTTTTAGTGGCTTCACTGCTGTCTGCTTGTGCAAATGCGTGGTGAGGAAAGGTGATTCCTTCCAGTCCACCTCCCTCTTCACTCCAGAGGTCAAAGGCTTCATGATGCAGTGAAGCACCTAGGCACGTGGTTACATTCGCGTGGTGTTAAGCCCAGTCGGACATATCCTGCCTCTTGGCAGCCCTTCCCAGCTCGAACTCCAGACTGTATTAGCAGTGCTTGGCATATGGGCCGTGTGAAGCATAGGCAAAGCAAGCTCTTACCTGCTTGTGAAAGGCACAATCTCAGCTGTGTGACGTGTGTGGAGTACCGATCACACCGTGCAATTGTGGCTGAATCGGAAGAAATGTGTCTGATTTATAGCCAGCACAGATATTCCACGTACAGGACAGACCTGTTATGTGATGAAGCTTTGGGTGGCTCTTCCCACATGCGTGGTGCTGGCTGGGACATTCCTGTCCAGGGCTTTGGTGAACAGTATGGATGAACACCAAGCAGCTTTGTTTTCCAACTGCTGTAGGGGTTGAGTCAGCCTAAAACACCACCAGAAGGGACCTGTCCTTTTGCTTGCTTTCTTAAGCTTATATATTTCTTTCTTTCACTTCTCTTTCTCACCCTAATTTACTGAATTGTATTTCAAACAGAACCCTGGTCTCCAGCCCGGCCTTTCGGAGTCATGGCAGGTAGTCACGGGTCTCAACGCTTGCACAGTATGCTGCTGGGGAACCGGAGGACCGAGCGTGCATCTGTGCTCCCTATAGCACCTCACAGAATCCCCAGGCCTGACAGGAGTCTGTGGGCGCTATTGTAATTAGATAATAGAATAATTTCATATGCAATTGAAAGTGCTGCAGGGAAAGAAGAGGGGTGTTTGAGAAAGTAGATTGTAATTACTTGAGCTGGAATTTGGCCAGGATACAGAGGTTAGTCTTGCGAAAAGTACCGAGGGACCTTCAATGAACACAACTAGTTAGGATCGCAGTTAGACTTCTGATTTAAAAGATGCAACCCTCACAACCTGGTGCCCCCACCGTGTATTCGCTCAGGACTGAGCAGAGCTACCAGAAAAAGCCACAAGCAATTTTCCATGATAAAGGTAAAAAGGAAATAGAGGTGACTGGGAGTGATTTCTATTTTACCCCAAATTGTCCTTGACGTTTTCTCCAACGCTTTCCACATGAAACAAAAAAAAATGATTCAACGTAAAATGGTGTGGGGAGGGCAGCACATCTCTGGTGAAGGGAGAGGAAATTTTAAGTCTAGTGGCTACGGCGGTCACATTCCTCAAAAATACAGGGAATTTGGCACCATTTTCAGTGGAAGATGAGCACAAACCCTGTGTGACCTAATAGAAAATCCCACCATAAAATTTGAGCCTTAATGAGTCTGAACAGTCCAGTAATGGTTCAGTTTCCAGTGGTGGAGAAGATGCTGGTGTCTGACTTTTACTCTCTGAAAAAGACCCTTCTTATTTTCATCTTTATTGCTAGTCAGAAAGATATATACTCTCCAAATAATAGCAGTTTCCTTGTGCTGGAGTTATAGTGGCTTTGTGATACAATAAACAGCACCCTGTCATAAGTCTTGTATAAAAAATGGCCTGACATTTCTTTAAAAGTAAAGAGAAACATTACTGCAGTGATGACCTCTGTGCAAGGTCACAGATGTTTTGCATGGTGGGGGAAACTATGGTTACATACTTAGACGCTAGGATATATTGCTTACTTTTCACAAAGTGTTTTCCTGAGAAATTACAGTACATTAAAAAACGTCGGGTGAGCGCCACTCAGCCTTTTAGTGCTCGTTTTTTAAATGATACAAAACAGAGTAAATACGGCAAGGTGGGTTGCTGACTTTCTGTTCACCCTTCCTTTCGCTCACTTTGCACTTAAAAAAAAATGTCTTAAATGCCTAACCATCTCCAAATTGGATGGAATTTTGAAGAATAACAATGGAGCAGATCTTGAGAAGGTTTGTAATTCAGCGTACATTTGGAGACCTGCCTAAATGTTTGGACATTTATCAGGACATCTGCAGAAATTGAATTGGAGCTCTTGCCACGGTAGTTTACTTGCTAGATTTCTTGTACTTCCCAGCATGTGGGAAGTCAACTGGTGGAACTTACTGCCACCATCCACCGCTGAAGTGCTGTTTGGTGTGTGCAGAACCTGGGTGAAAGGTTTGAGGTTTATATCCTGCAGTGGTGTAAATGGAGCTACCTGATGAGAGAGGGCTATTTCATTTGATATTGATGGATCCAGTTGTGCGTTTGACCCTTGTGTTTTCATATATTGAATGCATCATCAATGAAGAACTTGCTAGGGTCACCAAAAAACATTTCCCTTGGGACATTTTACTTTACTGGTCCATTCCCTTGAGATGCTGTGCAGCTGGGTTCCTACTCCTGTATCAGCTTAGACTGAGGGTATCAGAACTCCCTGAGCTCTGGGGGAATAGTGAAAACCTTGCTGTTTTACCAAGTGAAAGTGTTCCTGAATCACATGCAAATAAGCGTGCCAGGAATCCAGTCCCTTCTGGCAAAGTAAGGTTTCTCACTGATTAATTTAAGTTGAAATAGCTGTGACAATTCCCTTTTCAAACTGTGTAATCTTAGGTCTTAGGGTAAACCAAAATCGGTGCCAGTTTATCTTAATACAGTGAGTTGAAAACTACATCGCTTCAACGGCTGCTCGGTGAATATTTGGAGTTCTCTACAGTAAAACCAAGAACTAGATCTGAGGTCAGGAGCCCATTTCAGAAGTTAGAGCCTAGGTGGCACGCAAATAGTACCAGCTGAATGACAAATGAGCATGAGTGAAGATCTTGGTTATTTATCCCCATTACTGATGCAAGTTCACCTGAGCTGTTAGCCCAAGTTTCTCCATGGAACAAGTTCAGCTGTGGTACAGCAAGGCCATTTCTCCATTTCCAGTTCTACAGTTGACTTCTTCAGGGTAGTTCACTGCCTCTTGATGAGTCTGCGTTTGAAGAAGCAAAGTTGTTTTTTATGTACAATAAGAAGCGTTTCTTCCCCAGATTATCACCTCAAGAAATGTTATGAAGGACACAAGAAACCCAAAGAATGTTGTGTTTCTTTTTTTCCTAAGATCATACAGCGAACCAAAGAACAGTTCCATAGACTTCTGCTCTAGTATTTTATCTGTTGGACCAGGCTTTTTCAGATGCTTTCAGCTAGTTAAAAGGCCAGGTAGCAAAGGAAAGTGAATAAAAAACAGATTTTGCTGAATTGCATGTTCTTTGATGAGTACTCCTGTTGAACCTGGTGGCTTATGTGCAGAGTAAAGCACTAAGGTGAGCAAGGATGTTCTTGTGTAAGCCGTTTTAAGGCTTGATTCTGGTCCAGCACGGAGTAATCACTGTTCTCTGACTCTGTCCCATTGTATGCTCAGAACCGTTTCTGATTGGCTTTGCAGTCAAATAATGCAGACATTTTAGTAACCGTGTGGGACTAGTAAAGCACATAACCCAAAACTAATTTGTCACAATTTAACGGTGTGATGCCCTTCCTAGCAGGGTAGCAAATTATCATATCCGTTGCCTGGGGACATAATATAATGGGGAAACATTTTCCCTGCTCCTTCAATACTGTCCATTGGACATTAATTTACTTAACTGACATCCCGTTTAAAGGACAAACAGTGTTAAACATTAATACACTTATTCTTAGGGGTCTGTGGCTGTTTGATTTTTGGATAATAGGTAGTGGTGGTGATCTGGTCATTTCAAATGAAGATTTTTCATTAAATGATATTGTATTGTGTGTTCCCAGCGTGTCAGCTGAGGGTAGTGATGCTCTTCGGACGGACTTCCCCAATTTTTATGCCAGAAGTTCTTTAGAAGTACCAAATAAACCATATGAGCAAGCCCTAGTTAGTACTGCCGGGTATGAAGTAGGAGTTCTGTGCATTTATATTCTGAGCATGGGAAGGTGGGGCAGATATTCCCAGCCAGTGGAGATCACACTGACTTTAGTATATTATTGTGTCTAGATGGTAGTGTTCCTGTTCCAGCCTTGCGCACGGAACTGTGTTAGCCCCCGTGTTTTTGAGAGAGAGTTAAAATTTCTGCTTAGAGCTGTGCCACGTATGGATACCAGCTTGATTTGGCATTAACTTGTTCTCCCTTGCATGCACTGGAAAGCATACCGGTTCCAGCTGTGATTGACTTCTCTACGTGGTCAAAAATGGCCCATGGCTTTGAGTGTCCCTTCTGCCACTGCCTAAATATGAATGAGTCTTTCTGTTGGATTTTTGTCAGTGCCTGACTTGTGGCATTTTCCTTATGTCTTCCTCATTCCTTCTTTTTCTAATGTGGATGCTAGCATCGATATTATGATCTTCTTGACCTCATGTTGCCCCCAAAGTGTATCTTTACAAAAGATAGCATATTAATAATAGTTAACTTTTAGTAGAACTCTGCACTTAAAAAGTTCAAAGGGTTTAATAAAGCAAGGACGAGGTATCCGTTGCAATGTCTACTTGGGGAGACAGAGGCAAGGAGACTTTTTCTAGATTGTATGGCAAGTGATGTAAACGCATTAGCTGTTTTTATTGGCAGAATTCTGAGCAGGTCTGATCTTGTGATCGAAGCTAATATGCATAAATGTCAAAGGGTGGGATCAGGAATAACAACTCCTACAGGCAGTGTTCCCGCCTCCCTCTCTTGCTGTTTGCTCTCGTGAACTGGTGACTTGAAAAGGGCTGCCAGCCATAAAAAGCTCCTATTTTACAGAATTAGTCAACATAGTCCCACGGCTTGGCATTGCATAAATTACGCTAAACACTTTCATCTCCGAGGAAACTGTAACAGGAGAGGAAGAGCCAGGAGATAACTTGAATCGAACTGTTAATGACAAAAGAAAACTTCTAGCTGACTTTTCAATGTATGTTAATTTAGTGCCGTTTTAAAATTTTTCACTTAGGGTTTTCACCCCCTGACCACTGCTTGATCCATGAAATTGCAAAGCAAATCCTTTGTTTGCTGTTTGGCACCAGTTTCATCTGCTTTCTCCTTCTTTTTCATCCCTCCCCCTTCTTCGACTCAGCCTGTCTTTCAAACTAATTACAGGAACTCTAGATTTGATCCAAGCTGTTCTTTCACAGGATTTTTCAATCAACGAGAAGAAATTCCCTTTATCTTAAAAGCAAACAACAAGCAGCTAATAACATAGTGGCATAGGAATTCAGAGATAATCCAAAAGGAAAGATGCTGATTTCCTTCAGAAAGGAACTCTGGACCCTTTCTCCTCCGATTTTGGCATATATTTTTTTTTTTGTCCACTGGATGGCAACAGACAACTACCTACAGAGCCCTCTCTGATCGCAACTGCCGGTCTCTGGGTCAGGTTTATCTTGGTTACTTTATTTAAGGGTATAGTATAGGGTGACCTTTGCTGCCTGGCACTCTATGGAGAAACGTCTGAGGCATGTACAATGTGCTTCCTTTGTTTAAACAGACACTGCCAAGGCGGTGCATGCTCTGTCATTCCAACCCCCCTGAGAAGCTCACCAGTAGAACAAATTTTCTTATAGGTATTTTATCCCCTTTGCACATGTAGAATTGTTTGGAAAGGTCTGGCATTTCATGTGCTGAGGGAAAGGATGCATTTCCAACTCATCAGTAATTTAAGATACAACCTTGGGGGATGTCTCTTTGCTCACCTGTCTCTTTGCCCAGCCTCAGTTTCCCGCCTGTGAAATGGGGATGCTCGTGACTCCTTTTTGTGAAAAATCTGTAGAAAGCCTGGACCATAATGTTGCTGCATGTGTTACTGTTTGTTTGTTTGCTTGGTATTTTAGAAGGTCCTGTGTGAAGGGAGTTTAAAAGCATAGCGTGCTGAAAGATGCTGTGGAGTGGCAAAATACCGTCGTGTATATTTGAGAGTCAAAAGCACGACCAACGTGAGAAATACCTTTCCTGCAACTCCTCAGAAAGGAATATCTCTACTGAGGCATGTATATCTTCCAAGCTGTTCTGTCATGAGAGCCAACAGGATATTCCCAGTTTTGTCTTCAGGTGGACTCCAGCACTGTCTGCTGGAGAGCAAAAGTTGTGTGTCCCATACATCTTCTGTGTAGGCCTGAGACCGTTATCTCTTATCCCCTGGTCTACAGAAGGGCAGGCTGGAAATGGAAAATTCTGCCTATTTCCGCAATTATTTGCAACGGTGATCATCTTGTGTTTTTTTCTTTATTTAGACTGAGCTGTATGCTATCACTTTAAAAACAACAGACTCCTGGGTGGGGAGGGGGGGATGTATAGCCTTCAATAATTAGACTAGAAAGTGCCAAGGGACATGACAAATGAATCTTCACTGAAAGATTGGCTGAATATTTAAACTGAATGCACACAGCTGGTGTATCTTGTTCTTCACCATGAGGCCAAAACCTGCTCACCTTATTCGGAAAAGTCCTACTGACAGGCAGACAAGCAAGCTGTAGAGAATTTAGCCCACATCGTTGTCTTAACCGTATATCCACTTACATATGAATCATCTTGATATCAGAGTGTCAATTACTTGATTAAATCTGTCCAGTTTAGGGGACTGTAGCAGTCAGAGATTTTGTGAAGGACTCTCAAGTCTTTCAGCAGCAATAGTTATACTCCAGCCAGAGAGCATAGGCCAAGATTTTCAATGGTAACCCTTGATTATAGGTACTGAATGTGAGACCCTACAAAGGCTTAATATGCAAAACAAGGAAAGAAGGCAGTGTAAAAACAGGCAGATCTGTTTATATCAAGCAGCTGATGTATGAGACACTGCAAAGCTTTAGCTGTGGTTTTCAATCTCAAACATGATGTGCAGAGGTTGCTGTGCTGGCGGAGGAGATGCTTTGGTAGGGCTCCATCCGGTCCCATGTGAATGGCATATCTGCTTCAGCGTTGACCTCTGCAGAGCTCTTGTTGGAGATCTGGGAATGGATGGACATGGTTTCCTTGGTTGTTCTGCCTTAGATATAATGCTTTCAGAAAAAGATAGAGCTCTGTTCGCAGGCTGAGGGAAGCTATCTCCTCTGCTCCTAAAGAAAAATACTGTGCCTTCAGGGTTCTTAACAGATGGTTTCCACCAGTACAGTGATATTGTCCATGCAGTGGTTGTACCTGCGCTGAAATGAGTTACGCTCATGGTAACTGTACACTCTCAAACTGGATAATTACATTATGAGTATGATTTTAACATAAATATAAATGTCCTTTTGTTGGGCTTCTAGTAACGCGAGGGTTAGGTATGAGACCAAGTGTATAATAGTATCTTGTTTTCTGACATAGTTAACCTTCCCCTTATATGAAGCAGCAATAACTGTGGAATAAGAAACCTCGCTGCTACGTAATTGCAGAGCTTTTCATTGTGGTGCTACTCACCATTAACCACTACATCCCAACGTGTTCTGTGAAATTAAGAAAATAAGATTTCTATCTTGTTTGAAGCCAGTTAAATTTCTTTACTGTGTAAGCATTGACAGTGTGCTCCTGGGCAAACAGCAGAGCTAGGCAAATAAATTGCCGGGATGAATTATTTCACTTTACTAGTCTCCAAATTCTGCAATGCATTTACTTGTCAAAGTCTGAGGGTTGCTTTTTGTTTGGATTTTTTTTTTTTTTCAAGAACAGATTTTGGTTCTCAGGTTCTTTTTGTTGCATTCAGTGTGTGTTTGTAATCTGTGTCCTCCGTAAGCACCACAGGCACTGTGCTCCGGGAGAGGAGTAACTCCTTTTGTGGTTGATAAAAGCAGGAATAGTATACAAACCATGCAATATTTACTTCGTAATTGAAATGTTCAGTTTCACTATTGTCGTGAAACTGCCCTCAGTGCAAAGAACTGCCCTGAGAGCTATTCACTAATTAAGTTCCATTTAAGCTGGTGGAATTACATGCAGAAGTTTGGTTGTTGGTTTTTTTTTCTGTAAAGTATATTTTCTAACTAATATCTAACAAGCTGACTATCAGGCATAAGATTTTCTGCAAGAAGAATGTGACTATCATAAAAATACACAAACATTGTGATAAGCTTTAGTTACATTTTGTTTCTTTTACTCCAAATGCATACAGTTCCATTTAGAAAAAAAGTGAAAAAGGAGGACATTTCCTCGTTAGGGCCTCAATTTTGTGTCCTATATGAGAAGAAATTCTTGGTACTTTTGCAGTTTTTGATTTTTGAGTCTAACGTGCTTTGATTTTACTTTTTGGTTGTGTTTTGGTCTGTTGCCCTCTGCTGCAACTACCACTGCACTGACTTCAAGAGTAAGTCAGCGTAAATGAGCACAACCACCGGTGCTCTGCAGTTCAGGTGGTACTGGTGTTTTAAACAGTTGTTGGAGAAATCAAAACTGAAGACAGGGCTTGGCGGAGGGGATGCATGTTCACATCACTTTTAAATAACTGAAAAGTACAAAGCAAGCGAGCAAAGGTGTGACAAGCAAACCCTTTCGGTGTGGTGAACTCTCTGTAGCGCTTGGTGTGAGCGCCAGGACCTTCAGTCGGCCCCTGCGCTGCCACGCGAATGGTCTCACATATCGTATGTGATGTGCTGCACACTGAGAAAATATTATGTTGAAAATATGAGTAAAGCAGCATCTTTGCTTTTCCTGGATAATTAGTGGTGGAATATGTAGATCATTTGCTTTTCTTGGAGAGGTTTTGTATAAAAACAACCTCTCTTTAATAGAGTGAATACAGATGTGATCTGGTCACCTGCCTAAAGCTTTCATTTGCTTCATCTTGTCCATGCAGTCACCACATTCCTGGAGACATGGATTGACTTCTTCGTATTTAAACAGCTTGGTTACTTGACTAGTAGTTGTCCTTTATATTTATATTCACTACTAGGCTTTGTATTAGCACTAGGCATCAGCAAGCTTGCCTACTGGTAATGCCTATTTCTAGGAAAAGAAAAAGAATAATCTAATAAAAACTAAGAAACATGCAGTTGAATTCTATGGTCTTTTCTTATGTTTGACATCATGATTTTCTCCTTTGTGCTTCAGATTCTAGTCTTGAAAAACTTCTTTTCCCTCCCCTTTTAAGGTTCTTTGGGATTTGCAGGTGAAGTGTCGTAAGTTTATCTCTGATGGTCTCAGATCTGGACGTTCCTTTTGAGAAGGAGGAAGAAATTGGCGTCTGGCTTGGATACCTATTGCACTGTAAAGATGTTTGGACTCTGAATTTAAGCTCTTGGAATCTGGATTTTGCAGCTGGAGTCTGCAGGAGGTTCTTTTTTTTTTTTTTTTTTGAATCATGGGAAAGGTCTGGATTGAATATTTGGTCTTGGTCTTTGACTGGTAGAGGTTAAAGATGGTGTTTTAAGGTTCAGTAGTTCAGGGAACGCTTTTGTTGCTCAGTAATGCAGCAGTCCACTGTTCTGACAGCATTCTCATTTGAATTTCTTCTGACGCTAAAATGTAGCTGTGACCTGAGGCTTGAAATGGTGTTTTGGGGTAGCAAGCAGGGGAGAAACTTAGAGGGGATAAGGTGTCTTCACCTATGCAGAGCACCTTAAGATGTCGAAAGTGAACTCTTGTCAGTTGGGTCCAGATTTATCACCCACATGCTGTATTGTCTACATGCACAGAAGGGGATTTGTTAGCATTATCATTTACCTAGGTAACGCTGAGAAGTGTGATGTTGTGGAACATATGGGCTGCAATATCATGGCAGAGTAGCCTGTGTGAAGGATGCAGCAGCTCAGAAAATATTCTTGGTTTTGTCAGTTTAAATAGATGCTGTTTGAAACCGAATTGATTGAAGCAAAACATTTGGATTACTATGGCTTGAAGAAAATACTTTACAGTGCCTGTCTTGAATAGTTTCCTTCCTCCTTCCTAACTCTTGCTATATTTAAGGGGCTACCATTAAGAACAAAAAACCCAAGGCAAAACCAGAGAAGTTTGTTATGCTAAAAAACATTGTTCTAGTACAAGAAAGTAACAATGGTGATGAAGATCTTGGCAAAGTGAAGTTGATGAGTCTTCGTAGCCTGACACGAATGAACTCCAAAGAACAAAGGGTCTGGTTCTGAATGATGACGAGCCCTTTCTTTACTGGCAGTAACATTCAAACGAGCACATGTGTACCTTGCATCTGAGGGTAAACGCCCTTTGCATCTATTGTAATACTCGCGTAGAAGTTCTGATTCAACCCTGTTGATTTGGAGGATATTCCATTTACATCAGTATGGGTCAGATAGTTGCTTTCTGAGTAACTAGCAAGAAATTTTATGACTGTAAGAGCTGTGTTTTCAACTGCCCAAGGGTTCAATCCTGTGCCATTGAAATCAGTGGGAAGTATGTAGTTCCAGTACTGTCCTGTCACTGGTTCTCCATGCATTAGCAAAGCCACGAGACAGCTGAACCAAACTCCAGCTATTGTCACTTCTTTGGAGAATTTGTCTTCACATGCCTTTTGCGTTATTGTAACCGACAAGTCTAAGACACTGTCTAATGTTAATTCAGCTCATTGCTGCCAATTATAATCAGAGCTAGTCAAAATAAACAAATTAAACAAATAAACATGTCAAAACATCTCAGTCGTAGAGAAAATAAGCCAAGTCTGAACTCGATCAGTGCTGCAGTATAACCGATGTGCTGCATATTGTAAAATGTTCGATCACATTTTTCACCTTTTGTTGAGGAAAGGAAAGAAAAGGTGGGTCAGTTTAGAATTACAGTTTAGTTCTGCCCTGTTAAAGAGCCTGCAACTGAAACCAAATGAAACCCAAGTGTTCCTTTAGCTCCTTCACCCAGTCTAATGATCATCTGCTCTATGTTTTAAATGTTTTTTTAGGGTTTGAGGTTTTTTTTCAGTTGATTCTTTGCTGTCAGAGTGCCAAGATGCTAAATCATTTGTAGGATTTAGACAAGATGCAGGTGAAAATATACCAAATGCGGATATACACTTCAATAAAAAACATGCTGCTGCTGTGACATAACACCATCCAAAATGGTAAAATACTGTGCAATTTAAATTAGAAAGTACCCCAGGTTTAAAAGAGAAATATATAAAACATGTATTAGCTACATGGAGGGGACATCGTAGCCTGGATTTGCTAAGAATCAGTAGTAATGGAAGGAGGGCACAATTTTTTTTTTCTTTACTGGTATGTTAACCTTAAAAATATGTTCTGAGGTTAAAGGAAAAAGCTGTCGCTTTAGACAGGTGGTTCTTGTAAAGAGGTGATCTTTTAAAGTGCAGTCTTACAATGTCAAAAACAGCGTCTCAGCAGAGATAAAGCTATAATGCAGGTGATTGCTGGGACTCTTCTGTTGTCTGTCACACAGCTTTAAAATCTGCTCCAAAATTCGCATTTGGAAAGGGACTTGCTCTTTTAATACAAGACACATGCACCAAATACCTGTTTCAAATAGTTGGAGTTAGAAATGGATCCTTGAAATGCGATGCATAGGAACTATGGCCTTGGGTTTACAAATCTTAGTCTTTTGATTACAAGGGATACTCTTAACTCCGTGCTGGTAGCTGCTGGTGGGATTGTGCCTGAATTTCTTGGGAAAAATTGGGGTAAATTGGTGTGATCCCACTGAGATGGGGTATGTCAACTTCTCAAAGGTATGGGAGCATGAGATGGCGACACATCCTTAAGATAAAATTAAGGGGAACGCCTCAACAAATGACCACCGAGATTGACAGAGCTGTTTAACAAATTCTTGCTCATCCTGAAATAACGTTGGGAAAATGGAGCAATATTTTGCTCAGCCCTGCAGGAAAATCCAGGCAACTTCCTCAAGGCGCATTGAATTTTGCAAGGCAGTTTGAAGAGAGTGTGAATTCCCCACAAAAATATACAGGACTCTTAACCGCCAAGGTTCTTCCTTTTCTCTCTCCCTTCCTTTTCTCTCCCCCGACTCTCCCAATGTTTTTAATGTACATAGGGTCTGGGGAGAAAAGGAACACTGTGCCTTTGAAATGTTGTTTGCTGAAGACAGTATATAGAATCGTGGTTATTAACAGCCTCTCACAAGACAGTTATTTTTGGAGTGGCCTCTGAGGAGGCAACCTCTTGGAATCGAACTCATTTATTCTGCGTTTCACTGTCCTGCCATTTCCTGCAGAGAGAGGGGAAAAGTGAAACCACATGTTTTGAGGAGTGAGCGTAGGAAACCCCACCGAAGACAAATGACTGCTCCTCTCCCCTGGCAATTAGTCAAAGCCGGGCTGTGTGCCAGCCCAGGTGTTCCCGACTGTGTATAAATTTGCCAAAGAACAATGAAAATAGCAGCTGATTGTGCTGACAGATTCTTCTGGTAATTTCCTGTTGTTTGGCATCTTCAGGTTACTTTCCCACAATTATAGATCCTGATGAAGTCCGGGGCCTTCAAATCCACTTTTTAACTGGGAACAAAGTAATTCTGTGTGTGTGTGTGTGTACACACACGCGTAGCCTTGTTCTCCTCTCAAGCCCCTAGCCCTTTCCTCTAGTTCCCAGATGTTTTAATTTAATTCGTTTTGCAAAATACATATTTTAATGAGTCTGAATGTAAAAAAGTATTTGCACCTGCATCATATAGAATTTCTTGGCAGTCCCACCGTAGCTTTTGCCAGGATTCATGCTTATTCTATCACTGAAACCTACTACTTGGACGGCTTTTCTCTTGTGCCTTCCGTTATCTTCTAAATCAGGGCTGCTCGAGAAAGACTCGCTAATGGAGCAGAGCCTTGGGCTGGCCGCGGGAGGGAGGGAGAGCGAGCGGACAGCTTGAGACGCCGACAAGGTGGTGTTAAAAGTGTCTTCAGATAGCAGGCATGGATTCTGGATCTGGGGGAGAAACGGCTGTCCCTGAAGAGTCGCAAGTTTTATCGCCTGGAAGGAGAGAGAGAAATAAAGGAGGGAAGGCAGACTTTACAGTTGTCTTAAAGCTTCGTGTAATCCAGTCTGTCAGGAAGTTATAAATACTCGTTTGGGTTTCTTGAGCAACTCACTCTTTTTTTTTTTTTTTTTTTTTGAGTTGGAACAGAGCTGGATGGGCAGCAAGGGACATTAGCCCCAGATCCGTTGTCTCGTTTCTTCTTGGTGCGCATTCCAAGCAGAGCGCACGGGGGGTGCGTGGCTGTAGCGTGTATAGAAGGGAGGGGAGAGTTCTGTCCAGCCTTTCCTCTGTGCGTTTCCTGTCGGTTCAGTTATTCCTAGAAAGTCAACTCTAAGAGTAGTTCTGAGTTTTGAAATATTTTGCAAACCTTCACTGATTTCTTTCTTTCTTTTTTCTTTCTTTTTTTTTTTTTTTTGTAGTTTAAACGTGCATTCCAGAGAGATCTGACTTCTGTGATTTAAAATGAATAAATGTCCTGCCTTGGCTTGATGATTTTCTTTTTGTTGTCCTTAAAGGGAGGAAAATTCTCATTAATTGTGAGACAGGTGAATTAGAACTAAGGCTGATCAAATACACCCTGCTTTTTCACTCTTTCTCAGAAAATTGCATTTTTGATTAAGTGAAAATTTCCACCAAATATCTGCCTTCCATTAAAAAAAAAAAACAAAACAACAAACCAAACCAAACTCCAGCCAGAAATCTCAGGTAGATTCTCTTGGTCTTGTCCCTTTGGAGGAGGGGAAGGACACATATTTCAGCAGGTTAAGGACCTTTCCTTTTCACCTCAGGTTAAGGCAACAGCAACTCCCAGCTGCACTGTGCTGGGCTTACGCACAAATGTGCAGAGAATTGTGAGGTGCTAAGGTTGTGTTCAGGATCCGAAGGAGTTCCCATCTTTGAGTCCACCATGTTGATCTGCTCATGTAAGGAACTCTCAAAGTGTCTTTTGTCTCACTGTACCGACTAGCACGCTAGATTTCTTTTCAACGCCCTGGTAGAGGTCTCTGTTTGTTCCAGAAGGTCTCTGGTGCAGATTCTGCTGACAGCCTTTATGGGGACCGTCACAGTTCCCTCAGTGATAATGGCTGCTACCAGCGAGCGTCCTGTGTGTATTTCTCTGAGCAGGTTAGGAAAAGGAGGGAAATAATGTTGTGAAACTCCCCCTCTCGCCCTCTGGTTTTCATCAAAAAATTCTTTTCGGTGGAAATCTTCTCCCAGCTGGAGTGTCACCTTCTGTTCAAATCCCTAAAATTAGACTGAGAATCTTCTCTCACTTAAACAAATCCATGCCGTCTGCTTTACAGTAATTATCCTTCTGTAGCAGTGAAAGACATGCAGGTTTGCAAAATTCTTTGAAGATGAAAAGCCCTGTGCGGTTTGTCTTGGTCCTCACCCACATGGGTAAATGGTGGAACACATGGGAAATGCGGGAGGGTTGGAAATGCTTCTCCCCGTACGCAGAAATGTACTACCCGTGCTGTGAATCCACCTCACGGTGACTATTTCACATCCCTGGCTATGGGGAACTGCCAGCTATCTACGCGCTCGGCCTGATTCAAAGCCTACTGAAGGCAATTAGAACCTTGTTGCTAATTACCAATGAGAACTAAAGTGTCTTGTGTTACCCAAGTCCTCCTGTCTGTAGGTCCCACCTCGGCGCGCGTCTCTTCCGTGCGTCCCATCCCCCTGTTCAGGAGCTGTGGTGACTCCATTGCACCGGGGACTTCTCGTCCCTGGGCAGGCTGATCCCCATTAACGCTCTCTCTGTGTGCTTGTGGGAGATCAGGCAATAAATACTGCATGAATATGGCATCTCTGGAACAGGACCTCGCTGCCTCCTCATCGATTCACAGCGAGTGAGTGACACGGAATCATTCGCTCTCCATAAATCAAGGCTTGTGTTCTAACTCCATACTGTTAATGGCACGTGGAGGGGCTTCCTCCTGTTGGGCTAAGCATGGCGGCATCACGGTCTGCAGTCTCTTCATAGCCCTGTGGAGCCTTCGTCAGCTCTCCAACGCATCGGGTGTGGGAGGTCTACCCTGTTCCTGGGACAGCTGCACTGTTGACACCATCCCTAGCGGGGCTCTGTCAGGGCTCTTGTTTAGAGGGGTTTTGGGTGGGTTTTTTTTAACTGTCTGTTTTTTCAGAGATTTTTGTGGGTGGAGATTTTTTTTCTTTCTTTTTTGACTCGTCCTTAGTGAGTCAGGCAGGCCTCAGACTGGATTGCTTCTGTTTTGATGAAGCAGTGGATGGAGGAGGTTCCTTTCTGTTCCATGTCTCCTATTGACCAGTTCTCCCTGCCTCCTCGTCCCATTTTATCTGCCTCTGTTTCCCCCTTTCCTCTCTGTTTCTTTGGAGCCTTATTTTTCAGGACAAGGACGCTATCTCCCAGTCCTTGTTCAGTTCTTAATGCAATGCGATGACCACTTAATCTGCATATTTATGATATTTCAAAGACTGTAAAGACTGTTGGATTCTGCCTGAGCTGGTGGAGAGAACTGGAATGTGGATCTGCTTCTTTTACAAGCGTCCTGTGTGACTTTGGATGGGTCATTGAGGAACTCTGCCTCCATTTACCTGTCTGTTACATAGAGACAGGACCACTGTCCTACACACTGCTTTAAAATCTCCAGAAGAAAGATATTTTTGCCATTAGTTAAAATTAAATGAAAACATAAATGTTTAGGACCTGATCCTAGTCTGTCTTGTGGTTCAATTCTTTGACTATTAGCTTTAACCTTAAAAAATGAAACTTGATGAACAGTGGTGCATAACGAAGGCTCTGGGTCATATATTTGCCCCTAGACTAACAAACGTAACAATCAGAACGTTCTTGTGAAAAGAAACCACTCTAGCAGGTGGCTAGCAGAAGTTGAACCCTAGACTTCAGCACCAACAAGGATTTCTGTGAATCGTGTGCTGAAGGTGTCGTTTTGTTAACGGGCTGTGGAAGCCAGTTTTAAAGACCATTTCAACCAACCACAGCAGCTGAGGAGGTGACATGTTCTTTACAAGTATTTTGCTTTCACCAACTGGGATTTTTATTCTCCTTATAATTCAGTGAAAATGTTGCTTTCAGAATGTCCCACACTGCCTGCGGAATTTGCTTACCCGGTTCTTAATAAAATGAATGCAACTGGAAGTCTAAACCCGGGTGGTGGCAGTAAAAATTAGTATTGCTGGTTTGTTCCTTTTAGATAACAACCCTGCTTAACTGGGAGATGGGGCTAAAGGAGCTAAGTGGGGCCCTTTGTCCAAATAAACTTGCTGCTTTCTGAGAAGTTTTCTAGTTTTAAATCATGCTTCCCATGTAATTCTGAAAAACATGCAAGACCTCCCCAACAAAGAGCAGACTGGGTGGCTGAAGCTACAGTTTCTCTTCAGAAAAGTATCTTAAAATAACCTTCATATTAAAAAAAAAAAAAGAAAAAAAACCCAAACCTCTTTATTAGACTTTGTATAGAATGCAGCATTCTGGCAGATGGGTAACTTGCATTTCTAGAAAGAGAAGAGAAAGATGCACGCGCTTTCTGTTATCTAAGTAGGACAATACATCAGCTTATCAAACATACTTCCTGTTTAGGACTATTAAAAAAAGAGAGGATGATCACTACTCTTTCTTTTCCAAATACTATTATCTTTGGCTCAAGCAAAGAATGTTGGAATACCTGGGAAAGCATTATCCTGGCAAAAGCAGGGTTGGCATAGGCAGAAGAAGGATCAGCGAGGCACTGTATAATGCCAGACGTAAGCTGATACTCCATAGGTTTATGGTTTCGTCTGGCTGGTCAGGATGGTGGGAATGCTGTCCAGCTCTTTGGGACGGGTACACCAGGCTATCACCAGCCACTGGCCTCGCTTAAGTATCTGTCTTCCCTGGAATTACTGCCTTTGCTCTGAGAACGCGTTGACAGGATTTGATTTTTCTTGCTGTTGCTGAGCGTTCTCACCGTGGATTTTGTGAGCGGGGAAAGTGGTGATGGGAGAACTGGGAAGTTACATTCCTGTATAGAAATGCTAACTGCAATAAAATGTAAAATCTTAAATGATGCCTAGGTTCCACATTTTTGTAGGCATGTCCAGATGAGCTGCTGGACTCCTGTACTCCAATCCACTCCTATGGACATTCCAGGTTTATATTACAGTCTCCTTGAAAAGAGCACATGTTGTATTTTTTTTTTTTGTATTATATTCTTTTCTCATACTAATCCTCTCCACAGAAGAGTGAATTTGTAGGATTTCACTTAATTAAACTTGAATCTTTTCTGTTAGAAAGTTTTTCCCACTGCAGCTGGACAGGTGCGATTTCTTTGCCTGTACACTGCTAGAAGATCCATAAAGGAGTCGTACTGGAAAAGCAGATTTCATGAGATTTATGTTAGTGTAATTGTTAAGAGTCATCTGTTGGCTTATGCTAGCATAGCTTTTCCATGTTAAAATGCTACTAATTATTAGGGTTATAAAATAGGTATGAATGCTAATAAAGATTTTAAAGCAGTGTTGATTTTGGTGTCGTTTTGAAAACTGTAGTCAACTGAAAATCAGTGATATTTAGGTCCCTAAGTGACTGCAATTTTGAAGCACAGATTTTCAAAACAAATGAACATTTTAAGAAAAGAAAAAGCTTCTTGTGAGGGAAACTGAGGTATTTAGTAGAAGGCGCTCTCTCCTAGCGAGATAACACGTGTCCAGTGGCGGAGGTGCCATATGCTGCTGCTATAGCGTGAAAGGCTGGGTGTGCAGGCTGCACTGCTCAATGATCGTGGTTGGGGGCTGGAGGCAGTTTTGGGTGGAACTGTTTTCTGTTTAGAAGAAGCAATTGTGTCAAGATCTAAACTTCAGTTGCAAATAGGTCAGGTGCTGAAAACTTTTCAAGGAAGATTTCAATGCAAAATAAATTGCAAAAACTCAGGTTCGTTTCAGAGTTGGTGCTAGCCTGTTGGTGTCTTTCAACCTTAATGAGACAGACTGTTTCTCTACTGCAAATGAAACCTCCTTAAATAATGAAAACAATAATTTCCCCCTCTCAAACTAGTAGGAATTTCCATTCCAGATCTGCTTCTTTCAGCTGTAGAATTAGGTGCATAATTTTCACTGGTGTTTTGGGGTGGAGGGGGAAATCCAGTGCCCTGTGCATGAGACATATCCAAGGTGTGGTTGTCAGAGATCCTAGCTGAGCCTGCAACTTCTGAGTTTTTTGAAACAACTTTCACAGAGATCCATGTACCATATATTGTTTACTGCTAAATTATCAGAGAAATCATTCTAGCTCTAGTTCGCTGTAAAGAGGATCAGAATCTTTCCCTCCCTGTCTGCATGTGTTAATGCTCTTCCACTACCTTTCAACCTCAGGCTTATGACCCCTGAACGCAAGCTCCAAAAGTAATGATTTTTGTAAAAAAAATTTTTTTAGCCGGTGCCTGCATTTCTTCAAGTCAGTTATCATGTGTCACATGACAAATGAGCTTTTAGAGTGCTGAAGCTTCTAAGAATATTATTTTTCTTTTTTACTGTATTTTATCTGAAAACTTGCTGCCTCTTAGTCTTGGACAGAAACCTCATCTACAGAAAATCCTTCAGGCCATAGCCCAGTGAATTTCTTTAACTGTGTGATAGCTTTTGGGTGTGTTCTCCAGATTTGGTCATTTATCACCTCTGATAGATGTATTTAGGTCCTGATTAAGACGGTGAATATTCCTGTAAAACTGAATCAAAAAAAAATTGCTTAGGTTTGGTTTGTTCTTGAGCTGGTGGTTGTGTTCCATGTTGAAGAGCTCAGTGAGAGGTAGAAGATGGCAGGCAAGCAGCAGCTGGAGTGTATGAGGTTCATTGCAGTGCTTGTGTCTACTGAGAGGAGCTAGCTCTTGCAGAACACTACGTGTTAGTCTCTCAGTAGGGTTTATCTCCCATACCCTCTCAGTCCATCTCTAGGAGCTGCTGTTGTACTGGTGCTGGCACCTCAGGTGTGGCTGTGGGTGGGAGGCTGAGACAGACGTTACGTTAATTGAGGAAAGCATGAACATGGGGTCATTGAAGAACTTACAAGTCTTTCTATCCATGTGGATACTGGACCTGTCATGCTGGTGAAACTTTATGCTAGTTAATGGTATTCGGTATTCTTCATTTTTCTGCAATGCTCAGCTCTGCTCGGCGGGCTGCGCAGCCTTGCTGGGTGGTGGTTGCCAGCCACTCGTCCCCTGAGCAGCCGCTGGACTTCACCTGAGCATCGAGGTTCCCTTGTGCTCTGGTTCTGAAACACTTTGTGACTCTGTTAGGGATAAAAAAGATTGATGTTCTTTTAATGGAAGATCTGGGAGCTGGGATTTTTTTCAAAGTGAAAAATTTCACAGTAGGTGAGTGTTCCAGGCCGTCCAGGTTGACGTACCTTAAAGGGAATCGGTTATCAGTGAGGCAGGTGCTTCTCAGCGTATTTCGGTCTGGGTCCCTGAAACTCATTACTCATGACTGGAAATTCTGTTCCTGTGTTTTAAATTTTCCTTTTTCCTTCCCCCTGCCCCGCCTCAATTTTTGATGCTAAGCAGCCAAGCATTGGGAATTACTAGTCTCTTGGAGACACAGATTTTCAAATGGTTTTCATGTTTTTTGGAACAGTTTAAATTTGGCTGCTCTCTTTTAGTAGGAATTCCTGGATTATTTTATTTTTTTTCCCCCTTTCTCTTTACAGTTATGAAAAACAGGTTTGCTGCCTTGGGGGAAGGGAGCGGGATGAGGAAAGCGAGGCTGGGAAGCAGAAGATGAATTTATTCTGACTTTATCTTTATTTCATTCTCCCCAGTTAAATTCTACACTGTTTCACTGAGGCCAGCTGGTTTTAATCATTTCAAGAGAACACTATTTATTAAGTGTATGTTTCGGGCAGTGTCAAATCCTTCAGCTCCTTCTCTATTCTCCATTGTAAGCAAGAACATCAGTAGCCCAGGTGGGCTTTGAATAGCTTCAGAAAGTAGGTAGATGAGAATCTATTTATTACTTACTGTAGATCTCAGTAGACAGAGACTCCAATTAAGGCAGGAAGCTGACACACTTAGCCAACTCTTTCCAAGCAGAGGATGCAAAATGAGTGAATAAAAAATTAAATAAAATAACCCAGACTTCTCTACATTTTCGTATGCAGTCTGGAACCATAATTCCTCTGTGCTTTTCTTTTCATTCTTTCTTTTCTGCACGTATGAATGCAGAAACCAGTGAGAAAGCTTGTTTTGTTAAGCTTCACCAAAGCACAGTTGATAGTAAGTAGTGTAGAATTGCATGATCCAGTGGATAACTTTCAAATTCTTTCGCTGTAGGACTTTATCTTTAACCCCCTTTGTCCTTGTGCCTGAAGTAAATGAATTTATACTACTGAAACTGCTACAATTGACACCATTATAACATAAGATCAAAATCAAATTTACAGTATCTCAATTTTAGAACCTCAAATGCCATTTTGTATTCTTAGTCAGTATCTGTATTCAAATCCAAAAAAAGAAGCCCAAAATATTGTAAGACAGATCATTTATTGTAGTAACAAATGTGCAAATTGTGAATATACTGAAGAGCACGAGGAAAGTTTAAAAAAAAAAAAAATTGCTTGTAGATTTTACATATCTCTTCTGACATCTAATCCAGAGACGACAGAATCGACTGTGGCTCTGATAACTCTAATTCAGTAATAGGAGTATCAGCCCAAGGTAGTTACTGCAATCTCATTTAAAACAACTTGATTGCAGAAGTAAGCTTTTGTTATAATATATTATTGTTTTGTGTAACAGCAGATATAATTGGAACGTCAACATTTAGCATATCTGCTTTCATACTAAGAATGGTTAAATATAGGAGAATATATATTTTTCATGTTCATTTTTATTGAAACTTTGATTTTTCTATAGCATTTTAACCTCTATTAAATTGCTTTGAAAACAAAGCAGAAAGAAACAGAGGAAAAAAAACGATCCGTCATCAAAATTTCAAACTCTGGATGCTTTCCAGCAAACTGTTCCTGAATGAAAACAGTATTCTGTCTTGAGTTTAACATTGGCTCGAACGCAGATAAATCAGTGCATTCAGTTACACTGCAAAAACCTTTAACTGTAAGGGACAGGGGAAAAACAAAGAAAAGAATGATCATAATCATTGGCTTTTATATAGCAGCCCGGTAGGACTTTGTTGAAGCACAAAATGCAGCTGCTCGTACTTGAGGACGAAGCAAACTCTAAATGTACTTTTTGATTCTTTCTTTCTGGAAAGCTTGCAGGACTTTACTTGCACTAAGCCTTAATCTTGGCTGATAGCACAATGCAGGATGTGTCTTCCTCCTGCCTCCCTCCAGCTCCTCTGAAAAGCTATTTCTTCAATTAAAAAGAAATTTAAAGATATTGCATTAAAAGATTTCTTGAAATGCTTTCCGAGACCTACATTTTGGTGTTTTCTTTCTGCATGTGCTGTTCAAACATAAATTGTCTGTTTTGAAGATAAACCCTTGACTCAGATTTGAAGACTTTCCCAAACTTTGAAATGCTTAAAATTCAGCTCCAGATTTTGTGCCATGAGCACTGTGCTTCAATCTGTGAAATAAATACATAAACATAGAGAAAGCTGTAGAACGAGCAGCATAAAATAAAAGAATAATTTTCAAACAAATTCACAGAATGACTATTTGAAGGACTGAGAAAAACAAATGCTGACATTTAAGTAACTTCTGAGACTTCAAATTGGTGTTGCTAATATTAGGGATAACTATCTTTAAAAACCTCCTGGAGACAATTTTTAATTGCTGCAGAGGTTAACTGCATTGAAGTCGTCTGAGCTATAGCCACTAGGTTTATACTCCAGCCACTTTGCTTTCCAGAATCAGGTGTAATCTGATTTTCAGGAATTTAAAGTACTCATAACTCCTAGCAACTTCTGTAAGAGTTGAAAATTAGCCCAACAAGTCTTACTGGAAAGTTTCTATCTGACAGTTCCCCAGCTGGTATCCGTTTGAGCATCACCCCCAAGCTGAGAATCTCCTGGAGCCCCTGTATGAGGTCCCAACACTTTTATGCAACCTAGTTTGTTGTTTGAGGGGTTGTTTTGGTGGATTTGTGGTTTTTTTTTTTTTTTCCTTAAGGGAGGGCTAGTGTGGTCCAGAAACACAGCAATATATAAATTATTGAAATACATCAGCATGTTTAAGAGGACTTCATTGCTCACAAACATCTCCTCTACTTGACATTTCTGCACCCTTGTGTCATTCTGTAGCATATCCTCTTCATATTAATAGCAATTTGTCATTAATCCTTTTGAATAATACTGTTTTGTTTTTTTTCCAACAGAAAGAGACAGAAAACATCTGCATATTGAATCATATTAGCTACAGTTTGTGTCTCAAGTGAGCCTAACTGACAACCCTCATTTATTATGACTGTGTAGGCTTAATTGGGCTGACGTAGGATTTGGACTTTGTGAAAGGAGAAGCAGTTTGAAGATCTTCTCAGAAAAAAACCCTTCACTTTTAGAGAGGGAAAGAGAAGGGAGAGGAGCGGGGCAGGAGGGAATAAAAGCATAAATATGTAAAATAATGATGCTGAGATGTTCTGTGAAGGCCCAAACACTTAGGAGGTGTTTTAGTAACGATGCTTAAATGAGAGATTAGTTATTAAGCCATATGGTTTGCATTACAGCTCTCATCTTTTGTTTCCTGCTTATGCTGTCAAGCATTAATGTGATTGTTTTGATTCTTAATGTCTTAATGCATCATTCTTCCCAACGCATTAGGCTAATAACTTTGGTCCTCTTACGGGCAGTGTCGCCATTCATTACTCTTCCTGTTTTGGCTGACCATAGAAGTTGAAACGAGGGACTCAAAAAAATATCTGCACGTTCCAACGTTTATGAAGCCATCACATTGAGCTCACTGAGGAAATCTGAAGTGCATTAGAGGTGGCTGATGACATGCGTGTAATGTCTAAGTGAGCCTTCCCCAAGGCAGTTTAGGAGCTCTGTTATAAGCGAATGTGATTTGAGTTTGTTGTCTTAACTGTAGACTAGGTTTCAGGTAGTTCTTCCTAACACTCCAGGTAAATAGCATGTTAATATAATTAACATCTGTGTATATGCAGTGCAAGGTTTTATATTAAAAGATGTCTTTTATATATTGATACAGGTCACCTTTCGGGTGAAGCACAGTAGTGACAACTCAACAGCACAAGATGATTCTGGTCAGCTTTTCCAGCTGTTGAGAAGCTCTGAAGTCAATGTACTCGATTAAGCTTGATTTTAAAGAGCGTTTAGAAAGCTTTGCCTTCAAGCATTTTCCCCAGATGGGAGCTGGGATTTCCAGTAGAATGGTCATCTCTGAGGCTGGTGGTAGTCCATGTTGGTTACTTTCCACAGCATAAAAATTTCAGTGTACCCAAGCATAGTAAATAAACTAGGGGCTTTGCTGGAGCAAATTTCTTGAGGAAGAGTTTATTTTTTAAATATTCTAATAAAACAGAACAGTAGTAAAACAAATAGCTTTAGTTTACAGGATCTACTGTGAAGGCTTGACCTTGAAATGATAAAGTTTTGATAAATTATAACAGTTTTTATTAAATTAAGCTTGTCTGTATATACAGACAGAACATATAGACAAAACAGATACAAAATATTTTGGCTGTTTGTGTTTATATTTAATCATCTGCCTCTACCTCTTGACACCTCAAATGCTTTGTCCTCCTTGTCTGATGCCCAGAGCATGATTTGCTTGAGCATGACTCATAAACTATCCTTAGCAGTTGGGATTTTAAAAAATCCAATGCATTTTCTTCAGGGGCATCGTGTCTGGCATATTTTTCTAATGGGGTTTATTCGCATTCTTTCTTTCTGAAACCTGTCCTGCAATCTCAAATGGTGATAGCTTTACCTAATATGAACGTTGCTTCAGCCTATATTCTGTTGCAGAAATGATGCAGTGAATCATTTGTGAAATCTGTAAATCACTTAGGAATCCAGTGGGATGAAAAGTAGTGCATCAGTGTGAGATTATTGTCATTCTATGGTCACCCCAATTTATACAGTAGAAATAGCAAATGCAGCAAAGTGGAAGGAGGATGAAAGGTGTGACGAGCTGTTCACAACATTAAAATGACCAGTGTCCGCTAGGGAGTCTGTTCTATATTCAACATGTCACTGGAACGCTTGTGTGATGGGATTGCATTTGAGAAAGTGTCAATATGAAAGACAAGTAAATTATTTAAGTACAAGATATACCCAGAAGTATTGTCACTCAGCCTGAAATTTAAATACACAACCGTTCACATGATAGGAAGAGCCACAACAGCAGCTTTAGGGAGATGTAGCAAGGATGTGGGAGAAATGTTTTGACAAGGAAATTATCTAGATGATTAGGTGTTGGGTTTGGGTGTTCTGGCGGTGAGGTGTATGGGGTTCTTTTCTTTTTTTTTTTTTTTTTTTTTTTTTTGCCCCACAGACAGTTTCTAGTGTATCCATAAACAAATTGGGTGTGTTGGATGCAGGAATGCAACAGACTTACACAGAGACTTTAAGGAACTGCAGCTGAAGTGTTCAGCCTGTTGAGCAGAAGATGAACCTCAGACAGATAATACAACGTGTTGGGCCCAACAGTTCTGTGTGCTCAATTCGAAGGAAAGTGGGTTCCTGTGCTTTGATTTCATTGTGTCAGTGTTGGTATTTCCTGTTGCTTGGCAGAACAATGTCCTCTTATACAGGGGCAGGGGAGATCCTGGGTGTACTTATTAAAAATCTGTGATGGTTGAGGGAAAAAAAAAAAAATCGTTTCACCATAAGTGAAAAAGTCTCTCCTTTCTATTTTTTTTTCCCTAATGGAAGTAATTCTGCAAATTCTAATACAAAAGTACCCTCCCCCATTATATCCAAAACAGAAAAAGGTAGATAGGAAGGGATCTATCAGGCAGGATTCGCTTTAAATCTCTTCAGGCTGCTAAATATTGCAGGAGGAGGAGGAGGGGAAGATCAGATTCCGGAGAGGAGAGGGTTAAGACAGCCCCAGTAGTACAAGCTGAAGCGATAGTTTTCCAGTTGGGGATATGGGCTTGATCTTCTCACGAGCCATCTTCACACAGTTCATCAGTTCTGCGGAGTGTGTTATTTCCCTAAAGCTCTGCACTCCTTTTCACCCACAAAATTGAATCTCGTGCAGGTGTGGGCAGCATGTCTAGGATTAAAGTCTTGTTTCCCCTAAAATCTAGACCTGTCTGTTTAAATGAGCGCCTTCATCCTATGAGTCCTTGCTGTGCACGAGAGTTTGTGATGGTTTGCTCAAGACAATAGCATGAAGTCATATCCCACAGCAACTCTACATGGCTGAGACCCTGGAGAGAAATGCTCCAGACTCCAGTGGCTGGTGAATTAAACAAGGAGGAATATATGCCAGCTCTTTCCATTTGCTTATTAATAGATTCTGTGTCTCGTGCTCCAAGGGGATTGTCCTTTCTTTTGAATTGCTAGCGGGGAAGCATTCAAGCATTCAGTCACTGTAAATGGAGAAAAATGGAGAAGGAAAGAAGAACGTTTCAGGAAAGATTGGCGCATGTCCTCAAAAATGTAAGGCTAGGGACCTGACTTTGCAGGAATGCCGATACTCTTGTTTCCAGTAACTCGGTTCAAGTACTCGGGATCTTTGAAAAGCAAGCACTGCCCAGCTGTCAATTCTGTAATTTCCTGATAGCCCTGTACTAGAGCAATTGCTTGTGCTAGAAGATGATTCCAGATCTGCGCATTTGTGGGACACCGCACTGTGAAATCCCTGCAATGTAATAGTGCTTGCTTGGGCGAGCAAGTTCGGTGGGACCTCTTGGATGAAGACAGGACTGCAGAGCTTCTAAATATTTTATCCTCTTCCTGAATTTTCAGCAACTTGTGAATATGGTTAAAATTCTTTGTGGCTGATATTTGCGAATACGTACATGAGTTTGGAGCTCCTTATTCATTTTAAATCCATCGTTTTCAGTAAATCCTTTAGGTAGTTTTGAAAATCTCAGCTTTGTGGTGATTATTTCCCCAGAAATTCCTGGTGATGTAACAAACAATTGTATGTTCCTGTTGAGATCACTCCAATTTCAGTGTTTAAAAGGCTTATTTCTGTCTATTTTAAACCTTTTCTAACAGTTACAGGATAGTTTAGGTTCAAAAGGATGTCTGAAGGTCATCTGCTCCAATCTCCCACTCAAAGCGGGGCCGCTTTAAAGTTAGATAATGTTTTTCGCAGCCTATAAACAGACTTACACCGAAAGAAAATAAAGCAGGCATAATCCTGAATAAAACACACGATAAAAATTTGAAAGTGCTGATGTGTTCATTTTTCAAGAGAGGTTTCAGAGATTAAAGTCCTTTGGCTCTCAATGTAATTTTTTACCCCAATTTTTAAATGACATTGTTAACCTGACCATTTTGGAACCCAAAAATTCATTTTCTGTGGGAAATGGAACATGGACTCACAGTCTACACACAGACTTTAGCCCTACGTTAATGAGGTCATATCCTTCAGTTAAATTGTTGACATTCTTCACATGAGCATGGCCACAAGTCTTTAGTTGATCATTCTAAATTATTAGATAAACAGATAAACTGTCACGTGATGTTAGTTATAGGTGCCAAACAGTGGTTTTAAATCTTGAATGGAAATGAGTAAGAGCTGACGTGGCAAGTGCAGGGCTAGCTTCGTCGTTTTCCATGTGTTCTTGCACAATATTGTCTTGACAAAATGTGTATAAGAAAACCTCTGTGGATCTAGCGGGAATTTCATTTAGTGGTCTGGTGTAAGTGACAGCAGGGTCACGCATGGTATTAAGCTCAGAATATTTGAAGTGAGGTTTTTATGAATGGGTGGTGTGGTTTGCACCAGGCACTCCAACGATGCTGTGGCATTACTGTCCTCTCCTGTGCCTTTGTACCACGCGGCACCAGGCAATTGTTCACGTCTGGCTTTATTTGCTGTGTTGGGCATCCACAGGCTCAGTGAGCACAAACCGGCCAAACCATGCACGTTGTTCTTGATATTCCATTGGTAAAACAGTGGCATCTAACAAAACAGGAAATTCAATGAGTTAATTAAGGGAGAATTGTCTATGATTTCATCTTACCTTTTATTTCCACCCCCGCCTCGTGGAAGTCTATGCAGTGGAGCTACCTCTTGCCCCTTGTGCCAGAATGATTAATGGTGAGACCACAATGAGGTCAATTAGCTGGGGTCGGCTTGAAGCTGAAAGGTGGAGTCTGTTTCTTTATTGAACGCTGCATTCACACTCCAAACCGTGACCTGGACTACAGTGATTTATTACAGGGGCAGTGTTTTGATCACTTACCTTCAGTACCTTACCTTGGCTTCAGAAATCAGGTTTTCACTGTCAATTAAAATCCAGAAAGAGAAATCCATTCAAAATCTGAAACATGAGCCCCAAGAAAAGGATGGGGAGCCTGATGATGGTTTTCAAAATTGTCTTTGTAAGTAACGAATAAATTAGATTACATTCTGTCTTTGAGAAAAAAAAATTCATCTGTAGCTGAACTTTTACAGCCTTTTTCCTAACTGAGTTGAAACAGAGGAACCAAATCTGTCCTGGCTAATTTTGAAGAGGTACTAGGGAAAAAACTCTGCAGCAAATATCTATATGGATGTGTGGTGGGAGAGGCAGGCAAAAGAAATTCTCGTGTGTGTATATATAGGGTATTTATTAATGAATAATTTTTAGCAGTTATGAGGCATCTTTCGACAGAGGATGTTGAACTGTGCTACATGCATTGATGAAGCCTCTTGATGATGTGGTGAAACAAATCACTGCTTGTCCTTGTTGTAGTGATCAAACTGAGAGACAGAAAGACAACGTGGTAGGTTGGAGGTTTTCTTGATCCTGAAAGCGGCTGATCCACCAGGATGCCCTGACCAGAGGCTGTTTGTGACTTAACTCAAGGCCTTGCAGGATTAGTCCAAGAGTATCATAGAATGATAGAATGGTTAGGGTTGGAAGGGACCTTCAAAGGTCATCCAGTCCAACCCCCCTGCAAGTAGCAGGGACATCCCCGACTAGATCAGGTTGCTCAGAGCCTCATCCAGCCTGGCCTTGAACATTTCCAGGGATGGGGCTTCCACCACCTTTCTGGGCAACCTGTTCCAGTGTTCTATAACTCGCATTGTAAAAAATTTTTTCCTAATTTCCAATCTAAATCTACCCCCCTCTATTTTAAAACCATTACCCCTTGTCCTATCACAACAGGCCCTACTGAACAGCCTCTCCCCATCTTTCTTGTAGGCCCCCTTGAGGTACTGGAAGACTGCTATCAGGTCTCCCCGGAGCCTCCTCTTCTCCAGGCTGAACAGCCCCAACTCTCTCAGCCTGTCCTCATACGAGAGGTGCTCCAGCCCTTTGATCATCTTTGTGGCCCTCCTCTGGACCTTCTCCAACTGGTCCATGTCCTTCTTGTGTTGGGGGCTCCAGAACTGGACACAGTACTGCAGGTGGGGTCTGACTAGGGCAGAGCAGAGGGGGAGAATCACCTCCCTCGACCTGCTGGCCATGCTTCTTTTGATGCAGCCCAGGATGCGGTTGGCCTTCTGGGCCGCGAGGGCGCATTGCCGTCTCATGTTGAGCTTCTCATCCACCAGCACTCCCAAGTCCTTCTCCTCAGAGCTGCTCTCAAACCACTCCCCGCCCAACCTGTATTTGTGCCTGGGATTGCCATGACCCAGGTGCAGGACCTTGCACTTGGCCTGGTTGAACTTCATGAGGTTGGCACGGGCCCACCTCTCCAGCCTGTCAAGGTCCCTCTGGATGGCATCCCTCCCTTCCAGTCATCGGCGAACTTGCTGAGGGTGCACTCTATCCCACTGTCCATGCCGCCGACAAAGATGTTGAACAGGGCCGGGCCCAGCACGGACCCCTGAGGGACGCCACTCGTGACCAGTCTTCACATGGACATTGAGCCGTTAACCACCACTCTCTGAGTGCGGCCATCCAGCCAACTCCTTATCCACCGAGTGGTCCGTCCATCAAACCCATGTCTCTCTAGTTTAGAGAGAAGGATGTCGTGCGGGACAGTGTCAAAAGCTTTGCACAAGTCCAGGTAGATGATGTCTTTTGCTCGTCCCTTGTCCACCGATGCCGTCACCCCGTCATAGAAGGCCACCAAATTGGTCAGGCACGATCTGCCCTTGGTGAAGCCATGTTGGCTGTCACCAACCACCTCCTTGCTCTCCATGTGCCTTAGCATGGTTTCCAGGAGAATCTGCTCCAAGACCTTGCCAGGCACAGAGGTGAGGCTGACCGGCCTGTAGTTGCCTGGGTCCTCCTTTTTAAAAATGGGGGTTATGTTACCTCTCTTCGAGTCATCGGGGACCTCACCAGACTGCCACGATTTCTCAAATATGATGGCCAGTGGCTTGGCAACTTCATCCGCCAGTTCCCTCAGGACCCGCGGATGGATCTCGTCAGGTCCCATGGACTTGTGCACCTTTAAGTTCCTCAGATGATCCTGAACCTGCTCTTTGAGTACAGTGGGCGGTTCTTCATCCTCGCAGTCCCTGCTTGCACCTTCTACAGCTTGGGTGGTGGGACAAGAACTCTTGTCGGTGAAGGCTGAGGCAAAAAAGTCATTGAGTACCTCAGCCTTCTCCATGTCCTGGGTAACCAGGACACCAGTTCCCTTCTCGAGGGGGCCTACGTTTTCCCTGGAAATGGAATTCCTGTTTGGAATTCGTTCATCATAATAAAGAATCATATCTGCTAATTGGTACTTTTAATCTTGTTGGCTTCACAAAGGAGGTCAGGAATATCACTTCTTTTGAGAAAGAGGGAAGTGAGGCACCAGGCCAAGTGTTTGGATTTCTAAAATCAAGATTCTGTTATGTTAGCCCCTGTATGCAAAAGAAGAGAGTCTCATACCCAAATGGCTTTCAGTCAGAGGATGGAGTTTTCTAGTGTGCAGAAAGGAAATATCCAGTTGTTTTTGCCTTTGAAAGCCCAAGGTTATCTTGACAGAGGCTGTGAGAGGTAAAACCACGCAGTGAGGGAAATGGGACTAACCTAAAATTTCCAAGTGACTGATGGTAGATGTGGGCCTTCAGTCAGTCTCCGCTGCTGGACCACAGAACCTCCTGGAATCATGAGCAGGTGGAAAGCACAGAATTTAATGCTGGTCTGGACAGAAACCTGCTTTTAAAGATCATGAAAAGTCTTGTGTAACAGTGTAGGAAAATGCTTTGATAATATCTTCCAAATGTTTTTTTGTTTGTTGCTGTGTTCCTCTCGTCCCCTCCGATCCCCTGCCCAATCCCAGTGATTAGAGATAGAAACACCTATTTGATAATCAGGTCCATCCCTCCCACTGATGCAGCATTGCTCCCAGAAGATTATTTTTCCAGTGCATCATCCAGATTGTTTTTAAATTACTCTTGCGATAGAAAACTAGCTTTCATGGGGTGGGCATTCCATGTGATACTGCTGTCCATTTGCATGGCACGGCAGGTTTCCCACAGGTTTTTTAGATTCCTAGGAGAAAAGGATGTGGACATCTATTGCAGTGCATTAGTTTTATTGTTGATGTCTCTGTTACCCTTATAGGAAGAGAATGCCTTCAGTGAAAACAGAGCAGGAGTTATCAATAGGCAGTGTCTTACGGTACCTACATCTATATCTGTTCTGATATCCGCTGTCCTTTCGGGCAATCGTCACACCTTGTCTGCTTTACGTTAGGAAGTGGGTTCGTACGAGCCAGGCTGCGTCGCTTTGCAGTGCATTCATCTGTCCTGTCTCACAGTGATGGGGTGGGCTGTTTGCTTACCTAAACCTCTTTGCTGTTTGAAAAATTGTGGCAAGTATCTGACTTGCCATAGTGTCCAGGCTGTTGATCCAGGAGTCCCATCGCCTCTGGCAATGTTCAATACCAGATCTTCCAGAGGAAGGTAAAATATCAGCAGTGTGCCTGGAGAGCTGTGTAATACTGTGTGTTGTACACGAGGCTGGAGCTTTTAGTGCAGCAATATAAACCAGGTAAGGTTATTGACAAAGCAGCAGAAGTGCATTCGGTGCTGTACAGGATATAAAAGATAGCATAGCAGAGTTTCTGTCTTCAGACAGCTTGGACCTTGTTTCAGTGGGACTGCGGATAGAGGCAAGACTGGTTTTCAGATCAAGTTCTAAGTATCAGCTGTCCAGATGTAATCAGTTTATACCCTGAAATTTATTTTAACTTGAAGAGATATAAGTATTGCTTGGTTATGAAGCAGTTTAATTTATGCAGCTGATTCTTTTTTCTCGCAGAATTTAATTCCTGTCTATGGTCAACTGTAAACCAAATGGCTTGCAGTCTTTGCTGTGTTTGTTTTCACACCTTTGCAGTACAGCAATATGAATCACGGCAGAGTGTGGCCTTGAGTGAAGGCTTCCTGCCATCTTGGTAAGCAACTTAGCCGATTGCCTTACAGCTTGATTCCCTGACTTAGAAAGCATTAGCTGTTTCTTGGGTCTAAGGTACCTATTTTTAAATATGTGCAGGACCTCTCGTGCATCACAGAGCAAAATTAACAAGGTAACTCTAATAGATTGAAGATGCTGTTTAAGTGAATTTCCTCTAGGATTTATCAAGAACAGTAGAATACCATTCAGATTCATCTGAGATGTAACTCAGGAGTAAGATTCTACTAGCTATGGGCAAGTAATTTTATTTTTTTTCAAGACAGGTACAATAGTGTTTTTTCCCCTGTATCTTCATGACATTTAATTGGAAATTATTTCCTCTTCTAGTGTTGTAGTAATTTCTAGGCATCCTATTTTATTCCTACAGACTGCTATTGACTCAGTGCCTATTAATTTTTATAACTTTCTCCATGATGCTTTGTAAGGAAGAGACATATATTTAGTCCCTGGCCTGGTAAATTTTAATGACAATTTTGCATGCTTGACTTAATTCCTATTTTTCACGTCCCAGTCATGCCTATCCTCCCTCATCTTCTTCTTTTAGAGCTTCATTCCTGTCTTTTGAGTCTGATCCAGTAACACGCATAAGCATCTAACTAGTCCCACAGATGTTAATAGAGAGGATTTTTCCAAGGCAAGTTAGTCCCCAAATCTCATTGACTTCCAGAGGGAGCTGATTCCACGCTGCCCTCTTTGCCTTCCGTGTCAGTAGTGTTCTGACACAATGACTAAAAGAGCTATAAAACTGGGGACGAGAAAGAGATCTCTTAGTGGTAGTTGAAACCTTCTGGAGTCCTGTATTAAATCCTACAGGATGGATGTGAAATAGTGTAAAAGGGAATAATTTTCCGCTACTTTCTGTACAGACAAAAATATAATGAAAATATAATACATTTTTCACCTGCTTACTGAAAACAGTCCCACCTCACTGAGGTTATGATGCTTAAGTGCAAGCTGCTGTTCTGGAGTGGGGCCGCTATCTTTCAAGCTCTCACTGTCAACGGCAGCCTGATTGGCAAAGGGGTTTCAACTGGTTTGAAGACATGTGCCAACTGTCCATTAATCACAGATAACAAAACATTTGCAGTGTGAGTATGTTTGAACTTACGGGAAAGAGATATTAGAATGGTATCACTTCCAGTGCTGAATTAGAGTAAGCTGAGCACAGCCGTATGTTTTAGCAGTAGAATTTTTTTTTTTAAGACAAAGTGTTGTCTTTGTTTTGAAAAATACTATAGCACATGTGCAGAATGATTTTTCATGAGTTGCGATCTGTCTTTGAAAGAAAATCTTTTAATAAGCTGGTTTATTAAGCAGAAACTGGGAAGAGTAAGTTGAAATAAAGAAAACCGGGGAGAATAAGCTGTGAAGGAAGTTAGCTGTGCTGAAACTGGCATTCAGACCTTCCCATGTACAAACCAGTAGATATGTGACCTGCAACGTCTAGTTCTTGATACACACTTTGATAACAGTTGAACATACCTCATCAGAGCCTTATGGCAATGATTTAGATTTTCCCCTAGAGCGTGGCTGGTAAGTTTTCTATTGATTATATGCTTGGTATGCTTCATTTAGAACTTGGAGACTAGGATCTAGTCACAAATTGATGCAAAAGACACTGAATGGGCCGCTTCTGTTCAACTTACTCTTTTTGCCTCAGAGGTCATATGGAACAGCTGTAAAAGTTACATAGATCTTCTAACAACAAAGTGCCTTGGGCTGTAGCAGTTTCCATGCAGGATTGTCCTCCCACTGGGAGCTGGAAAACCTGAGATAGCTTAGTTTGGATAGACCAGTTGGCTGAGAGCTGGGAATATTGAATTCCAGGTTTGGTTCTAATAATCAATTTCCTCATGACTCTAAGAAAGTTATTTTCCCCCTTCTGTATTTCATTCATTCTTCTTGCCATTTGTTTAATTCAGTTGGTCTGACGTGATGTTCCCTAATCAGAGCCTCAGAACACTACCGCAGCGGAAGAAGTAATTCCTAGTAGGACATTAGGAATGGAGTTGATGTAAATCCCAAGTTGTTTTCATCCCTCTAGTGTTATTTACTGCTTGAGTAGTAAAACACAGACCTGGGGCTCCAGATAGTCTCCTGTAATTGTTCTGCAAAGAATACTACCAGTTTCAATTTCCAAAAAGTGTTCAGTGGCTTGCAAGCCAAAATTTCAAATTAGTAACCCATTGTTTTCCATTGTAGCAAAGACTAGCTTGATGGAATGCTACTGAAACCCCTGTCTGCTCTTAGGACCTGGCCCTACGCGTTTTCCTCATGTGAATATTTACTTGGAAAAGGTACTGTAGATAGCAACAGCTCGTGTGGTTGTATCTCATCATGTCTTGTGATAGTAAACCAGTAACAACACTTAAAACAGCATCCTGCTGTTGGAAAGAAATAAAAAGACACCGGAATAGTAAATAATACCATGATAAATTTTCCATTTTGTGACATTCCTATAGAATTTCATTGAGGATTGTATCCAAACCATTAAATTCCATAGGATAGCCTGCAAGCTCCATACTTGAAATAACCCATGGAAATGATCTAATGCAAATCCTGTAGGCTTTAGAGGTGTATTTATACAGGTCCCTTTTGGGTTTCTCCCCAGTAATCACTATAAAACTTTCCCTAAAGGAGACATGAATATATGTCAGTCTTAGTAGGAGCAGAAAAATAAAAACAGAGTTATGAACCAAATTTTCAGCACACGTAAACTGGTTTAACTCTCTCGAAAACAAATAAACCGGCTGAAGATCTGCTTCTCACTTCATGAAAAAAAAAAAAAAAAGATTCTCCCTTTTGCACAGATAAATGGTGCTTTTGCATTACTGCAAATGGATTTTGGTTTTATTCCTTGTTTTCTGAACAGGCTTGGCGTGCCAATGAGCATGTCTTCTGTCTTTGTGTGGGCATAGAAGCATGCTTATAGCTTCCAGCAATCTCTGCACATATATAGTGGTCTTGTTTTAATATTTAATCGCTAATTGGTGTGATGATCAAGGGACAGACGAGGGAGCACTCTGACATCTGATCTCTTGAACTGATTACACGCACTTCGCACTACATGTTGTTTATCATGGTCGGGCTAATTTCCTTCAGAGTGCGGATTTCGTTCTGTGCAGAAATCTCAATCTGGGGCTTGCAAAGCGATACTTTCCATTTTTGGGAGAGGATTCCGGTGTGCATTGGGCTCCTGTTATTGACCAGACTTTCCAATAAAAGCAGGGCAAATTCTGATGGCTGAATGGAATAAAATATTATTCCATGCCTGCGCGCTCTCTCTCTCTCTCTGTTAAGACTTCTTCAGTATTTACTCTCTCTGTGCTTTTATTCAGTCTCTTTCTCCCTCTATTATCTTTCTTCTTCTATTTTGCAGCAGAAACTTTAGATTTCAAAGCTCTTTTCAGTCTTAAAGAAAAAAAAAAAATTCTACAGCCAAATGCAAACTGCTAATCCTAACAGGAGAAGAAGGTTTTCTTTCTTTCATTATGATATTGATGAGGATTATTATTATTATTATTTGGAAGAAGGGGGTGAAAAAGAAAGAATTTGTCATTACTGTATAATTTAAAATTGCACAGCCTACAGCCCACAAAACAGAGCATGTAATTACACACTTACTAGAGGTAACAGCAGTGCTGATAATTATTCTTTACACAGGAGAATCTCGCTGATATCCCAGAGTCGGAAAGTGGGAACTACAATATATTTAATACCATCCTTAGAGACCCTCATAAGCAGAGGAGAAGTATGAGGAGGCACACAGGGTCCAGAGCAATATCTTCATTGCGCCAGAATGTCAGGGGCTTTACTACAGCAGAAATCAATAGATTCAAGTACATTTTTTTTAAGGTACGATATTTTTTTTATGACCCTACCTAGAGCAAGTACAGCAAAGTACAAACAGCAATGGTATGAAACAAGCATTTTGAATGGAAGCCATGTCGGTTTAGGAGAACAGTGAGCTAAGATTTAGTTATTTATTTATTTATTTTTAAGACATGTTCTGCTGCAAGAATGTGTTAACCATTTCTGGGCTGTAACCCCAACATTTCTTTGGCATTAAATAACCGATTATTTCTCTATCCACTTTTTTGTTTATATTGTTCTCTCTAGCTGGTCTCTCTCAGCCTTTTTTTTTTTTTCAGTATTTCTCTCCCATTGATTTAAAGAATTACAATAATTCAGGCTTCATTCTACCTTTGCCATTTCTCTTGGTGATTCTTAGTCTGAGCTAGAAAACAATCTGATGGAAAAATTTTCCCATCCCTAATTTTTTTAGTAGCTCATTTAAATCAGAGTGTGATTTATGGGGCAAATATCATTCCCTTCGTTTACATTAAGTGGTATTTTATTTTGCAAGTAATTAATTTGATTTTTAAGGAATAAAATGTTATTTACTATGAAAGCAAACAGAGCAAAACTTTCCATGTTTTACCATTTTCCTTTGCCCAGACGGCGCAAAGTGATAGGACTTTACCCACCAATGGCAAATATTCACGGAGGGAAGTTCTAAATTAACGTGTTCTTACACGGGTGTACATTATAAAACAGACACAAAATCTGATTTTCATGTGCTGTTGGGTCCAGTCAGACTCAGATTGCCTTACAGTGTGTGTTAGTATGTCCTCTGGGTTGCTCTAACTTAAGCCATCAAGTGAAGTCTGGTGTGGCTGCCCGACGTGGATCAGGGAGCCTTACCTTGCTCCGTGGTGGTCTCGGGTCTGCCTGATCAAACCGCTGTGCTGGTGAGAATCTGGGTCACGGTCATGGGGAGTCAACGGGAATAATAATGTACGTGAAGCAGTTGGGGAGGAGTCAGGGGACATAAAGTTAATTAAAAAAAAATCTGTTCTTAATATCCTTAATAACAAACTTCAAATGACATAAAGATCTCAGAAGTTGTTAAAAGGGAAACGAGACTGTTCACTGCCCACCTTTAGCAGAGCCTGCTAGCTGTCATCACCCCAGTGTGTGAGAGCAGGGCTGGTTTTTGGAAGGAACTTTCTATTGTCCTATATATTTCCCTTACAGTGTCTCTGTAGAGGAGGGAGATAGAACTCAGGTGAAACACCATGGGTGTTCCTCTGCTTTGGGATTCTGCGGGAGCAGCAGCAGGAGGTAGTGGAAAGGTTCTCAGTTGGGGTCCCAGTCCCGGCTCAGGATGCTCGTGTGTCACTGCTAAGTCACCTGACTGCTCTGTCTCACTTTCTGCTGTGTGAAGGTCAGTAATTTAGGTGGTGTTCAGCATGGAGGAGTTAGGTTTTTTCTTTTAAGAAAAGCAAAATATATCAGATGCAAAGTGTCTTGACCCAGATCTGAATTAGTAAATGATTTTAAATAACAAAATAGCAGAAGCAGCTCAGCCTTGTAGCAATCAACTCATTTTTATTTGCTCCAAATCCTTGATGTGGATATAACCTTATAGTAATTGAAAATTTCAACTTCTCACGCTTAAAAAAGTAGGATAAATGGTCCTCTGGTAACTGTAAAAGAGCAACTAATGCCCTGCAAGTTTTTAGGACTCTTCTTGAGGTTTAATTAATAGTGATAGATCTGAAATTAATCGGAGTATCGGAAGCTGGAGCAATATATATATATATATATTTAAAAAACCACTGGAGTCACTCAGAAATCTTATGTTTACTTGGCAGTTGCTTATGTGCCTTCATTTTGTGATTGCAGGATAGGTCGCAGATGAAAAGGCACTGAATAGGAGAGGTCTGGATTCAGCTTGTGGCTTTGCCAGAGATTCCCAGGGTGACCTTGAGTGAATCACAAAACCTGTTTCTGCCTCAATTCTCCATTTTCAGAACTTAGTGACTGTATTTGCTCTGATTTTTTTTTTTTTTCAATCTAAGTTCTTTAAAAATATTGTCTGGGCTGTGTACATGTTTAATTTCACCTATGCCTGTGTAGTGTCTAGCACAAAGAGAGAATAATTAGCAGCATCTCACAGGTTATAATAATGGATTCTTTTTCCCTCATCCTTCTACAGTCTTCTAAGAACAGCAGCTAAATGTTCATTCTTCTATTTGTTAGGCAGAGGCCAAATTATTATTAGATAAATCAAGTATCATGGAATAACATGGGATTGGGTTATGTAGTGTGTAGATCTGTGCAAGTGCTTTCTTTTCCATTTGCTTAAAAAACAAATGCAACTTCTAGTAACTTTTGAATTGTGGTTTGGTTTTGATTGGTAAAATACTTGAGAACCCCTCCAGGAGGAGGTCTGCATGGGAAGAAGTAGCAAGTATTTTTCTTTAAAATGTTCCTTGGAAGTAATCTTGGGAGTTTTGCAAAATATGCAAGGGCTGCCTGGATCTGGTTTCTGTTACTAAGATTAGAGCCGCAGTCTCAACTTTCTCTTCAGCTGGTGGTGTATGAACATGTTGATGTCCATTTGTTTGATGGTGTGCTCAGGATCAGGTGGTGGGCACGTGCCTGTGAGTAGTTTACGTAAAGGACACCTTCAGTCACGTGATGGGAAGCACCACGCTCATTACTACGGCGTGGAACTGCTACCGTAATACTGGTTTGCATCTCCTGGTGCCGGAGCAAGAGATAGAGGCCAAAAGAGTAAGTGTCGCGTTGACAGTAGGAGGTGTGACAGGTCTTTTGTCTTCACCGACTTCTTTGCATTTCAGAGTCAGATAAGCAGTTCCACTTTTGGTCTGTCCCTTGATATTTATACCCTCGTCATCCTGGACTACGCGAAACCCCCTGCAGTTCCGTGGCTAAAGCTGATCCTTTCTTCTGAGACTTCCGTTGAAGTCTGGTGCCAAAAGTAAGGTGCTATTAACATATTAATGCATGCATACATCAGTTGTGATGGCTGATCTGATATCTCTCTTTGCTTTTTCAGCTGGATCATATCTTCGTGTTTCACGATTCCCATGTTATAGTCCTAATTATTATTATTTCACACTTCATAACATTTTGGTAACTAAAATGCTCTAGGGCTCAAAACTTGTCTATTACATTTTAGCCCAGAGGAAACTTTGCATCCAGTTCCAACTTCTATCCCCAAATATGAATTTATATTGGAAATTCTGATGGATCCTGCCTGGGATTGGTGCAGCTCTGATAGAATATTGTACAACACCGACTTTGTTACACATTGAGATGGGGTATTTTCTCCCTCCCCTTCCTTTCTTTTGTGTAAATCTGTTTTCACCACAGGAGCAGATGCTGTCTCTTCTGGCTACAACACTACTTACTAATTCATCGATTCATCTTTAATGAGGCCCCCTGCCAATGTTTAAATAGCATTCGGAACAAAGAAAAAGGCAACACAGCCTTTCAGAATTTTAAGTAAATTTTTTTTCCCCCTAAAGTTCGTAATTTATAATTTAGCTGTAGCTTTATAATTAATTGTTTGCAGGATGGAGGAAAAATAAGAAGAGAGAGAAATGAAATAAAAAGAGAGTAAAGTTTCCCCCAGGCTGTTATGATACACGAAACCAACACTGTTTCTGCGGGTTGCACCAGCATTGCAGATAGAACAGTGGGAGAATTCTTCTCCGCAACCAAAATCATTTGTTGTACGTTGCAGGTTGGTACGAGGACATGACAGAGCAAAGTTTCTCTGCCCCTTACACACAGCTTTACTGTGTCAAATAGCTCAACCCTTGACACATCTGAGTTGGGTTCATAAGCCACTCTTACCAGGAATGTGTGTTACCTTGGTCACTACTATTGCCGTGCTAGTTTCTCTTCTCTCTGAGGACTGGCTGAAAATTCTGTGTAATTGTTTAAGATCCGGAGTCTGCTGTCGTTAGCACTTTATCACGCTGAGTTTTGAAATTCTGCTAAATTCATGTGCCTGTTTTTAGAATTAACTTGGAATTTCTGGATGATGCCTGTAATAGGAAGACTTCTTACATTCAGGTGCCACATGTTCTTGGAAAATGACATTTAATGTGTACCCCACAGATTTGATTGCAAATGGGTGGACAAGTGAACAGTAGAAGACGGGAGAGGATTATTGCTCATGTCATACATGAAATGTATGGAGGATGAGTGCCCTGGCCTTCGCTAAGAGTCTCTTGCAAGGTTATCCCAATGCCTTGAGTCACTTTGGTGTAACTGCCACCAGAACAGTGCCTTTCTCTACAATGATCCCTGTTAATAGCACCTTTTAAAAGTCTTCTTACGCTTGTCATTTACTGGAGGCTGAACTACTGGCAGCAGCGCAGACTTCCTCTACTACTCAGTCTTCCTTTCTGAAAGGAGAAGCCTACAGAGTGGGTTTGTCCCTGCAATTAATATGTAAACTCTCTGAAAATCACCGTGGCTATCAATGTACCTTGGGTTTTCAGCACGCCCCGTGGGATAAATGGTGAAGCACACTGGCCGGCTTAAAGCTGCTCTGGAAGCAGACAGCACCGGCTAGCAGCTTTTTCTTTTACCTACTGGGCTGCATTCAGATCTGTGACCTAGACGTGAAAGGCTCCATGTCTCCTACTTTAATTCTTCAGCCCCTTCAAGCTTTTCCTGCACCTTAGTGGTAAATGAAAAGTTTTCATTCTTGTTTCTTCTCTCATGTCAAATAGCGGAGGAAAATTAAGCCAAAGCACTTGAGTTGTTTGGTATGGCTCGGTCCTGGCTAAAAGTTTTTGAATAAATGATCTTTTAGGGAGAAAGCAAAAGATGCCAATGGACTGGCTGAAATGCAAAATTAAAGTAAAAAAACCCTCTTGACTTTAAGTGGAGGCTTCATCTTCTGAAAAAGAAAAATAAAATTGGCAAATTTTATTTTAAGCTATTTGGCTAAAATGAAATAGTTTTCACTTTGCATTTTATATGTTTTAGAAGTTAAATTGAAGTAAATATGGTAACAAAATAAAATTTCAATATGAAAACTCAAAAAGTATTAACTTCTAAGGAATATTTTACAATATTTTGTCTGAAACCAAATTTTGAGAAATTTATGAGAAGTTTTAGTTGAACCTGCATTTTTCACATACAAAAAATTCTCAGTTATAGCAATAACGATGAGTATACAGTAAAATATGCATATCTTTCTCCCTCGTACAGAGTAAATCATGAGAAAACCAGTAGAGAATAGACGAAGCAGAATTTAAGATGCCCATATATATATGCAATGGTGCTGTGTGGTGTTCTCTGTTCTGCAGTGAGCTCCTGAGGAGCAGGGTTCCAGATTTCCACAGTCCCGTACTCCGTTTCAGGTTGCTGTCCTGTAAACTCTGTAGGTAAATCACGGCTCCGAGCTGGCAGCTTTGCATAGCGGTACTGATGGAAAGAAACCTGCGCTGGATGCGTAACGCTGATCGTTCTCTCTACAACAGCATGACTTGGTACGGTCTGCAGTCTCTCCTATGGAATTCTTTCCTCTTAAATTTCTCCTCAGGTACCAGAGGACCTGCCTGGCGTAAATTGCTGTCAGTGTGCATTATATTGCTGCTTCTGGGCTTCATTCGGTATGTGATGCTGATCTTTCCCAACTTCAGACGTAGGATCTGGCTTGGCAGCCCAGGCTGTAGACTGTCAAGTCTTCTGTTCCAGTCCGATCCCCAGCATCAACCATGGCCGTGGAAAGCACGTGCCATGTTACTGAGAGTTTGGGGGGAGCTGCACAGCCGTAACTAGACCTGCTGTGGTAGAGATTCCTCTTCTCTTTCACGGCAATAGAGCTGTCTTTCCTTGACCATGACAGATGCAGATAAATTGGTGAATATTTTAATACCCATATGTCATCCAAACTGTAAGACCAATGTTGGCAAAGAAGTCCCAAGCAGAAGAGGGGAAATCCTTTGGAAAAAAAAAAAAAAAGAGAGAATATCTTACGCTTATATTGATGTTGCACCTAATTTTGTTTCCAAAAAGTTGTTTCTACATTAAATAGCAGCAAAAGTCATACAGCCTTAGCATGCACATGTGCACACACACTTGCCTAGAAAAAAACCAAAACAAAATGAAGGCAGTTTGGAGGCATTTCCTGGGAAAAAGATTCATGGTTCTGTTTCCATGGAAGCGACAGCACATCCCAAGTGGCAGTGAGAGCTGACAGAGCGCAGCTAGGAGAGTTAAAGTGCCATCTACTTCTTCCTAGCAGAGTAGAGGGGCAGAGGTGGGGGAATCGCTTTTAAAAAGAACACAGAAAAATGTAAAAGGACAGATAGACATATGGTTAAATGGAAAGTCTGGAGATCGGGGTTGGTTCTCAGCTCTGCCATAAACTTCCTGTGTCCCTTTGGGCGGCTCACATAAGACATCTTCCAGCTCCTGCTGAAATCAATAATTGATTTCATTGGGCACTAAATCAGAGCCTTAAGCATTCTGGACAGTGTTCAGACTGTCTCCTTTGGCACCCAAGCAGCCCATGATGTTTCAAGTTCAAGCCCAGTTTAGTTTGCCTGTTGATCTTTCACTCTCTCCTTAGGAATAAAATACTCTCTTCATTTTGTACGGTTTCTGAGCTCCTCAAGACCAGGGCTTTTAATGTACGCCTGTTCAGGTCTTTATACAAGAAACGTTTGTTAAATTCTGTACTAGCAACTTCACAGACTGATGATATGGCACCTGCAGGGAAGCCTTTCTTTGTCTTTGGATCAGACACTTGAATTTGTCACTGTGTATATTCTTAATTTTAGATATGACATAATGAGTAGGAGTGTTAAAGAGTGAGAGGGGGATGAGAAGGGATAAGGATTTGGGAACAAAAATAACTCTAGAGAGTGTGCAAATATTACTGATTGCATTGAAAATTCCTTCTCAGTACCTGTAAGAAGCCACATCGAGAGACAGGAGAACAAATTGAAGGGACTGCTGTTCTCATGTGGCAGGATCTGAGATTAAGTGACGTTAGAAATGAAAGCCCAGTGTAAAAGGACAGGAAAATATCAAACTGCAGCATATTACAAATATCATCTATGTTTTTGTTGTCATGTCCCATGTTCTCCTTGCTAATTCTTCACTTATTTCAACCTGAAAAAGTATAGTTGGCTCAGAATAGCTTTTCTTTGTAATGTTTTAGGGGGACAGAGAGCAGATTGCAACAAAAATCTGTTCTTTTACAAAATAATTTAGTCATCATTGTGGCTGAAGCTTAGTTTGTCTGCTGTTTGAACTTAGCCTTTGACCACTGGGACAGAGAGTGTGATGGATCTCCCTCTTTCCTCTTCTCCAGTTTGACCAAGTGCCTTTCTGGAAAATGTACTTTAAAGAAGCAAGAGTTGGTGAGCTCAGTGCCAGGGCAGTCGGTGAAATTCTCTTGCCTGTGATATACAGGAGATTGGGCTAAATCATCGGATGGTCCTTGCTGACCTTAAAATCCAAGAAATAATTCTACAGGTTCCTGGGCTTATCCAAGGACTTTTGCAGGTCCCCACTGGTACTGGTGGGTTTGCCCAAGGTCTGGCTACAAGGACTCCCTTACATAATAAGAACCAAAGCCAGGCTGTTGGCCGTGCATGTGCTCAGTATTCAATGCATTAATTAATATAACTGCTGAATTTCAATCCCCTGTCAAAGAGCTTTAACTGCAGCCTCATAGAAATAACGGGAGTGCAGGGCCATATGCAGCAGGCAGGGCAAATAGTTGTAGTGCTCTGGGTTGCTGGCTGTTATTTTTATTTTTTTTTAATGGTTTCTGGCAGTGCATTACACTGAGGTAAGTGCTTTGTTTCTCCTGCAAGTGGCACTGGGCTCCCCAGGGTTTCCTTACGAACGCTTGAGGAGAATGTCCACTGGGTTTGTTTTTGTTCTGTGTGTACTGTACAAGCTTTTGGCTGTATTTGCTCAGGGAAAAGACAGGTTACTGCTACTTAAAAGAAATATTTTTAATTGCATAGTATTGATTTTCTTTTTTCCTGGTGGAGTGTATGTTTTGTTGTCGGTGGATGTAGTGGTGTACAGGGCTGGTTTACGTGGATAGATCAGCACGGACATAGCAGTGCAGTTGAACAAGGTTTAAACCCATTCCGTTATCCTGGGGTAAGTCTGTATGTCAGCTACCTGGAATTTGCCTTTTGATTGATTTAATGAAACACACGTAACTGAGCCTTCTCCTCTCTCTCTGTCATCCTTTCTGCATTACTGTAACACCACAGCCATGTCACATCGGTATTGTGAACTGATACGGCTGTCGTAGTTTGTGTGAGCTGCATCCTCCTGTTGCGCTCGGTGACTTTTGGGGAGCAGGACTGAGGGAGATGGTCCTAGGTTTTTACATTGCTACGCCTTGCAAAATAAAACAAGCTATAGAGCCCTCAGCATCCCTATGTACACCTCAAGGGAAAAAGAGTAATTTTGCAAATCCTTGGGTATAAACAGTTTAACACAGAGCTGTGGAGCATAACGCTTTCCTTTATCATTGCTCTTACGTGTTATGGTAACGTGCAGTTCAGAGCTGGTAAAAGATACATGCATACATGTCGATACAGGACCAGGGAGTTCTGAAATTGTTTTCACATTTATATGTAAAGCAATTACTGATTTGGGTTGTTTTTTTTTTCCCTCTGCCTCATAACCCGAGAAGTGGAGCAGACGTACAGGAAGTCTTACTTTTTATTTCACTCTGGTAGACTTGTAAAGCACGCAGCTCTGGTGTACAGTGCAACAAGAGTCAAATGAAACCTGAATTATTTTTTTTTTATTGCATTACTTGTAGCCTCATAATGCAAGCAGATATCTTTAGAGTAGCAAAAGGGGTAAGGGAAAGAAACGCATGTTCTGACAGCTGACTACAATCATTTCAGATAGACATCCATTCATGATGGTCAGTGGATCAGGCCTGACACATGTACGTTTGTCTCTACCCTCATTGCTCTCATCTGTCATATTTTGGGCACTGGGGAATGCAGTTTAATTTTTTTTCACCAATTGCAAACTGCTCGGTGAGACACTCCTCCAAGCCTACATGTTCTTGCATGGGGCCTAATTAATTCATTTGCAGAGCATGTGTTTCTCTCCATGCTCATTCTGCGAAGGTGCTAAAGCTTATAACCAGAGAGGAAGAACCCGAACAGATTTGTTTTTACATTCTACGTTCAAAGCTGATTGAATCAAACCCAGCAGCTCTGTGCTGAAAAAGAAAGAGGTGATCCTGTAGACTAACCACAGGGCTTAGGTCAGGACTACCCAGAGTTCAGCTCTCCTCATGCCTCACTGTTCCACTCAGCCCCAATTCTGGAGATATTTGTACTCAGCTTTGTCTCTAGCAAAAGGCAGGCCATGCCACAGCCACTTGGTTTGCTCAAGGAAAATGTACACTTTTCCAGCCAGAAGTGGAAACAAGGAAAGGCACAGAGCACATCTATCACCAGTAATTAATAACCCATTACTTGATGCCAGTCTGTGGCTCATATTTATGCATAGACACTTGGCGTGTGAATGTGACCATTCATAGCCTCCATAAAGAGGTGAAGGTGAGCAGTGGTGTCTCGCTGCATCTCCCATGTATCTTGAGGTTCTACAGCCTGACATCACAATTTTGCGTGCAAAAACCAGGAGGAATGAGGATCCTAGATGGCTGTGTGGAGTCTCTAGAGCATCTGCTTTCATTGGGTCTGGGCTCTGTAAGGGCAGCTGCCCAAAGATTTCAGGAGCAGATGGGACTGCACTGAGATTGGGTTGCTGTTGCCCATCATTATTAAGGGCTAGGAGGACTCTGTGAAGATTTCATCTTCTGAAAGATACTGGTTTGACATTATGTCTCTGAGATGTTGTTTTATATTTGAATCTATATCCTTCAGCATTCCTTCATTTGGGGACAGCAATTATTTTTAAGATTTTAAAGTCATAAATTCTGCTATACTGAAGACAAAGCTGCTGGCGAGGGGTTTATTGTAGGGTCAAGGCCCAAGATCCCTGATTATTTTCTGCAGAAGCTGAATGTGCTGTACCCTAAAGCACTTTGTTAGTCTCTGTAAGCTGTATGGTATCCTCAATAAATGTATTTAAATGTGCTGAAAGCACCTAATCAAAACAACTTAGATGGCGAAACACCTCTGAGTACTTCAACCTTTCAGACACCTTCTGACGTGACTAGTTCATATGCAGTTTGACTGTATAGGCTTATTTTAGACTCATACATAGAAAGGCATTGTTACAAAAGTACTCAACCCAGGGTGCCGTTCTGCGGGAGGAGGAGGCAGGGAGAGGAACTGGCGGGGAGGCGTGAGGCTGTGCAGTAGCTCTGGAGAGTCGGCATCACCAGGGCTATGGTTTTTAGAGATCTTCCTGACCAGGCAATTTTTAATTTTTAAAGATCAAGGCTTTAAAAAAAAAAAAACAAGGGAAAAGGTTGTTATTAACAATAATTTATTGTGGAAAAATGTTTACATAGATAAAAACATTTCACTCAGCATATTAAGACCAGGAATAAAACCCATCTTGTGTCCTGTAGCTCTCATATATTATTCAGGCTTGCTTTTTGGCTCTTTTCATGTAGAGATCTCAAAGCATTTTGCAAATGAAGATGTAAATTGTTATCCTTATTTTATACAGGAATGATTTAGAGAGACAAATGACTGTGCTGTAGGACCACCAGAGACCTGGAACTAACGCTTGGGTCTCTGCTGTCCCAGTCCAGTGCCTTATCAATTGAATTCTCTAGACGCTGTTTTTGTAAGGGTGAAAAACACGATGGGATTAACTAGCTTAGAGGAAAAACCAAGGTGGTGAGGTTACTGGTAGGGAAAGAAAGGGGAAACGCAATACCAAACTTTGAGGGGATTTAGAAGAGATGGAGAAAGCAGATGTTGGGTCAGTAAGTGGGGAGATATTTCTCTATGGCTGGAGTGGACTAAACTGATAGAAGCCGACAGTAGCAGGAATATAAGATGCGTGTGCTCTGGTTCTCAGTACTGTCAGGTAGTGTTCAGGGGGCTGGACAGACCTTCCAGAAGCAGCTGTGTGCACTGCTTTTTCAGAAGAATTGTAGGCATTTAACCTGCAGCCTTTTAAATGCCAAGGGGCAGAGGCACCTTACTTGGTTTTGTACTTTTGTAATTAACAGCAAGTACCTGACTAACTTTGCAAATGGGAGAATTCACAGTTTGATGCCTTATGAGTCTACTGTCAAACTGTGACCCCCCTGTCCTTGTGCTCCTTTGCAAATGGCCTGACGTACACTCCGTGTACAAATGATGCTAATGGTTCTGCTTCTGAGCATCCATAATATGCCCACCCTGGTGTTTCTGAGCCTAAAAATGTCACTCTGGGCTTGGCAGAATGTTTGATTTCATTCCAGGCTTAAAGTAACAAATTGCCTTTAATGGCAGAATCACCAGAAATAGGCCTCTGTCACTTTCTCATGTCCCTTTCAAGTGCCTCATCTGTATGGACTTTTATCATACAGCTTGCTATGCAGCATGAAGGACCATGCCAGGTTCTTGGGGATCGGCATGCCGGGGGGGCTAAGCTATAATAAGATCTCTTACACTCATGGTTTTAATATCTTTTACTTCAAAGCAAGGAGTTGATGTGATCTTTCATCATCTCAGCTGTTGTTTACCAGCTTCCTACAGATGCTGTTTGAACTAACAAGCTTCACATTTCCTGGTTGGAGCGAGTAATTCCCTCGGTAGCTGCAACCCGTTCAGTTGGAGGCTTAGTAGTCCTGATTGAATGATGCCACTAACAAGAAGGGGATAAACCATTTAAACGTTCAGTATCACCTTTCAGTCAAATAATAACTGACCAAATTAGTTTGGCTTAGCTTCTCAGCCTTGCTCCTTATTTACTGCTTCCAGGGAAAACGACCAACAAGTCCGGAGCAGTATTTGGGGTCCATTTACTCCGTGTATCAGAAGCGGACAGATGTGTTAAGCGGTGTTTTATTTCCTAGCAGTCTTTTAAATCAGCTGAAATCTAGAAATTACGGATGAGGAAAGAGCTGCAAGGTCATCTGTTCTGAGCAGATCAGAGCAAGTTCTTTAGTGCCCGTAATTGTAGTGTGTGAGTAGCTGTAATGGAGAAACTAGCAGCAGTTCCAGAGAGGTTCCCTTTTTTTCCCCCCCTCTACTTCCTCTTTTTTTTCCCTTTTCCTCAGCCCATCAGCAATGTCGTCCTGCTACAGCAGTTGATGAAACTTTCCAATATACTGAAATAAGTATATTGTAATAAAAATGGGGTGAGGCATTCGTGTGCCAGATTGGCTCTTCAAACAGATGCTGATTTTTTTTTTTTTTTCAATGAACAGAACAGTAGCCAACCAGAACTTTTCTTTTTTCCCCGATACTTATGTCTGAAAGCCCATTCCAATCTCTTTGTTTGTTTAATGTATGTTTATGGTGACAATGGATTATTCAGCTGTGGAGACATCAGAAGGTAAAGCCTGCGTGCCTCTCACGTACAGTATCCCTGTCCCAGGCAGCTGCTGCTCTGAGCAAGGACGCATTGGGAAGAAAAGCAAACTTGGGAAGAGACTTGCTCAAGATTATTTTGCAAGTAGGTGGCAGCGATGAGAAACAGAACATGATTCTATGGGCCAACTTTTGTTTTATTGTTCCCTAGCACATGCTGTTTAATGGAGGTTTATTGGTGAAGAAATGATCTTTAGATTTGAGATTTGTGATAGACCTAGACAGGATGCTGCAGGAATCAGTGCTGCATTGAAAACTGTCTGCTTCTATAAAGGATGATCTCTCTGTAATGAGTCTCACAGTACTAAAGAGTAGTGGTGAACAGCAGTCATCATTTTAGAATTATAGACAGTTTTTAATATATATATGTGTGTGTGTGTGTATATCTGAGTTTAGCTAATACAAATCCCATGAAGATGTGAGTCAGGAACTGTGTGACAGTTTGCAGTGTAACTGTGCTGGAGGGCCACAATTCCCTTTGGTTGCTCTGAGCGTATTTCTGGAGCCTCTGCAGGCTCCCCTCTTCCTTTTCCGAGCATTTATGTGGAAAATTGTAGGGTCAGAAACTACTTAGGCACAGCCAGCTGAAAATGCCCCTTTTTGGTGCTAGGAGGTTACAGTCAATACCTCCTGTTCGTAGGCTCTTGTCTCCAGTGCAGTTCTGCTGAACAAAAGTTTAATTGACCTGAAAGAGAAACTTAACGGATTTTCAAAGCCATCAGTGCACCTAGCAAAATAAACATTCTGAGGGCAACTTCCATGTTATTTCTATGTTGACTTTCTGGTTTTTCCCCCTGCCAAACAACCACCTCTTAGAGCAAAAGGCAAAACCACTGTGTTGGAGTCTACTCTGCTCTTAATATTTCCTAATAAAACAGGATTCTAAAATGAAAAGGAATTTTTCTAAGAAGCATGTGTGGGAAAATGATGGAGAGTCTTGTTTCATGCAGATCCAAGAATAATTTTTCCACTGTTCAGAATGCTTGGCTATTTAGTCTGCATCAGAGGCATGGGACCTTTATCAATCAAAGAGCCACTTTGTCGTTAAATGGAATCACTGAGATTAAACTCCACGTAGCTGGATCTGTGAAATACAGGTCTGATTCTCAGTTACTGTAAGGCTCCTTTGTGCACCTACAGTGGCATAAGGCCCCCAAGACTCGATTTGTATCAGATCTTTCATAAAATCTATTCACCCAAAGTGCTTTAGGGTTAAAATTAATTCAGTTAATGAGTTAAATAACTGCCAAGGGAGAGAGAAATTAAGAGTCATGGGCAAGGGGGAAAAGAGATGCTTCCAGCTGAGTTTAGAAGAGAGTGTGAATGAGTCGAAGGGGAAAAGAGATGGAAAGAAGATGCACTGATGGGCAAGAGCTGCAGAGGAGAAAGCTCATATGCCCTGGGGGTCAAATTATATGAAGGAAGGAGGAAGGGCCCTCTTTCTGCAGGAGTATTGCTACCAGTGGAAGCTGATTTAGCACACGTTACAGAAGTAGCGATATAAGCTAAGGCTTCACTTACTGCAGCTAGTTGCTCTGAAGTCTGCACAGGCTGTACAAACATTCATCTTTTATTGTTTGTTTATAATGCAATGGAAATTACTCATGGAGTAGTTTCCTATTGCATCAGGCATTTTAGGAAAGAAAAGACCGGCGCTTTTTGCTCCCAGGATCATCTGGGCCAGATAGAACTGTCGCCGTTCCAGCTCCAGTAAAGGGAGCGTCCTACCATTAAATTCTCACCTGATCTCATCAAAGCAAGAGCTGTCGCGGGGCTGTGTGGATAATCTGCCCCTGCCATACCATTGCAAACAGCTAAGGGGGGGGGCCTTTTCCCGAACCCCTGGATTGCTTACCTTCCCCTTCAGGACTGGATAGAGCTGTAGACTCTCTCCAGGTGTGATCTGCAAGTATTCTCTCCTGTTCAGCTGCATCTGTAGACAGGAGCAAGGACTATTGTGCTAAAAGATGCTTCCAGTTACTGATAGCGGGGTACAACTTGTGACTATGCTTATAAGACAGATTTTGTGGCCAGTCTAAACCAAATGGTAACCAGTGCTCGTGCTCTCACCATGTCCACAAGCTGGTTCACATCCGTAGGTGTAAATGCAAATGTTCTTTCCCCCCTTTTTTTGTCTTCTGCCAGTGATTTATATAGATAAATTACTTCTTGCGAACTAAAAAGAATCAAATAAAGCATGTATACATTTTCCATTCCTCTTAATTTTCAAGAAAGAAAATTTCACAATCCCCACAGCAGCAATAATTTTACTTATAGCTCTTATTAACCAGAACCAGAAGAAGAAAGCTTAGTTGGGCACGGAGATACGTGGACAGGCACCAAGAAGAAGCTACAAAATATTTTAATCATACTGAGCACCACATCTTGAAACTCTACTGGAGACAGTGGAGTTTATGTATTTAATTTCATGTTACTACATTGGAATCCTGGAAGTAACTGCTCCTCGGTCACCTGGGCACACTGCTGTCTTACATCTAGCCGACTGTCGACCAGCACCCCAGGTCCTTCTCTGCTGAGCAGCTTTCCAGCCCCTCTTCCCCAAGCCTGTAGCGTTGCATGGGGTTGTTATGACCCAAGTGCAGGACCCAGCACTTGGCCTTGTCAAACCTCATACAATTGGCCTCAGCCTTTGTCTAGGTAGACAACATCCACAGCCTTTCGCTTGTCCGCTAAACAGGTCACCTTGTCAGAGAAGGACATCGGGTTAGTCAAGCAGGACCACCTTTCATAAACCCATGCTGACTGGGCCTGATCACCTGTCCTGTACGTGCTGTGTGATGGCGCTCAGGATGATCTGCTCCATAACCTTCTCCAGCACTGAGGTCAGACTGACAGGCCTGTAGTTCCTGAGATGCTCCTTCCAGCCTTTCTTGTAGATGGACATCACATTTGCTAACTTCCAGTCAACTGGGAATGTTTATTGGACTCCTCTGCATCTGAATGTATCGATGGTCTAGACAACAAAGAATATTTGAACAGATGCTTTTCACATGAGCCATTCTTTCCCGACTTTAATTGAACTTATAACTTCATATGAGGCAGGACTTAAGTGGCTCAGAACCGAAATGAAACTGTGCTAAATCAAGCTTTAAACAACTCACAGTTCCTAGCATGGTTAGACTGATGACGTTCCTTGCACTTTAAGAAGCCTCTGAGGCTCACAAACAGAAGTTTTACATTTAATAGTTTGGATACTAACAGCCTTGATTCATTTCCCTTGGTTTTATATCATTGCTCTGTCACAGTGCAAGGTGCTCTGGAAGCTTGGAGAATAGTAAATGCAGGCCTGGCTTCGCTCAGCAGAACTTGTTCAGGGCTTTACAAGAGAATTTCAGACAAACTCATCTGACAAAAGTTGATTTAAAAAAAAAAAAAAAACAAGTACAAAACCCCAAAAGCCCAAGTGCCTCATTTGAGGAATGTAAATAAAACACGTCCTGGATATTCTCTTAACTGGGATACAGTCAGCCATTCGGCGATGTAAGAGGGAATTTGTCCTCACTTAATGTTCACTCTGTGTGAAGTTTGCCATTATGTCCCAAGTTATTGGGAGCTCTTTAAATCAAGGCGGTGAGAATGGATAGTGAGAGAGTGAACTGCAAGCTTTATTGATTGTATCTACCCAGCATGGGGCGGAAAAATACCTCCCTTTATACGTGGGTGGGTTCAGTGTAAAACACCAGGGGGATTCTCCTGAGACACGTTTCCTCCAAAGTCCCACTTAGAAATTTGGAGGAAGGATTCCCAGGACATGTGTGTTGCAAGTTCTGCTCAAGAAGGTCCTGTAAACCAGCTCTGGGTGAGACAGACATCCCACAAGGGTTTTCCTGAGGGCCCGAGAGCTCGCAAACGCTCACGTTCCCATAAATCCTTTTGCGAACCCGGAGGCAAGATTTGGATTTAACATGTTGAGTTTGTGCCAGTTTGCCAGGTCTAAAACCAGAACTAGGTGCCTGTTTTGAGGGAAAAGAACAATTAAGATCTTTTTTCTCAACTATATATACACAATGGTGAAGCCCTCATCTCTTCCATATGGTCTTGTTTCTTCTTAGGCATGCAAGTCTGGTCTCTGTGGCACTGGGATGAACATCTACCACGCTTTAAACCAGGGCCTGCCTCCAGTCAGTTGGTTGTGGATTCTTGTGCATCCCTCTGATCTGGACATACCTTGAATCACAAAGTGTAAGTCTAAGGGAGTTTCCCTGCAAGCCTCATTTTCTTCTCATCTGTGAAACAGGATGGATAATTTCTGCCTCACAGGCATGGAAATTTTAATAGTTTAGTCCCTGACTCGGCAAAGCACTTGAGCAAACTCTGTTGGAGTAAATGGGATTTTAATTCTGTGATTACATTGTTTGGTGAACTAGGGCCACAATAAAATAATGTGAGATCATTGGAATTAGAGCTGTTCTAGAACGGTAGGAAGTCACTATCAGTATTTTCCAGTAAAATAAACCATGGTGACATTTTTTCCCTCCAGCAAGTAATAGATGAGGATTATCTTAAAAATAGATATTAGATTTGACAAATAGCCTGAGATACTAGGGAATAATGGTTTGCCTGGCTATTTTTGGCTTGTTTGGTTATTTTACATGCAATAACGTGGTGGCATAATGTGCTTTTCTGGACTTTGGGAATGCTATTTCAGTTCCTCTCTCTAAGTAGTTGAATCCACAGTTCTTAGGTTTGTATGTCTGCCAGAGAATGCCTGTTAATTTGGGATTAGCAGTTCTTAAACTATACCTGTTACTGATTCTGTATTTTGCATAAATAAAGTTACAATATATATATAAAAAAATCTGTAAATGGCCAAGCCCTAAGCTTGGAGAATTACATGAGTCTAGCTTTTTGTCTCGGTGGCTGGAGTATTTTCTGTGTTCTGCACTGTAATGTCTACAGCTGGCTTGTTTCTAACACCAGAGCCACCAGATGTGGAGAAGCAGGGTTGTAGAACAGCACATGCAGAGGAAGAATACAAGAGATCCCCAGAAAAGGAAGGAGGAGGCTGGAAGGAAAACACGGTGGCGAGGCAGCTTGTTTATATCACCTCGGAGAGCTGATTGCATGCTTATCGCACACAGCACAGAGCTCGACTGTCTAGACAATCCTCTAATTGTCTTTGCTGGGTAAGTAGCAGCCCTGGTGACATTCCAGATCTCGACCTCTGCCCTGTCCAGCGCCGAAAAAGTGCCGTTAGGAATCATGTAACACTGGGTATTAAAGATTGTTGGAAAAGGCCATGGGGTCAACCTACTGTGGAGTTTTAGCAGCAATGCTGAATATAGCCGTCTCTTTCTCCTTCCTGCCTTCCTCTTGAGACGTGGGCTCATTGTATGAGTGCTAGTATGGTTCCTGTGCTTAAACGAAGAGATGAGGCTGTGCTAGAACCATTGGGGCTGTGCTGGGAGGGAAGAACCTCCAAAGTCTAAGCTTGCTTAGGCATACCATCCTTCTTTTTATAAAGAGCTTGGGCAGTTCTTGGTCAAGAAACGTGCTTCTGAATATTCTGGTTGGACACTGTGGCTTGGGATGTCAGAGAATAAGGCTGCAAAGAGATTGCTAGCCGGAGCAACAGGATGATATGTGTTGTAGCACTATAAATAACAACAGTGGCTGTGGTTCAGGGATTTAGGAGACGGGAATCAGAGTGTCAGCTGCTGCTGAAAATCCGTACAAACCTGCTGAGGGGATGGTGAAGGAAAAGGCTAAAAAAGTTTGTGATTACGCTAGGAAATATCTGGGCCTTGAGAATATTTTCTATAGTCAAATCCCTTGTCTCCAAAAGGACCCTGTGTATAAGCTGTCCTATACGAGAATCCTCCTGGCTATTGCTGTCAGAACCCCCACCTCCTGCACACCCCGTCCACACAGCTGCTGCTGGAAATGCAGTTTCTCGGCACATTGGAAGATGAGGCCCTGAGCTTGTAAACTGAGGGTCCAGCTCAGGGAGGTAATTACGCGTATGGGCACTTTCAACTAGACCTCCCGCTAGAGATGGCCTGAAATACATTCTCGTTTAATAACAGCTATTCTTCTGACATGAGTTTGGTTTTCTGTGAGGTATTCAAGCTAAGTCTCTTCTTTTAAACAATGAGAAATGAGTTTGTTTGAGCCTTTAAATGAAGTAAATATATAGAAATTCTTAGCGAACTCTCCAACTGGTGTAAACTGAGGTAAGCATTAAAATTGGTGGAGCTATGCCAGTTTACATCAGTTACAGATCTGACTCTCTATTCCCAGGCATGTTAAAGGTGTTACTGTGCAAATGACTGCAAAAGTTATTGCTGAAAGGTTTTACGCTCAAAGGTGGATCAGGTATCTGGTCCAGGGAGGATACGTCCATTGCTGCAGAAGGAAATAAAGGAGAGAAAATTGTGAAGTGTTAACTGATATTTTTAGAAGCTTTATAATGACAGGTCACATTCCCAAGGACTATAAAGTGGCAAATCTAACACCAATTATTCAAGAGGGGCAAAAAGATGCAGCAAGCAATTACGGTTTAACACCAGTTTTGGGAAAAATATTAGAAACTATTTTATGGGGTTTGGGAAGTGAACAGCTTGAAAAGTGTGATTTGATTAGAGATGGCCAACGTGGGTTTTTGATGTGGGTTTTAACTAACTTAGGATTCTTCAAAGGTATTGCTGCCATGGGAGGTGATGGATCTTGATTGGATGGTGCGTGCTTCCACTACGGTTTTGAAGTGGCAGACTGGGATGCAACTACAGAGCTCCTCATAGTTTCACTGAGCTGTGCTGCTCAACCTATTTGAAATGTGTTTAAATGAGGGGAGTGATGAATCCTCTTAGGCAGGCAGGGGGGTGAAATGAAGTGCTTTTTTTTTTTTCCCTTCTACTTCCTGAAAGTCTTAAAGACCATCTCACGGGGGAAAAAATAGAAATTGGATGAGCTGGACTCCCATGCCAAGCTCTGTCACCTCAGGGAAGCTACTCCAGGGCAGATTCTCCCAAATGAGCTTTTCTAGGTGTCTAACTGCAATTCAGATGCTTGCTTTCTAGGTGCTCTCTAGATGAGAGCAGCGTAACTGTATCAGTGGGTCTTTGCCTAGCCACATACATCCTCTGTTAGTGTGAGTTGGTTTGAAAATAAATGCTGATATTCTTTGTATTGCCTTTTTAAGTTGCAGGCTGCAGCTCAGGGAGTGTCTCATGGGTTCCACTCTTGCCTTGGCTACTGAGCCGGTGAATCTGGCCAGGTCTTTCTCTTCTGCACTCTTGTTCCCTTGCAAACCTTCTCTGTAATAAACAGGGGCTCGGGGCAGCCTCCTGCCACAGATGTACAGCAGCTAGCACAAGGTGTCCTTGCTGTCAAAGTCCCCAGGGCTTCTTGATGCTACTGGATAAAAAAGACTAATATTAATAATATTAATAGCTTTAAACAAAGAAGCAGAGATAGGATTATACTCCTGAAGTACCAAAAAGCAACTTAAGATCTGGCATAAGATTTATTTGCTTCATTTTTAAAATAAAATGTATTTCAGAAGAGATTTGCTGATAATTTCAGGGACAAAGCCAGAAATCAGCTTACTAAACTATGTCTTAGGCTAAGTAATCAACTGGATTTTTTTTCTCTCTTCCCAAAGTATTGAGCATCATAATTACAATTTGTTCAGCACTTCTGAATTCAGGCTTTTTGGGCATGCTGCTTCAAATGTACTTGCATGATTTAGGATTTTCAGTTATATAGGTGCTCTTGGGAATTTATCTTTCCAGTATTGTCTTGTGTATGTATGGGAACTCTATATTTTATCTTATTTTTTCTGAAAGCAGAGGATGTACTGAGCAAGGAGGTAGCAGTGCCACCCCGTTTGGAAGGGCTTGAGTCTGTTCCACACCAGTGTATGGAGCAATAATGCAAACAAATGTAAAGTGTTGGGGGCGATGCACCAAAAGTGAGAGCACACAGGAGATGGAAGAGCCATCAGCATACTGATCAGGGAGGGGATTTAGGGGCTGTGGTCAGACAGTCCTTCAAGCCATCAAGCCATCATACTGCTGCGGATGAAAATAAAGTAGCAGAGTGTAAAGCATCAATGGGAAGGAGAAAAGCCAAATTAAATGGATGATCATTTCATTGTTCCACTTCTTTGGTGAGGCTTCAAAAATATGCTTGCTTCCTCCTAGGGAGCAAAGCATTTACTCTGTTTGGGGGCTGGGATACACAAGGAGTTCTGATTCCTGGGCTTTTCCTGGTATTCGTAATCAAGGACAGTCTGGTGCAGATGAATTTCCCCTCAGGAAACAGAAGCCAGAGGCCTCCTGTAGACAAATGGAAGTGTTCAGAATTACTAAAGGGCCTGAAGTTATGGAAGTAATAAGAAAAGTGGAACTCAATGCTTGAGGGGTGAGCCTCAGCTGGAGTCAGCTGGCACGGCGCCGCCGGCGGCCGCCGGAGAGCCAGGACCTGAACCTGGTAGTCAGAAACGGCCCCTAACACCTTGGTGTGCAAGGACTTCCAACGGCTGTAAATAGGTTATGGACAAAGTAATGCTGCTCCTGTGACTACTATCCAGTCATTAACATGCTGTTAATATCTGCTAGCATGCAACTCTGCAATTTCAGGTTCCCGTTGAGATGCAATGAATGTATTTGCTGCAACGCCAGAAAGCACCCTGCCTATTGTGTCTGCTAAACATCTGACACACAGCCCAGGAATGGGATGGCACCGGTGTGTAATGAGAGTCTGTGGGACTTGTCCCGCTTAAAGAGGTTATTCCAAGATAAAAGTCTTTAAATTTCGAGTGATGAAAGATGAATCCTAATTCCTGAAAACAAAAGAGGTAACATGAAATGGAGGAAAAGCTGGAGAAGGCAATGGGGAATCAATACAACTGCCATGGACTTGATCGCTTCTCTGGGTCAAGTCAGTTAACCTCATTTTTTTCTTTATGCCGCTATCTGTTCACAAGGAATAATAAGTAGTCATCTTTTTACAAAAATGCCTTGTGATGCTTCAGTGATAGATGCCACGTTAGGTGTGGAACTATTAACGAGGGAAACTGAATTAAGCCTGGGCTCTCCTTTCTGTGTCTGTGCGTGCTAACGGATTTTTGCCTCCATGGCTAATCAGCCCGCCCCTAAGTACCTCCAATGACAGGCGGTGCTTTTGATTTCAAAAATTGAATTCTAGTATTTGAAATATATTTATTAGTAGATTCTAATGTAAGATTTGTTGCTTGGGTGTATTCTGCTCTCCTTAAGGTAAGGTCTTCTCCTGGACATGACTTAGCCAATCCCGACACCAAGGAATTTGTACTATAACAGATGGGACAAAGGGAAACTGAGGCACACAGAGCAGGGAGCATTATTAACCTGTCATAGGGATCAGGTCTCTTGGTGGGGGCCAGCAAACAGCCTTGGTCCCAGCCTGACAGGGTGTGCGGCCCTGTGCTATCCACTGCATCCAAAATGGAATTCTTTGTTATGCAGAGATAGCTATGTGGGGAGGGAATGATGGGAATACTGGAACCAGAATCCACAAATTCCATCTTCTAACTCAAGATGCTACTTTAGCTCAATTGTAAACTCTCTGGGACCAGCGATTGCCTTCTGGTTTTTGTGATTATAAACACCTTAACACGGCAGAATCACGGTCGTGGCTGGCCTCCCTCGGTGCTGCTTCAGCGCAGGTACCAATAACTGCACCAAATGGCCATGTCCTGCAAGGAAATGTTGGGGAACGTTGAGTGACCATGTGCTTGTGTTATTGTAAAAGCAGAAATGTTTACTCATTATATTTAAATAGGTTTGGGTCATTGTGGATGAAAGTGAAACAAGATACAAGCCTGCAACGACATGCGTAAATACATAATTAAGTATATTTCCTTCCCACATGGAGAGGATTAGCTTCCTTGCCTCAGCAGGGAGTTGCTTTACTTGGTTTCTGATTTGGTGTCCCTTTCTTTCTGACAGCTTACAGAGGTCCCCTGAAAGGGAATTTCACTCCCTGGCTAACAAATGTTGGAATAAGGACTTCGAGGGCATGTGGAAAAGAATAAGTGATTACCTCAGAAAACAGAAGTTTAGGGACCTTAAGGGCTGTCCTATTATCCTGGCTTCTCTTCTTGACCTTAAGTGGGCCCTATGGGATGATATTGCCCACATTACCAAGACTTATTGCTTAGTCATAAATCGAGGCAGAGGGAGAGAGATGTGGCTGGTAAATGGTGAAGTGTCAGCAGAAGCTCCTTAACTCAGGTTTCATAACTTGAGAAATATTTTATCACCCTTGTGAGGCAAACCTCTGAAAAATCAATAGGACTTGAGAGTTGCCTGTATTGATCTGAAAGGCTGAGTTGTATTGAAATATTCATGGCAGTATGTGTGTGTGTATCTGTGTGGTTCAGCGACCAAGATGTAGGTAGCTTTCGGAGAGCGAAGCATTCTCATTTTTCATTTAAACCCGATTAAGACTATTAGGTGACTTGCAAAGCATACACTTAAAAGGGAATGAATTTGTTAGTCTTACAACCAGGCTTCTGACAGACAGAGAGAAATGCATGCTCATTATTATTATTTTTCTTAAATGACAAACTGTTGGGAGGAAGAAGTCAAGGAGATCTGATAAAATTAGCACCACGTTCTCCTGGGGATCTCTGGGCTTGCTTTGTTTGCAAAGCCAATTTGGACACTGCGTCTTTGATCTTCACTTTCACTATTTGAGCAGGCATGTTTAGTATCACTCATTTCACAGGAGATTTGGGATTCAAGTTTCTTCAACAACCTAAAAAGCAGTACATTAGAAGGGGAATTGTCTGCCAGTTGTCTTAGAATCCCAATACCCTTGATACTAATTTGATGTGATGCATTTCACCAGATGTGTCTACCTGAGCGATGTTTTATGCCCAAGAGGTTTGTGCTACTGTAGAGTATTAAACTTGGCTCTTCCCCTCCTTCCTCCCCTCCCTTTTTCTTCCAAGAGCAATTGAATGAAAAGCATCCATAATTTTAATCTGCATGTAGGTGTGACAGTTACAAATGTTTGGAAGGGAGTGTGTCAGGCAGGATTCACGCAAAGAGTGGAACAGAACCTTGAAGAAAAGCACTGCCAATGATGCTTCAAAAATATTTTAAGAAACTGATATTTATATATAGGCTAACAAATTAATATATTCACTCAAACTCTAAGACTTGCCGTTTTACTTTTTACTCCTGTCCTACAGTCCCTTTGTCACTCCTAGGGCTGGTTCAATAGGTTTAACTCTATTTCTGCTGATCCCACAGACTTCTACTGGGCTTTGGGCAAATCACTCAGGGGAATGATGGTTCAAGGCGTTCAGGTGCCATCGATTTTCCACGTGTATCTGAGTGCATCAGAGCCGTTTCTGTAAAACCAAGGCAAGCAAACACCACAGCGCTGCCCTGCCTTGCTGCACACTTGTGAGGATTCACCAGCTGTTAGATACTCAGTGACTTTGGGCATGAAAGTTCTTCAGACAGATCCATAATTCTGGATGTAAAGGGAAAGGCTGAGCGGAGAAAGGAGAAATGGAGGGAGAAAAAAAGGTAACAATTATTCTTTAAGAAAAAAATACCAGCCATGTAGGCTGAAAATGCTATTATGGGAATAGGCACCTCTGTACAACAACAGAACAATGCAGGCTTCCGCTGGGTGGTTGTGCAGTCCAGATCTTAAATGAAAGGGAAAATGAAGGCAATCAGGACTCATTTCTTTCTCAAGTCTCCGTCATGTGTAAATTCACCCATGGTTAAAAACAACCACCCTTGAGAGGCATTACTTCAATCAGTGGCTCAAACTAAGCAGAAAACCAGGCTTTGTGCATCTGATATTTGCTTGTATTGCTAAAGAGAAAGGGAGCAGCTCGTTCCCTCTGTCCATGGAAGTCGCATGTCCCCAAGGAATGGCCTGTGAATTTCCCTGGTGTTGGTTTGGGATCTGTATTACCAGCATTTGAAAAAAATGCTGCTAATACAGCATTAAAAAAAAAAAGAAATCAGAAATATTGCTGCAGAATGGAGCTTAGTAAAAAAGGGAACCTCTGAACTGTGTGGCCAAACATCTTGGAGGCAACGATTGCAGCACTTGGCACATGGTTGTAAACTGTACGGCTCCTCGTGCGCTCGTTGTACATAAATACCAGCTGCTGTTTGAACCACGTCCAGCGACACTGCCTGCGTGGAGGCCTGCCGGTGTTCCTGAGATGCCAGAGAGCTGGCACAAGGTTTCAGCTGGTCTAGGAGGGCATCATTTGGTTGCATGAATCTCATTTTTATCCATGTTACTTTTATAAAGCTTTCCTGTGGTAAGTAAAACGAAAGGAGGAAAAACCCCATACTTGCCATTCTTTATTTATTTGCATTCCTCAATGGCAAAGTAAACTGAATGTTTAAGCAACTGACATCAAAGATTTGATTTCTCTGAAGCTAAAAAGCCTATTAATCACAATATTAAAGTGTTCTTTAATTACCCTGTAATGAAATGACACGCACAGAGCGGGAGGAAAAATTGTGTACTTGTAGAGTTTCTCGTGCTTGTTTGTGTTTCGGATCTCACCAGAAATCCTTGCTGAGCCCCCTTGCTCCTGCTGCTTCATTCTGTTCTAGCACAGCTATTGTTTATCGGTTAGTGATGGTAACCATGTACAGTGCCATTTGGAGGCAGGGGAAAGCATGTATGGAGAAGAGGGCTGGTTTCTAAGCTGGTTTCTGCAGGGTATAACAGCAATGGCAACTTCATCTTCTGAGAGGACTGTGCTGTGGAGCACAGAGCTTATCTGGGGGTGGAAGGCAGTGGCGGTGCTAAACCCTTTGCTCAGCAAGTGTTGTAGTTAGGCTACAGGACCATTCATGTATTCTAAGTTTGATGTGTGCTGTGGTGCATCAGGGCTTTGAGTCTGTGTTGTGTCCTGGGAGAAGAGGACCTTGAGTCCTTTGCTAAATAGCAGACTGAGATAAAGAACCAGGAGAAGCGTGGCCAGCAGGTCGAGGGAGGTGATTCTCCCCCTCTGCTCTGCCCTGGTGAGACCCCACCTGGAGTACTGTGTCCAGTTCTGGAGCCCCCAACACAAGAAGGACATGGACCAGTTGGAGAAGGTCCAGAGGAGGGCCACAAAGATGATAAGAGGGCTGGAGCACCTCTCCTGTGAGGACAGGCTGAGAGAGTTGGGGCTGTTCAGCCTGCAGAAGAGGAGGCTCCGGGGAGACCTGATAGTGGTCTTCCAGTACCTCAAGGGGCCTACAAGAAAGATGGGGAGAGGCTGTTCAGTAGGGCCTGTTGCGATAGGACAAGGGGAGGGAGGTAGGTTTAGATTAGATATTAGGAAAAAATTTTTTACAATGTGAGTTGTAGAACACTGGAACAGGTTGCCCAGAAAGGTGGTGGAAGCCCCATCCCTGGAAACGTTCAAGGCCAGGCTGGATGAGGCTCTGAGCAACCTGATCTAGTTGGGGATGTCCCTGCTCCTTGCAGGGGGGTTGGACTGGATGACCTCTGAAGGTCCCTTCCAACCCTAACCATTCTATGATTCTATGATTCTATGAGATGGTGCTCAAGATCATACAGCACAGGCTGGAGTCATGGAGGACCAATACAGCTCCCTCCAGTCCACAAGTCTGGGTTTCACCCTTGAAAATGGCCTCTTGGTACAAGCATTGAAACAAGGGGATAAGCAGGAGGCACAAAAGTGGTTTGGGTTAACGCTTCAAGGGATGTGAGCTGTCAAAACAAAATAGCTATAAGGAAAAAGGGTAAATCTTTGTTGAAAAACTCTTTGTAAAACTATTAATTTTGTAAAGGAAGGAGAATTGCAAATAAAATCAGAGCGGATGCCCAGCTCCTCCTTTTACATTATGAGATAGGTGTTCGGGGTCGTGGTGGTAGAGAAAAGCTTGGAAGTATGAAGCAAATCCAAAGGAAAACAAAATCATAGGCCTTACCAAAAATAAAAGTCCCACAATGTTTAATAAAACTTTCCAGGTCTTTGAAACCCTCAGCAAGTTTTTAATTAATACTTGGGATTATTCATAAAACTGGGAACGTGAGTTACCAGCATGGGAGCAGGCCACACCAACGTGAACCCTCACCGTCCGAGCTCCTCTGACGGGGAGGAGCAGTGAGTGGTGGCTGTGGGTGGAGGATGCCGCGGTCCCAGCTCGGCTGATCCAGGCTGGGATGGTTTGGCTTGGAATTCGCCGCAATTGCGAAACTCAGCTGAGTGAGTTGAGCTGTTTTCAGACCCAGACAGTTGTTAATGAAACAGTTGCTGTTTTGTTGACAGAACATTAATTACTTGATCTTAGGACTCGGTAATTGCACGGGCCCCCTCTGTATACATCACTAATTACATTAGCAATTATATGGCGTTTTAAAGACAAAGAAATAACTGCAGCAATTGCAGTGTCGTAGGGACCCTGCTGGTAAATTTCAATCAAATTCCGATGATCTCCGGGAAGTGTTGCGCTCCGGCCTCCTCCATCCAGCTCCTGCAGAACCACCAGTCTGGCAGGGGAGACGGCTGCAGCCGCTTCAGCCAGGCGTTTGTGAGAAAAGTAGGGCTGCTTCAGTTTCCTACCAAGGTTGGTGACATTCTCAAAAGCCTACTTGCTGTTGGGAATATTTCTTTCTATTCTCAGCTCTGTTAATCCCCAAAATAACTAAGGGTCGTATCTTAGAAAATCATGACTTAGATTAAAAATAATCACAGATGTAAACACACCGGTCAGTGCCTTTCTGACAAGCTGCATTGCATTTTTAAGGATCTTCCTTTGCAAATTAATAGGCCAGAAAGTTGCTTAAGAGGCCAAAGTTCCTGTGCCTCCAGAAAGTGGAGATTTCAGATAGCTGTAAGCATGAGAACTAGCAACACAGCATATTTGTAAAGTCACCATTATTTTGGAATATGATGAAATGTATAGAGGCTCCTTTATTATGACAAAGAGCTGTAAAACCTCTTAATTTAAATCAGCAGCCTTACAGCCGGTAAATAACGGCCAGAAGGACATCGTCCAGTTACTGCTGCCACTTCCTGTCCCTGTCCCACCTCCCTGTGCTTTCTGACTCCTAATACAGCTACGCATGGTACCTTGAGAAACGACTGTAACTTCTTCGGGTCAGGGGACGTTCCTGTTACCTGTTCACGCGTTGCCCTCCATGTGGGGATGGATTTCGAGGCCCTCACGTGCCACGGCAGTGTAAGCCAAGTGATCGGTGCACGTTTGGGCGCTGCGCTAGGATGAATGTGAACACAAAAGAAATTCAATGCTTGGGGTTTTTTTCCACTTATTTTGTAGCTGTACTGCTGGTTTGCTGGCCAGAGGGGAAAGTAATTATACGGCCACATCTATAGATGGCATAAGTTGGTATAGCTCCGCTGACTCAGGTTTATGATAGCTGAGGATCCGGCCCGTGTCTTGTCAAGTTTTGAGCTTGTAAAGAGGGAGAGACGGTATTGTTACCAGTGGAGAATCTCACTGTTTATTCCGCTAGTGATAAAACTTGCAGAACCTCACTAAACCTTGCAGAAGACCAGCTAGACAATGGTGTGCTCTATCCATACCCCGCCCCCAGACAGGAACTGGCAGCGGACAGGCTCATGTTTTGTCAGCCCTGTGTCTTTTCCTGTTATTGTTGTAATTTTGCACAAGCACTGAGGATGCAGACCAGGATCCGATTTCCCTGGCCCCGCTCCCCCTTGCAGCGCTTTCCCCAGCCTTCTTACATTGCCTTCATGGGACAGCGTTTTGGTGCCTTCCGCTTCGGGAGGGGGACGTGTTGGGTTTCCTCCTCCCTCTTATCTGCAGCGGTGTTTGCTCAACACGCTCTGTCATGGCGGCTCTGTCTGCACCCTCTGCCCTGGCTGCCAGCTGTCTGTTTAATCCAGCCCCGCCAGCCGAGTTAATGAGACATTCCTACAGAAATAACCTGGCGCGATTAAAGCTTCAGATCTTTGCACCTCAACAGCTGTGTGTTGTCACTGAGATAAATATTTTAACTGGTCTGGCAATTCCCTCACTGCCCTGCATAAGTGGTTGAATGAGTGGCTATTGTTTCACCATTTATTAACTGAAATTCAAGTTCTTACACAACAGCCATCTAGGAAAGACCTGTAAAGGAAAGAAGGAGGGCGGAGGAGAATCTGCGTTTCTAGAAGGCCTTTCTCAACCAGGGCATCGTGCAGATCCTCTGCTCCCTAGGCAAAGTGACCCAGCCTTTCAACAGGAGAGGTTTCATTTATCGCCGCGGTTAGGAGAACCGTTCCCTCGGTGTTCCCGATACGTACAGGCTAACAGCTATCCAAATACCTTGCCTTTGGACAAGGACCGCTTTCTGTATTTGATGTGCCCAGTGTCATTAAATTTTTCCCAGAGCATGGCAGCAATCTTACAAAGGAAGGCTGAGCATTTGATCTTTGTGTAAAACTTGGCGAATTAAGGATTTAGGAACGTTGTAGATTTCTAGCTTGTATTGATCTTCTTGGGCCAAGAAAAAGCTTTTCGACTTTTAAGAATTAGGCAAGACTGATAATAAAATAGGTTCAGCATGACAGTGTAACTGATCCTAGAAATTCTTTGGTTTTTAACAGAGCTTTCCTTTCGGTACAGAGAGTCTTGGATACCGTATCAGCTTCTTGGGGTCGGAAGGAGTTTTTTGTAATGCTTTTTTGAATTTGGAAGTTAAAGGTTTTTTTCTGAAAGTCTCTTGCTGGGGTACTTCATGCATCTCCGTCCCTCACTCAGCGTTTTATTTGGAATCTGCTGAGATACAGGACAGCTCTGAAGGAGAGAGTGATAACAGATGACACGCACGTGCTGTGTTTGTGTAGCACCAGGTCCTTAAAAACCATAACAGATCAGCAGTGGAAGGCAGTGGATCTCCAGGCTTTCATCTGCGTAATGAACTTCCTCACCTGACTACAACAGTAAGTCACTGTTAAAGACTCGGGATTTCTTTCAAAGTAACTGTTGGTTTTATCACTAAAATTGTCACTTAATACACTGCTGGGACTTCTTAGGGGGAAAAAAAAAAAAAAAGCTGAATCAGATTTTAAGTAGAATGGGGCTCTATTCAAAATGTGATGAAGGCTATTGCACCAGAACAGTGGACAACTTGGGTTTCACTGCTGGGCAGAAGGTAATCTACTAACTGCGTGTTATCCCTGAATGAGTAATTGAAGCAGATACCAAAAAAAGCTGTTTTCCTCTCAGCTTTCGGTTGATAGTGCCTGATGTTTTCAGATGCTTTCACTGACATCTGGCAGTAATTTTACCACTGACTCATTCTGTCTTCTGTTAGTCAGAAAATGTCAGTAAAAGTGGCTTTCCTCATGAAAGAAAATGTTAACTTGTTTGAACCTTTCCAGTGGTTTTCACATAAGAAAATGGAATATTCCTAGTTTAGATAGTCAGTTACCATTTTCCAATACACTTTTTCAGACTCTGGGGTTTTTTTTTCCCTGATAAAATACAGCTAATTTATGTTTTTGGTCAGTGCTGTTATGAGGGGAACAGAAATTCCCCATCTTCTCCCTGCTTGACCTGGTGATGGCAGCCAGCGTATCGTACTGTTGCCGAAAAACAGGCAGAACAGAGAGCAAGTGGGGCGCAGCCTCTGCCCCTTGGGCTCATTTAGTGTTCCCAGCACTGAAGCTGCGAAGAAGCGTTTTTATGCATCCCAGTGAGTAAACACATGCTCTGCTGCAAGAGGGAGTAGACCTACTTCAGATTTTTCTTCTTAGGAGCGTCATGGTTAGCTCAGAGTTGTGCACAGAGACCAGGCCTAGGACAGGACGGAGGCACAACCTCAAGCGTAGCTCAGCAGAGCCCAGGGCCAGGCCGGTAGCACTCAGTCCGAGTTTTGCTTCTTGATTTTGTGCTTTGACCAACTGTACAATACTAACAGAAAGGGGAGGCTTCCAAAAAAAGACACTGCAGCTATTCTACCACCTTTTGTCTCCTTTCCTCCCCAAAAAAAGGACTAAATGCTCACAGAGGTGTTCCCCACTTTGTTGATCACTCGTAATAAAGGTATGGTCAGAAGAGACCAGTACTGTCTGATCCTGTGACCGGCACAATCTTGATCTGGCTCCTCCAAATCATGGATGGATGTCTTACAGACAGGTGTGAAGACTTGACTTGAAAAAACTGTCACATAGCACATCATTACCCTTTAAAAAGTGTTATTGCTGTAACAGTACCTTGAGCGACCCATAAAGATGACAACGAATAAAGCACACTGAATATTCTGAAAGTAAGATAATTCCCTCCCTTGTTTACAGTACAAAAATTTTATTTTTTTGTTAGCATAATTTAAAGTTTAAAACTGAAGTAGACATATTCATTTTACAAACAAGATATTTTTCCATAAGTAGGACCATTAAAAACAGTAAACAAAAAAAAGCTATCTTTACAAAAGCTCTGTGCATAGCAACTTCATACTGTATATAACTGACAAAGCAAAAACCCAAAAACAACCAGCCAACCCCAAACAAACCCCAAAACTATACAGTAGGGAGAAATGAAGCCTTAATTTACAGACGGGAGAAAATGGTCTTTAAAAACCATGCATATTGGAAGTGTGCAAAGAAATAGGGAGAGTAAGATGCTATACCAAGATAAATAATGAAATAAAAGATACTCTTCCAAAGTTATGATAAAATTTGTGGTTACCTATCGCAACACTTTCATATTCCTAGTGGCAAAAAGGAAAGCTGGTAGGGAATATTCAACAGCAATAACTAAAAGAGGACAAATTTGCTTATTACATTGAAAAAAAATCCTTGCACATAATTTTTTACATGACTTTTCCTTTTTGCTGGGTGTTTTGCCACTGCCAAAGTCCTTCTTTCATGGTCAAGAATTTTGGATTGGATTTATTTACACACATTTTTCTGTGTAAAGCTACCAGTAAGTTCTACACGCATCTTGAGCACGATGATTTCCATGCATGAGCAAAATCCATGTTCTAACTAATTCCTATGTTTAATTTTTTTTTTCATTTCAGATCAAACCAGGAGAAGTAATTTTCCACACTTACATCGACATAGGCAGCTACATATGTTTTTCTTTCTGTAAGTACCTGAAGTAGCTTTCTAGGAATGTTTTATTTTTCTTTGGACTCATGGCTTTCCCACTTGAGCAACTGGATGGAGCTAATAAAAAGAACTGAAGTGTGAAAGGAATGTCGAGCATTTCAGAACCTTTTCTTGTTTTAGCCAGTCATTTTGCCCCAAATCTTCCCAAGATTTGGGTGATCTTTTTAATGTGCCTGTGCTGACTAAGCAATAACAAACAAAAAAAAAAAGGTGGACAATTAACAGAATAGCTTTTTCCATTAAATGTCTCAGTTTTTTTTAAACTGGAAACCTTTCTGCCTGAGATTTTGTAATGAAAAATCTTATTTGTTAAAAAATGTGAGAGGAGTTAGGGTAGCAAGCTGCTGCTCTTCAGCATGTGATCTGGAAATTCCTGTCTAGCTGGAATATTTGCTGGGCCTAGAATTTTGAGCCAAAGCAGAGATGATAAAATTTTAAAAGTAGCCTATACAGAGAATTGCAGGGGAGATAAATCCTCCATCTTTTATGCTTTGGAGCTGTCTGGGTTTTTTTTAGTAGGTCAAAATGGGGGAAGGGAGATAATGTATCAGAAATGAGCCTGCTCCATCAAGATTTTTCTTAAAAAAAAAAAAATCTAGAACTCAATGGTAGTATTCACTGAAATTTATAGGAGTTTTAATCCCAGCTCTTTATAATCCTCAATCTGTTGTTTTTTTTTTTCCCCTGTATGCATGCAGAATTCCAAACATGAATGTGGACCTCCCGTTCTTAGCCTTGCTGGATATCAGTACCCATGAACGTACGAAATGTTGGTTTTGTTGTTGTTCTGAATAACAAAGCTCAGGTTAGGCAGCGTGCCCTGTTGTGTTGCAGCAGTACCAGTTACAACTCCAGATTTCTCAACACCTGTGATTCTTTCCTATTTCAGAGATCACTCAGCTTCATGGCTGGTTGCCTCGCTGACCTCCAGTGATCGCTACTTCCTCGATGACACAAAGCACACGCAGAGACCCTGCGGCATCAATGAACTTGCAACCATAATTAACAGTGAGTAATTTATTTTAGCTTTTCTGGAACATAGACACTTTCCATAGCTTGACTGGAAGACTCTCACTAACTACATTCATGCTGCTTAAACACACATCATTCCCACCAAATCTCTCTTGAATGTTGCTTCTAATTGCCGTTCTTGCTGATATGAAAAATTGGGCCTTGACTTTTAGAAGACAGCAAATCTCCTCTACCACTTAAAAACTCAGTTCAATAGCATGGAAAAGGCGTCTGATGAAGGCCCTGCCAAAACCTCCCAGCACAGTCAGGAGCAGGGCAAAACTGCTTCCCAACAAGCGTATTATCTTTGGGAATGACTGGAGGAGCCCAGGTTCTTTGTCTTTCAAGTCCCCTGGCTTCTTTGCTGTGCAGTGTTCTGGTTAAGAAACACATCCTGGGAATCTCTGTGTATATGGAACATGTTTCTCTCATAAGCTGAACGCTGCACTACGAAAATTGAGCTTCAAGGAGGAGCTGCTCTCCTGCGGCCTGCACCAGCAGCGGCTCGCAGGCAGGCAGCTTCCCTGCGCTGGGCCGTTAAGGGAACAATTTTACACATTTGCAAAATGCAGTCCTGTGCCAAAAGCCTGTCGGTTAGGTCTATCAAATCCTGTACCACACACCACCAAGCCTCTCAGTCACGAATCACGGCAGCTGGATCTCAGCCATGGATGTAGACAGAGGCATTCAGCTCCGTTACTGATCCAGATCAGCTCCACAACAGCTCCACGTGAGCTCCCAGTTACCTCCCAGCCATGCAAGTTGTCACAGGTGTTCACCATCCCGAGTCCAGTATGAAATGGAACATCTTCTGCTGTACCAAGAACACTATTTTACTGACCCATCCATAAACTACTGGGCAAATGGACAAGGACAACTTCAGGGGCCATATATTAAGGGTTTATTTATTAACATAAAGATGTTATTGTAGGAACAACTACTCGTACAGCTATGAATCGTGTATTTTAGTGGCATGTAATGTAATGTAGCTGATTTTTTTTTCTCTCAAAAATTGTCTTTCCGACAATCAAATTCTTTTGAGCGGTTTCTGGGTTAGTCAGCTAACTACTGATTTATTTTTTTTTAATCAGACTTGTTTGCACCTTCCAATTTCAGGAGAGGAGATGCAAAGGAGAACTAAATTTTTTTTACACTAAAATGCAGAAAAATTCAAAGCAATTGATTATTTCTATGAACTTCAATACATAAATGGAAAATACTTACCATTTTTAATGACTCAGGATAAAAGTGCATAAATTATTCAAATACATATTTACCCTTTATAAATGCACCCTTAATATGAATAACTGAACTTAAGGTGTTCTAACTACACGGAAAAACAGTATGTTAGAGAACCCTTTCCCTCCTAATTCATACATTGAATCTATAAAATCAACTCAGTACCTCATGAAAATCGGATTCGTTCAAATCCCTAAGTGCCGCTCGTTTGCCAGTAGGGCCTTTGGAACGTACCAGTTAACCTCAGTACCTGGATATTGTAAAATGGAAGGGGGAAAGATGAGGAGGAGGACAATTCAGACATGAGTTAGTGACCTGTATACCACAGCATATGTAAAAGTTTCTGAGGGTTGTGTTAATCAGAAGGAATCCTATACATCCTTGCACATGAATTCAGTAAGAGGGAAGTGAGGAGCAGTTGCAGCAGTAATAATATATCTCAAACTTATCACTACATTTTTGCATCATTTTTCTTCATTGTACAACTGGAGGAAAAAATCCAAAAAAGGGTTTCATTTCTACCTCTACATACAATAAGTTACAAGTTTATTTATTTAAATAATTGTAAAACATCTTACATTTTTTTAAAGAGGTTAAACTATAAGCAAATACACACATAAACCAAAGTTCCATCATTCGTGTCAGTTTGTCCTAGAAATTCTTTCATGCTGGTACCCTGTTTTGTTGAATTTTTTTCTGCATAAACTAAATCGATATCTGATAGAAAATAGAAACTTCAACTTTTTTCCCTACAAAGTAAAACAAATTGTATCCAAAATATCAAGCTTGAATCATTTTGCCAATTTCTTTCTCCTTTCAATATTTTACAAATCTTAGGAAGGTTTCCTGTCTTTCCAGAAAGACTTTGCTTTCCTGATTCCGTTCTGCCAACTGTTGTTCTTCCTGGCTCTTGGCTGATTCTTCACTCACAATGTTTGAGGAGTTAAGGTGGTTGTGTCAGAAATATGAAATGGGTAAAAGATGCAGACTTCTATCTTGTCCAATCCATAAAAAAATGTTCCTTTTTTTTTTTTTTTTCCTGGGCCTGGCTTTCCCCCAAAAAAAAGAGCTTGTAGTGCTATTTTTTTCTTTTTAGTGGTCCATCATAATAAGTAGTTTTGTGCTGTAAAAGAAAAATGAAAAAAAAAGAGGAAAAAAGGGAAGAGGGAAAGGAGCAAAGGTGCCTCTCCCTTACATCGGGGGAACGACAAGACCAGTCATGGCTGAAAAAGAAAATTGACAAAGATGTAATTCTGGCAAAATTTTATGGAACAAAATATATTTGAGCCCTTCACACTTCTGTGTGCAGTCATGTATTGCAGCAATGGCCTTATCTGCAGGTTAAACTAGACTTTCTTTTTCTTTTAATGTTTTTATGCTTTAGTGAGAACTAGCACGGTGACGTGACAACGGACAACGTGCGATTTCATAGTAAAGTCACCAAAAGCCAAGGGTCTCAAGCCCTTGTGGGTCTTTAACGGTTAAAGGAGATAGATCTGGGATTAATTAATTCAAGTCTTAGTACGTGAATTTTCAGAAATGCCCAACCATTTTTGGGTGCTTATCTCCAGAGATGTCCTTGGAGATGGCCATTGCTCAGAACCGTCCCAAAAACTTCAGACCTCTCATGCTTTCTCAAGTTTAACACTCAAAATCATTCTTGAAAACCAGAATTGACCAGGACCTTCCCTTCCCTGCTCAGCCTGCTCATTTGCTTGCAGAAGGGGTGATGTTGTGAGTGAGGGACGATGTGAAGGCAACTGGGAATTCACCCGTGCACTGCTCTGGGACCCAGCCAGGTTATTACAAGTCCCGATTCACTAGACAATGACCAGAGCTAGGCTTTGCTAATTTAGTTTCAGAGGAAATAATGGACCGGCCTCTCTTTCTCACTTGGTTTGCCCCATATGTCTGAATCGCCGCAGTCTTACCTGGCACATTCCCAGAATACTGGGCTTATGTAAATTATTTATTAGTCACTCTGACTGCCTTTAATTGCAGCTATATTCTTCATAACTGACAACAGCAACATTTGAAGCTGCCTGGAACTGGTGCTGCTCCCAAAGGTTTTGAGGAGTAAGTTAAGTTTATACGTATTTATATAACAAATGAGTGAGTCATATTTTCAAAGGGGCCTCGGTGTAGTGCAAGGTCCTAATCCTGCAAAGATTTATGTTCACTGAAATTTGTGGTATTATTCATGTGTTTAAAGCCCTGTCCTCTGAGAATTAATTTCACCCTTATGTTCATAGTGTTTAAAAAATGCTTAGGGCAAGATCCTCAGCTAACATGAGACTTTTATTGGAGCTGTGTTGATTTTAAACAACTGTGGCTATGGTCTACAATTTAATATAACAAGAAAATAAATATTTTCATATTTTGTAAAGAGTTAGGGCTAGAAGTCCCTGCCAATTTTGGCAGATAGCTGAAAGAGAAAGTGAAACCAAACAGTCTTAAGTCAAATATCTACATTTTTTTTAAAATTGCTTAGGAATTTGGTATTATTTTTCAAACAGATGTTCAAACAGGCAATTTACAGAACCTAAATAAAGAAGGTAAATATTTGTATGCCTATTTTCGGGATGATGGGGTGAAGCAGGAGAAGAGAGATTTTCTGATAACACCAGGCCTGATACTGGAGAGCCTTCTCCCTGCATGTTAACCACATGCCTGCCTTTCTGTCTTCTAGAAAAGAAAAAAAAATGGATTTAAGTCGTAGATGGATGCCCTGCCCTCCGGTAGATTCTGCTGGGCTGGTAGAAGAGGTAAGCGTGTGCCCTCAGCCGCTCGCGCCATCCCACAGGTATTCCAGCGGAGCCGTCTGCGGCAGTGCTTCCTACTCTGCTTCAGGCAAAATCAGCCAGGTTAGCTCCAAGAATTTAAGCTGTTTGTCTAAGGCAGCCTGGCCGGGTCTTTTGCCTGAAGCAAACAGAGGAGCACTGAGGTGCCCGGCTAATCCCTACCTGCGGTGAGCTTTTCTCCTGGTGTGGCCAGAGGCAGGCTCTGCGGCTGTTCAGATTGTGCAGAGAGGCAGCAGAGCCTGGTTCCGCTACTGTGGTTTGATTCGAGATGTGCAGGGTCTGCTGCTAGCGTCTTTTAAACTCTGTTCCCATGGCAGATAGGCCATATTGGCACAAAGGCTTTTTTTTTTTTTTTTTAATACTATAGTTACCAAAATTATTTTCAATTTCTTATTAAACAAAAACAACTTCCAGGAGATCAAAGCAAAGACCAAGCCTGACTTTCTGCCATGGCTCTTCAAAAAATATTTTAAGAATTCTTGTAGATGCAGCATTTTGGAAAGTTCCTTAACTTGAAAGGAAAGTACATGTTTACTGTATAATTAAAGATGTTATGTTATCCAGCAGTCCTGGACGCAAAGTAGTGGTGGCAATAGCAAACTGCCATCTGCAATCAGGTATGGTACTGTCCCTGGGATTCTGGTGCTCCCTCTTTTGCTTCCTTTCCTCTCCTCCTGAGCAACTCCCTGCTTTCCTCTCCTCACTTTTGCCCCCCAACCCTGATCCTGTGTTTTGTCATTCCAGGGTGTCAGTGCTCCAGAGCAGAAAATACTCCTCAGAAGTTATTTGGATGGAAACTGCCAGTGGACATATTCAGGTAAAACTGTAAATACAGCATAGAAAGACCAGGCAAAGCCTAATTGTGTCACTGGCATTTCATCCTCATGGTGCAACTTCACCTCCTCCTCCAACAAAGAACAAGCAGGGTGAGGAATATTGGCTGGGCCTCTCCCCGTCTGTCTTTCTGCGGCTCATCTCAACAGCGCTGCTCTGCGCTTCTCCCTCCTTTCACACACCCTCAGCTGTCCATTTCCATCCCACCTCCACTCCCCTGTGGGGCTGCACTGTCAAAAGCCTATTCCCAGCCTGTATCGCTTTTTATTGAATGTTTGTGAGGTTTGGATTAAGGTCTTACACTGCTAGCAAAGCTGTAATTATTTTTGCCTGTATTACTATATATTGAATCGATGTAACGTTTCAATAAAGGTGGTTCAATGCAGGACACTCCCTGATGAGTTGGGAATATAGAAACCACAGTCATTATCCCAGAGAGTCTTTTTTTTTTTTTTTTTTTCCTTCTTGGAGGGAAATGGAAAAAGAATTAGAGATGAGCCTTATTGTATTAACCTTGACAGCTTGCAATTATCAACTGAAACACTTGATTAAAATTGTCACAAGGTTGGAGAATTTTTTTTTTATAAATAAATAATCAAACATGGATAGTACTCAGATGCTACGGTGATAGGCACCTTTAATGGGTACAATTAATAATGATCATAAGCCTAGTGCATACAAGTGGCCCTGAAAACACTGCCTTGCTTTGTAGTGGGAAAGAACTCTGCAATTCAAACAGCTGTCCGGTAAGAACTGGGAAGGGGCTTAGCGCTGTACAAATGTGTGTGTACACGCGCTGATCTAGTTCTTCAGCTACCACGGGTGCTCTGTTGATCTCTAAGTTATGAGCTGGTTTAAAATCTGCTTTCTAGAGAAGACGGGTGTTGAGCATTTTCAGTTATTGTCACGTAAAATGTCTTGCTCTCTCATTTGGTTTTCCTCTTTTGCCACTAAGTTGCCAGCCAACTCCAGTCTTATGGTTCTACAGCGCCCTGAAGAGGTGCTCCAGTGATGCTACTCCCAGCATCCCGACTGAGAGTTCCCACCCTGCAACGCCAGAACCATCTCTGCATGCGCTCTCCTGTACATACAGGCAGGTTTGCCCATTGCAAGCCACCGAGCTGCTGGTAGCAGAGCTGCCTGCTGTGTAATTTGGACTAAAAGAAAGGTGCAGCTTACACCCGCAGGCTTCACCTTATTGCTGTCTCTGACGCCCAGCATGGCTACCACTGGAAAATGTGCAGGTTTACTGTCAATATTATTAAGACCACGGAGATGTTTGTAAAACAACACACCCATTTCTTATCTATCTATCATTTATTATTATATAACTAATAAACTGAAAATGATAGAGAAAAGAAAGGATTTTCAGAGGAACACACAGATGACTTTAATTTAGCAGAAAAATCATCAGTGGCTTGGATGAAGGGCACCTCATCCTTTATACCAGAATGTAAGTAAGTGAAATGAATTACAGCTTCTGTGAAGGACAGTTCCAACTAAGACACTAAAAAGCAGACAAAAGCTTCAAGTTTTTTCTACTTTTTTTTTTTCCTCCATAGGAAATTAAGATTGACCTTTTTTTTTCTTTTTCAGAAATCCTTCTGTATTTGGATGGAAGATTTTCATTCGTCCATTTGTGATCGTCTAACCACAGACAGGTAAGATATTTGTAAATAAGCAGTGTTTTTGTCTCTTTTAGGTCGAAAGTAGTTAAACCATATTTTATGTAGCATGTTTTTTAAAAAATCCAGACAAAACCTTTGATTGCTAAGAGAGACTGAGAAGTTATCTTGGCCTCATCTATTGAGTTGCGTTGCTGCAGTTACTGTCTCACCATGGTGCTGAGCTGTATATGCACAAAAGGCTGCCTGAACAATTATTTTGATTTAGTTCAAGTTAATTAGGAACACCCTTAAAACCAAAATATGTGTTTGCAGAACCACGTGTGCACTAGTTGTTTAATTATTTACCAGCACAGGAATGTATAGCCACGCTGCAGTTATGTATTTTTCCAATTATACTAGGAAGTGGCTAAGTTCTTCTTCTCCTACAAAGTAGAAATCAGTACTAAATCTTATCCAATATCGTCTTTTTTTATGTGACATCAAACAGTCTTGAATATTTTCTTCCATTAAAAAAAGAAGGCAGATTTTGGTTTTCTTCCATTAAAAATGGAGTTCTTGTCTAGCCCCAGTAAGTCTGTGAAATATGATGAGCTACTAAAATTAACATCCCATCAAATGAAAGATAAGTAATTAATAGCAACAGGAGATATTTTTTTGTTTAGTTAAGTGTTAGCAAGAAGTTTTAAATATCTCTTAAGGTTTTCTTTCTTTATTTTGAAGCAGTCTGTGCCTCTTACATCTCTGCCTATAAACTGGAGAGAAAAATGTCCTTGATCTCTCCAATATATCACATTTAATCACGACAGATACATATTTTTCCTAGATAATGACATCATGTGTATATCGTTTGCAGCCTTTGCCATGCTTAAAGCACTGTCTAGGCTCTGAAATTGTTCTGATTTGGGCAGAAGCATATTGCTGAACATTCCTAGTGTGTAAATGGCCCAGTTACTTGGTTGGAATCTCTGCTATGAGTTATTGACTGGAGCTAGGCTTTGAGGTGGGACAGCAGGGCAAGTACTGGACTGGTAACAATCAGGAATCACCAGTTTGTAAACGTGAGCCAGCCATTTCACCCAAATCCCACCCCTTAAGACCTTTTCAGAGCAACTATTTTCCTTATTACCTGTTTGCACAGCCTTTCAATGCAAGGGGACTGGAATCCCGGGTGCTGTTGACACCCCTAACTTTGTCAAGACAAGGTATTAATAATTAGGGTCTTCCCCTCGAATAGCTGTATTTCTTTAGGGAATAGTGCAGACATCCCCTTTGCTAAATTGAGGCTGTTCCTGAGGGTATCAGACTTCAGTACCTTTTGGATTGGCTAGGATCCTGGTGGTTAACGGAACATCTGACCTGGGGCTTGCCTGCTATTCCTTGTAACTGAGCTTGCATTTTTATGTTGAGAGAGATATGCTGAGCTGGCCAAAGGTAATCTGGGCAGTCAGCAGTCCATGCTGTTCCAGCAGTTTCCAATTTGCTTGCTTTTCCCATCAGCCGCCTTCCATCTGAGATGAGTTGATTAGGCATTTGTGTACTTATCATGCCGTGTTGCATCACGTCACTTTGTATCTTCCCCGTGCCTTGTTAAAACTGCCTTGACATGTGACATGAACGGAGCACACAACTGTTCTGATCAGGATCACCTGCTCTCAATTTGGAGAGCGTATAGAAGTGAGGGCTGTCCAGTATGGAGCGCTGCTTGCTCTCTACCTCTCATGTCCTGTTACACTGCGAGGATGTATAGCAGACAGCAGCTGAAGGAGGTAAGCAAGAACACATGGCACAGGGGGTTACCTGAGGGTGTCCCACGTGTCTCCGCTGTGTTGTGTGGCCCGGAGCTGAAAGCTAGTAGATGTGCAAGTCTCACGCTTAGCTGATACTTCTGAGTTACAGTATATTTCCTACCAGCTGTCCTACTGTCTCCAGCAGCTTTTAAGCATCACTTTCCTCCCAAAATACAGTTTTGGAAAAAAAAATTCCAGCCATACTGTAAACTGCCTGGAATAATGGCAATGCTAATCTGAGGATAAAGCTTGTACAGCTCCTCCTGTTTAGACTAGTTTTAATCCAGGCTTAAACACTGCTGTGGTTGGCATACATGGAAGCTATGTTCGAGAGTGACAAGCAGCAAGGAGGTGGTAGTATTTCTAGTGTTCTCATTGCAACAGGATGCAATAAGTAGGATGGAGACTGTAACGTTTGCCTATGAGCAAAAGACGTAGGCAAAGCACATCGCAAACATTACATTAAAGCTCAAAAAAAAAAAATCCCCGTTGTGGAGATGTTTTCCCCATATCATGGGTGGGGAAATTGAGAGGTACTGTCAAAACACTTGCCTGATGTGCTTTGGGAAGGGGCCTGCATGTATGTACTGCATGCTCTGTGCTTTGCTGCTCTGTCTCCATCAGTATTTACTGATGTCTAAGTAAGTTTGATAAATAAGCAAATAAATATATAAATTACGTTACCAGCACATCTACTCTTAGTTTACAGAACAGGGCGATGGCGTAGCAGAGGAGATTGTTAATCTCCCATTGCTGCAGCACGGTAAGTCTGTTCAGGAAGCCTCTTTGGGACCCTCCCGTTGACTTTCTGGCCACATCTGTCTGTCAGCCCTGTGGGAACGTTAATTTGGATATCGGGCTGTGTGCATCTGGAGCCTTTCCAAAGCATGTGCTCCCCAGCTTGCATCAATTTAAATATTTCAGTTGGAAAGAAGAGTTTGCATCTAGGGCTGAAATAGTTAACTAGTTACAAAGACCTGGCATAATGAACTTTGAGCAGATGTGTTCGGCTCTGCGAAGCGACCCCTGCCTTTGCTGTGAGCCACAGCGGTTGTCGCAGCCTGACTGACAAGTCTTGTCGTACTGCGTACTGTATCTACTGAAAACTTACTAAATAACAGCTGGAGCGTATCCCTATATTTCTGTATCAGCGTGCTGATGTACAAGATTTCCCACAAAGGAAGGGACATGGTTAATAACTTTTATCTGGTTTATCCATGCCCCTCTATGTGCACCCCCTATTTCAGTGAGTAACCATAACCTTAACTGACAGATTAATCCTGAATGCCTCAAGAGCAGACTTCTGTCAGTAAAAATGCACGGATGTGAGGACTGGGTTTTTAGCTTTGAGATTTTATGTTATACTTTTAATATTAAAGAAGTTCCATGTTTAGAATCTCTTATGAATTACTAATTTATATATTGGATAAAATGTTGTAAACACTCAATGGCAGGAATAGCACCAGATGGTCTCTGTTACTTTACCTGTGCACAAAAGGGTTAAAAAGAGATAGTCTTGAGCAGACAGGACAGACATGGTAGGTTAAGGAAAAGTATTAACTTAAATAAAAAGTAATAAATAATCTGTCCTTTTCTGTCTCCCAGAAACAATCTGAGTGGGTTTTTTTTCCACACTGAACTGCTTTGTGGTTATCACTACCTGAGGTGACTTCTTAACAATTAGGCCTTCTCAACGTAGCAATTAGACAAGTTTAACTTTAAAGCAGATTTAAATCTGTCCTGAATGCAGTGATTTGGTTTAGATTATAGCACTGTCCAACTAGCTTAAGCTAAAGCAGCTTAAGTCCTAGTTAAATGTTTAACTAAATAAGTTGAAAATTATGTTACTTTGGAACAGCTCCTTAAAACAGCTAAGCCTTCACATTTTTTATAAATATGCAGTGAAGTTAACACATCCCTTCATTAGCTGAGACAAAGAATCGCCCCACCTCCCCCCCCAAAAAAAGAAGGGAAACAGTTAACTACAGCCCAGGCAGTGATGATGGCTCTTTAGACACCATGATGATACCAAACATGAACCCATTTCTAAACAGTTTAGATAAAAAGCTGCAACTGTTGGGCCAACAAAACTTTCTATACCTATAGTTTAAAAAATTACTTCAAATCCTTCTTTTCATCTTTAAACAGAGTAGAAAATAGATTCTGTTCCCTGTGAACATGATGCCTGTGCATTTACAGAGGTAGATCAATGTCTTTCATTATCGGGGAGAAGATGATCTCAGGGAAGCATGGAGTTTCATGTAATTGGGGCGGGGAAGAAGCTGTTTCAGATATATAGCAGAATTCTAAAAGTTAGCTTTTGAAAATGTAATTGTTTTTGTTCAACGCACTTAGAATTTCCTTATTATATAAAATAATCGCAGTTTATGGAAGTCCCTGTGGCCTAGCTAAGGATTTATAATGCACCCAAATCAACAGGTGTGGTTTGCAGGGCTTGTTTTAGAATTACCACTGGCTCTTGGCATGGCTGAATTCCCAGGGCTGTGTTTTCTACGGTATCTCTAGTGAAGTCTGAAGGAGTCAGATGACTTCCCAGGCCCTATAAAGGTTTGTTTTATGGAGACTTGGAGCGTATTTAAGTGCCGCATGCCCCCCCACAGCCTGTTAAAAGAAAGAATTTAATACAGGTTTCCATTCTTATCTTAATACTCACATTTGTTTTGCAGATCACCTTTAAAAAGGCTGTAAATGTACTATGTGGCTCAATTCCCGGCATGAGCCTAAACCTTGCAGCAGGTTTCAGGACACGGGCTGTTATGTACAGAGCTGTATTAACTCTGCAGGGCAGACGTTTGTTTTACAACTCCCTGAAGCCTAAGGAGAAGTCAGTCCTCACAAAAGAGCTGGTATGGAAATGCAGCGTGGGTCAGATCCTTCGTGGTATAAATGAGTGTCTGTCCCCTGTTTTAAAACCAAATAGACAAAGCTTGGAGCACGGCTTTAACCCAGTTGGATTGGGTCAGATTTTCACTACTGAGCCCTGTCACATCAGTGTGACACTATTCAGATGATTACTGTGTTTACCTAGACTAACACAGTGTGCTTTACGTGTGCAGGCTGAACATTAATTGGACATTTCTTACCTCTGAACCCATTTCCATTGCCACTAGAGCAGGCAGGAGAAGGAGACCCTTGGGGTCTGATGACAGGAGCAAAGGCACTCTTCTGTTTGACAGCAGGGAAGACGGAAGAGGAGAATGGAAGGATGGAAGAAGTGCTGGAGGAGCCAACTGTTGGACTTGAAGACATTACTACAAAAGAAAAAAGTTGAATCCTCATCAGAAATACAATTATAGAAGTTTGGTAAAACTGCTTAAAACGTCTGTCTTCTGATTCCTCATTTTACTTCCCAAAGAAGATCTCATTCTCACGTTGACTTGGCTGTTTACAATAAGCCTAAAGTAGAGAGGCAGCTACATTTAATAGTTCAGAGAAAGAGAGTGCTTAATTCTTTTAAAATGAAGGGTGAGGATATCGGAAGATGGTAAGTCATCAAGGGAGAGAGTCAATGTGAACAATCAGTAGGCTGTACTGGCCTGTCCCCTTACGGTCTGTGCTTTGGAAACTGGGAAGGCCAGTAATCCTGTTGAGTGGCACCCTAGCCTTAAACTACAGCTCAGACTGTGAGGATACTGCTTAGCAGGTTTCAGACCAGCAAGGAGCCTTCATCACCACTGCAAAGCGAGTCAGTCCTTATGCAGATGATATGAATGTAAATAAAATAAAATAATACTTCGCAGTTTTCTGGAAAGGCATGGTCCTGACATTATTGGGAGCTACCCCCTCCGTAAACTACAGTGTAGGTAAATAATTAAATAAGAAGTCAATAAATAAATAGCTATCTAACTGTTCATCCTCTTAATATATATATTACGCGCACACACACTCTTGCCAGAGAGAAATCAAGGCATGAAAGGAAGAGTGACTTGCTCATGGTAAAATGAGTAACTAGAAATGCAGTAATAGTAACTTCCAGAACTTAATTCCATCATTGTCATATTTCTGGTTATCAGGGTAACATAGCTTCACAGGAAATTAATCCATAATTAAATTGAACTCTCAGTTACTAATGCAGGTCATTCACATAAAAATTATTTTAGAGTGGCTTTTGGATCGGATTTGGAGTAGTAGTCTCTGCTAAAGTGATGGCTACTTGCTTAATCATCTGAAAAGCTGGAAAGTGTACCTCACTTCTCATTGTGGCCTTTGCCACCTAGGAATTGGTAAAAGGATAAAACAATGAAGGAAAAAAAAACCAAGTAAGATTCACTGTTCCTCTGTTCTTCTTGAAAAATGGGAACACTTTCTAGTTCATACTAAAAAAAAAATACCAGGACAGAAATCGGAACCTTGTACAAAAAATCTTCACTAAACCTTGAGAACTTCTCTTGGAAAACATCACATTTTTTTGATGTGGTAAATTAAATCAAGCAGGAGAAAGAATGAAATAGAAAAGAAGCAAAGCACATACAGCCATAGGGGGATCCTGTTGGAGAGCCGTTAATGAACCCAGGGGAGCCTGGCACGCCCAGGTTGGACATGGGGACGTTGCTGTAGCCGTTCATGCTGTTGCTGGAAGTGCTGTAATTGGACTGCTGAGGCGTGGAACTGGAAGAGTAACCACGGGGTGAGATGCTGCTGGTATTACGAATGTAACCTGAAATAAAACACATTTCAAAGCATATTAACGATTTGGCTTAAAACTTTCCCCTGTATATTCCCAGTTTAAATAAATTACTTATTTAAATACAGATTAATTAAAACATGTAAGCAAGTACCATTACATTCAGTGGGTTTTATGCACATGCTTTCAAGTTAAGGAATACCAAGTTTTAAAACCATGTGGGAACCTTACTTTTTGAAATGAACTTACGGGTATTTTTCTAATCAGATTTGATTTCTTAGAAGCTGAAATTTGTTCCAGGACCTGGAAAAAAATGTGTGTGCTCATCTTTTTCTGAGGTAGAATTTATAATATACATGGGATTTTCTACAATTTTAGGGAGGAGGTTCTAGTTTTGAAATTATTGATGAATTACAAATAAAGTAAGTGCACTACTAAGGGGAAATTACAACCTATATATAGTTTGCAGCTTGACTTTGAAGATACACTATTTGAGGGAAAGAATAAACTAGATAAGTAAAAACTATTTTTTTTTGTCTTAAAAAAATATCACAAATATTTGAGAACCAAAATTTAGCCTCTTTTTCTCCAAAAAAGAGACTTGAAGAACACTATCGCTATCCACACTAAAGTACAAGGCTATTACCACAGCTGCAAAAGGATTTTCCACGGAAAAGCTTTCACTAGAAAGAAGCAACCCATTAGCTACTTTAAAAGTGGTTACTATTGAGGTATCAAGTCAGGTTATTTCTGCCCATTTATATTATGAAATTCTAATTCAGAGCTGCTAAGACCTTATTAAAAAAAAAAAAAGTAAAATTACCTACATTATGCCTTTTGATATGGCTGAACTGCCTGAGAGTGCTAAACACAGCTAGTCATGCAGTCAGCCACCCACTGTATGTTACTGGACTTGAGTGCTAAAAACCAAAATATTCAACAGTTAGAAAGTGCTGAAAGTTGATATTGCTCCCATGATGTATTGCAGTTAATGTGTCATTTTATGGCATGTTTTTTTTCCTAACAATCAATAATGTATCTGGAGTAAATGTAATACATATTCAACATATGCAAGCTGGTAAAATTAACACTGAAGCAGCCTTAAAAAAAAAAAAAAGAAGAAAATTCCCTATCTCTTTAACTGATTTGAGAGGCTTTTCTTCAGTGGCTGTCTTTCTTTGTCTTTTATGAAAACAGAGATATAACACCACCAACAAAGATACTGAGGGGAGCAGGGAGAGAACTCAGGTTTAAGTTGGGATCAAAAAAATACTCAAAAATTATCTCAGCCGTAGTAATCTGGTGGCTGAAACCTGGTGCGGCCACAGTGACATCCAAAACAGCAGCACACTGATGCGGACAGTCTCAATCCATCTTTCTGTTCATGAACTGAGCAGGTACAGAAGTTGACAAACTGCGATGGGAGCAACTGTGATTCCATTTTTCGGTTTTTGACTGAACACCATACTGCTGGCAGTGCTTACCTTGGTTGTTCCCCTGTGCTGACTCCGAGATGCTGACCCCTAACTGGCTGCCGTAGGAATTAATTCCCATCATACTGCTGTGTGCAGGAGAGCTAGACAGTGCGGGGATCTGGGCGGGATTCCTTGGGACGCTGTAGAGAGCTTCTGCGATGTCTGCAGCTCGTTTCAGAATGATGTCCTGCAGCGGGAAAGGGACAAGTTCAGAAATGTGCTTGGAGAAATCTTCTGGTGTTTATTACTAAACCTGAGTTATACCACTCCCCTGTTGAAAGCAGTCATTCTGACCTGATTGTTATGTGGCGTCCCATACAGTGCTTCAACCAGGTCAGCAGCTCGTTTCAGCAGCATTTCCTGGAGGAAAAGCAGATGGGTACAATGGACATTTTAACAGAGAAGGATTCCAGTGCAAATAAAACCTTGGGCTAGGATTTTCTGAAGTGACCAGAGTTTGTGTGTGGTCACTCTGAAAACCGGGTCCCTGAAAGAGTTGTTATTTACCACTTACTTACCTGAAAAGCTGAACCCCTTAAGTATCTCAAAGCAGACACCCAAACCCACCGCAAAGCGGTGATGCGGGGGCGCCGGAGCACCGCCCCGCACCGCCTGCGCCCCGCGCCCAGCGCCCCGCGCCCAGCGCCCCGCCCGGACCCGGGAGCTCTCCAGCGTCCTGAAGCCGCCGGCAGCGCCCAGCTCCAGACACAGCCAATCCAAACAGGAACGCCATCCCCGACTCGATTTCAATACATTCTTTCGCATCGACACATACAAATCTGATTAGTCACCACGTCCGTTTATATGTTGTCAATAAGGGTAACCAAACAAATAAAACACTTTAGCTAGTGAGTATCTTACCTCTGATTACAGGAAAAAAATACACAGTATGGTATCTGAATACATAAGATCTTTCATCATACAAAGATGATAATAGCTACTTTTGGTAAAATGTAGGGACATAGTCATTAACACCACTGTCATTGTGCTCGGTGCCACATCAACACAGTCTGCAGTATCACAGATACATAAACTGTTGTTTCAACATATGCATACTGCACTTGTTTTTTTTTTATGAAGATTCCCTTAAGATTAGACCTCCGCAACAAATCCTTTATGTCTACCATATATAAGTAAGTTGTTTAAGAGATTTGCCACTATAGATAAATGCAAAGGACCATGCATATGAACTGGGAACATATCTGTACTGGACTCTCATTTTAGCAGCAAAAGAAAGAAGCTCACAGTGTTTGAGCTGCAACAGACAAAAATTACTGGTAGCTGTGGGTTCTACATGATAAAATTCTTGTTTGGACATACAACTAATTGGTGAACTTATGTTCAGCTGTAATTGTCATTTAAGATACAATGTTGTCTCTTTTGTGAGTTGGAAGTGAAAGAACATATTTAGTGTATTCAGTGAAATGCCTAAAAATATTTTACCTTAGCTAGTCTTTCGGGGTCACCAGGATGTCGTGGGATGACCTTCTGCAGTCTTTGGAAACCATAATCTATGGTAGGTTCATTTAAAGCTGAAAGGAAAACAGGAAAAAAAAAAAACCAACGACAAAAAAACCCAACATATTATATGAGTATATATCTTTGTATAACTCTTCAGTTTCATTACCTAAGAAAGATGGATTTCACAGCTTTGCCACAGAAAACCTCTCCTTGCCTGGGTTCCTAGGTGGTGTACATCATTGTCTACTGCTCAGGCGAGCCCCGATCCCAGTGTGTAACACAGGCTGAAAAGTAAGCTAAGCTTTACAAGAACTTCTGTGTGAGGATCTCTAATCTCTTTTCAGAGGCAATACGCTACAAAAGCTGGGACACACGAACTATTCATGCTGGACCGTGTTATAGCGACCAGGTCCCCTGACTCCTGGTACCCAGCTCCACCCATTTAACTGTACAAACGTTTCTGCCATTATCTGTACAATGAATGAACTGCATGGTGCTCCTGAACAATCCCTCAGTGTGTCTGTGATTTGTTAAATAAAGAATTAAATAAACTGCTATTTTTCTGCTTACAGCTAAGCCTTGAAAGAACTCTGTGCATTCATGCATATACACACACGCGCACGCACACCCTATGCCTGCTCATTCGGGTGGCACAGCTGAACTGAAGGTACATGCTCATTTTCTGCCAGTATTCCAGAAACTGCATTCAGAGGCAGATATGTTAAAGCAATTGACAAAACTTATGTGAATGCTGCATGTTATTTGCAAAGCAAAACTTCTAACTGAAAGTATTCCAAAGGATTATACCAGTGAGTTTGGCTTCTGCATTTAAAACTGCTCCAGTTTCCCATGCTGACTTCTCACCATCTATCAAAGGCTGAGTGAATAATTTGAAAGATACAGCAAGGAAGCATAGTTACAAAATCCTGCTGTCAGGATGGGTGGATTTACTCTGGACAAAACTGACCGTGGCAGGAATACAGCACATTATGGTACAAACACAAATGAGAACAGGTCTTCTGCGTTCATTATACAGTCAGCAATCAAGAGTACCGCTCATCTAATAAACACGGTGCACCCCCCCACGTTGTGCCATCACAAACTAGGGCACAGCTATTCATTAGACAAATTAACTTCTTCAGTTGTGTATGGCTGTTGTGCATACACAGCCACTCCGCTGTAAGGACGTTAATCTCCAGTGGGTAAACCAAAATATTTTGACCCAGATCCTCAGTAATAGGTGGTAGAGCCCTACTGGCATCACTGATGATTTCATAAAACTTCAGACACTTTAATACTCTCTACTATGAAATCATGACAATAATAATCTAATTTCCAATTATTCAAAATTAAACTCCATTTCAAATGAATACAGAAACCAAAAATCAGTTCTGTGGCATTTTGCATGCTCATGGGCTTTGACTGCCTCTGCTACATCAGGATTGCTGCTGTTTACTGATGCAGTTACAGGTGTGGGTTTAGTATTTCCTCACACTTCAGAAAGTGCATTGTAATTCCAACGAGACGTTCATGCTGAGGATCTTGCTAAGAATTCCACAATGCATTTAACAACATAGGTAAGTCCTTTACCACTACCTTCACTCAGTGCTAGCTTCTTCTAGCCTCTTGTACCATTTGTGGTTCTTTTGAAAAAAAAAAAAATTAAATTTAAATAACTGGTGACATCAGCACAGCTGATTCAATTTATTGAATCTTCCAAAATATACTCAGCACCTTTCAGGATAACCATCCTAGACATCAGGAGAATGAAACTATCAAGCCAAACAGACTGCTACCCTGATCCAGATTCTCTGTTTATCTGTGTCTGCCTTGGTATAACAACATGAAGGTAAAAGGTCATTTTCCCCACTGAGATACATTTTATATTTACTTTTTATTAAATAATTACGGCATGGCATGAAGTTTAAATATTACAGGAGATAATCAAGTGGGAATTGAATAAAGAAAACCCAGACCTGAGAATTTAGTCTTGGCTATACTTAGAATGTCTTTGCTCTCCACTGGGAGCCATTCCGGTTTGCTTAAGAAGTTTAATAATACACATTTCAACTGCCACAGAATCTACATCCCATTTGGGAAGAGGGGCTGGGGGGAAGGGGATGGGGTTTTTGCCAATAATCCTGAGAATTATAGGCCAATTCTCTGAAGAGCCTATACATCATTACGTGCCATTTCTCTTCTTGATTACAAGTCTAATCAGTTAAGTTATATATCTTAAGCTAAGCAAAAGCAATGTAAAATATATAGGAATTCAAACATATGTACACATAGTTCACTAAAAATAGCTAATGGGAATATACAAAATGCTAATTCAGGAGGAAGAAACTGGCTATTATTCAACAAACATTTTTCCAACAGATTGACACAGACATTTTCATTCTGATAGCTAAATAGCAGCAAATCATTTCTCAACAATGTTGAATTGTTCTAAAAAAGAACCCGATCCTGTTGAATCAATGTACATATTGTATCTTTCAGCACAAAAGGTTTTCTGTGCAGCTTGCAACAAAATTGACTACTACTAGTTTTACTCATTAATTAAATACAAAAATATCTCTGTCATGAAATCCTGCTAAAAACCAACATCCCACATTTGTAGCAGTAAATGGCACAAGTCCAACTGATGGGAAAGGTGTAGAATCAGCAGCCACTGTGAACAGCTTCACACACCACCACTGCCTCTGAGAAACAAGCTACTGGGTCAGTAGTAATTTATCTGTGTGTTACACAGGAATATCCAAATGGGTTCACGGATTCAGAGACCATCAAGGGGTCTGGCACAGAAGCAGGCTGCTCATTATTTCCTACAAATCAGGTACCTGAAATGAAACCCCCAGGAAAACTGACGCAGGTACAGCAAAATCCCTTTGGCAGCTCTCAAACCCCATGTCCAGGCACAAGGGGTGTCTTGAATTTCCCAGAGCACAGTTTAAAAAACTGTATTATGTGATCTAATATACGCAAAAAAGAGCAAGCATCTAGTGAATAAACTAGATTTCTGGTTAGTCTATAGACTCACTCTAGCATCACTTTTAACAACAGGATTGTTACGGTCAGCAGTTGGGAGAGGTCTGCGCACCCCACAGTCTGCCAGACTTCATGGCAGGGCTCAAACAGGGTACGGCGCGGTGCTTCCTCATTTGTAACCTTTCTTACCCTCCAAAACCCACGCTTTCAGTTTAAATGCAAGTCTGCAGCTATTGTGGCTGACTGGAACAGGAGAAAATTCTCACACTTGAGGAACTGATGCCATGACATCTGTCTGCATTCGCCAAGCCTGAAACAAGAGCTCAGTCCCATTCATCTCAATGGGGACAAACTCAGACGCTCAATGATAACAGTGCTGACATTTTAAGTATTAATTATTTCACTACACATCAGAGCACATAAGACTGCTGGAGGAAGATGATGTTATGAAGATCTGCACAATTTACCATGAGTGACAGCTCACTCTGATATTGCCAGCGTATGCCTTGGGAGATGCGCGCTCTCCCTCTCCACCAATCAAAAAAGAGCCACATTCAAGGCCCTCAGCAAAGTTCTGCAGCTTGTCTTTGCTCTTCTCCATGAAGCAGATCAGAGGGAAGCAAGTCCTCTGTTTGCAAAGTATGAATGAGAAGAAAGTATGTGTACCTGTAAAAATATCCTGAACCTGGCAAACTAAGCCAGAGGGAGTGGAGTGTTTGGAGAGCGGTGCCTAACCTTGTGAAAGACATTAACATAGAGAAAAAGGCACCAGTGGCCTTAAAGCTTGAATTCCAGCCTTGCACTAGTGACTACCTTCACTCAAGTAGCGAGTAAAGAGACGCTTGGTATTCACCCTCAGAACAGAACATTTCCCTGTTGCCAGCTGCAGAAGCTCCGGTGGCTATAATCCTGCTAATCCTGGGCGTGGGGGGTACACCCGGCCTGCTGAGCCCACTCGGAGGGGTACACTGTGGTCCAGAGCTGGAAGGATGCTGCTAGCAGTGCACTGCAGCCGCCCTGCGCTGTACTTGCTGTGCTGGTGACAGCTGTTCGAACACCCTGCTCCCAGCGCAGCGCTGTCTCCCACCACAGGTGCCTTTCCCAGGCTACAGCAGCGGCAGAAGCTGTCTCTGCAAATGCTGTCACATCAGTTGTGCTCTGGCCAAGTGACCTTGCTCTTCCAATTTGTAGAGCTCACTGCATCCTTGCAAGTGTTGTTTCCCACACACAGATAACGAGACCCTCTCAGATCTACTCACAAGCTTTAGCAAACCACTGCCTCCCATCCCTGGTACCTGATGTAGAGGCGGACACAGTACAAGCCGGGAGTCCAGCACAGCCTGCAGATTATTTTATATTGCATTGCTCTGACAAGTTAACGCCTGGAGGATTTCTGCTCAGCGAGGAAAATTATGTTCAAAATCTCCCCAATACACACATTTCCAGGTTAGCATCTCGACGACAAAGTCAACGCAGGGCTGTGATCAAACTTAAGATACGAACGCCTGTGAGACACATCCTCAGCTGGCACAAACTGATGTAAGCATTATTTAAGTCAAGGAAACAATAATGGAACCACTCACAGCAGTGGAGAATTTGAACTGGTACCGTAGTAAAAGCAGAATATGAGGCTGCTGCTAGATTAGCAGCAGAGAAGAAATGTCCCATTGTTCTAGGAGCAGCTGATGAAAGAAAAGGAGTTCAGAACACGGAGATGCATGCGTAACCTGTATTCTCCCCAGATTAAGGTACACTAGGACTAAATGTCTAGCTGTGGTGATTTTAAAAAAGACTTTTTACCTCTCACTTTCAATAACTCCTGCAGTATCTAGGCTGGTTCAGCCGTTAACGTACAAGCAAGCCGTTTCTCTGGATTTTTGCTACACTCTGTAGTGCACTGCTAGATGTCCATAGAATCCTGTTGGCTTCACTCGTACGAAAGTTTTCATCAGAGAACCTTACAGAAAAGTCCAAACATCACATTTTGGTGATGAGACGAATGGGATGGCTGAGCTGCAGCACCCCAAACGATAGCACTGAAGAGTGGAACGCTGACAGAAGCGTAACTGCAGCGCTGCCGGCACAGCACGCTGCACGCAGCCCGCTGTAAATACACATCACAGGAGCTCCCGTAACAGCTCCACTGTGGCGTTCAGATTTAACCTTGAAATTTAGACCTAATTTTTATATTCATCTTTTCAACAGTTTACCATGATTTTCTTCAGACAACCTGTCTTATTGTGACTCTTAAAAAAAAGCTCAAGGATAATCAGGTCAAACATGAATATTGGATTGTATATGAAACATCGAGGGCATCAGCAGACACACACCCTGCTACAATCTTTGTTTTGCTGTTTCCATGCTTTAGAGGAGCATTGGCGCTCTGGTGACCAAAGGACATGACCAGAACCCAGGAGATCTATTGCCCTGTCTCTCTTCACCTTTCCTGTACAACCACAGGCACGCAGTTAATCCTCCCTCACCCTTCTGTGGCGATGCCCCGGCTATAAAATGGCAGCTCACGTCTTTCTGTAACTGGTTGCCCGCATCTGACGCAGTGAGGCCCTGACGAACTCTCGGAGGTCTGGTTTTATATGGATAATTATTCTCGTTATCCCTGGGAAGTACCTATAGCCAGCTACTCAGTATTTTTTGTATGACTTGACCCTTCCTGCTTTCCATCTGAGGTTACATCTCAGCACTTAATAATTACGAAGGACTTAATACAACATGACCCTGCTAGCAGTGGGGCTGCTGGTTGTTGCTGCTGTTATTAGTTCTGACAGAATTACATCTTCCCATGCTTTTAGTTTGCGGGATTTCACACTTCTCAGTCTCCTGGGCTCGGTAATGTCTCTGCATTTCTTACCTTCTGCAAGCTGAACGTAAAGGGAAGGTATTTAGAGGAGAAATTCTCATTTACAGAGACTCCTACAAATCAAGAGGGAAGCTGTCTTATTTCTGTCTCCAAGCCTACTGCATTCCCTAGTACGTTACCTACAAAATCTGTGACAGCTCGAAGGAATATATTGCAATGTAAAGTACTAAAACTATTTAAAAAATAATAAACTCCAACTATCACACATTCTGTGCACAGTGGCATTAAAAAACCTGTTTTCTGGTAGCTTCTCTGCTGTCTAATAACATGGTTCAGCTCTTCACCCCTTCTTTCAGTGGAGGATTAATTCACATCTCTCTCACAATTTTGCATTTTCACAAAAGTGTGCTGGAACTGTGCATCTTTGATGCTCCTATCTTTCCTATGAAATGTGACAGAAATTGGTCAAGAGGTTCAAAAGCTGTTGTGGAAGTTCTGAAGAAGACTTACAGGCAGGAATACCTTGGCTGCCTCAAGATGGCTTGCCTTGGTTAGAAATCAATGCATTTGTTCACAGCAGGATCACAGTAGTTTTCTGATAGCACAGCCACAGAAAGGGGGAAAAAAAAAATGCCACCATGTTATTTTCATAGCTTAGAAGTTGTTTTTACTGCTATTAGCAGCAACAACCTGGGGGAATTGATTACACAGGTGAGCCTCTACCTAATAGGTGTGTTTATCATTTTGCCTGTCATGGTGGGAGAACCACAGGTTCTTGAACAGACAGATTGAAAAGTTGTCTGCTCTACCCTCGCTCTAACAGCTCGGCATCTTCTGTGAAACGCTGTTTTGTAACATATGGCAGCGAGCACCCACTCACTCCTCAGAGAACGCTAATAGATACCCCTGTGCCAGCAACAGCAGTAAAACAGTGATGGTATATTTAACTTTCTTCTCTTCTACCGGCTCCTACATACATCTTCATGTCCTTTTTTATGGAAGCACTCTAATTAACACATCAAAGACCTGCACTGCAGGCTGACTCAAGACACCCTAGACAGTACAAGAAAGTCATAGAATCACAGAATGGTTAGGGTTGGAAGGGACCTTCAAAGGTCATCTAGTCCAACCCCCCTGCAAGGAGCAGGGACATCCCCAACCAGATCAGGTTGCTCAGAGCCTCATCCAGCCTGGCCTTGAACATTTCCAGGGATGGGGCATCCATCACCTCTCTGGGCAACCTGTTCCAGTGTTCTACAACCCTCATTGTAAAAAATTTTTTCCTAATATCGAATCTAAATCTACCCCCCTCTATTTTAAAACCATCACTCCTTGTCCTATCGCAACAGGCCCTACTAAACAGCCTCTCCCCATCTTTCTTGTAGGCCCCCTTGAGGTACTGGAAGGCCACTATGAGGTCTCCCTGGAGCCTCCTCTTCTCCAGGCTGAACAGCCCCAACTCTCTCAGCCTGTCCTCATAGGAGAGGTGCTCCAGCCCTCTGATCATCTTTGTGGCCCTCCTCTGGACCTTCTCCAACTGGTCCATGTCCTTCTTGTGTTGGGGGCTCCAGAACTGGACACAGTACTCCAGGTGGGGTCTCACCAGGGCAGAGTAGAGGGGGAGAATCACCTCCCTCGACCTGCTGGCCACGCTCCTCTTGATGCAGCCCAGGATGCTGTTGGCCTTCTGGGCCACAAGAGCACATCGTTGGCTCATGTTCAGCTTCTCGTCCACCAGCACTCCCAAGTCCTGCGCTTAAAGCAGCTTTACAATGATAATTCCTTCTTCACAGAGGAATGCACGTTCCTATCACACATCTCTGTGTCACTCCACTCCTAAACCTCTTGCAGCACAGGCACCAGCAGCACACAGACAGTGGCCCTCAGTGATGCTCCTGTTGAAGACACTGTGAGAGCAAGGCCTCAGGAAGCAGAAAATGGCACAGAGGAACGTCACATTCAAGTCTGTAACAATAACGCAAGAATGAACAGTCCTCTTCTCTGAAGGTAAACGCATCAGGCCTAGCGCAGCACCTGCAAGCCCCATCCACGGCACCGCTCCTTGGCTTAAGGAGTGTCGGACTGGTAAGTTAAAGTGTCCCATCTCTTTAGAAAAATGACTGTATTTGCATGCTGATTTGAATCTTTTAACCCGTTTGATGGTTTGCCAGTTATCTTTCAGGAAAAGAAGACACGTTTAACTGGCTCAGACATCAGCCCATCTTTTCCCAGAGAGCAGGAATCAATGCACGGCCTCAGAAGAAAACAGATTTCAAAAGTTGTTGGTCAGAGCCTGATCTCACAAGCCCAGGAATAATCCCGGAATGGCTCCGCACTGCACTGGGTTTATTTTGGTGCAAAACCAGAAGAAAGTCCACCTCTCCTTGAGCTCGACTCAAAGTCAGTTTCAGTCAATGGGTCTAATTTCAGGATCTTCAACTGACTGTGGATCAGACCTCTCATGACTAAACTAATCCTCTGTCAGTTAAGCTTGTATTTCATTAGAGTACCAGTATAACCAAAGACTTAATTCTTGCTGCAGGTCTTGCTGTGGCAGTTGTAGGAATAAATACCTTTCCACATACATAACTAAGAACTAATTTAGCACGTGTACTAATAAAGGATACATAAAACGGCATAAGGTGGTAACAGGATCATCAGAAATCATTGGTTCTTTCTAAAATGCTGAAGTGTCATATTTTCATTCAAATTTTTCCACTTTTGGAAAAATTCTAACTAATTAATTCAACAGGTGGTTAAGTTTTTACCTTAAAAGTTGTGGGTTTTTTAATTATTGGATTTTCCTTATTGTTTTTGAGTTTAATTAGTATTTAAAATTTGACAATTGTAATACACAAAGATTATTTAATGAGGATTGTTGGTAGTAACAGGCTTTAAAAATTTATTAAATCCTTCCATTTTGAGAAATCTGAATATGATTTGGTGGGAGCACGTCATTCAACTTAAATATAAATCCACCCTCTAAAACTCGGCGCACCATTATTCTCCAGCCATGCTTAATAGGTTTCAGAAACGTCAGTGTACAAATGCTATGCCAGCATTTTTATTACTGGTACTGACAGCTCGATGAGGTGGTCATCTGGTCCCATGTGATTTTTTCTTTCAAATCTATAGATAATGCTCTTTCAGATCTATACATGATATACAGATAATGCAGAGGTGAATATAGGGCACTAAATAAGTTGATAATCCATTTAAGAATAAAAAAAACTCAACATATTTATTTTCCACTCAGCTCATTGGCTTCTCTTGATACAAGATGCTCTCCTTGTCCTCTGGGATTATCTTGAAAATGAAAGGTTACCCCCAGCAAGAGGGAAATATAAAATAAATACTGTTATAAATAAAACATCTTCCAGTATGTAAAACCATCCTATCAGGCTCCTGTACACTCAATATTTCTATAGGCAGACCCACATCACAACAGCATGAGCTCTAATCTGGAAAAGATATTAACATGTGTAGTGACAGCGCCTTAACACCTCTGCACAATAACGAAGCCATCTCCTTGCGTGTCCAAACGTCACAACTAGCAGGGCAGCCTTCAAACGGCAAGAGGGTAAATAAATGAGGCAAGCAGAGGGTTGTCAATACCGACTACCAAAACAAAGAGGCCCCGAGCTCCAGCTCCGCCCGTGTAAATCCCAATCACCTACCTGTGTAAATAAACCTGCCTGGTGCGCCCTTGCAAAACTGCTTGGATTTGTAAGATAATGTCACTTCAACCACGCCGGGAATGTGACGTGGAGGTGTCTGAACTCGAATGGCGTGAGGCGTGATCAGCTGGGAAATAAAAGGAGAGGCACAATTATGACGTCTGCGTTATTCTCCTCTCTTTCACTTTTCACCTTCCAAACGTGCTTTATGAGTTACTGCATTGCTTATTCCTGTATCAGAGACACTACAGATCAGGCACATGATACATGTGGTCTAGCTTCTTGCCTCCAGGAAAGGAAGACACATTTTAGGATAAATTGCCATCAGGAAAATTGTACTGCTTGTGCCCACTGGTTAATTGCTGGCTTATTCCCGGACCCAAGGGAATTCTTTCTCCTTCCCAAACTCTAACCCTTTCTTTGTTTCTTTACTTTTATCTGTATTGAAAACAATAAACAAAAAGACGCCTAGAATTGTTCAATTTCATTTTGGATACTTCTGAGCAGTTGGCGTCAATAATATCACACAGCAAGGAGTTCCATAGAGAAAACACATTCCATGAATTTCCTTCACACAGGTTTACATGGCCCACCTTACACACCCTCACTGTTGTACCGTTATTGGAATGGGAATTAACTCTGTTCCTCAGAAAAGGAGTGTTTCTTCCATTGACCAAGAGGGCAGCACCTCTACCTACCTCACTCCATACGAGCATGGTTCCAAACACAACTTGCAGCCCATCAAAGAAGTTGTCTCCAATAATGATCACCATCGCTCCCCCCGTAGTCCAGCCTTCGCTTGGGCTGATGGCTTTGATGCACGGTGTGGCTAAACAAAACAAAAAGGACGTCAGAGTATCAAGTTATGGTTTTTCCTCACAGCTTTGAGACTGTTTGCAGTGCTGGGTGTAAACCCTTGCAGCAGATGGGTGCAACCAACTTCTGTGCACGTTAGGCAGCCCCAAGTCCGACACTTGGAGCAGCTTCACTTGCCCGCTCCCGGGAGTTTCTGCGCAGCTGCAGCTTCACGGCTGCCACGAATTACCCAGCGCTGACAAAGGCCTAGGACAAGTCCCCTCCAGCCATTCATCCATGAAGGCTGCTCTACCATTCCACAAAGCCCAGTAAATAAATAAATAAAAGCATGTTTTCTGCCTTGCTAGTGTTAATTACTTGCCTATTCATTACTGGCACTTAACATCATGTCATTAAAGCCTAATAGGCCAACTGTAGTGGGTGTAAAAATGAAACACTTAAATGATTGTGCAGAAGCTGTTTAAAAAAAACCCCACTTATTAGCATATGATCACACAAAGCCAAACCCTGTGGAAAGAGAGGTAGATTAAGATTTATTAAGTTTATCAGTGGGTAAAAAAGGTACAGGAATATCAAATGTTTCCTCCAATTCCTATCAGGAGACAATTTCTAATAATTTTCTTGATTTTACAGAGTAGATTTTTTTTTCACTTCTCTCTTCCATATGTTCAAGGCCTCTGGACTATACATCCCATCAGGAAACCAATATGGTTTCCAGGCCATAACCAAAGTCAATCCATCACTCCATTACCAATGTTGACAGGGTCAGAGGTGGAGGGGAACTTTGGCAGTGCTCCAAAAACATGAGACTCCTTTGAACAGCCAGTCAATCACATCCAATCAGTCAAGGAAAAACTGGATGGCTTCCTAGGCTAGGAATCCTGGGATTTTCCTTCTACCATTTCACTGCCCGCTGGGGGAGAATTAACACCACTCTGAATTCTTTACTGATTCAATCATTTTCTTCCAGTTCATTAATTCTTCTTTTAGGTTGATATAGGGCACAGTTAAGAAGTGGGGCAGCAAAACATTATAATGAAATAATATCCCTGCTTGTCTTTTCTACTAACATCACCAGCGCTTCTCACTTTCACTAGCTGCAGGGGAGGGAAAAGCAGACAGAGATAGCATTTTCTGGTAATTGTGAGTACTGTCTGCGTGAGGAATGCATCGGTAACGAACGCACGGGAAGAGGGAGAGGAGGGGCCAAGCTTTTTGAAGCTTAACAGATATCAGTATTTGTAATTGCTTTAATATAGCCCAAACCCCATCCTGTAGATGGCCATGAGTCTTGCTTAGCCAAACAAACTACAATCAATTAGTGTCAGGTCCCTCCTGCGCATTGTTATGCTCTGCGCACGGTTTGTTTAAGGGAAGCGGTGACACTTTTTCATACACATCTTGTGCTGTAACCCTTCTGTTTAACTGAGATGTCATGTTGCCTAATTTGCCTGAAATCAAACATTCCCCAGCTGAATGAGAAGCCTAAAATTTAGATAATACTTAGTGTTCCTATGTTTTTCATCTTTGCACTACGAACTAATTAATAAATTGCAGGGGGGAGGGGAAGCAAGTCTTTTAGATGTAGAGGATCATGTTTTGCATGCAGTAGACACTGTTTTCCTCCCTCTTCCTTCTCTAAACCCCCTGAGGTTCTGTAGTTCCCCCTTAGCTCTCCTTCCCTCCTGAAAACAAACAGAAATTGAAGAATGGGAAATATCCTTTCACATTCACTGGCGTACTGTTCACACAAAAATCCTACCTTCTGAGGGGTCAAGCCTCCTTGCTCTCCGTCCGTGCTTAGAGTTGTTGTGGACAAACATGTTGTCAGACACTGCCAGCACGTGCCCGTCGACGTTCACTGTTGTTGACAGCACAACCTAGATAGTTAGAAAGGGAAGAAAAAGGAGGCAGGTAAACAATTCCCTTTGAAATTCAACTTGTTAAGTATTAAATTATTCAGTTTAGTTAAAACCCTGCTCCATTTGTAAAATGGCATCATGTCCTGCAGTGTTTGCTCCCTAACAAGAAGGGAAGAAAATATTTTCAGCCTTCATTCTATGCATTAATTCCATTTAACATAGCATCCTGAGGGCCACATAAAGCCCTTACTGTATAACGAACCACCTACCGCAGATGGCCCTAAATCTCGTTTCCTATGACGCGCTGTCACCCAGCTGATGGCAAGGAGCTCTGTACACACTGACCAGGAGAGCAGGCTGCGGAGCACCACAGCCGTTTGCCCTCCGATACGGAGGTGCCGATTCAGAGCCCTACGCTGCGCCGCGCACACATGGAAATGTTTCCGCATCTGCTCAGAAAATACAGGTCTCCACTGCCTGGGCAAAATGGAAACCCCTGCTACCTGACAACAGGACCCGCTGCCACGTCTGGTTTTGACCTATGCGTGCGTAGTGCCTCTTGGAAATCATCTGAGCCCGAGGACCCCAAATCAAGCAGAAATTTTTAAACCTTAACCTCCGTTCCTTATACTGCTGGGCTCCAATAGCACAGGAATTCCTAGAGAAAGTAACTGCATATGGTAACTAATCCCACTTAGTTTTCCCTACACAATACAATATCCAAACCTGTAATTCCTATAATCCAGAAATACGTGTGCCTTTAAACCACAAACTTTTAGGAAAAAAAACCCAAACAAACTGTGCTTTAACTACCGAAAGAAGGTGCATCGTATTGGAACTTTCAGGTTGTGACCATTACTTGATGTAAATCAGCTTAACTCCACTCAGCTGCCACACAGCTACAGTAATTCACAGCCATTGAGGATCTGACCCTGGATGTGTTCATGAATTTTCACAGATGCAGCTGTCACAGGCTAGGTAGGAGAATGTCAAGCTTTAATTGTTGATAAAACCACATTCAGCACATCGCAGGAGAAACCCTGCCCTCCTACAGGATTATGCTAGCTTAAAGAATACTTTCTTTCTTGAGACAACTTTAATTCATTCCAAAAGGCTCGTGTCATACTGTACTCTTCCACTTCTCAAGTGTTCTTGTCACAATATGTGTTGCTTTTGTGCGCCAACAGATTTCATCATTGCACATTTGGGTGGAGTGAGACTCCGATCCAAAGCGAACACTTCCCGCATGACATAGCTGAACCCACTCAGATGCACTTCATTATTTTCCATTAAACAATGGAAATAAATTTTAATCTCTCACTGGCCGGCACAGAGCACACTACGGCAACAGGGGAATAGACCTGAATTATTCCAGTGTCTGAAATATTTACGACAACTGTTTAAATTGTAACCAAATGTAAATAAAAAGTATATCATATATATACAGTTACACTATATAACATATACACATCTGACCTCACATACACAAGGTACGTATGTGATAAACACACACCCTCATGCTCTTGCTATGAGATCTTTACAATACATGCAGACTTCAAGTACACACACACATTCCTCGACTGAATAATCCTTTAGGTGTAAATGTCGCGCGCAATGCAAGCGCCACATTTCCGTACGGGCCGAGGAGATCCCTGTAGCGGGAGTAATACCAAGAAGCAGCCCTCTGCTCAGAAGACAAGTGCTGAGCATCGCCTATTCCCTGAGCCAGCAGGAATGGAAGATGCACTTTTGGACCTCCCTCCATGAGCAGCTCCATTTTTATTTACCTCTCCCATTCATCATAGGCGGCTCAGAGCCACTTGGCATTTCACAGGCTAGGACCTAGGGTAAATAAACAGAGCATTCTCAGGGACAGGACAAAATGCATGTTCTGATCTGGACCAAAACCTTCTCAGCATTTTGGACCTAATTTGGAGTAATCTCTCAGGTACTGTTGAAATTCAGCAGAGACCTTTGTCGCCTTTGCTAGGACACTGCTAGCCAGCTCATTATCAGTGATGGGGAGTAAGAACACCTGAGATTATGGACATAAAAATTACTGAACTTCTTCACTTTGCTCCAGTCATTCCCTCTTGCCTGATGAAGATGACAATCCAATTGTTTTATACTGATGATTAAAACCCAGTGTTTTATGGATAAAAGGAAGAGGAATGTGCATTCCACTATGGTCTCTAACTCCCAGGCCCTTCCCTTTCACAAGCCAACTGCTTTCCCCCAGTGAGTATTTCCTGGGTCATGAAGGGTGACCCTTTCCATCTGGAATCAATCAGTCAACTCCTGACAACTTCCTGAAACACCTCACTCCATTTCCTGTTCTCTCCCCCTTCTCTCTTTCCCCCTGGTTTGCTTCACTCTTCAAAACTGCAGGCCACAGCAGCTTAATGTTAGAGGGTCAGACACAGTTAGACTCCAAAACACTACACAAGAACACCTTTGACCTTCAAAAATCTTTACATCTTAGCTAAACAAATCAAGGTCAATGTTTCTTACCATTACCTTGTTAACCATTTATATGCCTTTTTGCCAGTACCCTTCTGAACACATATTCATCAATAACACTTGTTCTCCTAATATCATAAAACATTCCAGGCCTTTTTTTTTTAAAAAAAAAAAAAACCCTCATATTTAGCGTCAACAAAAGGTGACATGAAACTTCCCTGGAGATTTCAGTTCTCATATTTGTCCACAGCACTGGCAAATCACTGGCAAATAGTTTTGGTGCGTTTTTCTTTTCCTGATCTGATGGCACTACTTCTTGTGTATGATAATCTGGCTTCTGTGTCCATTCACTTGATGGTCTCCTACCTCAAATCAGTAGATAATGCAAATTGTAATCCTAAGGGAAGGATCTGAGAACACCAAAATATGACAGGTAGGCCATGGGTTCTGGTAATTGTAGCTGAGGGCCAAATTTGACACAGAGAGCATAAAGACGAAAGATTTTGTGCCACCCAACAGCTTGACTGTCACCTCTGCTGGAGTTTCAGAGGACAGCCAATCAAGCAAGGAATAGACATGGCAACATGTTCCTCCTTCATCCATCCAAACGTAGGTTCCATCTCTAGGAACAGCGAGGGAGTTATAGGTTTCTACATGGTGTTTTCAGCAGTTCTTACGATTCTCCCTGGAAATCTGCAAGGGTCTTGGTATTAGCTACGAAGCCACAGGCAGAAAGCAACAATTCCCCGGCAGTGCTGAAGAATTGCATGCGCTGTGTCTCCACATCATTTTTGTTTCCCGGGGGGATCTCTGTAACGCAATCCCTGCTCAAAAGCCACAGTAAGGGTTCACCTGCCATGACGTTCAGTTAAACTGTCTTTAGCATGTTAAACTCAGGTTCTCTGAGCTGCACTGCCCCTCTTTCACTTCCATGCACAGTTCAAAGTCTTGGATTTCTTTACAAAGCTTCACCTGGCTACTACAATCTTTCTTCCTCCATCTATACATTATATCAGTATTTTTATATTCTAAAGTATGCTCCTCCTCAAATCACATATATGCAAGCAAGTACACCTCATCATATATACCAAAGCTGTATCACTCACAGACACCTATTTAGACATATGGTACAAACATTCCAGGCATACAGGCATTTACTTACATGTAACATATCTCATCACTGTGTAAATGATCTCTCTGAAAAAATTCCTGTTACCATTCCAAGTGTAGAAAAAATTCTTTATAACATTGTACATCTGGAAACAATATTACATTCCTGATGCACTTTCCCTTGTAACTCTCTAGTCACAGCACCATGTTATTTTAACTTTTCAAAAGAATAACTACTATGAGGATTTTTAAAATCATCATCATTATTATTATTTTCCAGCTGGGTGGAAGAAAATATGTCAAGGCCTCATCCTGCTGTCTTCACTTGGACAGGGCTCCCATTGATGTCAATAGGCGTTTTGGTTGAGTGAGTAATACAGGAGTAGATGCTAGAATATAAAGTGTTTGCTTCAGAGTTGGATTAGGAATAAGATCAACAATGTGAAAAATGCCAGCAGCCTCTCTCTGCTCAAAACTTCCATGGAATTCTTTGGGAAATCCTTCTTGAGACCCTGAGCCTGCTGCGAACTCTAGGCTAACAGAACAAACTATGGCCTTCACGTCAGGAACAGGGCCTCCTCAGGTTATAGGGGCACAGGGGTTGGAGACAACACCTCGGTCACTGACATCTGGTCTCCTGCTATTACAGAGAACCAAACCTCGCAGCTATTTTTATAAAATTGCCTTCAACCCCATCAAGCTTTTGCCTTTGGTATTGCTCTTGTTTTAAAGCCTACCTGTCCTGATGGTTAGGGAATTTCTGGTTTACAACCTAAGCTTATTCCTAGTCAGTTTATATTTAACACTAGCTTTAAAATTATTATTTCCCATTCTGATCTACCATAGCACATTTTTAGAGAGCAGTTACGTCCACTGTCAGTGCACATCACTGAGCTATTTGAGCCCAGCTCTTCTCCACTCCCCAGTCACCTCAATGACCCATTCCTGCACCTGTTCCAATTTCATTTTGTTCTGTTTTGAATATAGGTAAACCAGTATATTGTATTCCACACAAAAAATCCGCGGGGTACAGTGGTACAAATGCATCCTTCTTCTACAGCAAAGCTTACCTGAGACATAGTAGAATCTCGCCTGTGGTTTAACAGACGAGGCACAACTCTGGCAACTCCCTATCACAGTGGCTATTGGGTCTTCAGCTCTGAGCACATCCTTGAGTGTTTTTTCTTTTGCAGCTGCAGTCAGTCCTTCTCTTACTCATATAGAATCTAAAACGGGGTCAGTCACTATCTGATAAAGAAACCTGCCATCCAGTAATAGCTCCGGACTCCGCTGATACCAGTTGCATCTTTCTCGCAATCTATACCTGGGAAATTAGTCTCCCATAACAACATGAGTCCGTGTGGCATTCATCTCTCTAACAACACTTCAGCAATTCCTATCCATATCCAAATCTGACCATGAGGGTCTCTGGCACATTCTTTCACCATCAGTCTGAAAAGGATTTCAATTTAGACTAGTTATCTTATATTCTTGCTGTCCCTCTTTGTTTCTTACAGCCTACCTTCCTAACTCACAGTATTATCCCACCATTCTTACCCATTTTTCTCTTTCCTGAATGACACAAATCCTTCAGAGCTTCGTAGCGAGCTAGCTGGGTGAATTCTCAAACACAGCCAGCTCTGCTCACGTGCCTGATGATGAACTGCTCCAACCACTCGGAGGTCAGGAATGAAATCTCCCCAGGGACACACCTTGTTATTTTTCCTTTCTCTTTCTCCCTAGAGCACCTAGAGGGGGGTACCTGCCAGGAAACATTCCATGTCATGATTTCTGCTGAAAACAGAGGGCAATTGCTGACCTTTCTCTTTTTGTTTCTAAAAAAGCATGTTGGTTCAAAGATGACCATTGTTAGAACTGATGTTCTGTTGCCTTGTACCATTCAACCGACGTGGCACTGTAGGATCTGTTTAATCAGTGTGTTGCTGGATGAAGCAGAATTCCCAATCAACGGGAGTCTAATGTGTTAGCACCACGTCTCAGCTGAAGCGCCTCACCTTAATTCCACAGAATTATTGTCCCCCATTACACATCGGTCGTTACCGTTAAGTATCATTGGGCTTCAATCAAGTTCTCTAGGAGAAGTCCTCTTTAATTGGAGGGCATCATATTTTTTTTTAATTCTGTTTCTGGGAGAATCACTCACTGAGAATACAGCAACGACAGTGACAAGAATACCTATGTAAACTCCGATTTGCAGATCAGCTAAGCTCAAACAGTCAGCACTATGGTTGAATAGGTGATTTTAGCAGGCTTTTTGTTCCAGTTCTCCACTGACAATCGTTATTCAGAAATATGTTAATTGATAAATAATCAATATTTGCGTCACTTAAATTCACAAGGACATATTACTGGATCTGCATATGTGTCTAGGCAGCCATCAAGTAACCATGAAAATCTCAATTAGTCCGCGAAAGATTCCCTCTACCTGCTTTAGCCACCGACAGATGTTTAAGTAGTGAGTGATTCACAATAAAATTATGTTACTACTGGGGAAAAAAACTCCACTAAAATAATGATCACACATCCTTCCAACTTCAGTGGTATAACTTTTTTTCAACAGTATAAAACCTTTTAGAAAATCTAGTATTTCAATTTTTTAAATGACATTTAAGAGATTTTCATTGTATCTTCGAAGCTCTATTTAATATCAAAGCAAACTTCAAATAGTTAACATGATCACGAAGCAGCTGGTGTTGCTCTCCAAACTAAAGAATTATACTAAAAAAACCCTCTTCAGGCATCTGGAGCTGTATTAAATTTACAATGCAGTGTTAATGTAACCTTTCCATCGCTTTTTCTCCCCACCCCCCTTTTTTTAAATGAGCATAATATAATTGAAATCTAACATTTAATTTAGTTTAATATTCATAACTGTACTATAAAATATCTAAATCGAGAATATCTAGACGTGAGGCTGAGGCCAGGCTCAGAGGCTGGATCCCAGTGCCCTGGACTTTGGTCCTCAGCCAAACCAAGCCCAAACTGCGGAGCTTCACACCCATCCCTAATCAGAAGCATTAATTTGACACTTTTCCAGACATGAGTAACCACTCTCCCATGCTGGAAGAACTCCGTAAGATGCATTGTGCAGCACTATTTCCATGTCTCTTATTTATATCTGCGTCTCAACAACAGAGCCTGAGTTTTGGGTTTTCATTCCACCTCCATTAAAGAGCAAAAAATGGTTTTTGATGAGACCCTTGCCATTCCAGGCTTCAGTAGCAATTTAAATGAGAACTTTAATATAAGGATTCTCTCTTCTGTTTTTTTTTTAATAACCATAAAAAAAGAGTATCTTAAAGTCTCCTGGAGACAACCACTGCTCCATTGAAAATGAATATATTTGGTTCTGCGGAAAAACGCAGGTACAAATTAAAAGATAGGTAGGACAAACAACTGTCCTTTCAAACCTAATAACCAATTCTGCACATAAATTACTTTGCCTGATGTAAAGCTTAACAATTAAAATGAAAATTAACATGTCCACAGTGTGCACCAGCACTAATATTTGAAGTAATCTATCTCTTTTCCCCACTTCTGACTTTAAAGGTAGCTGACAGACCACGCTCAACAAGCAGCAGGCAAAAAAGCATTTGCCTAAATTTAAAAACAAAGCAAACCAAACACAAAAACTCAAGTGAAAAAAAAAAAAAAAAAAAAGGAGGATCCAGAAGACAGAGACAGCGGAGCACTCAAGAACACTCCTACGTTTTGTTATGTCCAGGGCAGTCATGCTTCTGTCTTTGCTTATTGTCTCTACAATTCATCACGGCTAATTTCCTCTGGAACACAGAGCTTCTCTACTCCCAAAATTTTAACAACTGAACTCCTTTTTGTGACCTCTGTAGCCCAGAAAACGCCCATCAACCAGTGTGCCCAGTTTTGAGCAGGCCTGAATGAAGATCCTGCTTTCACTCAAAACCTCAAGTATTTCGCAATTTGTCTCAAAGGGGTCATTTTTGTAACTGAAAAAAAAGTCGTCAACATTTTTGGTTCTGACAAAAAAAAAATAAGTTAACCCTAGTGGTTTTGCCTGATCTTGACTAATTTGGGGGTTTGAACTCAAATCTCAGAACGCAACTCAAAGGGATGAACTAGCAGGGACTGAAGTGCAGAAGGAGTTTAATCAGCCCTGCAAGCAGAACCAGAGAGTTTCACTTGGCTCTATTTTTCTGGCTTGGCGTGTTGTAAGGCAGAAAACCCAGATGAAGAGTCTGGCCCAGCTTGTTTTCTTCTCCAATAAAGTGCTGATTTTGCTACAAACATCAAAAGCAAGGCCGTACTTTCTCATCTGCAGGAGGCAGGGTGGGCGGACGGGCTGAAGGCAGGCACCCCATCAGTAGCCCATTGCGGTTTCCAATGTTTCACTGGAAATCTGAAGCTCTTTAGGCACTACAATATCACCATTTGGGGTGTGGAGATACAGAGGTGAAACAAAGAATAAGGCTCATCCTAGAGACAGACTTCTGCCAAACAAAATTAGATCCAAAGTCCTCCTGCCGTTCAGCACCTGATCAAAATCTAGGATTTTGGTTCCGCTCGCTGTAAGGGTCGGTCAGAAAATCAGTATTGTCTCAACCTTGTCATCGAGGACTTCCAGGTGGACTATGGACTTGATCTGGCCTAAAAGTTAGGCTCACAACTTGACATGAGCAGCCTGCCTGAGATGCAGTTGTTTTTTTTTTTCCTCCCGGGAACAGAACGGAACTGTTATGGACAAGGCCGACTCTGGCCTAACAACAAAATGTACAACATCCTTGAAACGGCGGAGAGAGTGGCGCAGAGGTGCCACAGCTCATCCCTGTTGTCAAAACTGGCAGAGATAACCGTGCAGCTGCTATTGAGGAGGATGACTCACAACTGCTGTCTCAAAAACAACGGTGAGAAAGTGCCCTTTAACGGAACTTTGCTAATTATAATGTACAAAAAACCACACTTCTATCCTAAGGGCCGAGAGCAGGCGGAGATCCCCGAAGTAAGGAGGAGCAAGGTTTGCCACTTGGCATAAAAGGTCGACCCCTAACAACGAGAGCCCTGAGAGAGAGCTCTGCCCACCAAGGATCGACATCGACATCGATCGTGAGGACCAGCGGGACGCTGCCTGGACCTGGGACCATAGGGACGCCTTGGACCCGCGGTGGTAGCTATTATCTTCTTTTTTCCCTTCCCTACCTTTACTTTTCCTTTTCACTCCCTTTCACCTATCGCACGCCGCTTTACGGGCAAAATAATAAAGTTTGTGCTGTTTGATTGAAACCAACCCCTTTGGCGTGTTCGCCGTAATTTTGCAGTTCAGGATCACATTAAAAGAACCATCACGAGTCCCGAGTGGGCCGTGACACTCGCCATAGCAAGGGGACAGCCAGCGTAAGACTGAAATCAGATCTGAATTTCTTCAGTGTCCAAGTGTCTTTTGATCCAGAGTTTGCATTGTGGCTGTTACAACCGATATTATCTGTAATATGGCAGTGCCTAGAATCCCCAGGTGTTAACCAGGATAGCCTTGTGCAAGATTTTTTACAAACTCATAACAAAACAATAAAAAAAAAAGAGACTCTGTATTTATGTTCCATCACATTCCACAATCAGCTATTCTAGCTGGCTCTAAGAGCTAACGAGATCTGTTTACATGCTATGAACTGAGTTTTCCTTTATTCCCAGATTTTGTTGCATTCTTGGCAGATGATATCTAATTGGTGTTTTTTCTTTATGGAAATTGCCGCTTGAAGGAAAAAAAAATCAGCACAAATTTCCTAACAATGAGCACCTCTTTTTTCTCCTGTCTTACCATCTCTAACAACACAGAACGAAGAAGTCACTGCAGCCTCTTTAAAACACTAGTGAAAAAAAATTAAGTCGGTCAGGAATTTTTCTTTCCACCCAAAACAAAAAAAATTAACAACTCTTATATTTTTGCCTACATTTCTCTAAAATTTTTGGAGCTTTCAGAACCTTTTGTTTTGCAGTATTTACCTTAAAAGTTAAACTTCTTTTTTTTTTTTTAATAAAAACACACCTCCTGTGAATTTTTCATTGCTAGTAAAAGTAAAAAAAAAAAAAATTAAAAAAACCACTTATCTGTGAAAATATGTTTTGGTGGAAAGTTTTAAATAACTCTGTAAACCCCCGCAGAGTTTTAACTTTAACTTCATTTATAAACAAGGGAATTGATGCAAGTGCCCAAGCAATGAAAGATGAATCGCCAAACCTAAGGATGTCACTGTCCCACTACAAGTCTTGTGGACCTGCAGGAAAATCACAGCTCCCTCCATAACCTAAAATCCTCTGCGTATCAGGGATGGGACACCGTGAAGGGACAATAATGATGATAACAAGCGGTAACAGCATTGACAAGGATAATCCTGATTTTCACCAGTAGATTTCGAAGGCTCTGGCTGACAAAGCACACACACACTTTTTCAAACGCTCTCCTGAATCAAGCCCACAAAGTTTAACCAAGGTGAGGAACCCCATTTGGAGAGGTGGAAATACAGACTAAAAGAAAGGAGAAAGGGCTCATCGAAGGGCAGCCAGCAAATTCATCCAACCACTGGACCTGCAGCCTCGCACCCCTTTCGCTAGGCCACGCCGCCGCGCTTGCAGTCGTGGGGCCGTGAGCTCCACAGCATTCTTTGCCGTGCCATCTTCTGTGCCGCGTGGAGACGTGACTGCATCTGGGATGTGAAAGGCTCGAGCGTTCAGTTTACATTTTGGTGAGGGCTAAGTTACAGGTAAAATACTTATTTATCAAACGTAGCTCTTACAAGGTTAGGGTGCGAAAGGTGGAGGCTGCATCTGCCTTTCTCTTCACCACTGCCACACTTCACCTCCTTCTGTGTTTTTATTAGCTGGTATTCACAATACATCAGCGACAGCTATGATGAAACCAGTGGCAGATTTCACTGCAAAGCAGCTGGGTCAGTGTCCCCTGGGTCTTGTTGCTTTGCTGCGTGAGATCTTAAAGTGACCATAGCTATTTTGGCTTCTTGTTTTAAAGAAGCTGAAAGGGAGGGCACGAGAGTGTTAAAAGGCAGAAGAGATGGAAAGAGATAGGGAGTGGAGGGAAAATGAGGAGACCGCTTGTGTGCCGCGTACCGAGCTACTTTGAGAAATTCTGAGGCATCTAAGTATCACAAAAACGATCCCTGCTGTGGGCAGCTGTATGCGCGAGTGCTTTGCCCGAGGGCGTCAAATCAAATATCCACTGCTGGTTGGTACAGTACATGACGTCCCCTTGGGGATTCAGAGTGGAAAAAAGAGGAAAAAGGCGGGGGGGGGGGAAGGTTTAAACACAACAAATGGAGAAAAACTTTAACAATATCTGATATGGCTTATCATATTCTGGCATCGTATTTATTATGAACATTGGAGGAGAGAGGAGAGGGAAAAGCAGACATGTTAATGTGGAGTCTTAGAAGACTTACCTGGAACCGTCTCATATCTCTTGGGTTTCCTGCTGTTTTCAAACAATTCTGATTGCACTTGAGAAAAAATTTTAAGAAGAATCTGGAAAGATAAAGAACCACATCATTTCTATTAACCATAACGAAACGTGTGTTGTGATACTCTGTTTTAAAGTACACATCATAGTGATTTACATGACAGTGTATCAGTAGACCCACACTATAAGAACTTACCAAAACAGAAACAAAACAAAGAAAAACCCTAACTAACTGAAGTTAAAAAAAAAATCAGGTAAAGTACAACCAGTGTGACTGTAATCCACTCTGAGCCGGTGCAAATCAACACATCTCTGATTTACGCCTGTTTCCTCACCGCGTGTTTGACCACACAATTTTAGTCTCTTTATCTTTCCCTTGCATACAAGGTCTTTCTTTCGCTGTCTGAAGGGATTTTCCGTGAAACAATATAGAAGAGGAACCCTATTGTAAAAACCACAAAACCCAACAGGGCGCCTCTGAAGCAGATCAGCCTGGAAACCACTTCGAATGAATTAAAACCCAGAAACAAATGCAGCTCCCAGAAAAGCTGATGAGATTTCATCATGACGGTGTTTTTAGTTATAAAGATTTCAGTAAGGAAAGCAGAGAAGCACCACTGCCAAGAGCCCAGATTATAACCTTGCCAAGATTTTGGGAGAGGATAACAAACACACAACCCGAAGTCATACATGACAGCTCATGCTGTCCAGGAGATAAACCTATTAATGTGCTACAAAGTTCTCGTGCCAATTATTTTTGCCCTGTCACGTACACCTATCTTTATGTGTTATTACTCTGTAGTTTAGCCTGTCATGTACACAAGTGGGACCCTCAGCGCGCTTGACTGGCGTACCCAACACCAGAGCATACAGATTTCACAGTTTAGAATTACTAGGAAGGCGTTTTCTATGAGCTTTTTCACAAAATTTAGTGTCAAATCTAGGGAGGAGAGGCTTCATCCCTTTGTTATCTATTCATCCATCTAAATTTATGAATTTCAGAAGTAAGGAAACTACATGAAAAATCACAGTTGTTGGATTAAAAACAAAACAAGCATATCTTCAAAATTCAGATACAACAGGGAAGAAAAATTTTTGGCATCCCCTATGGCAACTGAAAATATTTTCTGCGATTCTTTTTATTTCCATTTGCCAGACAAAATGAGTTTAACTGCAACAATTAAGATAAAAAAAAAATAAAAGACTTTAAGGTAGATTTACCAGGAAAAAGACTTGGATATAAGAAAAAATAAATAGTTGAAGAATTGATTTAGAATACAAAGAACAGTTTATTTATTTATTTCTCTTGCTGAGTGCTTTCCTTAAAAAAAAAAAAAAAAAAAATCCGCTTTTGCAGTAAGTTAAAGTCCCAGGTGAGCCAGGCCTATTTCCCTTTCTGTTACTATGACAACGATTTTTTACCGCAGTCCCTAAGTCCCTTCAGAACTCACACATTCATGCCTTGAATTAGAACTTTAAAGGAGAAAGATGTATATTTCCTAGGGTTTACCAACAACTACCAAAATAGTCTGAACACCAGACAATAAAGCAGAAATCCACTCTCCCTTGTTATTGCTACTTTCTTTGCACCACTTACACTGCAGCATTGCTCTGTTTGCCCCAAAAATACACAGAAATACCGAAGGATCCGAGCCATTTATATGTTGCTCGAACAAACAAAACCCTTCGCAAACCTCACGACAACTGAACTCACAAAAGATAACGTCATGGAAAACACTGTCACTAAATCCATCCTTCCAGTGAGCTTTTTCAATTAAAAATTTCCTTTTTTTCCCTTAAATCTCTCACAAACATTTTAATAACATCTAAAATATTTCTTTTTTCTGTGTGTGCATTTTGCAGCCTGTTGTTTTTGTCCCCATCGTTCTTTCCTGTTGCCGGCTTGCAGAGCTCACTGGTTCTTCCTGCGGCACGGACTGGAATGACCGGGCAGCGGCCGCTGCGCTCTCTCTGCACGTTGGTGTCCAGATTCGGGTGGGCCAGTGCCCGGCCGTGTGAGGGCAACTTCTGCCACCAGAGCCCTGGTCGCCTCCGTGTATTCCGAACTAAAAAATCCGACAGAACTTCATGCCTCCAGAGCAGCACGCAGTGAATATGTTCTATCAGCTAAGTCTTATTGACTCCTCGTGCTAAAACCTGTGACCTCTTTTATTTGAATGATTCAGTAAGCAAGACTTTAGCTGTAAGAATGTTTTCTGAAGGAAAAATACAATGCACGCCGACATGCTCAGATATTCACAGGAGAATTTCAGCCAGAAATGTTACTCACAAACAATTCTCTTTATCCTGCCCACTTCTTAACAGACATAAAAAAATATTTGCAAATACATAAACAGCTTACGTTACTGAGATCTATCTACGGAAGGAAAAATAGCAGAACGAAACCAAACTACATAATGAAGCCATGGCAAGTAACTTCCATGTGAAAATCAAGGAGCCGCTGGCAAACTGATTATTTTGGAGGGTAACTGCAAACAAAAATCCACAAGATTTCCTTATTACTTTCAAGGAAAAATAAAAGATTAAACTAATCAGGAAAACGTCCCGTTTCCTTTTTAAATTTTTTAAATGCTTGCAACTTTATTTATCTAGGTGAGGAAAACACTCAATAGGAACTAAAGAACAAAGAAAATTGGAGCAAAGAAAGGTGTCGGTGAGAATCCCACTGCGTCAGCTGAACGGACTTTGGGGAGAGCTGAGCTCCCGCAGCACTGTTACACAAACCCTGAAAGGCAGACAGAAAGGTAAAAATTTTAAATATCTGCTTAACAGTATCCATGACGGAACTCTGCCACACTGCATAGCAATGAACTAAATTCAGATTTGCTGCTAAACATTTCCAGAAAATGGGGTGCAGTGCATGTGAACGTGAACTTGGATTTCAGTCAGATCTGTGCTGATGCAAATCAACAGTATTGCCCATCACAACCACGCAGAAAGCAAACCTCTCCTTCTCTCTGAGCCGCCTGCCTCCTACAAGACGAAGAGCATTCTCGTTGCTCACTGACTGCATTCGGCATGCAGGAGCTCTGGGGTGTTCAGTCGGGACACTGAACCAGCAGCAGTTCAGGGAGTCCCACTTGAGATGGCTTAAAGGTGCCAGACTTTCTGGAACTGCTGAGCACCTCAGCTGCTGAAAACTGTGCAGCTTTAAGATATCACAAACTGGGCGTCAGGAATTCTTCACCTCACTTTTGGAAGTTCTGGCACCAAGCACCGGGCAGTACTCACATCTACGGCCAGTGCCAAGACATCGGTGGTTTCTTTGGAGCTCACCGGATATCCTGCACTAAGACAGCTTTCCTTCCCATCACCCCAGCTTTAATTTCATTTTATTTAGATGCAGACATAAGAATTTTCATCTTTCCTCGAGTTGAACCATGTCTCTCTTTTTCTCCTTTCAGTTCCTTCAGTCAAATTTGAGTTGCAACTGGGCATCAGCATGAAGTATTTGGTAGGCTGTTATATATACATGTATATTTTAACTGGTTGCATCTGGGAAAGGCAAAAATATTTATTGCAGCATTAGATTAAAAATTACTTCGGGGGAGCAAAGAGGAGGGAAGGTTTAGCACTAAATGAAGCTGATTTAGGGGTAACAGGAGAATTGCAGACAGGCTTTATTAATTTTTAAAAATTAGAACTTTTAGACAGTTTTTTGACCTTAACCTATTCATACATCAAAAAATAAAAACCAGAATTTAAAAAAATAGCTCATTTTCATGTTTTTAGCTGACCTTTGTTCCTTCCCAAGGAGGGCGTTAGCTATGAGTTTAGCAGATCACACTAACTCCAGCCTAGCCGTCGCATAGATCAACATCCAAGGGCGCTGGGGGAAAACCTAAATACTTCTGAATGACTACCAGTGAACATTTTGGCATTGCTATAGAAAACTTGATTAACTTAATGCACAGACATAAAATTAATGAAGATATAACTATAGACTTAGCCTTTTTTTCCTATTGAGTGGCTCATATAGATGAGCTTTCTATTTACAGACTGATACGCTTGCAGAGGTCTCCAAAATGCCTCTGCAAATATGACTCCCTCTTTCAGGATTTAGAGGGAGCAACTTTGGATGGTACTGCTCCTTCTACTGGGAGCTACCACCGTGCTGAGGAGTTAGGCTGATGAATCATTTACGTGCCCCTTTCTCTCTCTAGTACAAAGACAGCTGTGTTGCCTCAGCCAGTTTTCGGCCATACTACGAGCAATCCTGCCTGACTTTGGGGGAGCGCTCACAATCCGTAACGCAGCTGGGAGGTGGCAGAACAAATTCTGCAGAGGGCTGTCCAGGGACTGCAAGAAAAGGTAAGGGCAAAGCAGGTAAGGTCTTGCATCTCTCAAGCTCTGTGTCCAAAGCAGCTGCTAACTCCAACTCTCAGCATGTCCACGTATGCCTGTATGAGTAGGTTCTGTACCTACCTGAGGCAACTTAACAACACGGTAGGAACTAGAAATCATCTTCGACACCTTTGAGAATGTTTATCCTCCATCTCGGATGACTGAGAAGAGCCTTAAGAAAATCCTGTTGGAGTCAGAAGAAAATCCTTCTTGTGACTTCAGCAGGACGAGACAGAAGACCTAAAGAGCAGTCCCACATGCAACAGAAGGTGTAGCTTAAAAAAAAAAAAAAATCCATTAATGTTTTTTTAAAGCCCTGCCACAAGACCTGGGACCGACTAGTCTCACCACATGGAACCACAGAAATAGATAATATGCTTTGCGCTTTTATAGCGCCATTCTGTGGGGCTTAGACTTCAATTAATTCTGCCTCACAAAAGCCCTCTGCAGCAGGTGCTGTAACTCGCCGTTTCACAGGCAAAGATGCCAGAGCCTGGAAACTGGGAGGGAATCGCTCCCCATCACATCGCAGGTCTGCCGCAGAGCTGGGACTAGGACTCAGATCTCCTGACTCCTGCTTCTACGTCTTAACTAACCCTCCTATCCACCTTTTGTGCTTTCTTAAAATACATGTACAGAATCAAGAGATACAATAGTGTTTTTATCTTATAAGCAGCCTCGGGACACACTTCAAAAATATCCCTTGTAAAGCAAATACAAGATAATCCTGTCTTGGTTGGGTTACTCTAGAATTTGGATTCATGGTCTCAGTCATCTTTTGGCCTGAGAAGATGCCTACCATCTAGTATGATCAGTTTATCAGCAAATCTTAGATGCTACAATCTAACATGAATAGAAAGATATGGTGGCATTCTGCTTAAATGAATAAGGTGCTTCCAAAAAATCACCAAGCGAACAAAAGAAAAACTGGAAGCTGTTATGATGACTATCTCTGCTCCAGTTAAACAATATTGGGATCAAATGTACTGTGAACTGCAAAATTATCACTGCAGCGGGGGCCTGACTCCAACTCCATCAAAGCTCGGAAACTGTGAGATGGAGGGCTCCCATCCTCCCCTCAACTCACCCATGTATGTCTTGGCTTGGCAAACTCTGAGATAAGTGTGATGAGTAACCCTACTCAACGTCACAACACGACAGAGCAGAAGGCTTTACTTGAAATGTCTTCCTCTCAAAGGGACTAGGTCAGATTTTGTGCATACATTTGAAGGTCAGTATTTAAAATCAATTAATTGCCTTTATTTGATAGTATCATCTTGATTTTAATAAATATCAGTAGAAGACTTCTTTATAACGTGAATATTTATCTCTGGAGTAATTTTGTTCTATTATGTCAGTGTTTGTTATTACGGAGCTGATGAGAAAACGTACTCTCTTCCTGCAGTTATAGTCAGTGTGGGATCAGGCATGGCACAGAAGGCATTCTAAATGAACGTACATCCTATACTGTGTGAGAAATGAGTCAGGCTATTACAATAATCCAGAGTATTTATATGATACTCCGCAAACAGTAGCTAATTAATCTTCGCAAAACTCCTGTGCATAAAGTGTGAACCCAGTTTTACAAATGTGAAAGCCAACATATGTAGGTCAGGAGACTTCTTTGAGTTTGTCAGAGATTTACTGGGGGAGAAGGGAGCAGGAGTCAGATGATACGAGGTCCCAAGCCTAGGCCAGGAGAAGAGGAGTTGGCTCCTCATTTATCACTTGTTTCTCAGTAGCACTCCAGTTGCACCAAAAACCGCACATGAACATTATGCCTGCTACTCCTGCCCCCAACAACGTCCTCACTTCCTGATGGGAAAAAATGAGAACCACTTCCCTTCCCTACCCTCTTGCCTTAATTCAATGAAATTTCTCCAGTTCTGGCACCACCAGTCTGGTTAGATGTTCCTCCAGCTCCACACTTCCACACGCAGAGGACAACCAGACTGTGCAAGGGGATTCCTCAGCCTTGCGTGAAGATGAGATACGTGTATGCAGACCTAAGGGAGATGGAGGAACCTCCTTTGAGGTTCTTCTTCTATGATTCTTATTTTTACGCTTCCACCTATACTTTCTGCCACATACAGCCCTTTACATTGCTGTTACATCCTTCCCCTCATCTCACCTCTCCGATTGTCTCTCAGCTTCTAGGCACTGATCCTGACCCCTCTCTACAGGAACTCTCTCCTGTGCTCTACAGTGCTTTTCCAGTTTTGAAACAGATGCTTGCCAGGTGAAGTCCGCTTCTGGAGATGTCTGGAGAGTACGGTTATGGTTCAGGAGTAACTGCACTGATGTTAGCAGAATTGTAATGGCAAAAGCGAAGCTGGCTTCAAGATGTGAGAATTTGGTGTACTTCTGTTATTAAATCAAAGTGGTTTGGACCAAAATCTAAGGACACAAAGATCCTCTGCACTGAGGAAAGCCTAGATTAGAAGTTTTCTGTTTAGGCCCCTCTTTATTATTAAATTAATATTTAACCAATCAATAATGGCATGCTTATTCCAAGACGTTCACAATGCAAAGCATATGAAGACGTGCAGATCAGATAAGTGTAATAGAGAACAGGCGGAATTAATGCTTTTATTTTAAAAAAGGAGAAAAGCTCAAAAAGGACTTTAAAATGCCACAAGGCATTGAATCTCTCAAATAAATTGGAAACATCAGATAATTTAAAGTATCAAAACAATTTCGTTTTCCAAGGCTAACAGCCCAATGTAATTTACCAACATCTACTGTTTAACATCCTGTTTTCTTTCTCCCACACTTAATCAATCACTCCAATTTAGATTTTAAGTTTAAAGTTTAAGTTTTCATGTGGGACCATTATTTAGGACGTCTTTTTCTGTACCTAGAATTCAGACCTGAAAAGCCACCTGAAAACAGCACTGGAAGGCAGAAGACTATCACTGGTAAGGGTCTGATGCGTACAGTCTCTGGCCCTTGCAACACTGAACTGAGAAAAGCTAAGGCTAGAGATGGATGCGAAAATGGAATTTCACAAGGTCAGTGGTTCAGGATGAAAGTGCTGGTACCCCGTATTTCAGATGGATCAAGAACGAACACTGTACACAGCAACGGTTGGACTGAATTCATGTCTGACTCCCAGTCTCACGCCTCCACCAAACAACAATTCCTCCTCACACTTCCCATCTCTCTGCAGTCTAGAACATGGTATTTCCCTCTGCTCAGTATCTAGTGGCTTTTTTTTTTAAGAGCTTAGTTTCCAAACTAATAGTAACTGAATGTAAACCTGCAATATGTCATCCAAGCCCAAAATATGTCAGCAAAGTTGATATTTATATTTTTATATATATAAATATATGTGCATTTATATTAATATATATGCATTTATATTATATATAATACATATATGTGATATCACATATATACATAAATATATATGTGATACTTGCATTCTTATATATATATAAATATATATATGTGCATTTTCCACCTTCTGCACAATTTTCTTCTGTAAAGCAGATTCTGTCCCACGGTTTCTGAGCTGCAGCAGGCACACGCATCCACAACAGCAACTCAAACTCATTTGGTAAATGCTTATTCTGTCTTGCAAAGCGATCTCGTTTTCAAGAAACAAGGGCTGGGGGAGAGCGCACTGCCGGTTATGCAGTCATTTCTCGGTGCTGAATGGAGTTATTTGGCACGGCCACATTCGCTAGGAAAAAAATCTCCAAGGAAAACCTCCTTGTTTGTGCACTCTGATGAAAACCTGACACCATTAATGAAAATAATAATTGAACTCTATGGGTTCGAATTGAAAATGAAACACAACACTAACAGTGTGTTTGTAATTGCAATTGTTCTCCAAAAAGTCTTTGGAGGACTCTGCAATCTGAGCAGTTTCCCTTTTCCTTTGGGTTTTCCTCCTTCCTCCCACAGCAAAACTTTCCAGTAACTTACAAGACAATGGCTAAAAGCTTATTTATACTCTAAGATCCATATTATTCATGTCATTTGGCACAGGACCAAATGCCATAGCATAATCAAAAGTCAATAGGCAGGGAGGTAATAGAGTAGAGGATTGGGCTGACGGGCTGTTGAAAGGGATGTTCCGATAATATTCCCTGGTTTATTACAGCATCCATGGGCTCCAACTGTGCTAAGCATTGCACAGTCACGTCGTGAAATTGTTACTGGAGAAAAGATACACAAAGGAGGAAAGAAAGGCCTTTCTGCTCATTTCACTGACGGGGAAGTCAATGCACCTAGAAATTAAGCGACTTACCCCGCAGCAGAGATCCCATTGCTCTTTCAGCCAAGAACTACATATCACTCCTGCAAGCCCTGTTTGTGACTTTATTGGTTGTTTTTAATAGAGACCAAAATTTCACGAGGCTCGTTGCCTCAGAACATATCACTCAGCAGGATTTTGGAAACATGGCCAAATTCTTCTTCGTTACACTTATGTCGGCCTCCAGAGCACACGAATGGTTTGGGGCTGGGATGTATCGCACAAACATCGGCCTGGCAGTGCCCTGCCATACTGGTTAAATTTCTTCATTCTTTGGTATCGCTTCATCCTTATAGCCATACACAGGTGCAAATTCAACCCAAGTTCTACTTTGCGAGCCTATGGACCCCAGAAAAGCCTTACGTCGGCGTTAAATGAGCACAGAATCCGATCCCCACTCATTTTTTCCATGCCCAGAGAAACCCACAATTCCTTTATCTTCTGAATCTCCTATCCCCTTACACCCCAATGGTCTCAAAAAATATCTGTCTGCTGAGCCATGCTAGACTGAACAGTGAACACCAATTACACCAATAGCCTTTTTGCTGCTGATGGGTCTGCTGGTTTTTACTGTTCCTGCCAGATGGCAGAGGGCAGCACATCAAAACTCCCTACCCTGCAGTTAACGCAGGACTTGGTAATAACTTCCCGGTGACTCCGAGATCAGAAAGTTGCGCTGATGCACAGCTTCGAGCCGGAACCGAGGTTAGGCACCTATTTTACACCTGCCAGAGCGGATATCGCTCAAGGAAAGCTCTCACTCATCTCTGAAGGCAAGAACGCTGCCTGTCCCTGGACGTTTTTGTACGGAATGACCATGTATTCATTCGCTAAAGAGGCAAATTTACATCCCAGCAGCTCGGGTCAGTACCCGTTTTGCCTCCTCCCTTTCCTGAGCTCTGTTCAGCCAGTAGATCTGCACCTATTGTACTTCTGGGTCTACTCACAGATGACCTTGAAGCCGCGCGGTGGTGTAACATTAGGTTCCTATGACAGATTTATGGATTGGCAGACAGGGGTGCGTTCAGCGCGTTCCTTCCCTGAGACAGGACAGCATCCAATGTTTGTTAGCATCATTAAACTAAAACTGACTTTTCACCTGCTCCCATACCATATGCAGCTGCAAATTTTTAAATTAAACTATGAAGCCATGCATAAATTTACATATATTACAGACTAGCCTCTCCATTTAACATGCAAATGTACTCCAATGTTTCAGAACACCTTCTGTCGCTAATTAATTTGCTGAATTATAATTAGACTAATCCTGCATAATTAATAAGCACAGATTTTTTTTTAATTTCTAAGCAGCTTGATGAGATCATTCACTTCCTTCTATAAACTGCTAAGTAACTGTTAAAAAAAATCTGGAAAGAACATATGTGAAAAGGTATGTTTGATGTCACAGACAAATTTAAACTAGCGGGCAAGCTTCAAGAAAGTCAAGATTAATATAGGTGTACGGTTGAATCTGGGAGACCATCGGCGTCTTATTTGCAGGGGCAAAGACCAGGATTTTCTGTGTCTATTTCACTCCTTTCTCTTTTACCCATCGGAGCTTCCAAGATCATAGACAGAGACAGAAGAGGATTACAGAGCCATCCACAGCGTCAGGCGATGTTGCGATATGAACGCACCGGCGTGTATCAAACCGCCTGCCCCGCACGCGCTGCATGCGGAGAAGCTCCTTTGATGGTATCTGGAGTTGTTTTCATTTCAGCTGCCAAAACCAACAGAGCTCGTTCTAGTGAAACAATTAAGTACTATTAGCACTGGAGTCATTCTCTAATGATTAAAATGAGGGGTCTTGCTTTAATGTTGAAGAGCTTGGATCGAGAGAAATACGCACGCCAATGCGTTGTGTGAGACGCGCAGTGTTAGCGGCTCCATACCAGGGAGCCCGCTCCTGACGCACAAAGCAACCCTTGTGCGTAGAACCGCCACTCCCAAGATCTCATGCAGCAATTTAATCACACAGACAGAGAGGAAAGAGCATCCAAAATATCCCAGGATATTTTGCGTACAAGAATGTAAACAATGATATGAGTGTATTGTATTTATAAACACATACCCACACTGTCTGTAATCTCCTTTGCTAATCACCGTATTTATTGATATCCTTTCTTGATGTGCATTGCAGCTTTATTGCTAACATCCTTGTTTAGTCTTCAACCTTTCTCAAACGCAGCACTCACCAACATCACCAGGTGTTTGCTTCAACTGTGAGTAAGAAAAATCCGAAACAAGACCTCATGGTTCGACCCAAACAAAGGAAGCAAGAAGAAAAAAAATGAATTCCTGTCCTAGGAAATTGCTGAACCACTGAAAGCCTTCAAGTGTGGCTTGTCTGCTACAAACAATATACACAAAATACTTATCAGATACTCATGCCTGTAGTCCCTGTTGGGTTTTTATTAATTTGGATAAGTACCCTTCTTCAGGTGAATCTACCTTTTAAATTGACTGGGGCTCCGCATATCCAGGCATAAACAGAAAATATGAAAGGGACCCAGCTTACACAGGACAAATTCCTGGCACTGTGTGCCAACCAAGCCACATTCCAGTATTTCCTACTCGAGAGCCAATGGGAAATCACTTTTTTTAAAATTTAAAAAAAAAAAGCAAAACCAACAGCTTTTTTTTGCCCAAGGACAACTGGAAATGATCCTGCTGTGTTTTAACCCATTGGAGACCTACTCAGAAAAGACAGGTGCTTCTGAATGGCGCATGTTTAACCTGTCTTTAGGGGAAGAAACACCACCTCAAAATCAAAAATACAAAAGGATTGCACCCTTGGAATCCCAACGACCCACGAAGCACAGCAATACCATGAGACCTATTTGTTGCAGCAGGCGACCACAGAACTAAAGGACTCCGGACCAGGAATAGCTTCTCCAACAATTCTGTGTTCTGTACCTATAGACAGCCCCAATATACTTTGCTTTCCGTATAGCCACTGAACACACCACCAGTGTTTGACAAGGGAAGCTAAAGAGGAATGAAATGAGTAATAGAAACAGAAAACATCTTTCTGTCTCATACATCTCCATTTCTTATCTTCCCACACCTCAGCTCAGCAGACAGAAAACGTAACGAATTAAAAAAAAAAAAAAAATACAGGATTGTGTCTTTATTTTTCACTCCTCATTTCTGCCTGTGCCTCGTTTTAAACCATGGATGAATGGGCCCAAAGATATATAGGTCACGTGGCTGCGGCAGAAATAGAATCTGGATCTCCAGAGCCACGGCACCAGGTACACAAGCGAGTCATGGAAATTCTTTAAAGCTATTCTTGCTTTGTCAGAGTGAGATATTTTGCAGCCACAGCATATGGCCAAAGCCAAATGTCTGCATCCACATCTTTCAGAAGATTTCTGATGTCCAGGGCTTCCTACCATCTCCCAGTTCTTTGACCATGGAATTTGCTACAGTCAATATGACTTTGCTGTTTGTTATTGTTTCAACTCCTGAAAAAGGTTTGTGCGCATGTGCGTGTATGTATGCCTATGTAGAGAGAAGTAATTTTGCTTTAAACAGATAAATTCTGAACCCTGAACGCCACCTTTTTCTGTTTTAACATATACCCTCAGAAATCAACTAATTTTCCAAAGGGAAAGAGTTACTATTTTAAACATATACACACCATGTTGTATTTATGAGAAATATGAAAATTTCTAGAGTGTAGTAAAGAAATTAATACATTTAAAGTGATTCCACCTTTAACTGCAAACATCCATTCATCTTTGCTTCCCAGTCTCCAAATTTAATTAACCTTTTCAGTACCCTTTGATGTAGCACATATGTGCCAGAGGCCAAAAAAGAAGCAGCATTTTGAGGTAGGAGCTTTTATCAGATGAGGGAATACCAGTACGAACTCTGTTAACTAGCAATGGGTGAGCCTCGAATGAGACAGCAGCTTCATTTGAAGAAGCACCCCACAGCTGATACGCCTTTTTGGGACTTTAGTGTGGGGCTAGAGTCGAAGGGCAGGGTGGTGGTGGGCAGAACAAGGAAAAATCTCCCTCCCTGGAGGGACCTGGATGTCTCTGCTGAGGTGGGCACCCAAGGGGACTTCACCTTGCCTGGTTTGACTCCTCGGTTATTTCAGGGCAACTTACTCAAAGAAGTTATGAAGATTATGAAGATATGCAGCAAGAGAAGACACGTTTTCAATGTGGGGCCCTTTGGAAATAACACTGTGCTGAGTCACACTGCACTGAAACCACTGCACTAAGATGCATATATCCACAATCCACTGGGTCTGAATGCCGGCGTGCAATTTCTCTGGGCTCACGATTCAAAACCGTGACTCCACATCCACATCCCACACACAAGCTCAAAGCACAGGCTTCGTGCAAGGGGAGCCACTTGGTGCAGCTACACACAGCATCAAGTCTCACTGTCCAACAGCAGCCCAGATTTCCATGGAATATATCACAAAAGCCATGCTCCTTTAAAATGTCTTAGATCAGGCACCCAGAAATCAAGATGAGGTAAAATTCAAACACTTGGGCCATCAGCTTGCGATACACTCGCGGCTGCAGCAAGTTACTTTGCCTCTGGCAAATACTTTATGCCACAGGAGAAATTGCTTCTCTTCACTCCATCCCTCCCTCTCACACACTTGCACCCCAAGCTGAGTGTGCAGTGATGTTAACAGGAGAGGAAAATTGCTTCCTGACCTTTCCAGTGATCAATTTACACCCTGGAGCATGAGATTGGTTTCATTTTAGTGTGTGTATGTAATACCTATTCCCACACCACTTTAGACAACGCAAAACTTGCCGTTCACTCGAACTGGTGCACATGTTCAGATCTGTTCTCAGCAGTGGCCTCCTTGAAGACACCCATCTGGTGAGCAAGCTTCTCCTCCAGCACAGCGATCGGTGCACACGCTTTTGTGGTGAAGGTTGTAGTTTTGATTTCCCCCTTGATAACTACAGCCTAGCTGTGTGTATATTCATAAAGCGTTCTAGAGCTGCACATTCAGCTACAGCTACTAACCTCTGGCTACAATAAAACACATCCCCAGGGCTTCTGTGAGAGGTCCTGCATTAACGCTTCTCCATTTCAGCTCCTGACCTTCCACCTACTGAAGGCAAACGAGGCTTGCAAAACACACCAAATGCAAAAAAAAAAAAGCTAATATCTGAGTACTGGGCCTCTTCACACAGCAGATACAGACCTGCCTTTGGACTCCACGCCCAGGAGGGAACTGCAGGAGGCTGGAGGATGTGGACAGGCTGGGACCGGGTCTTGATTATCAAAATTTCTATCCCCCACTCAGCTTCCACTCACACGACTCAAGGCAACGGTCAACGTCCTGGATAACCGATATCTTCCAGCGCCCGACCAGAGCGGTCATTCGGGCACAGGGTTGTTTGTGCTTGTTTTTAATCTTGTTAAGATAAGACTTCTGCTTTATAACCAGACTAATGAGCTTGCGTGAGGGCTCCAGATGTTTCCAACTGCAGCAACTGCAATTTGTATTCCTCATTCATGTCTAATATTCTTCCCTGATTTGTGGAAATCACGGGGACAGATTGAACCTGATGCTTAACTAAGGATTGCAAAAGCCAGAGACAACGTTCTTTCAAGAATCCGGCACTGTTAAAGCTGGATACAAACCTCACACTTAACTGCCTTTGAAAGACTTCTCAGAGAGAAAATCCAGTCCACTTTCTCTCTTGGAGATGCACAACATGTTTTTATGCATACGTATTACATGTTTTGTATACTCCAGCTGCAGGCATACACACTTCCATGCTGAGCATGGATTTTAAAGCTAGAGTTGGCTTATTGATTGGAAAATACTCATGTTTTGATGCTTTAAATAGCAAGGTGTCATTCCATATGCATCACTGCAGCACGCTTTCTACTGAAAAAGGTCTCTTGGCAGTTCCCAACGTTAGGAATTCCTGTCCACATCCCCGGGGCACTGAGAGGCTGATGCGTGCACTGAATTTTGAATTTTTTTCCTTCTCAAGTTCTACCGCAATCATAATTCCTGGAGAGAAGTTCCAGAGTGCATGCAACATTTGCTGAATGTTTTCTTCATTTATTTAATCCAGATGTTTCCATTTTAAATAATTGAAGAGCTGCTATGGTAAATAGACATCAAGGGAGGCTAATGGGAGTAGCACTGTCATTAGAGAGAACTTGTACAATGAGACATCAGACGAAGGAGCCAGTCCCTACGATGTCAGGGCAGGTTACAGGAACGAAAGCGTGTAGCTTGTTGAAAAACATTACGCATCCACGCAAGACCATCTACGACGCTTACAGAGACTGCCAAGCAAGATTTAACACAAATTGCACAGAACTTGTAATGAAAAGGATATCGTGAGCTTCCCCATTATAAAAGGTTCTATTTCTTCATATGGTTTGATTTAGTTGCACACAAAAATTTAAAAAAAAAAAAGTTTAAAAAGAATTATTTCAATTTCTCCACTTTGTAGACTTGTTCACTAAGCTCACTGAACAGCAAGGGTGGTTTCTGAGGCTCCCAAATGAATCACCGGAGTAGCTGTATAACTTTATCATAAGTAGGGTTGTTTTGGTTAAAGATTTTGAGAGTGACAAGGCAATTTTCAGTCTGAGGGTATCTCTGCGCTGCTCAAAGCACTGTGAATTTGCAGCTTGATTCCTAATTTTTGTCGCCATTGTTAAACTCCTGTTCCATTTTAATTCGAACCTCCTAAAAATCAATCTCAACCTCACTAAAGTCAAGGCAGCTTAAGTGGGAGATTATATGCAGGTTTGCAGTAGCTTTGTTAAATTGATTTTTAAAAATCAGTGCTTAAATTACACTGCTGTAACTGAGGATGGTGACCAGCCTTGTGATGGCTGAACTTTCTAGGATTTCTTACAGCTATTTTCCCTGATTTTTCTGTAAATACTCACAGCCATGTCTCAGCTAGGTAAGCCGACAGGGAAGCTGTTACAGTTCTAATGATCTGCACCAGGTAAAGCCTTGCTACTAGAGGTCAGCTACTGTATTTTCTCTCCCCTCTCCATGGCACAACTGTGTTTTCCCCCCAGTATGCAAAAGGATCTTAACGGCTCCACATCACAGTGTAATCCCCTGTAAGGGTTCCTTTGGAGCTGCTAATAACTATCTACTGAAACATCCACGGAGCAGCTCTTTTGCAGGAGTTATGGTCCACTGGGCCCAAAACCCATGCTCTCTAGGAAGCCAGCAGGAGAGAAGAAAATACTCCATAAAAGACCAGAGCATTTCCAAAGATATTTTTCTCTGCCAAGAAAATTAACTCTGCAAAGTTTCTTCATACAGAAATGATAATTACATCTCTGATGAACGCTGTGGAGTTGAATAGCACCCGATAAACCCTCCTGGACTTGGGTTCCACTGCGACTGCCAGCGTGTGCTTCTTAACGGGTCTGTATATGAAACTGCACACCATCATTTCAATAAAACAATCACAGTAACATTTGCTCGGTTTTTTATTTGTTGAGTAAGCTCATATTCCTGAGCACCTGAGCAAAAATAATAGCGCAGCTATTGTGGTTTTTACTTTAGCTTAGAAAATGACAAAACTTGGGGAAAAAAAAGTGGAATTGTTTTTCTAAAGGGCTTTTCCTCTCCCGTTCACCGCCATGGTTTCGTTTGGCTTGCCCTGACTCTGAATGCCATTTTAAGAGGCTGGGCTGGCGAGCTTAGCCTGCTGACAGTTGGGGACTTGGGAACATCTTTCCCTGCTAATGACAGAAATGATTTTTACTAAGAGACTGCCTGAAACCTTTAAAGAGGGATCAGGGCCTCAGTGTCCCAGCAGTAATAAAAGAGACAGACAGCACAGTCCCTTTCCCAAGCCTCTAAGGATCTAACAGCAAGGGGAAAGTGGTTCCAATACCTTACATCCAACAAAAGTTTCTGTTTTACAGATGACTGTTGCCATCTCAGAGTGTTTGCAGCTCAGTCATTACGGCCTTCAGCTGAAATCAGAAGTGGAAAGTGACTCTCCTGTTTAATAATCTCTCCTGGTTCCTTAGAACCACTCCTCTCACCACAAGCATTTTGTTCCTGTTTGGGGTGGGAGGGTGGTTTTCATTTTCCTACAGCATCCTGCACAGAACTCCCTGTTTGGTTTAAACTTTGGGCTCAGTGTTGCAAACTCTGCCTGTCACAGCCTTAACGTGAATCTCCCCAGTTAATTAGCATCCCCAGTGGCAGCTCATATTGTTTTGGTAATAGCTGTTTACAAGAACAAATCCAACTCCGACAAACACTACCGCTCCAGCTTCATTTCAAGCAGTTGTTGGTAGGGATTCTTCGAGGACTAAAGTAAGACTCAATATTCTACTGTAGCTAGGGTTGTGAGAGTTCTTACATCTGCAAGCTCCACTGCATATGCCCTGCAAACATAACAACCACCCCAAACCTTGTTCTGCATTAAGTTATCCCCTGTTAATGAAAGGAAAATAACAGATCTGACCATACACAGTAGCATGCAGAAGAAAAGAGAATGGCATTTATGATTCAGGGATTTTGTAATAGGAATTTTTGTTATAATGTTGGCAATCAAGGATTTGTAAACATGCTAAAAATCATCCCAGCACAGTTTAACACTACGTGCACTCCCCAGCCTTACGGGGCCCAGAAGCCCCAGTACCTCCTTGGGGACAGTCAAGAGTGCATCCAGTCGATCATCCTTTCACATACACTCTTATGGCCAAATAGATACCACTCACTCATTTACACCAAATCTACTCAACTTCTCAACAGACACAAGTAACAACAATTGTATTCACTAGAGACTGAGAATTGTCATCTAAAGGGTGAAACATTCCAGTCTGCAGAACATCCTTGACTACGTAACACCAATAGATGCATCTGAGAGCGTATGCTTTTTTTAGGGCATATAACAGAAGACTACCTACATATGTGAGCGAGAAACTGGTAACTGCACATACAAGCACGGAACCATACCCCACTTGTAACTGTTCATCACAAGTGCCATGAGTTTAGAACTGCCCTTTAATTTACAATTCAAGCTCAAGACTGAGTAAGTTGGGCTTTCAGGAGAGCTCAGCGCACTAGAAATCTCAAACCTAAGTAACAGCAACGATTTCTTCTAGAAAGTACTCCCACTGCCATTAACACACACAAAAAGAAAAAAAAAAAGCAGCTGCTGTGGTAGTTGGCACCCACCAACACCTCCCATGTACCCCAGAGCGAGCTCTCGCCAGCCAAGCCTTGCAGGAGTGCCTAGTGATTCTGCATCCAGTGCTCAGTGTGAGACATCTTCAGAGGAGCCTAAATTTTTCCAAGTGCTGATCAACAGCCTCTTCAGTGTCTTAAATTTAAGATCCAACTTTTCCAGACACTCTTACACCATATTTTTGTGGCTGTTACCAGAAGAGTTCATTTTATTACTCAAAAACACTGAATTTTTGTGTGTGCGCCCGCATGTGTGAGTGTGTGCAAAGAGCAAGGCTTAGAAGGGTACGAGGCATAAATCATTTCAAATTGCTGCTGTAATAAATGTGGACAAAAGAATAAAATTTGTCACCAATCTAATATTACCATCAATGTTTTGTCGAGCTACATTCCTCGTAATTTAAAAACAGTTCAATACCCCTTTTACCTTCAAGTAGCAGCACTTAATAAACAGTGATGGATGCTTTTTATTCCCTTTCCCCTCTTCCTCCCATTCCAGGCTTTCCTCTGCCTGTTACAAGGGGATTGTTTCGCTTGGGGGAAATGTAGATCCTCCATCTTTCTTGCATTGACATGCATCCCTCAAGGAACGACGACCATATTTAATTCATAACCCCCGTTGGCTACACAAACATACAACTTCCCATCAATTAGGCAACACAGAGATGCTGTTAAAAATCAATGAGCTTATTATTAAATATATTTTCTCTTCATGTAACAATAATAGTTATTGCTGCTCCATTGTTATAGCCGTAGCATCAGCTGGTTAAGCAGCTCTAAAAAAAAGGGGGCTGACTGCTTTTTGATCAGGCAGTGTAGTATCAGAAGAACGTTGTCCTTGCTGTACTGCTTGACACAGACACCAAAGGATAAAGGTGATGAAAAGTGACCAAATGGATGCTTCCTGAATAAAATCATGAGTGGAGCACAGCAGTCACTATTTACCTGATTTTCAGAGCCGCACAGACATTCGCAGAAGTACAAGGCACTGAACACCCATCGCGCACTGCACCCCTCAAAACCCAGAGAGGCTCCTGTTTGTGTTTTCACTGTGGTGTGTTTATCAGAAATTATTTGGATATTTTGACACATGCCACTACTGCAGGAACTCCCTGCCTACAACAGAGCTGTAAAGTCTGCCAGCTAACACAAAGGTTAAAAAAAATTCCACACACAGTCACAAAAACCCACAGTGCACAAATTTTGGCAAGTACATCATATGCTGTCTGGCCACAGCTGATCTGAAGCGAGTCTCCTGTAATTATGGGAGAAGGTGGAACAGGTTTCCTGCTAATTGGAAAATTCTGCAAATGGCACCACTGAAGTAAATTGACAGTCATTAGAATATTAGCAAAATGAGGGAACTGATTAGGAAAAAGCTCAGATGTGGACTTTTTTTTTTTTTTAAATAGTGCCTGAATCTATCAACAAATTGATAATAAAAGCTTAACTTGATAATAACAGCTGTTATTTGACCTGGATGCGAATATATTTGTGCACGTATGCACACATACACACATAGATACTCTATACATATTCCCACACATGCGTATAAATTTATTATACACATAAACACACCCCTAACACATATTATTCCTGTCACTCTTCTCACATTAAGAAAATACACAGACTGTTTGCTAACTTTTTAAAAAATCTATTTTCCCAAAATATTTACACGCAGTAGGGGAGAAAAGCGGCATTGACGAACACCAAGAGGCGGCACACGTTCCAATGAAGCTGCACCCACTCCACACCTCACACAAATCTTGCAAGGTATTTGTTTACATCCTTAAATCCATAAGCGGTTTGTTCTGAGGGGAAGGTGGATTTCTGTTGTGAGTTTGTTCCTGACTGACTGCTGTTGAGAATTCTAGTAGCAACTTCTCTCTGTGTTTTAGTTTCAACAGTACAGGAAGCACAGAGCAGGATTTGGCCCCAACTTCGCCACCCATCCACGCTCCGGTATTCCTATTTGTTATTGTTCAGCTACTGGGAGCAAGGGAAAGGCAGACGTGAGGGGAAAAACAAGACATTCTAATTAGAGCCACTCCTACAAATACCTTCAAATCCACCTTGCCGTACCTTCATTAGGAGTCTCTCATTTCTTTTCCTACAATCCTCGGCTTCATTTCAAAATAATCTCCAAGGGCCTGATCCTACCGCACGGACTTTACTGGGAGCTCTGATTCCCATCACGCTAACAACTTGTTTGGACCACAATGATCTCTCTGCTCGCTGAGGCCTCTCATGGCCCATCAGCATCACCAGTACAAAAAGATGCTCAGGTGACGGTTGGCTTTCCAAGGGCCAGGGAGACAGGGGAGAAACGTTGCTTGATTTTCGCTGTTAAACAAGCTTAGATGTTTACTCCCCTTCTCAGAAAGCAGCCCAAAAGATGCTAATACAATTTAGCCAAAATGTTCCTAAAAGAAATTCCTCCAAAACCCTGTAAAATTTATTTTTAAAATGAGACAGAGTAGATTAGCAATATCTTTTCAAACAATCCAACAAGAATAAATATACAACCAACTATGAAATCCTATAGACAGTCCAATAAAACTTCAAGTTATCGTTTCAATAAGACTCTTCCTCGTAACAGCTCCCACAGAAATTTTTATTACGTCTAAACCAATGAGGACTACGCATGTTCGCTATGAATTTGAGATTACTTTATTCATCCCAGTGTTACCATGAAGCTAATAAAAACTCTAGCCTGGATGATTATATCACACTTAGAACCAAAATAACCACACAGTATTCTCCACACCTAACACAGTCTAACTTCAAATTGATTTTAAGTATAACATTTTCAGGCTTAAGAGATTTCTCTGTAATGTACCACTTGTTCCTCTTACTTACATATTTGTAACATTTTATTTCCTTCTGTGTAACTTTTAATGTAGGTTTGGTACCTTTTATTGTACTTCACTATTTGAAGGGACGTTCTTACACCTGTATCTTATTCAATAACATAAATATTTAAATCTAACATACAATTTTATGTAGAATAACAAAGAAGACAGACAACTTTAACAACGAACGAAGGTTTACAGGCCAGAGCTGTTAACTTAAATAAGCACGTGTTTGTGGGCATGGGAGAACCTCAGCTGTACCTCCAGCATCAGACATGATGGCTTTATAGAGCAATTTCAACAGAATAATATCAGCTTGTATCCTGTTAAAATTCTACAGAACTTTTGTAGCATGATTTTTTTCTGTATATTTTTGGTTGATCTGATTAGCAGACAGCCCACTGTTTGCATTTCAAGTATCCACGTTTATTTTTACATATTTATTTAAACAAATCAGGGAGTCAAAATAATGCCAGGTCTGGTCTCTTCTTAGCGGTCCCTAGATGACAAGAACACACAGCAATTCCCAGTCCTTGTGCTATTTTGGCCACTTCAGCATCTAATAACCTGCCCCAAAGCCAATTCAAATCAATGGACTGATTCTCATCAGCTGCTATAGATTTTGGATCAGGTCTTTTGGTGCCAAAATTCAGCTGGATATGTTCTACAGGAGCAGAACTGCGTGTTCAGGGAGGTAGCCTGAATATCCACACAGAGCAGCATGCAGGATGGAAGCAGATAGAATTCCTTTTTAAAAAAAAATAGTAAGAGAGAAAGGACATGAATGAAAAGCTATTTCAGTTCAGTACTTTTTTTCCTTCCTATTACTGGAGATGTTCAACGTACAGTCCCAGTTTCCAGCCCACTCAGGAGGAATTCTCCCTCAGTTCAAGAGGTACAAAGATCTTCAAGATATTTGCTGTCAGTGGTGGGCTTTGATAGCTTTTATGGGAGTAACTAGACTCCACTGCACACAAACCAGGTTTTTCTCTCCCATCTTTCCAGGGTTTTTTCAAGTTTTTGCTTCATTTTCCATTTTTGGTGTGCTCCATTTCCTAGTTTTCATTCATCCTGACAATTCCACTTCACAACAACAAAAGAAGGGAGGAGGGGGAGAAAGGAAGGGGAGGAGGAGAAATCCTACCCAAAATTAAAAAAAAAAAAAAGTCCAACTCAGACAGTTTGTGCCAAATACAGTTAAGGGTGGTTGGAAAGAGGGGGAGGGGAAAAAAAAAAAAAGAGAAGAAAAAAAAAAATCAAGTCACTTTCAATCAAGTGTCACACCTTTAAATAGTGGTTAAATCTTTGCATTATGCAGCTCATCCCTTTTACAACACAGGGTTCCCATAGAGAATTCCCCGTTTACACTGGGAATTCCTCCAGGAGAGCATCAATAAAGCCGAACAGATGTCGGGGTGGAATGCCAGCGGCTGGGGCTGCGCGGGGAACAATGGCAGGCGGCAGCTGCGGCACAAAGCTTCACGCGTGGGTCGGGTTCTGCCAGCGTGTGGCGATCCCACCCTCTCCTTTGTCCAGGCACGTCGCCTCTCTTGTTGCTGGATGACAGGGCTGACACATGTCACCCAGCCCCAGCAGAAAGGCGATTTGTCTGGCTCCTGCATATGCACCTGTATTTTGACCTCCTCTGCTTGGAATGCATCGAGCTGCCCTGGAAGGGAAGGCCGAAGGCAAAAAAAACCCCAACCAAATGAAAAAAAAAACACAGCAAAAAACCTAACCTCGCAGGTCCTCCCTGATACACCATTTCATTAAGCACTTTGTGGCCCAAGTGAGCATGGAGACGCCCTTCTTTTGAATGAAAAACGTGACTGATGAAACTTAACTGACAGGAAAACCCAGGATTGGAAATACTTCTTAAAGAGAAGTCCACGCAAATACTTCAATCAAATTTTGTTGGATAATATATTAAAAAATGAAAGTTATCAGCTTGTAAAGGAAAAAAAAAAATCAAGCTACGCTTCAGGAGTAAATGACAACACTCAGCTGATGGACGTGAACTCCAGTTTGACTGCAAATTTCATCACAACCTTAGGTGAAGGCATGCAATAATGCAGACTTTGGAAACTCCATGCCAAAGCTTATACAGGATTTGAACCCCAGCATGACTTTGTATTTGATCTCCTGATGGCTAATATGATAAAAATTAGAGAATTAAACAATAGCATAAAAGCAAAAAAAAAAAAATTAGGCAAATAAGGAGAGCTCTTACGAGTGCTAAATAAGAAAACATGAGGTTGTTTTATCGTAGACAAGCAGTTTGCACGCTGGTTAATTGTGTGGCTCAAAACTGGTTAATTGTTTATATTTGAAGATCGATAATGGAATTCTGACAAAGTCTAAGCACTTATTCTTCAGAAATAATAACGAGAAAATAAGGACAATTTGGTTAACTTTTTTCCTTTATGAAGAACTTCTTGTTATTGTACTATCCTTCCCTTCAATTAATATTTAAAAGACTCATTTCAAAATAATATCTACTAAAAATTAAAAGCTCCCCAAAGCAATGTTTACTGTTTAGATAGCCTTTAAAACTGCAATTTTCCTCAAAACAATGAAATATAATTCCTAAGTAAAATTTGATTAGTTTTTAGTAGTACAGCAAGCCTTCACTGAAAAGTAGCCCCTAAGTAGTAACACTTGGTTTTCATTTTAAATTGTCAAATTTAAACAAATTTGCTGCAAACAAAGCCATGTCTGCTCAGCGGATCTGCCACTCGCGGCCCAAACACCGCAGGCCGCGAAACCAGCTGCGGTGGGGTACAGAGCGACAAAAACCACCAAATGATCGTGGGGTTCGGTTCAAATGAAATGGTTTGAGCCGAGATTTTCACATCGTCTTTTGTCTCCTACTAATAACCTAGCTGTGAAAGGAAGATTTTTTAGAAAACAGAATCTCGAGTTACAGGGAAGGAAAGGCCGATCTTTCATCCAGAGGGATTTAGAGATACGTTACAGGCCGGCCCTCTGCAACCACGCACCCAAACCTTTGAACCTTCCTCTCTCTGAATTCCTTCATTACTTTCAGAAGTCTGAAAAAGAAACGCCTGCATGCAGAGTTTAGAATTTCTGATTAAGTGCTTGCAAAACAAAAAAAAAAGAAATCCCACTTTTTTAATCTTTAAGATGCTTCAAAGGTTCAGAGTTTGGGGTGGGGGTTTTTTCCCCCCTTTGACAATTAGAAATTATTTTTGGCTGCTATGTAGCTAGCAAAGGTTAATTGGTCTTGCTGCTGTAAAATACTGAATTCTGATCACTTGATTAATGAGGTGTCAGAAGCCACAAGTAACCAACACTTTTTTTTTAAGAAAAAAAACACTGAAATAAACTGTACTTTCAAAGATTTCATGTTTCTCCCACTCCTCCACTCTCCCACAGCAGCTGTTTCAAAGGCAGGTTTAGTTTTCAGCACGGTCAGAAAAAAAATAGAATTAAAAAAAATCACTACTCCAAGTCAATTAATTTTTTGTGGGGTGTGACCCCTTTAATCTCTGGGAAGATGAAACAAGAAATGCTCAGGTTCAGGGTTCTGACTGGCATCGAAGAGTGACGCGACGCCATCTTACAGGAGCTGGGGTTCCAGCCAGCCAAGCGTGCAGTCAGTGCCCGCTTCCTAAACTCCCTACCTGCTTCTTTCACTTCTATTTCCATCATCAACAACAGCACAGAATACATATATAGGGATGAATCCTCAACTAAAAATCTTACTTTGGGGAATTTCCATAGACTCCACGCAATTTTAAGGAACATAACTTTCATGTATATTTGCAGTGAAAAAAAAAAACCCTGTGGTAAATAGTATTGTGCTCCCATTTGACTCCACTCAAGAGCAAACCGATCTTTCTCTGTTTGTGGTATAGATGCACTTTGTCACAATAAACCACTGTATATTATGTTTATATATGTCCTTCAGGCATGTCACAACAGTTTGGCATTCCAAGTGGCTCTACCAGTGTGTACATTAAATAGTCATGTAGTTCCATTAAACAGCGGGGAGTTCACACTTCACAACCACTCAGTGTTTAAAACAGATGTGGGCTGTCTGCTGTCAGACCATAATAGAAAGGCTTAGGTGGATCTTGGTGGGAATTTAATCTCCAGATGATTGAACACTCCCCAGTCCCTTTCCACGAGAGCTCCCCTGCTCCTGGAACCCCAGTTTTGCAGGAGGAGGATGTAGATAAATAAATAAATAACCGGCACCTACAACTTTGTTAGCAGCGAGAGCAGAGGCAGGAAGGGAGGGGGAGAGGAGGCGATTCAGAATTCGGAGTACTTTGTGGCTCAGAATATTTTTGAGTGGGGTGGGCTAGAAAGCGTACCCAGGGATTTACTGACAGGAGAATTTTTGACAGTTGATGGACAGATGAATTCCGTCATGGAAGCGTTAGTCGAAAGCAGCAAGGCCAGATGGAAACTCACAGCTTGTCTTTAATATTAATTTTCTCCCCCCCCCCTTTTTTTTTTTCTTTTGCAGGAGATCAGAATTCCCTAATTCCCCAAAATGTTTCAATGCATCTTGAGGTATTATTTTTCCAATGCCTTTACCCACCTACTCTTAATAAGAAGTGCTCCTTTGTGTTAATGTTATTTTTTTCTCTTTCCTCTCTGCTTATTCCTCTGCCCCCCCACCCCCAAGAGTCAAAAGAAATCAAGGAGAAAGGAAAAAAAAAAAAAAACAGTATAGCTATACAGCTGTTAAAAAGTCTGCCTGAGTTAAAATACACATAGATGAGCAATATCTTAACCTTGTACGGTATTTTAAAGATACAGACGAACCTGGTATACTCTGAGTTTTAAGAGAAAGAAACACCTGAAAGAAATGAACAATTAGGAAGGAAGCCCTAACGACATAATATTTTTTTTAGCAGAGGAAAAAGCCACAGAAAAGGGAATGCAACAGTATGTCACCTTCCAGAAGATTTTTTAGCAGTTGGCAGAAAGATTAAAACAATTTGATACAACAGAGAATCAACCATCAGCCAACATACAAGTCACACGTTTCTAGATTTTTCTTCCATATTTGTTCACAAGCTTGACTGTCAGAACATCTCTCTCAAAATCAAAATTGAGTCCCAACATCCCAGCTCTTCGAAACAAACAAAAAAAAAAATGAAAAAAAATGAAAGAAGAATCTTTTAACAGCTTCATTTCCCTAATATATGCTTGTTAAATTGATGTAAATAGACAATGATGGCTATGCTGAAAAAAATTGTGCCGCCATCCTCCTTTTGAAAAGTCCTATATTCAGTGGGGAATAAACCATATGGTTCTATGATAATTTACCATGTAGGATCCTATGGATATTCACTCAGTAGAATTCCAAGAGGGAAGCAATAAATATTTTTTTCCAGCTACTCTAGTAAATTAAATTAGATACAAAATTTAAAGATATGTATATGGAAGCGTCAAAAGATTTGCAGAAAGGATCTCCTTCTCCAGAAACCTCACTGGACTGATCTGAAATATTCCTGACAAAGGACGCTCAATTGCAGCTTTGCAAGCTCAGTGAGCAAGCTCAGAGATTTATCTGGTAGCAGTCTTGCTCCAATCTAGCTGCATGTTAACAGGCTTGAAGATTATTATTTTACATTGAAATTAGAACATATGCACATCCTGTATATTTGTTTTCTTCTCAATCTTGGTTATGTGCAAACATTTGCAATGCAAGATGACTGATGCCCCTTTGTAATTGTAGTAATTAAACATTTAGCCAAACTACTAAAATCAGAGGTATAGGATGGAACTGCAGTTTAGGGGAAGAATAAAACACCACTTCACTGCTGCAGGCACACTTGTTTCCAGAGATCTGTTTGAAGCGCTACTCGATCAGAAGTAATTGTTTGCCCAGAACTGCAGCTCCAGCAGAGGTTGCCCGTAAACAGAACTGCAATTTCCACATTACAATCCGACATTTGGGAAACGTGCAAGGATCACACGTAGATGATGCAAGAAACAATTATTCTCTTCTAATGTAAGCACCATGCCTTAAAGAGATTCCTGCATGTATGACCTGGAATTGTTTCATCACGCACACAGTATCTGCATTTTTGCTAGATCCAGACCCCTCCTCGTAAGAACAGTTACGCTTACTGGCTGCTTCACTCCGGTGTGACTCTGCCCTCCCTGACAACAAACTCCAACTCCAAAAGTTCTGCAAACCTTCACAAACCCATGTTGTGAATTTGAATTCAAGGGAACAAAACAAGCTAGAAAAGAAAACACAACAGCCTAAACTGGATCCGAACCAAGGAGTAGCTCAGACTAGTATCACATCCCAACGCCCATGACTGTGAATCTGGAAATTAATCCAGACCTTGTGGCTTAGACACATGCTTATTCACAGCTGCAGTTTTCACATAGTTTTGACACAAAAACAGCAACATTAGCCACCCACGCAGGTCAGGAAGTCCTCTCAACCTTGTTAGCAAATCTGGTCCTATTTTTGAGTCTGGAAATGTACCATCTTCCTTCTCCAGTCATCACCCTATCAATCTCCCCAACTTAAAGAAAATTTAACATTTAAAGATTTTTGCATGTACCTTAACACATTTTGACCTTTCTCCATTGTTAATAGAATACAACTGCCAAGAACCTTAATTAGAGACGAATCCCGCTGTGTTACCACGCTTATCCTCACAGATCCATTTAAATCAGAAAACTGGGATATCCCCAGAAACAAGGTACCCATCAAATCAATGAATAACCCACAGGTGAATGGGAATCACATCACACACTGTCCTTCAACAAGAGACATCTCGGATTGACAACTGCCCAACTAAATCCTTTCATTTTAAGCATGCGTCCAAAGATCTGCAATTTTAAAACAGAGATCAATTTTGTCACAGTCAGAATTACGCATGTCTTGGATAACAGAGCAAGGATCTCAGCTGTGGAAACATTTCTGATTCCAGTCAATGATATAACCTCTCAGTCGCTGATCTAGATACCATTCAGCACTAACAGATCATCCTAAATTAAACGATTGCTTCCTGACAAACCACTGCTTCTTTGTCAGGAAAGGATTTTTTAATCATAAAATGGGTGATTAAGAAAAGGTGTCTGACCCATCCTCAGCAAGGGAAAAAGATAACAAATCGGGAATTATTCTCCCAGAGCATGGCTGTTAGATGGGTAACATCACCAAACCTTCATCACACCTGGTGCTGTGGCACAACAAGGCAGAATGGCAACAAATAATCTTCCCCTAAACAGGCCATCTGATCACATAGGGACCAGCAACCAAGGCAGCACCTTGTTCAGAGCTCAGCTTAAACCGTGGGGTAAGCCACCCAGACAGCTTCATGGAGTCTGCATGTCGCTAAACCCCTCATCTTGTGAATCACAGTGATGACTCTTTGCACAGCAAAGGCAAAGTAAGCAGAACACAATCGGGGTACACAGGGCCCTGAGGTAAAACCCTCCCAGTTGCACAAGTTTTCATGGACAGCACATACCATTTTCTATTTTAGGAGAAGGGACTCGGTCCTGCTATGCTGCCACTTTGAACTCTTTCCATGGGTGCAAAGGACAAAGCATCAGGTTGCTGCGCTTCATCCCAGAGATGGTTGCATCTCAGTACTGCTGCACACACAGGAACTGAAAGACGACTGTGAAATTAAAAGGCATTATACATGGCAACAAACGTCACTAATGTATATCTCTTCCCTTGAAGGATCCCAAATTGTTTTTCAACTTGAAAGTTGAAGCTTAAATAATCCTCCTCATAAAAAAGGTACCAAAATAATTTATTTGCATGGAAGAAAAAGAAAAATCCCTATTATCTTTCTCAGCAACACCACCTAAACTGAACTTTCAAGTCTTAGGTTCCAAGGACGAGTAAAAGAATCTGGGCAGAGAGCGAGTGACAGACAGGAGGAGGATCGACAAAAAAAAAAAAAAAAAAAAAAAAAAAAAAAAAAAACCAAACCAAAATCGTTAATTCTCACCCTCACATTACATAAATTCCAAAGCAATGAGTCCAAACAAGTACAAATCTTCTGCATCTAGTCCTTCAAGGGCACAAGGTATGCAGCTATGCAGACACATCCCCACGTCCATCGCTGCCCACAGCCGGTGGCTGCACCTTGGCTGAGCTGTTCCTCTCCCGGGCCGTGACTGAGCTCAGCCCCAAGCCAGTCACTGCCTTCCTACCCCCCAAGAGCCTCCCACGGACAATGGCAAGACAGCCAGAGCCCTCCAAATGGCAAAACAGGGCCAGCACCAAGATGGACCAACAAACAGCCCAGCCCTAGTCTCGCACCAGTGCTTCCCCTCACCTTTCTCCATCAGCACAGCTCAGCTCCCACAGCCTCCCCCAGCACTGCCCACCTCTGCAGTTATCCCTGTGCACACTGCAGTGTGAAGCAGAAGGTAGATTTTTTTTTTCCCAAACCTATTCTATTTTCAAAGACTAATTCCTTTTAATTTTATTTTTAAATAAATTGCTCCTTCTCTTTATTCTCAATCCCCTTTCTTTGACCGGTATTCATGTGCTCTGTACACGGTGTGCACATTACAAGCAGAGCTTGCAAGGCGGTTTTCTGTCAGCCAGACAGAACACCAATTAACATCGGTTCATCAGGCGATTTTTGGAAGAGATGAGAAGGGTTCGGTGCTCTCCTGAGGATGTGTCTGTGCCCTTGCACTAACACCACCGGACAGCTCTTGCTGCCTCCTCCACCCTAGAGCTGGCTGCATTTCCACAGGCTGGTGTCCCTCTTGCGAAACACTTTTGGGATGATATGCCAAATGCCATAAGCTATAAATTATTATTAGATGTGGTTATATATTATTAGCAACAGGAACGTGTCCTCAGGTTCAGTCTTTCAAAGCATTTGATAAAGAGCCACTAAATATCCACCCTTTACACTTCTGCAAGGTAAACAAGAACATTTCCCTCCAGACCCTGTTGTGGTCATTAGCAGAAGGTTAAATTGAAGCAGAGATTTTCTTCTCCATTTTGTTGGTTACCTTACAGAAAACCAGGTCTCTCAAGTCCTGCTCTCTGACTGTCACCACTCTGCAGTAAAGAAAGGCCCTGTGAAGCAGTAAGAGCCCAAAGCTCCTTCAGCAGCCCCTTGACTCCTGAGTCAAGGTCACTGTTCACTGCTGCACTGAGCAAGCAGGGGAAAATTAAAAAAAAAAAAGCAAACACAAGGTGACTGACCATCACCAAATTACTGACAGAAGCATCATTAGAAACAGATATTTAGTCAAGGAAGGAGGGAGTAGGAACAATGAGAAAGCAATTTACTTCGGGTCAAAAAAAAATATTTTCTGAATTGTGCTTTAACATACTCTGCTTTTGGTTTTAGAGCCTGTAGCATTATCTTACTTTTTAAAAAAAAATAACTGTGAAGTGATATTTTAATGTATCAACCTGCAAAACCTTGACAAAAACGAGCTCTTTGTACTGGTGACATTCACACTACTCTCGCTGGCGACACAGTCAACTAATTCTATTAACAGCTTCAGTCTGCCCACTAAGTCCTGCCCTCGCCAAGAGCAGATCAACAACCATTGTTTATAGACTTCTGATTAGCCAACTTGCCCTTTTTTTCTTTTTTAACTCTTCATATTTTCCACCTGTTTATGTTCTGGTTTGTTGAATTATTTTTTTTTTTAAATAATATTTCTATATTGCAAGATCATCTCATCAGCGCCAGTCTCAGGGTTTGAGGGAGTTTAAGTATTTATTTTACATCTTCTGACATCTCTGCCTCGCATTTACACATGGTTTGTCATTCACAATACCCTAAGACTGCTTTCTCCTGTGGTACTTTTGTCTGGTCCAAAATTTTACTGCAGGATGTAGGACCAGACCCATTTTCTAACCACACCTTAAGCCCCTCAGGCTGGGTCATAATATCCTTTCTGCTTCCTGGGACAGGACCACTCTGGACACCCAAAGACTCTGAACACAAGTTCGATTCACCTGTTACCAACGCAGAAAATGATGTATAGACAGGCACTGACCCAGTCAGTCCTGTTGAACTGCTGTAACAACTTCTCCCTTTTTCATCTCACTTCTAACTTCATACAAGCCAGCAACTGATCTCTGTGATGCCAATGTCCCTAGATATTTGGGAGAGCTCAGATCAAAATCTCAATCTCTTTCCCTCTCTATTTTTTTTTTAACTGAAGTAAATAACCAAATCATGTCAGATAATTGTACCAACATTCCTTAGCTGTAGTAAGGAGGTTGTGGAAAAGGGTGGGGCGAGAGCAAAGAAGAGAAACTTGAGAGTTCACAAGAGAAAGGAGCAATAAGGGGCTAGCTTCAAAACTGGAAGTCCTGTGCCAAATGCATCACAAAATCCACAGATGCGTGCGTTACAGAAAGCTGAAATCCACAGCACAATAAGCCAGATGTCCGGACATGCAGTAAGTGGCAAGGAACTAACATCACCCACAGTTACAGCTAACCATCTGCAGTTCCTAGGTGTATAAAGATGCGTACTGCTCAACGTCAATAGGTTGTCCTTCCCAGTCTGTGACAGAAGATTCCACATGCAAACCTGTGATCGAACCATCGGAGATCCCCCACTCCCACCTCCTGCTGCAAACCCTCTGCTTCCAGTGCAGACAGGGCAGCAAAGTTTCAACAAAAATCCCTTTGCTAGAGAAATTTGTCTACATGTAAACAGTTCATGGATAAGACACAATAGGATGATCTTCAAAAATATCCAGCAAACTGTTCGCTTTTTGCAGTATTTGTTGCTGCACATTCTGTAGGTTTCATAAAGAAGCGAGGCACTCCGAGCCTCCCATGCAGGCGGACAGCCTCCAAGACGCACGATGCCAGCAGAACTACCAATTTAATAGGCAAGATTTACACCATGGCTGCTTCCCCAGCGATGCTGGGACATCTGCGTAAGGCAAGACATAATGGAGAAGGGCAAGTTAAAGGGTTTGGTGAAAGGACTGTGAAAACTTTGTGTTTGTGAAACCAAGTCTACACCCTCGGTGTAGGATGAAAGGTAGAGTTGGAAGGAATGACAGAATGTGACCCAGTTTGTCATTTTGCACCACCACAGTATTTGTAAATTTGTCTATTATTTTATTTTAAAAAAAAAACCAAACCAAAACCCAAAAACCAACCAAAAACCCACCCAAAACAAAACAAAAACCGAACCCAAACTCAAAATAAAGATGACTGCACTCCCTTCCCAGGCTACCTAGGCAAAGGCTTCAGCATTACCTTTCCTGCTCTAGCAAACGGAGCTAAACACTGGTGCCGAATTCTCCTCCATGCTGCCCTCTCCGTCAGGGAAGAAGGAGAAGAGCCCAGGCCTCCAGCATGGTGGCAGCTCTGTACGTGTGCGTATCTCACCACCCTGCATCTGTTTGGCATTTACAGCGGGTTTGCACTGGTAGTTTTACAGCTGTTGAGGCATGTAAGTAGCATCTAGAGTTAAAAGGCTCCATAAAGGGTGGGGGGAGAGGGGATGAGATATGAAGCAGAATGAAGAAATGGAAAAGGGAAGGTGGCCAGATGCTGGTTTAAAATCGGGGATAACAACCCTTTCAATGACTAGGATTTGTGTCCCTTAAAAATGCATTTGATTTTGCAGATTTCTTTCCTTGTTTATTAACATCATCTAGGAACCGACATAGGAAAAGGCAAGCGTTCACAGCTAATACTTAGACCACTTAACAAGAATTTCACATGGGAGTTTAACAGAGTTCAGCTGTGAAATCCTTCGCACTGACATCCACTTTTGCTTGTATTTTGCAGAAGCTTTCTCAGTTGGCCAGGGTTGGGGACTCATGCTCTCCAGAGCTGTCCAAGTACCAGTGATGGGTATTCAGCTCCCACAAGAACCAAGCATGACCTGTGTCTCTCATTCTACTAGGAAACTCTTCAAAATCTGGGAGTAAGAGCAGAGAACATACAGGACTGGCCCTATGCAAAGAAATCTCATTAATATAACTTCTCATTCTAAATTTGGGGAACTTACAGTGTAATATTTTGCAGGATAAAGCCTTTTTAAAAAATTATTACAGGCAAGAATGTTTAGAATATATTTTTGAATATGCTAATGCTAAGAAGTTCAGTTTAGATCTCAGAGACTGATCCTGCAAACTTAAATTAGGCAGCACTTCCGAGGAGGGCACTCAGAACAGTGGCTGAAATATTCGATCTGTGCATCTGGATGCTAGAGATGTGCCAAGGGCCTTCAAACTTGCACAGGAGTTCGGCATACAAAAGTCACTAGGTACCCCCACGGTAAATTCCATAACATCCATTAATTGAGTATCAAAACAATCTAAATGTTAAGGGGTGAGAAGGGGTTGTTATTGCAGGATGGAGAAGTCTTCCCCATCTGCCAGTTTTTAGTTTTAGAGTTCTCTAGGATTTGAGAATGATGGTTCTGGCAGAGCACACTGGTAGAATTCGTAATAGATAATAATATAAGACAAATATTTGGATTAATTTTTTTAACAATACCCTGAAATATAAAGGAAATGTTGTGCAACAACCACTCATAGTCAAGAGCAAAACAACAGCTGTGAAAAAGCACTACAAATTCCTTCTAGAGCTCAAAGGACAATACAGACTTTGTGGAGTCAAGACATTTTATACTTGAGCAAAATATTAAATGATGCTTAGACACCAAAATATCCCATATTTACTGTCTTAATGGAAAAAAAAAAATCCAGAGTCAAATGTCCAAGTCCTAAACTGCAGTAATCAGAAATAAAATAGCAAACAAACTTACAATGACTTAGTTAATAGCTAACATTTGATTTCTTATAAGTAATATGAAGGTTTATTATTGATGCTTTAGATTGCTTAATGTCTCACTCCCTTTAGACTGCTTAATTGCCATGATTAGATGAGATCTAAGCTCTCTTGAAGTCTCAGCTAAAAATATCTATTAGAATAGTTTGCACAAACTGATACCACAAGGCATACAGGTCTAGAAAAGAGCTCAGACAGTCAAATTGTCCATATTCTGGCTTCAGTTCACCTGATCCAAGCTTCTGAGGCCAACAGCAGCTGTCACAGTTCTTATTAGCATCATTAGTACAATCTAGTCACAGATATACAACTGTCTGTCCAGAAAAATCTAGGAAGGCTGGACTGATTTCACTGAACACCAACAAAATAGCAGATACCCCCAGGTTTTTTTGAATCGGAAAACTGACTAGCGGTTACATAAAGACGTAGATAACCAGAAAGCACAAGGATTGGCACAGCAAATCAACAGTGTTCCACGTTCTAAAATGGTCAGTTCCCAGTGCCTCCAGAAGGAAGTACACAGACAGACAACTATCACAAGACCTGCTCATTCTGAAGGCGATTCGCAGCCAGTTTGGGCACAAAAGCACATGGATATTTCTTTCTCTTAAAAACTATATGTCTAACAGCACTGACCAGCCCCATCGTCCACATCAGTGCCACAGTGCCGTAGCAGAAAGTTTCCAGCTTTTATTGTAGCCTTGGCCATTTAACCTAGTCCCTGGTCTCTGACCCGAGCCAGCATCAGGCACCATTACAGCCAGATGCAAAAAAGTTAGCAGCAGGCAGTCACAATATAGCGCATCATAATGCCAGAAGTTGGCTTTAGCCCTCAGATGGGAGCTTTAATGCCTCTTTGTAGCTTTTCCTTTAATAATCATTATAACTTGGATGAATTGCATTTTGAAGGTTGTTGGTGGAAGGGCTGGGGAGAGGGAGCAGACGTAAATCCATATAAGTATTTTGAATATTAAATCTCTGTTTTGTCCATCAAACTTACTGTCATCTTTGTCAAGACAGTTGTTCAAACTCTTCATGTCTTGTTTTCCTCATCTGTGTTGCAAGTGTCACAATAATACATGAAGTTCTGTTTGTGAGCTTTAAACTGAACTTGAAAGTCAAATAACGAGTCCTTTATAGGCAAAAAGGGTTGCCCACCTTTCCACGTGTGAATGCCTAACACACCAGTGAGCGTGGTTCTTTGCAGCTGCCTTGGGTTAGGTCCCAGTGTAGCGAAACCATTTTCCTGGACAGGCTCTTAAAAAATGCAACGGGGGACAGTGCAGATTAAGTTACAAGATGAGGGCCTAACACCACGAATCCATAAACCACAGCATAATTTCGTCAAACACAGCTCAAAGACTGCCATTCATTTTTGCTCCTATTTTCAGAGAGCTGTGCTCTTGTGCAGCGCTGCACTTTGTGTATTGATATCAACTGCGAAGCAGACACAAAACGCTAACTTTCCTACTTAGTAAATGACCCACAGGACAGGGATCAACAGAGACTCAGGCCCTTCAGAAACCTACCATGACATTTATAACATACACATTTAAATACACAAGTTAAAGACAAAATGTCCATTAAAAGTAATTAAGCCTGTAGAATCTCCACGGTGAATGCAGTTACCCTGCAAGGAGGATTATTTGACAAGTCACCAACACCATATTTCTTATTTACTGTGCTCCAATCAATAGGAGACAAATGGCTAAATGCCCTGAAAGCCACCAGCATCTGAGTTCACCGAGTGTACAGCGATATAACAGAGGTGACAGGACTTCCCTCTGTCACTGGGGCAATCTGAAGCCAGACGTATAGGGGAGTACTCGGAAGCAACTGTAACGTGGGCCATGAAAGGACTTCAGGGAAAGAACACAACAGCATTACTCATCAGATGAACTGCAGAAACGGAAACAAAACTGTAATTAGCCTGCCCAAATGCGGGGAAAAATGGGCTCGTATTCACAACAGTTTCAGCAAATAAGCCTACTTTGTAATTAGGAAGAACATACCCACTGTCAATTGCCACAAAGTGGGCTTATTTAAATAATACACGATAAATTTTGATTGTGCAACCATATGCCTAGACTTAGGCACAAATACTCCACCGCAGAGAGGTAGAAAGGAACAAAAACAAAAGAGGAAATGAGAATAACAAGAAAAACCTGTAAACAAGGCTTTGACATCCTCGTCTCTTTATAAGGAATCCAGAAGCATAGGCTCTGTCGTCCCTGAAATGACATAACCTCCTCTTCCTGAAGAGATACTGTCAGATGATAAATGAGCAGATCCCTGACTCCACCTCAAGCATAGATGTTGGATACTGCCTGATCCAAAAGAATGCGGGGCCAGAACGCATGAGGGGCAAGAACAAGCTATAGGCAAAAACGTGCTCCCTGTAGAACGCAACAAGCCTGGACCTGTCGTTCTCCAGACTCACAGAGAAAAATTGTTTCACAAAAACATTAAACATGAATGCACCCACTTTCAGCATTATTTTGCCTCAATTTTTTATCTTTTTTTTTTCCTTTTCTTTATTCCTCTCTCCCCCTGCCAGCCCCCCTCTTCCACTCTCTACATCTGTACTTTATTCAATGAACACATCTGCATTCTTTCTTTCTGTTTTTGGCCAGAAACTCTATCCAACCTTTATCACTGACACCTCTCTGCAGTTTCAAATTCCAACCTTGTGCCAAATCCCCATTTCCTGCTGCTTAATTTCCATTCATTTACTCTTGTTTTTGCTTCTTCTGCCATTCCCAGCATGGACCAGCTCCAACCCAGCTTCTTCTAATTTTTTAAGGAAGGCTCCCTATTGAGTGCTATTGGAACTTGATCCCCTGCTCCGAGCCAATGGCTGGCTATTGTTTATACTACCTAACAACAGTTGCCAATATTACTGCTTTTTTCCTTTTCTTTATTTCACTCTCTAAGTGTATATCCTAAGACCCAAGAGAACTCCTCTCCACATATGGTGACCCATTAGGTCTGGTTTTACTATTACTTCTGCAGAATCTGAAGTAGCCTCTTTATATATATATGGTTAAAAAAAAAAATACTGAGAAGTCTGTGGTGTCTTGTTTACACAGGTCTGTTGATCTGGCTCTGTTCCTACCTGTGGAATAAACTGGAATTAGGATTGTGGTCTTTAAAGAAAAATCATCCTCTTAGTGGTTCAATAAAAGATACGTTTCATGCAGGTGAAACCCAAAAGCTGAGCTGCAGCAGAACTTAAGCCCTCACTGTAACTGTCAAGAGCGCAGGAACTTTCCAAGTTCTAAATTACACAGAACTACTCCGGTGGGTTTGCAAAATGTCTCTCCCCTTTTCACACATAAAGGAAGTATTTTTACCAACTAGGAACCAGAGCCTGAGTGCTCTCATTCACCCTAAGCAGATGTCACCTACCAATAGGTAATCACAGGTTCAGGGTAAGGACAAGGACACCAAGGCAAGAGTAGCCCTAAACACTAGGTTTACACATGAAATGTTGCTTCCCTCAAGCTGCAAACTGAAAGGGCTGCGCCTCTCCACGACTGCTGGATTTGGTGCCTTTCTGCCATTCTCATTGGCTCTTCTTCTAGGTCAACTTTGTAGGATCTCCTTCCTCTAGGACAGCTTATTCCAGGAATCCCTATACATTTTCTTGGACTCTCACTTCAAAGCAGCCTCTCTAAGCATTCCTTTCAACTCTTGTAGGAGCTGACCACTTCCATAAACATTTTTATTCAAGGCCTTTTTAAACTTACATAAATATTCCTGGCATCACTGCTTGTGGCACCCATGCCTTCTTCCTCTCTCCAAAATAAGTCCTACAAACAATAACCAGTAGTACCATTGAGGCCACCAGCTCTTTCCCCTCTGGTGTAATTCACAGCTTCAACTTCTCTCTTCTTGCAGCTTTCAGCACCTTCACCCTTCTTAGATTTGGGCCTTTCTCCTTTAACCTAAAGACTGTAGATCTGCAATTTGGTGTCAGCTAACCATTATTATTCAAATATCTCTGTTGCATTTCAGACACTAGAGGACCCCATCCTGAGGACACCTGGGGGAATGCCATGTAACAGAATAAGAAAGAACTCAAGGAAAAGCTATGTTAAAAACACGTCCAGACACAGATGAGCATTTCAGGCCCACAGAGTGCAAGGGGAGCTGCAGTGTGCTCCAGCACATTCTCCTGTCCCTGGCGTTATATCTCACACTTTCACAGGGAGTTTTTCTCCTTGTAAGGTTTTATGATGCAGATGTGTTGCACACTTTGCTGAGCTACATTCTTTTTTATTTATTAGCTGAAGTAATAATAGGAAATTTTAAAGGCAACATGCTTCCTCGCAGTTTCGTTCCTGTTTCCACATTTGCTAGCAAAGTTGTGGGCTAACAGAATGCATCTCACAGCTCTTTCCCATGGTCTGCCCAAAGGCAATAATCGTCTTCTGTCCAAGCCCACCTGCCAGCCAGGATCTAATTATGAGGAAAAGCTTCAGCTTCTAGATGGGGTAGCCATCACAGCCTAGCAGGTAAGGGGTAAGGTTAAGATTTGGAAAAACTGTCTTCTAGATGTAGCTCTGAACAAGACAGTCAAATCGGATATCAGGGGCCACGTGTCTTTGATGACATCAGAGTAACACCACTGGATTGTTTTCCATTCTTCTAATTATCTGTCCTATAATCCTGCCACTTTCTCTTCCAGGTCAAGAGGAATTTGCCTCTATTTGGACTAGTAGCTGATGACATCAAGCACTGTCTTTTCCTAATGCCTAAACGCAGGATTCTTCGTCCTTACTGCTGTGTCAAATACAGCCTTGACCATCTGAAGAATGTCACATCAGAAAAAGAAAAGCTGCCCACTCAAAGGCAAAGGCACTCATGGAGCATGTTCCAAGGTCCTAGGTTTTGATGGGCTCAGATTAAATCATTCCTGCTCCTGAAGATGATGGGAGTTTAGTTTTATTTTTTGGAGAAGTAACAAAAACAGCTAAGTGCGTTCTACCCCCTGTTAATTAAGACACAGGTAGCTATCAAAAGTTAAGATCCTAGCACAGACAATGCAGTTCTGCAATGAATTATTTTTAGCAAATCTAAATAAAGCTTGGTCATCTCTAGTGTCACCTTGACCTGCTAAAACGTGCGAACATTCAAAACAAGCTTTCTCTTCACTCTGAATTTATTCTGCCACTTGAAATTCATGCATCTGTCTCCCATTTATTTTTATGAAGATATTCTTCTCATTTTAGAACATTCCACTAACATGAGGGATTTTCTCTAAATCCATGCTTAATATTTCTTTACACACACTTCACTTGCTGCGCAGTACGGCCAGATTCTGACCAAACCCCACCCCAGCAGCAGATCCATTTCTCTGGTGCAGAGCACGCACGCTCTTTTGAGAGGCGAGGTGCAAGCACAAATATTCCTTTATTGCCTTCTTTCCTTGACGGCACAGAAAGCAGATCGAGCTAATGACTGCCGTCAAACTGTAACAGCAGCAAAATACTGATAACCAAAGTGTGTACGCACATCCATGTGACTGAAGCTGAAATGATCTACTGGTGATCAAGACCGTGTGTAAACTGGTGTCTACCACAAAAAACTAGCAACCTAAAAAAAAAGAAAGATTCTACCTGACACAGAAGAAGGTATCACAGAGGTGATACATATTTTTCTCAAATATTTTGTAGTTCTAACCTTTGTTGTGGTCCAAATGCCTTAGGGAAAAAAAAAATAAATGTCATCATAATGACTCATAGCATTTTAACAAATACAGAAACATATATGAAGCTTTAATGTGCAAACCAAAAGAAAAAGCGAAAATGTAGGAAGGCTAAAGATATTTACAATTAGTTACAGCTTTCCTAGTGGGGAGAGTATTAGAAGTACAGAAATATTTTATTATCACTTTTTTTTAAAATAAGGGCTTTGATTTTAAAACAAATTTCTGTTTTCAAACTCAAAACCAAACAAAAACTCTTGTCTAAATAAACTTGAAATCTCCTGGTTTTAGTCTTCCATTTTGCTTGAAAATGTTTCATTTTCGAGCTCTCAAATATTTTAACCGATAAACTGGAAAGTCAAGTGACAACATAGCTGCATGCAAAACACTTAAGTTCTGCTTAATGTAACGCCCGTACATCAAAATCAGAAAACTTTGCTTCAGATAGGAAACAAACTGAGAGGGACGAGGCTTGCACAAGAGACCTGCAGCAGATTTAACAAATGACTCAGATCTTCCACAGCCTTTTGTGGGGAACCTTCACCTCAGCTCCAGCCATTCCCTGTAACCCCGCGCAGGGTGACGTGGAGACCCAACCAGCAGGTATCAACGTTCTGGCAGAGATCCTGCAAGTTTAATGCTAGCCAGTTCTAGAAACTGTCATTTTTGGCTATGGAGCTTTGTCATTACAAATGTAAGATTATTCGCTTGGAGACAGATAGCGGATACATCCTGAGGTTAACACTGAACCCAAATACAAGCTGAGGGGCTGGTTTTTGTCCTCAACACAGAGCTGCTTCGAAAGAGCCAGCTAAAGCCAGACCACTTCATACCTCAGTTTCCCCACTGAAAAACAAAACAAAACAAAACCAAACCAAAAACTGCCATTAAAAAATATCCATGCAGTAACGCTATCATAACCGAGGCTGGGATTTAGGGAATATGCTCTAATCCTAGCGCTGCCACTACCCCGCTGTGAAATCCTGAGGAAGTTGTTTCACATGCTGATGTGGTTTCTGCGCTCACCACCCTGTGTTTATACAATCTGTTGTGCATGCGAGCTCGCCTTGGCAGGAACTGTCTCCTTTTGACGGTGAACAGCACCTAACGCAGCCAGGCCTGATCCCAGCTCGGTCTCTGAACACTACTGTAACACAAACAACAGTAGTTCACTGAATTTTGATGGAAAATTTGTAAATTGCTGCGGATCATAAGGGGAGGGAAGAGAAGGTACAATCCAAACACTAAGCGTAATAACATTAATAAACCCAGACAAGGAGATGTCACATATTTTGTTGATTACTTGTGTGTCAGTACAAATTCCATTTTGTAAGAGCCCTCTAACTTATGACATCATCTTAAAAGTATTCTTGTGTTTCTTCCCTCTCTGAGATCCTACGGCAGGCCTGCTACTCTCGTGGTAGCTCTGCAGCCTGTAAATCTTGCGAAGGTTAAAAAATGGGGGGATCGGTACAAAGCACGTATTCCCTCCTGTGCATTTAAGCTCTTCTTAAACCTCCGAAAGGAAATCGCTTTCAGCTCACCACAGCGCACGACTGCAACACAGGATATTTTTCCAGCTCACTGATATTTCATAAATACCATTTGTTGTCATGTGGTTAAATTAAAAACTCAGGATATCAAACATCAAACAGTATGTTAATGTCAAGTATGCTTGAATAAATACTAAAGAGTTCAACTGACTGAAATATGTGGTCTACTAGCTAATTAAGAAAGAAGCAGGTGTGAAAAAAACTAATTTTAGCGATTTTTTTTTTTATAATTAATAATGTTTACTTGTAGTTCCCCTTATAATAAGGCTCCAGTTTAACCTCCAGAGAATTCATAGCTGTAATCCAGCATTTTAAAAATAATAATTGAACACGGCATGTTTAAGAGGAGATCAGTTTTCAAACCTGGATAATCTGCCTGGCATATATTCAGAGAAGATTTTTATTGTAAATAATGATGAAGCTTTGAATCAACTGGATCAGTTACCAAATTATTCCAGCAAGTTTAAAAAACAACCCAGTCCGGTGTCCATCATGCTAATACCTGCAGGGATTGCCGAAGTAACAAGGAGAAAAATGTTTGGTGTGATTGCTGCGAAAGCCATCCACTTAACAAAACAAACAAAAGGCGGCAGGTAATTTGGAGACAGAGTTTTCTGGTGGGTCTGAAACTTCTCAGAGGAACGGTGTCTCTGTGACATTATAGTCTAGTTTTACATAGGCAAAAAAATAAAAAACAACATTAAGATTTTTATTTGAACTGTTTTGGGAGCATACGTGCAGCCAATCAACTAATCCAAGAGTATTTAATGTAGAATTTCTTTCCAAGAAAGCAAATGGAAGTAAAGGAGGAGAAAATGGCTACAGATGTAAAAACAGACCTGGAATATTTCATTGACATGACATATCTACTGCATTTAATTAAAAGAAGAATGTATGGGAACAATGCATCCTACTCAATCCGGGTCGGGGGAACAAAATAGGACTGGATTAGATAGGACAACTCTAATCCCCGGGGATATTCCCATATTTAATGGGAGCGCCACATGTTTGATATGTAGGGAAGCAAGTGGGTGTTCCTGGATCTGATCCACTATTCATCATAATACCATAGCCTTGTTCATTCCCAGTGAGGAGGCTTAAAACCATGAAACCATATGTAGAATATTAAAAATCATTTAAAGTTGAAACGAACATTATGAAACCACGCACTCTGGTTGAGGCTGCAGTCCAAAAGCCCTCCGAGTGCTCACTGTTCCTGTTGATGTTGGTTAAGGGAGCAAACGGAATCACTCGCCCAGATCTGCGCGTGCGCGCACACCCCTTCAGAGCTGCGATGGCTCAGTGCAGGTGATGGCTCCTTACTAACACCATAGTGAGCTCATTATCAATAACTGCTGCGACTTTAATACCTACAGTATCAATGCTTTAATTTATAATTAAAGATCAGAAACTCCAGTTCTATATTTCCACTCCTGCTATCTGGTGTTTAAACCTTTTTTCCTGACATTAAATTGTTTCTCAGAGACAGTCAATAACTTTACTATATTCTCATTGCTGTTGAATTAATCATAGCTCTGCCCTAACCACATGGAATTTAATTTCCCATAAGAGAAATGTTTACTTTGGTTTACTTTGTTGGAGCTCAACGTACTTATACAGTCTATAAAGATTTACTATAACATATTTTGTGAAGCAACATTAAAGCCTGTGCTGACAGACCTTGTCTTACATTACTTCACTTCCATTCAGATCCTCACCGCTTCTGCTCTACACCGTTGCACCAGCCAGGCATCAGGACCAGCTCAGACACACGTGTTTCTAAAGTCCATGAAACGTAAGAATCTCGGGGCTGCGTTCTGTCTCAGGTTGTCCATAGCCAACCGCTCCTTCCTTTGCATGGAGCTTTATTACAGTCATTGCAGCCATCGGGATGAATGAGCAGAAGACAAGAACTTTGCTATTTAATTCCTTGTTACACATTAATTTGATCTCCATTGATTGCACCTGGGAAGCTAAAGGAAGTTTAAACTAAAGACAACAGCAGACAGAATAGCCCAGGGATCAGACTCGGGAGATTCGAGGATCGTAGCCTAACGGTGTGGTGAGTCTGTTCGTTGCTCCCAGCATCCCTTTCTCCATTCTCCCCTTTTATGGATTTGGCCCATTTATACTGAAGCACCTCAACGTGCGGATCTGGCACTTTGCACGCGTGGATAGCCTCAGCAGGAGTTTTCACACAGAGCTGACAGCACTCCCGCCAGCACCAAAAGCCACGGGCACTGCTAGACAGAAGAGCCAGCATCGTGGTTAATATCACAAAGCATGGCCCGACACAGAGCATAACCGCTCTTCTTTCCTGGATCTGTGTCCTCCAACACTCAAGTACGCAGATTCTGCATTGTAAGTGCCGCTGAAGGCCACAGGAATCATGGCAGATCAGCGCCAGGGAAAATGGAATTGGAGATCTCAGCAGCAGAGAATTCCCATAAATATCCAAGCCCTGGAAAGCAGAGCTACACACACACATTAGGCTGTGCACCATACAGACTGCATTCCAACATCGTGCTTTTGAATGTTAAGCAACAAGAACTGCAATAGTTACTGCAGCACTGAGCAAATTCAGCTAGGGAATTCTATTTGGTGCCTCTAGCGTACTATCTGGTGGTAGCTGTGACCTGGTCATTCTCATCTTGTGTTTCTCAGCAGATGGCCTGTCCCCGCACTACATATTTAGTTCACATTCTCACTGCGAGATGGACTTTTACCCCAGGATCCAAGAAGGACACAGGCAGAGGAAGAAGGGAAAAAAAAAAAAAAAAAAGTCATGATTGCATTAAGTTCTGATGAAATCAGATGTATCATTGACTGCGGATGTGAATTCAGTTCACATGCATGCATGTGCACACGCACGTTATGGGGGTGGGAGTTGGCAGCTGGGTGCAGGAGAAAGGAAAAAGTGATTTTTAAATATATTTATTAAATCAGTCCTGAGAACAGAGGGGAAAAGAGGAGCCTGGGAATCTGCTGCTGAGGCTCAGCTGGTGAGAAGACAAAGAGAGACCACAGTACGCACTATAGGAAAGTCATTTAAAAAAGAAAGAAATCTCCCAAAATTTTCACACACACCCCAAGAAATAGCAACATTTGCCTTAAAGAGACAGTGCAGGAATCAGCTATACAATTTAACCTTAGGACACTTCTTGCAAATATTTTGCACAAAGCCAGCATTTGGTATGCCCCGCCAGTTTTAAATGGAACTACTCATGTTAATAAGCTCTTGTAGTAATTAAATGTTTCTTGTGGGGCATGCTAATACAACCACTCACTACAGATACGGGGACTTCATCAAAGCCAATGCAGCTGCTCCCTGGGCGCTGGCATGGCAGGTTACCAACGCCCTCGCTCACGGGACCATGCCTGGTGAGTGAACCATGGCTCCAAGCTGGTCCCAGACGAGCTTCTCCTCACCTGCAGCTCCTCTGGGAAACCAGGAGGTTCTAAGCCTTCTCCTGACACAACCTTTTCCTTCCTGGAGTCAGCCAGGACCCTGGGGACTGAAACCAAAACTTTATTCCTTGTCCCAGCCAGCTGCCTACACAAACAGGGAACAGGAAGAGCAGACCAACAGCAGTCCTTTCCTCGCACCCTCAAGTAGCACTTTGGTAATTTCAGTCAAAAAAGTGAGTTTTCCTGATGGTCACCTGGATGCGACCGACCAGGATCCCCCCAGTGCAGTACCTCAGCATCGCACCAGGTGGCTTCAATAACCTGCTCCCAACACTCACTAGGACCGGATCAAACACTGGGCTGTGTCTTCTCTCGGTTTTAGCTTCTCTGAAGAGCGTGCAGAGGCTCACAAACCAGAACAGCCCAGTCCCGGCTCCCTGCAGCGCTTGCAGACATGCGTGGCAAAGGGAGGCAGTGTTAAATCCAGCTGGCTGGTACATGAAGTCAAACCGAAACAAGGATCCTACAGAAAACCTTGCTTAATCAAACCTGCAGTGCTTCACAGACAACAAGTAATTTTAAGGGCAACATTTCAACACTTCAGTTGTCTCATTCAATTTCATTCCTTAATGATTATATTAATTTTATTACAGGTGGAATGTAAACATAGCATAATCATGCACAGTACACAGTTTGCTGATTATTCAATGCTGATTATGTTGCAACAACAGTGAAATTTGGGCTGCGCAAGGAATAATTTCTTGTCAAATCAAAGATGATGAAAAAAAATTTTTAAAACTACTTGCTTAAATAAACAGTACCTATGATGAAGCTTTTCATTAAGAGGGCATTCCCTCCCAAATTTTCCGCATGTTTGGGTAAAAGTAAGAAAGACGGTATCTTGTTCCTTTTTTATTCCTTGTCCTGTCTTCCTCCCTAACCTCGATTTTCTATATAAAAATTTCAGAATAGGAAGCAAAAAAAACTTAAGGACTATTTTAAAAAGCTGTGAATAACCAATTTTTAAACACTATATTTTGAAAATTTCTAAAGTTTTTTTTTTAAAAAAAAAATCCTTTTTAATCGTATGCAGAATTTGCCACTATTTGGGAATTTCCCCCCATGAAAGTCACCAAAATTCCATTTTTCTTCCCACCATGCATACATCTGAATCCAAACATACAGGCCCAAGACTCACAAGCCTGGATGAAAAAAACAAATTGCAATATGACTCTCGTCTCCCCCATCTGCCCTGGCCTTCTGGGAACAGCAGCCTCTCAAAGCACCACAGAAGCAGGTGTAGGCGTATTTTAAGTAACAGAAAATCAGTTTAATTAAGCTCTCCTCAGGCTTGCAAACTGGGAGAGTTTCTTTTCTTTCACTAATAAAACAGCCCACAACAAACAGACCTGCTCACGGCTCAGTTCTCCCACAGTTTCACACCTCTGGCAGAAAGGACACAGTCCTCCAACAGGGAATGGTTTGAAGCATCTCTATATTCTTGGAAAAGGTTGTGGGGGTGATTTTTTTTTTTTTTTGGCCAATCTGAGTTTGTGGCTTGAAAAAAAATCCCAAGACCCCTCATCAGAGGCCAGGATCCCAATGTACAAACTCAGGAGAGAACGCAGCCCCCGCTGACACAACCCTTCCAAGCGGCATTGAGCATTGTTAGTGCTGCAGTGGAAAAAATACCATTAATTCCTCAAAAACAACAACAAAAAAACAAAAAAATCATTTGTCCATTTCTCGTCAGTATCTAACTGCAGCAATCTTGTATTTTCTCCATTATTAGTAGAAAAGCACTCTTACTCTTATCCATCTGTGGGAAACTGAGGTGCAGCAAGGCAAAGGCTTGGCTTCTCTAACCCAGCTTATTTAGCTGTTTCTAAAAATCTTTCTAGACTCTACATGCATTCCTAGATATTGCAGATATCCACAGGCACAAAAATAGCCTATGAGAAAACACAACTGAGCCCAGTACCTTACTGGTTGCATCCACTTTGGGTGTTTGTACGGCAGGAGGAGGACGTCAGGGGGGAGTCTCCCTCACCAACCCACAGGGAACGGGTTCGTGACAGAAAAGCTCTAGATCCTTCAGGGGCAAGGCGCACGCAGCAGACTCGTGGTTCTGGGTATTTATTTATGAACCCTGAACCATATTGTAGGAAAGTCCAGAAGGAGCAGTTTCCAAGAAAAATTATTGCAGGCAAATGGTAGTTGGCATTTTAAATCACTCGCTAAAATTCACACTTGCTGAAGGTTCACGAACCAAAAAACCCCTCATCTACTATTCGTTACTGCCTCTAAGCCAAGAGATACACGCACTTCACACTGGTGAAGTCTGCTGTAATATTTACCGTTTTCTGAGTCACTGACATAATTATACATCTGGATTTTAGAATTGTATTTGCAAGGTCATAAACAGAGACAAGCCATTTTCCTTTCCCCACCTTCCCTTTTTCTCTGGGGGAGCACTGGTAAAAATTCAGCATTTTTCAACTTCCCTTTGTTTCAAGAAACTGAAAAATAACTTCAGTCTTGAATATTGTTTGAGCCAAGCCTTTTTTTTTTCAATTTTCATAACATTCCTGCCTCAACAAAACCTGAAAGAAAGTTAAATAAAGAAAAACGTTTTTGAATAAGGTTAAGTGTCTGGCTTAAGCTGACAAAATCCAGGAAATTGAAAGTTAAGGCTGATACTAACAAATTTTGGCTCTTATGAAAAATCAGAGGCAAAGACAAAATAGTAGGAGCTATAAATAATGCCTGCCAGAACTTTTCATCTTCAGGATCAAGCCCGCTTGTACACAGATGGAAGCACAAGTATACACACATAACCCCACTTACGTTATTTAAATGTTGGTTTGTGTACTTAATTCTTACCAGCTCCATAAAACACATCATTTACGCCAGGGACCAACACCACACCTAGCGTAAGCATGTTAACTCAGCAGCTCTGTAAAGGGTTCTTTATTTACCTAGAAGACCAGAAAACCACCGATGGAGAGGTTTGGTCTCTCAGGTAAATAAGGATTTAGCCTGCAGGAATGAAGAATTCAAATACCTTTTTTAAGACTCCTCTGATACAATACTGAATGTATACAATGTTATTTTTATAATGGAGCACAACAAGCCAAATTTTTCATTATGTTAGGGCCTCATTACATTGTTTTGATGATACCGAAGTGGCTGAAAAACAGAAGCAGTTGTGATTTAGACTTTCAGAACCGTATAAAGTTACCATAGTAAAGAGATAACTCCTTTGCCTTTCCTGGATCCCTTGAAAGATGTGTTACTCCTTTGGCACCCTTCTAGTATTTTTATTTTCAAGCAGCAGGCTTGACACAGTAAGAATTATTCCTGTTTCAAGAGTAAAAGAGCAGGATCTTGTGTATACAGTGCATTTTTTTGAAAACTATATTAGTTATTAGTTATGTCTGGTGATTTCAGTTAATTAAGAATTTTTTTTCATTTCTAAATGATTTTAGTTCATTAGGAATAGCACCTTAAAAAAACCCAAAAAAACTCATAATCCATGTCAAAATCGTCCAAGTTAAAAAACTACTGTACCTCCTCTATAAGATGTTCCAAGATCCACTAAGGAAATGCCACCAGGCACTCGGGAATGCTAATAACAGTTCAGCAAATCCAGTGCAATAATTGGACTACGCTGTTATCTCAGCGTCTATGCCGCGATAAGGTTCTTAAAAATCCAGCCTCAGTTCCTCCTAAAAATATGGGTTTTGGGTTTTATTTTTGTTTGCTTCAAAATACACAAACCAAAGCATATTCAGTGAAAATATTTTTTCAAAACCAGCCTAAGATGAAGTTTTACTCCCAAGTCCGTACACAGCATTATACATCACATCTGGAAAAAGGATGGAATGCACAGGCAGGGTACTACGAGAAAGGGCAGATGTGTGGAGAGTATGAACGGCTATTGGGGGAAAAAACCCAAAAAAACAAGCCTCCAAACTCCAAGAGGCGCACTGTGTAAATTTTAAATTGAATACACTCTTCTGTCCTCAAAAGAGGAGGAAAAAAAAATAAATCTTCGCTCACTAACTGAGATCTTAAAACCGTTGACTAAACTTTCTGCAAGCTGTATGCTCACCATGCACAGTTCTGGATATTGGAAAAAAAAAAAAATCTGGAAATGCTTATAAATCCTGAATTGCAACATCAGCCCCAGCCAGCGAGGCTGCCATCGGATTTGTTATTGTACAGTCCCGGGCCGCGCGCTGCTACACCGAACAATGCTGGGGAATTTAGAGCAGCAAGTGTACGATCCATAACCTCCTCTGTGGCCAAATGAAAAACTGTTGCCAAGGAAACACCCAAATATCAAAATTGAAATATAGCTTGGCCCTTAATGAGTCCAAAAGGAGCTGTAGGAAGTTTACTCAAGTTCAGCAGAGATTTTGGCTAAATGTGGGGAAGACATTATTAAAAGAGATCCCAGCTCCATGGCGGAGGCAAATTTTGCAGTGTAACTGTGTTTAAAATCCTCTATTACATTTTGCTACTCTTGAAGCAATTGCAAACACCCTAAATGCAATAAAAATGTGAACATTACTGAAGGGATTAAAAAAAAGAAAAAGGGAAAACATGCATTTGGGGAGAAAACAAAACAAAAAGAAGGAAAACTTGTACTGTTAGCACAACAATGCAACCTTAAAAAAAAAGTACAGTTTTCCAAGAACTGCATTTTTCTGACATCTTGCGCATATTGAGGTCCGCGGAGACCTCACATTTTCCACACTCAGCACTTTGGGGGTCAGAGAGGTCAAGGTACCAGTATTCCCAGTGGATCGCTGATAGTTCATCCAGAACAATCAAGCTACTGGCTGTGCCTCCCCCCTCGTTACCAAGCTGACACTGGGGTACAGAAATAGCCACCGTCACCAGGAATGAGAAATCCAGAGTTTCAAAAGATTAATTTGGGATAGTCTGTTTCTTTTAGCGTTCAGTGTTTTAATTCTTTTAAGTCATGATCGACATCTACCAAAAAAAAAAAAAAACCAAATAAAAGTTTCTACCAATCTCCAGCTGAAAGCAGCTCCATCCCAAACTGCTCCTTGAATCCTAGGAAAGCTGAGCACAGGAAGAATTTCTACATTTCTTATGGCCTTATAGCATGTAAAATCAGAAACTCTGGTAAGTACGCTGGGAGAGGGCCTGCCTTTTTCTCGAACATTCAGAAAGCACCTAGAACAAAGCAGCTAATGTTTTGAAAATTCAGCAATAGCTAAATTGGTCTATGAGTCAAGGAAAAACACATACCATCAAACCCAGCATTATTATTCACATTGAGTCTCTTATTTCCAGCTAAAAACTAACAGCATTTGCTTGAAAAAATTAAGTAGGAAAATTATTTGTTCCAGAAGAAATGATGATTTAAGAAAACAGGTATCAGAGCAATCTCTCCTCCTTTTTTCCCCAATAAATTGTTTGCATACCTGAGCTAAGAATCCATATTAGAACCGCCGTTCCCATGCTCTAACACACGTGTTTGTTCAGCGTGCTCACCAATTAAACCATACATTTTAACTGTTCCATCCAACCCATCTCTGGCTGAAAGAACTTTCTCTGCAAAACAACTGAGCAGAGGCGCCCAATGCACATGCATGTTCTTGTATTTACTTCAATAGTAATTTTCAGAATATGTTGCTAGTTTTGTCCCAAAAGAATTTCCAAAAGAATTAAAAAGAACCCCAAGCATATGCTATCTACCTTACATCAATGTTATTTTTCAAAATAAAAAAAAAAAATTAGGCATCATACAAAAATATTTTTAAAATACCAGCAAGCCATGGGTTTGTATTTAAATGATAATGGTTTCTCATAAATGTTTATCAGAGCTTACACAGCTACCAATGAAAAGTAAAAATTTAAATCCAAAAAATTAATTGATGCTTCTGGCTTAAATCTTTACAAGATTCTTAAATAATATTTAAATCAACAGCCAATTAAAAAATAGACAACCATGCACACGTATATAAATAATGTGTATGAGTCAGTTCTGACTTGTTCTCTCTGATTCTAATGAATAAACTCCTTGTAAGATAAATCCCATTGCATCATGTTTCATAAAAATAAATTATTTTTTTAAATAGGATGTGGTTAAAATTATTAAATCATTATTGAACATAGTTCTTAAAAACCACATGCAGTTTTTCCACGTTATTTCCCCACTTCAGAATCAGAACCAGTACAATTTAGCCAATTTGGCACTCTCCCATCGTAGACTGCTATTAAACACTACTCGGGTGTTAAGCTTTCTGACTCCCATAAAGGTTTGCAGGCCCCAATAGATGCTGAACAGCTATCTGACATCTTTAGAAGCACTCACAATATTCTGGGCAAGAGACTTAGGAAAATGACATAAAGTGGGAGTTAGCTGCAAAAATATACAGTCTACTTCAGCTGAACACGGCTATTATTTGGGTATGAGTCCCCACATTCTCTTGTATTTCTTAGTTATTCTTCTGTAGTTTCCAGGGTTTATATATTAAAGAAAAAAAAAAAAAAGAGAGATGCGTTTACAGGAAAACAAAAAAAAATTAAATTTCACCTCAGAAGTGTCTTTGCTAAAAATGTAAAGCCTGATTTTTATTCTTACAATTCTACAGTAATAAGAATCACGGTTGTAAGAAGAAAGGAACACAAAAAAAAAAAAATCCAAAAATGTTTGTTGCATTCTCTGCAGTTACTGTAAATATTTTATGAATGAATTCCTCAAAGCAAAGTATCGAGACAAAAAGTCTCTATAATTATTTGTCTAACACACCGAGTGAGGATTTGGACTTTGCCGTAAGTCCTTAATGCAGAGAACTTGTCAGCATCAGCTTGTTGAGACATTAAGAGGATTTCTTTGGGTGCCACCTTTTAAACTTCAGTATTAAGCCACAGCTTCCAGTAAATTTACCCCGTGGTAAGCAATTCCAGATGAGTTCCAGTGACAGCCTTCAGTCTCAAGGTACTTATTCATCGCACATTAACATCTCCTGTTCCCAGGCCTGAGTTGGTTTCTGACTGATACCCAATTAGGGAACAGAGGAAAGCGGCATTTCCAAAGCTGGAGTGGAAGAAAACCCAGAGCAGTAACTCACGGGTAACCACCAGCGGCGGCTGGCACTGTCTGTTTACTAACAGGAAGGTAAGCTGGAAAGAGATCAGATCAAAACCAGTAAAAGCTCCTCAGAAATAACTGCCTGGCCCAGTAGAGCAGGATCGAGATTTTAGCCATACAACCATTTTCAAAACAAACCATGGAAAATATTTGTGCATGCTAAACATCCAACTTCAGTCCCTTTAAGATCTTTTTTACTGGTCCATTTGTGAAACACTATCAGCACTGAATCTCAGCAACCCAGACGTTTACTGGTTGTAAGGAGAGTACCATAATGACCATTCCACAGCCAGGAAAACCCAGGCTTGTGGAAGTGGAGTGAGTAACCCCAAGTTACAGAGGAAGCTAATGACAAAGTACTTTGGCATTTCATTTTAACCTCTGATGATCGCTCTTCTTTCCCACACCAGATAAAATTATCAGGCCCGGCAGAACAAGTACTGTCTCTGACAAACACTGGATTCTAATGCCTTTCTACAATGAATTAATACAATATACAGATACTGGGATAGCAATATGTGGGGGTGCTTTCCTGTCTTCTCACCAATATTTTAAACAACAAATAGTTTATTCAACTTCAGCAGATACAGCAGGTTATTACTCACACAGAACAAAAGGCTGTAGATGCTACACCAATCCTACACCAATGGCTCGGGAATCGGGGCAGGCACCTGGCTTCGCTGCGTAGAGCACGCATCGTGCCTCCTTGCTGCTAAATCAAATGGGAGCTATAGGATCAGAGCCTGCCATTAAAAATGTAGAGATGATCTGTCTCACCGCTGATTTGATGAGTACTTTGCTATCAGTTTTGCTAAGAATATGAAAGGTTTCCTAGGTGCCTTCCTACGCAAGATAGGAGTAGGAAATTTTAGGTCACATGTGGCTTTGGAAACGGAATGTTACATCCATTTGGGAGTTGCCTCTGTGAGCACCTCTGCATGAGAAACACCTGTGGCACTTTACCCCCATGAACTGGGTAAGGAGAAAGCAATACTGGTATAATGACCAGAAGAGAAGAACGAGGAGTTAATTCTCCTCTCATCCCTATTTACTTGTCCTTTTCCTAATCACTTCAGAAAAATGACTTTGACCCACCGTCACTTTGAAGGTAAAGCACAAACCCCACCCAGCAGAAAAGCCAGTCCCTACGGCTAGTGGGCAGGCCAGCCCCAGCGCCATCAGCAGCGTCTGTCCCTGAACCCCTGTCACACCACGGAAATCAGAGTGAATGGCTACAGGTGCACAAATCCTCTGTCTCCCTGTGAAGGGAACATTCAATAGACAGACAGACAGACGTGCCAGAAAGAAACAGACACGTTTGCCTGAAGCTAAACAAGAGCCGAGTCTGCAGGCCTGCTGCAGGAGCATTGCAATAAAACGTACCAAGCAGCAATCCTTTCAAGCGGCAGCAGCAGGCAGCCTTTCCTTTTACTACTGCTAAATGCCTGGCTTTTTCCCCAAGCAATTTACAGTGCAGCCGCATGTCGAGATGGCTGGTGGGAACCAAGATGCTCCAAGTTACTCAAAATAGATCAGGGATTCTACCGACAGATGCCTGTAGTATTTGCCTGGCTAATTTGCCTTTATTATGGTGAACAAGGCTTCCGTTAAATGTTTGCTGTCTACTTCGTGTTTATTATGATGGAGAGGTTTATATAGGTGTTTGTAGAACTGTGTCTACTTTTGTAACCGTGTGGGTTTTATCAATGTTTGGATTAGCCCACTTTCATCATGATAGGAACGTATGTTTTTAATAGCCTATCTCACTATAATTATATTGGATGCTTTATTTAAGAGGCCATAACAGCCTCCTTTTAACACATTTGTGTGAAGGCTTTTACATTCAGCTGTTTTTATTAGGTAGGAAAGTTGTTGTCCCTATCTCTGCAAATACTAAAAGCTTTCTACATCCATAGGCTGTTCCCAACAAGATTTCAATGTAAAGCAACGCTTCACAAATATTTGCAAAGCACCGGCAGAAATTTAAGCATCCTTGGCAATATACTGCACAAAGACTGGTTGTCTGTAGGGTCTGCTATGCAAAATCATAAGCCAACACACTAAAGAAGAAAGAAGGAAGAGAAAGTCAACCAATGCAATATCGAGATGGCAGGGTGGCTCATCACAAAAGTTGGTGTTAAAGATTATTTTCATAGGAAAGAGTGGGAGATCTTTGCTAACTTCCCGGTGATGTTTAACAAGTTTGGAACAGGAAACAAGAAAAAAAAAAAAAAACTCGTGAAGACTGCTGGAATGGATAACAACAGTGAAGAAGAAAGAAATGGGTGTGATGAAATGGAAGAGGAACGGCGTGGTGGTAATAGGAAACCAGGAAGGGTTTTCAAACGCGGAGGGATGCAGAGTAAAGTTCTAATGATGGGAATGGTTTTTACTTTATTAGAGAGGACAGGAAATTGTAGTAATCCATGTACAAAATGACCAAATCTCAGACTGGAGAAGAAAGTGGCTTGCTTTAAAGAGGGATCTACAGACACATGAGACAGTAGCAGGAAATGCAAAACAGAAATGAAGAGAAATGAAAGGAGAAAAGCTGAAGTTGGTATCAATGGCAGTAGCACAAATGACCAGGTGAAGGATGCTGCCCATATTTATCAAGAAACAAGAAATTAAGATTGACCTTGAGCATGTGATTCTTTAAGGTAATGGAGCACTGAAACTTCTTGGAAAAGAATCTAACATCATAATCAGAATAAAAGTCAGTCAGTCAAGTTAACCTCACAAGCCTATCGCTAAGGCATACAAAGCTACGAGAGCAGATGTTGACCATGCAGTGAGCGTACGTAAGGGACAGGACAAAGGAGCAGTATTTAAGGAAATTATTTTTAAAAGATTGTGTAAGAGAAAGCAAATGTTGGAACAAAGTCAAATTCTAGAAGACCATTCTGAGAAGAGAAAATAAACACAAAATAAGTTTGACTGACTTTGCAAATGGTAATGAAGATAAAGATTATACAGAAAGGAGCTGTTGGAGAATATAGCGTCTAACAAGCTTAACAGCACAGCACTTAACAGGTGGAATCAAAAAGTAGCCAGTCTAATCCATTAAGTTTTACACCCTGACAGGAGGCAGAGAAAGTATCTTAATCTGTATTGAACAGACGGGAAAAGCTAAGGCCAAGATCCAGACCTCTTTTTTTTTCTTCTTTCCCTCCTCTCAAGTTACAAACTGAGAAACAGAGCAGACCTCATCTATTCCCTGATGTCCTTTTCTTCATCTCACTAGCAGACAATACACACCCCTCAGAGCAACAACGCAGAACACTGAGATCCTGATTTCTAGTTTCCTGATTGACCAGTTAAGCAATAAGACCCCAGAACTACAGGCGCTGGCGTACTTCCCAGGACTGCTCACAAGAGCAAAGTTAAGCATGTGTTCTAAGCGTCTCCAGGATCAAGGCTAAGTTAGTAATTGCTTCTGTTTTCACAAATATTGTTTTATGAGTCAATCCATAGGAAAAGCACAGCACACTACAGATGTTAGACTCACTATCTCCCCATCCAAAGTAAAAAGGCCTCAGTCCCAAACTCTCAGTCCCCCACTGACATTTGGAGTTACCGGACTAACCACAGCAACGCCAGCATCGCCTTGCGCCGAAAAGGAGGCGGCTCAGCTCATCACACTATGCAGAGCTTGTGACAGAGGGCTCTGCAACATCATTGTACATCATCTCTGAGGCTTCGCGGCTCAGAGAGAGTGAGTATTATTCCCATTAAAGGAGCAAGCAAGTGGATAAAGTTTCTGGAGAGAGATCGGGATGAGAGCATTCAACCAGGACTGTAAAGCAAGCACAAAACCCTACCTTCAGGTAGGAAGAGGCAGAACATGAGTGAAAGCAGAACAGCAATTAAATGAGAATGACCAGCCAGCTGTATCAGTAGCCCTCACCAAAGAGGCAAGTGAGGGGTTATTTTTTATTCTTTTTATTTGATCTAACATTTGAATTCTGCCATGAAAAGAATAATTTTGTTTTGTGTAACACAAAAGGCTTAGCCCCAGTAAAACCACACAGCAACGAGCTTCGCCAGTTAACTGCGGCATTCAGCTAAGAAAGCAGGTCTACCTGCTGATGTGCTGCATCCAGAAAGCATCACACAAGCTGTCCGGTCTGACACCCTTCTCTCAGAACACACAGGGAGAGAGGGAAACATTACTCAGAGCACACACTGCCCTCAGAGCTAAAACAACTAACTTCTGAATGTGGAGCAAGTCCAGGCCTTACAGCCGAAGCTCAGACGACCAAAGGAGGTGTGACAGAGGCGTAGCACGCAGCCCCACACAGAGAGCAAAGGAGATGCTGGTGTGTCTGCAGGAGGTTACGAAAACTGGGGCCTGGCCCTGCCTCCGGCATTGCCATATATCATGGATGCTTATTTTCACAGTAGTAAAAGGAGTGCATCAATATTTGGCCTGGAGGTTAGAATCCAAAGCCGACAGACTTCACCTAACCACAGGACACCCCATGGCTCCATTACTACTGTTTATAATGCAGAAGCAGCAGGAGGTCCCAGTCAAAGCCCAGAAGCTTGCTGGACTGGGCACTTAACCACAGACACTCTGAGAATCTCAACAGGAGAGAGCGAGATGAAAGGGTGGAAGGTGTCCTGGCCAGCCAGCCTAGCAGGCTGGTTCCAGAGTCAGGAATACAACATTTATTTCATCTGCTCCTGACCTCAACAAGACTATGAAAAATCCAGTCAAACCATCTCTCTGATGTACACGCTTTTCATCATGTCTGTTCTTCTACAAAGCAAAGATATTCTTCCCCGTCAAAATCACCATCAGAGCACCTGTATGACCATTTCCCTTCCATCAACAGATCTAACCCCGGCTTTTCTTACTGATGAAAGCTTGGATACATTTGTCCTGTTTGACCCTTGACTGATGTTCCCTTACAAAAATTAAGCATCAGTGGTTCCTCTTACTTTATTACAAGATGGACCATACATCACCCAAAGCAAAAGAAAACTGGAATTAAATCCTAAACCAAAACCACCAGAAAGGGCACAAAGCCAGATTTATTTACACAAAGCTTTGTTTAAACTATGCTTAAAAAAAAAAAAAAAAAAAAAACAAAAAAAAAAAAACAAAAAAAAAACAACCCACACCAAAAGAAAAACCCCACCAAAAGCCCCAAAACTCCCTCTGTGATGAAACTGTGGTTAAAGTCACACTGGCGAACACTTCACCTGCAACAAAAGAAGGCAGGGGTGTACGCTTGTTTGTGTGTGCAATGAGAAGAAAAAAAAAAAAATTGCAACTCTGAGTAATTTGCAGTGATACATGCTAAGGAGGAGCAAACCCCTCATTTCCTCCTCTGCACCGAACAGTCAGACATTCCCAGTCCCAGGAGTGCCACCCGCACGGACCACCAAAATAAAGCTGGCTCATTGAGGCCTTATTCAGGAAAAATATCTTGTTTACTGATCAACTTTATTTTTGGAGAACAGCAGCTGAAAAATCTGTGCATTATTGAGGAGTTGTGGAGCGGGAATGTTCATTTCTGTTCTCTTGCTTTGCAGGCGAGAATGGGGCAAGGGAGGAGAAGGAAAATTCAGACAACTTTATCTTCGCAAATGCAATCAACGGGGCTGTTCATAACGGTGCTAAAAAGAAGAAAATACTAACATTTCACAAGTTCCCCTTGTGGCCTCCCTTGCTCCTCCTCCTCCATCAAAAATTCATAAAGGGAATCAGCATTCTTTACAGAATGGGCCCCTGAGGTGCCATATACCTTGTTGGAGAGAAAGGCTATAAATATCGAATTATACACCTCATGGGAAGAAAGGGTTGAAGATTCAGCTTCAAACCCACTGCACTGTCCCGAGGGGAACTCACTCCAGACTCAAGGTCCAGCGCGGCAAGAAATGGGTCAAGTGTGTCAATTTTGAGATCACTGACCTTTGACACCTTTAATGATGCCCAGAGTCCACCTCCTGATGTCCTGCTGCCCCCTGTGCACCACAAACTTTCCAAAGTCCCTTCAAGTAAAAAAATAACAGAGTCACACAGCACCGAGAAGTTGGGCAGAAGGCTACCTCACAGATGTTCCTGGCCCATTAGGGCAACTGTAGTGCTCACATTTTCAAGTCTTCATCGATTATCTCTATGCAGTGGAATTAACAGCAACTGCACTTTTTCTGTCAAGTCTTCTGTGTAGGTTTTGTTCTCGGTAAAATGTAAACTCCACGTTATTAGACTGTAAAAAAGACTAAAAACAAGCTGCTGATCTTTTTTTTTTTCTTTAAAAATATTTCCAGTTCAAGTTGTAATAAAAGATAACAGGTGTTAAACAGTTAAAAAGCTAAACAATACCTTTAAAAAAAAAAAAAATCAATAAAAATCCTGTGTGTAGGCACAATCCGACAAATGTTTACTATTGAGATGCAGGAGGTCAGAAGAGTTGCCTGCAGCTCTGCAGCAAGCATCTCCACGATCTGGCCTCTCCCCACATGTTTATCATCTTTGGCTTAGACTGGTGGTAGCAAAAGACACCCATCTCCAACAACAGAAAACAAAGAGAAACATGCTCCTCTAGAAAGCCAACCTCAGCACCTAATAGCTTGCATCAATGGAGTGTGTTTCATCTTCACAGATTTTTAAGAAAATATGGGCGAAGGAGTATCTTCAAGTAGGTGCAAGCACAAGTAGGAGTTACCTGCCTCCTACAGAAACACAGCCACGAATGTGAGTGGAATGGATTTAAACCCCATTAGGTCCTTGCATAGAGGACAGATGTTATCCAATAACCTCATAAGGAATCATAGGTAGGAAAAAGCAATGACCCAGTTCCTAAACTGGGATCTGGCTAGAAGATCAGGGCCAACAATTCCTCTTCCAAAACAAACCATCACAGTACTGTAATGCCACAATATATTTTCAGCATAACATAAAAATAAAATAGGGCTTAACACACTATGGTTCCCTGGAAATATGAGAAAAGAACCATCTACTTGAAACCTGCCTTCCATCAAGCCAGCTGCCACCACCACCCCATTAGGCACTGGGCTGTGAGCTGCTGGTAGGGTTTTTTTTTTCTTTTGCAGTACAAATTCAACAAGCGAGTTATGCATTCAGACCCTGGAAACGTCCCAGGCATAATTGTTTCTGATCTCTGATCCTGGAATTTACTGAAGAAAAGATGCAAGATTCAGATTCTAGGGCTGCGTACAGACACTACTAATAATTTGGCTCACAGTTCACCAGTGACACAGTTCTAATGGAGGAAACAGGCTTAGACAATATCATTCTAATTTACAGCTTCTATCATCAGGATGAATTACAAGGGAAAGGATGCCACAGTGAGATGGTTAAGACAAAAATATTACAGCTCAGAATTGTCAGGTTCCATTCTCAGCCCTGCTACAGAGTCCTACCATGGCCAAGTGAATCAAACCCATGGCTCTGTTTCAGATCCTCAAAAGCTTACTCCTCATCACAGCTGGCTTTCTCAATGCCAGCATAACGCAAGTGATCAAGAGTAATAAGCAACAACATTTTGTTGTTTGTAATACATAAATATATGCTTTTTTGTTTGGTTGGGTTTTTTTTAGGGAATGAAAGTCTGTGTTTCCTTTTCTTTCACATCTTCTGCAGTCCAGCTCTCCTCATGTGAATTGGTTTGTTCCTTATGCAAGAAAATTTCTGAGCCTCCAATCAAAGTACTTCTGTGCTGCAGGAAGGAAACTCACTGTTACATTGGGTTGCAGGAGGACTGGACTCCCCAAGAAAGAAATTACAATTGTAAAGATAAAAATCACTTAAAACCTTAAGAAATACACTGAGCTAGACAGGGTTTCTTCCTCACACAGCCCTCCATCCCCAGCTTGGAGAGATTCACTCATTATATTCCATCGAAAACTCTCTGCCAGGCCAGCTCGTATAAAAGTATAAATCCCACTTATCCACAATCTCAGGGGAAACCAGGTTCCTTTGAATAAGCAGGGTCAGAGACGATGGGAACTGCGAGCCTCCTCGCACAGGAAAGGCCAGGCTCCAGGTCCCCACCCCTGAGGCACAATGAGAAGACCAAAAGACTTGGCTGATTGGCTAGATTCTTAAGGGATCATGCTCCAAACAAGCAAAAAATTTAGTGGGGGTATATATACATACATGCACTCTGCAATCCCAAGAATACAGAGCTAAACATCTGTTAACCCTCTTGCAGCCGAGCCCAGTGAAGTGAACGTACTGCTGAGGAAAATCAGATGAGCGCTGGTCCCTGTTTGTTCCAAGGTGAGTGCAAGAGAGGCCACAGCCAGACAAATGCACCGCCTCACATCACGGCTACCTCTGCTGACCTCGTGTCATTCTGAGACCTCCAGCAATATGTTACTCAGTTCTAATGCAACTGTTACTGCATTCATGCATACCAATTAATGTTTTATACATAGTTTCTGTGGTCTCTTACAGTTATTTTTTTTGCAGGATAGCAGGGGCATGCGTGATCCAAGTCAGGTGCGTCCGACATGCACAAGCCTGCACATCGCATACACAGGGAAAAAGGTGCCTTTAGGGTGCCCCAACTCTGCCCTGCTCGCAACACTAACCATACGTCCCACGCCTGCTCATTCAGAACTGCTAGACATCTGCAGAAATCCAGAAAACTGGTACAGTTACTGCTAGATGCAGGAGAGTAGACAACCATGCCTTAAAACATATAAAGATTTCACAGTCACCTCTAACAGAGATAATTTGCTCCCGTTTGTTCGTGAAAGAACACAAACAGAAAAAGGGAAGCGGACTCACCAAGTGTCACCACTGCAGGAAAGCATCGTGACAGGAGACAAGCTATTTATGAAAGGCACCAGAAGTAAATCCGGTCAATCATACTTGGTAAAAATTTATCAAATCTTTCTTTACAGAACTGAACTAAACAAAATCACTTCCCCAGATAAACACTTCCTATCTCTAGATCTCTCAATGTTGCAAGAGGAGATTTGGGCCTCTGAACAGTCTTCTCAGCTTCTGAGTTCTTCCCATACATATTGGAAAGCTGCAACCTAAACTAGCACTTCCCACAAGATATCTACCGTATGAGGGAGAAGCAGAAGCGGGGCAGTGAGATAGATACCAACCAGAACTCTGAGTCTGAGTATCTAGAACAAAGAACATTACAGTCCAATCTGAACTTTATGGCTTAACAGCCCCAAACGGTTCACGTCTGGATAAAAATTAAATACACAGAAAGGGTCCTTTACAAATCAGTTGATTAATAATCAATATTTGCAGTCTCCTGCATTCACCTATAAATCATTTAACGTTCACAACAATAGCTAGAGGTTTACTAGACAGAGGCCTCATGATACACATGAGCAAATGGAGGTACACAAAGCTAGATATGAAACTCCAAAGATTTATAGTTACAGAATTTAAAAAGCTTGTCTGCTAGTTAGGACTAGTATGGCAGTCCTCATTCAAGACTCCAAAGAACTTCCCTTTTATTTGTTTGAAGGCCATAGACGAGAATTCGCTAGGGTGACCCAATGGGGAAATGAGAAACAATTAACAATTCCCTGCTCACTTTCTCTGAATCATTGATAATTTCATACACCTCTGCTCAATCCTTCAGCAGCTTTGTAATTTCCAAGTTAATGTCTTTAGTCTCTCCTCATATGAATGCTGTATCATATCCTGATCAAGCAAGCAGAGAATGTGTAACAAATATCTCAAATTGCATGGGATATTTCTACTTGCAATAGAAATAATTTTTCTGGTATCTGTCATCTGTAATTCTTAATTTCCCCCCCCCGACAATGCTAAAAGCAGGGGTTGCCAAAATGATGTGTGTAACAGGCAGCTTTGGAATCAAAGCATCACCTTCAGAAAGCAGAAGCTGGTTGTATCAAACCAAAGGTGCAGGCGGCAGAGAGGAACAAACACTCATAATAGAGAACAGACCCAAATTTCAAATCTCTCATGCCAATGTTATTTGCAGAATATAGAATGATTTTGTTGAAAATTTTACTATATGCCTTCAATTTTGCCAAGACAAATCAATTTAGAGCACTGGAACTATGTTATTTGCCCGCAATTTGACAGGAACCGCTCTCTACTTTAACCAAAGACATATTGTAAGAACACTATCATTTGTGTAAACTCATCTTTTCACAGACGATTCATAACTGCCGTGCTTTCTTCTCTTTTGCTTCCCATGTTGCGTTTCAGAGTGTCATTAAATGCCCTTTTATTGCTCCCATGTTCTAAGTACCTGAGTATTAACCAGGGCTTTGAGATTTACAGCCTATTTTAAACTCAGATAATGATGTTTAATTTGTTATTGGCTGTGTAAAGGTTAACAAAGAAATAACTCAAACTATTAGCAAAGGAATAACGCGTTACAAAGGGCAATTAAGAGCTGTATCTGGCACTGCATGACAAGACTGATCTCATTTCAAAAGGAGCTCGATGATCCGCATTCACAACCCATAAGTTCATCCTTTACATTCTTTATGTGTCTTGGAGTTGGTTTCCATCACGAGACTTGCACAAGTAACATGCTGACAGACAAGTCTACCTGTGAGGTTTGGAAGAAGTTTCTGCCCTGCTCCTTTCCCAGGGGTTACCTCTCTCAGAGTAGTCAGCAGAATGCAATAAGCAGCGCTTACCTGAGGCTGCCTGCCTGTAAAAGCAAGCTAAGCTTAGCTTAAACGCACCCTCAGTGGCACCTTGAGCTATGTCTTTGTCCATAACCTGAATAAGATGCAGGCACACTTCACTCCACCAGCTCTGCAGTGAAAAAGGGGCACCATCTGAAACTAATCTACTGTAAATAAACACAAATCAAACCCCTAAGTGAGAAGATTTCAAACTGATTTTATAGTGCTGCTGCAACTGTAGCCCAAGGCCTTGCTTTATACTTTATTGCTGTGGACTCCCCTGACCACATGTTTTGCTGGGGGGGGCAGCGGGAGAAGATTATTTTATTCAAATTTGTTGCACTGTTACAATCGCTCTCATGCAGATAAGTCCTTTTTTTCTTATCCTTGTTCAGGCTGTTGGGCAATAGCCGGAAACACTCTTTGGAAGAGTTGGGGAGAGGCTATTGGATGTAGGCCCAACAGCTTTTGGAAAAACAGAGTAGAAAATATGCAGAATTCATGGAAGAAAGACAAGCAGATGCTGCTTGAAAAGATGGTTATATTCTTATGTCAACAAATTAGTACATGAGTAGCCAAAAAGCCCACACAGAGGTAACACAAGCAAATAAGTCCTTAAAACATTCAGGGGAAAACACAAACTCTCCCTGCAGGATCTACACCAGCAAGCTCACCACTACGACCCTGCTTAGCAATGCACTCGAGACCAGTTCCCATCAACTTTGGATCACGGCAGGGGAAACGCTGGGTACAAAGTAAACTCGGGCCTGAAACTTCTGCAGCTGAGCTATATTTCTGAACAAATCCTTGCATTTAGAAACAATTCCAAACCATCTTCCACAGGGCTGAAAAATACGGATGAGATTGAAAAAACATGGATTCTGCAACTTTGGCGTGAGCAACGTCCATTTTATTTCCTTAAACACTTACCCACCATTGCAGCCAAGTGCTAGTTCAGTCGCTCTTCCCAACCACCATTTGGGAGAGGAACAGACCTCCAGCTGGTACAAAATGGAATGCGACTTCAACAGCGTTAATACTTCTTACACCAAGCCCAGGGTCTAACTTTGCATTGATTTAACACCCCTTTTTGCATTTTTTTCTACCTGCAAGCCCTACCTGCATATCTTTTCTGACACCTCCACCCAAATTTTACATTTCTTGGCTCTAAACTTGCAAAAACATCGGGGTGGGGGGTAGGAGTGAAGGGGAGTATACTTTCCCTGTAGGATTTTAGCATGAATTCCGTGGAACCTTCCCATCCTACCCTTCCCCCACCTTTTTTTTTTTTTTTTTTTTGCCTTTTTCCTCTCCTCCTAACTCTTACCACATGTTGTAAAGGCCAGACATGAGTCAGACCAAGCTCCTCAAGCAGCAGGGAGGGGGAGGGAGGCAAGCAGAGCAGAGGGCTCCTTCATCAGCTACGAGCAGGGCCATTTCCCAGCCTGCCCATTCCACACTCCAGTGTTCCTCGCACAGCACTGGAGCCTGGCAGCAGCACAGACATACCCAATAAAAACAGTCCTGCCAAGAGGCTGAAAGTTGAGGATCAACAAGAAATTCATAAAAGCAGTATGAAAATTGAGGAATTCATTCTTTTATTGGCCCGTAAACTTCCAGAGGGTCAACACATCCTAAACGACAATCAGCTGACAGGGCTCAGCGCACAGCTTCCTGCTGCTCTCAGATCAGGGCCATAAGCAGAGACTGAGGATGAAATAAACCTTACGGACTGTCACACTTTGATACCAAAACAAGGTGGAATCTCAGGCTCACAACTATGGATTGGCATAACTCTTCTCTCCTGTTGCATTTGTGTTCTAATTGCTCAACTTCGCCTTGCAATCTGTTGCTAAGAGGATTTCTTCCGCAGCTCTGCCAAACACACAGGCTTTGACGATGGATGTTGCTACATCAGATTCAAATCCTATGACGAGCCCTTCTAGAAAACCCTGCAATGCATGGTTATGGAGTTACTGATTAGTATCAGAACTCACCAAACATTTAGCTATGTCCTTCCTAAAAAGAAAAATTCTCTGTTCTCAAGATCACATCCCTACAGAATATTTATAAACTCTGATAATCACAACTTCTGTAATACTGACTGGAAACGAATGCCATAGGCCAACTCTACCTCAAAATAATACTGTTTATTTCTTTGCCTGTGGTCTTTCCATTTTATTGAATATTCTCTTTGCTTAACTTACAATAAACTATGCCCCTGTTCCATGCCATGTACTATTTTATATTCCTTCATGTTACCTTTTATCCATTTCTACTTCTACAGTGTTCCTCTAGCGTGAAACACACAACTCATTGTGCCGTAGGAGTCTCATCAGAAGTTCCAGGCTAGACAGAATTTTTATCCCATGCTCTTCTATTTCTCCCTACATCAAACTGTTCCAACTTTCAAAAACATTTTTCAATTATGTTTGATTTTGTTCTTTTTGTTGCTTTTAACAACATCAGTCTTCAATTTCAACAAATTTCTAATCCATTGCCATCAGTCCCGCTGAGGCAAATGGGCAGCTTGGCTAAGGTGGTCTATGGTCCATGGCTAAGTGCAAGTGATGATTTTTGGACTATAAAGCACAATTCAGTTGGCATTAGGTATTGCAGTGGTAGGAAAATCCCTGAGGAATAGAATCATCCAGATGGACTTCCTGCAGAGCCAGCTCAAGTATCTCTGCATCATGTTTGCAAGGGCTTCTGGATCTGGGAGGACTTACTAACTCAGTCGTGTACCGCACAGAAGACACAGAACAGGCTTAGGCCCAAGAGTTGGACTGTCCTGCCCACACAGCTCTGCATCCAAGGCAGTACATCCTTCCAAATCTAGAAGTGCTGGAAAATACGATGCAGAAGTACAAGTGGCTCTGCCTGAAACCTGTGTAGACATACACGCAATGCATTTAATACTGCTTCCAGCAACCCAGATAATCTCACTCACAGATATAAGAACAGTGCTACATTAAAAGACAAACTGCCAATTTATTGATTAAAGGAGAACAGGGTTGCAGTATCCAGCAGCAGCTGCTCTATTACCTGCTGCATTTCTCCCTAAGGCTACAGGAGAGAACACTGCACAGGAACAGCGCACGAGATTTTTGCCGCTTCTAGGATATTGGTGTTAAAAAAAAATATATATATATTGATGAACTACTTTGTCATTGTTAACAGCATTGCTGACAAACTCACAGCAGGCCCACTGAGAGGAAGACAGCAGCATGTCTACCGAATGCCTCTTGTAGCTGAGACATGTGCTCTGAATTAGGCAAGGTGTGTAAATTATGACAGCCAGAGCTCTTTAGAGAATGCCCCGGTCTGAAGGATTCTGGTGCACTTCTGTTGTTGCTGCTGCATTTCCCCGTAGTTCTCTTCTCAAAAGAAACCTTGCTCCTTGGAGAGAGCGTTAACAGGCTCCAGTTCCTGAAGTGTCATTTGACAGAAATAAAATTGAAATGCTAAAAAGAAACTCCAGTTTCCTTTCCTTATCGCATTCATTATTTTATTCTCTCTAACTGTAGCTTAACCTCAGAGGAGAAACGACTCAGCTAGGGGAGACAGGGGAGGAGAAAGGATGAGACAGACAACCAAAATACATGGTTTCCTTTACAGAAAATCACATGTGACACTAGCACCCTGGTAGCGTCTGGGAAGACCTTGCCTGCAACACAGACTGCCAGATGGATCCCAGGAAGCTTCATCTTCAGGAATACCCCTATCAGGGCAGTAACACCCAATGCTGCATCGTCATTATTCTTATTTGAAGGAAATTAGGCTACATCACACTTGGTCAAAAAAATAGCACACTGAATGAGACCTTACGAGAACATCAGTTCGTTCTCCTACATTCAGAGAGTGACAGTACTTGAGATGATGTATGAGTCCATACAGAACAGACGCAGCAGCAAAGGGAGCGAGATACCAAACTTGCAGGCTGGCTAGCATCTGCATAAAACAAAATCTAGAGAAAGAACTACAGCTTTCTGATGACAATGCAGGACAGATAAATGAAGTGAGCAAATAAGGAGGCTGATTGTTAGACAAAACATAGGTTTTTCTCTGAGTGAACCTGCAGGCATTTGCTATGTTGACCTGCTTCAGTCCCTGGGCTACATGCACTCTCTGTCAAGATGAAGAGATTGGCAGTCTAGAAAAGCAACTGTAACACAGCTGTGAAGAACCAGGGTTAAAACCAAACTTCCTATCACCAAGAATTATGTAACCCTTTCAAAATGAGATTATTGACCTTTCCTTGAATGTCAGCCTCAGCATATAGTCTCATTTTCTACAGACATATATTCCAAACGCACAGATCAAAGTCCCAATCATCAATTAATCTGGGCACTGTGAAGTTGGCTATTTTACACTTTCAAAAGCAAAATCCATTAACTCAATTCAAAAGCTATAAAGAAAGTGGGTCTTAATTAAGAAAAATGTTCTGAAATTAGCACACAACCATCAAAATGGTAAACTGGTAATTAAAAAAAAATTAACTGAAAAGTACTTTTAAAACTACAAAAATACTAATTAAATTCATTGGAGCAAATACTGCTAATCAATCCTACACTCCCTCATGTCCTGCAACTTTATCCTTGTTTTTGTCTCCAGATCCCCAAACCCTTTTCAAATTCCCTACCAGAAATACCTGAAACGGTCATAATACTGTTCTCTCTATTATCAGTTATGCTCCTTCCAGGAAATATTTTGATCTCAACAAGTACTGCAGTGCAACTGTTCGTATCTTCTTCTAGGCAATCACTGGCAGGAAAAAAGGTTGGGTTTTTTCCTTCCAATAACTGAAAATACATTTCCAAGTTTCAAGAGCTTCTTGCTAAGAGAGGAAAACTTGGTATAAAAAGTCTAAAAATTAATAATTACAAACACAAAGTACCAACCAACTTCCAAACATTTCTAATTACCACCATTTGAACAGGATTTTCCTTCTATCAGTCTAAGTATAAAGATGCTAAGCTCTTTAGTGAAAATAAAGAGTCAGTGAAAGATTTAATCATCACTTTCTCCTTCTGTTGAACTATACCTTATACCTTGGCTCTGAAAACATTGTGCCTCCGTTCAGCTCGGCATGGCAGCATGTGGGAGGACTGGGTGGTTTTGCACTTAGTGCAAACACGGTCATTTCAAACCCATTCTGCTGCAATGCTCAGAAATGTTCTCATTTTGATATAATTAGTGCTTTATTGCAGGGAAAATTAACCAAATGAAACTTTATCAGCTGTTTAATTAATACTCAGTTTGCCAGTGCTTTTTGCCAGAAACCACTGTGTTGGACTTGTTCATTCAACTGCTACTGCAGGGACTCCGTTCAAAATGCCGGCTTCCCCACTGGTGCCTCCAGTGAAGCATACATTCACTCCCATCCTTGCCAGTCAGCCAAGATGCCCCTTGTGGAAGAGCAAAGGACACAAAACTGAGGAGCTGTTGCGACAGATGACGTGGATCATTTCTGGTGTCAGTTCTACAGTGTTCCAGGAGTCACAGCTACAGCATCGGATACAAATCTACCTTTCCTCAGGACCTAAGCAAGAGCAACTGAGGAGACAGAGGAACAGTAAGGGAAGCCCTATCTGCTGTTTGATAAGGAATAGCCACAACCTATTTAAAACTTATTTACAGTTACATTACTCTGGTAAAAGAAATTTAGACATCAGTTGCCTGTAAGTCCTATTTGGACTATTTCCCATACACAGATATACCAGCTGGACAAGCTTTAGGCTGAGATCCAAAGCTAGGAGAGTATTTTGATCAAGAAAAATTAAGACTCATATTAGCTCAACTCAGGGGTTTTCTCTGATCAAGATTTTCCTCCATGCTCAAAAGGCAAGAAAGGCACCACTGAATTTCCAACACTATAACCTTCTATCTAAACAGGCATTTACCTCTAGCTCCCCCCCAGTTCTATTTAACACTGCAGTATCTAAAAGTTTTCCAGGTATGAGTAAGTATAGTCAGTAAGCCAGGTAAGTACAACCGTCCTCCATTTCACCACTGAGACGCAAACCACCTGAAACAGCACAAAAAGAGTACAGGCTTTCTGTGCGGCGGTCCGTAGAGACAGACAGGTTTCTGGGGGAGGTGATGCAGCAGCATGCAGCTAACTAAACCAGCTGTATTGACTCACCAACCCAAAGATCCTTATCTACCATGACTCACCCTTTTTGAGCACCACCTTAGTGACAGGGACTAGAATGAGGTCTCCCAAGCTTCAGACTTGTGACTCACCCACAGGACACTCCTTCCAATATGGGATCTTTTTATTTCCAACTTTCCTCTCTATTCCAGGCCTAAACACATCAGGTGTCACCATCTGTGAACAATGGGTAGACTGAGTCATTTCTCCTTTGGAATGGAACTGTAGAGCACCAAGGTCTGACAGCAGATGCTAAAGTCTGAACCAGCCCTGATATACATCCCCTGCATCCCAGTTAGTCTTGTATTGGGTGATGACATTTTCCAGTGGAAGGTCACAGTGCATTCATATCCTTCCTTCTAAAATCATATCCTGCCTTCTCTGTCACACCAGATGGGCTACAGCATTCCTACCTGCTCACCAAAGTAGCTTGCAAGTCCAAAAGAAGATCACATAACACATTTCTACAGACTTTCTCCTCCTCACTCCTCCTCTAAGCCATAGAATCATAGAATGGTTAGAGTTGGAAGGGACCTTCAAAGGTCATCTAGTCCAACCCCCCTGCAAGGAGCAGAGACATCCCCAACCAGATCAGGTTGCTCAGAGCCTCATCCAGCCTGGCCTTGAACGTTTCCAGAGATGGGGCATCAACCACCTCTCTGGGCAACCTGGGCCAGTGTTCTATAACTCGCATTGTAAAAATTTTTTTCCTAATTTCCAATCTAAATCTACCCCCCTCTATTTTAAAACCATTACCCCTCATCCTGTCATAACAGGCCCTACTGAACAGCCTCTCCCCATCTTGTAGCCCCCTTTAGGCACTGGAAGGCCGCTATCAGGTGTCCCTGGAGCCTCCTCTTCTGCAGGCTGAACAGCCCCAGCTCTCTCAGCCTGTCCTCGTAGGAAAGCCATGATATTACTGTTCTGGTTTAACAATCTGAAGTGTCATACACTAACAAGCCAGGCTAAGAATGGTCCTTTTATTAGCACCTAAATCAGGCTGAAAGGCTGCAAGTCAAGTTTTTAATAAATTAAAGTTTTAATTAAAAGCTATTAACTTTCGCGTTATTTTTCTTTCATAATTCTCTTCCATCACTTTCTTCCTCTTAGTTATGGAAGCTAACTGAAGGCTTCCAATTGAAAACAGTCTAAACTGACTACTGAAATTGAAGCAAAGACATTAGGGGACTTGGTTAAGGCCAGAAAGGGAAGCTGTATCACATATTAAGATTACAAATCTAGAGCTCCTGGCCTATGCTCCTTTGGTTATTGTGTGTCTTCTCCTGCACTGGAGTTACCAGGGTTGTCTCATCTCCTCGGAGAACATGGCCGGATCCCACAGAATGGATTTTACTAATGGCTGGAGCGATAGCATAACCTTTCCCCATAACAATGGCTATCAGATACCCCCGTGCTCGCAGCCACCTTAGCACCAGGAGCGAAAGACAGAAGTCGACACTAGAAATGCTTTTAAACAGAACAACTGTGCAAGTAAACTTGTGCAAAAAGAGGCCAAACAGCAGCTTCACAGGGGGAACTAGGGAAAAGCTCAGCTCAGCACTTCTTACTGGCACTGTATCTTCCATGAATCACAGGAAGGCTGCTGGGAACCAGAGTGGTATGTTATTGGCACTATGCAGCTGGGTGGGAGTGGGCTGTGGTTCAGGAAGAGAAACGCGAATGAGACACCCCATTCAATGCAGTCAGCTAGCTGTGCAAAGGGGAAGAAGAAAAAAAAAAGTTAGTCAGGACTTTCTTGTGAGTGAGTATTCAAAATAAAAGGCCAAGCCCTGATTCTGAGAAGAGACAAAGAACTTGCCAGTCCTATGCAAGCTCCTTCTAAGACAGAGAGTGCATTACGGGGAGAAGGGGAGCACAACATGCAGGAATAACAACCAAGCGGGAAAGCGAGTCTCTGTGAAAAACCACGTACCGCCCAACTCACCAGGTTGTTGCAACAGGTAAAGGGAGATGTAATATTATCATTGTCTAGCCATAACTCTATAAACACAGCCCGACTTGACAAATTCTTGAAGAAAAAAAAACCAGTGACTGTCTGCTGTTATTGGCCTAATGAGCTAACTCTGAAATATGAGCTAAAGACAGCTCCCTAGCGGCTGCTGACTGCTCCGGGATCCGAGAGGAAACCTCTTTCAGAGTCCATCAGCGCAAACCGTTGCTGACAGCTTGGGACTACACAACACACAGATTTATTTCACAGACAGCTACAGACAGGAATTTAGCACCCCAAGTTGGCCTCCTGCTTAGCAGAGAAGGTGTTAAAATGCAGCTACGCCGAGCCTGGCCCCCCTCCTCACACACGTTTTCTTCCCTGACCCCTCCTGGAACAAAACACAGTAGCCAACTGATCAATTTGATCACCTGCTCCAGGCAGCAAGCCACTCACCAGGGTCCCCCTTTTCCATCTCAGTCCCCCCCTTGGGCCCCCAAAATTATGCAGCAACCGCCTAATGGGGGAAATCCAACAACTGCTCCCAGTGCCAACCGAGTTCACCCGGAGTGCCTCCAAAATTCCCAAATATTTTGCATGACCTTTCATCTCACAAGTTAATTTATTTCCAAACAACAGCCAACTCCTTTTGTACCTGACAGCTTGCGATCACTGAACTAATCCAAAAAGATTTACAGGAGGAATAACTGAGAAGTCATATACCCTGCTGATTCTACCTCACCTGAAGGAGTTCTTTTAAACTTCGGTTTCAACTTTTAAAATGTAAGCCCTTATTATTATTATTGTTTCCCCTAAAATTTGCTTTTAAAGATTACAGAAGCATTTTCAGAGTTTCACATCATTTCAGTTTAATAATTTGTTGATAAATTGGAGGTTGAAAAAACAGGTCAAACCGATCACTGCATGTTCCAACACACACAAATACTGATACACATACACAGAGAAACTTCATTTCTATTAACACAACTGCAAAAGCTCCAAGAGGTCCCCCAAAACCAGAGGAAATGTGATACAGTTGGCAGCATAGATTAGATATACAAATCTCGCCCGCTCACACATCATGCTCCTATTTTTAGGAAACAAAGAGCCCTTATTAATGGCTATCTTCTTGTTTGGGAAAAAGGGAGGGGAATAATTTTGTTTATATTTCTCAATCAGCCTGCTGGCTTTCACACAAAGCACTAAAGCAATTACACTGGCTTATGCACTCGATGAGAGATTTAGCAAACATCATTAATATTATTATTCATTTACTTAATTCATTTCTTTCTTCTTCCATTCCTAGAGACAGCACACCGAGGATCTAACACGTCCCTCTGCTAGCGAATGTAACTCCCACGAATATTGGACACCTGCCTTCGGGGAAGCGACGCACTGAGTTACGGCAGGGATCTCTTGCTGTATTAATGAAATACAACAAGAGATCCCTCAGCAGGGCCATGCTGGGGAGAGCGCTGGATGACCTAATCAAGGTGGGAGAGATCTAACTTCTGTAACTCTGATTCCATTGACAAAGCAGGCCAAAACCTAAAGGGTTTAAAGAAAAATACGCTGTAAGCACATTCTGAACACTATAGGTTAAATTCTGTCTCTGGACACTGACAAAAGAGTCTTCAAATTGACTTCATTCTCTCTCCTGAAAAAAGGTCACTAGCATTATGTACCATTAGATAAGATTATTTAGAGCAGAATTCTTGAATTCAAAAGCAACAGGTTAGAAATTGCTTCATTTTCAAAAGTTCTTAAGAGCCAGCAATTTCTGTAGCAACTGCTGCCTTCAGGCTAATTTTTCCAAGCCAGCATTAGATTTGGATTATAATTTCTGGTATAAACTCTTAGACAACACAGAAAATCTCACTCTAAATAGCGACAGGGGAGCTAAAGCTTAAATTTTTCAGGTCCAAGACCTTGGTCCATAAGCAGGCCATCTTCAGAGAAAGTTTTCATGTGCTGGTCAGGAAACAGTCTGCAAGCAGCAACAGCAAGATTCAGCCCTTCACAATGCTATCACGCACATACAAATCAAAATCTTCCCTGATGTCACTACGAACAGCTTGAGACGATCTCCTTGCCATTCAATTAGAAACTGCTAGCCTTTTAGCACTCAAAGTGATTTCTGATGCATGTGAAGAAACTCTCCTCCCGGCCCAGAGTAAGCAGGCACTGTATGAACCGGATTGCTCAACAGGGACAAAGTCTATTTGCATTCCAAGGTGAAATCTATTAAGGAGGAAAGATGAAGTGTGAGATTTCAGCGCAGACAAGGTGATCAGATAATGACGTTATCCTCCGCAGTACAGGATATGGTTACCATTTCAAATGGAACTATTTGTTTACTCTCTCCTCCACCCACCTACCATGTACATGAGACTCCAGATTTTACCATGAGATACAGGGGTGAACATCAGGGGTAAAGCTTCACGCCGCTCAGGGTTTAGCATCCACAGCTGAAGCCTATGAGTTTGGAAAATCAGATAGGAAATCTCCTCGATATAGACTCTTCCCCCTTTCGAATCAAGTTTATACAAATTGTCCTTTCCCATTTCTTTAAGCACGTTTACAGCCATTTAGGTATAGTACTTAATTTAAGAAGAGGCTTATTCTCATCGACTGAGCTCAGTCAACGAACAAGTTACTGGCTCAGACAAAAGCTTGGAAATTAGACACCATGGTTCCTGCCACAGGTAAGCAATTGCTTTGCCTGCTCACAGCAGAAGGCACTAAATCTACAGGGCAGAGCACATCACCATGGCAGTTCTGTTGATTCTGTTCTCCCCAAGCTGAGTTTTGACCCTCAGAGAATTCTGTTTCTTTTATTTTCCACTCTCCTCCTTCGTAGCTCTAGTATTTTTAGGAGAGAAATTCTAGTAGTACAGCCTGATATGATGTTCAGAGCAATACATGGGAATACTGTGCTCCCTTGATTTTCAGACCAGGTTCTGCTACCACACGCAGACTGAGAGGAGTGATGAACACAGGCAAGGGGCAAAGGCTGGCCCGTGGCACTGGCCGAGGGAGTGAATTGCAGGACCCTGCTGTTCTGCCCCGCTGCCTTTAAACCCAACCCTTTCCCCCGACTCATAAAACCACCTCCAAGGATTCCCCCCACACACAGATCCTAGCACAGACAAACCTGGAAATGTAACCAAAGCCCAAGACAAGCTTCAGGAAGGGGAAAAGGTTCACAGCCAGAGGTTCAGCTTTCCCCCTTCCTGTTGTCTCATGTCACCACAATGAGAAAAAGCACCACTGCTTTCTGAGCTCCGCACAGTTTACATCTCTGCCTCATCCTTTCCCCAGAGTCAGGATCCTTCAGTCTGAGAGCCTTTATTTGGCTGGGATATTTACTAGTTCCACGGGTACTTCAGGCCTTTCCTGATTATCTGTCGTTTGAGAAAGAATTTCAAATAGGAATTCCTTAGTGCAATTATTCTGACTCCTTATTGACTTCTTCAGCCTCGTGTTCCCACTTTCTGCTTTAGAAACATCAAGAAGCCGACACAGTAAAGCTAAAGACTGAAAGTCTTGATTTTTCACTCCAAATAAAATATTACGAGATATAACATTTTCTAGTATGGGGTTTTAGGTCACGGAAACTCATTCCTAAGGATTTGATACAATGAAAAGCAGCATGGGATATAACTTCAAAAATCAGTTGGAGAAAACAGATAAGACTGAGATCGCACTCACAAAAATGAGATTTTATGTTCAAAAAACTTTTGCTCATCTGATTGCTGGCCTTGTTTTCTTATTCTGGATCTGATAATTCCTATTAATTAACCTCATCTCCCCAAGTTTCTTTTCCATCCCATTCCCACTCCACTTCTTGTTGCCCCAATTTCCCAAGACATTTCCACTCTATATTTTCCTAAGCCAGTTCAGCTGCCCATATAAAGCAACTGGAAATTAAAAAAAAAAAAAAACACCCACCCAAACAAGAACAACTAAACACGTAACAGGGAGAGATTAAGCTCATTACAATATGTAATATTAAATTAAACAAAAAATCTATTGCATATTTGAAAACATTGGAAGTGCTTGCTGCTCTCCTGCTTTTCCAAGTCAGGGAATTTGAGTGGGCTAATTCCTCCTTTGGGCTCCCAGTATCCCTGCCCACCAAGGTCTAGAGAGCACCATTAAGATATATTGCAGAAAGGCTCAGAATAACAACGAGGTTCAGGAGCAATACACCAGACATGAAGTGTGGTATGGTGGTTTGTTTTTATTAATCCACCTTTTCACTTTACCCAGCAAGATGTGATCTTCCTACTGCAGTCTCGCCAAGGGCAATATCGCCTCTTGATAATACAGCCTTTGTATGCACCTACAGAATTAAGAGCGATGCAGGGGAATTGGGGCTTTGGAGGGAGATAATTTCAAACATGAAGAAGTATCATGCAGAGCAAGGTGGTGTGAGATCAGAAACAACTTCTCCTCTCTGATCCATACTATAGATCTCACCTCCTAGTGTCCCACTTCCCCTACACACACATAAGTCTCCCTTATGTCAGCACTGTATATTGATGGGTTAAAAAAAAAAAAAAAAAAAAATCAACAGTAGCAGCAAGAAGCTCTCTCTTTTCCTATTGGCAGTACAATAGGATTAGGAAGGACCACTGTGCTAGACACTCTGTACACATTGGCTGCAAGACAATTTTTGACTCAAAAAGCCTACGGTCCAAACCAATCGCAGCTGAATAGCAAGACCTTCCTTCTGTGAAATTTAAATTAAAAGGTGTTAAGAATAGTCATTTCACTCCCTTAGTCTTTACCAATTAATCTAAGTGTTCAATATGGTCAGGTTGCCCTCTAATTTTGATTTGTCCCCCACTCATATGTTAACTCCAAAAATTGATTTTAAACATTAAAATAATTGTAGCAGTTTGCTTAGCTTATGTAAAGCAAGAGCATAACGTCCCCTCGTGAATGCTACTGCAAGTGGCTACACAGCCTGACCCTTACTTATAATCCCCTGTAAATTCACCCCAAAAGTCATGAACTACATAATATTAGTTCTTACAGACTGACATATTTCCCTGATCTTTCATGAGCCACATGGGGAAACAGTTTTCGCCTAATCTGAATGAAGAAGAAAAACAGTGATCCTAATCAACCGTTTACCCTTAGTGGCTTCCCTAAACAAATCTGGGAAAGAGCTTAAAGGCTTGGGAATATCCTCAACCCTGCTTGATGCACTGTAATAACCCTGCCTAATTATACTGATATAAAAACTAATTGGAAAGATAGCAAATGTCAGGGTAAGATGCAAATTGTAGGGTGTTAATTGCTGAACAGGTGCTGGAATAGAATTAAATGAGCATCTTGATTAGGAGAGTGGAAAAAACAAATGTGGACCCCGAAATCAAGTTGGCCACGTGAATTATTTAGCAGCCTCCTTGTACCAGCAAAAGGTCATGTTGACGTGACCTCTGCTTTGCGATGAGTGGGCTGACAAAACAATAGTGAACTCCAGGAGAAAACACAGCTTCGGAGAGAGATGAGCCTATACAATATATGGAATTTTCAGTGGGATAAGGGAGGAGCTTTTTTTATTGGTGAACTTCTAGGTGGATTACATACTAGTAAAGTTTTCCGTACAGAAAAGCTATGGGAGTCCCTGGCTGCAGGAGACCGTACAGGTATATCACCCGGTCCTCTTCTGACCCTGCAAGCACAGAAACAAGTTTACTGCTGTTTACAGCAAATATTTGGGGATATGAATGCTGGTCCAAACAAAAATGGACTAAAAGCCAGCTTTTCCATTTGCACAGAACTTAACAGGATTTTCATTGCTACTCAGAAGTTCTTCAGTGACACTACTACGGTAGTAAATTATTTTTCACGCAGGCCTGCAGAAAGCCATCTCAAGTTTCAGTTGCCGCTGAATGACCAGCAAACAGATCAGATCAAATAACATCAATTAGAACCAACGCTTTAGAAATAAGAGACCCTGTCATTAGCATTTATTACTTGGGGCATACGAGTAGAATAATTTTCATGAAGGATTTAATGCAGCTTCAGTTATCCCTAATTTTGAATCTGAGATTACTTTTTCTTGGTGAAAAAATTAGAATTTTGCAAGAGCGTGCTGAAGGTAGAACAAGGTTTTACAAAGAAAATATTTTCTGTTTACAAGACAGTTTCAACAAGTGCCAGAACCTACTGCAATGTTTTGCCAATTAGGAGAAAAGCTATGAAGAATTCTGGAAATCAATTACTGAAAAGATTTAAACAGTTATTCAGTTAGTTCTATAAATTACTTTACAATATATCACACTGATTCAAACAATTGTGGCACGGGGAGAAAGAAGTTCACTTAATAAACAAACACATCTCAATGGATGGTGGCATATTAGGCGCTAGCCGAAATGATCGCATTATTTCAGGAGCAGCTAGAGACTCAGTCTAGAGCAGGTCTCCGATCCGTTAGGCACCGTACAAAGTCATGGTACAAAAATCTCTGCACTGCAGAGCTTCCAATCTAAACAGAAAGGACAGAGGAGGAGAGACTGAAACACAAGAAAACAGACCAGTTGTGCTGGGCAGGCTTAAAACATCAGGAGCCTAAAAGAGATCTTAAAATTCATATAAACAAGAGCCCAGTTTAAGGCTTTCAACGCTGCCAATGAACTGCAAAGGACTTGCAGAATAAGAGCTGGATCTCAATTTTTTTGCCACATACTAACAAACTACACTCTCTCATGTACTGCATTCCCCAATGTCTATGCAATACAGCGCACTGCAATTGTCTCTCGACTAATCCTCCATTAAATAAATTTTTACATATCAGGCGCTTTCTGCAGAAGACAGAACTAAGCACAAAGTTCATACAGACAACCAGACCGCGTTTCCAGTATCATTGTGGCACCAGGTAGTGGATGGTGTTAAGGCAGCAGCGAGAATATGACCACCCCTGCTTTTGACAATTACTCAAGAGGAAAACTTGCACAAGATGACAGCCTGAGTCAGTGACAAAAAAAAAAAAAAAAGACAGTGTGCATAAGAGAGCCAGCTCCCTTTTCCCTACCTAAATGCTAGAAAATTCAATAAAGATATCTGCAACAGTGCCAAGTCATACGAAAGGCATGCTTCTGCTCTAAGAAATGCAAGACAGGAACAATGCTTGCAGCGTGTGCTCTAAGGTGGGTCTGCACACAGATGAAGGGTGTGCTGCTAACACACTGCATCTGAAAGGAACAGGTACCATCTCAGAGGAAGATGAAACATTTTATTCAGATCTTCAGGGGCAAGGGGAGAAGCATGCTTAAGACTGAAAACTTAGATTTATGACACTAAGACCTGAAGTTCTCTTTGTGTCTAGGGGATACGATACACCATGGGTGACAGGAGAATAGAGTGTGTACCACGCTGTGATGCTCAGTCTCCTGGGATAAAGACACCAATTCATTATCTGCGCACCATCCTTCTTGGGGCCTCCGCTGCTAGAGGAGCTAGCTGCCAATCATCTGCTGTAGACTTATATTTAGTGCTTGCAGTGTGGGCTAGAAGCAGCTGCAGGGAGAAACAGACTCCGTTCATTTTTCAGGTTCATATCTATCTTGGAGGGGAAGGGCTGCAGCTCAAATCAAGCTGGCTCTCCAATGACTTCAGCTTTAACTTTGCTGTTCAGGACCACTACAGATATTGCGGGGTGTACTCGAAATGTTGTGTCTGGGAGGGCGGTGAAGGCAACGACAGAGAGACTCAATTCATGTAGGGTGAAGGTGAGCAAAATCGCAGTCGTCTGTTAAAATCCTGTAAGTATTGCACACAGGTATGATCAGGGCTGTGCTGCAGGCTATTTGATACAGCTATGTAGAGCCAGCATGTTAACAACTGTCCTGCACTGCTCTTTGCCAATGCTGACACTGTCTAAAACAGCTCTACATTCCTTATATATAGAAAAAGAATGTACATGAAAGTTACAGGGGGGTTTTGTTGTTATTTTAAACACTCATATTAAAGCTTGCAGGAAGATACAACTTAACTCACACCTGTAGCCCACAGTAACGCTAATGGGAAGTCTTTCACATGCAAAAAATCTGAAGTATAGGAATATTACTGAGTTTTTATTAACTCATTCAGAGGTTAAAAAATGCTAGAAGTAAGATTAAAGAAGCAACTCTAATGTAAGCCCTTTTTGACATAAACAGTACAATCCTTAATTATAACTCCTCCCCGATGTGTCAGCATGTGCCTTCCCCACATCCCTATTTTTGCCTGCTCATTCTAGCTTCTTGCCTCTTCCTCAGCCTCCAGCTGACACTGACCTATTACCAGGTCCTAATCTTCCAGTCAAGACTCCTCTTCCACTACAGAATTCCTCATCAACCCTTAAAGCCTAATTCTTTTGACCAAAAGTACCATTTCCTCACACTGCAAGTAAGCCAACTGCACCATATACATCCACAAGTGTTACAGGCAAGCCTCAGCCGATAAGAATTCTCTTAGCTGCATGACAATTCACATTAGCCAAGGAAGAAGAAACCATGCTGCTTTAAAATCAGCTTTGATCTGTGCAAATATAGAGCATTTATGTTGTCTGCTTTTCTCTTGCTCAAGCAGTGCTCTCGAGTGGAGCAAAATAGCCATCCAATGTACGAAAGCAGAAAGAGACAGAGCTTCACATATCTTCATATATAACACAAAGATAAATTTTGCCTGTAAAAAAATCCCTGAAGCCACAGAAGAAAATAAAGGGCAGAGTCACATTTACCCATTACAGAAATGGTTAAGGTCACTGCTTCTGCAGAGCAGCTATGTTTTAGGCGAGTTATCAGGCAGGGCTACTATCCTGCTTGTGTTGTTTGGCTAAACAGAGCCACGCTGACAGTGATACTTTTTGAAGGCACCAAAGTAAAGCTAGAAAATGAGAGAACCAGATGTTCCTGCAGGAATGCTGGGAAATGCTTGAGATAAAGGGGAAGGGGGGAGAACCTTTAACCAAAATGTCCCAGAGGATTTTTTTTTTTTTTTGAGGTTCTATGTCAACAAGTGACACTGACACAACACTGTACACTTTTTCTCCCCTCTTTAGCAGAGGAATTTTGACTGACCAGATATTTTGTCAACATCAAGCAGAATGATTTATACTGGCAGGGATTCAACCTTAAAAGTCGTCATTATTTTTCTTCAAGGTACAAAGCACTCATGTTCCTAATGAGAGTAAAGATTTGGAAAAACATCGCCAGTCAAGTATTTACTCATACTCCAAATTAGTATCTAGCACAATCTAGTTTGAAGACCCAGTGAAATTTCTAGTAGCTATAAATTCAAGGATCACTTTAAGCTGTCCAGAATAAAAACTTAAGATAGATCTATAAGATAAGCAGCATGTATGAAGGAGACAGACCCCTTTAGCTTTACCGATCATCCAAAACAGCACTTTTTGATTCAGATTCATGTGAACACAAGAATCCTAAGTTTCATCTTTTCAAAAAAATAAAATTTCAAGAACTGTAGTTTCTTATGGAAAGTTTGCAAATGTGAAACAGATCAGAAGCCCAGATGGGAATCTTAGAAGTTTCATTTGTCTTTTCAGGACTTAGTTTCAACAAAATATTTACATATATGCTTCTTGATGTTGATATTAAATAATATCAAGTGCTAATTGCTTTGCCGAATCAGGACCCATTTGCTGAAATAGCTTTTTATCAATGTTGCATAAGAAAACCTAACCGCATCTCTTAAAAAATAATTAAATCCAATTTGTATTGGCATCAACACTCTCAGCTTCATGTCTAATTTCTTTATGCCATCAGCTAATTTCATCTGTTCTCTGTGTACTGGCTTTCAACTGCTTTAAACGCCTCTGTAATTACCATCCCTATGCCACCACTTTTCAAACGCTCAATGATCTTCCTCTAAGGTTTGGCGTTTTGAAAAAGAAAACGCGTGTATCTGGCTAAAGCAAACGTACCTTGTGCAGTTGTGCTTTTGCAACACAGCTCTTGGGTACAGAGCCATAAGAGCAAAGCAATTATTTCTTTCCTTTCTGATACAAGCCTCTTGCACAGAGCTGCAAAGATCAAGACAAGGACCCAGTGGGAAAATACGGTAGCGGAAAACTTTTCCCCTGGAGCAAAGGAACAGACCTAACTAGAGCAAGCGAACATCTACAATAATCAGGCTAAAAAACCAGCTTGGTGGTGCAGTCAGCAGCAACAATGGTATCCATAAGACACATGCAGAACTGATGGCACATCCTGTGGAGAACGCTGACTGGTTCTTTGAGGGAAGCACTGGGAATGAAAGGGAAAGACTGTCAGAGGAGCAGCTTCCTACAAGGCTACAGAGCCCGAATCCTGAAAGGATTTGCGGTAATTGACAATATCATTTTAGTTTGCTTGGGATTCACATTTCCAATGAGAATAGTTACTCTACTCTTTTTTTCTTCAAAGGGATTAAAAAAAAACATGGAGCAGAATTTTCTGCCTTCATGCCAAAAACTGAGCAGAGGGAAAAGGGCTGAACATTCCGCAGGCTGCAGAGCTGGAGTCGCTTTGCTCACACATCACCCCAGGCCCTGTGAGTATGAAGTTATGACTCTTTGAGCTGCAAAGCTTCTATAACCCAGACTCTTCCAGTTCAATCACTGAGCTACTTTTCCAAAAATAAATTAATTGGTGTACTAAACTGTGTACTAAACTGACATCATGGTTTCTAAACATATGAGCAAGAATATTCTTTCCAGAAAGAGGTCAGCCTGTGTGGTGACTCTGCTCCATCTAACTCGCTGTCGGCACACTCAAAACATCTCCTGTTGTTGACAGACACCATCAACGTTGTTCAAATTGCCACCGTGATTAGTATTACAGAATCACCTAACTGCTCCTAGCCAAGATGAACCTCTCCTCCTCCCTCACCCCATCTTGCTTGCCAAACAGTGCCCATTGCAAAGGTCTTGCAATTTAACAAGGTAAGTTAAGGGAGAAGTGATTTGTCCAAGTTCCTCTGTAGGCCACGGGAAGGGGAGTGCTGGAAATGGACTTTCAACATCCTGGTCTCCCTCCCTTCCACCAGAGCACACTTGGTTAATACAAAGTGTTGGGTTTATGACAGGTGTAGGCCTTCGAGGTAGGACCACAGAAGACCAGCTCCCCAGTCTGATCTGTAAACACTAAATTTATAAAGCTATGGCCTTCAGAGTCTGATTTTCTACAGCCTGTTGCCCCAGATTTACTCTTTCCTCTACATGACCTCTTTTTTATCAATGCAGGCTTAGGGGAAGAGCTGAAAACAAGTTCTGTACCGATTTCACTGATCATTATGGGCTTCCTCTAACTCAGTCTTCTTATTTCATCTCGTTTCGGTGGGAAATCTAGGCAAGGAACAGGTTATGACAATTTGTAGAGTCTGCTAAAGGATCTTGAATAAAAAAAGCAACAAGAAATTAAAAAACGCAGGCCAAAAAGAGGGCATTGGACTACAGATCTCCTAAACTCAGATGAAATTTCCCATTCGATTCTATTTCTCTTCCCCTTGGAGAATACTCATCTTACAAAAAAAACATACCTTGGAGTTCTGCTTACTGATTGGTAAGATGCTATGCCCTATATGAAACTCTCTCCAAACTGCATTAATTTCCGTCAGAACTGCTCACGGACAGTGGAACGACTTTCATACATCGTTGTAACAGAGCCTAAGCTGACGGGGACATTTGTATGGTCACCAACAGCTTTCCTCCTCTTCCCTGCTGCAGGCTACCCTACTTTGGTACCTTGGATGCAGTGCAACATTGGAAGGAGAGCCTGCGTAAACTACTGCACTGCCATTTCCTACAGCCCAAAGAAAGCTTCCTGCTGGAAGAAAGCAGAAAAACAAGGTGTCTATGAGGCTGATGCTGGACTGATAGTCCTAGATCATGTTTCTACCCCACACATTTCCTGAAAGATACTAAGGAAAAACACAACACTGTTCAATAACACTTGGTTCAAAAGCAGTAGGCTGGTTAAGTATGGGACAAAGCTCAGTTTTAAACACTCAAGGAATAAAAGTGCATGCATTCTTGAAGAATTATCAAGTGGCTTTAGACTCCAAATTTAAAATAGTTTGATCTTCAGAGAGCAAGGGTAAGGGCTGAAAAAAAACTGACCGAAAAGTATAAAGGTTTCCTTCCCAAATTGCAAGTCTTTCCTGGAAAAGCAGACTGGTTTTCAGTCCTTGGGTTTTTTTGTTTCTTTTTCCCCCAGTGAAAATACCTTTAAGTGCAGATTTAAAATCTAATTTTAATTTTTAAATTATTTCAGTGAATATGTTTTTGCTATGTGCCAGTACCATCTGGAAATAGAACCTTTTGAAAGTGGCTTGTAGTTGGACCTCAGAAAAAAAGTTTGGAGGCACCAAAAATTGTTAGTTGCTTTTGATTTTTTTCTGCTAATATAAAACCACTTCCAGAATACTTGAACACAACCTTGCTCCTGGTTCCACTGAAATTAAAGGAAGTTTCACTGTGGATTTGTACAAGATAAATCCCCAAACCCATAACATGCCATACAAATAGAAGCCCTGTTGGTTGTTCTCTGTTGGAATAAAGTAAAAAATCCCTTCAGCATGAGAAATGCCATTATCTGGTGAAATCAGCTTTATGCCATCTCCTGTCAGGTGGGACAGCACTCGGGAGTTCACAAGAGGGGTACGTGATTAAACACCACCGTAGGGTAAGCAGTCGCCACTTCATTTTATTTTATTTTCTTGAAATAGCCTTTGTAGGAAAGACACAAATCCATGTAGGAAAGGACAACTTTTTTACCTAATGATACTCAAATAAGCTGACTGCTTAAAAACAGCTCGGGAGCCACAGTAAAAGATAGAAAATTATTGCTTCCTGTCATGACCAAATATTAAACACAGTACACACCTAATGGCTCTATCACTCCCCAGGGAAGAAGCTGTATGAACAATAAAATCCCAGCAGAGTTGCATTGTTTGGACTTAGAAGCCTCATTATAGGCTCACTGATCCAATATAATTTACAAACTCAATGGACTCCACTTGAAGGAAAAGCCACCAAACATGGAGTTATAAATGGAACACACATGGAGAAATAAGCATTTATTTGTGAAGGAAATTAGCAGAGAAGAGGAGATGGAGAGGAAAGACAAAGGAAAAAAAAAAAAGGAAAAAAACGAAAGAAAGAAAGAAAGATTGGTTGGATGACAGCAGCACATTAGAGATCCAAACCAGAGAGAAAGATGAGAAAGATGGGAATATGAATTACACTTGCAGAGACGAAATGCTGTTCCAGGACATGCTTACACAAGACTTGGATTCCACTCCTCACTGTGTCACAGACCTCCTACATGACCTTGTGCAAGTCACATAAGCTCTAAATATCTTTAAAATTATGAGCCCGTCTCCAATTAACTTAATCCAGTCTCAGATACACGTTACATACTTTTGATCTCAACCTTGTCTTCATTTTACAGGGACGCTGGGTGAAGTTCTGAGCAGATATAAGTTCTTTTCAGATATATACGCTATCTGAAAACAAGAAACACTACACATTAACTGGGAGACCTTCTTCAGATGTGAAGCACTCGATTCAGAGAGGCTGAAATCCTGAGATGTTTTACAGGGTAGAAAATGTACAAGATCCCACCAGAAACACATGGTGAAAGAAACACACAAGGAAGGGATGGACAGAAACAAAAGGTTCAAAAGCAAAGCAAGAGGCAGTAACAAAAGTGGTTAGGGCAGATGAAGCGACAAGTCCATAAAACCAGATCTAGACAGAGGCAGAGAGGAGTGCAAAAGGATAAGGAAGAGTATTTTAGGCCATAAATACACTGAGGATGCTTTTATTAGGATGCACATACTCTGAAATACTGGCATTTTCAATGATGAGTGCAGGTGGATCCAGGCAAACACAGTCCCATTTTCAAAAAGGTGAGCTGTAGAGATCCCATGTCACACAATACTGCTGTACATGCCCAGAATTTATTTTGTGCTGTTTGCATAGTGAATTTATCCTCAGCTTCTATTCCCAGAGGTGCTTTAGTTCATGGGAAACTTTTATTCCATTCCCCTCTCCACTACTACCGAACTCACTAACAGCTCCTTACACTACACCTCCTCTCTTCTTCTGAGATCTCTTATTATCAGCTGGCTGTGCAGCCCTTTAACCTCCTCACTCACTGTTCACAAGAACACAACGCAAACTGGATCGAAGTCTCCTTACAGCAGGGACAAAGCTTTCATTTAAAAGGAGACAAGGATTTTTTCACACTATGTTTGAACTTTGCTCACAACTTTGCATTGCTCACTCAGGATTCAGCCAGCCAGCCCCATCGATGTTTTTTGTGTCACACACCTAATCTTACAAGGCTGGAATTCATCCATACTTGCTGTCCATGCTGCACTAAAGCATCATGGAAACTTATCTGATTTATGCAGAACTGCTAAAATCCCTTGGGTCTTGTCTTCATTTGACTTATTTTCTTAAGGTTTCCAGGCAGCAGTAGCGATAGTCAGATTTTATTTCTTTAAATTACGTAGTATGTCCTTGCTCAGACTTAACCATGCTCACCTTGCAGTTCTGAAACCAGAACATGTGCTAACTATTCCAGTCACAGACTTAGTGAACTAAAGCAATCAGTACTGGTTAACACTCCCACACGGCACGTTTTTCCCTCTAGCACACCCAAAAAGGTAAGCACTCTATGCAGAGCGCTCAGGTGAGGTGGCTGCACAGTTGCATAAGGACAGCCCATGGCTAGGAGCGCACACGTACAAAAAGCCCGCGGAAATGAGGTTCCAGTTCTGTTCGCTTCCTGACAAACCCACGCTTGAAATCAGCAGTGATTTAAACGCACCTCATTTATTTTTTTTGCTTAGTTTCAGAAGGAGTAACACCTTCCTCTCAGGCAGCAGTAACAGTCTAGGAGGAGAATAACTTTTTCAATCACTCCAAAACTATCTCTACTCTAATGGCAACAGTTTTCCACGTCACATTAGTATTTCCACACATCAGTTCTCAGCATATGTATCTTTATGTTATCGCTGAAAGCTAGAAAAGCACACACATGCCCTTGGTTTACTGTTAAACAGAGGCTGTGTGAATGGCTATAAAGATACAGGGAGTCTGCAATGGAGAGAAAGGAGCAGAACTCAGGACTTCCACAGCTCAAACTAGTTCCTTAACCACAACTCCATTATTCTAGCACACTCAGAGAGATCTTTATGCTTCTTTTGACTCACCAGCTTGCTGGAAAATCTGCTTTCTGTCAACATTTAAAAAAAAAAAAAAAGATTAAATGACACCAGCTAGTCTCCAGTTTACCCATTTACAAGCTTTAAGTGACTGTACGCATCATAGATTTCAAGATGCTTTGAACAGAAAACTAGTAAAGAAAATTTCTTCTGGCCTAAAAGGGTGGGGGGGAGGAAGAAACGAACATTACGTACTAAGAGAACACTTGTCAAATGGCTAGGATAGTGCACTTTAAGTTACTGACTCCCCACAAACATCCAGTCTACTAAAAAATTCATAAAGAGACAGATGGCACAACAGCAGCTCTTTGCAGGACAGCAGGGTTTAGCAGTGAACAAAGGACTTTGACTCCCTAGGACAAGGGAGGGGATCATTGTGGTTCTGGACACTTGGAAGGGGGGATTGGAGCTGCGTCTATCTGTGGCTCCTAGTTTCACCCCACAGCACCAACAGATTTGAGACATTTATTATTCTACCTCAGCAGGCTTAAAAGGAGTGTGGAGAATAGAGTAGAACAAGAGCAATCCAATTGCCATGTATATTAAGTCCTCCTTGCAGGAGAAACATGAAAAATAAAACCAGAAACTCCTATTCAAGGACCTGAAAGCACTTCCCACAGCTAGGTAATTGCCAACACTTTGTGTTAAGGGGGAAACTGAGGCATGGAGTTACATGACTTGTTTAAAAGTGACAGGGCAACTCACTATCAGTGGGAATTTGATCCAGGCCTCTCCATTCACACTGTTCTGCCTTTAAGCATTAGGAAATATCCTTGTGTTACCCAATGGCTTTTAAGATCAGCCTGAAAGGGAGACGGAAAGGATAAAAGTCCTTTTTAGATGGCTGAGATCAAGGCAGGGGGGAGAGGGGAGAAAAGGGGGGGGGGGGGGAAAGAAAAAAAAAAAAAGGGAAAAAAACCAACCAGCCACACACAGGATAGCCAGAAGTCTGCACTTTTTTCAAGCCAGATTCTTCAAGGAGAGCACAAGAAGACAAAGTCCAGTCCTATTACTGCGGACACCTCACACGGAGCACTTTAACACACAGCATGGACACTACAGGAGCACAGTCCAAATGTTTAAGCCTGGCAACAGCTGTCTTTCCTGAAGTGAGTTTTAGTGCTTGTGAAACATGCCAGACAGCCAGCCTGCGAGAGTTCAGTCCCCTGTTTATCTATTCAGCAGGTAGGGCAGGAGTATCAGCAGGGAAGAAAATCCCCGTCCGTGCCACCCCATTCCTGCGTTGAAGGGCTGGACCCCTAAGGCACAAGAATGTAATCCAGTCTCTCCTGCTTCTTTATAGAGGTGCGAACAAGTGTGCCAGCTGTGTTGATGCTTTCGGGATTTTCTTTAAAAATTATAATTTAAAAACGTCTAAATGTTTACAGTATGTGTCAGATGACCAATAACGTAGTTCACCATTTACTGAAGCCAATGTGCCAAGCACTCAGCTGGCGCCAGTCAATGCAGCGCTGCTGACCCAGCTGCACGTCTGGCCCCATGCCTCCACCCACTGGTTAGTGGGTGTCTTGACCCAAAGTGATACTCACACAACCCTACAGCTCACTGAAATCGAATTCATCACTGCAGCCACTGGCCCAGTAACAATGGCAATAGATACATAAATAAACGGTGGTAAACAAAACACATGACATGATTCACAGGCAATTTGGAAGAGTTTAGGTTAATAGTCGGAGGAATTGAACCCAGGATCTCAGAGTCTTAAAGCATCTGAACTAAATGACCTCATTCCATCAGCTCAAAGACAGCAGAGGACTCAAGAGGCTCCACACAGTAAAACCATCAAGACAGCCAGCTACACACAGCACACAGCTTATGCTTGCATTTCGCAGTGGCATTCCAAGTAATTTCCCCTGTAGTAACAAAAAAGTCTGTCCTACCCCAGTTACATTGCATTGTTTAATTCAATTAAGATGTTTCATTTGAATTACACAGAAATTTCTTTTGACTATTTATCTCTTATTAGAAGAAAAAAAAATTCAATAGGCAAATAAACTGTTCAACTGAAAAAGTCCGCCAGTTCTCCCAAGTACCCCCGAGGCTTCAATGAGATCACAGCTTCAGTAAACTAAGCAAAGCACCAAGAGTTACAAGCGCACAAAATAACCCACTCTAAAGAGCTTAAATCTTCAAGAAACACACACACACAAAAAAAATATCATTCCTACTCAATGAATGAAGAATTTATAGCCAAAACTATACAACTCATCCAAAATGAGAGAGAAAATCCACAGTAAAGTGAGGAATTAAATTCATTTGCAGCATCCACAATCTCTTAATCATAGGACCAAGTTTCTTTTTATTTGCATAACTGGAGTAGGAAATGCAGCAAACTAAGTCATTACAATACAGGTGTGACAAAATACAGTTTTCATCTGGGAAGGATCATCTTCAAAGGAACAAACTTTTACCCTTCTACCCAAAAGCCACCCCAACCCATCCATTTCATATCCCTGTCTACAACGTCAACACAGAAGGAAACGTTAGTATGCAAAGTTCACACTCTAATTTCCAGGAACTACAAGGAACATTGAGAACCACCACTTCAGCTATGAGGAAGGAAAAACAAACAAACAAACAAACACACACAACCCACAAACAAATCAAAGAACAAACACAACAACAGAAAACCCAAAACATTTCTCAAGTCTTCTAAACCTACCAATACCACAGGTACTGACTTCAAAAACCCAGCAGGAAGACAGAATAAATAGAAATTAAGATCACTGGAATCCACCACTCTAGAAACAATTGAGCTCTGATGAATTTTGATCTTGTACACAAATTTACAGCTTGCTGTAAGATTTTCAGCCATGACCATGGCTTGTGTTGTCTAAAAAAACTTGAAGTGCATATTTTGGAAATGCTTCTGGACTAAACACCTATCCTGTAATCTCCCAAACATGTTCAGGGGCTCCTCTCACTCCTGCACTCCAGTGGAATTAGGTTGTTTCTGGTTTTTGACGCCTGCACTAGAGGCATCACAGGATTTGAGCTGCATCCTTGCTGTTTAAACAGAAGCAGCATTCTGAAATCAGATTCTGAGCCAAGTTACACTGGAATTCTGACTCAGATTGTTGCAGGAATCTAAAAACTCTAATGTGCTCTACAGATATGTGTCGGTGGGACAGGGCATGCAGCTAAATTCCAGTGAAGCAGCTCCCTTTCATATAGAAAAGTGCTAGTTTCCAAGAGCAAGTGGAAAAATAACTGCAAGACCCTTCGGATCTAAATCTAGTCCCCAGAGCAAAGGTCACAACAGAAATGTTTTATTCAGCATAAGAACTTTTGGAATTCATTCAAGGAGAAGAAAAAAACCCAACAACAACAATATGGCTGACTTTTTTTCCCACTGAACTGTTTCTTCCTTTTTAAACCGGGATACAAGTTTCCATTATTTGCCAAACACCAGTGAACTGTGCCTCCTTACAGCCACAAACAGGTAAACCAATACAATAGTCTAAGCATCAGTTTTTGGAAACATAAAAAGCAAGGAAGCAGAGAGAGGAACAAATAAAGGAGAAGACACTGTACTGCTGATGGAGTTACGTTCATTTGCAGCAATTTGTAACATAGTTCCTGAATTCAGCTGAATTTGGTACTTGTTTAGTTCAGTGCAACATTGCATGGGAGGTTAGAACCTCAGCCTATTTGAGTGCTTCGTTGTTCTAGTGAGGTTTGCAGGATGCATCTACAGCGTGGTCAGAATTGTGCAATTATAGCACAGACAGGCATACCAGATGCGGACACTTACTTAGCTAGAGCAAAAAAAAAAAAGAACAACAACACAGAGTAGCACAGATATCCTTACCCAGTAACAATATCTCCTTGCTTCTTCACCACCCTTGGAGGTACCCAACGCAGGTAATATAACTTGTGCCCGCTCATGAGAGGAGTGTATCTCTGCATACCATACAGAGCTTGCTTCATCTTGGACTCTAAACCCCTTGCAGCTCCTTTGCTGTTGAGGGAACCTGCCTGCCATGCACAGGCTGCTTGTACAGTAGAGTAGCTTCGAGATTAGTAACATGGTGCCTTCCTGAATCCTTTATATTTGAGTACATCGCTGCCTTTGTGGGACTTGCAAATTATAACACAGAACTTGCTATACACAGTTTAACCTAAAACTGGATTCCATCTCTGTCTCACACCTTACAACAGTCACCTATTATAGCTTGGAAGATGTTGGTCTTTCCTGTGCTATACAATCAAGACACGTTTTAACTATGTAGGTCTCCACACACAGCTGGAATTATATATGAAATTATAGATATAAATACAGTGCAGATGACAACTCCTGAGCGCCAGTCACAATTTTCTCTCACAAGCTCTTGCAGCGGGAGCAATGCATATTAATTAACCTAGGCTCAGAGGGAGAACCCGGCACCTTCAGACAACCAAGTTCTTCTCTGGCCTCCATTTTCCTTCTATTCTAACTGGAAAGCTCTAGTCCTGTTTCACTTTGCACGCACTGTTTAGACGTGGCTCTGCATAACACAAATGTATTCTTGTAACCCCTTCTTTCTCTGCTTTACATTTTTCCCACTTCTCTAGAGACATGCTAGAATGTAACAGCTGCATTGTTACAAGACACATTTTTACATTTACTTATCATTTCAAACAATGAAAAAAAACACCTTAATTCCAATTATTATTTATTTTTAAAGAAAATCCATAGTTCATTTTAAACTAAGGAAAAAACCACCATGCAGGCAACACTGAACTGAAAATCTTACCACATTTATTGCCAGCATGATTGCAAACAGTTGCAAGCTGCATTTCAGAAATTCTATTCCACCTGCTACCAGGTAACTTCAGCATAGATGTTCTCTTCTAAATAAGCCATAGAAAGACCCTCTAAATAAGAACACTGCTGCCCAGATCCCCAAGCTAGTTCAGAGCACACATGACTCTCCAGCAGAGTTTTCTGCTTGTCTGAAAGACAGAAAGATTAGGTCCATTGAACATAGCTTGGGAGAGCGGACTGTTTTGTTAAACTCTTAAGTAGTTGTACTTACTGCTGTGGAAATGTCTGAGGATGACAGACTAGACAATTAATTCCTCTGTGCACAGACACATACAGCATAACTTTGTTATTATATTTGCATTACACGTGTTGATTGAGATGTACTACATGGGATTACCCCTCCCTCCTCAAACCTTGTTTAACTGGGTAAATTGGTGGAAGAGAAATAACCGTACAGAAGAGGGAGTCATTTGTTAGATCCTGCACTACTGACTAGCAGTAGACCAAGAAAAAAGATTTAGCTTTGAGTTTAGCTTCTATTCACTAAACTATGTCACATCCAGACAGCAGCACAGATTTGTAATAATTTCTTTCCTCTGTGAGCTAAATCTGATTTAGTGAATGCCTTTAAAGTCAAGTGAAACCAGCTTTATTGAGCTGTACCCCTTATTTCTCATCTACCTTATTACTGCCCCTACTGAACTCCAGATTTCACTTGCAATTTTGAGATGAAAGGGAAGAACAGACACTCAACAAGAAACTGCCAGACTGAACCTAGAGGATGCTTCCACATAGGCAGAATGCCCGTTGCTGTTAGCAGGGGAGTTATGAGTAAGAGTTCTAGGCCTAGAGCAAGTTAGGAAAGCTTAGGACTCACTGACCACACAGATGACTTGTGATGCACATTTTACACGCAGTTGTTAAAATGAATAACCCTGTTCTCTCCAATAGTTTCACTTCCATTGCATTTTACATCAACAGATCTCAAATCCCCACAGAAAGCTCAGAATTTTCATTTTGCATGAGAATGGACAGCTTGGTGAAGATGACAAGTTCAGTGAGGGGTAGGAACTACCTCGTTCATGGTCCTAACTCAGGCTACTACACTGCCTTACATCATGCTGCTTCTCCAGTAGTTAGACAAGTTTCAGAAAACTCAGACTTCACATTGGAAAGTTCCCAAATGCAGATTCACACTAAACATCAACACAGCCAAAAATGAACTAGAAATTTCATAGAAAATGTCGAGATGGCATATCTAGGACTTCTGCTCCTAGTCAGGAAACTGCCTCCCCCACACCCACACAAATAGCCCAGTTGGCTGGAATTTACAACTTTGGCCCCAGCCACAACCTGTAAGTACAAAATTAAAAGGGAAAACCAGGGAGTAAAGGGAGTGGAAGAACCCTATCACATCAAAGTTCCAGAATTATTTAAATTGACTCTGTGATGGGAAAAAAAAAAAAAAAAAGAAATAATTGCAGATCTTTACTCAAACCAGCTTGACCATTCTGAATCTCAAAACAAATTCACAAGAAAGACCTTGACAAATGATGCTTATTAGAACGTTGACAGAACATGTCAGCCATGTATAGACATAAAAACTGAATCCATAATTAATCCACTTCAGCACCAGTTCTCCACTGGCCCCTTGTACCAGCTGCTTCAGGGAAAAGAAACTCTTTAAACAGTTACTATAGAATAATCTGGAGTTGGGGGAGGTTTCTTCCTGACTTTTCCTTATTTACTGTTCTCCTGGACATCTTGGTTGTGTACTTTTCTTTGAAACAGCTCTGTCTATTCTTATTTTTCCTTTTTGAATCTTGCTGAAGTCCAGATCTCAAACAGCACTTCAAGTCAGTGAGTTCCACAGGCTAGTGTTTTAAGCCTCCACAAACACGCACAATTTTTAACGTGTCAGTTCATGATTTAACAAGCTGCTGCTCTCCCCTATTTATGTTATTTACCTAGAAACTGGCAAGCAACACCTAGACCTGGAGCTGAGTAAGATATGAAGCCGCTGTTCTACACAAAATTGATCAAAACCCCCAAACTGTCAGTTTTAATCCTGTCAAATATGTTGCAGTTCTGCCTTTACCCCTTCTTTCCTCCCCACATTTCTACAAAAATATTCTTATTTTGTTATTACTGAAGCTGCCAGGCTGCAAAAAGTTTTATGTGTCTGAGTAACCCAGTTGGATCATATCCCTGCCATACAGAAAATATTCCAGATACATACATAGACTATTTGGTCACAATGAAAATGAGACACAGAGAATTTAATTTAAAAAATAAAACATCAACAATTTTGTCAAGGTAAGTCCAGATAGACTAAAGCCAACCAACTCTTAGGCTGGCATTTTTCTGAAGAATCACAAAGCACAAACATCCTTCAATGGCAGACGCTAACAGATAACCATCAAGAAAGACCCTGAGACACCTCAAAGTATACATAACAATTTGGGGTTGCTTCAGTAGGAAAAGGAGGATTTGTTTCATACCTATCGATGATCACAGGGTCAGACGGTGTCTCATTTCTGTTGCCGCAACTTTTCTTCTCACAGCACCGACTAGAGAGATGGACAAAGAAAACTAAAATTAAAGAATTACTGTGACAGTTGATAGCAAACCAACCAGCTGGAAGTCTTGTCTGCAAACCTTCAGGATTCAATATATGCCTAAAAGAGCAACTGAGAAAATTCTGACTAGGCTTTCCAGAAGAGAGAAGAACTGAGGGAACCGGGTGCCCAAGTCATCTTCGATTACTGCTCGAGTTTAGCACTCGGCTCTCCATAGACTTTTTAAAAATTCCCAGCAAAAAAAAAATGAACAGTCATATATATGGTCACACTTTAGACTAAGGTGCTATTTATAAAGGCTTAATAAATGATTAACAGATGTCACAAGGACATTACAGGCATAAGTATCGTGTGTTATGCATAGCTAAAAGTCCATCAAAAGAACGTGTTAGAACTGACTATAAGCAACCTACTGATTCGTCATATTCTAATAACTCATTTGTTACTAAATATCTAGTAAGCACTAAGTTTCACATGCCCACAGAAAACTTCAACACTGTAGTAGCACCAGTGAAAAAACAGAAGCTGAACATACTTAGATACTACTAAGGATCTGAAGAGATATTTTTCAGGTTGGCGTTTTGTCTGTCAATCCCTTTGCAATTGTTTCACTGATGATACGCCCCTAAGATTAAGCATATATTTATACACAGTTTATACTGTGTGGCCTCCAACATGACTGTATAGAAATTAGAATTCTCTGATAAGCTCACAACACAAAATAAATATATTTATCTGACTTGGTAAGAAAATACAGTATAATGCTGTCACCCCAAGGAGGTTGCAATAAGGTTCGCATTGCAGAACAATATTCGTGTTATGTCCACACGTATGTGCATGCACACATATGCAAAGATGTCTGCATGTGTGTGTATATATATGTGTGTGCTTGCATGCATACATATGTATACAGATACAGCAGGAGATGGTACAGAGGAATACAATCTACACTCAGGAGCTATTTGAAGTTCTTCACTCCCAGTGAACTAAACCTCCTTCAGGAAAGAACAGAACCACTGCATTTCCTATTCCCATTTTTAATAACTATAAGAAACTATAACAAAAAAAAAAAAAAATCAAGAGATCATTATTTGATTTCCACTTGATTTGATATCTATTTTGATATACACGTTGACATGGGTGATGCTCCTTGCATACACACCAGGGGAATACCAAAAGTTCAATAGACTTTAAAAACAGTCCTCGCTCTGCAATTCTCAGTTTTTAAAATGCGTAGCAATGCGTTAGTCTGTTACAAGATTTAAGCTGTCTGGATGCTCAGATAGTTTGTTCCAACCATAGCTAACACGGGAGGGGGAGGATGGAGGCATCCAAAAGTTTAGGTAGACTGTATCGGAAGTCACCAGATCAGATTCTGCCTTAAGTTACACAAATGCCTTTCCAAATTAAGTTTCTCACATTCTGCTGAGTTGTTCAAATTTACACATATAGAATCAAGGAATTGTTTATGTTTTTTGTATGGTGGTGAATACATTCACAAAATTATCAAGTGAGTCTGAATCCCACGGTTTTCCAACTGGGGAGCAACTCCAAGCAGAGGAATTAAAATAAATAAATAAATAAAATGCTTAAATTCACTGAAGGCAGTATGAAATATGAAAGAGTACTTTTTTTTTTCTTGAAATGCCTAATATTCAATTATAAATACCTAAAATAACCATTCAGACAAAAAAAAATCTCTTATTGAAATGATATGAAAATGATATGATATGAAAAATTTCAGATGCATGCATCTTCTCCTGAAGTTATAGCGTGTGCCAGGAACTTCCCGTTTGCAAGCTGAAATTGCCCAGCAAGATGAGATACAACTAGCAGATCCATTTGAATAGCAGCTCTAACTGTTTCAACATTTCCACATTCCCTTTTCCTCAAACCTGCACTTATTCATCAATGCTAGTCCTTTTAAAATAAAAGGATACACTAAATATTTAAAAATCCCTGGGGCAGACCCTCTAGCTGCTGTAAATTGTCATAGCTCCATCGACTTCAGTGAAGCTATGGTAATTCACACTAGCTAAGAATATCCCCAACTCCCTCCTTCTCCCAACTTTGATGTAAGTGCATCTTTTATGCATTTCACTGCCTAACGATTGTTTATAAAGAATGCATATTTTGGTACGAAAAGCCAAGATGTGAGATATTTTCTAAAAAAAAAAAAAAAAACCACGAAAAAACCCACCAAAAAACAAAAAGCAGAAAACAGTCATTCAGAAGAATATAAATTCGGCATGTACTTCTGACATGTTCAATATAACAATGCATTGGAGATAACACCAAGAATAATTGCCTCGCTGGTTTACATGCCGCTATAATAAAACAAACTCGATTTAAAAAATATTTTTGTAGTCTTTTGGTTTTGTTTTTTTTACAACTAGTTGAAACAGCAGTCATTTCCTCTCTTTGCAATAACACTAAATGAGATATTCTTTAATTGTTTAACTTACGCAGGTAGTCATAAAAAATATTTCTGATTGCACTACCTCACAGTAGCATTCAAGCAGAACACACCAGCAGTACCTCCACCCCATCTCATCAGCTCACGTACCCTTCCCAGAGAGGCTGCCTTTCTCGGCACAGTAAGTGTTTTAGACTGTATTATGCTAGACTGGAGTACAATGAGGCTGGGTTCCGAATTAAGCACATCTTGGTTTATTTTAGTTTGCACAATTATCGCAGTTAGTAACTTTATATTTGTAATACAAAGTTTTTCCTTCTAAAACTGGGACTTGCAGCTGAAGTCCTCCAAGCAGTTTACAAAGATGTACATTCTTATCACACCTGGGTAACAGATATTTGTTAGAGTGCTGCACTTTGCTTTTAACAGTAAATACTATTTGAGCCCAAAAATAGATTTTAAAAATTCTTGATTAGGGAAAGCAGTCACTCACTTCCAGTGAATGACTAGTTCACATGTAAATCAGAGTGCTTTTAAAGACTGAGGATGTTTCAGCCCAGCATTTTAGCAAAAGTACCTCTCAAATCTTTAAATCCCTGTTTCCAAGTATTTCATCATCATATCCAAACACTAACATTTCCACTGGGTTTGTTTTACAAGTGCTGTCTGTAACAGAATTGACGTGTTCCAATTTAAGTCAATGGCAAAAATCCCAAACTCTGGTGGTCCAGGATCAAGCCTACAATATGCTCTTAAAGCAAATTATTGGTATGACTTCACCAATATTTACACTTCTGCTACAATGGTGTGTGCTAGGAACATACCTTTAGAGATGCTCATTTGCTTAAGAATATCAAGGTCTAAGACTTCTATTTTCTACACCTTTTCTTATTCTACGTCCCCCTATAGCTAGATCTACATGGAAAAAATAACGGTTTACATTATGAGTAGTCCTGAAAAAAAAAAAACTAAAACAAGCACAGAAACCAAAGAACTACTACAGGCGACACCAGCTGAAACTGACTTCTCCAGAAGGCTCATGTCAAAGGCAAACTTGCCTCCTTTCCCTCCCCACACTTGACTAAAATGGTTTTAAAATTCAGCCCTCAACTTCCCTCCCCTTTCGCCCCCCCCCCAAAAAAAAAAAAAAAAAAATCTGTCTCTAATTTCAAACTCAAATAAGCTCACAGCATGGTGGCCTTTGTTTTGTTTTCTTCTCCCCAACTCCTCCCTGCAATTGCATAACAAAAGTGTCTAAATTCACACCATCTGGCCGATAAAGACATGGGCCCCAGTGGCCGCCTGGCCCAGCTGATTAGAGCTCCTGTCTAGTCTGAGCCTTGTGGCGAAAGTCACAGCTGTGGGGCTTGCCTGCACTCAATACAACTCTGTTATTAGCCAGCTGTAGGCCCTGAGACTACTTCTGTTCAAATTATAATACCTTTTAACCCTCTGAGCATTGAGGGCATAGGGGGTTGCTGGCAGCAGCATAACAACTAGTTTCCTCTTAGTCAATAATTGGAAGAAAAAGAAGAGGAGAAAAAAGTTATTCTGGGAGAGGAGACTGTTTACCTTAATTTCCAACCATTGAGGGGAAAGACTGTGTATTTAAGATAGACCCACCTAACAAGAACAGTTCCCATTAGGCTGTAATAACCCAGATGAAAAAATTCAGATCTGCAAATAAATAAATAGAGCCTCTGACTGAAGGCACTAATTATTGAGAGCTGAGAGTTTAACTTCCAATTGGTATGACAGATTGTTGTAGCCATATCAATATTTAGACAACTTTCCTGCTAAGCATGCATCTGTCACTGAGCCGAAGATGCGGAGTTTTGGATGCACTTGTCTCCATACAGCAAGAATATCTGCGTGTGTGATTACATATGAAAAAAATTCAAAAAAAAAAAAAAAAAGCCTACTACCTTCAACTAGCGAGGGCTTGGAGAAGAGGAGCAGAAAGACAGGCAGACCTTTCTTTTTAAAAACAGTAGGCATCAATTTGGACAGCAGAGCGAGTACAGTGCATTAAATTTTTATATACTGTTACTAATGCAAACTAAACTAGCGGCTTTAAAAATTGATGCTGCCACTTAAGCAGCACACAATGAGGAGGATTTGATTATTGTACTTAAAAGAAATAAAATAAAATGTCAAGTTTAACTAGAGTTGGATCCATTCCCTTGGCGTTATTCAAAGTGATGTGCGCAATGCCTCTTCGGAATACGCAGCATCCTGTTCAGAGATACTTTAGGAAAACACGACATTTAAAATCAAATGTCTTGATTAGGTTACAAAGCACTTTTGATTTCGTTCCCTAATCTGTGTTTTACATGGAAAGGATGTCCCTGAGTTGTAATTCTTCCTTAGCTAATCTATCAAGCAGGACAGTTCATATAATCCGAATAATGGTTTACACTGGTAGCACAGAACTTAAATCAAGCATGGAATGTGTTTATAGGCATCAGTGGAGGCCAGGTATATAAAAGCTGAACAGAGCATTTTATATTATAGAGGCATGGAGAGGAAGCACGGGAAAAAGTCAAATTAATTTTATTATAAGGAAGTACATATGAATGGGAAGGTGCTGGTGTTTGCTGAAATGTTTTGACTTCTAAAATAGAACAGCAATTGATACAGAAAGAGTGGAGAAGAATTAAGTATTCCAACTGTTATCTTGTTATCGCAAACCAGGACACAACTGCATAGCAATTCAAAGATCCTTTTTCTCTAATGTTCCCAGTTAGAGTGAAGACGTTCAACAATACGGACAGCATGTACAAACACATACACAAGTTCTACGTGTGCCAGAAAGAAACATATATACCTTTGATCTTTGCCACTACATCCACAGATCCTCATAAAGCGCATCGTATGCATCTCATACATGATATACGCTGTGTTTGTGCATACATGTGTGAATTTTTGTCAAAAGTAGCAATGCTCATTTTCTTAATTAATGAGAGCAAAGCACAACAGATAAACACTGTACACTTACTTGACTCTTATTATATCTAAAACGTAATGGAATAGTTGACATTATCATTAAGTACTGAAACGGAGACTTTGCCTTGACAAGAAGTCTGTCCAAATAAGCTGCTCTACTACATTAACTTCAAAGGCTACTTTTAGATAATTAAAAAAAAAAAAACCACCAAAAAAAACCCAAACAAACCACCAACAAATAAGTACCAAACAGCAACATTCAGTCCAACAGCTTAACCCCCTCCCACTAATACAATAAATCACAAACTGTTTGATAAAGGTCGGGATTGGTTTTGCCTTTCATTTTATGAAAGAACATTCTATGCACAATTTAACACATTTTAATATAAGAACATTGACTGTTTGCATTGTTGTATGTATTGAAAAAAATTTAATTACACAAGAACAGCAAAAGTAATAAGTTACCATGGAAGCACGATGTACATACATAAGGTACATGTAACTTCAGACTTATACAAATATTATTAAAAACATCCTCAACTCATTTTAGGCTCTAATTTATAACTTGACATGCTAAAAATAGTGTATTTTTAAATTAAAATGTGGAAGTCTCCTAAATATTGCTTACACAGTATAGAAAAGAAGGATTTGTGTTTTGGTTTGAGGGATTTCTCTTTTGGTTGGTGTAGAACTAAGCAAAATTAAAGAACATCAATTATTATAATTTCATTAAGAAAATTAAAATATTTCACCATAGAAAATTACATGAAGAATGCATTTTAGTTTCCAGGTAAATCTCTGTAAGTTAAATCACTCATTCTTAAAAGGTGAACAGGAAATTTGAAAGAAAGAAGCATATGAAAAGTTTCGATTTAAACAACACATACAAAGGCCTAGTTTAAACAAAAATAGCGCAGCTCAGACTGTGGACCTTGGGTTGCTAGATCTCTTGTAGTTAAAAAAAAAACCCACAAACACACTCACCACAAATCTGTCTTGAACACAAATCAAATATTATCGACATGTAAAAAGAAACTCTTCCTACACAAAGAATCTCTCTGACTCAACAACAAAACAATCAAACAAAAAAAAAAAAAATCACAACTTCATCAAAAAGGCCCTTTTGGCCTCTACGGAAACAAACTTAACAAATGATATGCCGTTAATAAAGTCATCTTACCTGCACATGACTTCATGGGTAAGCAAAACTCTGCACATTTCAGGATTCTTGTTCTGTCCTTCGTAAGTTATGGGCTACAAAAATTAAGAAAATAGGTAAGCCAGTAGTGTCAGGGGGTTACTTATTTGTCATAACACTTAGATCTGAGGTGAAGGCTTTTTACCATTGCTTGCAAAAAAAAAATAACTTTCCCCAAAGCCTTTATGAGCAGGGAAAGCAACTTATACAGAATATTTATAAGAAGTGGATAAAAACCTACAATCCTTTGGCGGGGGCGGGGGGGGAATAGATACTTAAGAGCATTACTCTTGAATTGCCCTCAAAAAATAAGGTCTGCAATACAGATTAACAAGACAAAAATGAACTAGAGAAGAAAAAACACACAGGGCAACGTTAAGAAAAAAGGAAGGATGAAACGGGTCAGGACAGCATGGCACATTAGTTATGCTCACCTGCTTAGTGACTGAATCGATGAGTCTAACATACAGATCCTGTTCAGTCCTGACACCTAGAGCAAAAGAGAAGAGTAATAAATAATGCTGTTACACACATCTTTCCCTAAATATCAGAACAAAACCATTTTGTTTCATCTAGTGCCTTATTAAACAACCTCAGAAAGACCATGTAGTTTTGCTTCCTCTAAGCGTGCTTCCCAAGCCCATCCACACCAGGTAAACTTCAGAGGCCATCCCTACACTGAAGGGGCATCATGCAAGGGAATTTCTGTGTGTTTTAGAAATCATAGTGACAGCACCCACAAATCCTGCCTCACCGTACAACCTACAGGAGGGGACTGGAAAGGGGACTCACCATTGCTATAAAGGAGCTGGAGTTTGTAATGAGTGCCGTTGTTAGTCTTTTCATTGCCTTGCTCCTGAAAGAAAGAATTAAAAAAAAATTATTATTTCGGAACTTACACTTGGCACATTTAAAATGCAAAAGCTGATGATCATGAAGGAAGTGACAACAAAGTTCATTAAAATTCTGAGAGGTGAATCCACTGATTGGGATATATTAACCTTCTGAATGACCCAGGACAAACTACAAAATACTGCTGACATCTTTGCCAGTAGGAGTTCAAGAACTTCTTTTCCTCTCTTATTTGCTCTTACGCTCTCAACTTTTTCAAGGCAGTACACTGAGATGAATTTGTACATTTCAAGTCAGTTAACATAAAGCAGATTGACAGTGGGAAAGCTCCGTGGGTTTTGGTTTTAATGTGTTCATTACTTTGCAGTAGTGTTATTCTGAGTCATTATTCATATTTATTTCCTGAAGGTTGTGTTACAGGAATGTTTCTTATATGGGGTTTTTTTTACTGTAATTTCCTAGATTGTTATTTATGAGCATCTTTAATAATTAAAAAAAAAACCTTGTCCACGACTAAGTATTTGTAAAAACAACGTGAATAGGTTAACACATAGCCTTAAAATCCAAAAGCAAGTGCTTTTTCAAGTCCTGCCACTGGCTTTGGAGTCTTAAGAAATACATATAACCAAGCTCAACAGATAATATGACATATTACAGGTCAGATTCGACTTCTGTTCAGGTCCTAATAGAACTTGGCAGATCTGGTAGGTGCTGGAGGGGAAGCTCATTTGTCCCCTCTGAAATTTTAAATTCTATTTTTAGTGGGTGTATGAAATTGCCATTGTGTTCCTAATACAGCAGAGGCTTGCAAGCCTATTTAACTACAGTAGCACACACAAGGCAACAGCTCTACCAAAGCACCTGAACCCTTGACCAAGAGCTGGTTGTATTTTGTTAGGGACAACAGGCATTAAAAGTTAGCAGCTCAACAGGGGAGAATAAAAGATGAAATTTGGAGAGGCGAAGAGGAAGAAGAAAGATAACAAGCCTTACTTTATCATTTTCTACAAAGTCCACAAAAGCTGTCCTCTCTATTTCCACGGGCTGCCCCTGTCTGTCGTAGAGAGCCAGAACAAAGTGAAAGAAATTGGATTTCCTCAAGTTGGAGGGTGGCTGCTTTTCAAAGTGAGCTCTGGACAAAGCTACTCCGCTGTGGAGGAAACACACGGGGTAGGGAGTGAGGGGAGAGACAAAGACATTACCAGGTTGTGCAGTACTAACAGCAAAACAACAAGAGCAAAAAGGCAGAACACGTTCAGAGAAAAGCCGGAACCCATCCCTCCTGCGCGGGTGCCGCTTGTCAGCGCCACCTCGGCCCCGGCGCACGGCGGCTCCGCTGCGGGCGGGACGGGCACGGAGCGCTTGGAACCGGCTGCGGCCGAACGCGGAGCCGGGAGCGGGCCATGCCCGCGATGGAAGCTGTCACTGCAGCCCTCGGCCCCGAGATCTCTACAGTTACACTCCGTGGATAAGAATAATTTACAGATCCCGAACGTTCAGAGTCGGTTAGTGCCAAGCGCAGGAAGTGGTACTTCCTCCTCTCTTTTCTTCTTGCCTGTCACACTCGTTTCTGGAACGCAACCCGCAGAATGGGAAGCAGAGGTAACGTATCGGAGTCTGGAAGTGCTATCTGTACCTCCAAGCAGCGCTCACCTTTCTGTAGAAGACAAGTGACCCTAAAACATTTCCTGCCAGCGGGCTGTCAGCTTGAGGGGTTTTAGGTAAAAGACAACTGGTTTCAAGCAGAGCATCCTCAGCAGCGAAGTTTGTCAACATAGTCTTTAGTCACTGACCTATTTGAACTGCTGCCCGCATCTTCAATTTCTGATTTAAACTGAAAGAATTTAGACTCAAGTTAATTAGCCCTTGCCCAAATCTTGTCTCTGCAGAAAACGCAGTGCCGTTTCCCACACATTTCCCGGCTTGGAATGATTCAAACACTTCTGCGGATCCCCGCTATCCCTAACTGCAGTTACATTTCTTAGCGCAATTAGTTGCAGCTCCTCTCTCTAACGCCAATTTCTACCACTGCAGAGAAAACGAGTGCACACGAGCACCTCCATGTTACTTCACAGACAGATTAAGTCTGTCTGCCAGATAAGTTTGGATCAGAACAGCTTAGTTTTTCAGTCCCCAAAATAGTTCTCCTGCATTGGCCAAAGTATCCGACTCTTTCGGAGAACTACAGATGGGTTTTCTCTTGCCAAACAGGTACAGTGTGAACTCACCGTATCCGCCACAACTGCACCTAGTTTGGGGCTTCCTCTCATTCTGCGGGTAAGAACACGGGTTTCTTGGTTTGTTACACATCTCTGGAAAAAAAAACCTGGCGATGCACCCGGCTCGCACGAGGCGACCGCATCCCCACCGCTCCCGCGAATTACAGGCTTCTTAGGAGCCGTTTCCTTTTACTTTCGCTTTCCCCAGGAATAAACCTCTTCCCTCCCCAATAGTATTTATTAAACCGTCTATCGACATTCACAAAACACATAACTCCTCCCATAGTGCTTGGAAAACCTTGCTTACGGATCAGACCGTGGGTGGGGGCACGGATGAGCCATTTCTGTAGCGTCCCTGGTTCACTTGAAGCCCCATCTGCTGCCACATGCCCTTCACTTTGTTTCTATATTAAATAAAACTCAACTTATTCCTGGGACCTAGCCTTCCCTGACGCTACTACTTTTTTTTTTTTTTAAAAAAAAAGGGTATCCAGAGACCGAGGAGAAAAAAAAATACCTAAAAGAGTTTTTCATCGTCTTACCCCTGTCGGGAAGAGGCTGGAATAACGGTCCTGTGCCGACTTCGGGGGGAAGCTAACCCGCCCAAACAAGTAAAAAACTAACAGAGAAGCCTCGGCTGGGGGGCGGGGGGGAGTTCTGGTGTTTCAGACCAGCAGAGATCTTTCGCAGACGCAGGCAGGTGCTACCCGCAGGCAGGCGCGAGTGCGGGAAGACTGCGGGCTCCGAGCTGCCCCGCGGCATTGCGGAACCGCCGGCACCCTTTCCGCAAACTCCCCTTCTTCACCCCAAAGCACGCTTTGCTCGCTGCTTGCCCGTTTGAGTCACCTAGCAGCCCGGAACCCACGGGTTAAGGTTTCGCCAATGCCTACGGTAGCTACAGGGCCACTGGAATTAAGTAAAACAAGATGGGCCGGGGCGGGGTGGGGGTGGGGAGCGGGGGAAAAAGATCGACATTTAAGTTAATTCCAGCTTGGTCCGCTCCTATTCAGCTGTCGGACCCACAAAGCGGGAAGGAGTAGTCTGTACCGCTAGGTACAACCGAGCCACCCCCCCACACACACACACACACCTCCCTTGTGCAGAAAAAGAATGATCATCTCGGTCATCTGATCCCCGCACTGGATTTTAGGACTCTTGATGCTCTCCGATTTTGGAGCGCTTCTCCCTACCTCTAGCTGTACTACGTGGATTTTTCACGGACTAGAGGCGACCGGGAGGAGGTAGGGGGACAGAAAAAAAGAGAAAATAAATTTAATATCAAATACAAACAACAAGAGGTTTTGGAAAAAAAAAAAAAAGGCTTGCTTAAAAAAAAAAAAAAGTGGGGAAAGAGTAGGAGAGAAATAGTCACAGTTACCTTTGTGCTGCTACGTTTGCATCCACAACCCCAACGTTTCTGACCCAGGACCTGACGGAATCCATTTCAGAACCTAGAGATTTATCTTTCAGAATTGGTCCTCTTCCTAAAGTATCTTGAATCCCAAACATTTAAAAAGTCTATTCCAACTAGCAACAGCTTCCTTTTGGGGGACAAGGGAGGAGAAAAGGAAAAACAAAACACCGCAGCCTTTGCAATTGACACACACAAATCCCAGGAAAGTGGAGAAGTTCAACTTTAAAACCAACTTCTTCTGCTTATAAACACTACGTGTTTTTAATGCCTTCAAATGGGGCGGGGGGGGAAGTTTTTCCTCTTGCAAAGTAAAAGTTACGCTGCTTCAGTCTTGCCTGGTATCATCATCCTTCAAACGCAGGAGAGGAAGCTGCATCCAGAAACTGATCGCTGTTAACAAGGATCACCTGTTTGTCGACAGACACAGGGAGAAGGATTGACTGCTGCCTAATCCAGGAAAAAAAAAAAAAAAAAGAAAAAAAAAAAAAGAAAAAAGAAGCGGGATAAATTGTAAAAGAAAGGAAGCAATGGAGCTAAAGAGAGCCCGGTCGCACACACGCCTGGGAAGAGACGGTCCTTCCCAAACCGGGCACCATCAACGGGTTACAGCGACGGGAGCCGCCGTGCCGGGAAGGGGGCGGGGCCTGCCCCCAAATAAGGGCAGAACATTTGCATAGCCTGCCCCGATTGGCGGGCGACGGGCAGCCCGGCAGCCGCCCTGCGCTCGCTTCAGCTGCCGGCTCCAAGCAGCCAGCCGCGGGCGGGAGGCGGGGGTGGCGGGTCCGGGACCGGCGGGGACCGACTGCGACCCCGCGGCAGCGGCAGCGGCTTCTGATGCGGTGTCACAGCCTGTCCGCCCCGCGCCGAACGGTCCCGGCACGTAACTGTGCTAAGCAGAGCGATCTCTATAAACCTGTTCTGTGCCGTACGGATAAAGCGATCGCACAGGTAGTCGGCCGGTTTGCTTTCCGGCGCCGTATTTTAAAAAAAAAAAAAAAAAAAAAAAAGTGCTCCGAGGGAAAGAATGGGTCGGGGTCGCGGTGCCTTTGTACGCAGAGACTGCCTGCACCAGCGAGAGCGAGGGAGAGAGGCTGCAAGGCACCCAGAAGAGCCTAAAGTCCTGACTGTACGCAAGCTGTCAGGTCTAACCCTAAAACTTTTTATAACCTCCTATGCAGGCACAATTTCCCATTAAAGGAAATGGGAGCTCTCCCCAGCCCAGCCCGCTGTGACCCAGGACGATACCTGCGTCTGCATTCATTTTAATTTGTTTTTTTTTTTTAATACCACTCTGCCTTGGTGATATTTTCCTCCTGGCCCTTTTGTATTCCGATCTGTGTATAGATCTGCCTCTGAAATCTATATAACACCAAAGCGAAAACAGATTTCAAGACAATGAATGCAAATCTGTGCTCAGAGACCATCTGCCAGATGAGGGAATCAGATGTTCGGTAGTTAAAGGGACAGTGCAAGGATTTCCTTGACTCATTATGTGCAGCTCCTGTCTTTAACCTGCTTTTTTTTTTTTAAACGGGACAGAAATAAGTTCCATTTCAGAATAAATCCTAACTCCTTCCATCCACGTTCAGCTGCATTTCAAAAAGCCACCTTTCTATTAAATGCTGTATTATTTTCATGGAGTTTCATACAATTCTCTCTCCCAAAAAAAAAAAATCACAAATCAAAATCTTCCTATAAAACTTTCATTAAAATGTATCCTTAATTCAGGCACGATTGAGGGCAAAGCCAGGACTCTGAATTATTCTGTCTACATAAGTGTCAGACATGGTATTAGATGAACTAATACATCTCACACAATCTTTGTTCAAGGATATTAACCATGCTAACCCACCTCCCCAAATTGATAAATATGCAGTAAGCGATTTTGCCAGGTTAGCAAAAGGAGAGGCTGGCATTATTTTAACGTTACAGAAAAGCAACAGCAGTTTGATGGTGTTACAGAGTGGAGGGCAACCTTTCAAGATATGATCTTTGCATCTTTGAGATGCAGTTTCTCAGTATAAAAAAAAAAAACAAACAAACAAACAAAAAAAAAACAAACCACCCAACCAAACAGGGTAAGGCATTCAAACGAATAAAAAAGGGGGGGAAAGTGAAAAAACAATCACACACAACAAAAATGTACAGGCTATGGTAAGGCACATTGTGGCAATTTTTTGTTATTGTTGTTTTTGTTTGGTTGGTTGGTTTGGTTTTTTTTTTAATTATTATTATTACCGTTTCGCAATAGGCGTGGGTACATTTCCTCGAATAAAGCCCCCTCTTTGTACTAAGATCATTTTTGGCAATGCCACTCTGACCGTTTCTGCATTTATTCTTAAACCTGGGGCAGGGACGGAAGAGGAGGGGGCGGAATTCCCACTCGATCTAACCTCGGCCGATGTATTCATAAGGAGAAAATGTTTCTTAATAACCCTAAATCGCTCGCTCCTAGCCATAAAGCCGAGTCTGTCCCTGTAAGGCCTTAACGGGAGCCCGCTCGGATCCAACCGCGTAAGAGCCGGCGGCGCACGGCCGGGCGGGCACGGCGGGACCGCGCCGGCTCCAGGAACAATGGGCGCTCGTGTGCCGCGGCCCCCGGGGAGCCCTGCTTTTAGGGATTCACGACGGGTCAGAGGGCAGGGGCGCAGGTCAGAGGGGATGCGCTCTTTGCGCCCCCAAACAGCTGCCACCAGCATTTCGCACTCCGGGGACAGCTGAAGGGAGCCTTCCTCCCTCCTCCCAGCGGGGCTGCTAGCCGCGGGGCAGAGCCCGGGCAGCGCGGTGGCACAGCCCGGCCCCTCCGCCGCTCCGGGCAGGGGAAGCGAGAGTTTTCTCACCCCAGCTCCGCTCCTCTCCTTTGCAGCCTATCTTAAAAGGGCAGGAGTTGGTAAAGACTGCTGAGATTATGAATTCCTGATCCAGAGTCCCCAGTTCCACGCACTTGGTTTAAATACAGTTGAGGAAAAGCCCGTCGCTCGGGCTCTCCTGCTGTAAAGTCACTGAGTAAAAGCAGCATCTATGCCGGTGCGCCCGCCGCTTAATCTGGATGTGCGCTGCAGAGGATTCTTCGGCTCGGCTAAGGGAGTCGGTTCCACCGGCAGGTAAATGGCACCGCGTAACTACGGGAGGGATGAGCGCGTTGGCTTGGGTGAAAAACAAAATTAAAAAAAAAAAAAAAAAAACCACCAAAACAACCCTGCCAGACCTGACGAGGACAGTTCGGTAAGGAGAAGGCAGCCTCCAGCAGCGGTAACTGCAATGCAGCGGCACAAGTCGGAGCTGGCCACGGGCTCCGGGAAAGGCGTTACTGGAGCCAAGCGGCGCTGGGAGCGAGAACGGCTCCAACCCCGCATCGCTCAGCAGTCGCGGAGCGGCTGCCGCGCCCGCACCCAGCGCGCCGCAGGGCCGGCCCGGAGTCCGCACCCACCACCCCCCCCCCCCCCCCGCGCCTCCTCGGCCGGGGTTGCCTCCCGCACCGGCGCCGCTCCGCGCCCCCCGCAACTTTCGCGAGCGCCGCGATGCGCGCGTTTCTATCCCGTGAATCGCTGGAAGCGATTTTCTTCCTCGTATTAAAAAAAGACAAAAAAAAAATTAGGCAACTGGTTCGGTGAGCGCGGATCACTTCTTTCTGGAGGAAGAGCTGTGCCCCTCCAGACCGCCACGCTCGTTGCCACACGCCGCGGTCAGAATGACAGGTGAGGCGGTTTTGACGTGGTAAAGCGAGATGCTCATCTTTGTGAGGAGGTTTTTAACAACGCCGTTTTATACACCGGAGTCAACTTTCACGACTCGACACATCTTAGCAACTCCTAGCAGGAAGAAACATACACACTGCAGCTAATACCTCAGCCCTTTAAAAGCATCACCCGAAGCTACTATTGTTTCCTCTCACGTTTAAGGAGAAAGTGTCAATGAGAAAGTTAAACTACGCCTAAAGACGACACTCGGAAGAAAGCATTTCATTCTTGTTCTTATTCATTTGTGAGAATTCACCATCCTTCAGATGTCTCAAGGGAAGGAATCATAGGCTAAAATTATCAATGTCACAACAGCAAAGGATAACTACTCTTTCCCTCTTTATCCAATAATCCCACTGGAAGTTTTTTTTTTTCCTCTGGTACACCTGTACCTGTACCAGAAAAATAAATGCGCCTGTTACAAATGTTCCTTTAAGCTGTTAACTGTTTAAAGTTTTAAGTCATTTGCAATACAAGCGGTTCGCGATCAAGTGCACATCACTCACATTTTTGGCAATAGAACGGTATTTGATAAACAAAATAGTCCCCGAAAATAACTTTCAAGAGCCTAACACAAGCATAAACAAAATATTGGCTTGCACGGGATACCCTGCAGCAGAAACGCGGTGACGAGACACAGGAACGGACTGCGTTCTGAACTCGAGTAACCAGCAGTGCACAGAGGGCAGTCAGAGCACTACGTGCAGAACTGGATTAGAAGTCTGCTCCAACTGATGCAAGGGTATTCCTGATTTACAAGATCCTCGATTTAACTGAAATAAGAACGTACATATCTTAAGGAAAAAAAAACTTCTTAAAACATTTTCAATATGAGAGGTTTAAAGCATTTCAGGTGCACGCCACTAAATCATGAAAGCAAATCGAGCTCTTAACTGTGCATGGAAAATACAAAACAAGGACTTCAGCACTGAAGTGCTTTTGGTTGTGTTTATTATAAGCCTGGTTTTATATAATCAACATGCAGGTTCTCTCAGAAGAGAACTCCCCCATTTAATTGCTGGAAAAAGTTTAGCCCCCAAGTAATTGATCCTCTCCACACACACCCCCGCCCCTCCCATGCCATTAGGAAATAACCAGAAACATGGCTTTCTAGCTGTAAAATCGTAAGCTACACCTAGTCTCTCCCTCTTTCTCTCCCTCTTCCCTCTTGCTTTATTTACTGGAGGCAACTCTCCACACTGATCAGCGCTTACAAAACGTGCAAGTTTCAGAGATTCTACCGATCACATTTATAAGCAGTGAACAAAGGAACACTTTCAAACTTACAAATGCGTAAACATTTAATAACTTCTTCTCCACCTCATCTTTCCCAAAAGAGAAAATACTGTATCCATCAGATCCTCTTCTAAGTCTCCTATTCATTCTAATAAGTAGGTGCTTTTTTTTTTTTACTAGAACAGAAAAACACGTCTGCTAGGTTTTATATCCTTTTTTTTTTTTTAAGATACTTTTACTGCCTTTTGCCTAGCATAGTCTTTGGAATACGTTAGCAACTAGTATTTTACCATCGGGAGCGTATGTTCCATTTTATTTTATAATGCAGATTTCAGAAGTCTTAGTGCTGAAGTTTGTTTTTCTAACCACATGGAGGTTTGAAGCAACAAGCACATTCAGGAAAAAGACTTTAAGTGGGTGTATATTTGTGCTGGGATCTTCTCTCTCATTTTGCAGTTTATGGGAAGCAATCCAAGTCAGCTTTTCAATATGTCTTTGTATATAAACTATCTAAAATATTCACCAGGAAGAAGGGAAGTCCAGGTTATCAAAGGGTTTCCAGTTCCAGGTACATATGACCCAACTCCAGCTGTCAAAAGAGTCTCCACAACCAACTGGATAAATGCAGACATACTGGAGAGCAGAATTAAATTCATTCATTAGCATAGGAACCAAATAAAAAGTGGTCCCCAGTATTACAAACATTCTTATACTGGCACTTAACCTATATTAGTCACTCGAGTAGTCTTACAAGAATTATTTGACAATATACACATGCTTAACCTCATGCTTAAACATCTGTACAGCGAGGGCCTAATTTTTATTTATTGACTCAAGTCAATGCAGCTCTGTCCTAAACAGGTGCCTAACTTTAATTACATGAACAGTTACTCTCAAGTGAAGCCACAGGGACACTTCATCTGCTTAAAAGTTAGCAAACCTTAAGCACCTTGCTAGATAAAAACTTGAAATTTAAAATTTTTAAAAATACAACAGTTGTGAACACCTGGAAATTTCTTTAGTTCTTCTGTGTAGCACAGTCTAATGTTTAAATTTGGACACTCTCAAGTTACAGTGATACAAAACCACTTTGACACAAAGTAGCATGGTAGCAGAAATATGCAAGTTGCATTTGATTCCAAATTTGCTAGTTTTGGTTCTGATTAACAGAAGGGGGGGCACATATCTAATGCATTTCCTGTTGCACTGTTTTGATTGGCTGAAAGAACAGTTTCCAGTTAGAGCTAGCTACCTAGAAAAGCTTCAGCTTCCAAAGTTCTGTCATTTTCCAGGCATATACATACATATATATGCATATATATATATATACACACACACACCTCAGTCTTCTCAAATACTTGTTTTCAATAAATAGTTTGTTTTAATCCTCACATAACTCAGACACATTAGCAAGTAGATGCACCTCAGGCTTTCCACTAACCTTCCACTGTTAGTATAAATCCAGAATTTCACTGCACACAAAAATACAGAAAGTTACAGGGTTTGATTTAAAGCCTAGTACACTGTGGAAACAATTTTACCTCAACAGGGTTTAGGTCAGACCAATTTTATGGTATTGAGGGGTCATTATAAGTTCGATTACAGCATTTGGTTTTCTTATTTTAAGATGTTTTTCTAGCTAAATTTCAGTGTTCATAAAGCTTTCTAGGTACTGGCAGAGACAAACTCATCTAATCCATGCAGTATTATTGTTTGATAGGCTGAGAAACCGAGGCACCAAAAAAGTCACAGCACACAACAAAGAGTCCAACATGCTCATCAGCTACAAGACCATCTTTCCCTAACTGGACCATTTTTCCATACACAGGAGTCCATAGCAACCAGTAGAGTATCCAGGCCATGAAACACACGTGCACCAAGAACTATGGAGGCAGCCTACTTTAAGCGCTCGAGGATGTGCTGATGGAGGCTATTTTCAACCTAGAGTTACATAAATTAGTGCCAGCCAATTCTGAAAGTGGCATTGAGCTCTGTGGTTTAAAAATAAAACCAGATTATATTATTAGGCACTGCAAGTGCAGGCTTCTTCAAGGAGGAACTAGCTTTAACCATTCTGCATAACACAGAGGCTCACTTACCAAGATTCTGAATCCCTGACTGGAGTTTATTAGTGCAACCATAATACAAATTATTAGAATTGGGAAAATCTCTCTTGGGGATGGTCAGTAATCAAAACATCTGCCTCCTGCAAAGTTTCCTGTACCTTCTTTTAAAGCATCTGGTACTGGAAGCTAAGCTATAATACACAAGAAGCCTAATCTAATTTGACTATTCCTATGTTCTTTCCATAAGGAAAGAAAAAGGTAGTTAAAAGCTCAGTATATCATAATTAGAGCTTTACAGTCTTGGAGAGACAGTTCTGTTCTTCTCTGAAGTACATTAAATAACTTTTTTTTTTAATTATTTGGTAGAACAGAACTATTAACACACCTAACTTCAGAAAGCCAACTGGACTTCTAACTCAGTACACGGCATTTCAAAAGCTGCCAAATCACACAATCAGATTCTGATGCTGCAAACATTTGCACTTGTATTACAAGCAGTGAAGTTGGTAGCATGTAATACCAACTGCTCTCAACAGATCTTTCCAAGGTTAGGGTGCCATAACTAGTAAAATCCTGAGCTTCTGGTTTTGAGAGTTTAAGTCATTAGGATCTAGTTTAGTCTAAACATTATCTTCTAAGACGTGAGAAATCTACCCAGTTTTATGCTTTCTGTGTTATTTAATTAGAGCTTATCATTTAAACTGCTTCTTTCATCACCGATTTTAAGTATTCATATGCAGGCTAAACACCAATGCTTTGAAATTTACACACACTTAAATAGTTCTGCTACTTGAAAGGATTTGATCACCCTGGTTGTACAGCATCAGACTTCCATCAGCAGTATCACATAGGTAGGGAAAAGTAATATAGTTAACTAAAATAACCTGATACTACTAAAGTATTACAAGAGCATTGCTACATTTTTTTAAATTAAAAAAGTCGTACCATGCGCACTCCCCAACCCAGCTAAGCTACTACAACTGAAAGATAAATAAAAGAATCAGTGTGCTAGCTTTGTACATCTGACAGACATAGTGTAGATTTGTATATTTAGTAGGTTTTACAGTAAATCTGTACATAACAGTCTTAGATGTGGCTCCGCAAGCACATTTTCCATAAGCAGAGACTAGGAGCAGCAAGGCTGGAACCTGCAGATGTAGAAAGAATTTTGTACACACCCGTAGAAGATGATGGGCCCAAGACTGATTGGCAGTATTATGCCTAGTCAAGCAGTTAACTCTCTTCTAATAAGGTTTAGGAGAAAAATCCAAAGCAGATCTCTTTCCTAAGCTTTAGGATTCAAGTCAGTTTAATTTAAGAAATCAAGCTAAGGGCATCAAATGAGAATTAGCTGATAACAGACAAGTACAGAAGTGAAGTCAGACTCATGCTGGTGAAGAATTGTTAACCCAACACAAAAAGGCACCTTTATGATGGCCAGCCAGAGCCAGGCTGTGTAGTACATAAATTTACCCAGTGTAAACTTCATTACAAACCAGGAGATACTTTAAAATACAGCAAGAGCTACAGTAAACCGTTATACCAGCTCAGATATGTTTCTCTTTACTTTGTGTTTCTCCTATAGATGGAAGAATTGCCACGTTAGCTGTGATTTATCAGAAGATGCCTCTATTCTGGATGGTCCTTTCATGGCAGGCAGCACTAACTTTATAGATTCATTGTGTACCAGTGGACTAATATGGGGTGGGGGATGAAGGGGAGTGGTAGAAAAACAGTTTTTCCATGTGCACCCTCTCCTTTATCTACTTGCTAAAGACAAAAAATAAGCCTTTGCTGATTCTGAGTCCACAGGACATAAATGACAACAAAACAGATGAGCAGTTTCAGAGGTTTTCAGAACAGCACCCTGAGCAGACACAACTTGGGGGTCCACATGCATTGTTTGGCTTTAGGGAAGGAAAACACCCTCTGTTGTTTTCAAGAGCATGTGTTCAGAGCATCTGAAGACTATAATATGTTGAAGCATATGGCACATAATTTCCTTTCTTCCATTCATAATCCACAGCAAGATCAGTTCTAGTAAGAACAAGCTCCAGTTTTCATTTGAAAATATCTTCATAGCCCTAACTTCTAGCAAGCCTATTTAGGCATCATCTTGATGCCAGTGAATATCAGAACAGCCCACTGCTATGGATGGGCTAAGCAATTTGCTTACAGCAAGTCGATGCCATACATCTTTAAGATTTTCCATCTGCTTGCTACCTCTGCTGACATTTCACGTTGGGAGTACAAGACCATGTAATGGCACTATGAACTAACTTTGTGCTTGTATATCATCCTCGTAACTAAGGTCTAATCCAGATGAGAAAACCCCTTCACTGCAGTGTTCACAATCCAAACATTAGAAGAAACAATGAGGGAAAAATAAAGAGGATAAAGCAGAGGCACAGACATGGAAGCTGGGAGGGAAAAAAAGAAAAAAAAGTAACTTCAACTCAGAACACTTAACACCACACAGTACAGCTATTAAGTAACTGAAGGACACCCACTCGCTTTCAAAGACAAAGGACACTACTGTCCCCTATTTGGTCAAACCATTCTCCAAGGACAGAGGGAAAGAGAACAACATCAACCTAAAGGAGTGACCGCATCCTCAGATATGGGCCCTACCTTGCATTTAGCCAAGAACCTAGAAACTATCTGACGCCCTACAGGCTTGTGCCCCAACAGCTACAAGATTTGAGACTCTCTAGAACATCTGACATATGGGAGTCTGGGTTGTCACTTAAGATAAAGTCTTCCAGTGGAGGTCTAGCACTAGCTTCTGCCCCAAGCTGTGTGCAGGCACCCTTACACCCAGCACTTGCTATGCTGACCTTGACTTGATTGTGCTGAGGGTGTTGGGCAGGGGGCCAGGTAGCTAGGACACACATTGTGTAGAAGGCCAAACTGCAAAGCAGCACAGCGTGTACAATCTCCAGAGGGGAAAACCATTTTACAAGATGGTTTATGGCATCTTATTCTTCCCCATGTAGAATATGAATAAAGTTAATGGTGACAGAGCCTACAGGCAATAAAAGGCCTTTGCAGGTATCAAAGAGCTTCAAGCTTTGCTTTGGCGCTCTGCCAGCTGCTACAGTCAACCAGCACTTCCTACTTAAGGCTAGGACCAGTGTCCATCATTAAGTAATTACACAGCTTTACTGGTTTCCAGTCAGAAAACAGATAGAAAACCTATTATATTTTGATTTTAAAAACCATGTGAAAACCGGAAAGAAATACATTTTTGTTTCATGCATACCTGTCACTGTTTTAAATATGTATTTCTAATGGATAAGGAAATTCTTATTATTCTCATATTTATCTGCCAAGGCTCAAAACAAGAACACAGGTTGGGAAGCCAGACAATGAAAAAACTCTACTTTTATTATCATCCCTTGTCCAAACAGTACATGAAGGCTCAAACCAAGAGTCCAGGGCTCCCTTGCGCTAAGCTGTTCACAGCAATTTGTAAAGGAGTTCTGAAGAGAACTTTAGTGTGGCAAGAAATAAATCTACAAGATTAAGTAAGAAACAACATTTTTTCTGGATATTAATAGTCTTGCACAGCATGCAGCTTAAGCAGATTTGGCCAACTGGTAAGGACCTACATTTTAAAGCAAAAAAAAACCCCACCTAAATTCCATTTTTTTTCCACTGCTATTCAATTTTTTAATCAGGCAAGATAATCAGCATACAACACCACCAACTCAGCAAAATACTTTGCCTAAACAAATAAGTTATCTTAAACACTTCTCATTTCATATTTCCAAATCACAAAGGCAAAAATCAAATTTTCCTCAGTGATTAATCCAATTTGGATGGGTGCTTTTTGAGGAACAGATCCAGTAAATTTCTGCATGTGTTTATTTCTTGTTGGTTTCCCCCCCTCCCGCATTTTTGTTGACCACTGCAAACCAGTTTCCATAAAAGTACAATTCAGCAATAGTCAAATGAGTTGTTTCTTCATTATTCACACACAAGCTGACAAACCCATTTCAACGAATACCCAAGCATAACACAGTTATCCAACATCCTTGCAAGTTTTTCTTAGGAGTCAGGTTAGCACATGTGTCCAATGCCTTCAGTCACAAAGTATCAAGAAGCCCTACTGAGTGGGTTGTTTGATGTGCTTTTCCGTGTTTCTTTTTTTTTTGCCTTTTAATACAAGCATCAAGGCAAGTTTCTCAGCACCTGCATTAGGCAAATGCTGTTGTATCATTCCTATTCAGTAAGAGGGGAAGTAGGAGCACGTGGAAGTCAAAGTTGCTGCAGGTCAGCTGCAGAGATGGGATTGGATCTCAGGAGCTCCTGGATTCTGGGACAATGCTATCCATGAATAGGTGAAAATATTTCCCCAAGGCTCAATTATTGGCACATTTGCCACATACCCTGCAAAATAATAGCATTTAAGAAGTAAGCGATCAATAGCCAAGACACAAACATCTGTTTTAAGGAACATGCTGTGGGCTGTGAACAAGACAACCTTTGCCTTTCCATCAAGTACTGGTTAAATGAGCCAAGTATGTTCACTTGCGTTTACAGTATTATCTAAAAACTCAAACCACTGCACTTCTACACTCTAACATGTAAACAGTATGCATGAACACATGTACATTTATAAAGTATATAAAATTATATGTATTTAGCTTGCTAGTAGAGGTAAAACCTCAGATATTGATAAAATGTTTCCAACTCAACAGTTGGAAAGCTTCCACTTCCACACTTTTTGTAATATGGGGAATATAGTTTACATGTCTTAATAGTTAACAGAACCACTGTTTTACATCTGGTCTTATTATTTTGTAAGATAGGAACTAAATATTTGATCATCTGACATGTTTTAACACCTGCACTGATTTCCTGTCCCTCAGTATCTTAGGTATATTTGTTGTTCATAAGTACAAGAGATAGAGAATTAGGGAAGTGAAACAGCTGTGAAAGTTTTGTCCTCGGTTTCAGCGATAGTGAAGCTGCACTTGGAGATCTGATCACTGACTTCACAATGCACACCAGCCATTACTTTGACATAGCAGAACTCTAAATATAAGATCTGATTTTTCTTGGGCTGTGCAGTCAGGTCCAGAAAGTCCATGTATCCAAGAGTTCAAAATCTGTGTGTAAGTCAAGAAATATGGTTTAGAGGAAATAAAAAAGGCATATGCCTGTAGTTTAAAGGTAAAAGCAGCAGCAGTTAGTAGAACAGCAGAAGTCCTTACTGATCATTCAGTTGACAGATGCTAAACAAAAGATTTAAAACCACAATTCTATGATTTAATCCATATAAGACGGTTTAAAGCTCTTCAAAACAAAGTAGACTAATTCTGACCCGCATTTCCTCCCCACCCTCCTCTTCTGATCAAGACAATTCCTAGGAGAGGACAGGGAAAAGATTACCAATTTGGTTTTAAGCTTTCCAAAGTCTGAAGAGTTTGGCAGGCAACTTTCTCCTCAGAGGGTGACAAATGATCTGGAAGGAAGGGCATGTGCAAGGAGGGGGAGAGTTGAACTAAGCCTACACCACTGTCAGGGTAAAGGTGATGGTAAACAGGCCGATAAGACAGCATCTCTGATAGCACTGGAGAAAGGACCTTAAAAAGGCCACGGAATCATCTTGGAAAAGGAGGATGAATGAAGGAACAGAAAAAGGAGTCAGTGTAGTTGAACAAATGACCTAAATGGATCCCACTAGTAGCACTTTCAACAAGGTGGGAGGAAGCGTGAGGAGCACGGTAGCTGCCAGCATGCCCACAGAAGCAGGACATCCCAGTCCTAGAGTAAAAGCCTTGACAGTTCAGGAAGAAAGTCAAAAGCCACTTCTTTAAAATACTATTAAAGTAGGAGTATGGGGGTTCATTCCCAGTTCAAGTCCACAGGTCAAGGAACAGGTCTCAGCATTGTCTCAATATGGGCTGCCCACTCATCTGCACTGAGCCCCAGTCACTCAACTCATTTTGCACAAGCTTGTTAACAACAGTTAAATGAAAGACGTTCTGGTGCTGCACCTCAATTTTACAAAGATTACAAGAGTGATTACAAGATTACTTTAAATACGCAAAAAGAGACAGGATGCTAGTGAGTTAGGCACTCCATGCACATGCCATGCCTGAAGAGGCTGCACGGTAAGTAAGAGAACAGAAGGTGCAATGCTATATTCCCAACTTACGTGCCAGAAGCAGAGGTCCAAAAAAGTTAAACCACTTGCCTGAAACCACACAAGAAGCCAGGAACTCAACCCTACTCTCCCAATTCCCAGAGCCGTTTTCCAGAGCACAAGCGCATTCAGTCCTTTTGTAGGACAGGTAAATGTTATTCAAATTGCTTAATAACTAGGGTTGGGGGAAGCAGGAGAGGAAAATAAAAAAATAAAAGTACCTCCCATCAAGAAGTCTATTTTACACTCCAGATTAATTATGCAACAGATTAAAATATTAAACATGTTATTTCCTTCCCCAAAACAAAGGTAGCGCAAAAGACAAACCTGTCACTCAAAAGAAAAAGAAAGTAAATTCACAGCATTGTGCATACCGTTTACCTGGGCAATGCCACCACCTTGTGGTCTGTACAGCCACACCACCACGAGAATCTTTATGTCTTCAACAGGAAAGAAACATAGCACTGTCTTACTGTTCTCTTTTGAGAGAACTTTGCTTAGACTTCACTCATGAACCACCTTAATAGCTCTGGTGTGCACTGATGGAATTTAATGATGTACAATTATTCAATGTGTTACAAAGTGGACACCTGCTCTCAACACAGAGGAAGCTATACTCGGTGAATGAACATAACACCTCCTACTCATGTAACTCTGAAAAAAAGGCCTTTCTAATATTGTTATTCCAGCATAGATGCCTTTTCTGTCTTCCGAATCATACTGTAGTCCAACAGGCTTTCCTGTCTAAATTTTTCTTTTTCCTTACAGCATCTTCAGGTGAAGCTGATCCCTATAAAGTCATGCCACCCCCCACTTTGAGTAGTGTAAATACACGCTTTGCTTCCCAAGTAACACTTAGAAATGTTCACTCAGTCTTTATGTTCAGAGCAAAGACTCAGTTATTCTGCCACTATTTTTTCGTCTGGCATCACCAATGAGCAGTGCTGTCCAAAAGGGTAGAACATTTCTTGCCATGCAGCACAGACACATTCAGGAGAGCACCTCTGTGCACGTAGACCATGGAATTAGTTTAGCACTAGCAGCAGAGTCAGAAACAGCACAAAAGTTAATCCTCCACAAACTAAAAACATTACAGCTTCCAGTCAATTTCCTACCTGTCACAGAACACTGGTGCCATCACCTGTTAGTCAGGCCCTAGCGGCAAATAGGATGCCCTGGTTCGCTGCCAGTCTTGGGGGGGGGGGGGGGGGGGGGAGAAAAAAAACCCCACAAATAAAAAAATTCCAAAAATACCCCCAAAAAACAATACACACCACACAAATTTCTGTCCATCTTGCGAGTTCTACTGGCAACCTCTGACGAATTTAAGGCACATCTTTTAGCTGTAAGATTATGGACATGCTACCTGTTTCAAGTATAGTATTACCTACAACAAGCAGTTTCTCTAAGACAGTAACATGCTCTGTATAACACGCATGTACATTCAGCAGGTTGTTGGATGGACTGCTTTTTCCACAGTACCAGTGCTGTAGGTCAGCAGGAGTAACTCTGCCAGTCACTAGAGCAAGAGCCCAATTTTATAGCCCTACACAGAAAAATTTCTTGAGACTCGAGCGTGTCAATCAGAACCAAGTTCCATAGAATCTGGTACCTAAGAAGCCTTCCTCCACACCGCAGGTCTTTGCCCCTCCAAGCTCAAGTGGCAGTGTAGACTTGAAGCTATACTATATACAGAAGCAAGAGAAAGCACTATCCCCTGCCACTTCAGAGCAGTTCTGCGTAAAGCAGAATTACCTTCTAGATTAGACCCAGCTTCAGCTCCTACAAGCTGGAGCTAAAAATGGAGGATCAACAATTCCAGGCATTGCTAATGAGGCATTCCACAACCTGACGCATGTCCATCTCCTTTCCTCTACCTTTTAAATCAGCGTATCGTGCCTTTGTGGTGCGACTAAAGATCCTTAGGTGATAGGCGAAAAAAAGAAGTAGATAAAGTTATCATGTCTGGTCACATGATTATTTATTGTAAAATTCAGTTCTACTCTAACTAGAAAAAGCGTATCTGCAACTGCCATAAAGAAATAAAAACACTTCTGGTATCTGCTACTGATAGAATCAAGACATCCTGTATGATGTAACCCTAGGCTGCTTTCCAGGATACTAGCACACACAAGCATTTACAGCAATTGTTCCTGAAGTGACCAACACAGAACTGGTTCAGGGTAATATCAGAGCCAAGAATACACCTTCCAAGAAATGGACATTGACAGCCTGCAGTATCCTCCCTCAGAGGCAGAATTATACCCTCCATTTGGACTTGTACAACTCTCTGATGCAATATATGCTACATTGCTGGTTTTATACTTGTTTTACCAGTTAATTTTGCAGTTCCACTACTCAGTTTAGCTTACACTTGCCAAATAGTCATGGACTTCAGAGAGTTTTACGTCATGGTCAAACTCATTCCAAAAATATCAAAAGCTACTACCTTTCCTCTTCTTTTAGCTTGCTGCTTCTTTCATGTGGAACAGCTTCAGAACTGTGCTAGTGAAATAACAGAGGCTACACTCTATGGGGAAGGACGACTGGGATGTTGTAAAATGGCTGATCCTGTAGTGAAACAACTGTTCTCATTGTCTCCAAAGCAGATCAAGACAAACCAGGATTTTTGGACTGGAAACATGTGCTTTGGGAGTGATTAAGAACAGTTATGGAGTAATCCTTATCACCAACATGCATTTGTGCAGTTATTAGATTAAACACACCCCCCCCCCCCCATTTATTAGGAAAAAAAAATAACCTTATGGCACAGGGATTGAATTTCATTTGCAAACATTGTAAATATCTGACAGAACAAGTAGTCAGGAGGAAATGTTTTAATGAATGCAACACAACAATACAGCATGCCTGACTTTTGCTATACGCTCACATTTTAAATATTTCTTTCTAGGTGTATTCAAAACTCTCAGGACAAAAAACCACCACATCTTCAATTATGTGTTTGAGGACTTAGCTGTAATAACAATAAAACCCCACAAATCTCTAGTAGTCTGGAATTCATCAAAGAGGTGTCCAACTCACACAAAACTAAGAGCACAGAAACATTGGCCTCAGACCCCATTAGATGCAAAAAGGGTGCATGAATTCAGATGACAGTCCCTGGAAATTCCTGCTCTACTACTTCACCATACACTGCAGCTAAACAAAGTGTACAATCCTCAGGCTGAAAAGACATTAACTTGCTGGCGTGTCTTCACATTCACTAACTTCTTCACTTGTTACATGATAATCCATGAGATGAGACAAGTCTTTTTTGTGAAATAATTCTTGTTGCAACCAGGCTTCATTCCCAATGTTACTGCTGACCATTACAGACACAATTTTTCCCAGAGGAATATCATTAACTACCCCACAGAGGCTCTCAGACTGGTGCTTCTATTTCATTGGGTAGAGAAATAGAGGTCCCCTTAGAGATCCAGGGCATATGACCTGCTTGCCTCCAACCTGCCCCTGAACCAGACTAAAAACGGCAGACACTCAAGAGAATACATCGTTTTAAAGTCTTGCCAACACCCCGGATATCAGGTCAGAAGCAGATACTCCGGGAAGCAGTGCAGAATTCTGTGACAAGCAGTAGGATCACAAATTTTGCGTACTACAGCATAAAGTCCCAGCCGCAGCATGCAGCTGTATGCAATGTATGGTCAATGAGATGTGCTCAGCATGTGGTTGCAGCCTACCACCTATGTGCAGGGTAGAGTAGTAGTACATGCTGCTGCTTCTTATTTAGGTGAAAAAACAGACCCTGTAATCAGAGGGCACCACTCAGTGTTCAAAACATTCTGACTCATAATACCTCCTCTCCAGAAATACACCTTGCTCCATTCCAAAGAGACAGATACATCCTATTCAAAGCCAAAAGAGCCTTAGCCAGCCTCCAATTCCTGCACAGCACAGACTTCCCACAGAGACTAAACAGATTACCTGACAACACTTGGAAATAGCACACTCATCCCTCATGCAGTCCGTGCAGCAAGCACGAAATAAACATTTTCTTACCTCAGCAATAAAGCCAAGACTTACCAAGGTAAGCAGACACTGACGCTCATTGCATCCTTGCTCATAGGGGGCTATCTTTTCCAACCCCCTTCAGAGAAGGGCTGACACCTGCACTCATCTCCAAGTACACTAATTGGAAGCTAAAAGCTTAATTCAGGAGAAAGTTTCTGTAGCTCATAGCAGCCCCTAATTACATCAATATAACAGCTCATTCTGATTTTTTTCAAATCTAGAGTCATAGCGCCAGGAACCAGCAACTTCTTGTGCTTGGTGCTGCATACTCATAACACTGCTGGGAATATTCCCAGCAACGAACATCTACTACCTTTTGTTACTTTTTAGTTGGACACTTCTTGCATTTGGCTTAATGCTACACTGAAAACGCAACAAGATATTGCCCATGTTTGTTAACTACTATCATATTCCTTGGCTCAGCAGGGCCCTGATTCTTGTTTTGAGTCTCAGATGATGCATTAATATAGGGTAGCTTAGATCATTATGTTTTTAACTAGAAACTACTCAGTCTAGATATGTCTTTTTGCCTTCTAATGAAAGGCTAAGAGAAAGAGTAATTGCTTTGCAAACCAATTTGTTATGCCTTATTACAAGAAGGAGACAAGAATTACTGTAACATTTCTGTATAACACAGTACATTTTTAGATACTTGTCTCAATAAACAACTTGCTTAAAACATGTCAATGTGCAAAAGTGAAACATATGGAACAATGACCCTCCCTGAAATACACTTAAGTCAGACAAAATTAGGTCACAGCCATACTGCAGCATGTTCGATCAAGTACACTTCAGTCTCTGTAGTTTTTATCTTGCATTCTTAAAATGTCTACAAAGATTAGAAGTACCTAAGACTCTTTTTTTTCCAAAAGACAGAAAAAGGAAAGTTGGAAAGCATTTGTGCAAGTCCCCTAATAAGAGCAAGAATATAAGCCAGGTGTTGCAATCTTATCTGAAGCAATTGAGTTCCAGATATTAAGCTGACACAAAAGCTCACGACAGTGATCGTTAAACCTAGTCTGACAAGCGCCACCTGAGTATCTGAACCTTTGCTCCTTGCTACCAGACAGTGCAATGGCAATGCTCTCATTTACACCAGACTGGACCTCCCTGTGTTCCTCCTGTGCTCAAAGTGAGAGCACTCCACAGGTGAGCTGAACAGCTGCTGAAGCACAAGCCACTAAGTATCTAATTCAGGAAACGTGAAACAGTTTGCAGGATTAAGGCCCCAATAAATATTCCTCCTCCAAGAGTTTCCAAAGCAGGTATCATTACACATGCAAAGTAATCATTTTATACCTCCATTTACTTCTTTTTCCTTCCCAGCACCTACACATGCTCAGACAGGACAGCAAGAATCAGAGTGTTGAGATTGCTCACACACAGAAAAGAAATCTAGAAAGCCCTTCCAGAGGAAATGCAAGTAGACCAGGTTTGCTTTGAAAACGTGAGAGCTGGGTTAAAACAAAACAAAGAACTTCACACTCTGGAGTCCACTGTGTCTACTACGTCTCCACAGAGCAGCTGAAATCCCATAGCTGCTGACAGAGAAACCATACTACAACTGTGCTATCTTTACACTTTAATTATCTATGTAGTAAAACCTTTTGTTTGCCATGAACAGAGCAAGAGACATGACCCATCCATGCTAATCTAAGTCTCAAAACTACTCTAGCACAACATCCTTTCTCCTATTCTCTAAATAACTATCCCATTATTTAGAAATTAGGGTGGGGAAAACAAATAAAATTTGTAGAAGTAACCATTTTTGTACCATGGAATATTAGTTTGGATTTAGGTAGGTAAAAATACAAAGTACAGTGGCTACAGTCCTACATATAAACACTTTTTCTGTAATAAAAGCAGCTTACATTTGTCATAATTACTAAGAAAAATATCAAACTAAACCAGAGAATCAGAACACTTGTGAAAATTTATAAACAAACTCTTGGTGTTTGGGTTTTTTTTTGTTTGTTTGTTTGTTTTTTTCTGCAGGCCTTGGTGCCTTACCTCAAGATATCTATAGCAACACTCTGGAGAAGTTTTCACTACCAATTTTTTCACCATTATAGCAACTACATTAAACCAAACTGACCTGGCAATCCTACTATGCAGAACACCACAAAAAGGATAAAAGACCTATTATTACAAAAAAAAGTAGGGGCAGCTCAGCCCCTAACACATCCCTTCCCAAATCACTACAAAAACTCAACAAAAAACACCACTGTTTGGGTGGGATCAAAGCCTGCAAACCAGCAAGAATCAGCCACAACCAGAGAAGGGGTGGGGGGAAATCAAGTACCACAAAAGGTGAGCCCCATCCCACCACCCCGCCACAGAAAAGTAAATCATGTCTTACCTCAAAACATTCTCATACAGTTGTTTTTCAACAGAGAAGAGCACCCCAGGCAGCCAGAAGTGCAGTCCAGGCAAGGAGGACACTTCACCTCAGCAGCTGGGGCTGCCCTGCCCGGTTCTGGAAGGGTCCACAGCCCCTCAGGGCTCCCCTCAGCAATAAGCAGCTCAAGTGGCAGCACCTGAAGCAACTGGCACCTGAGGTAACTTTTCTCTTTCTCTCCTCCCCTCACAGCCTTTAAAGCTACTTCCCCCCCGCCCCAAAAAAAAAAAAAAAACACCACAAAAAGACTAACCTGAATATATTGCTCACTTTTTCTTCAAAGTTCTCTGCTCCAAGGCCATGTACAGTGGTGGGGTAGGGGGCAAGCTGTGTTTTCCTCAGATGAAAACACACTTGCATGCATAGCCCTACCTCAAGCCTTTGGGGCTGGTTTCCACTGCAGCCCCTCAGCAGAGAAAGGAACATTTTCAGTATGTTTCTGGCACATTTTCAGTATCTTGTCTTGTGCATTAAGGTCCCAGGGTGGGAAATGGGCAGTAATGCCAAAACATGCTTTTCAGCTGCAGAGCCTGCAGCAATGGCCCTACACATCAGCCTTACTCCTAAAATGCGACCTTTTCCCATACCTAATACACAACATCCCTGTCAGGTTTCTACTTTGACACACAAAATGGCACCAAGTTATAGGGCAAGGCCCCATCACTTACATACAAAGCAAATGTATTATATAGATGCAGCAAGTAAGGTATATCCCTGAAGAAGGAATTTTTCCTGACACCTCCCTGAGCCGTGTCAGGAAAGATGGGGGCTGGAAGTGCTGCCCAGCTCTTTCTGATGTTTTTACAGCACTTAGCAAAATGGGGCAGTGACATCTTACATCGGGGCCTTGAGGTGCCAGCCACTGTCACGCAAAAATCTTTTCTTAAGGACCAATTTCCAGAACCAATTTCCATTTCAAAACTAATTTATTTGGAAGGAAGAGAATTTGAGCCACCTCATGTCTAGATTAACAAAGATGCAGTAAAAAAATACCGAGTTTTATCAGCAGATCAGAGGTCTATGTTCAAACCCTGCTTTCACAGCTGCAAACGTATTAGCCAGCTTGCAAAGGTCAGGTCTGTGAAATTTTCCATAGGTGGCAGCATTACTGCAGAGTTTCAGTGAGAAATACAGATGAGCAGTATGGTTGCTTCAGCATCGACAGAAACCTCCCTTATGGGAAAAACCTTCTAGGAATTAATTACTTTTCTACAGTGCTGTCACCCAGCACAGGCAGCCATACAAACCTAGAGAATGAATAAAAAAAAATCCAGTACAAAGCCTGTAATTGCATCCAAACAAGGCTTAATAATGAACTCAATATGTGTATTGCTAATTTATAGTTTTTAATAGGCCTGTTATTCCAATAAAGTCAGCCTCTACTTTCAGAGCTTTATTAAAATTAAGAGTTATAGTGAGAGTGAAACTGAGTATTTTTGCCCTAAGTGTCATGTTTGGGATGTCTCTGCCTTTGGAAGAATTCAATTCTTTGAAAGGATAGCTATGCTATATGAAACAAGCACTAGGAAATGGCTCACAGATTGGAAAGAATTCTATGGGCTGTTCAGTGACCTATGTAATGCCTATGAGAAGCTATTAGCAACCACCACCGTAATTAGGGTTCATGTAAAGCACTGGCTTAACCACAGACAGAAGCTCCCTGCTTGTATCCATAGTGCATGTAAGAACAGAGCAAGATTCCTCAGATTGCACTGCTAGCATATCCCACACCATGCTCTAAGGAAAAGATATCTTTTATATGCTTGGGAATTACTTATTCAGATGTGCTGGGGGAAAGGAAGAGATCAACATAGCCACTCGCCTTGCTTGAACCAAAAAGATTGACATTTCACAACAGCACAGCAATACTCTCAAAATATTGGTCAAACAACCGCTAGGTATTCTTAGAGCCAAATAACCCTGTATAGTGAGTTGGATTTGACTTATGAGCAGCCCTTCTTGGGGGTCATCACCCAGAAAAGAATCCCAGGGCTCATTCTTTAGCTTTTCTGATGTCCTTACGAATGAAGGGATAGATACAGGACAGACAGAGGTGATGAGGAAGGGAAAGCATATATAATTTCAATCATCATCTTTCAGGTGCTTGGAAAAGAAACAATCAGTGGATATATTTCATTGCATGTCTAATATGAGTATAATGTAACATAACTGTTTTTATGGGTCAGAAGGTCTCTCGGGACAACAAGTGAGTGAAGTAATGTGTCTTTTCTTAGTTGAAAATGTGACATTTTATACAAAATACCTCCCACCCAAAATTGAAGGAGTAGCAATAAAAAAGCAGTGATTTCGTTAATCTAGCTCTGATTTAGAAGTTAAAGAGCAATTTTATTGAAGACTTCTGTAAAGACAAGGAAAAAAGTGATAAAATGCTTTTTCAACTCTTCAGCTCACCTTTTCCAGCCAATTTCATTTCCCATTGTATATGTTAACCCAGAAACTTACCGGGAATATACCACTTCCTGAAGTCAATATTTTACAGCACTGGAAAAGAGTACTGGAAGGTGCAAATCTCCCTGGAATCAAAACCACTATTTGCAGTATTTTCAACCAGTTAAATACTCATTTTGAGTTTCAGCATTGCAAGCAGCTGCTACATGTCCTTAAGGTTCACGTAATAGGCATCCGATTGCTCTGAATTTTATCACTACTGCACCATTTCACTAGTAAGCACTAAACAGGAGTTACCTATACTTTAAAAACTGAGTAGCAATTTTGGAAATGCATACTCTTCTTCAAAAATCTTGCAAATATGTACCATTTTCAGCACCTTTTAAGTAAGTTAGGGAGAAGTTCTGTGGCTATAGAACTCACTCGGGGTTCCTGCAAATAATGAATTCTGCCCCCTCCAAGGCTCGGACTGCCTTTTTATTTTGTCACCTGGATAGCTGCTCTCACCAGGCACCCTTAATCAAACTTTTCTGCTTTTTGGCATAGTATTTTTTCTTTCCCCACTAATTAGGGGAGCAAAAGCTCCAATACCAATGCAATTAAAGTATCACAAAACACACTAAGCTGGTACAATTTAGTTTTCATTGTGAGACTTGAATTGGTTGCACTGGCATTCACACATCTTCAGTGCTATGACTGACTATACATGGAGAGGAGAAAACTAGGGGGGTTACTCCCCAACAGAGCATACTTAAAACATAACTTTTAACCATAGACAAAGCCAGTGTCCCACCACAACCCACACAGCAGTAGCAGATGCCTACGTGCTGTTTTCCTCAGTTACCCAGGCCTCTACTTAATCAGCTTCTTAGGTACATGTGATCCACAATTCCTGCTTACCCCTTCATGTCTTGTTTTTAGGATACTGGTAAAAATGTCCCAAAGGAAGCTGCTTATTACCTCACTGCTGCTGTTTCACATCTGCCTCATCTGGTTATGCTTTTGCTTCCCTCTCCTGGCTGATTTCAAGCTAAAAAACAAGGAGAAAATTGCGAAGTATAAACCAATACATTTAGAGAAGGCTGAAGAGAAGACATTTCCTGTTCTACAAGCAATGCTGGCTCTTCATTTGACAAGCGAGACTTAGAACAGAAATTTTCCAGAACTTGTGAACTCCCATCTCAAATCTCCTTGCCAGCCTGATACAGCTAACACTCTGTCCCCACACCAAATGTTAACCTTTGGTGCATCAAGGACAAATACTCTGAGTTGCTCTCAAGAACTTGGAAGTATTCCTGGCTGATAGTATTAACCGAAATGCCACATACCTTTGTGAACATATAAATGGGAGAAACCTGACAAAGCTTGTCTAGGATTTATTTTGGGGAGGATCTAAAACAAGTTTCAAAGGGGAAAGAGTGGGGCTTTTTTCACTTAATTTTTAATTTGAAGCATTTTGAGAATTTTGTCAAGCCCCCACCTCAAAAAAAAAAATCACAGCTTCACAAAAATTTAACATTAACTGAAAATCTCAAATTCTCAGTTTTAGAATGAATATTTATTATTTTTACTGCACAGGTCAAAGTCAGTTATAACTTCTCTAAGTTTCCCTCCTGTTTCATATCATTTTAACAAACATCCCGCATTCCCACTAAAAATAAGAGGGCATTTGCATTTTTCCTTTAGATATTCCTAAAAATAAAACCCCTTTTTGTGTGTGTGTTTTCATGACTCTGCAACGTATTCCTTCCACTCAAGCTCTTCTCCCTAGTCTCCTCTCCATTTCAACTATTACACTGAAATTCCTTCTTTTAAATACTTACCTGAAACAAAATGCCATTCCTATTCTAGTATATTTTCCTAGTCTTTTCTAAATACTCTCCCTAAAGCATGGGAATCTCTTCTGCCAGGACCCATTAATGCTATAAAGGGCAGCTAGTATCTGTCACATTGATTACAACAGCGGTCTGTGAGGTAAGCAAAATTCAGAGAATGATGATGAATTGATTTTTGTTTTCTTAAAACGAATCGAAAAATGCAATGAGCCCACCATTAATTGTTCTGTTTACTCCACACACTGAACTTAATTAACTATTTAATTAAACAATGAATTAATGCTGTTAGCAAAACACGATATGGGTCATGCCATCCAGTCTTCCCCTTCTTTTCCTCCCCTCCTCCATGCATCCACTCAAGTTTTATCTCCACAACAGAACAGAAGCCTCTCTTTGTTACAGCTGCAACAGTAGCATCATTGACTAAAGTACTCATGTGTCCAAAAATAACCAAGCAAGTGTCCATTCTGTTTGGAGCCATTTGGCATCGTGTCCTCACACTTGGAACATCCCTCGAAATTCTACACCTTCTCAGATGGGAATTAAAAACCAAGACCCTGACTACTTGTATACATTTAAAGGGACAATTACTTTTTTCCTCCACAGGTTAAGTATTTCTAAAGAGCTTACAATACCTGCGTATCTTAGCAACACTTGTTCAAAGAGTTATTTTCTTCGTTCTTGGCCAAATTTCATGAAGGGTAATTACTCCCTACTTTGAATTTACCAGATAGTTTTATCTGATTTTTTAAATTTTGTTTTCTTCTACAATTTTTCCAACATCACAACATCTTATCCAGTATACATTCTACACATAGACCCAAAATAACTTTTGGTCTTACTTAGTAAATAGCAATTGTAGAATAGTTCATGTAGCAAAAGAGTCAGGCTTTTTATGTTAGGGACAGTAAGATAACCCGAATGCATGAACCTAGCTAAAGCAGGCATTATTGTTCCTGCTTTTAGAAAAAAAAGGAAGGAAGAAATTAGATTATTTGCTTAGTTCATGCAACAAATGTGAAACAGAACAGAGAACAAAATCCAGATCCCTTAAGTTCCTTGTCAGTCTTCTAATTAAGAACTTACCCTTGATTTTTATGAAGAAAAACTATAGGCTCAGTCCCTTTTTGATCTGTGCTGTAATCTTTTTCACTAAACAGATTTCAAAACCTACCCCAGAAATGGCCACATTTCAGTACTATGTGAAGCAAACACTACAACCAATACAACTTGTAAAGAAAAAAAAAAGGCAGTTTCAGCTTAAAAAACATTATACAAATCACTAAGATTGCAGATCACTAGGGAATAAAGTTTGTTTCCAAGATCAGTTAACTTTTTTTCTACCTTCACATTCAACTCTGGAATGATTTTGGACAAGAAGCAAGTGGAAACATTAGCCTGGATTATTTTGTTTTGTTGATACATATCAGAACAAAATGAAGAACAACAACAATCTTTAACAGTGCATATAGCTGTACAAAGCTACATCAAACAAAGGTTTGATGGTTTATTATTGCTGTCAGCCGAAGTCCTAGGCAGGTTGAAATGCTCCTCGTGGAGCTCTTGGTTTGAGTTCTCTCATGGCCAAAACCACATTTCTAAATACAGGGAGTAATACTGGATAAACATCCTTCCAGTTCATGCAAATTTACGGCTGTCAAGTTGGGCCATGTGGATGGTATTTTCCAATCCACTGTTTATTGCTTCCCTAGCCTCCTCCTCCAGACCAATGTCACACCAGCTACAGAGGAATTTGGTGATGCATCCAGAATTAATAAATTTCAGAATTCAGTCACTGCAACAAGGCTTTCCTGGTAAATAAAACACCCATCACAGTCACAACAAAAGCAAGGTACTTATTCCACAGGAGTCCCATTTTATTTAGAGCACTCTGCATCACAGAATGCATGCTGTGGATGGCAAACATGACACAAAAATCAGCAGCTTCCTACCACTTGGGAGGGAAGAAGCGGTCAGGCTCTGTGGAACTGCAAATTTGGCAACATTAGATGAAATCACTGCTACACCCAGGCTGCTTGTAACAATTATGCTGGTGCTGACACTGCTCAGAGAAATCAGAACAAACAGCAAAGAGACAGAATGTATTTCAAGCTGCTGCAGAAAACACCACTGCAGCTTCTTTTTCTGCAATGGCTGTTCTGATTTCTTGTGGCAGACGCAAAGTCCAGTTGTCTCATTACTGTTCTAAAAGGACAATGGAGATACAGTGCTTGAAGCAAACAATTGCCTCCTTATGCAATGTTCCACCTAATACAAGGAGAGGAACACTGAGCAGAAACAGCCAAAAAATGAGAAAACAGGAAAATGAAAGTAGGTGCATAGATGACTTCAGAAATTCAAGGATCTTTTTGAGAAAGAGAGTAGAGACACGAGGGTGTAAACAGGAAACAAAACACACAAATTGTAATCTCTTCTTGCCTCTTGCATGAATTACTAAAATAATTTGAGCAACTAGATACATTTTCAAGTGTAAAATCCTGCGACTGAAGTCACATCAAAGCAGGATTTCACAAAACACACACCTTGCAGCTCAGCTGACCTCAGTCTGAGCTCCTGCTACAAGCTGCTGAGAACACCTGCAGAACTCCATATTCTTCTGCTCTGTAGGTAGAGCACCAGACGGGGAACTCAGAAGACCTCATTTTCTAGCGCTACCACTTATCCGCTAGACACCACTCCCGCCCCAGAGACCATGTGTTGGGCCTCAGGCCGTACCCCTCCCGCTCACGTCATCTGCTGGGACAGCAAAACCGGACTCGTCCCTCCCGCTCCCGTTTTAAAGGGCGCCCGCGCCAATCAGAGGGAGCCACGTGGCAGAGCGGGGGCGCGCAGCGTCACCTGCGCGGCGTCTATAAAAGCCGCGAGGGGGCGCGAGGCTGGCCGTTGGGCTGTTAGTGCTGTGGTTGTGGCTGCTGGGGAGAAAGGGAGTGGTTTTTGTGTGTGCTTTAAACTAAAGCTAGAGTTAATGTGTTAAAATGATGTTGTACGTACAGGGTCTTGGATACTAACTTTAAAAATAGCATTATCTGTAGAGAGTCTAGGAAAAAAGCAAAATTTTGATTGCATCAACTTTGTGTCATTGCTCTATTGAGCGTCCATTGAGAATCTGCCCCGTAGTGTTGGATGATAGTAGGCAGAGAAGACTTAATGAGTTTTATGTCTTACACTGGGAAAAGTAAAGGTTTTCAAGCTCTGAAATGTACTTTTTTTTTTTACAGTGTAGTGAAAAACTGAGGCCTTTCAAAACTCTCTTGACTCAGCCTTTGCTGATGAGGGCCAGCAACAAATTTAATTAGGGCACTGGTTTGCAATGTGACAAACCAAGGTCAATTGTGGACAGAATCAAGAAGAAAAACTTAAATTGTGTATCTTGTAGGAAGCGTTTACTAAGAAAAATAAAATTAAAACATTGTACCTTGTCTTTGTATCTTAATTTCATAGTGATTACATCCTTTATTTAAATAAAATGTTATAATTAGCTTTGTCTCTAGGTATAGTACAATACAATTGCCATCAGTGTGTTTGAATAAACACATTATTGTGTTTGCAATGTGGACAAGAAGTGCTCAAACACACTCTGAGAAACTAAACAGTATTTTGCTGAGACCCAAGTGTTGCGTTTGAAGCATTGCAGGTTGCAGCTCCATAATCTTTCATGCTTTGCTTGTAACTGATTTCATTGTTCTGCACCCTCCATTTTTGTGTGGCTATGTAGCTACAGAACTGTTTTGTGAACCAGAGAGCTGAACTTCTCCACTGTCAGAAACATCCATGCAATCACAGCCTCCCTTCTGCTGAATCTGGACTGCCTGGGACTGGTCAGAAGAACCAGGGTTTTACGTTTGCAGGGTCTGTGGAGGAAGAATTGTATTGAAGTCTTTGGCATGGAAGTCAATACCTTGCTTAGTCTGGTTTAGAGACATGGGTCATAGAGGCTTCTGGTGTTTAACAGGGGTTAGTTACCCTGGCAGTTTTGTGGGAAGTCAGATATAATAGAACCCCCTGTAGTTGTTTAGTGAATTGATGTTCTCGGTAATTTCCTGCCTCCTGTTGGAAACATGACTGATAAACTTGTTGATATTGTAGAGCCCCTGCAGAGTCCAGGGAACTTCCAGTTTGTGGGAAATATTTCTAGTTGCTGTCCAGTTTGGACTGTAACCAAGTTTTAGAAAGATTGTTTCTCTCAAACCAGAGAATCTTTTTCCTTTTCGGTAGAGGATAATGTTCTAGCACTGATTATTTTACGTGTACTCTTTTGTAGCTCAAATTTGCCTAGAGAATAGCTCTATTTTCAAAGAGTTGTCTAATTTGCCTTCTACTTTCTTAGACCTTTCTGCAATTACAATAAAAAATGGAATTTGACAAACTGGTTAACCTTGTGGTTCTCTGTCTTGGGGCTGATCAGCCTTTGATTCAATGTCACCTCCTCGCCTTATAGAGGAGGCTCTACACACAGCAAAAGTGGAAACAAGCAGCTTGGTAAGCAAGAGAACTTGGAAAGTCTGGTCTCCAAGGCATATATGCCTCATAGTTGGATTCTCTGCTGTCTAGTAGGATGCAAACATTTTAATGCTACTTCTCCAGTGTGAATTATCTGGAATTTAGTAAGGCCCAAGCTCACTGTGCAGCCTCTGTCAGAGCAGGCAAAAATTCAAGCTCTCTCATGTTTTATTGAAGTAAGCAGTTGAAACATCTGTTACTATGAAACCTAATTGGAATTGGTCATTGAGTCAAAAACTACCATGGGGAAGTGGACAGACACAGAGCATGAATATGTAAGGGTCATTTTGGTTTAAGCAATGAGGATAGGAGAAGATTATTTTTACTTCAGTAACCATAAAGGAAAAACAGTGAAACTAAAGGAATGCAGCTTTACCCAGTGGTCTGGCTTAATGCTAGGAGTAATACTTCCAGCTTCCTGCAAGCTCTCAATCTACTGTTAAAATAAAAGGAGTCAACCTGAACCATTTTTTAATAATTAAACTTTGCACTAGTGGCTCAGATGAAGTCACTTCACTTTGCATGCAACACATGAGGCAAATGTTATGTGACTAATTATTGCACTTGAGTGCAGTGACTTGTTAGATGTAGCAACTGGATCTTGTGTCCTTGTGTGACTGTGCTCTAAATTCCACAGAGTTCATACAGATGGCTCCTTGCGAAGCTACCTGGACGCCTTTTGGATCTATCTGTCCCTGTTTACTGTGCTTCTCATCATTACATAAATATGCCATGCAAGTATTAAAACATCAAGTTCTTGCTTCACACAAATGGCAATACTGACACCTGTATATGAATTGTGACCAAGATTTCCCTCTTTGTACTTCAGCAAAACATCCTGCTCACCTGTCAACACCTCATTTTAAAGTTGTTGGCAGGGTCTGTGCCTAAAGCCTAATCTAAATGTAGCTGAAACTAATGAAGATCTGTCTACAGTGATTTCTGTGAGAGTAGGAAAAAGGCACAACATACTCAAATCGTTACTTTTTGTGCTAGATCAGTGATAACATTTCTAGTTCTGAAATTCACTTTATTGCATTTAAATGAACACTGCAGCAGTGATTATATAAAGAAAATTTCAGGTTCATGTGACTCATGTGACATGCTTATGTCAGAGCAGGCACCAGCTTCCCCCCTCCAAGGACTCTGAAATCAGTGTTTGATGATAGAAGGATAAGAAGTGGGAGTCTAGTTATAGATTATAAATGGCTGAGGTGCCCCAATGCCAAAAAGTCTTGGGGCTGTGCATTTTCATTCTCTGAGACATGACCTCCTGGAGGGAATGGAGCTCATCTCTTATGTGTTTGTGCAGCTGGGGTAACCACCAGCTGAACAAGGAGCAGTGAAACATAAGCAAAGAGGTTTTGATGGAGCTAGAGAGAATCCCAGTGCCCTGTGGGAGGTGGAGCGGAAATCCACGCTTCCACTTTTTGCTCTTGTGTGCTGTTTAAGATGCTTACCTGCCAGGAAAGATCAGCTTTAAGTCGAAACCCAAGTGTTAGAACTGATGTGTCTTTTGGAAGGGATAGCTATTAGCCAAAACTTACCAGCATTTCTACATCATGTTTAATATACCCTTCTGAGAGTATATTGGTTTTAATCAACAGAGAATAGAAATAGAATAACAATAATAAAAATTGACAATGAAATCTGATTATTTAGAAGCAGGAAGCTGTACTATTCTTCTGCGTGCTTGTGTTTGCTTAAGAACAAGATTTGTGTAGTTTAAATGAATTAATAATCAAATATCAGTAAAGGAGTTGATTACTTTTTGATTTCTTCATTCCTTTTGGAGTCTTTTACAAACTAACTTCTGTTTTAAAAAATGTTTCTTTTTTTTTTTCCTGGGATAGAAGTACTCTGTTTACTGGCAGATAAAGCAAGAAACAGGATCATGTAAAAAATAGTACGCACAGGGAAGCTCAAAGGAAAATTTGTTCTGTTCTAGGTAGTGAAGTAAGTGCAAAGATGAAGGCACTGAAAGAGAAAGGGAGGAAGGTCAATGAGCAGAGTGATTCAGGGCTTACTGTTGTCTAGGATTTTAAAATAGTCTCTAGCCAATTAAGGATCACTGGTAAACAACCAGCACTTTTCCTATTTCTCAGAGGTTCTTGCTACACAGCTACTTTAAGCTGTATCTTCTACTGCAGACCTTGAATCTGATTATTTAGAAGTTCTGAGGCCTTTGAAGAAAGTGAAACATTTTCCTTCTGGATGGCAGCAGTTGTCTGGGGCAGTGATCTTGAGACATATTGGTAGGCTCAATTCCAAATAAAGGTCTCTTTCATTGGTGTCTTTTAAATAGCTTCCCATTTGCCAAGCTGAAAATGACTTTGTCTAAAGTATGAGCATGTAATTTAGTGATCAGAGTTCTGATCTGGAAAACAACATGAGAGTTACTCGGTCATCTGCATGCACTGGTGCCTTCCTGCGGAGTCCTGCACAGTGAAGTCAAAGTGAAAAGAAAATGGCTGAGCCTGCTGCAACTGTTGTTGTGGTTTTGGTTCTCTCAGGACCAAAGATGTAGTTTGGATTTTGAAGGGGAAGAGGAGAGATGAAGGAAGAAGTGGGAGGAAAGGGAAGAAGTGAAGTAGGGGAATATGTGGAAAATATATAAAAAAGAATGGAGTAGCATGGGAAAAACAGATCCTGCAAACGTTAGAAGATGTATTTGGACTAACTAGGGAGATTCCCACCAGTCAGGTGGATTCTTACAACTAAGCAGTAGAAGAGAAAACTTCATGGCTAAATTCAGGATAGCATATTGTCGTAGTTCAGCCCCGATCGGACCAGACTACGCAGTCTCTCTCTCACTCCCCCCACCCTCCGAGAGAACAGGGGGAGATGATATAAGGAAAAATGGCTCGAGGTTTGAGATAAGGACAGGGAGAAATCCTTAAAGTTACCGTCACGGGCAAAACAGACTCGACTTGGGGAACACTCTTCATTTATTACTACAAACAGCAGGATAATGAGACAGGGAACAAGATAACCTCCCCCCACCCCTCCCTCTTCCCAAGCTCAGGACAAATGATGTGCAAATCAAGACCAAGTTTCTTTAGGTCTTCAAAGTGAGATATATTTCAAACTAAGCCTAGTTTACAAAGCTTTTCAGGGCAAGGATTAAATGGTGTTTTAAATAAAAGTAGTGGCAAATTAGAATACTGAGAAAGTTCTGCTCTGAATTTCAGCAACAGTTATCAGCAGTTTTGACAACTCAAAAGTGTGCAGCTAAGTGGAAAGCCGACATGGTTTCGTAAGTAACAGGCAACTGTTTAATGAGTTCTCCTTCTCTAATTATGTGATGGAAGAAAATTTTCTCTCAGTTTTAGAAACATTTCCATGGGCTCCTCTGAACTAGAATGAGTTGTGTGTGCTCAGTAACTCTGAAAGTCTGACTGTAAGCACTAGTTACAGAAAAAGTGAGAAACCTGAGGTGAAGGCATGCTTTTTATGAGTCTGGACTTTTGCCTTTCTGTGCTGCTGTTAGCAGGTGATGTTACTGCATGTTCTCCCTGACTAAAGTAGGATGATAAGACTGTAAGTCTGATTGATCACTTACATAGTAATTTTCTCATATAGAGAATCCACACTAAAAAAAAAAAAATCAATCTCTGCCCTGACTCCAAGCAGGGCTGTCAAATCTCCAGCCTCTATGCTTCTTCAGTATGCCCAGCCCAGGGCCATCATCTCCTGGTTCCAGGACCCTTCATGTCAGGTACAACTGAACAGCGTGCCAGACAGCTGCATCGGTTATGTGTGGTCTCAGGGTGCAAGAGACTGCCACACTGCTCAACAGCCAGAGCGTGTGGCTTCTAATGAGGGCCTGACACACAGAAGAGTCTTTCTAAAGAACATACTCTCCTCAGCCATAACCCCTTCTGGCACATCTTCACTTGCAGGTGTGCTTCCTACATCCCAAAGGAAAAAAGTTAAGAAATCTGTTTACAACAAGGCTAAATGCAGCCACAGTATGTACTAAGGATGGCAGAGCAGACTGCCTGACCACAAATCACACCAGACAATGGCTGTTGGTTGTGAGGCTACATTTCCTTATATCCCTGGTAAAGCATCTGCTTTGCATTGTTACCAGTGAGAAAAACAAAGCTTATACGTGCGCACTGGTGACTTGGGCCCCCAAAGGTCCCTGGTCCTCAGCGCAGGGTAAGGAAATAGCCTCAGACAAGTAGCCAAGTGAATTTCAAGCCTGTGTGCCATGAGCTGTTTTTAAAGCATGTTATAAATCTTTTAACTGAAAGACTGCTCCTGTGAGCTAGTTAAGTGCTATCATACCCAGTTTATTTCCAATTAAAAAAATAGGAACAGAAAGCATTTGCTTGAAGTCTCCAAGGGAATCAAGAGCACAGCAAGGATTAGAACTAAGGATTTCCTGTCCAATCTGCAAACCACACCTCTCTCCTGTTTACAATGCTAACTTATTCCCTAGCAGAAAAGCCATGTGAATGGAACAATTCATTCTGCTATTTCAGCCTCCCTTCCTTCCCTTCTCAGTTCATTCCTGGCATTACCTTCAGATCCTTAAAAACCTGTTCCCAGAAGAACTGTACGACCAAGCAAAGAATGTTTCAGAAAAGTTTCAGCTGCAAATACGTGAATAATGTTTTCTAAATTAAATAAAGTTTGAAACACTTTAAAAATACCCTAAAGTATTGTGCTCTTGCTAATGAAAAATGAAACCAAAAGGTAAAGGAACTAATACATCAAGGAGTAAGTGAACGATTGGGTAAAGCCAATCATGCTAGTTACCTGCACACATCATTTTTTGTATGCATGACTTGAGTGATAGTGTTACTACTCAGAGTCATGGCTTAAGGATCAAGAGAGTTTTAAAGAGCTATCATCTTTAGGCTCTTTGCATTTCCTTTCCTTTTTTAAAAATTTTGTTTTAGAATCACACTTTCACATTTCCCTCTGGAATCAAAAGCTAAAAACTCCTTGAAAAATATCAGCTGAATTTCTTACTTCTTTCTGTGATTCCAGGGCTTAGGACATCAATCTGTTCACACTCTTTAAATACCATGAGAGGTTAGCAACACCAAGCTGATTGAAAGTATGAGACTTGACTAGAGCCTAGGATCAAGTAACAATGCTTGAGTTCAAAGACTACAGTGGCATTTTATTCCAAATTATATATTTAATCATCGCTTCCCACAATCCATGATTTTTAAGGAACATTTCTCCTGGCAAAGCTGGGTCATTGATGTGATAAGTTCGTACACCCAGCTAGCACCACACAGAGCTAGCAATTAACTAGCAGAATGCTAGTAAAATTACAGGCTACTTCAAAGTACATGATTCCAAAGAGCTGAGCCTGCTCTTTTTTAGATCAATTGGGGTTTTATGTTGGGGTTTCAGTGATACATGCAAGATAACCACAGAGCTTGAGCGAAGACTTGTACTTATGTACCCCTTTTGAAATAAACCTGCACAGGTGTAATTCTTCCAGTTCATAGTGAAGGATATAGCTTGTTAATTTAATTAATGCATAAAAGCACTTTGCCTTAGTAAGAATCTAACATAGAAGATGCTAAACCCCACTATTAAAAATAACAGGGAAATCATATAGATGGCAGTGTTTTAAACATACTTGCTTTCAACCTCCTGCTTTTGTTAAACAAAATTGTTTCATGAAAGTCTCTGAGGCTTCTTTTTCACTTATTTAGATCACCGATGGAGGTTTATTAGGAAGGAAAAATGAACATTTCTTTTCCCTCAATAACACTGCAACCCATCCCCAGAAAGAAATATTTCTGTGTGGAGGCCATGAGAATGTGGAAGTTTAAAAAAAAAAAAAAACCAAAAAACAAGCCAACCCCAAAAGAAAACTAGTCAAGGCCCTTGGCAGTCCTGTGTCTTAGCTCCTCCCCTTCCTGCAGCGTGCCTCATAAAGCTGGTGACTAAGGCTCTCTTCACCTGTGAGTTATTCTGCGCTTCTTAGAGATGTAGCATGTTATCAGTTAAGTCTATGCATGAAGTGTTGTTTTTTTCCCTGCAAGATAACTTTTGGTTGCAATTGTTGGTATTGCTGTTATGTTCCTTTTGTTGATCTCAATATATTTAAAGAAACTGAGGAATGTTGATTATCCACTTTCCAAAGACTAACAGGAGAAGGAAATCTGTATTTTTTTCAATAGTATTCTCTGAGTATGGATTTATTGGTTTTGGTGTATCTTGATTTTGTCACTGGTACAAAGAACCTGTGTTTTCAAGCTGAATAATCTGGTTTCTCTGTAGAATCGTGAAAACTGGGGCTGGAAAGGACTAAGGCATCCCTTACCCTTAGGCAGGGAGCAGCTCTACTTAGACTATTCCCAGTAGGTGGTTATCTAATTTGCTTCAAGTGTCTGGTAGTGGATGAGCTGCAGATTTTTTTAACAATGTAGTGCACTGTTTAATCATTCTAGTTAGAATAAAAACACATTCTGAGTGCCTTGCATTGTGTACATAGTGCTTAGTTTGGGATGACTGTTCTCATTTTGTTTCTTTTTTTGTTTGTTTTTTTTTGTATTGTTTGTAGGTTTCAGGGTTCCAAGTTATCTGCAAATTATCCTGAGGTGGAGGATTCAAAGTGCCAGGTTATCCTGAGCTATATGCTTCGTTAATTGCAGCTACCAAGTTACAGGAAGGGCTAAATCTAGGTGTTGTGGATCTCCTATCTTCTCCTATGGCTGCAGTTTAAGTTTCAAGAGGATTGTTAGCTTCCCGTAACAGTTTTTGTATTTTTTGGTTGGATTCATCCTCCCATAGAACTAGCTACAGTTTGTAAAAAATGTAGTAAGAGACTTAAAAATAAGAAGAACATAATTTTTCTGTGCATCTCGAGTTATCTCTCTTTTCTTAAATCTTTAACCCTTAAATACTGGGAAACCTCCTACTCTCCCAAACAGGCCCTCCTATCTGAAAAATACTTGTTTTCCTCCCTCCAAACAGGTGCTTCCTGTCTACCTCCAAGACCTTTTTTCTTCTTTTCCAGAAGCCTTTTCCCTGTATCCTTGCATGTATTTTTGAACTGGAACTTTTAAATAAAACTTCTGCCAAAATTCAAGTGTGTGAATCCTGTACAAATTGTGCTTAAATAATCCATTAAACTAATATTTTGCAAATTGTGGTTTGAAACATTGTAATTTATACCTGCTCTAAACAAATCAACTTTGGAGCTGGTTTTAAACCTGTCTTGCAAACTACTACTTTAATGAACATATGAAATTCTTTCTGAACCTAATTAGCTTTTCTGTTTGCTTGCACCAGGCTGAAGTTAAGAAAAAAAGCCTTAGTAATTTGTGAAAGAAAAAAAAAAATGCTGAGGCTTCCCCTTGTAATATCAGAGCTTTAATACAATCTACTTTACACTTTTTGAGATGACACAAGCTGCTTGTTTACCAAAATATCTGAGATTTCATTGCATAATGTTAGATGATGAGTAGATTGGGGCACTCAGTTACAGAATTATTAGATAGTACTGTTACATTGTTTTGTCTGGGAAATGGCTCTCTAGAAAATTACTGGCAGTTGTAAAGCAAACAGAAAGTTATCTACCATCCTCTTCTGCTTTTTATCATTGTTAATGCTTAAATGAAAATTCCCAGTGACTGATCAGGGAGGATGACATTTTGTGCCATTTTTGCGTATTTCCTCAACAGTACAAATACTCAGAACTGCTAGAAACTTTAATTTTTTTTTCCTTTCCAAAAATAAAAACCAGCGACTTTGGTGGAACTGCTCTGGTGAAGTAGGGTGTAATATATATCTTTGTAGTGTTCATCTTTGGGATAGCGAGGCAGGAACTGGAAATGCTTAAACCTTTGTTTAAACCTTACTTTTAGCTGAAAATCTCTGTCTGCTGGCAGTTGGGGCTTTACAGGTGGAACCTGGTTAAAATGAACTCAGGCCAAGTGAAGCCTGACTGTCAGAAAAAGCAAATGAAAGTTCTGCATGCCTGCAGAAGACATCCTGGCATGACAGTTGGCACACAGCATTAAGGGCCTACCTGCTCCAGTGAGGTTGGTGTTGATGTCAGGTGGTCAGATGGATTGGGACTGGGACCATGTGCAGTTTTCCTGACACTCACTGCAGAAATCAGGATCTGCCTGACCTTTTGTTAAGCGTGAACTTCCATCTGGCACTATTAAGATGTGACTCGGCACTGTTTTGATAATGGTTGTTAATTAAGTGGCTACATACGTACAGACACAAAGTGAATATTAGCAAACATTTTCTAGGAGCAAAGGCTGTTAGGCTGTGAAATGCTCTCCCAAAAAGCAGTAGAAACCTCTTGCTGAAACACTTCAAGCTAGACAGAATGAAGTACAGAGGAGAACGCTATAGGGAATTACGTTGCCCTGATGTTAACCTGCATGTGACCTCAGATGGCTCAGCTGTTACTAAATTCCAGTGGTAATTTTGGTGATAACTACTCCCTTTATTTCTAAACAGAATCGTTGTAATTCATTATAGTCTTGTCTAACAGGTCAAATTACAGGGAAACTAAAGCAGATACAAAACGAGTTGCTGATAAAGTTGTTCTTTGGGGCTTTAGTTGTTTGATCAGTGATTTGACATTAATATATATGTATTTATTGGCTGCCATCACATTTTACATTCTGATTTTTAAGTTCTAACTTCTGCAGCTCCTGATTTATGCTGCCGTGAACTGACTGCTCTGTATGTATTCACTGGCCTTTAACAAACAACCAGAAATGCTTTTCTGTGGATCCTTATCCCTATATGTCCCTCCCATTTCCTGGAGATGTTCTTTAGTCTGAGCTGAAGGGGTTTGTAGAGTAAGAATTAGTAATTAAAGCATGATTGGAATAGATAAATGCTCATTACAGCTTTGTGCTGTTGGTGGTTGTTATAAATTTAATATAATATGGTTACTATCTCCCCAGAGCACCGGAACAAATGCTTAAACTCCAGTGAAATCAAAGAGGCGTAAGTATGTGCTTACAAACTTAGAATCACAGCTGCGAAATGCACTCTTGCTAATTTGCACTAACCATTCATACTAGTGTGTATCCTTGTGTTGTCTGAATTAATAAGCAACTGAACACCCAAGCAAAGATTCTGATTCCCAAGATGTCTTACAAATTACCCTGGCTGTGATTTAATGTTAATTATTTATTATACTTCATTATAGTCTATAGCTCAGTTAGTTCAAAACAAAAACCTGAAATGTGAAATTAAGATCCATCCTTCTGGCACCATGATATTAAATCTTTTCTAAGAGAGGTTTTGTTTTAATTATAAGGTATGTGCTAAAGCTTCATTTATTTATATTGCAGAGCTAATTCCAGGTCCTATTTTTTTTTAAGCAACAGGAGTTCTTGAAACAATGTTCATTGTACTATAAGAGCCAAATTCTGCAGTAATTGTACAGAAGGCGATGGATGAATTGGACTTTATTTTCCTGTTAAATGGTTGCAGGGCAACTCTGTTTAGAGTTGAAAAGGATATTTTTAAGGAAAATTGAGAAAAAAAAGAGGAATGCCAGCTTTCATTCTGAATTTGGTACTGACTAAATATGGCCACAAATTTGTATGATGGAGTGAATTTGTTCTTGAGCTCTGGGAAATGTGGGCCTGGGTGTTAAGAGAAGGGCCTTCGTGCTGTAGTGATCCCAGAAGAGTCTGTCTTGATTGTGAATGTTTTCAGACTTGCAGTGTGTTTGGTTTTAGATTTTTTGATTGCTCTCAAACTGGACTGTGATAAATTATTTTAGTCCCAAAACAGGATTCCAATTATAGTTTCCAATTTATTGATTAGAAACAAGCAAACGGCGCTGGGTGCGCCCGGAGTCTTCGCTCCACCAAGACGCGCACCCCTTTGTTCCCAGTTGCAGTATTGATAACCTCTCCCGGTCCCCCATCGTGCCTGTCTCCTTTTTGGGAGCTCACAATCTACGCTCCCTTGGTTACTCACACCGTTCGCGGCAGGTACTGATTGGCCAAACCGTATCACTGGCCGCTGTACAGGTGTTAATTGGCTAAAAGTACAGAAGCCGCGGGTCCCATCTTTGGGGTTGTTCACGTGCCCGTGGTCATCAGCCCCAGCCCGCCTTTCCCGCCTTCTGTTCGCTCCATTGTCAAGTGTCCTTCTTGTGCAAACAGCGCTGTTAAGCAGGTAAAATCCTTAATTATGTCAAACTACTAAGGCAGGAGTGAATCCTGCCGAACACATTTTTAATAACTTAAATAAACCTCCCGAATACGTTTATAACTTTAAACAGAACTTTTACATTACCTATACAGTTACAAAAACACGGCTTTGGAACTATGTACATATCTTCCTGTTTGCCCTAAGCCTGTGGCTGTATAAGAACAAACAGGATAATTAAAGATTCCACATACAACGAGGGTCACATTTCACCATGCAACCCTAGTATTGCTTCACATTAACAGGAATCAGGTGAACATATCTCACAGGACTAAGCAAAATACATGGTTCCAGATATTCCCAAACTTAGGTGAGTTGCAGTTCTTAAGAATGCCCAGTATGTGTTGAGTGCTCTTTCAAACATTATTGTTGTTTCCCGGTTGATTTTATTTGCATGTGCAATCTTTATCAGGGATGTAGAGATAAATCTGCCTTTGTCCAAAGTAGCCCTATAATCCTGGGCAGTTGTGTGTTTCTGCTGTTTACTCCCAAACATTGGGAGCCTGACTGCATTTGTGTGTTTCTTTAGAGGTGTTCAGTTCCCACAGTTCTATGTGTTGTGCTGTACTCGACCAGGAATTCAATGGTCTTTTGCTTAAGCAGCCTCTTAGGTATTTTGAGCTCGAAATGCAAAATTACTGTACATGATGACTCTCCTATGAGACTTGTTTCAAGGCACATTGCGAGTTTCTGGCATTGCTGGTGAATCTCAAAGTGAAATCTGGATCAGCAAGCTCTACCCAGCCTGAGAAGGAAGAAAATGTTTGCACAAACATCTGTGAAGGGAAACTGATGACTTTCACAAGATCTTAAATAGATTGTACTGAATCAATTATCCAAGTCCTGTGTGTTAACTACAGCTGAGACTTTTAACTGGGACCCAGTGAGCTAAAAAGGAGCCTTCATCCTTTCTGAGCCAAGCAGGAGTTGTGCCAAGTTGGGCTCGGCTGGAAGTCTTTCTTTGTAGATCTTGCTGGCTGTCAGTGTGAAAGGTGGATGGAGGCTAAAAATGGCTCAGAGGCACGGCTGGGTGTACGCAGGGAATAGCAATGAGAACGGCAAAGCCGCGCTTGGGTTCTCCAGTGAAATAAGAGACCGAGTCTGCAGACATTATGGAAAGCATCCATGAGGGCTGAAAAACGTGCATCAAACAGGTTATGTGGCTACAGCGAGGAACTGCTGCGTGGGGAAATGGCAAGAGAAGGAAGTGAGGGAGGGGGGAGAAGAAACAAACAAACAAAAAAAAACCCCAAACCCAAACAACAAACCCCAAACCAAACACCGACAACAAGCAAGGGGGAGATTCGGTGAATGACTGAAATAAAGGGGGAGCCTGCAAAGCATCCTGCTTGAGCGGGTAGGAGACGGAAGCAATTGGTCCCTCGGAGGCCGCCTTCCCTGCAGGGGACGGAAACGGCGCGGCGCTGCAGCTGCCGCCAACCCCAGCGCGGAGGGGGGCCGCCGGCGGGCAAGGCCCGCGGTGCTGGCCTCGGGCACGCCGCCATTCCGCCCGGCCCTACGGGGGGCGGTAAGGGACCCGCCGCCCCGCCCCGCCCTGTCCGAAGCGCCGCCTCGCTCGCCCCCTCGCCGGGTGACGTCACCCCCAGCTCCGCCGGCGCCATTTTGAAAGTGGAGCGTTTTGGGGGGGGCCGGAGCGAGGCGCGGCGCGGGGGCAGCCCCAGGAGCGGAGCCGGCCGCACCCCCGCTGCTATCCGCCGCCATCCGTCCCCGACCGTCGCCCCCCGCCCGGCACCGGCGGCCCCGCCGCGCAGCGCCGAGACCGCCCGACCCGCCGCGGCCGCTATCGAGAGCCCAACATGGCAGGTAAGGGGAGGCTGCCCCCGAGGGGCACCGGCCCCTGCCGCTGCCGGGCGGGGGGGGCGCAGGTGAGGCTGCGGCAGCGGCCTGCGGGGCTGGCGGCCGGGGGCAGCGGGCAACGCCGCCTCCGGCCCCCGCCCGCCCCGGCTCGCTGGGGTTTTCGCCCCGGCTGGCGGAATGCCTCGCAGCCTGCCTCTGCCTCTCCCGAGCCGCGGCCGCCGGCGTGCCGCCTGCCCCTGCCTCGCTCGCTCCCCCGTCCTCGCTCTCCCATTCCGCCTCGCCTGCGCGTTCCTGATTTTTTTTTTTTTTTTTTTTTTCCCCCTGATGGGGAAATCGTGCTTTTCTCCCACCCACCCCTTCTTCCTTTCCCTCCCGTATCGGGGGAAAAAAAAAGCATGAAGGAAGCGAGGTGGAGGGGCTTCGAAGTGATGTATTTTGAAGTTCGGTGTGCGGGAGGCTTGCAGACAGGGTGGGTCTTTTGCCTTTTTCCTCCCCCGCCCCCCCGCCCCTGCAGGCTTTTGGAATTTATATACATGTTCGTATGTTGCATTTATGGAGTTAGAGGAGTTAGCGAGGACTGTGTAGAGAAGTGCTGCCGTGCATGGAGAGCTGTTCTAGGCTGCAGGCGTGCTTGTAGAGTACAATTGCACCCTTCTGTAGGGTGCAGCTTTTAAGCATCTGCAAATGAGAGTAAAATTTGGTACAGGATGTAATAAAATAATACAGGTTTTTCCGTGATTTTTTTTCTAATTCCTTGTGCTCGCTTCCCATTTTGCGTTCTAAAGTGCTCTTGGTAGGCTAGAAGTGTGTATGCATAAGGTATCTCTTCCTTCTTGCTTTACTTTGTGATTTCTTAATTTGGAAATGCATTCACCCCCCCTCTTCTGCAAATGGATTGTCTTTTTGGCGCTTTGCTTTTGGAGGAGCAAGCATAAGAAGCTGTGTTGGGTTTCTATGCTTTTTTTCCCCCTACACCATGCGCCCATGCTCCACCCTCCTCTTTTTGTTTTAGTCGGGGGGGGGGGGGGTGCTATCTTGGTTCAAGTAAATTGTATGAAAAATAGAGTTTTAGCCTTAAGTAGAAGGAGCAGTGATTTTTTTCTTACGAGCTGTCCCCTTAAAATGCTCTATGGTGCCAGCTGCTAAATGCCAAATAAAGAGGTTGGAGAGAGGAGAGAAAATGGGTTGTGTAGGTTTTGGGGAATGGGAGAGAGATGTGTGTGTGACAAACCTTTGCAGTATATCTGCAAAAAGCATTTGGGCATCTCTTGAATAGCTGGATGTTTGTACTTGCCTTCCGTGTGTCAGGCTATGTAGTTTGCATGCCTGTAATCCTTCAGAAAAGAAATTAAGGCAAGCAAGAAACACAGACTGGACTCTGATGTTCCAGCACTTCTCTTAACATTCTGAGACACTGAGTCTTTTTTGGAAAGATAATTTTGGGCCTCCTGGTTTCCACGTCTCTGACTTTTCCCCCCTCAACTTAGCGTAGAAGAGGGGGAAAAGTCCCTTCTGTATTGTTTGTTATCCCAAAATCGATAGTAGACCTCTGGATTAATGTGTAAATGCCATCTGTTGCTCAGCCTGTTTGGATTGTGTTGGGGAAAAGTTCCATTTTGACAGTGGCTTTCCGAAAACAAAAAAAAAAAAAAAAAAAAGGCAAGCCCATTTCAGTCTCTTCCTGTATGTACTCAGCCCTGCAGTGATTTGCTCAGAGTGAAATGCAAAAGAAATGGGTGGTGATTTTTTTGTGTGTTTTGGTGGCAGGGTTCAAATGAATCACTGTCTTCCGCCGAGGCAGTAATGTTCCTGAAGTTTTCTCTTCGATCCGTTTTCTATGGTACTAGAACTTCTTAACATCAGATTGCTTATTTGCTTTTCCGCTCGGATTTGCTGCTTTTTTTTAAGGCTCATAATTGCTTTTATTACTTCTGCGAAGAGACTCTAAAATTGTGGTAAAATATCTTTTCTTTAGCCTTTAGAATGTAGGTTCAGTTCAGTGTTTTTGTAAACGAGGGAAATTAATAGCATGCTTGGTTTATATTGAACAAAAGACTCAAATTTTCCCAAAAATGCTTTTTCTGACAGTTACTGTTGAAGTTGTTCGTTTGTGTGTGTGTTTGTAGAGGGTTCTGACTCCTAAAGTAGGAAGAAGCTTCATGTGAAGATGTTAATGCACTCTCATTTTAAATGCGCAGTTGAAGTTAGCACTAGCAACGTTACTTAGTCCCGGGAGCTTTTGATGATAAGAGGCTTTTATCACTGTTACTGCTTACACTGGTTTTGACAAACGTTGCATTGAACGCTGGCAAACCACTAATGACAAAAACAGTATCTGTAAAGGAAAAAGGTGGGGAGGGGCAGTTTGTAATTGTGCCGACAGCGTTGCTGAGGAAGTAGGCGTGTACGATGTTGTCTGAAATTTTCAATTGGTAACTATTGTGTGCTCTTCGTGTTGTTGGGGGGGGTTCTCATTTTTTCTTATTGTGTTTTTTAGGAGCTGGAGGAGGAAATGACATTCAGTGGTGTTTTTCTCAGGTGAAAGGCGCTGTAGATGATGATGTAGCAGAAGGTAAGAGCAATATTTTTTACTAAATGTTTTCTGACTTTTTGGCTACTCCTTAGGTAGGGAGATGTGATCACAGTCTTACTAAAATATGTCAGTGTTGCTGTAGGCAACTGGAGCCAAGCTAAGAAACATTTAATGTACATTTAAATACCCAGATTCAGGATTAAACTGTGATCTGAACTGTTCAGCACAGTTTTAAGAAGGGCTAAATTTGGACTTCTCAAATATTTTGCTGGAACTGTTTTCCAAGATTTTCCCTTGAAGGTTTTCCCTTCACTGAGCTTTTGATTTGTGTTTTTTTCCTAATCTGCAAAATGGGATTATGATACTTGCATTCCACAGGGAGGTGTTGTGAGAATTAATTAATGTTTGTACTCTTTGAAGATCTAAGTACTAGATAAAGATCAAGTAATTTTCCCAATCTTTCTAGCTTCTGTTAACCAGGAGAGGAAGAAATCTGAATATTTGTGCATGCTTACTTATTAAGTAAAGAGAGGTTTTGTGTTTGAAACAACACTGGAAGCTGCCTAAAACTCTTCTAAGCTGGCAATGACAGATGTCATCTTAAACTAAGATGGCTGCTTCTGATTGTGACTGCAAAAATGTACTTATTATTTTCTTCTACTTGGGTTGGTTAGAGGAATCATACTTTCTCTGTGCTGCTCAATTGCTGTGCTAGAGAGCAAAATTTCTTCTATGATCTTTTTTGGTAAAGTCCTACTAACTTCTACATTTCTTTGGCCATAAAATCCTGTTTGCACAACATAGTCTGTAAGATCATCAGTTAAAGTTTTCTTTTGCAAGCAGTTGGCCTTGTCACTTATGTAATTCTTAATGTTTTTTTTCTTTTTTTACGTATCTTGAATGCTATGACTTACAAGTGAGATTAATGTTGTATTTGGAAAAATGGTAACTACAGTCTCCATTATTTTCCCATTTGACGTATTGTTCAAACTAGGTTCCAAAGGCCAAAAAATCAGTATAAACATAAGTGACTTAGTTTTATTTATTACCTGCAGCCTGTGGCACACGATGCACTTTCAAAGACTCTTTTGGAAAGACAGCTTTTGGAAGCAAGAAAGCTGTAATAGTTGGTTGTTGTTTTTTTTTTTTTTTTTTTAAGTATAATTTAAAATTCTTCACGAAGCATATTTTAAAGCTTGAATTCAAAACTACTGTTAAGTGTAGTAGAACTTTTTTCCCAGCAGACTTTACATTCTATAACCTTTATTTTAATTACATTCCAAACAAAATCCTTAATTTAAGTACCAGTATTGAGGAAGTTATGGTTGTGTGGCAGGTGCTTGCAAATAATTCTTCATTAAAGTGGACATGTTGACATGCATGTAATAGTAACGAGCTTTATATATATTTATATGGTAAAGTGGCTTTTGCAGGGATCTGGAAATGCAGAAGTCAGGAAAGCTGTTGAGGAGTGTTGTGCATCATGTTACGAAAGATGACTTGCTAGCCTTATGCTTCCTACAGGTTAGCAGCTGTACTGTGTGTTGCTGGAGTCATAGTGGGTGGAGTTAAGGGAAACCTTTACTGTAAGTGAATTAACTAGCTTCAGTTTCAACAAGCCAGTCAGGATGGTTTCAAAAAAATTGTAAAAATGTCCAGTTTTTTATTTTATGGAAGATGCAGCCTTCTGATTTTTGTAAACCAGAGAGCTAAGAGAATTTGGTTTCATTTTCTATTATAAGTGCCTTAGGATGAGTCTTAGGGTGTAAATCCCAAAGCATTGATATCCTGCAAGACATCCTGAAATTTAAATGCCTGTATCCTGAAGTGAGTTCCCAAGGTTGGTATTATACTTGGTTGTAATGAATTTGTTGAGCTGAAGTTCTCTTTTTTTCCCCGTATATTCAGTTGGAATTCATGCTGGAAAGTTTTGAAAGGCAGCTGTCTATCAAAGTGCAAATTTAGCTTCCATGTGATCCTTGGAGCTCTTGGTATGCTTCGTAGTGTCTCCCTGTGATACTGTTGGAAGAGTTAATAATTTATCAAGTTGGTCACATTTTTTTTCTGTTGTTAGCTGTATTTCTGGCTTTAAGGTTCACTTTAATGAAATGATTCTTCCAAAAATTGGAACAGCAGCTTTACATGTTTCTGGTCCTCCTTCAGAATACCCAAGGACAAGTTGACAGTGGCCCTAAGTGTAGTCTGAGGACCTTTTTTCTCTCCCAGCCCTTCAGTCTGCTTTCTTGTGGCAGGCACCGTGTTGAAAGCTGAAGGAAATCTTGCTGTCTGATGCTTAATTGATTGTTTAACCACTGTGGTTTGCAAGCTAACAAGTACAGACTCTGATAATATAATGTGTATGACTGAGGACAGTACCAATTTGTGTATGGTAGTAAGTAGGGTGTGGATTTTTTGGGGTTTTTTTGAATGACTTTCAAGCTCAAATTCTAAAAACTAACTTCTGTTGTGGAATGGGAAACTTCACTAAAAACAAAGTGAAGAAAACAAACCTAAAAGAAATGGGAGGTTTCAGTTTCTGTTTTCTTCCCGTTCGTAATACAATGTTGCAATATTTATATTGGAAAGCTGGCTTAAACTAACCTAATACAAGCATTAACTGAGAAAACTACATACATTAATTGCATTAATCAGTAGAATGCAAAATCAGTGGTCTCTGTACAATGTTGCCTGTAAAACAAACCAATGGAGAATAATGTTTTTAATACAGTAATAATGGCAGCAACTTTAAGAAGGCTAGTCTATAGCTTCCAGTATATTTGAGGTCAGACGTGACCTCGTAATCTTCACATAATATGTACAACCCATAATTCTTTAGATACTTAGGCTAGAATGGCTATTACAAAGGCAGTATTTGGTGGCTTTGATGGCTGAAACATGAACTCTGATATGTACAGTTTTAAATTTTCTGGCTTCCCAAGCTCTGTGTAGTAGATGGATGTGACAATGTTTTTTTTAGAGTTAATGAGAGTGGAGGGGAAAGAGAGGCAAAAGGTGTTCCTAAAGCATGAGAAAACAAGATGGCAGTGAGTATCTAGGGCCTGCCTGTGTCATTCTGCTGTGGCAAAGCTTTTCTGACTTGAATGTGGATGTGAGTGAGGAGCAAAGAATCAGCCTCTCTTCTCTTGGTGTGTATGGAGTTTATCCTTGCTTGTAAGCTGTGGCCTGGCCCCATCAGATCACACTATTAAGCACAAAAATTGGATTATAAATGGAAATCTGAGCGTCAGCTTCATTGTAATTGGGGTCCTTAATTCTAACTGATGGCAAAATTTTGCCTTTTTGTGATTTAGCAATCCATTGCATAAGGGCAAGGATGTTATAGCTTGTGCTGTCTCTATTTCTGAAATACCTAATGCTTTACTCAACAGAAGTTTTCCTCCCTTCTTAATTTTATATTTGTTTTGCTGGAGCCCAGTCCTACAACATATCTGTGTTGAACTTCTTCCATATGCTCTGGAGAATCTAGAGCTGCTAGATTAGACAGGACTTTTCCAGTGGACAACACAGAATCATTGTCCTTGATATGATGATCAGATTATCAAATGCATCTCTAATGATGTTTTGTTTGTTTGTTTGTTTGTTTTCTTTTGTGCCATCACTGTTTCAGTGCAAGGAAGACTTAGCTGTCCAGAAATACTTGAGAGCAGACATTACTGTGTTTTCTTAGTGAAAGTTTCCTTTATGGGAAGGATTACAAATTTTCTGCAGCACTTCTGTTGTTTTGGGGCTTGTTTTTACTCTTCTGCTGTTACGTTCCTCAAGGTGTGGCGTAATGGCAACTCCAGTTGGAAACAGCTAAGAATTGTGAGTGTAAACTGTCTCTGAAAACTAGACACTTGCTTAATGGAATGAGTGCCTACTTCTGAAACAAATTAAGTCAAATTTGTTTAATTACTTGGCAGAAGGAACAGAATCAGAGACATCTAAATATTCTTTCAAGTGTAATCCAAAGATATGTATAAGTCTGATAGCCTGAGTCCAAGGTTGGGAGCCAGGATCTTAAATCCTAAGCTTTAGCCCTGAGTGATTACCACTCATCTTTGACAAGTTGTTTAACTGTTTCATACCTGAGTTGTCTCTGAAAGAATATCTGCTGTGGGTGCTGATTACTGACTTTAAACTTAAGTCTGATGCTTAACCATTCTCTGCTGCCTTGTTAATAATCTTTGACTTGTTTCCTGTTTCTTCTTTTATAGCCAAAGTGTCTGTTTCAGTTTGTGCAGATGATGAACAGTTCCAGAGTCAGCTCATCTATGTGGTCAGAGATATAAACAAGATTTGACTTCTCTCTTGTTCAGGAATGCTTTTGGTATTTGATTTTAGGTGTGTTATATTTTTCAAGTGTAGTTTTGTGTTTATTTTTGGCAGACTTCAAAATTGCAGAGCAGCTATGAGAACTGTTGTTGCTTCAGTAATGGTAGTTTGTCTTAAGTGCACAAAAATACTTGTCTCAGAGTAAGGAAAAATGAAGCCAGAAATGAGGACTGCTGTAAAAAAGCAGCTTCCCACCGTTTGGAGTTCACCAGAGAGCTTTCTCTTTGTCGAGTAACTTGTATATGTAATAGTGGGTTAGAGCTGCTGAGCTTCCTTCAGAAGGTTGATCGGCTCTGTCCTACCAGACTGTTACCGCTGGTGGCACACCCAGTTCTGTATGCTGACCAACAACTGACTAACAGCGGCCTGTTCCTTGTAGACGGAGGGATGTGGCTGGGATCGGTTGGCAAGAAGGGCTTCTACCGAGCTGTGTTTGTGGGTGGGAGTCACAGAAGAGAAACAATGGCATTACCACAGAAGTGGTAATGGGGAAGTGATGGAACCAGGGAAAAGGAAAATTCTCTGAGAAAAGTAGGAAAGGTGTGAGAGGTTGCGATAATAACACTGAAGAAAGATTAGGGTATGCTTGTGGGAGGGAGCTTAGTCTGGGTTTTTGAGGGCTGTGGTTATGTTCTGTATGCTCATAAGGTAACAACAGTTAGAAGGAGCAAGGACTACTAATAGGTTTGTTTTTAAGGAGTAATTTGAAATACACTGTAGATAAATAAAAAGACCCATGGTTATAGTCCTGTTCTGTATTCCTAAGTCTGCTTCTATGTTTTAGCTCTTTTATCTTCAGCTGTTTGTAGAATGACTGTCTGTTTCTAGAGAGAGAAATAGGCTACTGTGTTTTAGGAACTGCTGGTCTAGATTGACTAAAGTGTGCATTTAAAGTGTGAAGTCCCCCAATACAAAGAGCATTTAGCAAACAGCTAAATAGTAAATGGCTGTTTGTCTCCCTAGAAGTTACTCAGTACTCTCTCTTGACCTGGGTTTGGTAGCTAGGGCACTTCAGCTTGTCAGTCAGGCTGACCAGTATTGGTATGTTACTTCTGTGATGCTTTGCTGTTCTTTGAATCTTTTTTGCTTAAGTTAAAAATTAGTTGGAAAAAGGAGTAGGGTTTTTCTTTGTGTCGTAAATAGGGTGGTGATAGTGATCTGAGCTGTCAGACTTCCAGCAGTACGAATGAATGCAGCTTGGCTATCAGTGGCAATCCTGGTGATTACAGCTCTTGATCAGCTTTGTGAAACTTCATAGCTTTTAATTTTAAACGTGCTACCTAAACGATTCCGGTTTGAGTATTTCTGCCCTAGAAATTCTGTGGTAGTTGTAGCTTTACAGAATGTGTTTTGGGAGAACTAAAATGAAGAATAGAAGTCCTAGCGGATGCAGTGCCTGAAGTAAGAGTTAAGAGCTGGGTGTTCTTAGCTGTACTCTCTGCTTCTCCCCCTCCCCCCCCCCGCCCTTCTTTCTATTCCCTTCTGACTTGCCTATTTAGGCATGGCTACATGTTTGGCAGCATTTCTACTTAAAGAGGCGCTCCTTCCCACTTTGCTGGCACAAGGGTTCGTGTAACTGCACAATGGACTTGTTTGGGAAGCTGATACAGATGAAAAATACATCAGATTGGTTTTGACTGGATTATTTTTCAGCTTGTCTGTTTCTCAGTGCACTGTCTGTGTTGGTGCTAGCACAGTGTGGAAAGTGATGAAGTGGCCCACAGGAACAGGAGGAACTCTGGAAGAGAGTTGGCCTCTTCATGGGACTTTATGTACAGTCAACACAAGACCCTGATCTCTCAGAGTTATGCTCCTACAAATGGTAAAATCAAGTAATAAAAAGGACTTTAAACCTTGCTGTTCAAGAGACATACTTTGAACATGTGCTGTCTGAAGGTGAGCAATACAGTATATCTAATACCGATACTGTAACAGCAATCTTAAGAGACTGATCTAAAATACTGACCCAATAAAATAGTTAAAGCTTTGGTATGGTGCACTAATGCTTGCCGGAGATCCTGCATCACTGGTGATCTTCTTTTATGTGCAAAGACTGAAGTTGGTCCAAGTCTATGTTGCTATTGAAAACAAATGGACCTGTAGATTTTCACTGGGTTACGTTGTAGTCGAATCACATCGCTGAACTCTGGATCTGCAAACACCCGAGGTGTAAGGAAGGGGTGATGCAAAATGTGTGCCTGAGGGCAGGTGGAGAATGCAGAACTGCCTCATTTGATAGCAGCATGGATTTAGGTAGATAAAAGCCAGTTGACAAAGTGCTGTGCAGTGGGACAATTTAGATTTTATTTTTCAAAATTAGGTATCACATGCACATGTGCAAACACACACGTAGGGACGCACACGCACAGAGACAGTAATTTATCATTGTGTTGTAAATAATATTTTAAACATTTTTCTGCAGCAAAACTACTTACTACACATGGAATAGACTTTCTTCTGTCAGTGCCCACACAAGCAGTATGTGGAAATGAGATTTGTTTAGCATTGTTACCAGCTCTATGAGTGAAAACAGCTGTGTTATTATCAGTACAGTTTAGTTTCTTGGAAGTTGTTTTAGAAAAGAATACCACTTAATTGGGAGATGGGTTACTTACTGATTGGTTTACTGTAAAGCACTTTAAAAAGATAATCTGACAAACGATAATCTTCTCTTATCGTGTCTTATCACTTAATATGATTTGAAAAATTGATCCCTTGTTTGGGGTTTTGACTTCACCTAAACTAATGTATTATCTCACATTTAGATGCTGTGGAATTAGGTCGTCTTTGTTTTAGATGCTGTTTAAGTGTGCGTGCAATTAAATCTGTTTGTACTGTACTTCCTGTAGTAAAAACATCAATTACTGATGGTACCAAATTAGGGCTACTGTTCTTTTCTCTTTAGGAAATGGTGTGCTCCCAAAGCAATCTTTTCATATTTTCAGTGCTCTATAATATGCTGTACTGCAACTATTGTCTACAGTATTTTTAGTATGGAGCAAAAAGTTTTGCAGAATAAGTCAGGGTTCAGTAATCGTGTGAAACAGGTTTACCATTTTAAAAGAAATTATTGAAATGAATTATAAGTCTGGGCATAGATAGGCAGTTATGTTGTGAATGTGAATAGAGACCACAGTTACTGTGTTTCTATGAAAATAAAAGGAGGCATACAGGAAGTATGATACTTGATCCAAACCAACTTAGAACAGTCTCTTTTAAGAAGCAGTGGTAGGTCTTTTAGTCAAAATATCTACATCTAGACATCTTTGTAGATTTTAAACTTCGGTGAAATATATGTAACTATAGCTTTGTTATATTGCTTGTTGTATAGCTCAGTTATGCTTTAAAGCATGCACTAGCTAAATGTTAGTTAGGGTTAATAAGTTGGAAATAGAAAGGACGTTGTTGTTCTTTTATGCTTTTACATGAGCCTTTGTGAAAATGGGGGAAGCCTAAAAGGGTGTCTTATCTTAAGAGGTAAAGTATTGATCCCTGGTGTGTGTGTGCACACTTGCTAAAGATTTTATATAGCAGGACTTCCTTTATTGAATATACTGCTGCTCGCTTTCTGGCTCCCTAAACAGAACTGCTTTAGGACATAGCTCTGGACAGCAGAGCTGTCATGATGGTGGTCTTGCCTTGCTCTTTTCTGTGACTGGAGGGTTTTGATTTGTTACATTTGCCTTCAAAATGAAGATGTGGGCCAACAAGACGTCAGGTAGGGTGTTGCTAATATTGCTGACAATAATTATTTGAGGCATCTATGAATGACTGTAATTCGGTTACAGAAACAGTAGTGGCTATAAGCTTCTCTCTTCTAACTTATCATGCTTTTGTTAAGCACTGGAGGAGAAATTATTAATTTGGTCAGCCATTCTTTATAAAAATGTATTTTCCTCTTAGAGATCCACAAGTGATAGCACCACTAGGAAAACTAGCATATTTAGGTCACATATTAAACCCCTTAGGGAGTTATGCTTGCATCTAATTTTGGAAAAAAATTTTAGGGCCAGGCAAAGAGGATTTAAAAGAGTTGTGCTGTAAGAAAGATTGATTTCCCAGATATGTATAATGCATTTTGTGTGGAAATGTTTCTCTTTGCATTTTCTTAAATTGCAGTTCTTAAATTAATACTCTGGAAATAATGTGATTTCCAAACTAACACAAGTGACACTCTGTTTTTAAGAAGTTGAGAAAAAATAATTGTGTATATTCAGGAATGGTTAAGGTAATTGTGACTTCAGACTACAGCTAATTATTTAAAATGTGGAATAATTTCTAAGATGTTCTTGTCTGTTAAATGCTGGTAGCTGCGTTTTCCTTTTTCCCTGATGAATATAAAAAGTATTCTAGGGACCATTCTTCGATTGTTGAAAGCAGTGATTCCAGCTGGCCTGTCTTCTGTTAGTAGAAGGTTAGAAGATGTTTTTGACCTATATGTGTTTGTGTATAGTGCTTATAAATATAGTCTGAAATACTTTTTTTTTTTTTTCAAATAACATAAAATATTTAAGTAAACTGGTCTAGCAGACAAGAGCTACGTACTGAAATAAATCCGTAGTTTCAACTCTCATAAATATATAAAGATTCTCAAAGACACTTGTTTGAGAGTTCCTGGACTTCTTTCCAATGGAATTGCGTGACAGAAACCTAACCTCTAAGGTATGGTTCTTGGTGCATTGTGTAAGGATTAATTTATAGAGATATTGGAGATAATTTTAAAAATTACTGGATTATCTTTTAATAATTGCAGTGTTCAGCTTGTTTTGGAAAGAAATGTGGCCTTGGTATGGAAAGAGGAATTAGAATTCAAATTGCATCCTGACTTGCCTGTAGGTTCACTGTTACTTGAGGTAGCTGCTGCTTCTGAAAGAGATGGTCCGTCCTTGTACCTTCACCAGCTACTGCATTGAGCTGACACAGATGTTCACTGAGTGATCGCTTTGGGAAACGGACCTGAATGAAAATTACATGTCTTGGATTACTTGCTATCAGATGAATTTTATCCTGAGTTAGATTCCTCGGACTGATTTGTCAAACTGTAACATGCTTGTGGTGGAACACGTATTGGTGCTACAGGAATGGGACAAGAGATGAGAGGTGAATGGATTGCTTCTCATGGAGATACGATAACGGTTTTAAGGCAACATGTGAAACTGGCTTTGTGAAGAAGTTGCTCAGCCTCTTCCTCAGCCTTTTCATGTTTACAGTTGATATGTGCTTGTTCATATGCCTTTCATATGGCAAACTCTGCTTTCACTGAATTGAGATTGGTGTTTGAGGACATATCTTCTAAAAGATCAGTATGAGCAAACAGCAATTGAAGTTGAAGCACACACACTTTCTCATTATATGGTCTAGCAGTGAGAAAATGGCACTGCTTTATAGAGGTAATAGCGAAACATTTATAAACTGTTTTAGTGGCATGTGGAGCTAACTGGAATGGTTTTTTGACCAAAATGTTAAAACTTTGTATGTAGTCCTTCTGCTTTTTTCTTAGTCTGGTCTTACCACAACTTCATGGGTTTGTTTTGTTGGTGGTTTTTTTGTTGTTGTTGGTTGGTTGGGTTTTTTTCAGCTCAATCTTACTTTTTGTTTTCAAAAAATATCCAGGATCTTTCATTTTACTCCAGACCCTTTTGGAAGTGGTATCCCACTCTTCAAAGTGATGGGGGCTGGTAACTTACCAGTTCCGTTACTGAGTAGAACACGTGCTATGCTGAACCTAGCAGTTTTGTCTCTGACAGTGTTTAGATGCCCTAGAGGAAAGTGCAGTACGAAGACAGAGACCGCTTAAAACAAAACAAAACTCTCAGAGATTCTGCACGTCAGGTTGTTGGCTTTCTGTAGCTTTTGTGGATTCTTTTCCTTAATTTGACCTGAAGAAGCTCATACCAAACCTGGGAATAACAGACATCTGCTTGTTTCTGTAGCATTCTCATCTTCCTGCTGGTTCTGAAAATAAGGGAAATATGTTCTAAATTGTCATCTACAACTGTGCTACTAGGTCATCTCTCTGTTCTGTTCAGGTCAGTGTTCCTGCTTAAGGGTTATTAAGCACATATATTGTTAGAAAAAAAAAAAAAGACGTGACTTGAGTTATTGCATCCTGTGTAGGAGCATTTCTGGCTTAATCTTTCCTCCTTGCTGGCTGCTATCATTTTGAAGAAGTTGTCAAGAGATGATCATGTACACAGCCCTCTTTGGTCTTGTAAGCTTCTTTATGTGTATGTTGAAATTAATTTTTCCAGAAGTTTACAATTATGTAACATTCAGCTGGAAGTTGTTGGCACCTTCCAATTCAAGTTCTTTCTAGCCAGTGTCTTTTGACTGAGGCTCAGGTTTCTTACAGAGCTGTTACTACTCTTTCCAAGTTTAAAGTTTAGATTTAAATTTAATTATCCTGGGCGGGGGTGGAGGGCAACATTGACAAAAAGGAAGACTAGAAATGGATGTAACTGAAAGTAATAATCCGTAGTTGTTTCATCTGGAAGGCCACTAAGCCATTTTAACCCCTACATTCTTTGTTTTCCTTATCTGTAAGACTAGTGTGTCTGTTTCCCAAAATGAAGTTCCAAACTTAAAGTTATTGCAAGGAACTTCGAGATCTTTGCAAGACAGTAATACTACTAAATACTCTCTATCTTGTTTTCAGCTGTTTTACAACTCTTCCAAAATCCAAAGAAAATATCCTAATCTATAAATAGAGAAGATGAGAGATGCGAAATAATTAATTTTAAAATAAAGGTCAGTATTTTGCTCAGATTAGTAGACTATATATATGTATTTTTAAGATGTGTTATAAATATAAGTGTCTGTCAAGATTTGTAGATCCATATTGCATCATTTGGAGAAGTGAGTGTTAAGAATCTCTGAAAGCCTGGGCCATAAACTAGTATTGGCCTCTGTTTAATAAAGACTTTTTAAGAAGCTGAGGCATGTGTGCTTGGGCCAGAATAGAAACAGAGGAACATACTTGCCAAGTTGGCGGGGGGGGCGGGAAGAGGAGGAAACTGGTAAAGAGAAGACTGTTTTGTGAGGTTCCAAGTGCCACTAAAAAATGCGTTAAGTATTAAAATGAACTGATAGAGGAGTGAATGCCTATAGTGAGTGAAGTAATCAGAATTTTTTATTCCACGGTCACTTAATAGTCAAACTGTGTATTCACCTCTGCTGGAAACTTCAGTTGTGCTTATGACCTTCACAGGCGCTGTGCTCTCCTGCAAGCTGCCTGAAATTCGTCTAGTGAGTGTGCCTGCCTCCCTTCTTCCCTCCCTCCTTCCCTTCTGTTATGGTAGGTATGAGTGATTTTTGCTTTCATTTTCCTTTCTTGGAAGACGGCACTTGCTGTTGGAGGTACAGTGGGTCCCTTGCATTCTACACCTGAAAAGTAAAATCATTAGAAATTTTTGGCCTTAGCTTTTGCACCTCAAATAAAAGCTTTCATCAAAGAATGTGTGAGCAGAGTCTGAAACAGCGTGATAGTTTCTAGTTGTTTTTTAGATCTACAACAGAAATGCACACCAAGTCACAGAATTCTAGTAACTGATTTTGAAAGTCATTGCCAAACTATGATATTTTCTTAAAATACTGCTACTGATTTTTAACTTGCAGTGTATGTTTTGGAATGGCTTCAGCAAAAAGAGAATATAAAGATATTCCAGTGCTCTTAGTCTGTAGCATTCTCAGTGACAAAGGCATTGCCTAAAGGCTTCTGTTATGTACATGCAAAACAATAGCACAGTATGTTATTTCCAAATATATTGTTATTTGCAAACAGAAAACTAACCACTGGCTTTTCAGTGCTGTGCAGCCTATTGAAATTCTGGCTGTGATTCCAGCAGAGATTTTTCCATAAATAGCTCTGTGCTACTTCGGAACACAAACGAGCCCCTGAAAAGATCTAAAGTAGGCAGGTCTTTTGAGGGGCCTATTTAGCTGATGTTAGTGTGTGTTTCGGTGAGGAGACTAGGGTGGATGTGAGGAATGTTTCTATAGGTTGAGGTGGGGGAGCTGTCAGCAGGGATGGAGAAATTAATAGTTACTGATTCAAATGAATTTCAAGGATTCATTAATTGCCTGGCTTAAGCATAGGAAGAAAAAAAAAGAATGATAGATATTAACAAATGTAAGCAGAAGCAGATAGATTTCCTTCTTGTATTGAAGTTTGTTTTTTTTTTTTAAATAAAAGCTATTAGGCATTAGGTAATGGTGCAAGTAAATATGACTTCAAATAGAATTTATTTGTTCTGTCAATGAACAGACATCCAGATTAAAGCATCGTCTTAAAATTTGTACTGATTGGATGTTCGGTTATGTGAACTAATACATAGCTGATACTGTAGTGCAGGTTTTTCAGTGCTATGTAGGTGAACATCCACTTGAATAAGTAATACAGGGCAACTTTTGTGTGAGTATGTTCAGTTATAATTGGTGTAAGCTATCTTAAGTAAGGTAATTTGTAGTCTTGAGGAGAAGCTTGTAAACATTCTGGGAATTAGAAGAAGAAATGAGTAAATACTTCTGTGATTTGCCTGGTTCACAGGGCTGATCTTCTGGTAGTCCTGTTGCTCCTAAATAATTTTTTTCAACAAAGCAGAAATGCCCTTTTAAAGGGCAGTCAAAGAGCATGAAAATAACTTTGGCATTTGTGAAATCCATGCTCTGAGTGGTAGACTCTTCAGTGTCCTTCTCAGCCCCTGGATATCAAACAAATGTGTGTATCAGCTGTCACGACAGAGTGAGACTGGTATCACAGAGACTAGGGCTGACAGGACCATGGGAGCTTGTTAGTGTGTTCTCTAAATGCAAGCTTTTCAACTATACTTATTACTCCAGTTGGATGTTTATTAAAAAAACCTTCCTCTGGAGATTGTGCAGTCTCAGAAGCATATATTTGAGAGCTTAGCTGCCCACAGTCTTGAGCGATTTTTTTCATAATGTCCAAGATCGTTTGTGGTGAAGGAACACCTAAAATTTCTGTGTAGTGGTTGCACAGTTGTCTTGAATGGAAATTAGCCCTGATACCCATACAAGGCAGTTATGTTGTGCTGTTAACTGGATATAACTTAGTGGGAAGAACAACTTAACTGCTCATACTTTTTTTCTTTTTTTAAGGCTTAGATGGTATTTCTGAGCTTGCTGAGATTATTTTTTTTTTAAAGAACATTTTTTCATTCCTTCTAGGCGTATTGGGAACAGTTCCCTAAGAAAATGGAAGTACAAATAAAACAACTAGGCAGTACAGCAAAGCGCATAGTTAGCCTGGTTTTGGAAAATAGATACATTGCTAGCATGTTTTTTTGCAGTGAGAAGAAATAAAGCTTGAATAAAACTTAGTCCAGTTCTTTTAAGGCATGTTGGGGAATCCTCATACTATGTTTAAGTTGCATTTCATAGCGTGTCTTACGAGAAATATGGAGCACTTCTGTAAGCATTATCTATAAATGCTGAGGGAGCCTAGTGAGTGTGTAGTGCTGTGACTTGACTCTAAGAATACGGGTTTTCCAGGGAGCAGTGGCTTCGGATGGAGTTCTGGTCTCCTGAATCTTCACTCAGCGTATGGTTAATAGAATATCCTTTATTTGCAGGTCAGCAGGAACGTTTTTAGAGAGATCAGAAGTGGCAGCATTGCTCTCTGAATAGAGGCTATTTAATTTCTCTGTTCCAGCATGAAGTCTATTCTGGAAAATCAGTAAACTTGAAATTTTGTATTCAGCAGTGCTAAAATTGAGATGTTACTTTCTTGGAAATGAGGTATGCAGAAACAGTTTTGCTGTAGTTTTATTAATGATATGTTGTAAAGTAAAGCTTTGCAAGCAGAAAATATGTTGGAACAAGTCATGTAACAGAGTACTAAAGCTAGACAAATGCTATGAGAGCAGAAATAATCAAATCTGTTTGTTATAGCCTTTTTATCTTAGTTCTCCCTGTATTGCTCAGTAAGTCCCTCAATTTTTTGAGTCATAGTGGCAGAACCTAAGTTTGGGCACCTGGATCTTACATGAAGCAGTTGTGGGCATGAAGTTAGCTCCTACTGCAGTTAATTTTTTTTCCCCTGTAATTAGGTATGTATGATCTGTATGCAGTTATACAGAGGACAGAAATGATGAGTAACTCCGAAACTAAATTCTCCACAATACAAATATAACATAACTCTTTACACTACACTCTGTAGTGTAAACTGCCGAAGCAGAGAACACTGTTTCTAGGTAGAGTTTTATTGCTGCAGCACCAAAACAAATGTGTGCGTTTGGTTTTTTTTGGTGGGGTTTGTTGGTTTTTTTTTTTTTTGTGTGTGTGTGTGTATTTAAGCCACTCGAGGAATGTTAGGTTCTATGACTGTTCTGGACCTTTAATAAACTTTGTTGGTTGCCAGAATTCTGTGTCATTTGATTGAAGTCTAAGGTTTTGGGCTTCTTTATTTGCATCTAAACAGAGACATTTATTTTTTCCAGGTTAAGTGTAACTGATGCATGCTCTGACAAGAGTGGGGCACAAACATACATATGCCAGGTACCTAAAATGTCAGATGGCTTTTTATTTAGATGATAATGCTTTCAAAAGGAATAAGTTAAGAATTATCATATATTTAGTTTTTTAAACACAGATGTTGCTTAGGTAGTATATTTTCTCTACATGGTGTTCTTTTTCTTCATATTTCATATCAAAAACATAATTTCTGACTGAGTGTTAGGTAGCAACTGAATTTGAGGGTGCATAGCCTCTGAAGGTGATGTTATCCAGAGGCTGGAAGCTACTGTTCAGGATCTCTCTTTGATAATCCTAACCTCTTTTGCAATTGAAAGGGGACTGATGCATAACTAGGTGTGACACATCCTCAGTAGGAGGACCATTCTTCTTTTCCCACCTGAAAATAGATGTAAGCTTCAGAGGATGGAAGCTCTCAGCTGCTGAATTTTGTGATATTCAGAAAACTGAAGCCTGTGACGGCTTTCATATTGAACAGCTGGCTGGTACTTAAAAATGCTGAAACGTTGGATTTAGTGTTGATGACTTTCTTGTTTAAAAGCAGAACAATGCTGCTGGTTGGAGAGAGGTAAGCTTGTGGACAGACTTCAGCACTTATAAAAAAATTATTATATAGTATTGCAGTGGCTGCAAAGAACAGGCTCAAGGAGAAGCTGTGATCTTTAACTGCTGGTTCCTAGTTATGAATACATGTTGTAGTTCCACAACCTGTGAGATTATTCACTTGCCTTTGCAAGGTTATTTAAGACGCGTAGCAGCAGTGGGTCTGGATTTCTGCCACTTATGCCTCTTATGTTTATGATATTAATAAACTGGTGTCAAATGTCCTGGGAACGGGTGATGCAGGTTGAAAGACCTTTGTTTCAACCAACAATAGACCAGAATTAGTGTGAATAGGAAAAGCAAATAGGCACTTCCTGTCATATTTTATGGAATACTTGAGTTTGGGGAAGCATGTGTATTAAGAGAGTTAAACTAAATGTTCATCATTTGCTTTTTCCCCTGTAGTAAAATGTTCCCTGTGTATGTATGCATATCTATTCGTCTTTTTAAAAACACTTGCAGTACTAATGAAGTAAGGTAGAAACCTCTTTGTTTGAATAGATTCTTTAGGGCATTCTTAATGGAAAAAACTCTAAATGTACCTAATAAAGATATAAAGAAGGGAATTGTCTTAGTTCTTGCTTTCCTAATCAGATTTGTTCCTCAAGTTAAAACTTAGAGGCCTCTTGCAAATACTAGAAAGTATCTGAATTAGAGATATCTGGGTACTGCTCCAGACAACTTTGAGGTTCAGTTGCCTTTCATAGGGTATTGTAAAAGTCCAGAACAATGGTATTTGTGGTTTCAAGGCAGAGGATGCCTTTAGAAACTCAAGGGAGTTCTTGTCAGGTATTAAATAATCCCTTATTGTTGAGTTTGAGGTATTTTTTCAGGCTGATCTAGCTTGTGTTGAGTTGAAAAATGTCTGTATCTTGAACTGGTAGAGTCTCCACTTTGCAGTAGCTTGCAGACTGAATTATTTGGGTAGTGGTAGTCTTCCAGATTTGTGGAGGACTATAAGAAGCTTCACAGCCCCACCTCCCCTAAACCCCTGCCCAGTTCCAGGATAGGAAGGATCACAGATCAGCTTCGGTGTGTGTGTAAAATACACCCTCAGAGATCCTAGTAATAGTAGGTGAAGGCAGCTCCCAGAGGACTTGGAAACTGCACCAATAGGGCTACAATTAATGACCGCTCCTTACTGTCTTCTCCCTGTTAGATGATGTCAAGCTTAGGGGCAAAATGAGGTGCTGGGAACTCTTAGTTTCCAGCTTCTTGTGAACTAAAGATACTGCTGTGCTCAGTTTGTTCTCTTTCACCCAGTGGAAGAAGGGGATTTACCTGTTGGTTTCCTGTGCCTGTGTTCTGAAAGGAACTGCAGTAGTGTCTTGTCTTAAGGTTTAAAAATAGAAAGTAATTTATCAGGGTGATGAGGGGTTAATGGGTTCTGTCCAGAAAGCAAACAACTTTGCATTTGTTTGTATGGAGAGAACATTCTTCTATCTGCTGTTGTTACGACTTTAATATGAGAGGATTTTCTTGTAGTAATTTTTTAAAGTACTTTATTAATAACTAATTTGGCGTTAAAAACACAAAACTGTTTAATTCTTTCGTCAGAAGAAATGGTTTCACGGCACCAGTTCAAGAGTGTTTTCAGTTAACGTACACTAGCCCTATAGGTGTTTTTTTTTCTTCTCTTGGTTTACAATGGCGTTTGCATAAAAGGAATTAGAGAATGCAGTGCCAGATTTGGTGAGCAGAAATAAAACCTCTATGGTCAGGTATAGGCCAGGGGTTACAGTAATTGCGGTACAGGTATTGCTTCATCAGTTCCATGGTGGATCACAGTTTTAAATCAATATAAGATGTCAAAGTTCTTTCCCAAAGCTCATACTAATTTTTAATGTGAATGCTTTAACTCCTTTCACAAAGATCAAACTTGAAAGGTATTTTATGTCATTTTAAGTGGTAGGAAGCATGGACCAGTCAGTTCACATTAGTGCATGACACATCTGTTTTCAGAGTGCTTTAACTTGCTACTGTTTGTCATCTCTGTTTTCTCTATGCCACCACGGGTGTCTTGGAGTTATGTATACTGGAGACTTTGAATTTCCTACTGTAGATGGAGACAGGAAGGCAGTGGTCTGAGGTTTAAATCAATTTCTGTTCTCTTCTAGCAATGCCGAATTCTACCCTTGTTTAGGGAACAGTAAGTTCCCTAAGTGTGAGCTTGTGAAGACTGTGTACCTGTAGGCAGAAATGCACTTGGTTGGCATTTGGGTTTGTGGGCTTGGTAGCCTTTTGGAAATAAAACTGTGCTGTCTGGAGATGTGGTTGCTCCTGAGCGTGTTCCTTGCCAAGCCACTTCCCCCCGTATTTGCTCACATAATGCCTTCAGTTCGGTCTTGATGAGCTCAGCTTAGCAAACACCAGGCTGCTTAATGTGACTGAGGTGTGTTAGGGCTCATTAACAAAAGTTTGAGGTGATGGTACTGTCTGTTGGAGGTGGTGATTATAGTGTTGCCTATAGTGACTTCTGCTACTTCTGAAAACTGCTGTTGTTTTAGCACACTTGTTCACTGGCCTCTTGCCTTGGTCCAGAAATGGACCTTGCTGGAAACTCGTGGTAAATTTGATGGTGGAAACTTGACCTGGGTGGAGATGTTGAAGTTCACCAATATTGGCCCGCAAACAGCAGTTGCCCAGTGAGGCACAGCAATTCCTTACCAAATACAAGAATTAAAATGTTTAGTATGCCACTCCTTACACAACTTTGATTGTAATATTGAACACAGAGTGTGCTTTCTATGAATTGTGTTTAGATTAGGATCATGGTTAACTTAGGATTCCTTAAAGATTTCTGAATGTGTAGGGAGCTGCTTTTCCAGATGAGAGGCACAGTATTTTGGTAGATGGTGATTCTGTTGCCTGCTTTACTGTTACCTTGGTAAAATACTTCATCTGCATATTCATTATTATTCCAACTTGTAAAGGGTTTTGAGAGTCCATTCTATTTCAGTTCTGTTCTCTGCAGTTCTAATGCCATCTTCTCGCTGATTTGCAGATGGAAGCAGCTCCTATTGTGTAGGGCAGATGGATTTGGAGTTGGATTCTCCTCTGAGCGTTGGGTTTCCTAAAGCTATTTAGGAGAAATACTAGCCTTTCATAAACCAGTGGCAACAAGATTAAGGCTAGTATTGCTGTATTATTTCAGTGGGAGGGAATGGAAGTTTACTGCTCAGTAACTGTTGTGTTTTTCTAAGAAGGCTTAACAAAAACAGGTGTTTGCATAAAAGTTACAAAACCACACAATAACATTATTTTGAGCTTAGTACTTAAGTTGCATTATCTCTAGGCTATCTAAGGACATGTTATAAATGCATCTGTAAATTCAAAGCCATCCTACTATGCGTACATCCTATGAAATAGTTTTCTTACAGTACTGGTCCCTTCCCTTAGCTTGTATTGTTCCTGCTTCCATTAAAAAAAGTGACTGGATTCGAGGCCCTGCTTCTGAACGCTGGTGGTAACAGAGTTCTGGCCGTCGTTGCTAGTGTGTAGGTTTGGCAGCATAAAGAGCAGTCTCAGAAGGATGTGGCATACTTAGGGGTACAATGTGAGCCATGCTTTGCCACTGGAGAGTAGAGCCACGCTCACCTGTTGGCCCAGTGTGAACTGAATCAGAGTTGCAAGGCATCAGTCATGCTAGTGTGATTTAGGAAGCTACAGGAAAAAGCTTTATCAGGAGGGGTCCGATGTTTATTTTAGGGAACTGAACAGAAAGATAAAAATAAGATGTGTGATAATAAATAATAATGAGTAAATCACTCAGACTTTCAAATCCAAAGTTGAACTCCTAGTTGAACTGGGACTTGCCTGTTCTAGAAAGTGATATTTCTCCTCAAAGGCTGTCAAAGAAGGGGAGAAGAAAGAGTGAATAAAATAAAAGAAATGGGAATATAGGAAAGTCCAAGAAATAGAGGGAAAGTAGGGGCTTTTAGGACTGCTTGACAAGTTTTATATTTGGTTATTTTACTTAGGGTGAGTAGTTTATGCAGTGAACTGAAGTGAAGTACTAAATGTATTCGCTATTTGGAGACTGGTATCCTCTTTGTGTGTCTAGTATACACAGATACATACATAAATAGAACTGGGGGAGTCTCAACGTTTAAATACATCTTCACCAAACAGGACTAGAATGCTTTCAAAAATCAATGGGGAAAATTGTGAGTTCACGATGATGTTGTGTTTTTTATTTTCAGCATCACAGGGCCTAGAGCACTTGGAATGAGCGTGGATGCTAGAGAACATTCTGTAAATCTTTCTCCCTGTGTGTAGATTTCCCAGATTCCCGCAAGCCAACAAATCCAGCTTAGTACTGTTTGCTGCTTGAAGTAGGTCTTCACTTCCTGCATGTTTGTGTTCTAACCCTGGTAAGGCCAGCAGCAGTGTAAAGCTAGCTGGCCATGAAACAAATTCCACTCCCCTCCCTGTGAAGGTGCTTTGTGCGCTCTTTGTGTGCAGCAGTATTGCCGGACTGGTACTTAGGAGAGAACAGGTAACCAGATGGCTCGTGCGATGCTTCATGGCACAGGAGTGAGAATTTCTGCCATAAGGCTAACCCCTTTATTTACCTCTGTGTTGCTTGTATTTAATCCTGTCTCCATATTTCTGAGGAATTAAAACATTTTTAATGTCCTTTGCTAGTAAAGAAGAGATCTGTTTAAAAGACTTCTGGAATAACTCTTGAAAAGTAAATTCAGGGGTAGGAATGCCTTATCCCAACTGCCTTTGGTTTTGTTGCCTAGTCACTTCTGAGAGATGGAATGAATGCAGAGAATCACTGTTGAAAGTGAATGAAGAAAAGGGAAATAAGTCAATAGTAAAACCGGGCATGGTAACTTTAAAGTATACAATCCCTGTGCTCCCTTCCCCCTCTCTACATACATAAATTAGGGATGAGGCTGGAGCGCAGAGGGTGTTTTGTTTTTATTCCATCAGTACTAAATAGTGCTTGGCATTCTGCTCTCTCATTCTTTCTCTGGTGAGTAGAGTTGTGGTATCCTGTGTTGGGAGCTCTCTTCTCTGCAAATACACATGGATGGTCACTCTTTCTTAATCTTACTTAAACAGCCTTCCTTTCACTTTGAGATTACCACTTTACTATCTAGCTTTGGAGACTTAATACACAATATATTATTATTGCCACTCTTGATAAGTGTGGTAAATCGAAATAATGCAAACAATGGGGTGATGTTTGGATGACTCAGACATACAGAGTGCATTGTGTAGCTTGTTAAAATATTTGAAGCCTTAGAGGAGCTTTTGTTTTCTCTCTAGTGTTTTTGGTTGCTTTTTTTCCCCAACAATGAAGTACATAACTCCATAACAAAATAATTACTGGAAACAAGAAAGACCAATAAAAAGTCACAATATTCTGTCATTAGCTGTGACTAAAGCTTGAGTTTTTGGAAGCTGCATCTGTTTAGTAGTCTGAAGCAGGAAGGTTTTGCTTCACCCTTGATTAGAAAGGACCAAACAACTCACAAGTGATATCCAGACACTTAAGGTCTGGAAGTTCTCCTGGACAGACACTCTTGCTCAGTTTTGAGCATGTTGACTTTATCTTTAGAGATAGCCTAGGAAGAATTACTCGGGTATGTGCAGTAATTGTGTATTGTATTCAAATATTTCATTGTCTTTAAGCCTGATGATGTTTATCCATTCCTGTGCTGCTTCCTCAATTTGTGGATTTTTGAGGTTTCTTGGATTTTTAGTAATGATCCTGAAAGTTGTTCTCTTGATCTTTTCCATTCCAGACAGTTTCTGAAGTATCTTTGGAAAGATCAGTTGATGTCTAGTTTGATCAAAATAGCTTCTTCTATACTTAAGGCCTTCAGACTGAGGAAGTATGCTCCACATTTGGTCAGTGAATTGCTTTTTTACTCCTTAGGACAGAATTGCCAACCTGAAAGTAATCTGCTCTACATTATGGATGAGATTTCCTTGAGTTGCTACTTTGGAAAATTCCAGAAATGGCATTCTGAGCCACTAGGAATGTGTATAAACAATTAAGAAGGACCAAAATGCTTTTTAAATACTACAATTCTTTGTTCAGACCTTGGAAACATCAGGACATTGCTCCACTTGTGTAAACATACTGATTTACTTGCTCTCTGCTTAGGCAGCAGATCAATGTGATTCCAGAAACTTGCACAGAAACCTTTTAGGTCCGGTGAAATAAAGACGCTCTTTGTTCACTGCCATGATTGACTTGCTGCTGTAGAGTAGGTGACATGTTTTGCCTACCAAGCATGTTTTATAAGCGGAGTTTATATAAAGTTCATGGTACATTAAAATAGATAGCCTCTTCTGTACTAATAAAATACCTTTTATTCTATTATTGGAAACAAATTTAATACAGAATTGCTTTTCATGTTCACAGTGGGCCTTCTGGAACTAAGTCATATTGGATTACAGTATTTTTTTTTTTTTTTGCTTGTTTGGATTGATAAAGCTGTTTTATTCCCTCATTCCGTAGGCTTGTTGACAGTGGTAAAACTTAAGCACAACCCTTTCTAATACTTCGGGAGGCTTGCTCGTGATAGTGCGTATGTGGTTCTTGTTCGGGATTCACTGAAAAATGTGGAAAGCCCCCAAAGTGTGAAAATGTTTTTTAGTATCAGTGACTGAGTTTTCCTTATTTCAAACATTGCTTTCCGTTAAAGGGGGAAAGGGCATTTGAGATGTGTCGGATTCCTTTATTCACCTGTCTTTGAACAGTGTAATCTGCCTCTTTTCGTTTGGACTGGTCATCTTTCATAAGTGAACTGGTGTAGGGCCTCAGTTTTTCAAACCATCTAAATCCTACCTGACATGACAGGTGACTTACTCAAAATAGCAACAATTGCTGTAACAAATATTGACTAAAAATTCTGAAATTGTGATTGTTATCTTCAGAAGCCCACTAGGAAACAAGTTAGATTTGTGTTGAGTGACTGTTCTCTTGCAAGATGATTGATCAGCAGAAGTGCGTGTCTGCCACTGGATCAGGTTTGCTTGGGAGCTTCTGGTGTGTCTCCCTTTTACATGGTGAACTGCGAACATGTTTCTTGAAGCATTATCAAAACTTGGAGATAAATGTCTTTTCCCCCATTCTGTTCTCTGGCAAAGCTAGACACCTTGTTTTGATTCCTTTGGTTCTTTGGATTCTTGTCTCCATGTCTACCACGGGAAAAGCTAGTCTCGCTTGAATCTAGTGAAGGTCAGTGTCCAGACCTTGCTGTGGTTTGGTTTCTATTAGAGCACTTAAAGTGAAGATGTACCATTGGAGCAATACGTCAGAAGCTTAGAGCAGGTTGTGAAAAATAAAGATCGTGTGCAGAAGAAAAAGCAACCTTGATAGCAGTTGCAAAAAACTGGATTGTAGCTGCTGTATCTGGGAGAACTGTCCGGAAGTTTTGAGGACTCCTGGGAAAGCAGACCCTGCCCTGTTGGTGTGTGCTGGTAGGTCAGGGACCAGAAGCCTCTGTTTACAGTTTGGCATTTTTAAGGTCACTGGCTTGGTTTGACTGTAGTGTGTTTTGTTTCTTTGAGGACGGGATACAACTGTACAGTAGTTCTGTGTTTGATTATAGCGTTTCACTCAACCTGCTGCAAAACATTTTCCCTTGGTACTGTACATGCACAACAGCAGTAAATGGACTTCAGGTTGTGTAGGTGATTCCCCCTCCCACCGCCCTTTGCTTTCAAATCACTGAAAACCATTGTTTGGAAGTTTTTAGTAGTCTCAGAAGTGTATCTACAGTGTTAACAAGTGTTTATGAAGGGATATTTAAGGGGAGCTGAAGAACCGTATACATCTGACAAGAAGTACTTTTAGAAATGACAGTAACCCCTAGGCTGTCTATCCCGGGTTGTGCAAGAGGGAGAAACTTGGTACACGTATTGCAGATATGCTACAGGAATGTAAATAGACATTTCTGTCCTGTTTTTTGCTTTTGTCGGAATGATGTCTTCATCTTGTGTGTTTGATGTTGGCCTGTAGTGTTTTAAAATCTCAGCACTTGAAATGTCACGCTTCATCTTGGTGATAAATATGTCTTGAGATGCTTGGGGAGAGGAGAGAGACAGATCTGATCTCCAAGGCATGGGTAACTTTGTGAAAGTCTGTTAACGAATAATGCTATCTAAGTATATCCTGTGAGGTGTATGGTTATCAGATAAGGTTTTGGTGGTTATTTATCTCTGATACTGGTGCTTGAAGAAGAGGGCAGTGAAATGAATTCAGCGGTAAACAACAGAGTGCATCATATTTCCAGAAGCCATTGGTGTTGGTGACAGTAGAGCACCTATACATCTGCTTAGCCCTCAGATATTCCTCCCTAGCCCTCTTTATGTATAGAAGGGATCATTTACAAGCGTCTGGGCAGTGAGAGCAGCTCGCTGTGTTTGCAAGACTCCCACCTAGAGACTGTAGCAAAAATAGCATGTTCAAAAAGGGAGGAGGCAGAGAGAAGGCAGGGCGCTCTATAGATGCTGTTTTGCCCGCTGCAGCGCTGAAGGACTAAAATAACCCTACATGTAACTATCACGGGGAATTATAGTTACCATTTGAAAAGAAAAGGATAACACTGATTTTATTTGGCAGCGAGGGTGTTAATACAGATGAAAATACACAAGCAAATCAGTGCACTGCAGAAGATGAAATGCTTCCCCTGTCAATTCTCAAACACTATTAAATCCACCCAATTCAACACCAGTGCCTTGATGTCTGTCTCTTTCTTTGACCAAGGTATGGGAATACAATATTCTTAACGGTGAGTTACTGGATTTAAAATGTGTGATTGGTTGCTGTGCTCTCCAGTACTGATTTTTGTATAAAATATGCATCTCGACCCTGTTTTGGGACTGGTTAAGCAGAAACCATTTTTCTGCCTACTTTTTTCAGCATGTTTGTTTTGTCCTTGGAAAGGCAATAGTCCAAGATTACAGTGTAGAAGTCAAGTCAGATTATAGATATGTAGCTTGCGTTTAAAAACTAATAAATAATTTTCTGTTGTGATTGCTAAGGAATGCATTTTGTTTCTAATTTAAAATTGATCAGAGGACTTGAAAATATCTTTTGCGTAGTGTTGATCAGGCACTGGGGAGTTTTGAGTACCTTGTCATCACTGACTGAGCCTGGCAGACTTTTTAAATGCATGGGGATGTTAGTACTGAAAGTTCGTTCACGCAGTTGAGCCTGTAGACAAAGCAGGACTTCTGTCAGCTTTGGAGGAGATCACTGATACCAAGCTTGGATGATCTTGCAAGTTAAAATAAATGCCAGAAGTGAGAATGTCTAGAAATGTTACAGGAAGGTGTTAGCTTTCTGCTGTATGAGAGACATGCATATTAAATACAATATCTATTACATCAGCAGACCTAAGAAAATGGAGGTATTATCCCTTAATTTCAGGCTTTTCTGGCTGTTGTTGCTGCCTGTTCTAATCATAAGGCTTCAAGCCTAAGGCTTTTGACCTTGTAAAACTTTTAAGTGACTTTCACCAAATAAGTACTATGATGAATTTATCCATCTAATCCTAGATGGGTATATAAGATTGTTAAGGCAATTTTTTTTTTTGCTGTTCTCTCTCCACATACATGCACACATTTAGATCTGCCGATAACTTGCTGTATCATCTTCTCTGTTTTAAACTAGCTTAGCTTGCAGTGTGAAATCGCTCAATGTTTTTCAAAATGTAATTATTCTGTATACTTCTCACCATTGAGTGGTGAGTTACAGTTGTTTTTCTTCAACTAATTGTTAACTTCCTTAAGCTCTCCTCCTTTTAGAGGACTACAGTAATGTCGTTTGCATTGTATGGAATAGTCAAAATTGGATTGCTCAATTTGCACTTCACTCTTTCTGCATACTGGATTTGATTAATTGTATGTTACCTTTATGCCCAGTTCACCTGGGTGAAGGGTGCATATTGAATGCCTTATCTTCATCTGAATGGTATGCAGTCTTAAGACTTAAAGACGTGAGATAAATCACTTCATCTTGTTCACAAATATGTTAATGAATGGCTAAAGTAATCATTACCTTCCAGGAAAAAAAAAAGCGCACGGAAATTGACGTCTTTCTATGTGTGATCTGGATCCTGGTTTCTCTATATACAAGTTTATGTCGTATTTATGTCCTTAACACAGTGTTCTTTAGAAATGTCAGCCTGTTTGTTTCAGCAGTGCCAGATAATCATGGCAAGGGAGGTGATGGCGATAGGATAATCTTGTGTTCATCCTTTCTTATATAGCAGTTTGTGCTGTATATTAGCAAACACACTGAGCTGTACATACCTGTTTGTGCCAAGAATCTGACTCTGCATCTTTTGCTTTTGTTAGAGAATTTTGCAGCCCAGTTTGGCCTGCTTGTCTAGGCTGTCTTTGCAGTGTGCAGGTTTCAGACAGATACGCTGCATGCTTGTAGCTGCTGTGTAACGCAGTTACTAAAGAACAGCTTGCTGGTCCTGCGAGGCCACCGCCCATGTGTTTGGGACAACCCGAGCATGATGTTAAATTCCATTTTGGTATTAAAAGCGAACAAGAGGAGAATCCTGCATGTTTCACTTCTTCAAAATGGATTAACCCTTTTGCTGTCTATGATCAGATAGCTTCTGTGATATGCTGCACAATAGTGTCTGTTTAGTTTCGGAACATTCAGCAGTAGCTTTCGGTCTGTAGAGCAGGTACGAGGCCTTTTTTAACTCTAAAACAGAGAAGGAAGAAACCGTCCAGTAGAAAATGTGGATACAGTGTTTATCTATGTTAGACTGACATGAAAGTTGAATAGCCTGAAGACTTGCATATGTAAACATCTGAGGTATTTCTTCTGCAGAAAATTAGATTTATATAGTTGTATTGCAATTTGAACTTGGCATTCGAAGAATGACTTGGCTTCTGATTCTACTATTGGAAAGTATGAGGGGCATGTAATTTGTCCTTTTTGCTGTATGAACAGATCAGTTTGATGCTAGGTATGACCTTTTTTGTCAATGTATATTCACAAGTTAATTTTAGCACTTCATATAAAAATAATTGTGGTAGTGTAAACCTTCCTCATCCAGAAGAGATTCTCAGTTGTTTTAGAGACAGTCTGTTGAATTTATTTCCTAATTTTCTGTAGCAGTTTTTGTTCCTTGCATTCCTTAGACACTGATGTCTGAACATCTCCACCTAGTACATTTTGCCCTTGTGTTGTCAAATGTGTACAGAGTCCTGGGGCAGGGCAGGGAAGGCTTCAAGAAAAGGCTTTGAGATCATATGGGTAATGGTTGTATCTAAATCTTCTATTAGAAAGAATGGAGAAAATAAAGGTAGGAGTATGTATGTACACAATCTCTGCTGTTACAGTGCGTAATGAAAATCCACTTCTATACTAGAGTAGCAGTCCTTACAGAAAAAAAAACAGTTCTAAGAAGTGACAATATCAAACCTTTAAAAACAATTCAGTGCACGACACTGAACTTGAAACTGGCACAGTGAGCTAGTAACTGGTTTTCAAGTGTATAGCTTTAAAAAAATTACTTCTGTATTTTTGAAGAAACCCCTACTTGTATTTTGTAACGTAAAAGAATTGAAGTATGCATTTTCCTTTTTACTTATAATCATCGCTTTCTTGGACACTCAGTATTTAGAAGAATTATTAACTCATGGGGTTTATTTTTGTTCCTATGCAGCGGATATAATTTCTACAGTAGAATTTAACCATTCTGGAGAGTTGTTAGCAACAGGAGACAAAGGAGGTAGAGTTGTCATCTTTCAACAGGAGCAGGAGGTGAGTGCTAACTACTTAAAGCATATTTAATATTCTTCTCTGTTCCTGTTCATTCTCTTTTTAAAGAAAAGGAGCATGCTTTTATAAAAACACTTTGACAAAGTGTGTGGTTGTGTCATAAGTGATTAAAATAATGAAATGAAAGAGTGAAGAAATTAAGAACTTTGTGACACTTAGAAATTAATTTCTCTTTAAACACTCTTTAGCTGTGGTCTGAAGAGTCTTTAAAGGGAAAACAAAAAAGAGGGAGTAAGACACAAAAAGACCTTGGGGAAGCTAAAGTTGGTTGTTTCACAGTGACTCTACTTGTCTGTGATTATTATTTTAGATTTCACTGTAGTTGGAGAGATAAAAGTTACCTTTAAGTGAGTATGTAACTGTGACCTAAGATGTCCTTTTCCATTCTGATATCAATCAGGTTAAAATCATAATAGCAAAGGTATATTTTCATTTTATACTTGTTCTGTTGGTCTTTGCAGAATTCTACAGAACAATTTTCTAGTGCTAGCAAAGGGCCTCTACTCCCATGTTAAAGGTGGGAAAGCTGAGATGGCGTGCTTGAGTTTTAACTAAGGCCATAGTTAGAAACTGACTTGGTTAGAATTTATTTCTGGGAGAGGATAAAAAGGCACTTCTGACATCTCACTACTTAGAAAAATCACACTGTTATTTCTTCCCTTAGTGTTTCATTCTATTTCAGTTCTGAAAATCTTAAACTTAACAAATTTCACAGTTCCCTAGAACAAGTTGCTTTCTGCTGGTACGCAGGCAATTCAAGTGCAGTACCTTCGTATTATGAATAAATCCCTGTGGTCAGTTGATGCCATCTAGTGGGGTGTTCTTGACTGACTAGCCTCTTCCTAAATTTCTTTGGCTGGAGTCTGAGATGAACATTGTATGTAGAGCATCCTTACGGTAATTTCCTTATACTTTCAGGCACAAATTCTTGCGGTCTTGTTGTTTTGGTTTTTGAAGTCTGAGTTTTAGCTTGCATCCTTGAAGGATCCTTTACTTAAGCTTAAAGCTTAAATAGCTAGTTGCCTGTTCTCAGGTGAGTTGTCCTTAAATGACTACTTTTGATTTTGCTGCATAACCCATGGCTCATATCCTTAAGATCTGTGAATCTAGATATAGTAAGATCTGCCTGAGTTATCAGATAAAGTTGCACAAAATTGGTTTTGGCATAATTTGACTCATCCATGTTTAGAGAATGAACAGTGTAGACTGAATTCCTTAATGCATTAGTAGTTACGACATATACACTACTGTCTAGAGCAAGTTTTGTATGTAAAAGTATCTAAAAGACAATTGTTAAAGTATTTTCTTTGGATTTACGTACCACCTTCTGGCACAGTGCATTCCAGAGTACTTACAGACCATACGTACAGGAAAAAATACCCAAAACACTAAAACACAAGCGCTCTCTATAGAGTTCTACAAACTCGTGTAACTCTACCCACTGTCAAAATGCTGCCTCCTCTGAATTGGAATGTGGCAGCCCTTCTGCAGTGCGAAGCAAGTGACATTACATAAGTATCAGGCAGGAAATGAATACTGTATCTAATTGAAACCGAGGGAGGAATTTGCGTAGGCAGCCTGTAATTACCTAAATTGGGATTTAACATAAGGCACTTGGGCCAACACCTCTTCTTGTTTTGATTTTTTTTTTTTTTTTTGAGTGCCATAAGATGGTCTGATGGTTTAAATTTTGCTTTTATTCCAAAGATAAGTTTCATATATTACTGCTTTTATATATTATTCCAGTCTTGTAGAGTTTTACTGGAATACACAAGAAGTATATTTAAGACTCAATCATTATGGTAAGTACGGAATTGAAGGAAGGTTCCCTGAATCCTGACCAGCGTTTCCTAAAGCCCAATAGATTTACTTTAGAAGTTGTCTGTTTGAGGCAGTGACTCTGCTTAACTTGTTAGATCTAACTGAAACTTAGTTCCTTCCGTTCTCTGGGGTGGGAAAGCCAGTAAAATTGATAGGTGTGGTACAATATTCTAGTCCCAAATTTTATTTCCAAGTATTTTTTTCCACTTTTCCCTCCTCCATAGCTTATTGTAAAATGTAAGAATCCCTGCAAGCTATTAACATAAGGGTATGAAGCAAGAGAATGTGATGCAAGGAACGTGACAAATGTGGGCTAGCAAAGATCGTATTAGTGTTTTAGTGGTGTATTAAGGGATGAAATGAATGGATGGATGTGAGACACACAGGAGAAGGAAGGAGCAAAGTCTGTAGTCAAGAACATATCACAGGAAAGGCATCTGATGGTGCAACCTCTTGAAACGGGTGGAACAGGAATATATCATAAAATTAAGCTTGAATTAATTTCAGGTACACCTAGTGAGCGCTATTTCAGAAATGGTTCCAGTTTTCTGTCACCTTACCCATTGCAGGGAACTTAAGGTTCAGTCCATGCAGCGCAATATTAGTGCTAAGAAGCCACTGCCTAAAACGTGGCTTTTAGGAAGAGGAATTATGCAAGTTTGGAGGTTTCTCAGTTTTCCAGACTGTTCCATCCTGAAGAGGCTAACTGCAGGCATGAATTCTAATGTCAAAAACATATTCAGCAGAGGTGTTAAGCTTTTTTCGCCTCATCTCCAGAATGAAAAAGTTTCTTAAGCAGTTTAGAAGGTCTCAGGGAATGTGGAGATTATAAACCGGAATAGTGGAGCTGCTTGTATAAATTTAGAGGTGACATGGAATTTCCATAGTGTGTCTAGCAAGCTGAACTTACCCACAGAGTAGATTTGCCATATGTGTGGCTGTGTAGTTCTCTTGGGGAATATTCTCCTTAAAAAATAAAGATGAGAGAATGATGAAAATTTGTGAGATTTTGAAAAAATAAAACTTATCATGCCTAGAATGTTCAGGCAAAATGTTAGTTTATAAGTTCAGCTGCTCAGAATTAATATGAGAACTTGCTGGAGATATTACTCAAGAGGCTATGGGGAGTTTCTGGAAACTTTAGAAATCGAAAGCTGTTGCAATAACTGTCTCTTCTCTAACTCAAAATAGTAGAAGCTTTCTTAGCCAAAATAGTAGAAACTCTAATCGAGTTCTTGCAAAAGAGATCATCCTCATTTTGTGTGTTCTACAGACTCGTTAAAATAAGGCAGGTTGTCCACCAAAGGATACTTGTGGCAGGTCTAGCGTTGTCAGCAATAGACTGTAGAAGTCTTAACCTATTCTTATGGTAATTAGCAGTCTGCCTATATGTCTTGCTGCATAAATACCTTGTTCTGGCTTCTGCCCGCAGCCTTGAAAAGCATTCTGTACATTGCATACATATCTTGATCACTTAATTCTCTTTTCAGAACAAAACTCAGTCTCACAGTAGGGGAGAATACAATGTTTACAGTACCTTTCAAAGCCATGAACCAGAGTTTGACTACTTGAAAAGTTTAGAAATTGAAGAGAAGATCAACAAAATAAGGTGGTTACCCCAGAAAAATGCTGCTCAGTTTTTATTGTCTACAAATGGTAAGTTATGACTCAGTAGTTAATTCTGCATGGTAACCTATTGTTGCATATGTTCGCTGTTAGGATTTTGTCTAATCCTCTCTGCTTTCAAAAGGCTGGAGGAAGATGGTTTTAAATGCAAGTATCTGGGGATGTGGCTACACAGGAGTTATGCTGTTTAACTATGTGGCTGTTCTGGCTTACCTAGATACAGAAGCCCACAACATGGGGTGGTACGTGAGTCATTTCTAATTTGGTTGCTTTACAGCGCAAGGGCTTAGCTAAGTCGTCATTCAGGACCTTCGTATGTGTATAACTGTGTGAGAGCTTAGATTAGTCATTCATTAACAATCCTGATTCTAACTGAAACTTGCAATAACTTTTATAAAAAGAACAAACTGTGGAGGAGGTATTTTTAATGCTTTTTATCTTGTCTTATTTTCTCCAAGCAGTATTTTTGTCTTTTTTGATACACGTAGGTGGTCTTGTCTTTTTTGAAGGCTTTGTGTTAAAATGCATCAACTGTGAAGACTAGTATCGTTGCTAGAGCTTTGATTTTAAACTGTGTCTGTTTTATTTCAGATAAAACAATAAAGTTATGGAAAATCAGTGAAAGGGACAAAAGACCAGAGGGTTACAATTTAAAGGAAGAAGATGGACGGTATAGGGATCCTACTACAGTTACAACACTACGGGTAAGTAGCTTACTCCCTGTGAATTAGCCACATTCAAGTGACTTCTCTCCCTCTGCCCCCGGCACACGGATTAGCCTGTGGCTCGGTGAATAACTGCCCTATCAGATTATTAACTTTACATTTTCTGTGTTGCCAGTTGGCAGACACGTTTACTGCTGAGGTTATTTTTGAGATACTTTAATCGGCTTGGTGTACTGAAGGACTGTGAGTGTGAGTGCTCATGTGTTTGTAGTACATTTGTATCTGAGACTTCCATTGCTTTGTTTTTTGCAGGTGCCAGTATTCAGGCCCATGGACCTCATGGTTGAAGCTAGTCCACGAAGAATATTTGCCAATGCTCACACGTATCACATCAATTCCATCTCCATTAATAGCGATTATGAAACTTACTTATCTGCGGATGACTTGCGGATTAACCTGTGGCACCTAGAAATTACAGACAGAAGTTTTAGTATCTTTTTGCATTGTTTGTTATTATGGGAACAGTTTGGTTACAACAAAACTATTGGATTTTATTTCCTTTCATGAAGAAATTTTCCTATAGCCATGTTTTTCCATATCCTGGTTATTTCTTCCTTGTAGTTGTAAGGGCTTTTACTTCTGGAGAGGTAGCTCAGCATAAGCAATATAGGGAGAGGTAGTCATTTGCATGGTGAAAAACAAGCTCTTTTTAAAGGAGAAAAAAAGCTTTAAGGTTTCAAGTGAGATGAGCAGTTCTGGAAGGCAGCATTACAGTAAACTACCTTGTGAAAATTTTCTTAGCTTGCAGTAAGCAGCAAGTCAGAGGAGTACCATCCTTGTCTCAACAGTATTTATTCTTTTTTGCCTTCTAACCTAAACATCACCCCCTCTCACATGTCCACCTACAAACATTGCAGGCAGTAAGATCACAGGAATTCAGCCACATAGCTGGGAGTGGAGATCTGTGGACAAATCAGCAGGATCCTGAGCAGAAATCACATGTGCCTTTATAATGTAGTAGTATAACTATGATTTAAGGAAAATAAAGATCTGTGTGAAAAAAAACTTACATGTAGTGTAGAATTTATTACTGTTGAAGGGGAGCAAAAAATTAAGCACGCTTTTGCTGTTAGAAGAATTAACTTCAAATTGATATAGAATGCAATGTTATGGTCTTGCTTTCTAGACAAATAGTGGGACTTTTTAACTTTTATCCTGTTTCTTACTGGGTCTCACAGTCCTGAAAAAGCATTGTTGAATACATTAAAAGCTGAAAAATAAGTTGTAAAAACTGGAGAAAACTTCTTAACAAAACGCTGTAGATATTGTAGATATTAAGCCTGCCAACATGGAAGAGCTCACAGAGGTGATAACAGCTGCAGAGTTCCACCCAAACAGCTGTAATACTTTTGTATACAGCAGCAGTAAAGGCACGATTCGTCTCTGTGATATGAGAGCGTCGGCACTCTGTGACAGACATTCAAAATGTAAGTTCTGTCCTGCATTGTTCATTATCTTTTCGTGGAATATGATATCTTGCTGTTGGATGAAACTAAGCACTCAGTAAAAATATACTAAAAACTGAATTGTGTGTGTATGTGTATTTGTATTGGATTTCTGTAGTGTAGTTAATAGATCTAAGACCTCAAACCTAAAGAAATCTTAAAATTAGATTAATATTTTGCCAGAGTAAAAGTAGTGAATTAAATTTATTAGCAGCTTAAGCGGGGAGTTTGCCTAGACAGTAGGACCAGGAGTGGCTTTCTGCAGACTTCAGGAGGTCAAGTACTACTTGTTTGGTCTGTACTTGATGCTAGAAATCTTACATGTATGAATGAAGACTCCAAATATTAGTGCGTAGTTCACTTACTTACAAGCTGACCTTGACTCGCTACGAAAATAAAATATTTCAGAGTATGGCGATTGTATTATAAAGCTTTCTTGTTGAAAGTTATTTTAGATCACGCAGGCAGAGTAGCCCAATGTGGCACGCTTATTGAGAAAATGTTAACCTAATTTGTGTGTATCTCATATTGGAAGAGATGTAAACTTACCTCTTGAAATGCCCATCTTATTTTTATACAGTGTTTGAAGAACCAGAAGATCCTAGCAACAGATCATTTTTCTCCGAAATCATCTCTTCCATATCTGATGTCAAATTTAGCCATAGTGGTCGATATATGATGACTAGAGATTACCTGTCAGTGAAGATCTGGGATTTAAATATGGAAAATAGACCTGTGGAAACATACCAGGTATTCGGTGAAGATGATGTAGGCTAGAAATTAAAACCTTGAAGGATGTTGAGTCTTACTAATAGCCTTGATTGGGGCAGTTAAATTTTTGTCTGTAGATCCTTATGTCCAGGCAAAGCATCAATGAGATTTGTGGGTTCCACACATGGGCTAAAGGATCTTGCTATTTGCAGGCTGATGGCAGAACCCAAAACCATGTTTGGGTATGAAAAAGCCTCCCTCTTACACAGTGGAAATGTGGAAAGGTAATCTTCAGCCATGAGACAGCACATCTCTCTTAGAGTCTTCGGTTGACTTGGTATTCTGTTCTTTCCTGGAGAAAATGGGAAGTAAAAAGTTTCCTTTGCAGAAAATGTTTTTAGTTGGCACTGAAAATTGCTATAGTGTTTCCTTTATAAGAAAATCTGTGAAGGGATCCTCTTCATCATACACAGGAGAAAGATCAGTCACCAAAACATGATTTTTAGAAAGAAGCCAAATCTGATAAAGCCTTTCAGATATCTAAAAGGGTAGTGAGGGTATGGTAACTGCTCAGAGAGGGAAAGCATTCTGAAGAATTGCCAGGTTTTGGGAGATGTCTCTTTCCCCACTCCAAGTGACTTGCTACTATCTGAGTTTATTTGAAATCTCTGCAGAGCAGAACATGTTAATTCATGCATCTGTTCATTTTGCTCTTGACCCATTCAGTCAGAGGAGGGAGCTGTGTGTGCTCCTGTGAAGAGGGTGAAAGTCAGATAATTACTTTGGGAACCTATGAAGGTTTTTTCACAGGTATGCAAGTTCAATATTCATTCACTTTAACTGTTTTTTTTTCCCAGGTGCATGAATACCTCAGAAGTAAACTTTGTTCACTGTATGAGAATGATTGCATTTTTGACAAATTTGAATGCTGTTGGAATGGATCAGACAGGCAAGTTTAATCTTCTCTATATGCACTTAAGACCTTTGTAAGTTATTCTTAAAACGGGCAACTTAAAGTATGGTCTCAAGTATCTGTTTGGTTTTATTCATGGACTGGCTTGCATGATATTTTAGTACTTCAGTAGACTTCAACGTATGAATATTAGCTCTTGGCCCTTGAGGTAGCATAGGATTATAGAGAATTGCCGTACTGTACTAAAGAGATGTAGAATTTGACTGGAAATTGAGTTTTGTCACTTTGCAGGAGTGAAATATTAATGTTCCAGCTGCTTGAACTGGGAGAGATGCAAGAAGCAGTAGGATTAGAGATGGTTTTCTCCAAACTTTAACTGGTGACATACTACAGATACTCTAATCCATTAGGTTTAGTATGCCTAGTGTTTATATTACTTTTTTTTTTTTTTCTAATTGTGGCGGGGTTTTTGCTTTTTTTGCTGTGTCATCTGTTATGATCTGATTTTGGAATGATTTGTATGGGAATAAGGCTGTTGTACTCAGACCCTGTTGTCTGATTGATCTCTACCTGTAAGAATCTGCACCAGGCCTGTTAGGGAACCCGTGTGTATGTTTTCTATTTCAGCTGCCTTGTCAAAAGGTAGAACACTTGCAAAAAACCTTCTAGGAATTTTCTTTCTCACAATGATTTGTCAGGTCTACCTCGCTTGGGCATGGCTGACTAGCCAGTAATACCATTTAAGACAGCTATTGCTTTTGTGTTAATTGTGTCATTAACTGCTTGTTTGCTAGACCTAATCAGCTCATTGCATCCCTATTGGTATTGTCAGACATAGCTTTTTTTTTTCTCAGTATCTGTCTGTTCAATTTTTTTTTTTTTTTGAGGCAAAGGAAGGACAGGGAAGCTTCTAATTGTATTTGTTTTACTGAAAAGCTGACGTAGAATAAGGATCTGAATGATGACGCTCAAATTGGAGTGCTTAGGTAACAAAGTGTGTACCTTTAAACGGTCCAGTTAAGGAAAAAGATCCCTTTTAAAAAAAAAAAATCTGTAAAATACTCAAATGCCTTAGTTTCACTTTAGATTGTAGAAGGTAGGGGCAAGGATGTCCCCTCAGGGACAGCGTGAGCTGGGACCCTGAGGTTTCATAAAAGGAGAGCTTACTTTCAACTGAACTGTTACTTTCTTCCTTCCCCCTGTCTGCAGCATTGTCATGACGGGATCTTACAACAACTTCTTCAGAATGTTTGACAGAAACACAAAGCGAGACATCACCTTAGAGGCATCCCGGGAAAACAATAAACCTCGTACCGTTTTGAAGCCACGTAAAGTATGCGCAAGTGGTAAACGAAAGAAGGATGAAATCAGCGTTGACAGCCTAGACTTCAACAAGAAGATTCTACACACAGCCTGGCATCCTAAGGAAAACATAATTGCTGTAGCTACTACAAACAACTTGTATATATTTCAAGACAAAATGAATTAGGGTTGGCATTCCTAACTGAAGAATCCACTTCCTGCATAGTTGAAATAGTTGAATCTAGCATTTGTACCTGTAAAAGAAAGAGAGTGAGAGGTCCATTATGGCACCCCTTTCCAGTGTTTAAAAATGTGCCATATGACAACACACTTTTATAGCTACATGGAGAAAGCTCTGTTGACTCGTCACTGCGTTCTTCTCCATGTCTGCTAGCCATTTAGGTGAGGATAGGGCACTCTTTAATTTAAATGACTACTTGCACCATCTTGCCTAATGGACTAGGTTGGACTGTATCAACATCGGTTTACTCCACTTTTTATGCCTTCCATTGTGATGACGTCAAACACAGGGAAAGCCTTCAATCATGCTATGGGATTTAATTGTGTAACCTCATTACTGTATCATTTGTGGCCCCCTTTTTTTATTAAATACAGCTCATTCTTGCTGTGGCTTGTAGCATTCCTCCTCTTCTGGCCTCCTGGACTTCCCCTCTCCCTTTCGTCCCCCTCCACCTCGCCTTGGTGGTGGTGTATAGAAAAAAAAAAAAAAACCAACAAACAAAATAAAGCACATGAAATGGGTCCGTTTGGGGTCAGTGGTAAAGGGGGTCTGTGTTGCAACAAATGTTTTAACAAACAGTTGACTGTAATCACTCCTTGCCATGCCTGGCACCAAAAAAGAGAAAATAAGGAAAAAAAACCAAACAAAACTACTGAATAAAAGTGACAAAGAATGGAGAACCTGTTTTTCTTTTTTTTAATCTACCTCTTTATACAAATACTCTGTGTTTTACCTTAGATGCATGAAAATAAAATGATGTTTTTTGTAATGATTTTAACCAGTATTAATTATTTTTCATGGGAATGAAGAGAGGGAGGGGTTTCACAAGCACCTGCATTAATTCATGAATTATAAGAATACCAGCCGTAGTATGCATTGACCACTTCCACCTCAAAACCATAAACTGCTGTCAGATTTTGCCATAATCTGAACAGGTCAGTTACTGTTCCAGTATCCTTAAACGCTCTTTTTAAAAATATTGCTTAAATTGGAACAGGAATAGAGTTTTCAGGTTTTAAAATCCATTTTATGGGACTAACATCTTAATGTTCAGTTTCATCCTGGTTTCTTTAATGCCTTGTTCTAGGATACAATGCCTTTAATGCCTTGTTTAGAGTATGAAGTCCCCTGTGGCTTTTAAAAAAGTTGTCTGAATTTTTGTCTGGTGGTATGACGTGATGTAGTACAAAATACCAAGTGATTACATAGATAACTACTACACTGCATTCTGGGATGCTCTGTTTTCTGTATTTTCTTGCTATCAGTAACTGAGTGGAAATGTAGTTTTACCATGCAAGTGTTTCTTCTGGCTTTCGGCTATTGCACTTACAGAAATGTTAAATGGTGCAACGATCAGAAAATATGTGGAGTACAGAAGCTGCATGAAATAAATGTTCATAGTTATTTGAGAGATTTAAACTCCTCAGCAAATAAGGCTTATCCAAAGATCACCTAGATATTGATGCTTTATAAGGCTCATGAGTTTTAACCTCCAGATATTTTTGCTAATTGTGCTTTTAGGTTTACTCTTCCTTCATGGAAATGTTCAGAATGAAGTTTAAAGTTGTAGTGAACTTATCTTGACTGGGAGAATTTTCATTTTTCAGTTGCCTGTATTTAAATTATTTCTGTGGCTTAGTTATAGGTGGCTGTTATAATGCCTCTATCTTCTGATCAACTAAGAGACTTTTTATGCTGTAAAATTATGGCTGGGTTAGAGATTGTTAACAGGACTACTAATGCAACCATACTTTAATTTCTTTAAGTCCTTGTGCAGTGGTTTGAAAATGTAAAATTTCTAATATTTATTACATCTGGTTCTCTTAAATACAATATTTGTCTTGTAACATGCATGCCTGACCATGAGCCTTTATAAGGACTTTTTCCTTTTTTTTCACCTGTTAGCCTTGTAAAAATAAAAATTTTAACTGCCCCAGGGACAGCAACTGTTTTCCAATGGGTGAATAAACAAGCAGGCCCTACTCCTACTTACATAGCAGGTGACTAATTTTACTCAAATTATGACTATACTTGCTAATAGTTAAGGAAACAACTTGTTGAATAACATTAATCATGTGTATATGTGTTTACGGGATCAGGGCCAAGGTTTATTCTTTATCTTATCACAAGGGCAAAGAAGTAATTAGGCGCGTTTGCATCAGAGCTGGCACAATTCACCTCCATTTTCTGAAGAATGGCGTGGGTTTCATGACTGCTATTTGGGGAAGATTGAGGGTCATGGTGTCAAGACTGCTGCTCTTGTGTGTGTCTGTACATCCCGAATGATGCACTGAATACCTGAGAAGTTGCTTAGCGTAGACACGAAGCGAGAATGTGGAGACGACAGAACTGACCAGGTAGATTTCACCCAGAACAGAGTGCAGCCTCCTAGCAATACTCCATTCAAGCGAAACTGCCTCTCGGACCTCAGCTGCGCACGTTGGGACAGAATCATGGGTTTTAAGCTAGTCTTGGGAAGCATTTTTGGTTCTGTCAGTAGCGGTGATCCCTGGCGTGTCATCTGACGCTTAATTTGTCCTCACCAAAACCAGCTACTGACTTTGGTCTCAGTATCCAACTAGATAATTCTCTAAGCACACTGTCCATTGACATATGCTGTAAATCTTATATTTTATTAATAAAAGTATGCATAGAACACACTTTGTCAGATTGCTTTTTATCCTCTTTCCTGTCGCTCTCCTTTTCTGTATTTACAGGTATTTTTTGTGATTACTGATCTCTTCCCTGCTGCATGTTGAACAGCACCCCGTTCTGCTAGCTTGTGCATTGTGATATCCGGGCTTTCTACGGGGGTGTTGGGGTAATGCTGCCCTCCACCAACACGCCGTTACAGAAAAGCAGCTGCTCCATTCCAGCGCCCAGTGAAACAAACACAAGTTCTCAATTCTCGGTCCTCTAATACTGGACTAAATACAGAAAAGGAGTTCTGTTCCCTACTGTTGTGTTCTGAAGCCAGTGATGCTACCTGTGTAAGTGGTTAGCATCTGCAAGATCACAACCGTGCTCTAAACCACTGTGATACTACCGTCAGCAATTCAAGTTCAGCCTAGGCTGGGTATCGGACTGGTACGATGCTGAGGTGTAGGCAAGATCTGTGGCTGAAGTCCCTTCATCATTTTCCTGCTGAGATGTGTCTGCTGTATTGAACAGGCAGCAACACCTTGCCCTTATGTTCCAGCGTAAAGAAACCGACTGGGTGTGGAGGGAAAAGACAGCTGTTGTGTTTGCTGGATGCTGGGGTAGCGTCCTTAGCAACAGGAGAGCGCTGTTTTCAGATTTGGGGCATGGAAGTACTAAATGAAGAAAATAAAAGTAATCGCAGCACATTTAAGACTTCAGATCATTCTTTATTTGAATTGCTTCAAACATTGAGAGCACCTTGGAACCAAATAAAAGTGGGATTAGCTTGGTTCAGCTCTTTGAGATAAATCTGGTGGCTTGTTACTTGTTTGATTTAAATCAACCTGAAGGCTTTTCGTAACTTTCTAGAAGAAAAACCTTTTTATTGCACTTGAGTACAAAAGGCCTTTCCCAGGAGTTAACAGCCATTGTTTCCCTTCTATTAACATGTGGTTTTCTGTCCCTCCAACCTTGCTATTGTCATAGCATTTTCCATCCAAGGATCCAAATTACTTTACAAACATTAATTACAAGTGCCTTAAGGAACCTGTGTAGTGGTTAGAGCACAGGGCTGAAAGTCAGGACTTGTGAATGCTATTTCTTGCTCTAAACTGACTCACTCTATAATCTTGATCAATTTGTTTCTGACTCAGAAATTGTAATAGTCCCACTTTACTGATATTCACGCCACATGTACTACGGCAAATGCTTCCTGAATGATGGAGATGACAAACACTCGTGATGCTAGCCTGTGATTGCTGGGGTTGCAAAGTAGGATAAGATTACCTAGGTGAGCTTTCTATTCAAAATCATAAGCAGCTCATTGTTCTGATTCCAATCTAGAACGTATCTGCAGCCCTTCTACCTGTACACAGCAGTTTTCTTAAATTATTTAAATTACTGCTTTCTTTTTACTACATGTATCTAGTTGTCTTCCAGTGATACCCAAGGGACATCCAGATTTTCCACAAGATCAGACATTCGGTACAGTCACACAGGGTATGAAGTCAATTCAATAAGAAAGGTCAGTGTTACGAAAGGCGGATTTCAAATGTCCCTGCTTCTGTGTTTGGACACTTGTCAACATAGATGAACAGAGACAAAAAATGTTTGAAGCCAGTATTCTCGTATGGGACAATTGTGACATTTTTCTCTCTAGCTTGAAACAGTTCTGACAGAAACAGAAAAAACAAGTGATTTATTTGCAGATGTGATGGTGAGATAACAAAAGAAAGAACACTTATGGAAATTGTTGTGGTTTTGTTTAGTGGAGGAGGGCTAAGGTGGCAGCTTCTGTAGGAAACTGCTAGAAGTCGCTCCCCTTTGTTCAGTGGACTCGACCGGGCCTAGGGCAGACCCGCTGCTGGCCAAGGCCAAGCCAATTGGTAGCAGAATGTCCCGTGATAACGCCTCTGCGATAACGTATTTAAGAAGGGGAAACCAGAAAAAAAGAGAGAAGAGAAGATGTGAAGAAGCTGAGTGGGGGCAGAAGAGCAGAGGGAGAGGCGCGAGCCTCGTGGGCCTTGCAGGCCTCACCCTCTGGCCTCTCACCAGGCGGCCGACTGGGCTCGACTCGGCTCGGCCCGGCTGCAAGAAGTGGAGAGGAGAGGAGATGGATGATGTGAAGAGATCCTGAGAGGCGTCTGCCAGCCTGTTGTGAGGAACGGCTGCAGACGCCAAGGTCAGTTCAGAAGGAGGGGGAGGAGTAATGCGGCTCCTGGCCAAGATTCCCCTGCAGCCTGTGGTGATGACCATGGTGGAGCAGGTTGTCCCCCTGCAGCCCATGGAGGTCCATGGAGGAGCAGAGATCCACCTGCAGCCCGTGGAGGACCCCACGCCGGAGCAGGTGGAGGCCTGAAGGCAGCTGTGGCCCGTGGAGGGCCCGCTGGGACAGCCGTTCTGGAGGGACTGCACCCCGTGGAAGAGATGACCCACGCCGGAGCAGTTTCATGGAGGACTGTGGCCCGTGGGAGGGACCCCACGCTGGAGCAGGGGAGGAATGTGAGGAGTTCTTCCCCCGACCATGAAGCAGTGGCGTGAAACAACGTGTGATGAAGTGACCGCAACCCCCATTCCCTCTTCCCCCCTGTGCCACTCAGGCGGGGAAGGTAGTAGAGATAATGTTAAGCTTGGAAAGAGGGAGGGGTGAGGGAAGTTTATCTTGTTCCCTGTCTCATTCTCCTGCTGTTTGTAGTAATAAATGAATGCTTTTCCCCAAGTCGAGTCTGTTTTGCCCATAACGATGACTTTAAGGATTTCTCCCTGTCCTTATCTCAAACCTCGAGCCGTTTTTCCTATATCATCTCCCCCTGTTCTCTTGGAGGGTGGGGGGAGTGAGAGAGAGACTGCGTAGTCTGGTCCCGATCGGGGCTGAACTACGACAGAAATGTATCTGTGTGACTTCAGTATCTGATGGTTTTACTGAACTCTTACTGTGGGTACAGTAACGTAAAACATGATGATTTATATTCTTGTGGCTGCTGATGGGAGGGGTTTATGATATAAAAGGCAAATTAAATAATAACCTCTGAGGGACTTAGTCGTGCTGGTTCTTTTTGTTACAGAATGTGAATGAAAAAGGACATTGGAAACAGAAGGAAAGAAAAAAAAAACCCCAACAGTAAAGCTTCTGCTAACCGCCATACCAAATATCTATGAAAAGTTGCTGTCTTAAGGAATTGATTTGATTTTCAAGACAAAATTGACTTCTATCTTGAAATTAATAATTTAGAAAAACATATTTTCTATGTATGATAATTTCACGAAAGCTACTTAGAACAGAAACTACTCATGTGCGACCAAAGAAACCTCAGCAGGGTAAGGTAGATGTTTGCATCGGTATCTCACTGCATTTGAAAGTCTCCTCAGCCGAAACTCAGTGTCACTCCCGTTCCAACCACAGCAGCGTGTGCATAAATAGCCTGAGGTTGACTCATTTTCATATTTAAAGGAAACTGAGGTGCACATCGATAATTTCACTTTTTATAGTTTGGCATCTCAGTTTTGTCCAACTTTGTTACACAGATGCCATCTTTTCTATCTTAACTCTCTGCCAATAATTAAAACAACTGCTAAGCAAGAGGTTGTTTTTTTCTGCTAAACACTCATTTCAGACGAGTATTACTCTCAATCTTAAAAACCATTAGTTCTTTCAGAGTGTCTTGTTTCACGGACCTACTCATTGGCTTAAAATCACTGGAGGCAAAGGCAAGACTGATGAAAGGGGAAAGGAGCGCGGGGAGCCGCGAAGGTCTGACAGGTACCTCCACCCGCGGTGCTCGGGGAGGGGGATTTGCCGCGATCGCTCATGTGGAAACTCGTCAGAGCCGCAGGCATTGCTGCCATACGGGCTGACAGCAGCGAGTCGCTACGGCTGCTCTCGTCCTCTCCCGAAGCAGAACGGGATCCAGGGCCTGGGAAAGGGCTGGCGGCCCTGGGGCTCAGCCTGCAGGCGAGGCGAGGGAAGGCGATCAGCTCGCTCTCCTGAGGGGACAGCGATGCTGCAGAGAGCCGCGCGGGGCGGCCGGGTGCCTCCACGCCGCCCTTCCCGCTGATTTCAGGTTGGCGAGGCGCCTGCAGCCAGCACCGCGCGGGCCACGCCGCGGTCCCGCACCTTCCCCCTCACCGCCCGCCCTCTGCGCAGGCGCGACGCGGCGGGGACGTGCGCAACCACGGCAAGCGCCATGCTTCCCGGCACGCGCGGCGGGGCGGGCAGCGCCTGCGCGGCGGCGGAAGGGCGGGAACGGCGCTGCCCGCGCCTGCGCGCTGCGAGGAGGCGGGGCGGCCGGCCCCGGAGCGGAGTCCAGGTTTGTTGTTGTTGTCCCAGCCGCAGCGGCTCCTCAGTCCGGCTCCAGCTTCTGCGCCGCCATGTCCAGCCCTCAGGAGCCGCCGCAGCACAACAACAACAACAACCCGCCGGCCGAGGGGGCGCACACAGAGCCGGGCCTCAACAGTGAGTGCGGCCGCCGGCAGCGTGCGGAGCGGGGGGCGCTGAGGGGCCGTCAGGGCCGCGACCCCCTTCCCCGCGCCGCCATTGGCGGAGGACGAGGCCGCGCGAGCTGCTGGGGGCCAATCGGCGGCGTGGGCGGGAGGCGGGGGTGCGAGGAAGAGGAGGGTTGCGAGGCCCGAGGGGGCTCGGGGGCGGGGGGGGGGGGCAGCGCTTTGCTGGCGGCTGGCGGGGCGCTGGGGGCAGCGGCAGCCGCTGGAAAGCGGAGGGAACCGGGCGGAGGGGGCTGTGCGCCAAAACAAACGGCAGTGAGCGGTGGGGGTGCTGTGCGAGGTGTCGGGGCCGCTGAGGGGGCTGCCGGAGGGGCTGGGGTGAATCGGGCCCAGCCGGAGAAAGGAGGCAGCGCCGGGGGACGGTGCGAGGCGAGGGGAGCGGGAGCAGGTTCCTCCCGCCGTTAAACCGAGTTTATTCGGTGGCTGGCGTGAGCAGCTAAGATGGGGACAGAGCAGGGCAGGGGGAGGAGCGTGACTGTGGGAATGAGTTTGTTCAGTGGCTGAGTCAATACCACTGACGTGAGCTATTTTCCTCTGTATCCGGCATCGCTGTCAGCTGCTCTGCTGCATCCTTTTGTTCCTAGGATAACACTAGTAAGGCACATCGGTGGGTTTTGGTTTTGTTTTTTTTTTTGTAGGCTCTCGTACTAACTTGGCAGATGCTTTTCCCTGGTTTTAAACATCTGCTTCAGCATGTCCTTTCATTTGTTTGTCATTATTAAGGATGCTGCAGTTAAAGAAGTGAATAAGTTGCATTCATGATTAACTCTTACCTTCATGGTTTACAATGAAATTAAACTGATGATGAAATATATTGGACCTCCAGTAACTCAGTGGGAATTGTATTAGAGAAGAATAAACTATGGCCATTTCACAACGCTGCTGTTGTGTTATGGTAACAGTACCTGTTGTGATAACCGTGGCTGTTTACACCTATGTTCACCTGAGTCCAATAGCTATTTTAGCAAATTATTCAGGGCTGTTACGGTACTTAAATAACAGTTATTCTGTCTTAAAGTTGCAACATGCCTAGTGCCTAACTCTGTGCTTACTTTAGAAACTATGACCTTTGACGCTTCTATAGTTTAATATTTCCTTTTTTTTTTCCTGTTAGCATGTTAAGTTATTCTGTTGGACACATTAATCTGCTGTAAGATAGAAGCAACAAGAGATGAGTGCGCTGTAAGCCTGTGCTGGATCTGCCCACGTAGATCTTATTGCTGGATCAGCACGTAAAGGCTTAGCGAATCAATGTGATTACTGAAGGTGGTGAGCACAAGGTATGAGAGGAAATGTTTGATAGTCTGTGCTCCGCGAGCAAAACAAATGCAACCAGTCAGCTGCCTGTGGGTTTAGGGCTGCTTTCAGATGTTCAGCCGCTCCACAATGTTGTAGGTACAGTTTCTGCTATTATATAAGCTTTTCAGTGAACCTTTTCAGAGCTCAGACGCTTATTCATTTTGTTCTGTATGTCTTTTGTGCATGTTTAGGGCCTTTCATTCAAAGATCACTTAGCACTTGAATCAAAGGTCAGAAGACCTGGGAATAAAACTGGTAACTGAACCTGTGCTTTGCTGGGTTCTCAAAAAAAAAAAAAAAAAAAAAGAAGACTTACTTGCTCTGGGAATTCTTGACGAAGAAATCCCACCTTAGACAGGAACCCATCTAGCTCTGTCATGAAAAATCTGCCTAATAATTACCGTTATGGGAATCTGAACAGCTTGCTGTTCTCTTTTTTTTTTTTTTTTTTTTTGTTAATGGTGTACTTGTAAAAGTGATATTTCTTAGTTTATTCAAGTTGACCATGGCTCAGACTTCTTGTGAGCCACCAGTTTAGAGTATTATTATGTATGTAAAATGTATGTGTATAATTCATATATTCTCCTTGATTTCTCCACCCTAACCAAGTGAAAACACAGAGTGAGTAAACAAAATGAAACCCTTCTTCCCCAGCACGTTTAGCTACTGTTGTTTAAACAGTCCACCAGTTACAGAAAAACGTGTAATTAAAGTCAGTGTGTATCAGTTCATAGTGAAATGATTAAGCTTAGAGCATGGTCAAAATTCAAACAAGTTTGGAGACAAATACCATTCACATAAACAGTCGTTTAGGTGTTTTTTTTTCCCCGAAGTGTGTTATGTGATTTGTGAAGGGAGGAGAATGCTACGGCACTGCTTAATTCTACCGTATCTACCATTTCTACCTTTCATGTAGAAATATGGGAAAATTAAGAGTTCTTATATGGGTGATTAATGTAACTTCCTTAGTTTTGAAGAAAGCTTGGGGCAAAAAGCACTCTCTGTTACGTGGGCAGTTTATTCTCAAATCTATTTCCGTGCATCTTCTTAAAGAAGCAAAGATTGTGTCTCTCTAATCAGAGCCTTTGAAACTACTGGGACTCTCTGGCTCCCTCTCCTAAACCAGTTGTGACTGCCAGTGGGAGTATGTAGCATGTTTTAGTTTCACGTCAGATTACACTTCCTTGAATGTATTTTGACTCATTAAAAGTGAGGTCAGACGGAGAACGTGCTGCTTGTCATGTGAACCACTGCTTGACTTGTTGGGGCTCTTTACTCCCAGTTTGAGTGTTCTTCCCAGTATGGCCGCAACGAATGTTAGATACACGACAGGATTTGTCAGTCTGGGATAAACATTAATAGAGATTTTATTTGTGCACGATCTGAAGTGCCTTGGAGGTGTGTCTAGTAGCTGCGTACTAGAGCAACCAATCCCATCATCTTCCGCTGGGCTTTTCTCTGCCCCTGCCTGGTGTCGGAGGAAGACATCTGCTTGCACCTTTGCCCTCTGTTCTTTTCATGTCGTTTGCCACTCACAGCTGATTTTTAATAATAGATGTCTTTGCAAATCCTGAGCGTTTTAATTCTCCCAATAGATGCTCTCTATTCCGAAGTGGTTATTGGGGAATGTGTGGCTTTCTGGCCTGTCTTCTAACTGCAGGTGTGGCCTCTTGCTGCAAAGATATTGCTAGAAGGCAAATCTACCTTCCTGTCAAAGCTTTAAAAAACAATGAAACGACCAAACACAAAAAACCTGAAAGTGCTCACCTGTGGTGGCATAAATTAAATTACATGGGAGTTGTGATGACATAATATACATATGTGAGATAATTTTCTGGCCGATAATGGGCAGTAATGTTGCATTGAAAACAGCATGCTTAAGAGAAATTGGAGATCTTCCCCTCTATAATCACGGCAAATAATGTGGCTGTGTGGTCAAATTATTCTTGTTATATGTCTTAATGAGAAGGTTCGGATTGCAGTTGGGCAGGGAATGTATTTAAATATTTGGAACAGGCAGAGCAGTAGAAGTCTATTCTATCTTCACCCCTCAGGATATTAAATGGAATATTTATGAATTAAGAATATTGCCAAAATCTATTAACTGAAACGTGTCACTAATGAACATACCAGTAAATATTGTTTTGCATTTAGTTAATCTGCACATAAAATACAAATGAAGACTTTAAAAAAAAATCTTCAACCTAACTACAGAGTATATTAACATCTTAGCAGATGCTTTTATCGTTCATGATACACTCTTGCTCTTGTGTCAAATCTTGGGTATCCCATAGGTACAACTACAGAAAAAAAGGAGGAAAAAAAAACCCCAAAAATCTCAACTTGTAGGCTATACAGCTGTCCCTGGCTGAGGAAGGGAAAAAAGTGGGAGAAGGGAGGCTGAGGTGATGGCATTGCAATTATTAACTGTTACTACATGTGTGAACTCTGGGTTTCTCATGCTACTCAGTCCCTTATTTTGGCTTATTAGCAGTGAAATCCTTTAATCTAACTGCAATGAAATGTATGTTAGCATGGTTCTTCAGCTGTGTAAGGAAACATAATGCCTACTTCCAGCTTCCGATGGTGGAATTGTGGTGTCGCCTATGTATGAGGGTTTTGGTAGGATGGGAGGGCTGGCAGAGAGCATTGAGTGGGAGATGTTTGTTAGAGGGCCAGGGCAGAGAAAGCTGGGTGAGGCCTGAGAATGGCAACCTGCTTGATGGATGTAAAAATCAGGGTTTGATTCAGGGCCTTTGGAAGTCAAGGGAAGGAGGAGAATATAAAATTGCAGTTGGGGAGTGGTATATAGTAGGGGGCTAGGGGGTGAAAGTTTTGTTTCAAAGAGGAGCATAGAAGTAGAGCAGGGAAGTGGGGTAACTGGTGTAACTGAGAGATACGTAAGTAATTGAAGCTTCAAACTGCAGAGAGAAATGTGGCCTATTAAAGTATTAATAGTTGAGGAGAGAGGGGATATTTTATTTGGCTAGCTCTGAGAGATAGGTAGCAACAAAACATAACTTCTTAGGGGTATTTTTGTTGATGGAAGAGGAAGAAGCATGTCGCTCTTGTGTTCAGTACGCGTTTATGAGCTTTCTCCTGGCAGCAGTGTATGTTATCTGAATTTACCACATTCATGTTTTTTTCTGGGTGTAATTGATAAACTTAAGATGGGTTTTCGTTCCGCTGCTTTTAATGAAATGACGTCTGGCTGGCCCAACAGGTTCCTGGGTGGAGTTACAGATGAACGGCAACGGCAATAGCAACGATAATGGCAATGGGAAGAATGGAGGTCTGGAACATGTCCCCTCGTCATCCTCCATCCACAATGGAGACATGGAAAAAATCCTTCTGGATGCCCAGCATGAATCAGGACAGAGCAGCTCAAGAGGTAGCTCCCACTGTGACAGGTAAAGAAATGTTTGCTGTCCTGCACGCAATTTGTTGCAGTTTTTATCCTGTAGATGTTAATGGAGGGGTAAAGCTTTTTCTCAGGCTGAAGTTTGTCACACTCCAGTATTTGGAATACTTGCTGGCTTATGATCACTGGCCATTAAATAAGATATCTGATTGCAAACTACACTGCTGCTACAGAAAGCTAAGGAATCCAGGAGCGCGAAAGTCACATCAACACCACAGTTAAATTTCGCATTGTCATAAATGACATATGGTATTTAAAAAAAATCTAATTTTACCGTCTCATTAATAATAATGTTATCTCCATGTGCTTTATATGAATCAAGCACAATAAAACATATCACTGGACTTCACAGGAAAAAAAAAAGATTCTCAGACCCTGTACTCCTTGCTTTCAGTACTCTACTCCTTTTCCTTTGTAGGCAAAATATTTCTTACCTAACAATTCTTCGAGGCACATGTGAGCATTATGATATTCTTCTGTGTTCACTATACCTTTTCCTAGGAAGTTTTGGGGCAGTTTTGGAAATCCTTGAGCGGTTTCTATATGTAATTTTAGCTGTCCTTCTGCTTGTGCCTCCTTTGATTTTGCTGCATGAATGCTGTCTGCCTGTGATGTCTACTGTGTAGTTTATATAAGGGGTTGATCAGATATAAAAGCTATTTAAAATTAGTTAGGCCTGGTTTGATTACTAAATGTAGTAGACTGAAAATAATCCATAGGAGTATTTTGAATAGAGTGGTTAGGTTTATAGAAAATAAAGTTTGTTACATCTGTGTTGCTAAGAAACTAGCTGTAAGTAGTTTATTACTTGCCAATCCAACCAAGAACATTTGCTCCGTGAGAGTTATATAGTTTTTTGGTTTTTTTTCTTTTACTAGCATAGGATTTTTTTCAGTTACTACCCACTTTTTAAGTGGATGAAGACAAATTCATAATTTTTTGTTTGTTTTTTTTTGAAAAGGGAGATACTTTGTTATTTTGCATTGTTATCTAAAATTTCTGAAAAGTTAGTTGCTCTTAAATGTGGTGGTTTGGGTTCTTTTTGGAGATTCCTAAATACACCTTTCTGATGAAAGCCTAAGTCAGGTTAAAAAGATGCCCGTAGTGTTTTAATGAGAGACCTGCATTGGTGCATCATGCGGTATTTTGTTTTGTTCCTGACTTAAATGCTCTAGGGTTTCCTTGGTTGAGATGTGATAGTTGATTAATTTCTCCAGTAGATTACTGAATTTTTAATATTCCAAGTGAGGCTAACAAAGGGAAGGAATATGTGTTCTTTCCAAGCATTAAGAGGTGTTTTGATGTGTGATGTTTCTGGTTGTAATGATACAAAAAGAGGTATAATTCACAATACTGGCAGTGTTATCTAAAAGAAGGAAGGGATCTACATTTTTTCCGTACAGCTGAAGTTCTGGGCAATGCTTTCTTTGCTTCAGTGGAAGGATGGTCAACCCTGTGGAGAAAGGTAGGATTATAAATGGAAAAAAAAGAAAGATGAGGGGTTTTGGAAGAGTTTTTAATACTGATATTTGTGATCTGAAGAGTAGTGTAGTCTGTAACTCATCTGAATAATGTGCAGAAGTGCCATGTGGAAATGATTGAGCTGAGATGCTGTTTACAGTAATGATTCTTTAGGTGACGGAGTGTAATATGACAAAATGACATAATGAAATTAATTTTTCTTTAGCCCTTCACCTCAGGAAGATGGACAGATAACTTTCGATGTGGAAATGCACACAAGTAAAGACAGTAGTTCTCAGGTATTTTCTTCATTAATCTTTAAAATACCTTAACTTGTAAAAAATATTTTAAAAGGTGTGGATGTTGTATATAGATCATCTATTTATATAGATCAGTATTGGGAGTACTTGAGGGGTAGAGCAAGCTCTCTGTCATGTCAAAAGGTCCAAAATGTTACGTATTTCATGTGTCAAAAAATGCATTAAACTACTGCTTGCTAGCAATTTTTTTTTTATTCTGAGACCCTAAACTTGTCTGTTAGCTGCAGTACAAGGAAAGGAATTATATAAACCTCACTTATTCAAAATCTGGATGTGTCCCTTAGTCATTTGGATAAGGCTGTTTACTTGTCTTGTACTTTTGTGTTTGCAGGTTTTTACTCAGTCTTTTTTATTATATCTTTATATAGTACCTCCCTGCAAACAAGTAGAGTAAATATTTTTTTTTTTTTTGCACTCAAGCTTGGGTCAGTTTAACTAAATTAGCTTTTCTTTTAAGAAGTTGTTTTCAGAATAAAGTTTTATTAAATTAAAACTGATTCCAGAACAATTATTTTTAACGACGAGGCAGCGTTAGTAGACTTTGTTTAGGCTTACTTTCTGTATTAATTGAAATTTGACTTACAGAGATTAATAGCCTTAGAGTGAGGGGAAAAATGAGGCTCCATCTCTAAAGCTGAGAAACAGCGGTCAGCTGTTCAATAGCACTCCTATTATTGTCTACCGCTGCTTGCACTGTGTGTGTCAAACCTGTTTTGGTGTTGAAAGGTTTGTATTTCTGTGCAAGATTTCAGGGTGTTCAGTTTATTGCTCTACAGACACTCCGCTCACATGATAGTGGGTAATCTCCATAATTCAAACTGAGAGGAGACCAATGCTGAACTCTTAGTTTGATGATTTAATAGAATTTGCTGTCTTCAGCAGTATAAATAAAAAGCATTCCTGGAAGAATGAAACCTTGCATTTAGTTTTGTCAAAGACCTGGCTGAACAGTAGGACTGTGGCAGTTCTGCCCTGTGGAGCCAGAATGATCTGAGTGAAGTTGTTGGTTCGGTCTGCCATCTCACTGGTGGGACTGTCGCCTTCCATTCCTTCTGGGTTTGGTATGGGTCCTACTTTAATATTCTAAGTGTTTTATCTTATTTTACTGAAGGTCACTCAGGAAAAAAGAACCCAAGCAAATAACTTGCAATGACGTGGAAGTCCTGGATATAATAAGAAAAACTGTGGTATATTGTCTTCTGCAGATCCTTCTAAATAGTCAGTAGTCTAAGAACACTTACCTGTTTATCAAGTGCCACCATTTGGTGCTTATCACTTAGCACTGTTGTTGTTGCTCTCAACTTAACACCATGAGGAGGAGCTAACTGAGTGTTACAAGGCTTGTCCCCTGTTTATTTTCAG